>NC_067408.1:13044527-14294527 GCF_009764475.1 Pristis pectinata
CTTGTACACTGAAACACCTGAAGTTGTGAAAGAAGCTCTAAGAATACTGGTCTGTCTTTCTTTGATGGTGTTGTAGCGATATAAAACATTAGTTAGCCACTTTTGGAGCATTGTGTGCAGTTCTGGTTGCCACATTATAGGAGGGATGTGAAGGCTTTGGAAAGGGTGCAGAAGAGGTTCACCAGGACATTGCCTGGATTGGAGAGTAATAGTAATAAGGAGATGTTAGATAAACTTGGATTCTTTTCACTGGGGCTTTGGTGGCTGAGGAGCAACCTGATAGAAACATATAAAATATTGAGAGGCATGGATAGGGTAGATAATCAATCTTTTGTTTTTAATTCCCAGGGTCAAAATGAGAAATACCCAAGGACGTAGGTTTAAGTTGAGAGGGGGAATGATTAAATGAGATTTCCGAGGCAAGTTTTTATGCAGAGAGATTGGCAGGCACTTGGAACGTGCTACCAAAGGAAATGGTAACAGCAGATATGGGAGCAATGTTTAGGAGGCATTTAGACAGGCACATGAACAGGCAGGGAATGGAGGGATAGAGACCATATGCAGGAGGATGGGATTAGTTAGATGGACATCATGGTCAGTGCAAATGCGAAGGGCCAAAGGATCTTTTCCTGTACTGTACTGTTCTATGTTCTAACTTCTGCAATCCTCTGACTGCAGCCTGGAACTGATCCTCCTTTCTGGGGTACTGTCCTCAGGGGTTTGCAGAGTGTGGCCCCTACCTCTATGGAGACTGTGGGGAAGGTTGTCCACTTGACTGGCTGCGATGTTAGAAGCAACCCCACTCTACATTAATGAAGGAGGGTCCCGCTTGGTTCTTTTGGTCTAGATGTGCCCTCTTCTGTTCAGCCATTAATAAAAAGACCTACCCCTGAAAGGTGTTATTGAAGCTGCATCTGCTGACCAAATGCCTGAGGAACCATACCTTGTAAGGGCGTTGCATAGGGCAGTGAACAAGACCTCAGATTAATAACATTTGAGTGGTCATAGTTTGAATGTACTTGTCCATCTTCCTGCAGTGGTTGGTCTCGGCCATCTGCTTGTTTCAATGTGACAATGGAATCCTGCAGCCCCTTGCCACTACCACTGCCCTGAAAGTTGTAAAGTCCTGAAATAACCCCTGGTCTCTGTCAAACCACCTTTCCACAAGTTGTAGGTGTATGTCGCACTTCTCAGGGGTCATAAACTTTGCATTTTAAAAAAAGCAGGTGATATTGAAAATTAGCAGCTCATTTTACATCATGAAGTCAATGGAAATAAAATTGGTATTTTTTTATATTTTTCATAACTCTTTCTCCTTCCCACAGTGAGATCTCAATAAGGTTGTTGAGTAGCTGTGATGTCATTGGGTAATAGTGGGCACATTAATAGAAACAAAGTGTTTTGCACCTTTTTTATTTTTGAATGCCTTATGTTTGCTACAGAAACAGAGCTCTCAATTCACTGGAAATTCATTGACATGCTTCCTCTTTGCTTACATGCAATATCAATCTATTATTCTGCTCGGCTTTCTGAAGGTAAACCTAAAGGAGTATAATGTTGGACTAAATAACTTGCTGGCTTGAGATTAAAAATGTATAGTCTTTCACTGGTTAGTAGGCCACTGTCACTTGGTCACACTGTCCAATTTGTAGCCTTTCACTGTGGTCCCTTGTGTCAAATTTCCAAGCTCTTTTGTAACTTTTCATGTGAGTCCTGCTGTATTTTACTCCCAATAAAAAAACATTGATTCACTCAGGATTCTCCTGCACGTTTTCTTAATCTGACTCCATAGTATTAAGTCAAGCTGAGCGTTTGAAGATGGGAGCGATTGTATCATCATCATCAATTTGTTTGGTCCAACATTAGAGTCTGGATTCCAGAGCCCAGTTACTAAACACAAAATGTTGGGGGAACTCAGCGAGTCAGGCAGCATTTAAGGAGAGAAACGGACAGTTGACGTTATGGGTTGAGACCCTTCATCTGGACTTGACTCGCTGTTTCTCTCCGTGGATGCTGCCCAACCCACTGAGCTTCTCCAGCATCTTGTGTTGCTTCAGATTCCAGCATCTGCAGTCTCTTATGTTGCCATTTGCTAACTATTGGTTACGTACTGTTGCTTTATCAGCATGGTCCATCCAGTAACTGTAGCATAAAGATTATTCATTCCCAGTTTGGCTATGCACAGTTTCCAAAATGGAAGCATCTACAGGTTGTGTTCTGCCTTGTTCAGTTTTGTTTTATGTCACTTCCTATCCAGTGCCTGGTTGGACGATGATGAAGATCCTGTTGTGCATCAGGTCAACCAGCGGATAGCAGACATCACAGGTCTGGAGGTGGAGACTGCTGAGTTACTTCAGGTACTCAAACCAAGACTGAACCTGTAGGGTAAGGTGGACAAGGGTGTCATGGAATCAAATGTTTATGTCACAGAAAGAGGCCATGCAGCCTACCATATCCATGGCTAGATTTGAGACAATGGGTCTGAAATGGCTAGTGCACTAAATAAGATAAGATATCTTTATTAGTCACATGTACATCGAAACACACAGTGAAATGCATCTTTTGTGTACAGTGTTCTGGGGGCAGTCCCCAAGTGTCGCCACGCTTCTGGTGCCAACATAGCATGCCCACAACTTCCTAACCCGTACGTCTTTGGAATGTGGGAGGAAACCAGAGCACCCGGAGGACACCCACGCAGACACTGGGAGAACGTACAAACAGACAGCGGCGGGAATTGAACCCAGGTCGCTGGCACTGTGATAGTGTTACACTAACCACTACACTACCGTGCCTGCCCTCGTGGCCCACAACAAAAGCACAAGGGCCGAGGCTCATCTAAGGTTATAACACAAAGGGAGGGGCTAATGTGGGATCGCAGCCCCTCACGCTAGCACCCTGTAGCCAGTAGAAATGATTCTTGGTTCTGCAAAAGAGCAACAAAATAAACCTGAAAGTCCTTTGTTTTTGGTGGCCTTTGGTTAGGCAACAAACCCTGGAAAGCCAAGTGGTTCAGTCACTTCTCGTTACATCAGTCCTTAGACTGCCAGTCATTGTGATATGAGCACCGATGATGGAAAAGTGATGTGTGGCCTCTAATGCTATAATGCTCAATTAGGTCTGTGTTATGGACACCTGAACTTGCAAAAGAATATTTGTGTGAGAGCCCTGTGAATTAAGATGTGCATCAAGAATTAGTATCTATCCCTATGGTAGATATTCATGATGATTTGGAAGCCATCAGGGTCGCAGGGAGGTTGTGTTGTTACCGAAGGGGAAAAGCGGCCTCGGTAAAATTACGAGGGAGGTAGCCGAAAACTTCATCTCATGGCTGCTTTTCATCCAGGCTTTTCCTTTCCACATTTCCTGACATTTTCCTAAGTAAATTTTTTCAAAAGGAAGCTAGCATCTTGGGAGACTAATAAATCAGCAGATGCTAGAATCTGACACCAGAACAGAAATGCTGGAAGAACTCGAGCAGTCAAACTGCCTCTGTGGCAGGAGAAACAAGTCGCTGTTTCGGGTCTGCAGCCCTTTCTCAGATCTGAGGATCTTGTCCGCACCGATGAATGAGAGAGGCCATTAGCAGAATCAAGAGTTTTCTGTTTGGAGTTGATCTAATGTACAATAAGCTGCCTGGAAGGATAGAAACCTGAGCGTGAAAGTTTGTAAGATCATGGGGGTCAGAGCAGGGACTGGGACTTGCTGGTCATTGCTTTCATTGAGCTGGCATAACCATGACAGGGACAACAGCTTCCTACCTCATTGCTAGGATTCCAAGATCCCCGGACTGTTCATTTCAGGGAAGGGATTACAGCCAAGGATGGCCCTGCTGCCCCTGGTGTCCACATGTGGAAACATTGCAGCTGAGGTCACTGAGTATTGAGGACGACCAGGGCAGACCTTGACCACTTAGTGTGAGAACAAAGAAACATTCCAAGGATGTGACTATCAGGGAGAGGAAAGTGAAAGCCTCTGCTACCTTGAGAATATATGTTTGCCATTTCTTCAGTGTGAATGAACGTGATCTATGAACTCACTGGAAACCAGGGAAGCACTGAGGGTTGGCATGTAGAACAACACTGGCTTTTTGGATTTGGCGGCAGTGGAGGGGGGGTGCAATCACATCAGAATTCAGCAGTGCCTAAGGGATCAGGACAACTGAGTGATGGAGCACTGTACGAAGTATGCAAAGGAACGTATCCAATAAAACTGGGCTGGATCCATGGAGATCTCATGAGAGAGTGTTGAGGATCTGATATGGGACTTGGTTGGATCGTAGGAGGACCAGGGCCTCTGTTAGTGGTCGGTTTGAAGGTGTATGGTGGGCTTTTGGGAGTGGTGTGGTGATGTGGGGATAGGGTGACCTTGAAGGAGAGGACGTGAGGGAACCTATCTTAGTGGGGTCGACCCACTCAATCACAGGCACATCTTGGAACAACACGCCCAACTTCCCTGACGTTTCTCTAAAGGAGCTTTGCGCAGAGAACCGTGTCATTCCATGTCCCTCCTTCTCTTGCGCGCAAAAACAATTCACAACCCAAAGTAACCAACCACATTTCAAGTGACAGTTCTACCCAGAAACAATCACAATCCTACCACACTCCAAAAATTATTTTGTACATGTATTGGGAAAAATAATAATGCTTTCCAGACTTATTATTTTTATGCCAAAGAAGTTGTTTACATGAGTTTGTTTTATTTGCAAATATAAAGCAGCTGTAGCTCAGGAGAGAGACAAATCACAGTAGTACTTAATAGGTAATTGAAGTTGTTTGTGTAACCTTCAGTAGAATCAGCCTAGTGATATGCTGTGGTCAAAGAGCCTCCTGTTTTGTGGTAACATCATCAAAGATCCCCACAATCCAGACCATGCCATCTTCTCGCAGCTAGCATCATGCAGGAGGTACAGAAGTCCCGTACCACCAGGTCCAAGAACAGCTAGTTCCCTTCAACCATTCAGTTCTTAAACCGATTGGAACAACCCTAATCACTACAGTTTAGCAACACTATAAGATATCTTTATTAGTCACATGTATATCGAAACACACGGTGAAATGCATCTGTTTGCGTGGAGTGTTCTGGGGGCAGCCCGCAAGTGTTGCCATGTTTCCTGCGCCAACATAGCATGCCCACAACTTCCTAACCTGTGCATCTTTGGAATGTGGGAGGAAACCGGAGCACCCGGAGGAAACCCACGCAGACATGGGGAGAACGTACAAACTCCTTACAGACAGTGTCCGGATTTGAACCCTTGTCGCTGGCACTGTAAAGCGTTACACTAACCACGACCCTACCATGCCTGCCGTGCACTATGATTACTTAGAAGGAAAATGGACTTTTTTTGTTCTAATTGTGTTCTTTCTTGTAAAAATTGTGTATAATTTATGTTTAATTTATGTTTTTCTTGTGAACGCTGCTTATGTGATGCTCTGTGCCTGTGATGCTGCTGCAAGTAAGTTCTTCATTGCACCTGTGCATACATGTGCATATGACAATAAACTGAACTTTGACTTTGACCTTTACACTGCAGCTGAAATGTGCTGCTGTGTCAGGTGCTGGCTGTTCCTTTTCTGAGCTCTTCCTCCTCTCACAGACTTTTCTGTTTGCTGCAGGTGGCAAATTATGGCGTTGGAGGGCAGTACGAGCCTCATTTTGACTTCTCCAGAGTAAGTGGTGATAATATCCATTCCAAACTTGACTCCTAAATTCTTCTTGATTACTAATCCAAAAACTCTTCTGTAATGCAGCTGTTCAGACTCAGATGCCTGAATATTAAAGTCACATCATTTCTTCCAAATTTGCAACTTAGTTCATGATGAGTAATCTTTGCAAAAATCTCAATCATGGACAAAATGTTGGAATTAAATTAAATCCTGGCCATTTTATTCCAAGGGGAGCAATGTGCTGAAACTGGATACAGCTGTCAGTGAAATGGTGTGGCTCATTGGTTTCAAACCTCAAAGCACTGGCTCAACCAATGCCTGTTGTTCTAAAATAAAGCAGAAAATGCTGGAAATATTTAACTAGTCAGGCAGCATTGGTAGAGAAGGAGCCTGGGTTAATGATTCAGCCTGATGAACTTGCAGGGAAAATGAGTTTTAAGATCTAGGGAAAGAGGAGAGGATTGAAGGAAATGAAAATGTGTGATAGAGAATGGTCTTTATGTTCTATCCACGGCCAAGAAAGCTCACCAGCGCCTCTACTTCCTCAGGTGGCTAAAGAAATTCGGTATGTCCCCTTTGACACTCACCAACTTTTATCGATGCACCACAGAAAGCATCCTATCTGGATGCATCACGGCTTGGTATGGCAACTGCTCTGCCCAGGACTGCAAGAAACTGCGGAGAGTTGTGGACACAGCCCAGCGCGTCATGGAAACCAATCTCCCCTCCATAGACTCTGTCTATACCTCTCGCTGCCTCAGTAAAGCAGCCAGCATAATCAAAGGCCTAACCCTCCCGGGATATTCTCTCTTCTCCCCTCTCCCATCAGGCAGAAGATACAAAAGCCTGACAACATGTACCAGGCTCAAGGACAGCTTCTATCCTGCTGTTATAAGACTATTGAATGATTCCCTAGTATGATAAGATGGACTCTTGACCTCATAGTCTATCTCATTATGACCTTGTACCTTATTGTCTACCTGCACTGCACTTTCTCTGTAGCTGTGACACTTTATTCTGCATTCTGTATTGTTTTACCTTGTACTACCTCGATGCACTGTGTAATGAATCGATCTGTATGAACAGTATGGAAAACAAGTTTTTCACTGTACCTCAGTACATGTGACAATAATAATTCAATTCAATTCCCCCATCCCCCAGCCTTTCTGCATCGTAAAACTTGTTACATGTCTGATCGTTTGTCAGAATTGGGAAAAGTTAACTGAAATGTTAACTGTTTCTCTCTTCACAAATGGTACCTGACTTAGAGTATGACTAGAGTCATGCAGCATGGAAATGGGCCCTTCGGCCCAACTGGTCCATGCCAACCCAGATTCTCATCTAAACTAATCCCATCTGCCTGTGTTTGGCCCATATCCCGCTAAACCCTTCCTATCCATGTACCTTTTAAATGTTGTTAATGTAACTGCCTCAACTACTTCCTTTGGCAGCTCGTTCCATATACGGACCACCCTCTGGGTGAAAAAGTTGCCCCTCAGGTTCCAACTGAATCTCTTCCCTCTCACCTTGATCCTATGCCCTCTAGTTCTTGATTCCCCAACCTTGGGGAAAAAGATTGTGTGCATTCACCCTATCTATGCCCTTCATGATTTTGTGCACATTCTTTGCTGAGTATTCCTAACATTTTCTGCTCTTATTCAAATATACTGCATTCAGTTTTTTTTTTGATTTATCATTCTATACTTAGCTTTGACCAATGCTCACACTGTTCATGTATACTGCTCTAATCTCTTGTGTTACCACTGCCCTTGTGGACAAAACATCTGGTACTCCTCCCCTCACTAGGCTTCGACTAATCCTCCAGGTTTTCTTCAGGAATTGAACTTTAACCTTTTAATGTATTGCTGAGAGCAATGCTGAGAAGAGGAATAGTTTAAAAGCATTTTTACTTATTAATAGAACTATTAGAGATAAAAAAATGAGGGATGTGTGGCTGGATGGAATGTTTGGAGCCAATACCATGTGACAAAACCTCCAAGAAGCTTCCTCGCAATTTATACCTAATGAAAGGCGGAGAGTGCTGGCAAAGCCATCGTTTGCTACCCATGGAACTGAGAGTCTTTCTCGGACATTTCACAGAAACATTAAGAATCAAGCTTTGGGTTGGAATTATATTTCAGCCAAACTGGGTAAGAATAGCAGATTTCCTTCCCTGAACACATTAGTGAACCATACAAGTTTTTGCAACTGTTTCATGGGCATCCTTATCTGGAATGGTTTAGTTAATTGAAATTAATTAGCTGCCGTAGTGGGATTTGAATGTTATCTTTAAATCATTAATAAAGGGCAGTGAGATTTCCACAGACCTGCATATTCTGATTCTTGCTGAGCTTTCCTCTTTCTGTCCACGCTTGTGGCCCATCGCCCTCTTCTCTTTTTACGTGTTAATTTTGTGTTCATTGGAGAATTATCCTAGACACATCTTTCCACCTGTGGGTGAAGTGATGAGCTCACATCTCCAGTGCAAAGAGCCCCTCTTTTGTTGTTTAGTTTGTCACTATGACGTCTATTTTTTTAATAGAACTTGCCTTCTATTAAACAATTGAACACGATGGGCTTATTGTACTGCAGCCACTCTGTGCCTCATGGTCACTATCCCTGCCCACCCTCTCGATCGACCCCCAGAAAAGCTGATGCACACACTAAAGCCAGCCTATGTTTCTCCCATTAACCATTGGATAACCATCAACACTATCCAACCCAGTAGCTAGTTATTGAAGACCCTGTTCGTTCATGCTCGGGTCACCCTCTGCTCACTGACAGTGTGTGTTGCCTGGAAACTCTCTTCTTCCATGGTGTCCTGTTTCACTGGTGGAGCCTGGGTTCATTGACTTGGATAGCTTCTTCCTGACATGTCCAAATTCAACGGTTGTCATGACACCAAAGGTTGCACAGCTGTAAAACA
The DNA here is from genome assembly GCF_009764475.1 of Pristis pectinata. Taxonomy (NCBI): domain Eukaryota; kingdom Metazoa; phylum Chordata; class Chondrichthyes; order Rhinopristiformes; family Pristidae; genus Pristis; species Pristis pectinata. The sequence goes on from NC_067408.1 coordinate 13,053,117, forward strand.
CTCCCATCAATGGAGCAAGATGTTCAAAAAGCTTCTCTGTTACTTCAGATGTTTTTGCCAGATTTTATTGGTTGGCACAGGGGTGAAAAAAAAGAAAATATTTGCAGGGGATATAAATAAATTGGTATGAAAGACCCATTGATTGGAAGTACTGTTTAGTTCTGGTTTCAGAAGCAGTTTCAATACTTTTAACCAGCCAAGTACTAAATATGTACCAAATGCTCTGTCAGACAGGATTTAGATTCCTCCACACCCACACATCTTGACGTGATCCTGTAAGAATTCTTATGTAATGCATTTTACCACAATTGATGATCTTTGTGGTAAAATGACACAGTAATAGTTCGTTATTGCAGGAACTAATGACATTGGGTTTGAGTGATGGTACATACTGTAATACTGAAGCTAGCTTGAAACCCGCATGACTTGAATATTAACAAGCTGTGCTCCCAATCAATACTTTCTGGCAGCAGTACTTGTTAGTCAATTAATTTAACTCTCATTGTCCAATCAATGGCATAGAGTTTTAAGACAGCCCACTCTCACTTAAGCATCGTGACCACAAATATTGAATGATAGGTCAGGCAGGATCTATGGAAAGAGAAGTAGTTAACATTTCTGGTGAAAGACCCTTGGGCATCTCTTTCTACAGATGCTGCCTGACCTGCTGTCTCCAGCACTTCTATTTTTTATTATAATAACAGTACATTGTGCTTTCCAATGCAATATCTTTACCCAAAACCATGTGACTTGTATGGAGGGATTAAATGCAGCCACCCCACCTCTCAGCTCTGACCCAAAATGGTGAATTCTTTCCATCCTTCTTGGAAAACTAAAACTGGTCTACTCTGCTCCCTGATAATGTAATATTGTATTTACTGTTGTCCACCTTAGCCAGAAATGGGTCATCTTTTATTTAATTGTCCATTGTGTGAGCTACACCCCATTCTCTATGTCCATTGTCCTCCAAGAAATATCTGTATGAACAGCATGAAAGGATAAAATGACCTGGTCTGTGGGAGTAGAGTGTGTGAAACTAAAGAGCTTGGAGTCAATAAGTTCATTGTGAATAGGATCTGGAGGAAGGGGTGCAGAGGGCATGAGCTGATTCAGTAACAGATTATTTGCAGCTGAGCTTCTATGGATTTCGCCATCAGTTGTATCCAGTTCCAGTTCCATTCTGTGCTTGGAAAAGAGGGTGATTTCATAACTTCACTATTGGAACCTTTAATGAACACTCTTCATTTGGACTTCCTCCAATGGAAAGTAGCAGATGTGTGTCTATTGAACACATTTTATTTACTCTGGTCAGCAGCTGGGAAATGGAGAAATCTGTGAAGCATTATGTTCTCTTTAAAAAAAAAATGGGAAGAAAGGGACTAAAACTAAAAATGTAAAAGAAATCAGACCATCAATTTGAGTTTACTAGGTAGTTAGGACTCTGCTTATTTGTCCCTTTTTTTTATTTTAATGGAATAGTTTCCATAGGCAGAAGTTCCCAACTCTCTACGAGGAGTTAAATTGAAAGGAAACAATATCGCCTAGAAAAACATCCCCAGTCAGTTCCAATAAATACCCTTTATGCTCATATCAACATTTGCTTTGTACTCTGGCTCTGACTACATAGGAATCAATTTTAAGAGGCAGAGAACAACATGTTGTTTACCACCAACTGCAGATGAATTTCTACATCTATGTACAAATCATTATAATCACTTAAAGTCATTTATTAGCAACTCTTAATTGGTGAGGAGCTAAATTGATTTTTTTTGTCTTGTATTTGCTATGATATAGGAAGAAACCATTCAGCTTATTGGCTCCATGCTAGCTCCCATCTGAGCCATCCCATCAGTCTCGTTCCTCTGATTTATATGTGGCCGCCCAACTTGTTTCCATTTACATACCCATCAATTCTCCTTTCAACCTTTTACCACTTACCAATATTAAGGGGTCGTTTACAATGGCCGATTTAATCTGCTTTGGTATTTGGGAGGAAACCAGAACACACCACAGAAACCATCCTCTTCAAGACTAAATACTGCTTGATAGTGAATGAAGTGTTCATTCATTGACAATAAGCTCTTCTTTTTAAATCAGAGTTTCATACTTCAAATAATTGTCATGAATAATATTGAGTGACATCTGAAATGCAGAAATCCCTCCCTCCCAACCACCTGCCCCCCCCACCCCCCTAATCCTTCACTATAAAACAGCCCCACTGCTCTTGTGCATGATACATTTATAACACAAGCACATGGTAAGAAATAGGAGTAGTTGTGTGTCCATTCTGTATCATTCAGTTAGACCTTGACTGGTCCTGTAACTCATACATTTCTCTGTGTAATCTTCATATTCCCTATTTCCTGCATCAGTACCCTGCACCTTCAAATAAGCTATTTCTGCACTTGAATATATTTGGCTAAAGTACACTACTGTTTGTCAGCAAGAACCCATAGACTTACAAGTGCTTGGTCCTCTGAATAATTTACATGAAATCCTTCACCAATCTGAATTCCTGTTTGAATTGTGAATCTCCTTATAAAATGGAATCTGAATGCTTAACCTTATGAGGACCTCTTTTTCAACATGTAAAGATTGTCTTTGCCACAAAAAACTCTTATCCATTGCTGCATATTAAGGTGACACATTCAGTTTGTGTTGTTCAGCTGTGCTGGCAAGATATCCTGAATGAATCCAGGCAGAAAAGCATCACTTGAAAATTTATTTCGGTGTTAACCAATCTATTCTTCTGGAATGACCAGAAGATATGTCGCGATACATTAATCTTCACATCTCGCCCTCAGTCATCCAGTGAAACGGTTCAAGAATTTTTTTTCTTCTTGAGCTCTCTGGCTGCAAAATTATATTGGGAAAGCTAATGAGGTCTGTTAAGTTTGTTTTATAACAAGAATTTAATAAATCAAGAGAGCTATTAGTCTACATATTTTGCAGCCTGGGAGATAAATTCTGGGAAATATTCAGTCCTGGCAAGAGTACTTAAGCTGTGCAAGAAACATCCAGAGATCTTGAAAGTAAACGGCTGTTTCTAAAGCAAAATTAATCATGTTATCCATTGTGTTTGTGTCCAGGAGATGTCAGGGAATTATAAAGGGAAGATATACAATTCATGTCCTGGCTGCCTTGACCATCATTGAGTTGAATAAGGTGTTTTTCAAAAACCTGACTGCTGATCAGCTACCTTCATTATTGCCAAAATATGGTGAAATGATGACTTTAAACAGTGTGCTAGGAGAATGGTTGGGGGGGGGGGGTGTGGTGGTGGGGCCCACTGCATTTGTAGAGTCGGTCTTGAGTGCCTTCAGCCTCCTGTCCAGCTGCTTATCATCAGCTTTCAAATACTGGCCTATGTTCCTGGCAGATGGTTGACCAAAACCTTAGGGTATAATTGGCTGGCATCCATCTAATCGTGATTCCAGTGTTCATAATCCTAAAACATTTTGAGTGACTGGATAGAAAAGAAAATCTAGTCAAACAAAACAATGATGTTAACCCAGAATAAGTGAGTACACTGAACTGTCTGCTCTGGTTCATTATCTGAGTGGATCACAGTACGGAATCGGGGGTTCTGAAGTCCTCAGCAGCCCCCATGCTTGTGTTCTATTACTGTGCTGTGATGCCTCTGATACATGGTCCCAAATCAATGCCTAATTCCATCAGCTATTTACATCCTTTGATGAAATCTTATCAGCACAAATCCCTGTAAAAGTTGTAATGAAATATCTCTCCATGAGAGTAGATCAATTTGAATCTAATGTTTATATTCTGAGTGCCTCCAAATTCATTCCTTGTTTAATGTCTACTCACCTTTTAATGAGCCCTTGGGGGGATAAAAAAGCTCCGATTGTCTTTGACAAGTCATGTCTGTCTGTGTTGTATGTCAATAGCAAATACAACTTTGACGGGAGTTGTGAGATATAAGCAGCTGACAAGGACTTAAATCATTAATGGGAAGAAACCTGGGATAAATTTTTATTTTAAACAAAATCTGTTGCAGCGTCCATTCGACCGCAACCTTGCGACGGAGGGGAATAGACTAGCTACGTTTTTAAATTATGTAAGTACCCATGAGTGCTAAAGGTGCGAGCTCTTGGCTTGTGTGTATTCATTCTCATTTCGTTTTATAGAAAGAGGAACAGGATGCTTTCAAAGACTTAGGCACTGGAAATCGTCTTGCTACTTTTTTAAATTACGTAAGTATATGTGATGGTCAGTTGGGTAGGAAGGATGCTTGGTAGTGGAATGGGTCAGCATGTAAGCTACTCCACTTATTGTCCATCCTATCCTGTTTATCTTCATGACTTCTTGTGCCATCAACATGACAGGAGCCAAACCTAAGGACAAGTGTTCCAGTTTTGTGCCTGAACATATTGAAACATCTGGGTACAGTGCTGAGAGAGAAAGCAGGCACACCAAGAAGAGAGGCTGTCCATGTTTCTTCAAAACATGAAGAAAATTGATCACACTGTTACACGCATGTAATTTCTCCCCACTCCACCTCCCTCCCTACTTGACTTGCCTCTAAAGCACTGTGTTCCATGAAATCCAATATTGGCATATTCACCGATGGAAAATCTGCTCCTGTGTTTCTCTATTTCATTGAATATTGGTGGTAGTATTTTCTATTTGATATTAATCTTGTACACAGTAAGGCTACCAAATTTCTCTAGCTTATTTTTCCAAAGGCCACTGTGTGACTTGTCCATTTGTACATAGTACAAATACTTTTACTGCATTCTTCTCATTTCAGACTACTTCACAATTGGGGCAGGTAGACATCAAGCTAAATGTGAAAGGATAGGATAGCCAAAGGTTGGTTAGAGGAATGAGCTTCTAGGAAGCTTTTGAAAACATGGTGAACGGTAAACAGAAAAGTGGTTTTACAGGGGAATGTCAGAGAACATCCGTAGTGGAGCAGAGGGAATGAGAAGGCTGCAGGTAGCTGCTTTGGACTGGAAGAGGTTTCCAGCACAGGGTGGAGTGCCATTGTCCAAATACCATTTATTTTAATTGCATCTGAGTTGCAATTTAAGTATCAAAACTTGCATTGATGAAGAATGGAATTCAGCAGTGAAGAAGGATACCATTGCACTTTGACGACAAGATCCGGTTAGTCTCATTTCCTACTCACTCAGAATCAGGCATTTGTTTTAGGTACTCATTATGACTTGGCCTTAATAACGGTCCACCAACTGTACCTGCGTAGGACAACGTACAAATGATCAAAGGCATGATTGTCCTGAGCTGCTTACGTTTGACACTTTGAGGGATTCTGGTTCTCATGTGTTTTAGCTATTTCCAGTGCTGGCAGATTAAATGTGGATGTCCATTTCTGGTTGGTCTTCAGCTGGTTCAGCAGGGATAGGCTGTTCACTTGGGTCATGAGTCTTTGTTGGGCTGTATTTTCTTTCATCCTTCACTTATTTTAACTCCAAGGGAAAATAGCTCCACTGTTTTGGCTGAATTCAAGTGGATGGATAAAGTGATCATGTTAGAGCTGCATTCAGACCAAGGGGTTTTGTTACAGTAATTCTGTTGATCAAATAAATGTGCTAATTGGCATCAATACATGGATATATTGATATTGATAAATAATGAATGATCTAAGTGGTTTACCTCCTAAAAGCAGTCGTCCAGGCATTATTATCAGTGGAAAGGATGTTAATAATTCAGTAAATCAACTTTGAATTGTTCCTGACTCTCTGCTCTCTGCAGGCTTTCATTTTTATGGACCGATAATACTCTAACTGAGAAAATGTCCTTTCATTAACTGCCTTGTTAATGTTAGAATACTGACTATTTTACATATATACTGCTTGCTCAAACATTCACATTTACACAAGGTCCAGTATGTCACTCTGATCCAAAGCACCATTACGTACAGTATCCCCAACCATGGGAGACGCAGTAAGTTTTCATAGCTAATGCACAAAATGAGTAATGTTGACTGTCATTGGATGATAAAATCACAGATGATGTATGTTTTAACTGAATTGTCCCTGGGCAATTTTAGTTTATCAGAAGACTTTTTATCCATGTTGGAAGACCAATAAAGGATGATTTAAAAGCCTATCCCAGTTTTACCAACGTTGTTGATGATTATTGATGTTATTTACGGACAGCTGATATTCATGAATCCACTATCATTCTTAGTATTAATTCAACAACATTAGAATATCTTTTCCTACTTGTATTTTTAAAGTTCTCTCCATCCTTCAAATACAGGATTAAATTAAACTTGCCCTTTGTAGTTCAGAGATACATTTCCCTCAAAATTGGGTCCTTTCTTGATGTGCTGAACCTTATTGTATTTACTTGAGAGTTACTACCTTCAGAAAGGATGTTCTGTTTGTAGTTTTACCTCTGCTTATGCAAACAGAAACACAAAGAACCTCACAGACACTGCACTGGCAACAAGGGTGGGATATTGCTTCATGAGTGAGCAGCAGGATAATGCTCTGGACTGATTATAGCGGAGAAATGGGATAGCAGACAGTGATAGCAGACAGTGCACATGGGAATAATGTTGAGAAGCTCGACGTGTAAGAGTGGACTCTGCCATTTACCTGTATGTTAGATGAGCTGAGGTATTCCTTGAGGTGAACAATGTCACCCCAGGAGAGGACAGAGAACAAATGAACATGAAAGTCTTTACTTTCTTAAGAGGTTTGGCTTGTCACTGAACACTCTAACAAGCTTCTACAGATGTACTGTTGAAAGTATCCTGACTGGTTGCATCATGGTCTGGTGCGGTAATTCGAATGCACAAGAACATAAGAAGCTGCAGAGAGTAGTGGACTCTGCCCAATCCTTGACGGGCACATCCCTCCCCACCATCGGTAGTATCAACAGGAGGTGCTGCCTCAAGAAGGCAAAAATCAAGAACATACCAAGTCTTCCCAAACCAGAAGACCTAGATGAACCAGGGCTGAGGGCTAGCTCTGTGGCGTTCAAAACTGGCGATCCAGAACCCTACAAGAAGTTCAGGTACAACCTATGGAAGGCCATCGTAAGAGCAAAAAGGCCATTCTGTGTGAAAATAGAGACAATTGGATGCATGACAGCTGTGGCAGTGTTTGCATGCCATTACTTCCTATAAGGCAACAGTGTAAATAACTATAAACTATCCTATAAGTAACAGCATAAATGGCAGTGATGCATCACTCCCCGATAAGCTCAACCCCTTTTATGCACACTTTGAAAGGGAAAATAACACTGCACCTTGCAAATCCCCACAGCATCTGGCGACCCTGTGATCTCTGTCTCGGAGGCCAACATCAGAATATCTTTTAAGGGGGTGAACCCTCGTAAGGCGTCAGGCCCTGATGGTGTACCTGGCAGGGTGCTGAAAATCTGTGCTGACCAACTGGCCAACCAACTGGCTGGAGTGTTCAAGGACATCTTCAACTTCTCACTGCTGCAGTCGGAGGTTTCTACCTGCTCCAAAAGGGCATCAATCATACCGGTGCCCAAGAAGAGCAGGGTGAACTGCCTCAATGACTATCACCTGGTAGCACTCACATCTACTGTGATGAAGCACTTTGAGAGGTTGGTCATGGCTAGAATTAACTCCTGCCTGAGCAAGGACCTGCACCCGCTGCAATTTGCCCACCGCCACAACAGGTCTACAGCAGATGCAATCTCACTGGCTCTTCACTCTGCTTTGGAGCACCTAGACAACAGCAATATATATGTTGGGCTGCTGGTTATCAATTACAGCTTGGCATTCAACACCCCTCAGTACTAATCAACAAGCTTCAAAACCTGGGTCTCTGTACCTTCCTCTGCAACTGAGATCCTTGACTTCCTTATCAGGAGACCACAGTCAGTGCGAATCGGTAATAACATCTCTTCCTCACTGACAATCAACATTGATGCACCTCAAGGATGTGTGCTTAGCCCACTGCTCTATTCTCTACACTCATGACTGTGTGGGTAGGCACAGCTCAAATGCTATCAATAAATTCGCCAGTGACACCACTGTTGTTGGCAGAATCTCAGATGGCAATGAGGAAGCATACAGGAGTGAGATACGTAGATTGGCTGGTTGAGTGGTGTCACAACAACAACCTCGCACTCAGTGTCAGCAAGACCAAGGAATTGGTTGTGGACTTCAGGAAGGGAAAGTCGGGAGAACACACACCAGTCTTTATTGAGGGGTCAGCGGTGGAAAGGGTGAGCAGCTTCGAGTTTCTGGGCATCAACATCTCAGAGGATCCCGGGCCCAACACATTGATGCAGTCGTGAGGAAGGCATGCTAGCAGCTCTACCTCGTTGGGAGTTTGAGCAGATCTGGTATGTCACCAAAGATTCTTGCAAATTTCTACAGATACATGTTGGAGAGCATTCTGACTGGTTGCATCACCACTTGGTATGGAGCCCCCAATGTACAGGATTGTAAGAGGTTGCAGAGGATTGTAGACTTCGCCAACTCCATCACAGGCACAACCTTCCCCACCATCAAGGACATCTTCAAGAGGCAGTGCCTCAAGAAGGCAGCATTCATCCATGACATGCCCTCTTTTCATTACTAGCATCAGGGAAGAGGTACAGGAACCTGAAGACCCACACTCAACGTTTTAGGATCTGTTTCTTCCCGTCTGCCATCAGATTTCTGAATGGTCCATGAACATTACCTCTTTTGCACTTTTTTTTTGGTAACATAGTAATTTTTATGTCTTGCACTGTACTGCTGCCACAAACAACAAATTTCACGACATACGTCAGTTGTAATAAACCTGATTATTTCATCATCAAAGATTCCCACCATCTGGGCCACGTCATCTTTTCTCAGCTACCATCAGCCAGAAGGTACAAAAGCCTGAAGTCCCACACCACCTGGTTTAAGAACAGCTACTTCCCTTCAACTATAACATTCTTGAACCAAATGGCAAAACCCTAATCACTACAGTTTAGCAACACTATGACCACTTTAATCACTTTGCACTAAAATGGACTTTGTTTTCTTTGTTCTAATTGTGTTATTTCTTGTAAAAATTGTGTTTAATTTGCACTTATGCTGCTTATGTAATGTGATGTGCCAGTGATGCTGCTGCAAGCATGTTTTTCATTGCACCTGTGCATACATGTGCACATGACAATAAACTCGACTTTGACGTATGAGGTGAGAAAAGTGATACTCTTGCTGGCAGAAGGGTTGGAGATGCATGAAACTGTCAGCCTGTTAGCATCATCAACTACTGCTGAGGACGTAATGATGATCTTGAAGGGACGTTTCAGCCTGATGCCATGAGAAATCGTGGAAAGAATGTTTAATGTGGGAGAACCTCATGGTTGAGAAAATTGAAGGATTTCCACTGGAATGCGGATGGCATTTGAGTGTGTGGCAATTTCAGCTGGGCCATGTAAAAGAGAAAGAACTGCTCTTGAATAAGGTTCAACCTGCGTGACCAGCTAGGGAGAAAGTGATGGAGCACACAGCAGAGAGGACAGCCCATGGAGTCATGGAAGAACATTGTTTGTCAAGAGTCTTCTGCACAAAATGATGTTGGATGACCCCAAGGAAGTTATCTCAGATAATACAAACAAGAGAAATCCTGGGTGTCCTGACAGCAGAGAATCTCCATGTGTTGTATTTATTGAATTTGAATATGAAATAGCTGCAGAAGCAGTATTGTAACTGAGCCAAGATAGTACATATAGAGGAGATGTCAGGGGTAAGTTTTTTACTCGGAGAGTGGTGAGTGTGTGGAATGGGCTGCCGGAAACGGTGGTGGAGGCTGATACAATAGGGTCTTTCAAGAGACTGTTAGATAGGTACATGGAGCTGAGTAAAATAGAGGGCTGTGGGTAAGCCTAGTAATTTCTAGGGTAGGGACATGTTCGGCACAGCTTTGTGGGCTGAAGGGCCTGAATTGTACTGTACTTGTTCTATGTTCTATACAGAGACCAAGAATCGGTCTGTAGTTTCCATATTTCTTTATAACATTGAAGGAGGCTATTCAGCCCATTGAATCCATGCTCCCTCAGATTTCCTCACTACTTTTCCTTGTAACCGATTTTCTCTCCTCTGGTTATCCAGATTGTGGATAGTAAAATCCAAAGACACAGAGAAGAGTTGTAATCAAAGTCTCATCCTCCAGCTGAGCACAGGATGCTGGCATTACCTGCATGGGACATAAGTGACTGACTGAGAGATGCACTTTGTCGGAATCTGCTGAGGAACTGGCTTGAATTACATTTCAAGATTCTTCGTATGTTGGAGTCATGGAAGGATACAGCACGGAAACAGGCCCTTCAGCCCACTCAGTCCATGCAGACCATCAACCACCCACCTAATCCCATTTTTCTTCTCCTCCCCACGTTCTTATCAACACTCCCCAGATTCTAACACTCACCAAGGGGCAATTTACAGCGGCAGCCAATTAATATACCTTTGGGATGTGGGAGGGAAACCAGAGCACCCAAAGGAAACCCACACGGTCTCAGGGAGAATGTGCAAACTCCACACTGGCAGCACCCTTGGTCAGGATTGAACCCAGGTCTCACAGTACCAGCTCTATAAAGCTGTGCCACTGTGCCAGACTCTGTAATTTAAGTGAGAGTTACTGCCTTCAGTGAAGGATGTTCTGTTTACAGCTCTGTCTCTGCTTATTTGCTTATGCAAACAGAACAAAGGACCGACAGACACTACAAGATGTGTCAAAATGGAACTTGTGGGTTTCCTGACAAGACCAGACTCAGTTCAGTGTAGCTGCTGCCACTTTGATCTTCAACAATCTAAGAAGGGAATCGGCTCTTAAGGACGTGCTACACGTGGCAATTATACCACAGCATAAACTGGTTGTCATGGAAGAGAGACAGGCTGCAGGGGAGAGGGACAAGGCTTGTAGTGTCAGTTTAAGGGATATGGAATCTTAGTCAATGTCAAACACAGCAAGAAGATGGTCGTGTACTCCAGGGGCCCAGGAAACTTGTGAAGGCCTGCCAGAATGTGGATCCATTTGACTCCTCCAGGTGTAAGAATCTGCACTCAATGGAGAAATATATTGTGTCTTCATAAATACATCAGAGTGAACTGAAGACTACTGAAAACAGATGGAGTAACACACTTCAGTAATTAGATCAGGGGTTCATTCAATAAGGTGTTAAGATCAACATAGGGTGGACCTGCAAGGCAGCATGGAAGTGATCACTGTGTGTCACCTGGGCTTGCCCAGATTGGCATATAGTGTTGATGGTAATGATTGGAGCATGGAGAGGGTCGCTTGATTTTCCTTGGGACTGAAATTTTGTCAGCTCGTAAGAAATGTCTTAGTTATGATCTGTAAATAGAGTGCTTTCCCCTGTGATCGGCTGGGAGATGAGGCTTTAGATGCCGAGCAGAGAAGTCCCTCTGGACATTTTTCTTCTTCCTCCTGGTCCTACCACCTGCTGCTTTTCGTGCTGTGCCTTCAGGATCCAAGTTTCTGCTGTTCCTCCTCTGGTACTGGCTATTGTCTTTTCTGGATTGTTTTGTGGCAAACGCTGTATAATGAAGTCTCCACATCTGCTTGGTGTATACTGCTGGGCCTCTGGATGAAGGCAGACAACAGAGACTCATTTAGAGGAGACCAATGGTATTTTTCATTACTATCCTAGTACTGTTCTTGTTGTATCTTGGCTGGTGTGGTTGGAGATTGTACTAGTGGATGTAGTTAGGGAAGTGCAGGGAAGCCCTTGACCTTGTGATCCATGACTCAGAGCAGCGCTAATACTTTCCAACAGCGCAATCGCCCTCAGATCGAAAGAGTCATTTGTGCTTCATGAAAACAACATCCACCATCAGGAAATCCTTCATGTGATTTATATCAACCTGCATACAGCGGGAGTAGAAACCTTTCCTGTTCATGAATAGTCCAGTGTCATTAACCCTTAAGAGCACCTGAATACAGTAAATGACTGCCTCACTTAGAAGAAGCCAACAATTTCACAAGTACCAATGCTTGAGTTGTCACGTTTCACTTTCTTCTCACAAAATCAAAATGGATGAAATAATTTCTCCAGGAATGCAGTGCTTTGTGATCTCTCTGATGTAATGGTGAGCAGCAAATTGAGAGGCCTGACTGTGGCCACTTGGACTGATCCTACAGTGCGAACCTTTGGAGTCCATGAGACTTCCACCACCACAGAGAGAGCAGTCCAAACACAAGTGCATAGTCAAAGGACTTCTAACAAAATCTCACAATTTGCAAGAAAAGTCTTCAAAAACCTGAGCCTGGAAGTATATGTGAGGGGTTTGGGTAGAATGTGTTTTCTCTCGAGTCTCTGTGGAAGTACCTGGGCATGTCTTTGCCTTTCATTGTGTGGTCCCCTACAGTGGCCAATCATGTCCAAAAAAAGTCGAGTTTATTGCCATATGCACAAGTACGTGTGTGCACAGGTGCAATGAAAAACTTACTTGCAGCAGAATCACAGGCATATCGGAAGATGAAGAGCTAAAGATGGTTTTGTCTTTGATTCTCAGCTCATCAGAAAGTCACCTCTGTGAGTCAACTTGCAATATTTCTGACCCCTTTCCCTCAACCCGCAGCCCTCATCACCCATCTTCATCCCCCTTCTGGTTTTCTCTCCCTCTCTCCCGCCACTGTCTCCCAACTCCACCCCCTACATCTATCAGGAGGTTGTCCATTTCCCTTTCAAAGGTAGTCCTTTGTGTTCCAGCTTATATCCATCATTAAGGACCCTCACCATCCGAAACATGCCCTCTTCCCTCTTCTCATTACTACCAGTGGGGAGGAGGTACAGGGGTATGTACCACACTCAACGTTTCAGGAACAGCTTCCCCTCCGCCATCAGATTTCTGAATGGTCCATGAACACTACCTCATTATTCCTCTTTTGCACTGTGTTACTTATTTATTTTTTGGTAACTTATAGTAATTTTTATGTCTTGCACTGTACTGCTGCCACAAAACAACAAATTTAATGACATGTGTCAGTCATAATAAACCTGATCCTGATTGTGATTCCGTCCAGTAGCTGCCTCCAATCTTCACACTCCCCTCCCTCACCTTGCTCCATCTGCTTTTTTTTCCTTTTTTCCCCCTTCTCCTCTCTCTCTTTGTCTGCCTCCATCTATCATTCACCTGCCACTGTCTCCCAAGTCCACCCCCGCTCCCCTCCCCTACCTGGCACAACCTGCCTGTCATCTTACACCCCTCCGCAGTCCACCAGTCGCCTCAGATTCTTGTCTCATCACTCCCCTTCTCCTCTTATAATGCCCATCTCACCTCTGCACTCTCAGTCCTGATGTAGTCGACAATTCCTTTCCTCCTACAGATGCTGCTTGACCTGCTGAGTTCCTCCAGCAGATTGTTTGTTGCTCCATATTCCAGCATCTTGTGTCTCCAATATTCATTTGCATTGCTACAAAAAGCTCCCTTATCCCCAACTAGTGAAGTGTTGTGATAATGGTTCTGACAGTATATGTGGAGAGTAATTCACTGCATAGAGTTGCTTCACAAATAAGATAAGATATCCTTATTAGTCACATGTACTTCAAAACACACATTGAAATACATCTTTTGCCTAGTGATTTGGGGGCAGCCCGCAAGTGTCGTCACGCTTCTGGCACCAACGTAGCATGCCCACAACTTCCTAACCTGTACGCCTTTGGAATGCGGAAGAAAACCAGAGCACCCGGAGGAAACCCACACAGACACGGGGAGAATGTACAAACTCCTCACAGACAGTGGCCGGATTTGAACCTGGGTCGCTGGTGCTGTAAAGCATTATGCTAACCACTATGCTACTGTGCCTGCCACAGACACACCATTGCAAGTATGTCTCCAGCAATTCATTCACTAAACCCCAAATCAAAGTGGTCTGCTAGAGTGCAATTACCTCATAACAGAGAAATTTTCTATTGTAACTGATCCATGCACACCACATCATGTTCACATTTGATGCCAGTGTAAGCCAGACCCTGCTGTCTCCTAATATAATGATTATGATTAGTCGTAGGTAGAATAGAAAATGCAGTCTGAATATTGATAGCTTTTTGTTAAAAGACTTTACAGCTGAAGCCAAGGCAGCTGAAGACGCACTTGGCAGTGGTGAACAATGAAAATCAGGGGCACACAAGAGACCAGAATTTTAGGGTGGCACAGTGGTGCAGCGAGTAGAGCTGTTGCCACATAGCTCCAGTGACCCAGGTTCAATCCTCACCTCTGGTACTGTCTGTGTGGTGTTTGCGCGTTCTCCCTGTGACCGCATGGGTATCCTCTGGGTGCTCCAGTTTCTCCTCACATCCCAAGAATGTGCTAGGTGGCAGGTTAACTGTCCACTGTAAATTGTTACTAGTGTGTAGGTGGGAGGTGGAGTCTGGGGATGGGTTGATGGGAAGGTGGGGAGAATAAAGTGGATTAGTTGAAAAATGGGTGGGTGATGGTTGGAATGAACTCAATGGGCTGAATGGCCAGTTTCCATTGCTGGATCTTGAAATGACTCTATGGAGGAGTGGAGATGGTGGTTGCAAAGACATGGAAGGACAAATTCACCTGCAGGATTTGAAAATGAGCAATAAGATACTAAAACAAGTGCTGGTAGACTGGGAGGCTATGTATCATTCCTATTGAAGTTGAAAATTATCCTTGTAGAGTCGCTCTTTATAACCTTCCTTTGGATGTCACCCTGCTGAATTTGGGTGCACTGTAATTTCAAGATGGAGCTGTTCTGGTTGAAAGGTGCAAGAAAATATGTTTATAAGAATCATAATGGTTGCATCGAATTTCCAGCATAGGAACAGGCTATTCAACCCAGCTGATCTTTGCCAGAGTTAATGCAACCCACAAACCCCTTCCCTCTCATCTTCCCATCTCCCTCTGGCATGTGTCTCGTCTCCCTTTAGATGCACATACGCTATCTTCTTTGACCAACAACGCTGAACAAACAAACTTACAGGAACTTTAAGAAGTAATCAATTGCTTTGCATTTAATTGCAGCTGAACAGATTGATAACAAAGATACCAGCCTTAGTTGCTTTTCCTGGAAATTGAATGTAACCACTTGAAAAATTCTGCGCTGGTGCATATTCTGCAGAAATATCAGAATGACTAGTGATGCCTTGGCTGCTTGTTAAAACTTGCAGCTGGTTAGGGTACTGATTAAAATCAAGTTGCTGCAAATTCAGCAACTCAGCTTGTTTTTAAGTTTTGCCCGTGGCTTAATCTACATATCCCTGACTCATGCAAGGGACCAAAAAGATGCTCTGCAGGCGTTGTTTGCTCTGTGGCAAACTTCATACATAACATATAGCCCCCAGCTCCAAAGATTCCTTTGGTATGAACAAATGGTCAGGTGAAAACCCAGGCCAATATTCAGCAGTCAATTTGATCGTAGTAACCAGCAACAGGGCTTGATAATGTAGCCTTTTCACTACACCCCTGTGCACTTTCCAATTAGGTCAATCTATGGCAATCATGGAGAGAAATCCTGTGCAATTATTTTACTCGTGTGCTTGAAGCAGTGTAACCTGCAAGACTACAAGGTTGTTCCCTTTGGAAGGATCAAAGACTAGGTCACGGGTATAAAATGAAGTGGAAGAGCTTTAAGGGATACGAGGAAGATCTTTTTACAGTCTGTGGTTAGAATCTGGAACTCATTGTCTGCTGATGTGGTTGAGGCAGGTACAGTTGTGGCATTCAGGAAGGAATTAGATAAATGTATGGTGAAGAAGCATTTAAAAGGCTACAGAGAAGGGGCCAGAGGATGGAGTTAATGATAGAGAGCTAACATAAACACGATGGGGTGAATGATGTCTGTCATAAACTGGGAAAGCCAATGTCATACTAATTGCAATTAAAGGGGGAGGAGAGAAACCTAGTCTAAAACTTAAGTAAATTCTCAAAACCGAGAACAATTTATGAATAAGATGTTGATGAGGCCCCATTTGGAGTATTGTGTACAGTTCTGGTCACCCTGCTGTAGGAAGGATGTCATCAAAATGGAGAGGGTGCAAAAAAGACTTCTGGGGATGTTACCAGAACTGGAGAGCTTGGGATACAAGGAGAGGTTGGATAGGGTGCGACTTTTTTCCTTGGAGCACAGGAGGCTGTGGTGTGACCTCATAGAGGTTTATAAAATCATGAGAGACGTAGATAAAATGAAAAGCCAAAGACTTTTTCAGAGGGTAGAAGAGCTCAAAGTTAGAGGGCACAGGTTTAAAGTGAGAGGGGAAAGATTTAAAAGGGATCTGAGGGGCAACTTTTTCACACAGAGGGTAGTGAGTATACGGAGCAAGGTGTCAGATGAAGTAGTAGAGGTGGGTACAATTATGACATTTAAAAGGCATTTGGACAGTTACATGGATAGGAAAGGTATAGCTATGGGCCAAAGGCAGGCAAACGGGACTAGTTCAGTTAGGCAACTTGGTCAGCATGGACAAGTTGGGCTGAAGGGCCTGTTTCTGTGGTGTACAGCTCTATGACTCTGACTCTAATCAAGAGCTGGAAAGTGGACTGAACTGTGGTAGTTTCCATTGGACAAGACTGAGGAAACTGGACTGATGGGTTTTCCCTGCAAAGAACTGGCACGGACTCAATTTGTCTCCTCATGTGCTGCAGACTTCTACAGCCTAGAAATTAAATTGCACCATGCAGTTTTGTTTTCAGCATGTAACAATCGAAAATTAGTTTGCTTTTGTGAAACACAATAGTGACAATTTCTTGGTCATGTATTGTCAGTGGGAAAATTTCAACCAGGCACTTCCTTATAATTTACCCTTGGGATCCATACATGTTCTCTTTGTGTGAGGTGTGCAGGGCGATGCAGAACTCCTTCCGCAGGGGAGCTCAGAATGGAGATGCCCATCATTGGTTTATCTGGGAGGCCTGAAATATGGATGAAGCACTTACCTATGTCTTTGGCCTCTTTCCCCCCCCCGCCAATTGACCTCCCCCCCCCACCCCACACACACCTTCTTATGTCTAACCAGCCCTTATTTGCCTTTATCTCATGAACAATCTTATGGACTCCATTTCTCTATTATCACCTGACCACCCCCCCACCCCCACCTTGGTAATCTGGCATCCTTCCCTTCCTGCCTTGCAGCCTTCTGACCTCCTGTTTTTCCCCTCCTCCAGCATTCAATCTGTCCTCGCCTCTCCCAATCCCAACCCAGCCCCAATAAATGCTGGGATCTGATTGTCCTCCCATTTTAGCCCAATGATTCCTTGTCTTCTTTTTTTCTCTCCCAGTTGTTCGTATTATCAAGGTCTTCAGAAAGGAAGGAATATTTTTAAATTACAGTTTGATTATCCATTCAGCAATACAGTCTGTATTCACGAGAAAATAGTCACAGGAATCAGCCACCGATTATGATCATGGCTGATCTACACTGGCCTCAGTTCCTTTTCTGTGCCTTCAATTCCTCGTTCTTTCAAATATTCAGACTTTCAATTTATTAGACAGTCAGAATTTTTTTCCCAAGTTAGATATACCAAATATTAGAGGATATGCACTTAAGATGAGAGGGGGGATGTTTAAAGCAGTTTAAAAGTAAGGGGTAGGAGGTTTAGAAGAGACAAAGAACTTTTATCACCCAGAGCGTGATTGAAATGTGGAACGCACTGCCTGACAGGGTGGCGGAGGTAGGTACTCTCCCAACATAAGGTAAGATATCTTTATTAGTCACATGTACATCGAAACACACAGTGAGACGGATCTTTTGCATAGAGTGTTCTGGGGGCAGCCTGCAAGTGTTGCCACGCTTCCGGCGCCAATATAGCATGCCTACAACTTCTTAACCCACACATTTTTGGAATGTGGGAGGAAACCTACGTGGGGAAAACGTACAAACTCCTTGCAGAGAGTGGCCGGAATTGAACCCAGGTCACTGGTGCTAAAATAGCATTATGCTAACCGCTAAACCACAGTGTTTAGAAGCTAGAGGCCAAGGGCTGGGAAATGGGATTGGTCTTGTTAGGTACTTGATTGCTGACACAGGCATGGTGGACTGAAGGGCCTGTTTCCCTGATGTATGACTCTTTGACACAAGCTTCCATTGTGTTCAGTTGCATTGATGTCAGGGAACTCTATTAATATCCATGCTGAGATGGTTGTAGGTACTCTTTCCGTATGAATTACTGGATTTCATTTCATTGTTAACCGTCACAAAAAATGCTCTGAAGTTGATAACAGGACCAGGAATAGCCAAGGTTATAATGGAGAACTTGAACACATGATGCAAGCCGTTGCCCGGTTTCCTTTCTTTTTTGATAGCAGTTAAGGAGTTTCCCTCTTTATCTTTCTTGAGAATCAATGCCAAATCTGCACCAAATACTCAAAAATGCTCCTATCTCCAAGTACAAACATCCCCACAACTGAAATTAGGAGAATGTGGGGTGGATGACACAGCTAATTGAGTCTTAGCAGCTTTCTAGTTGTAAGGAAACATATTTTGTATTTGTATCACTGAGCCAGATATCCAAGTCAGGCAATGTGTAGTATTGAGTGTTTAAGTGTTTGATGTTAAGTGTTACTGTCAGGTGCACAGAGATATTTACTTCATTTGAACAGCTTCAGGGATGAAGGGTTTATGGTTACATGGGTGATCTAAAGAAGCTGCTTAAAATAGCGAAGGCTAGTAAACGGCGTAACAGGGGTGTTTAAAGTCTTGCTGGGATTAGGGTAAATAAGGAGAATATTTTCCAAAGGATGAAGGTTCAGATTTAAGATTTTGGCAAAAGAACCTGAAATGAAGAGATCTGTTCGTTGAAGAAGTGTTTGGAATTGGGAATCTTCCACCCAATGGTTTAGTGGAGACAAGTTTCATTAGTAGTTTCCAAGAGGATTGAATAAATACTTTGATAAAATAATTGATAGGATATGGAGAAATTAAAGGAGCAAAACAAAATTGGATTGGTCTTTGAAAAGAGGGCAGATGGTATGTGTATTAAACCAGGACTCATGTTCTTTTGGGTTCCTTTCGAATGACAAAATAGGTAATGAAAGACACCACAAATTCACAAAAAGTTTGAGTAACTTTATTTAATACTAAAAACAACTAAACACAAAGGAAACTACAGCTCTAACCACAAACCTAATCTAACCCAAATTAAAAGAAACAAGACCAAAATCGCAATCGCTCTCACTTAACATTTACCTGGTAAAATCAAGCTCACGCTTGCATGCAGTTCTCAGTGATACTTATCGGCATCCAGTACTTAGCAACGTTGCGTTCTCTGCCATTCAGTCTATCGCTGAAGGGGAGCCCTGGGTACTTCAGCAAGACATGAAGGGGCTTGACAGTCACCAGGCATTGGCCGCGAACCAACCCGTGGAGAAGCTCTGAAGGACTCTCTTGTGGGCGCATCTTTATAGTCATGGAGGATTTTATGCCACGTTTGGTCCCAGCATAACAAAGGATTCCACACCTTTGCTAAACCTTCCCGTTGTTTTCAAGAGTCTCTTCAGTCATTAGTGCAGAAAAATTCCACTGTTAATGAACAGATAAAAATTCTGATCTTCTCGAGGGCGGGTGGCTCTATGAGTGTGTAGGCGAGAAAGGTTTGTGACGAACTCCAAGCCCTGGGATCTTGTCTGATGGGGCAAATTAACACTCCCCATTGTCTGGCTTGGCTGAAGCAGATCCTGATTGTTTTGCAAAGCTGCCATTTAACTGCACCTGATTAATGCTTGGGGCTACCTTCCATATTGATTCCTTGCTGTTTCACACTGTTTCAGTAACTCCTGGGAAAAACAAATAGTCCTAACAGGGAAAGATGATTCTTTTACATCCAGCCTTTAGTTACATCCAGCCATTAGTACCTGTTATGACAGGGAAATCATTGATGGTTTTTCATCTTACCATTGTATGTTAGCCTTTTTAATATGAGGATTTGAATATAGGATGAGGGAAGATTTATTGCAAGTGCATTTGGCTTTGGTGAGACCACACTAGGAGTATTATGTGCAGTTTTTTGTCTCCTTGCCTAATAAAAGATTTACTTGCCATTAAGGGACTGCAAAAGAGATTCACTAGTCTTTTCCAGGGATGGTGGGTTTGCTGTATGAGGGGAGATTGTGAAGACTGGATCTGGGTTTTCACAGATTCTGCCTGACCTGCTGAGTGTTTCCAGCATTTTCTGTTTTTATTTGAGTAGACCAGAGATGTATTCACCAGAGTTTAGAAGAATGAGGGATCTTATTGAAAGGTACAAATTTCTTGAAGAGCTTTCAAGGCGAGATGCAAGGAGGACGTTTCCCCCGATTGAGGAGGAGTTTAGGACCAGTGGACACAGTTTGAAACTAGGTTGTTACAGACTTGTTTGCTTAGGATTGAGCTGAGGAGAAAATTGCTTCACTTAGAGGGTGGTGAACCTTTGGAATTCTCTGCTTTGGAGGACTGTGGAGGCAGTGTCTTCATGTTTATTCAGAACGGAGATTGGTAGCTTGCTGGATGTTAGATGAATGAAAGGATAAGGTGATGGTGCTACAAAATGGTACTAGTATAGAAGATCAGCCATGGACTTGGTCAACAGTGAAGCAGGCATGAAAGGCCTGATGACCAACTCCAACTTCTATTCCTTGGGTTCTTCTTATGAAAGACCCAGCATAGATATAATGGACTGAATGGCTTTTACCTTGTTGTACCACTTCAACAATCATCTATTTTCTCCTAACTCTAAGATAAAGCTTACAAGTTCTTCAACGGATTCTTTTAAAGACTTTGGCTGTTGAGTTTATTAATGTATCCAGACCCTTTGAATCTCCCAGGCATGCACCAGGGCAGGCACAGTAGTGTAGCAGTTAGCATAATGCTATTACAGCACCAGCGATCCGGGTTCAATTCCGGCCGCTGTCTGTAAGGAGTTTGAACATTCTCCCCGTGACTGTGTGGGTTTCCTCCAGGTGCTCCAGTTTCCCCCCACATTCCAAAGATGTGCGGGTTAGGAGTTGTGGGCATGTTATGTTGGCGCCAGAAGCGTGGCGACACTTGTGGGCTGCTCCCAGAACACTCTACGCAAAAGATGCATTTCACTGTGTGTTTCGATATACATGTGACTAATAAAGATATCATATCTTATCTTATCCCTTCAAATTGAAGGCATATGAGAGGAGAGAGCCTGGGAATCATGTTAAATGGCTTACTATAAATCAGCAGGGATATCTGAGGCTCAGCAAGTTGTAAACACTCATTGAATATTTGCATTCCTAGTGGGTACATGGTTGAAGGGGGTGGTGATTGGCAAATTCAGTTACAGACTTACCACCACAGTGTCTGCTTATAAGAGTGTTAATGGCGATTGTGGACAAGTCAGAATGGCCGGAGGAGAGGGGATTGCAAACACCTTGAATGGAAGTGGCAAGAATTCAGTCCTGTGAAAGAAAATGGGAAAAATGCATGTGGTAACTGGTGTGTACTCAGCAGGACTGTTATTTGTGGCCCTCCCTGACGTTTTCAACAGATTCTAATTTTGCATAGTTTTTTGCTTTACTTTTTGATTTTTTGCAAGATACCATATAATATAATGTGTTATCAGGCTATGTGCCAATTCTAATTTTATCATTTTACACATTGCATGGCTTTGTTCATTGATATTTGTGGCAACACATTTAAAGATAAGATAATCTTCTTAAATGTCATTTTATATGTTTTGTGCTGAATTGACATTGTGGCAATGGAACAGCATTTAATGAAAAACGGAAAGAACTCACATTGATAAAGCACCTTTGCCTTAGTGTCAGAAGACTTCTCGAGGCTCCATGTAGAATAGATGGTAATTGACATATTGACAAAGGAAATATTGAGAGGTGTGCTTGATCAAAGAGGAAAGTTTTAAAGAGGGTCTTAAAAGATGACATAACAAGACGGAATAGAGGGAAAGAGCTTTGGAACTTTGGATTTTGGTCTCTGCAGGTAAAGCTACTATCGGTGCTGGGAAGGAGCACATGAGAGGCCAGATTTGGAGGAGTGCAGTTTTGGAGGGTTGTAGGATTGCTTACAGAAACAAGAAGGAGAAAAGTCTTGGAAGAACTTGGACAGAAAAATGAGAATTAAAATCCAAGGCAATTCCAGACCAGGAGGCTTTGAATTTAGCCAAGTTCAGGGGTGACGATTAAAGGGGAGTCGGTACAAGTTAGAATATAAGAGTAGAGCTTCGGGCGAACTTAGCTTTTTGAATGTTAGGAGAAGTGAGCCTGCCAGGAGAGCTGTGAAGCTGTCTGATGGACTCTGACCTCACAATCTACCTTCTTGTGATCTTGCAGCGTATTGTCTACCTGCAATTCACTTCCTCTGTAGCTGTGACACTTTAATCTGTACTGTTATTGTTCTTACCTGTACTACCTCAATGCACTCTGTACTAACTCAATGTAACTGCACTGTAATGAATTGACCTGTACGATCAGTATGCAAGACAAATTGTTCACTGTACCTCAGTACAAGTGACAATAATAAACCGATACCAATACATAAGAATTTGAGCAGTTGATGGGCTGCAGCAAACATAGAGGTGGACAATTATGCTGAAGGAAGGGATGTGGGTTTGAAGGTTTTAGATCAGCACCGTAATATTCCAAACAGCCTCATGGAATGTCACTTCCTTATCATGTGGAAGTCAGAGGGGTCTAATCAGGATCAAAGCATCTGGTTGTGACTGAGGCTGAAGACATTGCCTTTTGTCTTCCTTTTTTTACAAATAGATAAAGTTTCAGCTCATCCAGTTTTAAATGACGGTACAGGTGCAGTGAAAATTTGAAATTGTCGTGATAAGGCTAGTATCATCCATGTACAATTGAAACCTGGCCTCACATTTTCAGATCTCAGCAATGTGATGTAGGAGGGAACTAAAGATGGAGGCTTTGTGTACTTCAAATGTCATGGTACAGAAATGGGTTGTGAAGCCATTTCAAAGGATTCTGTCTTTACCTAGCCCATTCAAGTCCTATAATTTGTCTTCAAATTCCATGAAAATTTATCTCTTTGCAGCCTTTGCTACTTTATTTCAGGATTGTCCCATGTAAATCTTGTAGGTATGACCTTGTCCAAAAAGCTGTGTTTCCAGGGAAGATCAAAAGCAAGGTTTCCTTTTGATGTCATTGGTTTCTCCTCATCCACCATGTTCAAATAACACATTTCCACAATAGGTTTTTTATATAACCTGAGAAAGTTTTTTTTTAATTCAGTATATGAAGCAGTGTAGCTTCAACTTAAATAGCAGTTTTCACAACATGTTCAAAATGCAAGTTCAAGGTAAATGTGCAGGGCACGTTTTTTACACGGAGAGTAGTGGGTACCTGGAATGCGCTACCAGGGGTGGTAGTGGAGGCAAATACGATAGAGGCATTTAAAAGGCTCTGAATTAGCACATGAATATGCAGAGAATGGAGGAATATGGACTTGTCTAGGCAAAAGGAACTAATATTGTTGGCTTTTAATTACTTGGTTAATTGGTTTGGCACAATATGGTGGGCCAAAGGGCCTTTTCCTGTGCTGTACTGTTCTAAGTTATATGTTCTAAAATCATTCAGGGGACTTTCTCTAGCAGTGTCGGTGGAAAATAATTTAAATTAAGGATGTTGTTCAGCCATTGACCCATTTCCTCCTGCATCTTAGCAACATTTTGCTGCCCACTGATACCACCTTTCTGGGGACTTGTCCAACAGCCTTTGTTTTCTCTTGCATGGAAAGATTTTGTTATGAGGATTCAGTGCAATGTCGTGTCCTTTCTGTGCTCAGACAGTTACATTTCAGCTTGCCTGTGCTTTGTTGTCCAGCAGTGTTCACAAGGATCTTTGTCGGCTACTGAGTGTTGAAACTCTCTGTATCTGTTTCAATTCATTGTGTCACACTTCAAAAAACATGCAGCACATTGGAAATGTTTGATTTCACCTTTTCACAAATATTGCAAAGGCGTTCTAAATAATTAGATTTATTTTCAAAAGACTTTTTATTGAATTCAACAAAGCCCACAGAGGTTATGGTATGTTACAGACAACTTTGCACAGTGCTTGCAGTATATTTTGTAGAATTTATTAGTTACTTTTATGAGGGTTAGGTGAGTAGGACTTGTGGGTCTGTCATTTCTCTGCTCACAAATGTGTATAATGGGTAGCAGGGATCTCTGTTCATGGTGTTCATTATGTAGACCAATTTATTAGAGTCCTTTGAAGAATTAACTTTTTGTGTTGAAAGGGAGGGGGGATCCAGAGAATTTGCTGTATGTAGATTTCCAGTGGGCACTTGATAAGCCTGCATCAAAAGTTATTGATGAAAATAGCATATAATTTAAGAGATAACATGTTGGTGTGGATGGAGACTGACTAAGAAAATCGGGATAAATCAGACTTCTTTCTGGTTGTCAAGATGTAATGAGTGGTGTACCAAGAGATTAATCCTGGAGCCTCAACTTTTTTAGAATTTGTATTAATGACTCAGATGAAGACACTAGAGGGATGGTTTCTAAATCTGCTAATGACACAAAGATAAGTTGTGAAAATAAGATCTAGAAAATGTCAAGGTAAAGCTAGATTGGTTACGTGAGAAGGTGAAACTCAGGCAAATGGGATATAATGTGGAAAATGTGAAATTATCCATGTTGGCAGGAAAAATTAAAAGGAAATGTCTTACCCAAATGATGAGAGGTTGTAGAGTTTCTGGATGCAGAGAGATTTGGCTGATTTATGCATGATTCGCAAACTGCTAGTATGCTAGCAGAACATTATTGTTTATTGCTAGGAAGACTGAATACATAACTAAGGAGATTATGCTTCAGTTATACAGGGTATTGGTTAGATCACTTATTGCCTACCCTTATAGACTGTCTTTATTACCTATATTGCACAGTATTTGTCTCTTAATTTAAAAAAAGAATGCAAGTACAATGGAAGCAGCTCAGAGAAGGTTTACTAGACAAATACTTTGAATGAGCATGTTGAATTATGAGGAAAGGTTGGACACGTTAAGCTTGTATCCACTGGAGTTTAGAAGAGTGAGTAGTGACTTCATTGAAACATATAAGATCGTGAAGGGACTTGACAGGGTGGATGTGGAAAGGATGTCTCTTGTGGAAAATTTAAAACAGAGTTGTCCAATGAAGACACATGAGATGATTTTATTTCTCTCTGAGGGCCATGAGTCTTTGGAACTCTCTTCCTCAAAGGGTGGTAGAGACAGTCTTTCAATGTTTTTAAAGCAGCGGTAGATAGATCCTCAATAAGCAAGGAGTTACTGCAGAAAGACAGGAATGAGATTGCAATCAGATCAGATGTGATTTCATTAAATGGTGGAACAAACTTGAGTGGCCTACTACTCCCATTTTGTGTGTTTGTATATAAAATAATTTTGGGACAGTTCCAAGGCATGGTTGTCATGATAGCTGGTTAATTTTTCTCTCCACTGAATTGTCAACAGTCACTGGTGCTGTGAGGTATTTAGTTTCAAAGCCAGGCAATCCTCCTGTTTGGAACTTGCCTCTTCAGCAATAGTCCCACAAGTGGGCTCCTTGTGTATAATTCATCAGCATCCAACTGAAGAGGAGCCTTAAATGAGCACTTTAATGCTCACAGTCACCAGCTAAGCCACCAGGTGAACCTGGGAAAGATGGTGCAGATGGTCTTATGAGGATAGGTTGAGCGAGCTAGGGCTTTTCTCTTTGGAGAGAAGGAGGATGAGAGGGACTTGTACAAGATGATAAGAGGCATAGACCTAGTAGACAGTCAGAGACTTTTTCCCTGTGCGACAATGGCTAACACGAGGGGACATAATTTTAAGGTGATTGGAGGAAGGTATAGGGGGGATGTCAGGGGTAAGTTTTTTTACACAAGAGTGGTGGGTTCATGGAACACACTGCCGGCAGATGTTGTTGGGGGCAGATACATTATGGACATTTAAGAAACTCTTAGATAGACACATGAATGATAGAAAAATAGGGGGCTACGTGGGAGGGAAGGGTTAGACAGACCTTAGAGCAGGATAAAATGTTGGCACAACATCATGGGCCGAAGGGCCTGTACTGTGCTGTGGTGTTCTATGTTCTTAAGTAGACCACTGGGGAAAGGCAGGAAGCATTTGGCCACCTGTTGCTTTGGTGTCAGTCGGCATACAACCTTCTGATTATTGATTCCATTGTTTTCAGTTTAACCCAGTAACAAAAGTGGAATGCAATTGATGTTAACGCAGTGCTATCCATGTATCTCTGAGGACCAGGGCTGAAGTTTTACCTTGGGATGTGGTGTGACAAAATAAAAGCAAAGTGTTGCAAGTCAATCAACATCTGAAAGAGGAAGATGGGGTAATTCAGCCAAGAGCCTGCATCAGAGAGTCAAAGGCAAGCCGAGGGCCTTTTTAGGTTGAGGGATTGAAAGGCAGGAGGTTGAGTTGTGTCACCTTGTATCAATTATTTACTGTTGATACGTCACTGCTATCTCATCATCTATTGCTTTATATGTGTTATGCACTGCTTTATGGTCACACTGTAGCTTCAGTCCATGTAACTGCTGG
This sequence comes from Pristis pectinata, assembly GCF_009764475.1. Lineage (NCBI taxonomy): Eukaryota > Metazoa > Chordata > Chondrichthyes > Rhinopristiformes > Pristidae > Pristis > Pristis pectinata. The sequence continues at coordinate 13,079,580 of NC_067408.1, forward strand.
GATGTGTTGCATCAGCTGCATGCATTTAACATGAGAGTGATTGCTTCAAACGCAATTTCCATTGTTCCAGCTGCATTAATTTAACATGAAAGCACCCTCTCTAAAAACCTGGCACGATATTTAAGAATCTGTTTGCAATTCTCTCTACCAGATGAGTGACGTCCAAGCAGGTGGAGCCACAGTATTTCCCGACTTTGGAGCTGCCATATATCCAAAGAAGGTAACTGGACAAGTTTCTGATTGTCAATTATTACTTGTATTTCTCAAGTATGTGATAAGTAAATTGATAAGCGATGCAATGGGCGGTCAAACTTACAAGAAAGCAGCCAAGCATTAATAACTTATCCATTAATAACTGCAATGAAATTCCTTTACTGGTCTCTGGCACGGTAGTGTAGCTGTGACACTATTGCAGCGCCAGCGATCTGGGTTCAATTCCGGCCGCTGTCTGTAAGGAGTTTGTACGTTCTCCCCATGACTGCATGGGTTTCCTCCCACATTCCAAAGACGTACGGGTTAGGAAGATGTGGGCATGCTATGTTGACACCGGAAACATGGCGACACTTGCAAGCTGCCCCCAGAACACCCTATGCAAAGATGCATTTCACTGTGTGTTTCAATGTACATGTGACTAATAAAGATATCTCATCTTTCCTATTTTAAGCCTGGTAAATCCCCTCTCAATAAGATGGCCATTGATACAGAACCTCCCTTTCATAAACCTTACCCACCAAACTCGGATTGCAGTGTGTTCCTAATTTTGGAGTGCCTAAGATCTGCAACATTCGGGTTCAGATTAGTTTATTGTCATATACACCAGGGTGCAATGAAATTCCTTGCTTGTGTGAAGCTCACAGAGTAAACTGTGTACATGGTAATAATAAATACAATAAATACAGCAGCAAGCACAAAACAAAATGGTGCAAAGATTGTAGTGCAAGGAGAAATGCTAAAATGACAATAATGGAATAATTAAGAGAAGTAGAATTGAGAGACCAAGAACGAGGCAGCATCACCAGGAAGGGGATGTGAAAGAGGTGGTTGGTTTAGAAGTCTGATAGCAGTGGGGAGGAAGCTGTTCTTGAGTCTGGTCATCGGGCTTTCAAACTCCTGTATCTCATCCCAGAAGATAAAAGAGGGAAAAGGGAATGGCCAGGGTGGCAGGCATCCTGGACACAATACTATTAGCCTTCCTGAAGCAACGCACCATCAGTGACAGAATCAGCGGGTTTTATGCAAAGGGTAAATGGGAGAATATAATTGCGGATATGTTCATCTGTGGAGAGAGAAACAGAATAAACATTGCAGGTTGATAACTTTTCATCAGAATAGTTGTATTTAATAAATTACATATTTATAAGGATATTTCTTATCTATTTCCAGGGAACAGCAGTCTTTTGGTATAATCTTTTTAGAAGTGGAGAAGGTGATTATAGAACACGACACGCGGCCTGTCCAGTATTAGTAGGAAGCAAATGGGGTAAGGATCTTGCACTACGTTCTACTCTTGATACCTAATTGGCTATTGTTGTTAGTGGAGTGGGAAAAGATAAGGCTCTGTAACCAGGTGGGTGCTTGCTCTGCTCTTTACATTTTGTCAGAACCTGGCATGTTGGAAGAAACCTCTTTTAACAGTTTTTGTTCAGTGAATTTGGGAAAAGAATGCCTATGCTTGGGAGTGAAATATTTTTATCCATCCTTGTCAGTCAATGGGATGGTCTGAATGCTCCTTGTTAAGATGTAGGAACCTTCCTCCCCAGGAGTATTCTCCTGACTCCAATATATTTTGCTGTTTAATTTCTCACGCCAGTCATGGTTGTGACCACCTGTGGGTGAGATTCACACCTTGTGCCAGGACATTAATGTGTTCCTGTCATGACCACCCTATCCCCATACAAACCTCCAGGTGACTTTTGTAACTAGCATATCAGTGTGCTAATACTCACACCTGAGCACTGAAAAGCTGGTGTGCTCACTATAGAGCCCAAAAGGACTGTTCTACAAATTGATTCTCAGGATAAGAACATTTAATACCAATCCCAATGTGAATATCTGCCAAGGTCACTTTAGAGGGCAATTATGACTCGTACATGAGCCAGATTCAGAAAGAGAGGGCAGGTTTTCTAGCTGGCAGTGGTAAGCCAAGTGGTCTTTACAACTGTCCGACAGCTTGGTAATCACTTTTACTGATGCCAGCTTCTTCATTTTATTTTCTTTAACTGACCTCAAATTCTAAAATTGTCAGGATGCAATTTGAATCATACTTTCAGTAGGTTAGCGTAACACTAATACAATGCCAGCGACCCGGGATCAATTCCGGCCGCTGTCTGTAAGGAGTTTGTACATTCTCTCTGTGTCTGCGTGGGTTTCCTCCGGGTGCTCCGGTTTCCTCCCACATTCCAAAGACATACGGGTTAGGAAGTTGTGGGCATGCTATGTTGGCGCCAGAAGCGCTGCGACACTTGCGGGCTGCCCCCAGGACTCTCTATGCAAAAGGTGCATTTCACTGTGTGTTTCGATGTATGAGTGACTAATAAAAAATCATATCATCATCGTCAGTAGTTTATCACTACAGTAGAGTCACAGAGTTGTATAGAATAGAAACAGGCCCTTCAGCCCATTGCATCTATACCAACCATCTTGCCTATCTATACTAATCCCCCTTATTTACCATAGAGGGATATGCATTAATTCCATATCCCTCTATGGTTTGCTAATTCAATACCTATCCAAATGCCTGTTAATGTTCCTCTTTCTACAACCTCTTCTGGCAGCACATCCAGATACCAACTGCTTTTTATATGGAAAAATTTACCCCTCAGATCCCCTTTAAACCTCCTCCTCTCACCTTAAACCTATGCCCTCTAGTTTTAGATCCTCCTACCATGAGAAACAGACCCTGGCTATCTACCCTACCTATGTCTCTCGTAATTTTATATATCTCTATTGTCTCATTTTTCAGCCACCTTTGCTCCAGGGAAAACAGACCAAGCCCATCCAACCTCTCCTTCTAACTCAAACCCTCTAATCCAGGCAATATTCCTATGAATCTTTTCTGCGCCCTCTCTAGCTTAATCACGTCTTTCCTGTAGTGTGGCAAACAGAACTGCACATGATACTCCAATTGTGGTTTCATCAACAACTTGTACAACTGCAACACGACATCTCAACCTTCATACTCAATGCCTCAGCCAATGAAGGCAAGCATGCCATACACCTTCCTCACCACCCTATCTACCTGTGTTTCCACTTCAAGGGAACTATGTTCAGGTACTAGGTTTCTCTATTCTGTAACATTCCCCGAGGCCCTACCATTCACTGTGTATATCCTGCCCTGGTTTAACTTCCCAAAATGCACTTGTTTGAGTTAAATTCCAGCTGCCATTCCATTTTCCAGTTCCCACTTTCCCAGTTGCTCGAGATCCTTAAACAACCTTCTTCACTATCCATGATATCACCAATTTTGTTGTCATATGTAAACTTGCTGATCAAGCCACTTACACTCTCAACCAAGTAACTAATACACATGACAAACGACAGAGGACCCAGCACCGATCTCTGCGGCACGCCACTAATCACACGCCTCCAGTCTGATTAAACAACTCTTCACTACCACCTTCTGCTTTCTACCACCAAGCCAGTATGTTAGCTCATCCTGGATACCATACATTCTAACCTTCCCTACCATGTGGGACTTTGTCAAAGGCCTTGCTGAAAAAGATGTGAACAACATCTACTGCCATGCTCTCGTCAATACTATTGATCATCTCTTCAAAAAAACTTAATTTGTTAGACATGATTTCCCATGCGCAAAGCCATGCTGACTCCCCTTAATCAGTCTCTACCTTTCCAAATGCAAATAAATGCTGTCCCTCAGAACCCCTTCCCATAACTTTCCCACTACTGATGTAGTGCTCACCGGCCTGCAGTTTCCTGGCTGATCCCTGCTGTCCTTAAATAAAGGCACAAAATTATCTATCCTCCAGACTAAATGTACCTCACCTGAGGCTAACAAAGATACAAAGATTCCTGCCAAGGTCCATGCAATTTGCCCCCTTACTTCCCATAACATCCTAAAATAAACCTAGTTAGGCCCTGGGGATTTATGCACCTTTATGCATGTCAAGGCCCCCAACACCACCTTCTTTTGTAATGTTGATATGCTCCAGAATATCACTGTCCCCTACCCTGAACACAGTAATTTCCATATCCTTCACCATGATAAATACTGACGAGAAGTACTCATTTAAGACCTCACCCTAGCTCCACGTAGAGATTACCACACTAATTCTTAAGGGGACCTCTCAGTCCCTAGTTACCCTTTTGCTGTTAAATATATTATAGAATCTTTTGGGATTCTCCATTTCCTTATCTGCCAGGGATATCTCATGGCCCTTTCTTGCCCTCCTAATTTCCTTCTTAAGTGTACTCCTACATCCCTTACACTCTACAAAAGACTCGCTTGATCCTAGCTTCTCCGTTTCGTTCTTTTGAGAGACTGAGTTAACGTATCAGTTCGAAGAAGGGTCCTTGAACTGAAACATTAACTCTGTTTCTCTTCCCACTGATGCAGCCTGACCTGTTGAGTATTTTCAACATTTTCTGTTTTTATTTTAGATTTCCAGCATCTGCAGTTTTTTTTAAATTTTTCAATAGTTAGGAATCCTGGCTTCAAGTAGTTTACCTAATTTCTCCAACAGGCATGATCCCCTCCACCATTTGAGCAAGTGCAGACTGATGACCTCCTTCCTGGAAACATTAAAAAAATGGTTTGCATGTTCCAAAGAAGGAAATATGAAGGAATGGAAAGCGATATACTTTCTGGAAGGGCTTAATGGGAAGTAATTTGATTTTATAAATCAAATGAACATGTACTTCAGATCTTTAACCACTCTTTTGTTTTATTCAGTTTCCAACAAATGGATCCATGAGAGAGGACAAGAGTTCAAGAGACCATGTGGATTGACAGAGGTGGAGTGAACCTGTGGACCATTCTGTTATCCCAGCTTATTTCCTTTCCTTCTTTCATCAGGACAAGCAAAGTGTCAAGATTTGGTTTTCCCTTTTGAGTGCTAATCACCTTCTGCATTCCATTGACCCTTTTATCCTGGTGTTACCTGCATTCTGTTTCATTTCTTCTCCTTTCCAAACCTAGACATACTATGATATTCACTGGGGGCAAAAAAAAACTTGTGGTATCTTCTTTCAGTGGTCCACTGTGTACATGAAGATAATTCATTCTCAATGTCAACAAGTTAAACACTTGGGTAAAGCAACCCGGAGAAGACAACAAGCCTTTTGCTTTGGGGAAATAGCGAATGAAAACATCAAAGTAACCATGTTACATTCACCCTTTCTTCCTACTGACATCAATTGGAACAGAGTGTAGTTTGTCGTTCCACCACATGGATGCATCCATAGAAATCTACATCCTGCATACGTTGTTGGTTCTTTTCCAAGCCAACCTCTTTCTTTTGAGGCCATTCTAATTTAACAGATCTACTTTCATGAGAAGAGTTTTGTGTCATCATTCTGTTTTGTCATTTGAAGATCTCCAGCAGACTTGTGTTCAGTTTTGCAGCATCAGACCATGATTTTATTAATCACCTGCAGATGTTGATTGGTTACAGATGTCAAGCATTCCCTTCGAGAATCTAAATTAATCCAATTTGCTTCTAACCTGCATTAAGAGTAAGTCACAAAAATAATGTGACCAACCATTTTGATATAAAATAGGAAGTGCAGGAAATGCTAAGCAAGTTAGCGAATGTCTGTGGAGAGAGAAACAAAGTTAATTTTTCAGTCAGTGACTGTTGGAAAAGGTATGTTGGAAAAGGTAAGCTTGCATGTTCAATGACTCTCTCCACAGATGATGCCTGATTGCTGACTATTTCCAGCATCTGCTGTTGTTTGCTTTTGAACCAATGTGGGTTTTTTTTTGTGACATTATTTCTCTGACGACCACTGTGAGATAAGTCCTGATTCATAGATTAATATGTGGTTGCCCAAGGAGACCCATGAGGAAAAGGGTCTGGGCTTCACAGTGATGCTTATCTTTTCTGAATAACTAGAGAAATAATGATTGTAATCACTGAGAGTATTAAATTAAGTAATCCATTGAACAAAATTGTTGAGGTCGAAGTTCATCTTTGGCCACCTGCATTAAATGGAACGTGACTGGATTTTGGAAGTGGATTTCAACACACACACCATATATTCTAAGTATATGCAGAATATATGTAATTAGACAGGTTTATATGCGTAAAAAAGTATATGTCACATCGTCCCATTTTTATTACAAGTGACCAAGAATGAATTTCATCCCCAATAAAGGTGAATAATTTATGGAATTCTTTGCCACATACAGCTGTCGAGGCCCAATCATTGGGGGTGTTTAAGGAGGAGATTGATACGTATCAAAGGGATATGGGGAAAAGGCCAGAAATTGGAGCTAAATAGGAGTAGTTTAGTTTAGCTCATGGAGCAGACTCGATGGGCCGAATGGCTACTTCTGCTCCTTTGTCTTGTGATCTTTTGAGCAGACTCATTACATGGCCACAAATGTGTCTACTTCCCTTGGCTCTTGACCTACCAAATGGAAACATAAGCTCACAGATCCTCTCTGGAACCTGCTTTTAATTTTAGAATTAAACATTAACAGAGCTGGTAGTGGAATTAAAATTGCAGAATGTTGAGCAATGAAATCCAACTAATTTGTTTGCGAGCCTGACCTTCCTGTGATGGTGTCGTATTTCGGAATCCTAAATGTTACATCATTCCTTAAAGCAATTTTTAGATGACCCAAACCTTACTGCTTCAATCAGGCAGGGAAAGAGCAGGATGGGGCAGCCATTGGTGTTGAATCCCACTTGATTATCCAGCCATCAAATTAATTATAAAACAGAGGTTAAAGGGAGCTCCTGCACTAGGCAGTAGGTGGGAAGTGGTGTTCCACAAGAATTGATGCTGGGAACAGTTCAAAGCTCACCTCCGGTAATTTGCATCTGTATGGGAGGAGGTGAGGGTGGTGTAGCTTTCCCTGTGACCATGTGTGTTTCCACTGGCTTCTCTGGTTTCCTCCCACATCCCAAAGTCGTGCAGCTAGGTTAATTGGAAATTGCAAAGCAGTATTATTTAGTGGAAGTTAAATGGCAAAATGAATCAAGGGGCATATGTTTGAGAAAATAAGTTGCAGGGGTACAGAAAAGTAAGGAGAGGAAGACTGGGGCCAATGGGATTGCTGCCCTAGGAGCTGGCATGGACTGAAGAACAAAATGGCCACCCTCCTGTTTTATAAGATAAGATTTCTTTATTAGTCACATGTACATTGAAACACACAGTGAAATGCACCTTTTGCATAGAGTGTTCTGGGGGCAGCCCACAAGTGTCACCACGCTTCCGGCGCCAACATAGCATGCCCACAACTTCCTAACCCGTACTTCTGTGGAATATGGGAGGAAACCTGAGCACCCGGAGGAAACTCACGCAGACACGGGGAGAACGTACAAACTCCTTACAGACAGTGGTGGAGTGTGTACATTATAAGATGAATGAAAATCAAAACAAAAACTGCAGATGCTGGAAATGTAAAATACAAAAACAGAAAGTGCTGGAAATACTCAGCAGGTCAGGCCGCACCTTTGGGTAGAGAAACAGAGACAATGTTTCGAGACACAGTGCCAACGAAAGGTCTCCTACCTGAAACATTGATCCTGTTTCTCTTGCCACAGATGTAGCCTGACCTGCGAAGTATTTCCAGCATTTTCTGTTTTAAGATAACAAGGGGATATGCTGAACCCAAAATGGACTCTGTCTTTGCGAGTTCTTGAGGGTAAGCATTTTGGTGATTCCTCCTTCAGTTAAACATGTAAATCTGAAGGATTTGAGTCCTACCACATTAATGTAAAGAATAACAAAAATTCATGCATAACTTCTTGAAGGGTAAGATTTTTAGCCTGGATGTGGTGGTGCAGTTATAAATCAACCATTCCATGTAATGGAACGACAATCTGAAATGCAATACGCCTTGCTCATTTCTATCCTTCAAAAACCTTGTGTTGCAGAGTGAGTGAGAACCAAACCTCAAATGTTTCTTCAGGTCTTTCTACTCATCCTGTATGCCAATTGAGCTGCTTATGTTGAAAATTGACATAGCCCAAAAATTCTCTCTGTCTCTCTCTCTCTCTCTCTCTCTGCATTTACCTGGTCCACTCCAAATTAAAGTTTGGATGAGGTAAAAGAGTGCTTTCCACCAAAAAGTAAATTTGATTGGGTTGTTGCAAATGTGGGAAATTACTGTTATTTTTTATTTGCCTGTTTACCTCTAGAGTTCCACGATGAAAATATTATGTTTAAATACAGAGTGATTTTATTAAATGTTTTTCAAATCTTAATTTTATTGATTTTGTTTATAGTAATGTTTTTTTGAATGGAGCGCAAATCCCACAAAGCGATTAGAGGAAGTTGTCCGAATTTACTGTGCTGGAATGAATGAATAAAATAATGAAATAAGATAATTAGAAAGACATCTCTGGACTTTTCTTTTGTTCTTGGCTCATTACAACAATCAGTGCTCTTCAGATATAACTCATTGCCTGATTGAATGGCATGATTGCCATAATGCAACCTGCAAATATTGCTCTGATTATCCCACTGCTTAATATCCATGATGCATAGAACAGTACAGCGCAATACAATGTTGTGCCGACCTTTAAACCTGGCCTAAGACTACCTAACCCCTTCCTCCCACATATCCCTCTATTTTTAAGTCCTCCATATGCTTATCTAGTAATCTCTTGAATTTGACCAATGTACCTGCCTCTACTACTGCCCCAGGCAGTGCATTCCATGTCCCCACCACTCTCTGGGTAAAAAACCTTCCTCTGATATCTCCCTTGAACTTACCACCCATTACTTTAAAGCCATGCCCTCTTGTATTGAGCATTGGTGCCCTGGGAAAGAGGCATTGGCTGTCCACTCTATCTATTCCTCTTAATATTTTGTACTGTGGTGTTCCTACGGAAAATAGGTCTGGAGAATTAATATTGGAAAGTAAGGAAATGACAGGTAAATTAAATCAGCACCTTGCATTGATCTTCATTATAAGTACAAGTAACACCCCAGAATGAGTTGAATTGCAGGATTAGTGTAAATTGGTACTGGATAGTCGATGTGAACTCAATGGGCCAAAAGGCCTGTTTCCATGCTGTATCTCTCTGACTCTAAATGTACTTGGAGACATCCTGAGTTTGTGAACGTTTCTATATAAAAGAGAACATTTCTTGTTTCTCTGGTAGAGCTGCTGCCTCACAGCTCCAGTGATCTGGGTTCAATCCTGACCTCTGTTGCTGTCTGTGTGGAGTTTGTGTTATGGACTAAGTTACTATTGGTGAATGTCCCTTTAAGATAGAGCATTGTGTGTGTGTGTGTGTGTGTGGGGGGGGGGGGGGGTGTGGTTACGACAACAGAAGATAAAGGACGTAATGATGTTTTTGAAGCAGTCAGTTGGAGTCAGTAAGAGGAGAGAGAGAAAGAGAGGGAGAGAGACACCAGCCTGCTAGTCTCTATCGATGGATGAAAAACAGTAACTGTGTCTGTCACTACAATCCACATATGGACTTTTGGAGTAATCCAGTGGAGTCCACTTTGTCATTAACCTGTAGAGGGAAACAGGTATTTGTGTGGACGGCCACATCTCGGATGCTTTTCGGGGTGGTAGATACTTCGGAACAAAGCATTGAAGTTCACTTTGTTGTTGACCTGTAGAAAGAAGCAGGTATTTGTGTGGATGGCCACGATTCGAGAGCCTTTCGGGGTGAGGCAGATGCGGTGGAGTAGTCACTGCTGAGTAGACACTGAGGTGTCGTTTGGGTTCCAAAGTGGAACATCCGGATTTCGTAATTACTCTCTATTTTCTCTCTACATCTACATTTTGTCTTCAGTCAACGGTGGTTGTTGAAGAAGCCTTTGATCACTTTTCACCTTATGGCTTGCTGAACTGAACTTTAAGAACCATTCCTGGACTTGGAGTTTGGGAGTTTGCCACACACACACTACAAGCTTAGTTTTTGGGGTTAATGTTTAAGATTTAACATTTTTACTTCTAACATTCTAACATTTTTACTTTTATTTTTCTTATTATCATAAGTAGTTATTAATCAAGTAGTTTTTAACACTTATACATGACTTGGTGTGTTTCTTTTGTTGCTGATTCTTAACATTTGCACATTCTTCCAGTGACCACATGTGTTTCTCCTGGGTGCCCTGGTACTGTAAATTGCCCTTTGTGTGTAGGTGCGTGACTGAAACTTAAGGAAGTTGTGGGGAATGAGGGGAGAATATAAATCAGATGAGCGTAGATGGGTGATTGGTGGTTGACACAGACTCAGTGGGCCTAAGGCCTGTTGCTATGCTGTATGATTCAAGACAAACAACTGATAACGTAATCCAGACTCTCTGATAGTTGAAGAACACATACAAATTGGAGGTCCTGTTTTCAATCAGATGGTGGGGTGAGTGGGGTGGGGAGGCCATTGACCTCCCCTCTGATTTCATGGCCTTTCCTGGGGTTCTCAATGTTGAAATAATACCAAGAAATGCTGGAAACATTCACTAGCTCAGACAGCAGCTATGGAAAGACAAACAGCTAGTGTTTCACGTTGAAGATACTTCAGATTTGGGAAAAAGTTAGAACAAGTTAGTTTTAAGTGCAGAGAAGTTGGTGGTGGGATGGATAGGACAAAGGGAAGGTAGGGTGAGATGAAATGGTTTAATGTGATCGAGGCAGATTATGCTCTGTCTGTGTCACGTGCTGCTAACCTCAGGGCTGTGAGACACAAACAGTGGGTCGGGCTGTACTAATGGAGGGAGAAAAAACTGCCAAAATCACAGACGGCCAGTTCTGATACAGACAAAAGAGTGAGTCAACCATAGTTGGACAATTTGATATTGAGTCCAGAAGGCTACAATGTTCCCTAGACAGAAGATGATTTGTTGTTCCTTAAGCTTGTGTTGGGCTGTGTAACAGTGCAGGAGGCCACAGATACAGATCATTGTGGGAATGGAATCTGTCACTGATTAGAGCCAAAAAGAACCCTCACCAACTTAATCATGCTCCTATTGACACCTCCAATATGACTGGCTCCAGAACTACTCCCAGATCCCCAGCCCTTCCAAACCCCTGTCTGCTGCCTGATAGTAAATGTGACCAGGTTCCAACCAGAATTCATTCAAATCCGCTGCACAGGACTCTCCAAGTTCCCTATGTACTTCCTGGCTTATATACTGTGTTCATCTCCACTTTACAATGCAGATATGGCAGTTCTTGTAGTAGACATTGGACTGTTTTTGATCTCCATTTGGCTCAACTGTGTATCCCATTAAGAATTGTAGCTTTTGAGCTAACATGAGGGGACATAATTTTAAGGTGATTGGAGGAAGGTATAAGGGGGATGTCAGGGGTAGGATTTTTACACAGAGAGTGGTGGGTGCGTGGAACGCACTAACAGCAGAGGTTGTGGAGGCAGATACATTAGGGACATTTAAAAGGCTCTTAGATAGCCCCCTGTTTATCATTCATGCGTCTGTGTGGGAGGGAAGGGTTAGATAAATCTTAGAGCAGGATAAAATGTCGGCACAACATCGTGGGCCGAAGAGCCTGTACTGTGCTGTAGTGTTCTATGATCTCTATATGTTGCCAGTAATTATTCTGTGCAGAACTGGTTTCCCTGAATGAGAGTAAGCAGAGTTCTTGTCTCTCTGTTACTACTTTTATTTAATAAAGCATTTTAAAAAGCTACCTTCCAGTGGGTGAATTGGAGGGAACAACATTGAGACATGGTTCTGTCAGAAATGCTAGTCAATGAAGCAAACAAGTTTCCCTGTCGTGCCTGAACTGGAATATTGAATGTCTGGCATGATCCCTCCTGATTGGAGTAACACAGGAACATGTGTTGAAAGATATTGATTCCACTGAAGAAATACACAGCGAAACAAATAAGGACACCTGATATTAAATCTCCAGGGAAGTCACCTATCTAAAGAATGGAGATAGTGGAGGGAAGTTTACAGCTTAAATTGAGCTAACTATAGCAGGTGAAGCTGATCAGATGAAAATAAAATGTCCTTTTATTTCATTGGTCACAAGATACAAGAACTGCACCAATCCAAAAAGCCCTCAAATAAGCAAACCCTCCAGAAATGATGTTACCAGTTCTTTGCTCACAACTTGGAGTTGGGAGTAGATGCTCTCTTGTGGAACTATGATATTGTGGCTCTTGCAAAGACTTGGCTATCACCAGGGCAGGAATGGATACTGAATATTCCTGGATTTCAGTGTTTTACAAGGGATAGGGAGGGGGGGGAGAAAAGGGGTAGGGGTGGCATTACTGATCAAGAATACTATTACAGTTGCAGAAAGGATGCATAATGTAGAAGGATCCTCTCTACAGTCAGTATGGGTGGAAGTTAGGAACAAGAAAGAAGCAGTTACTCTACTGGGAGTATTCTATAGGCCCCCTGGTAGCAGCAAGGATACTGAGGAGCAGATTGGGAGGCAGATTTTGGAAAGGTGCAAGAATAACAGGGTTGTTATCATGGGAGACTTCAACTTCCCAAATATTGATTGGCACCTGCTTAGTACCAAAGGTTTAGACGGGGCAGAGTTTGTAAAGTGTGTTCAGGAGGGATTCCTGTCACAGTATGCTAACAGGCCGACTAGAGGTAATGCCATATTAGATCTGGTATTAGGTAATGAACCAGGTCAGGTGATAGACCTCTCAGTGGGTGAGCATTTGGGGGACAGTGACCACCGCTCCCTGACCTTTAGCATTGTCATGGACAAGGATAGGAGCAAAGAGGACAGGAAGATATTTAATTGGGGAAGGGCAAATTATGAGGCTATAAGGCTAGAACTTGCGAGTGTGAATTGGGATGACATTTTTGAAGGGAAATGTACTGTGGAGATGTGGTCGTTGTTCAGGGATCTCTTGCAGGATTTTAGGGATAAATCTGTCCCAGTGAGGCAGAGAAGGAATGGCAGGGTGACGGAACCATGGGTGACAGGAGAGGTGGAACAACTAGTTAGGAGGAAGAAGGCAGCATATATAAGGTTTAGGAAGCAAGGATCAGATAGGTCTCTTGAGGAACATAGGGTAACAAGGAAGGAACTTAAGAAGGGGATGAGAAGAGCAAAAAGGGGACATGAAAAGGCCTTAGCGAGTAGGGTTAAGGAAAATCCCAAGGCTGTTTTCACTTATGTGAAGAGCAGAAGGATGACAAGAGTGGAGGTAGGACCGATTAGAGACAAAGGTGGGAAGATGTGCCTGGAAGCTGTGGAAGTGGGTGAGGTCCTCAATGAGTACTTCTCTTCAGTATTCACCAAGGAGAGGGGCCTTGATGACGCTGACGGAATATTCCCCAGGCTGCTCCACAAGGCGAGGGAGGAGATTGCTGAACCATTGGCTAGGATCTTTGAGTCCTCATTGTCCATGGGAATGTTACTGGAGGATTGGAGGGCGGCAGATGCCCCCTTATTCAAAAAAGGAAGTAGGGATAGTCCAGGGAATTATAGACCAGTGAGTCTTACATCTGTGGTGGGCAAGCTGTTGGAAAAGATTCTTAGAGATAGGATCTATGGGCATGTAGAGAATCATGGTCTGATCAGGGACAGCCAGCATAGCTTTGTGAAGGACAGATCATGTCTCACAAGCCTGATAGGGTTCTTTGAGGAGGTGACCAGGAATATTGATGAGGGTAGTCCAGTAGATGTGGTCTACATGGATCTTAGTAAGGCATTTGACAAGGTTCCACATGGTAGGCTTCTTCAGAAGGTCAGAGGGTATGGGATCCAGGGACGCTTGGCCATGTGGATTCAGAATTGGCTTGCCTGTAGGAAGCAGAGGGTTGTGGTGGAGGGAGTGCATTCAGATTGGAGGGCTGTGACTAGTGGTGTCCCACAAGGATCGGTCCTGCGACCTCTACTTTTTGTGATTTTTATTAATGACTTGGATGAGGGGGTAGAATGGGGGGTTGGCAAGTTTGCAGATGACACAAACGTCAGTGGTGTTGTGGATAGTGTGGAGGGCTGTTGAAGCTTGCAGAGGGATATTGATAGGATGCAGAAGTGGGCTAAAAAGTGGCAGATGGAGTTCAATCCGGAGAAGTGTGAGGTGGTGCACTTTGGAAGGACAAACTCCAAAGCGGAGTACAAGGTTAATGGCAGGATACTGGGTAGTGTGGAGGAGCAGAGGGATTTGGGGATTCATATCCACATATCACTGCAAGTTGCCTCACAGGTGGATAGGGTAGTTAAGAAAGCTTATGGGATGTTAGCATTCATAAGTCGAGGGATAGATTTTAAGAGTTGTGAGGTAATGATGCAGCTCTATAAAACTCTGGTTAGACCATACTTAGAGTATTGTGTCCAGTTCTGGTCGCCTCATTACAGGAAGGATGTGGAAGCATTGGAAAGGGTGCAGAGGAGATTTACCAGGATGCTGCCTGGTTTAGAGAGTATGATAGACTAAGGGAATTAGGGCTTTACTCAGACAGGCAGCGCCTCTTTCCCAGGACACCACTGCTCAATACAAGAGGGCATGGCTTTAAAGTAATGGGTGGGAAGTTCAAGGGAGATATCAGAGGGAGGTTTTTCACCCAGAGAGTGGTTGGGGCATGGAATGCGCTGCCTGGGGTGATGGTGGAGGCAGGTACATTGGTCAAATTCAAGAGATTGCTAGATAAGCATTTGGAGGAATATAAAATAGAGGGATATGTGGGGGGTAGGTGTTAGGTAGTCTTAGGCGAGGTTTAAAAGTCGGCACAACATTGTGGGCCGAAAGTCTGTACTGTCCTATGTTCTAAGTTCTATGGAGGCTGGTTTTCATGATGTGCTGAGCTGTGTCCACAACTCTCTGCAGTTTCTTGTGGTCTTGGGCAGAGCACTTGCCATACCAAGCCGTGATGCATCCAGATCGGAAGCTCTCTATGGTGCAGCTATAAAAAATGGTGAGGGTTGAAGGGGACATGCCGAATTTCTTTAGCCTCCTGATAAAATAGAGAGCTGGTATGCTTTCTTGGCTGTGGTGTCTACAGGGTTAGACCAGGACAGGCTGGTAGTACTAAGTATAGCTGGTAATTTAAACTAAAGTGCTTTATTAAACAAAAGCAGTAACAGAGAAATAAGAAATATGCTTACTACCCCTCATGTAAACTAGGTCTGTCCAGTTTTATACAGTAACTTTGTACCAATGATAGAAATCTGTTCAAATGCCACAAGTCTTAAAGGGGTATACCCCCAATATTGCATAATCCACGAAAATGGTGTCAGGACAAGTCCGTGGTCTACAATTTGATCAAAAGTGAAACTACTGTTACATCAGGTTTCAAATTGTAAAAGCTATCCTTCATCACCCCTTGCATACCCATCTACATCAACAGTGCTGAGGTCGAGAGGGTTGGGAGCTCCAAGTTCCTGGGATGAACATCACCAACAGCCTATCCTGATCAAATCACGTAGACACCAAAGCCAAGAAAGCTCACCAGTGCCTCTACTTCCTCAGGAGGCTAAAAAAATTTGGTTTGTCCCCTTTGACACTCACCAACTTTTATCGATGCACCATAGAAAGCATCCTATCTGGATGCATCACAGCTTCGTATGGCAACTGCTCTGCTCAGGACCACAAGAAACTGCAGAGAGTTGTGGACACAGCCCAGTGCGTCACGGAAACCAGCTTCCCCTCGATGGACTCTCGCTGTCTTTACCTCTCGCTGCCTGGGTGAAGCAGCCAGCTTAATCAAAGACCCCCCCCACCTGGGTCATTCTCTCTTCTCTCCTGTCCCATCAGGCAGAAGATACAGGAGCCTGAGGGCACATACCACCAGGCTCAAGGACAACTTCTATCCCACTGTGATAAGACTATTGAACGGTTCCCTTGTACAATGAGATGGACTCTTGACCTCACAATCTACCTTGTTATGACCTTGCACCTTATTGCACTGCACTTCCTCTGTAGCTGTGACACTTTACTTTGTACTGTTATTGTTTTTACCTGTACTACTTCAATGCACTCTGTACTAACTCAGTGTAACTGCACTGTTGTAATGAATTGATCTGTACGAGCAGTATGCAAGACAAGTTTTTCACTGTACCTCGGTACGTGACAATAATAAACCAATACCAATAATTGGATAAAATTTTGTAGAAATTTTTAAAATTCATTTTTGGGCTCTGGGCATCACTGACAAAGCCAGCATCAATTTCCCATCCCTAACTGCCTTTGAGAAGGAGGGAGTGAGTTGCCTTCTAGAACTACTGTGGTCCTTCTGGTGGAGGTACTCCCTCAGTGCTGTGAGGTAGGGAGTCCTTGGATATAAATCCAGCAATGATGGCTTGGAATAAATTTCTAAGTTAAGATGGTGCATAACTTGGAGGGAAACCCACAGGTTATTGTGCTCCCAAGCACATGCAGCCCTCGTCTTTCTTGGTGGTAGACGTCACAGGTTAGGGAGGGGACATCCAGTAACTGCAATGTATTTTGTAGCTGGTACACAATGCAACCACTGTGTGATGGAAGTGACGAGAAAGAATGTTTAGGTTGGTTGACGGGTTGTCAGTCAAGTGGACTGCTTTGTCCTGGATGATATCGAACTTCCTGAGACTTGGTACTGCACTCATCCAGGCAAGTGGTGATATTCCATCACACTCTTGTCTAGTGCCTTGTAGATGGTGGAAAGGCCTTGCAGTGTTAGGAGGTGAGCCACTCACCACAGATTGCCTAGCCTCTGATCTGCTCTTACCTCCACAGTATTTATACGACTGGTCCAGCTGAGTTTCTGGTCAGTGATAACCTTCAAGATATCGATGATAGAGGCCTTGACAATGGTAAAGCCATTGAGTGTCAAGAGTAGGTAGTTAGACTCTCTTTTGTTAGAAGTGGTCTTTCTCTGGCATTTCTGTGGCATGAATGTTACTTGGCAATTATCACCCTGTGCCTGAATGTTGCCTCTGACTTGCTGCATGCAGGCATGGACTGCTTCATTTGCTGAGAAGCTGTAAAATCTCCACTTCCATTCAGAATCATCAGCAAATATCCCCACTTCTGACCTTAAGAAGGCAGAAGGCTCATGGTTGAAGCACCTGAAGAGGGTTGGGTTTGGGCATTGACCTGAGGTATTCTTGCAGTGATGTATTCAGAGTGTGATAATTTACCTCTGACAACCACAACATCTTCCGAAGTGCAAGGTACACCTCCGACCACTGACAATAACTCATTGTAAAAGATTGTGAGCAAGGGGCCTCAGCACCAATCCCTGTGCTCCCCCACAAATCCCAACCTGCCAACCTGAAAATGATGTATTTATTCCTACGCTTTGTATTTTGTCATTCACCAATCCTCCACCCACACCTGCCCCACTGTCCCATACCACGTGCTCTAATCAAACTTTTTGTGTGGCACCTTATTGAAGGCATTCTCAAAGTCCAAATATACCACGTCCACTGGTTACCCCTTATTTATTCTGCAAGTTAAACCCCAAAACACTCTCAATAGTTGTCAAACATGATTTCCGTTTCAAAATTTCATGTTGAATCTGCCTAATCCCATTATTAATTTCTAAGCATCCTTTTACCATTTCCTTTGTAATATATTCCAGCATTTTCCCCACTGCCATTGTCAGGCTGATGTTCATGTTTACTCTCTGACTCCTCACATTTTCTACCTTTCAGTCATAGAGTACCACAGCACAGAAACAGGCTTAATCCAGATACAGTCCATGACCTTTCGCCTCGGTTCTGTAGTCTCTGTGTCTGTATCTAGAGTAAATATGGATGCAAAAAATTAATTTAAGATCTCCCCCATCTCTTTTGGCTCTATGCATAGATGACCACTCTGATCTTCAAGCGGAACAATTTCCTTGCTCCCTTTTTGCTGTTAATATAGCTATAGAAACCCTTGGGATTCTCTTTCACCCTGTCTGCCAGAGCAACTTCTTGTCCTCTTTTTGCCCTCCTGATTTCTCTCTTAAGTGTTCTCTTGCATTTCTTACACTCCTTAAGTGCCTCAATTGATCCTAACTGCCTATACCTGATATGCACCACCTTCTTTTTTCTTTACCAGGGCCTCAATATCCCTCAATAACTAAGGTTCCCTAAACCTGTTAGCCTTCCTTTTTATTTTAACAGGACCATACAGATTCTGTACTCTCAATATTTCACTTTTGAAAGCCTCCCACTTACCTCTCTTTACCAGAAAACAACCAATCCCAATGCACACCTGCTAGATCCCTTCTGATGCCATCAAAATTGTCTTAACTTCAATTCAGAATCTCAACTCGAGGACCAGTCCTATCCTTCTCCATAGTTAACTTGAAACTAAAGAAATTATGATCACTAGATCTAAAGTGTTCCCCTACACTCACTTCTGTCACCTGCCCTGTCTCGTTCCCTAAGAGGAGATCCAGTATCGCACTCTCTCTAGTTGAGACCTCTACATATTGATTAAGGAAACTTTCCTGAACACATTTGACAAATCCCATCCAATCCCTTTACAGTATGGGAGGTCCACTTAATATGTGGAAAGTTAAAATCACCTACTATCACAACCTTATATTTCCTACAACTGTCTGCTATCTCTCTACAAATTTGTTCCTCTAAATCCTGCCGACTATTGGGAGGTCCGTAATATAGTCCTATTAACGTGGTCATCCCTTTCTTATTTCTCAGTTCCACCCATATTGCCTCCATAGACGAGCCCTCCAGTACATCCTCTCTGAGCACTGCTGTGACATTTCCCTGATGAGTAATGCCACCCCTCCTCC
Organism: Pristis pectinata; assembly: GCF_009764475.1. NCBI lineage: Eukaryota > Metazoa > Chordata > Chondrichthyes > Rhinopristiformes > Pristidae > Pristis > Pristis pectinata. The sequence continues at coordinate 13,098,393 of NC_067408.1, forward strand.
TTAAATACCTCCCCCTCTTTCATGTCTAAAACACTGGAAGCCTGGAACGTTGAGCTGCCAGTCCTGCCCCTCCTGACACCAAGTCTCACTAATGGCTACAACATCATAATCCCACGTGCTGATCCATGCTCTAAGTTCATGCCTTACCTACTATCCTCCTTGCATTGAAATAGAACATTAGTCCCACCATGCTCATCAACAAGTCAGGAGGAACAGAGGGATCTTGGAGACCATGTCCATAGATCCCTCAAGGTTGCTACGCAGGCTGATAGGGTTGTTAAGAAGGTGTATGGAGTGTTGGCCTTCATTAGTCGGGGTATTGAGTTCAAGAGCCGCAAGGTGATGTTGCAGCTCTATAGAACTCTGATCAGACCACACTGGAGTATTGTGTTCAGTTCTGGTCGCCTCATTATAGAAAGGATGTGGAAGATTTAGAGAGGGTGCGGAGGAGATTTACCAGGATGTTGCCTGGATTGGAGAGCGTGTCTTATGAGGATAGGTTGAGCGAGCTAGGACTTTTCTCTTTGGAGAGAAGGAGGATGAGAGGTGACTTGATAGAGGTGTACAAGATGATGAGGCATAGATCGAGTGGACAGTCAGAGACGATTTCCCTGGGCAACAATGGCTAACACGAGGGGCATAATTTTAAGGTGATTGGAGGAGAGTATAAGAGGGATGTCAGGGGTAAGTTTTTTACACAGAGAGTGGTGGGTGCATGGAACACATTGCCGGCAGAGATTGTGAAGGTAGATACATTAGGGACATTTAAGAGGCTCTTAGATAGGCACATGAATGATAGAAAAATAGGAGCCAATGTGGGAGGGAAGGGTTAGATAGATCTTAGAGCAGGATAAAATGTCAGCACAACATTGTGGGCCGAAGGGCCTGTACTGTGCTGTAGTGTTCTATGTTCTATGTTCTAATTTCTGTCTTTGCTTGTAGACTTAACATCTACTTTCCCTATAGCCACTCCACTTGCTGCCGTGCCACTCTGAGTCCACCCCACTACAACTCTAGTTTAAACTCCCCCGAGCAGCACTAGCAAACCTTCCCGCAAGGATATTGGTCCCCCTCCAGTTCAGGTGCAAACCGTCCCATTTGTACAGGTCCCAGTCTGTGCGAACTGTTCTATAATCTGTGGCATGTTGGAAGATGACAGCCAGTGTATCCAGGATCTCTGTGACCACTTCTCTCAAAATCTTGGGATGAAGGTCTTGGGAATTTATCATATTCCAGTCCCATTAATTTCTCCAATATTTTTATCTACTAAAGCTAATTTCTTCTGTTTACTAGTTCATAGCTTTAAGGATCTGGATTTGCCCTCCTCTGAGGCTTTCTTTTCAAAAGCATAAAAGCCCCAACTTATTAAAGCTTTCCCAAATCCCTCAATTAAACACCAACATTGTAATGTGATTTTGATGAAGGGTCTTTGACCTAAAATGATAACTGTTTCTCTTTCCATGGCTGCTGCCTAACTTGCTGGGTGTTTGCAGAAATTTCTGTTTTATTTCAGATTTCCAGTTTTGTTTGCATTACAACTATTAATTTTGTTGTTTCTCCAGTGCTTCCATGTATATTTCCTGGTGCTCAGATTTGGACAAAGTCCAGCATTGGAAGTGCAACCAGAATTGGGAACAACTTTCCTCCCCCTCTGCGTGCCCTCAGGCTCCAGGCTAATCTTGTTCTTGGCAACTAGTGCTTTGGACCAATTTATTGCCATATGCGATTGTGGCTGTCAGAGACCCAGTAATCTGACTTGTGCTGTGGTTTTTAAGATATAGATCAACAGACACTCCAGTCAGTTAAGTGGAGCAGGGCTGTTCTTTTTCCAAACTTCTCTCCTATTGGAAGGTCCAATCTGAAAACCACCTTGGTGAAGGAGCATCACATTAAAGCCAAAAACAGCTGCAGTATTTGGGTCTTGAAGAATCTCATCAACTAAAGAGAGGGAATGCCTGACCATGTGGCAATATTCTTGAGGGGGGTCTTATCAATTAGCAACAAACAAGATGCTGGAGGGATGTAGAGGTCAGTATCTGTTCAGGGCAATGGACAGTCGACATTTTGTCTAAAGTTACAACGTGATCCCACCACCACCCATATCTTCCCCTCCTCAGCCCTTTCTGTTTTCCACAGGGGCCACTGTCTCCATGACTCCCTGGTTCGCTCATCCCTTCCTGCCCACCCCTCCCCCTCCTCAGGCATTTTCCCCTGCAACCGTAGGAGGTGTAACACCTGTCCCTACACCTCCTCCCTCACCACTATCCAGGGCCCTAAACAGCCCCTTCAGGTGAGGTAGACATTCACATGCATCTCCTCTGACATTGTTTACTGCATCTGCTGTTCCTGATGTGGCTTCCTCTACATCGGAGAGACTAAGCACAAACTAGGCGACCACTTTACTGAGCACCTGTTCTTCATCCACCATGGCCTTCTGGAGCTCCCGGTCACTAGCCTCTTTAAATCCCCTCCCCATTCCCACACGAACATGTCTGTCCTCAGCCTCCTGCACTGCCAGGGTGAGGCCAAACACAAATGAGAGGAACAGCACTTCATATCCACTTGGCTAGTCTACAACCTGACAGCATGAACACTGAATTCTCCATTTCGGGGTAAACTGCTCCTCTCTGTCTCTTTTTTACTCCGTCCTCCCAGTCTACTCAGCTTCTCCTACACATACCCCCTCCAGCCGCACTTCAACCTGTTTCTTTCCCCTCCTTCATGCACCCATCACCACGCACTCCTCTCCCTACTGTTGTTAGCTGGCCACCCATCTCCATTTGGTTCCATGCTCCCCCTTCACCTCCTATTAGATTGCATCATCTGCAGCACTTTCTTGCCTCCACCTAATCACCTCCCAACCTCTTCCTCTCTTCCCTCTTCCAACTGCCTATCAACCCTCCTCACCTGTCGCTTGCCAGCTCTTGCTCCCACCTTTCCCCTTGCCTCTTCATACTATCTCCCCTCTATCTTTCAGTCCAGCTGAAGGATCTTGACCCGAAACATTAACCGTCCTCCACAAATGCTGCCGAACCCGCTGAGTTGCTCCAACATCTTCTTTGTTGTCAATTAGCAACATTGTTTAAGTATCTACAACAGTGCTTGACAGGGCCTCTTCTTTGTTGTAGAGTCATAAAGTAATACAGCACGGAAACAGGCCCTTCAGCCCAATGTGTTCATGCTGACCCAGGTGCCCACCTAATATGATTGCATTTGCCCGTGTTTGGCACATATCCCGATAAACCTCTCCGATCCAAATGTCTTTTAAATGTTGTTTTTGTATCTGCCTCAACTACCTTCTCTGGCAGCTTGTACCATATATGCACCACCCTCCATGTAAAGAAGTTGCTCCTCAGGTCTCTTTGAAATCTTTCCTTCCTTCACTCTGAGCTGCAAGAAGTCAAGGCAAACTTTAGTTTCCTGCCAAGCGGTTTTAAAACATGCAGTTACTATGGAAACAATAACTTTCCAGCAGGGAATTCATTATTTCATGTCACTTCAGACTGCTCTCTGCACTGGAAAGAATAAAATGACAGTGTGATACCTGATGGTGATTTTAAGAGACTTTTAAGACATTCTGTGGCATTATTGATCAGCACCCTCTAGTGATCAGATGATGACACAAAAATTAAAAATGGTTTTGCTCAGGGAAAGTACATGTTATATACTGAACTGTCGTCATGTTTTCACTCGAACATTGCAGTCTCTGAATGCACTAAAGGTTCAACAGTGGCTGCCTCAATTCCTGTGCATTTATTTTCTTTGATGCTTTTGGAAAGATGGAAAGAGGGGGCATAATAATGAGTCTTGAAATGCAGCTAGCCAGGTAATGTGGAGATCTGGCCATATTTAATTTAATGGACTAAATTTTATTCATCTCCAATTCTAAATTGGTATTGGTATTGCCACTTATACCGAGGTACAGTGAAAAACTTGTCTTGCACACTAATCATACAGGTCAATTCATCACACAGTGCAGTTACATTGGGTAAGTACAGAGTGCATTGAGGTAGTACAGGTAAAAACAATAACAGTACAGAGTAAAGTGTCACAGCTACAGAGAAAGTGCAGTGCTATAAGGTGTAAGGTCACAACAAGGTAGATTGTGAGGTCAGAGTCCATCTCATCGCACAAGGGAACCGTTCAATAGTCTTATCACAGTGGGGTAGAAGCTGTCCTTGAGCCTGGTGGTACGTGCCCTCAGGCTCCTGTATCTCCTACCTGATGGAAGAGGAGAGAAGAGAGAATGACCTGAGTGGGTGGGGTCTTTGATTATGCTGGCTGTTTCACCAAGGCAGTGAGAGGTAAAGACAGAGCCCAAGGAGGGGAGACTGGTTTCCGTGACACGCTGGGCTGTGTCCACAACTTTCTGCAGTTTCTTGCGGTCCTGGGCAGAGCAGTTGCCATACCAAGCGGTGATGCATCCAGATAGGATGCTTTCTATGGTGCATCAATAAACGGCTCATTCTTAGTTAATATGACCTTTTCTTCCATGGAGAGATTAGCACAGGCTGATGAGCCATACCTCCCAGTTTAACCGGTGGGAACTGCAGGAAATTAGCACTCCAACACCCTACTCATATACTTCTAAATGTTTTAAAAATGTTTTTGAACTCCCACTTCCTCACAGATAATTGATATGGAAAGTCCAGTGACTTTTCTCAGTTGGTGTCACCTTTCAGGTTGTAGATTAGTATGAAACACCTCAAAAATGAACAGAATTGGTAAACTTCTCAGAGGATTTCTTTGTCAGTGAGTTGAAGACATGCCATCTGTACATTCAAGAACTGGTCATTTGGTGGTTCAGCAAACTCACAATGATGTCTGAGAGATGAATGTTGCAGTCACAGCTCAGAGATGAGGCTACAAATAGACATTGAGTGGCAGGTGGACAATCTGGTTTATTGGATCATTTGGTTAGGAGTAGTTATAGATTATTCTTGGGATATTAGCACTATTGAAATATGTGTTCATTTTGTGAAAATTACATACTTAATTGAGAACAGGTAAGTCACACTGGTGGGGCTGCTGCTGTCATCACTGTATACATTGCCCTTTCTCACCGAGAAAGATTGGAACGTGAGGCATGTCATGTTACTATACGAGCTAAACCTTTATTGCAACTAAATATGGAGTAGTGTATTCCCCTTAAAAATTATCACCACACTGAAGTAGACTACATGATTGTGAAATACTTAGTATCAAACCGTGCTATTCTGACAATGATCGTGTTTGATTCCCCAATTGTAAAGTTGTGAAATTAATGACTATCTCATGTTTCTTAGCCCCTGCTTGTTCTGTTCTTACAATAAATATGATGTTCACCTGCAAGGCAGATTTTCCTATGAGATGTGGAGTAAAATGAGAGTGGTCCCAAGTTGATGAAGCATCTGCTTGTGTTCCTCCTTGTCCAGGATTCCACAGTTACCCCAGGAGGGGATTGAGAAAGACCTGGGTTGTTAAAGGTCATCCTTATGGACATATGAGGAATGTTTCACTCTGGGAAGCCAAGAATACTGAGGTGCCACCTGTTCCTCACTGAAATCAAAGCAGTTGAAATCAGTCTTTTGGAGTAGGTGATCTTCTAATGCTGAAGTGAGTCACAAATTGGGAAATACAGCAGAGATCTGCTGCAGCTGCCTGGAAAGATTCTGTAGCAAAGGAAGTTCACTGTTAATATGACCTTTTCTTCCGTGGAGAGATCAATCCTGGTATGAGGGCATGGCTGAAGGTCATCCCAGTTCCACAACGGCAGCCTTGGAATATCCGAACCTGTGAGTATATTGTTCATCAGGGAGGTCAAGATGATGAAGACTCTTGGATGTAGCGTCTTTACAGATGGGCATGTCTTTGCTTCTGCAGCAAGGTTGCTGACCCTCTCTGAATTGTTAGGGATGCCCATAATGACACCTTCAGCAATGCAACGCCACCAGTTGTGTCACCACTGAGGCACCAATTGATGAGCACCTCAGCAGCTCAATGCTGGAAATGTAGTTCAAGCCACCTCCAGAGACCTTGGAAGGTGATTGATCAGCCTGCAGTCAGTCGTGAATCTACCTGTGCTTCTAGTTCTATCGGGATGATCCAGTGACAATTTTCTGCTCCAGTTTATGTTGGCACACGTAGAGGAGGGTATTATGGGACCAATTACATCACTTGGTATGTGCCAGATGCTGGAAGCCATCAAGCGCAACAGTCTGGATCGTGACCAGATATGTCCCTTCCATCCTCTGAGGCTAGGTCACAATTGTACCACGTAGCACCAAAACATGGGCATTACACAATCCAGTATTTGTCATCTGCCCAGATCCTCAGCTCTGGAACTATCCTCCCCTCCAAAACCTTTTTCCTTCTTTAACAAGTTCTTTAAGACATACATCTTTGACCAAGGTTTTTATCCACTTGCACCAGTATCAAACTTCCAATACCTCTCCTATGACGATCTCGGGCATTTTACTTTGCTAAATGAATGCAAATTTCTGTTGCCAAATGTCAATACTGGAAGCAATAAGCAGAATGAGAACCCAGCACTACAGAAGGGCTGTGCCCAGCCAGACTAAGAGTATCTGTAAACTTTGAAGCAGTGAAATACAAAGTTCCCCAGTCACCTCTGTGGTTTTCAGAATGCAGCAGATAATTGCCCATTAAGACAGCCAGTGCAGAGATTTCTTCTGTCTATCAAGGCCCATTAACAAGTCAGTTCCAGTTATTCAGACAGTTCCATTGTCCTGGAATTAAGCATGGCGTCAGCAATCTGCAATCACTTGTTTAACCTGACCACCTTTCAGCAAAGACTGAGATACAAATATAAAAAACTGACAAAAGTTTTTCAAACAAGGAAATTCACAACATTTTATTTTTCCCCAAGTGGATATTTTCTATTATTTTGAGCAAATTATTGGAACATGTTTTTTTTCTTGTTAACAAGTTAGTTTAGGTAGCTAGTTCATTGCAATCTGAATATCTGTGTTTTCATGCAGTGGTTATTTAGTATGACTGATGTGTTGATTGGTATCCAGAGCCTTTGATATGATTTGAATTCCAGTTGTCTGAACACATGAGGAATGGAATATTTACTGAATTAATTATGCAAATATTTAGACATATAAATAGAAAGAAAGGAGACAGGTCTGACTCTGTAGCTACAGAGGGTCTTTCCATGTCTGCCTCAGAGAAAGTCATCCTAGGTTATTTCCTCCCCACTGGCAAAACAGCTGCTCCCAAATTGCAGTACAGCTTCTGTCCATCTAGAGGTGCTGCAGACATGATCTTGGCTATATGACAACTTCAGGAGAAATGCAGGGAGAAGAACCAATTGGTAAACATGACCTTTTACAATTTCAGTAAACCATTTGATTCTATCACCTCAGAGGGATTGTGGAGCACCCTTCTCAAAACTGACTGTTCAAAGAAATTTGTCTCCATCTTACATTGTACTTCATGATGGTATGCAGCTGTGATTCCAACCAACAGGTCCATAACAGAGATAATCTCAGTGCAGACAGGTGTCAAGCACAACTGCATCATTGCCCTGACACTATCCTCAATCTTTCTTGCTGCAATGCTGCACCTCACCTCCAACAAGCTTCCTGCTAGAGTCAGATTAACCTGCTTGAATAATGGGAAAGGACTCACCGTTCACAATCAGAATCAGGTTTATTACCACTGACATATGTCATGAAATTTGTTGTTTTGCAGCAGCAGTACAGTGCAAGACATAAAAATTACTATAATTTACCAAACAAACCCGGACCGGATGAGGTGCATCCCCAGGTTCTGAAGGAGGTGGCTTTAGAGATAGCAGAGGCATTGGTGATTATTTTCCAGAAATCGATAGATTCCGGCGTGGTTCCGGAGGACTGGAGCGTCGCAAATGTAGTTCCATTGTATAAGAAAGGTGGAAGGCAGCATAAAGGAAATTACAGACCTATTAGTCTGACATCAGTGGTGGGAAAGTTATTGGAATCGATCCTCAAAGATGGGGTTACGGAATACCTAGAGGCGCAGGGCAGGATAGGTCCTAGCCAACATGGTTTTGTGAAGGGAAGATCCTGCCTGACCAACCTATTGGAGTTTTTTGAAGAAATCACAGGTAAGGCGGATAAGGGAGAGGCGGTAGATGTTGTGTATTTAGACCTTCAAAAGGCCTTTGATAAGGTGCCTCACAAGAGACTGATTAATAAGATGAGAGGTCATGGAATTACGGGTAGGATAACAGAATGGGTGGAGCATTGGCTGGTTGACAGGAAGCAAAGAGTGGAAATAGAAGGATCTCGTTCTGGTTGGTTACCGGTTACTAGTGGTGTGCCACAGGGGTCCGTGTTGGGACCGCTCCTTTTTACCTTGTACATTAATGATATGGATGATGAAATAAATGGTTTTGTGGCTAAGTTTGCGGATGACACCAAGATAGGGGGAGGAGTAGGGAGTATTGAAGAGATAGGAAGGTTGCAGAGGGACCTAGACAGTTTAGGAGAATGGGCAAGGAAATGGCAGATGAGATTCAATGTAGGGAAATGTGCAGTTGTACACTTTGGAAGCAGGAATAAGCGGGCAGATTATTATCTAGGAGGAGAGAAAATCCAAAGCACGGAAGTACAAAGGGACTTGGGGGTACTCGTGCAGGATACCTTAAAGGTTAACCACCAGGTCGGATCGGTGGTAAAGAAAGCGAATGCTATGTTGGCATTCATTTCAAGAGGTATAGTGTATAAAAGGAAGGAAGTGTTAATGAGGCTCTATGGGGCACTAGTGAGGCCTCATTTGGAATATTGTGCGCCGTTTTGGGCCCCACATCTTAGGAAGGATGTGTTGACGTTGGAGAGGGTTCAGAGGAGATTTACGAGGATGATTCCAGGAATGAAAGGGCTTACGTATGAGGAGCGTTTGTCGGCTCTTGGACTGTACTCGCTGGAGTACAGAAGAATGAGAGGGGACCTCATAGCGACATTTAAAATATTGATAGGAAAGGACAGAGTAGATGTGGCCAAGCCGGTTTTCCTTGGTGGGTGAGTCCAGGACCAGAGAGCACAATCTTAGAATTAGAGGGTACAGTTTCAAAACAGAGATGAGGAAAAATTTCTTTAGCCAGAGGGTGGTGAATTTGTGGAACTCCTTGCCACGTACAGCAGTGGAAGCCAGATCAGTGGGGGCGTTCAAGGAGGAGATAGATAGATATCTAAATAGTCAGGATATCAAGGGATATGGGGATAAGGCCGGTAATTGGGATTAGAATAGTGTTTTTTTTTTCTTCTTCTTCCCCCATTCCCCATTTCTCATCTCTATTTCCCTTTCCTTGGAGCAGACTCGATGGGCCAAATGGCCTGCTTCTGCTCCCTTGTCTTGTGATCTTGTGATAAAAAGTGCAAAAGAGGAATAACAAGGTAGAGTTCATGGGTTCATGGACTGTTCAGAAATCTGATGGCGGAGGGGAAGAAGCTGTTCCTGAAATGCTGAGTGTGGGATCTCCACTTCAGAACAAAGTCGCCTCAACCTCAGTAGTTGAGCCGCTTACACAGACACTGCGTGCATTTGCGCACACTTGAAATCCAAGGTCTAAATCATGGTTGACTCATTCATTGGTATGGATATAGGAGGATGGGTGTTACAGTGAACATTCACAAATAAAAGGTCCTCTACCAACCTGTTCCTCTCCTGTGCAGCATTACTGCTCGATAATAAAGATTCATGTGAGACTCAGAAAAACATGGACCACTTCTCCACAAAAGCAAACATCGATGATGATAGTAACCATCCTCTTCAGTATATCACCACAGCCTTTGGCAATCTAAGGATAGCTCTTGATCTACTGTCTGGTCTAATTATTCCCATGACAAGTACATTTCAGCCTTTCTGAGGTCATAGATCCAAAATATTGTTTATTCTTAATACATAATTAGTTTTTCAGTAGCCTGAAGAAAATATATTTAACAAACCAGTAACAGTATTCTTTCAAAGATTCATAATCAGATAATAAATGTTTCCATTCTTTATTTCAAAGCACCACGTGTTTTAACAATATTAGAATGCTGTGATTAAGTGCAGATCAGTGTCAAAGAAATGAATAAAATATCACAAGTGGACAAAGGAGCATGGAAGAATCATCTCCCTCAAAACTACCTTATTAATGAACTTATCATGATAAGTTTCTCCAGCCCAGCAAAATAGTATTGCATCTTTAAAGGGCAAAGCCATCACCAAGTGTTTCAGCAGAGGATGATCAGAAAAAAATAGTCAGCAAGCCACATGGAAAGACATTGTAACAGTTAAATGTTTATTTAAATATTGAAGCATTACAGAGCATCTTAAAAAAAGAAGGCAGGGGTTCACAGATGTCAAAACCTATATAAGTTGGTAAATGGTAAATTGGTTTATTATTGTCACATGTACCGAGGTACAGTGAAAAACTTTGTTTTGTTTGCCATCCATACAGATCATTTCATCATTTCAGTACATCAAGGTAGCACAAGGGCAAAGCAATAACGGAATGCAGAATATAGTGTAACAGCTACGGAGAAAGCCCAGTGCAGGCAGAACGTTATTAGTAATTCTTAGAGTCTTAGAATTTAAATTTAAGAGTAGAACGATTATAAGAGAAGTAATGAGTAGATCTGCAGGGAGCAGCTTGCAACAAGTTGTCACGCTCCAGTGAAGGTGCTGCCTCCAGTAGTGGTGCAAAGGAAGTAGAAGATGCACAAGGGCTCCAGTTAACAGAGAAATCTCCATTGATTGTAGGGGTGGGTAAGGTTACTGAATTAGTGGGGGTGAGTTCATGGAAAGGATGAACACCAGGATAACTGATTGCAAATTGGGGGCTTGGTGAACCAGGAGAAAATGCATTTCATTAATTTTGTTCTCTTCTTTATTGAAACAAGTAATTTTTTTATAGGGTTTCCTAAAATTTTGCGAATAGGTTGTCATCTTCTATATTAATAATATAAGATGATACAGACGATAAGGTGTCCTGGTATGCCAATAGTAAAACTATGGTGCAGGGTAAAATAACCAGAACATAATTTTCAACGACTCAATGGCTGTAGTTTCCTGAATATGAAACAGATAAATTATATGTATGCGTTCAGTTTGCATGCCTTGGATGGATTGACAATGATAGTTTGTAGCAATTGATTTCAACTGATGGAAGATCAATATTCCTTAATGCTAATGAATGCCATATTGAATCTGGCTTCTTTCTATCCCATTTTCTCCGTTTCCTGTCCTTAGAGCCCATTTCTTTAAAAATTTATTCTCAGGATGTAGGTGTTCTGTCAGGGTCAGCATTTCCTTCACGCCATTAGTTCCACTGTTTTGCTCTAACTGCTTTTCTCAGTAGGCCACTTCTTAAAGCTCATAATAATCGACTGCGTGGTGGATCATCTTCAGTGAGTAAGAGCAGGCGGCATGGGGTGCAGGAAGTTTCATGGCTTCTATCAGTGTGTTTCTACTTAAAAGGTCAACAGAAATTGGCTCCAAAATGAGCAGCTGCTGAGAAAACTGATGAAAATGAGGCATGGAAGGAATTGAAGTCCCTACTCTTCACACTGATTATATCTTCCCTCAGTTTTCCCTTTTTAGCCCGTCCTCACTTGCAGAGATTCCACAGCAGTTTATCCTAGATAAGCTTTACCCCTCCGACATGAAGCATCACAATCAAGTTTGTTCTTCTCTACAACCACCAGTTGTGCATATAAGTGCACTTACCAACAGGAGGCACTCAATGGAAATAAAAAATAGGAGAAGAAATTGTTAACCTGATTTTGAAGTCCCACTTCCATCTGCTGTAAATCACACAGTGCCACAGGTTAATTCAAACCCATTTATTTAGAAATATATTGCTAGGGAGAAACCTCCTTACTCTCAGGTAGAGACCACAGCGGAGTTCTCCGAGGTACAGAGGGGGCAGGCGGTAATTTATACAAACATTGTCACGTACACTTTAATGAGTCAGGCGCCAGAGTTCTTGGTTGAGCAGGAAACGGACAAAGGGCTACTGCAGATGGACAAAGAGCAGCCTCACATCCCAGGTTCAGCTAATCGTTTTGCAATCGAGTGAGACAAAGGCAGGTATCACCTTCATTGTTTGAGACAGCCTTTTCATTTCCCGTTAAGATTGACTATCATCCCTATAGTCAAACATAATGGGAATCCAATTAAGTTCCAGACACAGAAATTACCACACAGCATCCAGCCCAGGAAAGCAGTGGTGTGGACGTTCTAGCCTGAAGGACACTTTTTAAATCAGTATTTCGAGCAGCCATAGTTCTCATCCGTCTTAAGATATGAATACAATTATAGTTTATTAATCCTAGAGGAGATGTAGATATCTTTATTGGTCACATGTACATTGAAACACACAGTCAAATGCATCTTTTTCCGTAGAGTGTTCTGGGGGCAGCCGGCAAGTGTCGCCACGCTTCTGGCACCAACATAGCATGCCCACAACTCCTAACCTGTACGTCTTTGGAATGTGGGAGGAAACCGGAGCACCCGGAGGAAACCCACGCAGACACGGGAGAACGTACAAACTCCTTACAGACAGCAACGAGAATCGAACCCCGATCGCTGGTATTGTAATAGCGTTGCGCTAACCGCTATGCTACCATGCCGTTTATTAGATTGTATTAGCTTTACAATGACCGGGGAGAAGTGTGGCAAGTGGATTCTAAATACAGGCAAATGTAGAGTCATGAGAATCAGTGTCTGTGCACTGTAGTATATATAAAAAAGGGTTCCAAAAGTTAGGCACATGTTACTTCACTGATGAAGAGGGTAGCTTATAACATAGTGAGTCAATGTCTGTAGACCTGTCATCCAGTGAGTGTCCGTGTTTGGAAGTGCCTCTCAGAAATAGTCAGTGGCTGTGAAATGTACCCAAGGAGGGTCAGTGTACATGGGATGTCATCAACTTTTATCGATGCACCATAGAAAGCATCTTATCTGGAAGCATCACGGTTTGGTATGGCAACTGCTCTGCCCAGGATCGCAAGAAACTGCAGAGAGTTGTGGACACAGCCCAGCACATCACAGAAACCAGCCTCCTCTCTTTGGACTCTGTCTATACCTCTCCCTGCCTTGGTGAAGCAGCCAGCATAATCAAAGACCCCACCCACCCGGGTCATTCTCTCTTCTCCCCTCTCCCATCAGGCAGAAGATACAGGAGCCTGAGGGCACATACCACCAGGCTCAAGGACAGCTTCTATCTCACAGTGATAAGACTATTGAATGGTTCCCTTGTACGATGAGATGGATTCTTGACCTCACAATCTACCTTGTTACGACCTTGCACCTTATTGTCTACCTGAATGCACTTCCCTGAAGCTGTGACACTTTACTCTATACTCTGTTATTATTTTTACCCTGTACTTCCTCAATGCACTGTGTAATGAATTGACCTGTACAATCGGTATGCAAGACAAGTTTTTCACTGTACCTTGGTACAATTGACAATAATAAACCAATACCAATATCAACACCAGTCACAGGGAGGCAGTGATGGTAGGGATATTAAAAAGAAGAGGACATGGGTTTGAGGTGAGAGAAAGGAATTTTAAAGGGGATTTGAGGAGAAAGTTTTTTACACAGAGGGTGGCTGATATCCGGAATTTGTTGTTAGAGGAAGTGATGGAATCAGATACAATCACTAGCTTTAAGAGATATTTAGACTGGCATTTGGATAGGCAAAAGAGAAAAGGATACGGACCTAATGTGGGCAAGTGGGATTAGAGTAGATGGACAAAAAGGTTAGCGTGGACATGGTGGGCTGAAAGGTCTATTTCTGTGCTGTACAACTCTATGACTCTATGTTTCCATGACTCTGATAGAATATAACAGATCGTTGTTTGTAAAAGTCCCTCTGACAATAGCAGTACTGAGGAGGAAGCAATAGATTCCGGAAAAGGATCAGCAGTCCATTGCTGGGGATCTGTTCCACAAATGCAGCAATGGAGAATGAGTGGAGAAAATAGGAGTGGATATTGGGGGAATCTGCTCACACTTGTGTGTGTGTGTGTGTGTGTGTGTGTGTGTGTGTGTGTGTGTGTGTGTGTGTGTGTGTGTGTGTGTGTGTGTGTGTGTGTGTGTGTGTGTGTGTGTGTAATATATATACTGTAGTAAAAAAGGATTCTGAAATTAGGCAAATATTACTTCAATTATAAAGTGTAGTTTATAACATAGACATCTGTCTGATATATTGAGGTTGCACTGTGCTAAGGCCTGAAAACATAAATAGGGCTCCTACATTAGTATTCCTCTGAGGTTTATTAAGGTCCAAACCTAAGTGATGAAATAATAAATTATGAAAGTTTACATGCAGTTCACACACATTCAGGGGTGGCACAGTGGTACAACTAACAGAGCTGCTGCCTCATAGCTCAATCGACTCAGATTCAGTCCTAACCTCAGGTTCTGCCTGTGTGCAGTTTGCACGTTCTTCCTGCAACTGAGTGGGTTTCCCCCCGTGTGCTCCGGTTTTTTCCCACATCCAAAAGACATCTGGGTTGGTAGGTTAATTAACCAATGTAAACTACCTCTAGTGTGTAGGCAAATGGTAGAATCTGGGGGGTTGGGGGGGTCATGGGAATGGGAGAATAGGTTACAGGGTAAATTGGGGATTGGATTGCTCTATGAACTGGCATAGACTAGATGGGCCAAATGGTCTCTTTTGTCATTAGCAAATATGGAAGTAATATGCAGCAACTCCCACTAACTTTATCACCAATCACGTAGGTTGATTAATTTGCCATTTTGCATTATATGATTGAAATACATTTTAATGTTGCGGGAATTTATATTTTTATACTCAAATTTATTTCATTTGTTAAGTCATAGAGTCATAGAATCAAAGAGTCACACAGCCCAGAGAAAGGCCCTTCAGCCCATCATGTCCATCCCAACCATCAAGTACCTAACCATTTAACATAACTTGGTCTGTAGCCAAATTTACACCGGAGATTCAAGTGCGCATCCAAATGCTTCTTAAATATTGTGGGAGTAAGTTCAACCTAACCTCATCCTCAACCTGAAGCATCAATTCAGTTTTCTTCTCTAAGAATCGTGCCTGACCTCCTGTTTACTTCCAGTATTTTCTGTATTATTTCAGATTTCCAGCATTGCAGCATGTTGCTCTGTATATCACTGTATCAGATAAAACTTGCACTAAAGTCTGCTGTTGGTAATGACAGGGATGTTCTTATTGAGTCCTTATATTGTTATGTTTTGATGCTATCTGAACTCCTTTACTCAGTGATTTCCATTTGTATATTGTCATACACTTCAGATATTTTGTTGATGTTCTTTGCTACAAATTGCCTTGTAGGTAAAGTCTTCTATTATCAAGACTTCAACCTTTTCCACCAAATATCTAAATGAATTACAACATAGTCTAGCAATTACAATATCCACACAGCAGCTATTGAAACCATTAGGCAACATTTCAAGAAATGAAGTTAGACCGAGAAATTCTCTTCCATTAAAAATAAAACTAGGTCAGGGGCCAAGAAGGGTGACTGAAGTTAAGGCACAAATCAGCCTTATCCTGATAGGATAATATAGACCCAAACCGTTTAGCCTCTCTTGATAGGATGATATCAACCTAGAGCAACAAACAAGATGCTGGGGGTGTTCAGCAGGTCAGGTAGCATCAATGGAGGGAAGTGGACTGTCGACGTTTCAAGTCGAGCCCCTTCACCTAGATTGAAGGGTCCAGAAGAGTCCAGATGAAGGGTCTCAACCTGAAACGGCGACTGTCCATTTCCCTCCACAAATGCTGCTCAACCCACTGAGTTCCTCCAGCAGATTGTTGCTCCCGATTCCAGCATCTACAGTCTCTTGTGTCTCTCTTATAGATGTAAACTGCTTAGCTTCTCTTGAGAAAGTATTCCAGTCTGATTGCAGTTTTCTAGCTTATTGATAGCTGCAATTATGGGATTTGAACTTGTATCTCATGATTGATGGTTCAATAACATACTATGCCGACTGGGCAAGGCATTCCAAAACAAATAAAATCCAGAAACGATGGATGTCACTCTGCATGCCCAAGGCTCTCTGTGTGTAACTTGATGGATGCACAGAATAAAAATCACAACCTTTGCAATCCAAGCAGTATGTCCCAACTTTCATTCACAAAATATGATGACACATAATGTAATTTCTAGGCACCCATCTCTAGCCACTCAGTCAATTTCTAACAGGTCATTGATTTGCCCTTAGTCAAATAAAGGTTAACTTTAGCCAAGAGTCTTTTATGAGGGACATTATCAAATATCTTCTGGAAACCTAAATCAGTAATTTTCTGTCCTTTTTCTGACCATTGTTGTTGTCAACGATTCAAAATATTTAGCACAACACACAAAGCACTGGAGGAAATCATCAGGTAAGGCAGCATCTATAGAGGGAAATGGACAGTCAACATTTTGGGTCGAGACCCTACATTTGGACTAGCAGATTTATAAGGTGTTCAATTGTTCTATCATTTTAATTTCAAATATTAAGTTAAGTGATTGATAATTCCCCATTTTCTTCCTCCCCCACTCTCCTTCTGTCACCATGAGAACCTACAAAGAATGGGATGCCACATATGACCAATCTTCAGTACAGTCCTGAATGAAGTCAGAGCCGTTAAGACACAACAGAGAGAATAACATGAACATTTGAGGCATATTATCTTTTACTTAATGCATTAGCATATCCAGCCTATTTTTTTCTCTTAAAACCATACAGTGCTTCCTTTATCTTTATTCTATAGCCATCATTTCGTCTTTTATGTCCTCAGTCCCACGTCATTATATCCATTGAGGATATCAGTGGAGCTTTGTTTCAAATTAGAAAATCTATCAACTATCAAAAAAAAATTACAGTTACTAAAAGGATTTGCTAAAAATAAAAATCAGTTCTCAAGTGTCAAGAAGAGTGCTTCACTGAAACAATATCTTTGGGCTATAGTTTGTTATCAGGATAATGGTGGGAGT
The DNA here is from genome assembly GCF_009764475.1 of Pristis pectinata. Lineage (NCBI taxonomy): Eukaryota > Metazoa > Chordata > Chondrichthyes > Rhinopristiformes > Pristidae > Pristis > Pristis pectinata. Next base: position 13,115,357 of record NC_067408.1, read on the forward strand.
TATTGCACCAGCTGTTATTTATGTATAGCTTCTGCAGCAACCATTTGGGAGACTAATGCACAGTAAAAGCAAGATATCCAAAATGTGTTGCTCATTTGTTTTGGCTTCACTATTAGCCATCTCTTTGGATTCACAAGGATTCTGTCAAAGTTCTGCAGATGTGCTATAGAAAGTTTTCTGAATGGTTGCATCTCAGCCTGGTATGGCAACTGCTCTGCTCTTGACCGACTGAACTTGCAGAGGGAGGTAAATACAGCCCAGTCCATCACAGGCTCGTCACTTCCTTCCATCTAGTCCATCTTCACCGTGTGTTGATTCAGGAAGGCTATTAGTAGCATTAAGAATGCCTGCCGCCCTGGCCCTTCCCTTTTTTCTCTTCTACCTTCTGGGAGAAGATACAGGAGCTTGAAAGCCATACTAAAGAACAGCTTCTTCCCTACTGCTGTCAGATTTTTGAGCCAATCACCTCTTAGGCACGGTAGTGTAGCAGTTATTGTAACACTATTACAGTGCCAGCAACTCGGGTTCAATTCCAGCCACTGTCTGTAAGGAATTTGTATGTTCTCCCCATGTCTGCATGGGTTTCCGGGTGCTCCGGTTTCCTCCCACATTCCAAAGACATACGGGTTAGGAAGTTGTGAGCATGCTATGTTGGCGCCAGAAGCGCGGCGACACTTGCTGGCTGCCCCCAGAACACTCTACTCAAAAGATGTATTTCACTGTGTGTTTCGATGTACATGTCACTAATAAAAATACCATACCTTACCTTTCCCATCCCCTTCCCAGTGATGCTGCCATGTTCTTGTTCTCTCAACTCTACCTCATGCTTATTCTGCTATTGTCACTTTAGTATTTTGTTGTACTATTTCAGATTGCACGATAATCAATGCACAATTCTACTGTCTTATGCTTGTCAATGTATTTATTGTTGTATTTATTATTACCATGTATACTGTTACTCTGTGAGCTTCATTGCACCCTGGTGTATATGACAATAATATAATCCAATTAACATGAAAATAGACTGAAACCACGAATTGCTTTACTTTCTTGATATCCACAACTCAAACTCACTTCAAGATATTACCATTTCAGTCCCACCAAATTATTAACACGCTAAGTTTTTATTACTGTTGGTCAAAGTTTCTGGATTTGAGAAATTATTGTTACAATGGTGGAGTCTTGCTCTTACAGGGTACATATGGAGAGGATCTTCTGTTTTGTAGGAGAATCTGAAACTAGTGGTTATGCTTATAAATGAAGGGCTGCTCTTTTAAGGGGGTCATGTGTCTTTGGAACCTTCTTCCTCAAATGAGAGTGGAAGCAGAGTCTTTGAACATTTCTAAGGTGGAGTCGATTATTTGATAAGTAAGTGGGTTAAAGGTATCGGGTGTAGACGGGAATGTAGAGTTAAGGTACAGTTGGATTAACCATGATCTTATTAAGTGACGGAGCAAGCTTGAGAGGTTGGGTTTCTCCTCATTTGTGTGTTCATATGTTTGTAAGTGGTCGAACATCAATAACCCCTTGAGGTAGAGAATGTCGAATTTCTACCATTCTCTGCATTTAGAAGTGTTTCCTAAATTCGTTTCTGAATGGCACTAGTATTTAGACTATGCCCTTTAGTCATGGACTCCCCAACCAACAAACATAACTTCTCTCTCTATCAGTTCTCTCAACATATTGAAAGATTCAACCAGTGTTCTATAGAACTCTGGTTAGGCCGCATTTAAAGTATTGCGTGCATTTCTGGTCACCTCAGTATCGGAAGGATGTTGAGGCTTTAGAGAGGGTGCAGAGGAGGTTTACTAGGATGCTGCCTGGATTAGAGGGCATGTGCTATCTGGAGAGGCTGGACAAACTTGGGCTCTTTTCTCTGGAGCGACGGAGGCTGAGGGGTGATCTGTTGGAAGTGTATAAAATTATGAGGGGCATAGATAGGGTGGACAAGCAATATCTTTTTCCCATTATTGAGTGATCCAATACCAGAGGGCATGCATTTAAAGTGAGGGGGGTAGGTTCAGAAGAGACGTGAGGGGTACGTTTTTTACTGAGAGAGTGGTGAATGCCTGGAATGCATTGCTTGAAAGGGTGGTGGAGGCAAATTCACTGGGGGCTTTTAAGAGGAGCTTGGATGGACACATGAATGAGAGGAAAATGGAGGGATATGGGCATTCTGTAGGTAGGAGGGATCAGCTATGTCGGCACAACATTATGGGCCGAAGGACCTGTTCTGTGCTGTACTGTTCTATGTTCAGTGTCTATCAGGCAAGCTTTCTATCTTCCTGTCCTTCAGCTCTCCCTCCATTAGATGAGTTCACAAATCTAAAAATAAGATTTCATTTGTTTATAGAACATTTAACTGGCCAAAACACTAAGTAAGTATGAAGTTACAAATTACAATAAGCAGCATAAGAATGCATAAACCAAATCTCACCTCATATTTATAGTACATTCTGTTTACAGCACATGGTCTGGTATCAAATCATTTTATTGAATTACACAGTTTTAAAGGTGACACGCTGCTGATTTCTTTGTGGAATTGTGAGTTTAATTGGATTATTCTTGTGTAATTTTGCAGTGTTACAATTTGAGCTTTTGTTGTGAATCAACTTTCAAAGAAAATAAAAGTGATTTTTTGTTGCCTTTCTTAAGGCGTGGGCAATGCTGGCAAGGTCACACTGACAGCTATTTCTCATCTGTATTGACAGAAGAGATGGTGGTAAACATTTGCCTTGAGTTGCAGCAGAAATGTAATCTCACAGCACATAAACAATTCAATGTATATAATGTTATTGCTTCCAGTAAAGGTACCAATTCATTGAAGGAAGATTTAAGGACAAATACTTATTTTGAAAATATGAGCTGGGTACATGATTATTAAAAAGTTTTTGAGTTCTAACCACTAGAATTCTCACCCAAAATATTCCTCATTACTTGAAACCTACCTTACTTGGCCAAGTCTTAGGTAATCTGCCTGATGTCTTCATATGTGAAATGTTGTCCAATAGTACACTTATGAAGTACCTTGGGACATTTTACTTTGTTAAAGGAACTGTAAAAGTGCAAGTTGTTTCATCAATTTTTGTAGGAAAGAATCCACTAAAAATTAGTTGCATACTTTTGCTAACTTTTTGAAAAAAGACACTTAAAGAAGGTATAAGACACTTAAAGAAGGTATATTGGTCTCTCCTCTCTATGCTCAGAGTTGCTGTCATTAATTTTAAGATTCCACTATTTGCCTGCATCAGTATGAATAAATAAGTTTCTATTTGAATGTCATGAGTGTGATATTTACAGTGACATTATTGGAATATAGAACATTACAGCACAGTACAGGCCCTTCGGCCCATGATGTTGTGCCAACATTTTATCCTGCTCTAAGATCTATCTAACCCTTCCCTCCCACATAGCCCTCCATTTCTCTATCATTCATATGTCTATCTAAGAGTCTCTTAAATGTCCCTTATGTATCTTCCCCCACAACCTCTGCCAGCAATGTGTTCCACACACTCACCACTGTGTAAAAAAACTTACCTCTGACATCCCCCTTATACCTTCCTCCAATCACCTTAAAATTATGCCCCCTCGTATTAGCCATTTTCACCCTGGGACACAGTTCCTAAAAATTTCAACATTATTTCAAATGATGCACCCATTTTCAGTCACCACCCAAAAGGAAGGATGTGATAACTTGAGAGAGGATACAGAGGAGATCTGAAGGAAACGTTTAATCCCACAAAGTAATGGGGGTATGGTCTCACTGCCTAATAGTAAAGGTAGAATCATCATCAAATTTAAAAAGTGTTTGGATGGGCTCTTAAATCTAGAAGATTGATCCGAAATAATAAATTGATTTGCAAGGGTAGATGACTATAATCCCTTTTATCAGGATGAGTAATTGAGACAAGGGAATATTGTCTTTGAACTTGAGCTAAACTGTTCAAAAAAAAGAATTCTTTTCATACAAATGATAATACAGATCTGGAATTTTCTCCCACAAGTAAGAAGCTGTACTTGGTAAGAAATTTGGAGCTTTCAAGACCACAATCACAAGACCACTTTCATGACCACGAGACCATTTTTGTTAGCTAGGGGTATCATGATGTGGATCGAAGCTGGATATGGGGGTGCATAGAGCAATGACAGAACAATCCCAGGTAATTGAATCGCCTTCTATCCACAATGTTGTTATGTTTCTCGAAGTCTTGGAAGGTTTTCAAGGATGCTGCCAGGACTCGAGGGCTTTAGTTATAGTGAGAATTTGTGTGGGCTAGGAGTTTATTCCCTGAAATGGAGGAGATTGAGGGGTGACCTTATAGAGGTGTATAAAATCATGAGGGGTATAGATAGGCTGAACATACACAGTCTTCTTTCCAAGGGAAGGGGAACTAAAAACTAGAGGGCACAGGTTTAAGGTGAAAGGTTTATAAAGGATCCAAGGGGCACCTTCTTTATGCACAGGGTAGTGCGTATATGGAATGAACTTCCAGAGGAAGTGGTTGAAGCAGGTACAATAACAAAATTTAAAAGACATTTTGGTAAGTACATGGATAGGAGGGGTTGAGAGGGTATGGGCCAAATGCAGGCAAATGGGATTAGCTTGGTGGGCACCATGAAGAGTTGGACCAAAGGGTCTGTTTCCATGTTGTATAACTCTATGACTCTAAGTCTAGTTAGACATGCCAAACATCACTTTTGGATTATCAAAAAACATTTGTATTCAAAGATGTGGCTTATTTTGATGTATTGTTGTTCTTAAAAAGTAACAACATCAGGGGAAGAGTTTATAGTAATGATACATTTAGTCTTAATAAGTTTACAATTTTATTACATTTGGCACGCAGAATAAACCTTTCCTCGTGTGTCCACATGATTTTACAATCTGTATCATTCTCACAAATTATGAATTCCTGATACTGATGGACCTCAGTTGCCTTTATGTCAAATATTTATGTTTCTTTTCCCTGATATGTAGAATGAATAATTAATTGCTTCGTTCGAAAATAACTTCAGACTAGCTACTTTCTATGTTAACTTTAGATAAATACTAGTTCAGCCATAAGATTGTAGACATTTTAAACAAATCTTTTTTTAAGTTTATTTTGGCAAGTTGTATTCAAATCTAAGTAGAAGAAAAATCTATGATGACAAAGGATATAACAATTATTTGTCTATTGACCTAATTGGGTCTAATAGTAACATTGGTGGAAAGAGAGAAATCAAACATACATTATCTTTGTGTTAAATTGTTTAATTAAAGCAATAGAAAAAACACTGTCTAATATAATTATTAGACAATAATTATATTAACAAATGCACTTGTATAATGACTTCCATTTCATAAAAGGTTCCAAGAAACATACTATTTTGAGAACCAATGTGGAAAGGATCAGGGAATTAGAGAAAGGAGCAAATCGCATGCTAAGGAACACAGGAATGTCAATTTAAGAGAAAGACATTTAGCCCCTTGAACTTGCTTGATCCTAAAACGGTATCATGGCTGCTCTGTAACCTTACTTCAAACATCTGCCTTCAAACCGCACCCATTAACCCTATCAGTATCAGGTTAAAATTAACAATTAGCCTTGGAGGAGATGCCATCTGTGGACGAGTGAATAATGCACAGGGTTTGAAAAATCTTTTGAAAGTGACAAAAGTTGCAAATCTTTAGAAGGCTCAGTCACTGAGTTTGTACAAGGCTGCAATCAAAAGAATTTTGGACTCTTAAAGGAAGTTGACCTCAAAGAACAGCTGTGATTTTGTTTGGTGGAATAGGCTTGAGGACACATTTATTCCACTCTTGCTTCTATTTTTCATGTTTTGAGAAAAACGACAAGGCAAAAGTATTCAAGAATAACCTACCAAAGGTATAGCAGAGACAAAACTAGATGTAACAGAGACTAGAAACAGCAGAATGATGTAAGGGTTCAAAAGGAAGATGTGTTCTTGCATAACACATTTCACTGAATCAGGATATTCTCCCTAAGTACTTTACAGCCAGTGAAGTAGTTTTTGTGAGTGGCTGCTGTTGCAATATTGGAGGTTGAAAAGATCTAGAAAGTGAAAAGTGCATGAAATTGGAGATGAGTTGCTGAATTTAAATTCAGTGTTCTGATGGCCTCGTGGTGTTGTGCAGGCATTCAGTAATAACAGCAGGATTGGTATGAAGCTGAACAATCAACCTATGTTAAGGCAACATTGTTCAAAACATATAGACATTTTGTTTTAAAGAAACTTTAGTCATTACACTCTTTTGCAGTTTTCTCTAAAGCCCAAAACTCACAAGAACCCATGAACAATGTGGTACCTCTAACGACTATCAGACTGGTTACCATTTGGATCGGTTCTGTTGAAAGTGAACCCGTATAAAGTGCTGGGGGAGAACTGGACCAGATTCAGAATTTGAGAACAACATTGAGACCATCTCCTTTATAATAAAGGACAACACCTACAACACACACGTGGGCTGTCTAATGTGAAAATCCAGAACAACAAACAATCCACTGGAGGAACTCAGCAAGTCAAGCAGCATCTGTGGTGCAAAAGCAATTGTTGACATTTCGGGTCAAAACCCTGCATCAGGATTAAGAATGGAGAGAGAAGGTAGCCAGAAGCTATTGTTAATGATTTCTTGTTCCTACTCTGGGTGCAGTCTTCTCACATGTCATTAGTAGAATTCAACCAGATCGTGAAAAACATAGTTATTTATAAACCGTTCATGGTAAAACATCCTGAGCAGGATAGACGTTGTTTCCTCAGGCCTTAGAATGATAAAATTTTATATGTAGATTGTCATTCTCTGAACTAAATATTGCAAAGTTTCACAGCTGGTTCAGATAATTAGAAATAATTTTAATTATATTTCTTAAAGTTTGTTTATGATACTTCAGCTTCTACCTTAACCTCTTGTATTCCCCTCCATGTTCACCCTGATGTAGAAGTATTTTGTAATTCCATCATTAATGTTGGGTCTGACTCATGGAATATGCACCCCAGCTGAAGTACCACCACTGTGCAGACTGTAGTGGTTCAGGAAGTCAAGCTCATCACTGTCTTCTCAAGAACAATTGGCAATAAACACTGGATTTGCCAGCGATGCCCAGTTGCAAGAGTGCTCAGTGAAAGTCCCTTTAAGATAGAGAGTGTGTGTGTATGTGTGTGTGGGGCATGCTTACGTCAATAGAAGATAAAGGACGTAATGACGTTGTGGAAGAAGGAAGAAGAAGGAGAGAGAGAGAGAGAGAAGGGAGAGAGACACCAGCCTGCTTGTTTTCTCTATCGATGGATGAGAAACAATAACTGTGTTTGCCACTGAAATCCATGTATGGAAGTTGGAAGTAATCCGGTGGAGTTCACTTTGTTGCTGACCTGTAGAAGGAAACAGGTATTTGTGTGTGGACGACCACGGTTCGGATGCTTTTCGGGGTGAGGAAGTCACTACCGAGTAAACACTGAAGTGTCGTTTGGGTTCCATCGTGGAACATTTGGATTTCGTATGTACTCTCTCTATGTTTTTCTACATCTACATCTTATCTTCAGACAACGGTGGTTGTTGAAGAAGCCCTTGCTCATGTTTCACCTTATGGCTTGCGGAACTGGGAGTTTTGGACTTTGTCACACACACACACACAAAGAGTTTAGTTTTGGGGTTAACGTTCGAGGTTTAATATTTTTGAATTCTAACATACTAACATTTTTACTTTTATTTTACGTATTATCATAAGTAGTGATTAATAAAATAGTTTTTAACACTGAATCATGCTCAGTGTGTTTCTTTTGTTGCTGGTTTGTGACATAAAGTTAACAAGCTAGACTCACTTGTAAGTGTTTAGGTTTTGTGGAAGTTGGTCATAGGGTTGATGGAAGTGAGAGCCATTAGTAATGCAGCAAGAGCAGTACGGCATCCGGTGAACCCTGGGACAAACTGCACCATCTTTGATCAATGTTGTGGCAGTATTGACAAATAAACTTAGGTAGGACTAAGGAGGAAAGTGAGTGAATTTAAACCAGGGATAAAAGAGGAAAGCAGAAAAGGGAAAGAAAAAGTGCATTTTCAAAAGGAAGTTTAAGATAAAGATTAAAATGCAATCTTTTTATAAATCACCACCAACAATTTGCAGTGTGACCGGATGAGATTCTGAACTTGTATTTGTTCATGTCAAGGGCAAGTGAGATAATTGGCAGTTATTAAGAATGATTAGGCTATTAAGGGATACTGTTGCTGGTCTTACACTTTGTCATGAAATTAATGGTAATGAATGTGAAAATCTAACATAAAAATCACAGAGCTTGAACGGGAGATAATAATGCTGATGGCAGAAGAACATAAAATTTCTCCAGCAAAATAATGTTCTCAACCCTTATGCCCAGGTCATTATTTATTTATCAAAAAAGTGGTTCTAATACTGATCCCAATGAGGTACACCACTGCAGCACTGAAAAATAGCAATTCATTTTGGTGTCTAGCAATAGTCAGTTTTCATAGCCACAACACTGCTGCCCCATTAAAATTACGGGGTTCAAGTTTGCTAATAGGTCTATAATGTGACACTTTATTAAATGCCTTTTGAAAGTTCATATGCACAATTCAACCACACTTCTCTCATCAACCCTGGCCTTCACTTCATTGATGAGGTCAGTCAAATTTCCTGTGGTGCAAGAAGAATCTTTATCATTATCCTCTCTCGTGGGCCTACCAGGATTGAACGGAAAATGTCATACCAGAAGCACCAAAGCACTAAGAATTATTTTTTATACAGAAGTATTTAATACAAATTGACGATTTCAGAGTTCATTGGAAATTAGTGAGTTAACAAAATGGCTATCTCTGCATACACTTCAGGAAACCACATTTATTGATGTGGAGCTTAATAAAGCAGAAGTTTTAAGTGCTATCTGAATAGTTGGCAATATATTTTGCTCAGTGTCTCATACTGAGACTGCCCTTCATTTAAAAAATATGCTCTTGCTTCTATTAATTTTAAGGTAGTGTTTGGGGCTTATTTAGAGGGGAAAAACAATGAGAGTGTAGTGATTACAGGGATGGTGATATGTAACTGAACCCTAAGCCACTGGCATCCATTTGGTCTCAATCCACAACCTTTCCTCCAATTCACAATCTTTTTTTTAAATCATTATTTCCCTTGTTATCCCAGTTGTGTTTGGGGCTCAGTGAAATGTCCCTATCTCTCTAACTATCATACATCCAAAGCATTTTCCTTCTAAATCCACAACCTCACTATTCATACCTGGGAAGAGGAGGACATGCCAGGGGACATCAGCGATCTTGTCATTGTGACAACTTTGAAGAAAGGAGACGTATCCAACTGTGGTAGTGACAAAAGGTTCTCCCTGCTATCTGCCACAGGGAAGTTATCATTAGGATCCTCCTCAAATGCTGCCTTGTAATGGTGGAAGAGTTCCTCCTGTATTGCTGTACAGATTCTCTCCATTCAGAAGCACAATGTATGTGGTCTTCACCACGTGTCAGCACCAAGGGGAATACAGAGAACAGTACTGATCACTGTATATGGCCTTTGCTGACCTCACTAAAGCCTTTGACTCCACCACTTGGGAGTAACTATGCTCATCAAATTTGGCTGTCTGCAGAAATTCGGCTAGCCAGTTAATCTTGCAGTCTCAGAATTATTAAATAATTAGTAATAAGAAATATTAATAACAATCCCAGATTCATTACAATATCCCATTGGTTTATGCCAGAAGCAGCCCTTTACCAGCTGTGAATGGGTGACATGTTTAAGGTTGATCAGATGCTTTGCTGAAAATAATATTGTGGTCCTAAAAACATGATGAGGCCCTGACTCTCATTGATGAGGTGCATTGCCTGGTTTGTGCCTCACTTTCAGGGAACCATGTACTTGTACTCCAAGGTCCATCTGTTCTACAACACTTTCTAGGGCCTTGCTGTTCACTGTGAAAGTCCTACCTGGATTTGACTTTCCAAAATGCAACACCTCACACTTATCTGAATTAAACTGCATTTGCCATTCCTCAGCCCACTTGCTCAGCTGATTAAGATCCCCCTGTAATTTTTGATAACCTTCTTCATTGTCCACTATACAACATATTTTAGTGTCATCTACAAACTTACGAACCATGCCCTGTACATTCTTATCCAAATCGTTTAGATAGATGACAAAAAACAATAGGCCCAGCACCGACCCCTGAGGCACACCACTAGTCATGGGCCTCCAGTCTGAGAAACAATCTCCCACCATCACCCTCCGCTTTCTACCATCATGCCAATTATGAATCCAGATACCCAGCTCTTCCTGGCTTCCATGTGATCTAACTTTCCAGAGCAGCCTGCTGTGTGGAACCTTATCAAAGGCCTTAATGAAGTCAATTAGACCACGTCTACTGCCCTGCCCTCATCGAGTTTCTTGGTTAAATCATCAACAAACTCAATCAAGTTTGTCATTGTTTTCCTAACATTACAATGATCAAAATCAGGGCTGCAGAGTGATTGTTTCACATCCATACAATGCATTCTGCAGGATTGGGACAGAAAGATATATAACAACTTTTTGACGGTCATTGCAATAGAGAACAATTTTATGTATTTATACTCTAGGGTAGGATTAATGTTCAGTCAAAACAATGATGATGGATGTTATGTGTGGGAGGAAACTGGAGCACCTGGAGGAAACCCATGAGGTCACAGAGAATGTGGAAAATCCTTAAAGTCATCAGAGGTGTTGGATCCGGTTATTTTCGAACGCACAGGTTCTTTCAGGGACAGCTGGGTAACTGGATTCATGATTGGCGTGATGGCAAGTGGGCCGAGGAATGGCAAATGGAGTTTAATTCAGAAAAGTGTGAGGTGTTGCATTTTGGAAAGTCAAATCCAGCTAGGACTTTCACAGTGAACAGCAGGGCCCTGGAAAGTGTTGTAGAACAAATGAACGTTGGAGTACAAGTACATGGTTCCCTGAAAGTGAAGTCACAGGTGGACAGGGTGGTGAAGAAGGCTTTTGGCACGTTGGCCTTTTATCAGTCAGGGCATTGAGTATAAAAGTTGGGAGGTCATCGTGCAGCTGTGCAGCTATACAGCAGTCCAAGAATGAGTTGAAAACAACTTGGTGCTTCACAAAATTTTATTGGAAAAGTTTAAAACAAAGAAACAGTCACAGAGAACATGGCACTAGCTTTACTACTAGGAGATGAGCCAAGACAAAAAGGAACTAAAGATGAGCTAGGGCTGGTGGGGTAGGTTGGGGGGTGAGTGGGGAGTAGAGCAAGACAGCGATTAACAAAAAATGACACCTTTTATACCTGAGATAAGAGGTACTCCTTAGCTAACAATAGTCCAATCAGGAAACCTATCAGATACCTGTGGCAAAACCAACCAATGAGAAAACACATTTTCACCTGATGGACAAACCAATAAGCTAGTAAGCGGCCAATCCTTGTGCAGCCACTTGAGGTGTATTAAACACTAGGCATATTAAAAAACTACTTGAAACAGTCGAATCCAACAGAAGTCAGAACTGAACCTGGGACATTGGAGATGTGGGGCAGCAGTTCTAATAGCCATAAATCGAAAAAAAACCTGCAGATGCTAGAAATCTAAAACAAAAGTAGAAAATGCTGGGAAAACTCAGCAGGTCAGGTTGTATCTCTGGGAAGAGAAGCATAGAGAAAGCTGTATAAATTGTGGGAACTTCAACTGTGAGTTAAGAACAGAAAATGTCTCCCGACTGAAACATTAACTCTGTTTCTTTTCCAACTGACCTGTAAAGTATTTCCAGCTTTATCTGTTTTTATTTTAGCTTTACCAGCTGTGCCACTATGATAAGCTCACCTTATGTCTGGTTCTGCTGAAGGTCTGTCTGGTCTGCTGAAACCCTTATCCATGCCTTTTCTACCTTTGGATTTGACAGCTTCTTTGTTCTCCTGAATGGTGTCCCATCTTGCAACTTAACCTCAGCAAAGATACCACACTCCCAGCTGGCTAAAAGGGTGTTGCTTGCATTGTGTAATGTCCCTGAAGAGCTGGCTTCAGAGATTGCACTTGATGGACTACATGCTAACAACTTTGACAACTTGCTGTTAAAAATCAGAGCTAGCCTGCTAGAAAATGCCAGGAAATACTCAGCAGGTCAGGCAGCATCTGTCAAAGTAGAAACAGAGTTAACATTTCAGATCAGAGACATTTTCTGTTTCAAACTTGCAATTGAAGTTCTTGCTCTTTATGCAACTTTCAACACCAGCATTAGGGTGATCTTCAACACTGTTTTAATATCAGAAAGCTGTGGAGAAATTACTAGGTATAGATATTTTACTACATTAATAGTGTTGTATAATTACAAATTATATAGTTGCGAATGTCATTGAACTCTGTTTGAATCTGTAGTTAATGCTTATTGAGTTTCATAGCGAGCAGCAATTCTTAACCATAAATCTTTAAGATGCTATTTGCATCTTTTTGGTGAGAGTAGTGCAAGTAATGAAAGATGAAGGGATAATGCCGAAAATGATGTCAGACTAATTTATGACTAATTTCTTAACTTCTGTCTATGTTATTGTCCATAGCCTGGAACACTTTTTTGAGTATAAAATAATTGTAGCCAAAGATACAATTAACATCCGCAATAATATTTTTTAACAGAATTGCAATAAATATTACAAAAAAAGAGGCAGTGGATTTTATGAGTCATAATAGTGTAGTGGATCAATGCCTTGAACCTATTATTGTTGTGAGATAAGAACTGCACTCAATGTTTCAAACAACTTCTAAGTTATAGATGTAACTGGTCTTTAATGGCACAACTGTGATCTGGCACTAATGGACTGGCAGTGGATAAGAAAAGTTGCTATGGTAACCTGACTTAAATGTAAAATGCCTTTCTGTTACATGAAAAGCCTGTCATTCTCCAACAGTTGAAGTCCTCCGAGACCTGAGCTAAAAGTCTGGACTGAATGTTGCCCATCTGCATACATTCCAGGAAGTACAGTTCACCTCAAACTAATTGCACCTGCACCCAATAACACCCTCAGTCTGCACTAAATGCCCAGGAATAAAAAAAATGTATTCAATTGATATGGGCTGGTGGCAGCCCCTGATTATGCTGCTCGCATCTGGAATTGGGTTAAGATAGTTTGCCTTCCATCAGTCCACTTTCAATTTCTGTCTCTGCTTGGACTGGCCTCTGCTCAGTTTTGACAATCAATGTGTAATCTCAGATTACCGACCGCCCTCCCAACCAAACATTTTAAACAATCCACAGACTCATTACTTCACTGTCCAGAATTTAATGGATTGTTAATGGGTCCCATCACTTAAAAGTGCAGTACGTTTTGTCTCCTCTTTTTTCCCAAGCCAATACAATTTTCTGTAGAACAGTCAGCACACTCTAACTACAAATTCTTTGAATGGGTTAAATATAGTAAAATATATCTTTCCAATCGGAGCATAAGGGGAGTGCCAAATCATTTCACGTGTAATAGAAATGACAACCATACGGAAAGCAACGCTTCGAGAAAATGTTTTCGGTCCAAAAGGGGAACGCTTGATCCACGTTCTGCCAATTCAGGTATCTGAAGAAAATGAAGATTACTGCTTGTGCATTACAGGTAGTCAATGAAACAGGGCAATATCTTACTATCTAATCACGTTAAGCTTTTTCATTGTGCATTGATTTCTGGCTCTTTTAAACTATTGTAAGGTTTTGATTTTATAGCTTTCTCTGCGACGTCTTTTTTTAATTTTAGTCACCAAAGATGAGGAGGTGCACATTATTGTTATGAAAGTCATAAATACTGGCCTTAGAGAGACATACATGACTCAGGAGGTCTGGTACCTGGAAGATCTAACACTGGTGGACGGAAAAGATGCAACCTCAGTAAGGCTTCCATTTCTTATCCTTTCCTATCTTGTTACAAAGAGTTGTCACTATGTTCTTGCTGGAAAGTGATTAAGACAAATTAGAAAGTAAGATGTAGCAGATCCATCATGAAAAAATGTTAATGTATCAACCCAAATGTGGTACAGGTTACTTAATGTTGCTTGCTTTCAGTATAAAACTGGAGTGTCATGATAATATGTATACCTTATGTACAGTGAATAACTATTCTGTCAGAGATTTGAGTTTACAATAGGCCAGCACTGATTTTTATACCAGTGGCTAAAGTCGACCTGTGGAATGCAGGTCCATTCTGTTTTCTGCGGTGAATTATCGAACACTTGTGATCCCTGTAAACCAGGCAAAAATACCCCAGCGAATAGTCTCAGGTGATAGAAGTGGAGGTTAGGAAGTTGGAGGATATGTTCTAAGCCATCAAAGTGTCTTACAGGTACCTTGGGAATTGGCAGATAACAACACAGGTGTAAGTACTGGTATAATTTATTGCTCTTAACATTCAGTTAACAACAAACTATCAATTCAAATGTGCAGTCATATGTTATTAGCATCAGTTTGTGGAGGCTAGCAATGTAATTTTTAGTAAAAGATATCGTATTACCAAGGTTAGAGCTCTTTAATAAATTCGTCACAGGATCAGGGAAACATTACTGCATTTGGTTCACTGATTATTATGATAGAATTATAATAATCAGGAAATTATTATAATAGAATTTGCAATATGACTCAATTCTGCCTTCATTGTGAAGGCAGATTATCTCCATCACAGTGTGACAAAGATTGAACAAGTACTTGTAAATGGGCATTTTTATTTTTAAAAGGTATTATCTTAAGAAATCTGTCATCAATACAAGTCACTCTAGAGGCTGAACTATTTAAAAATATTGTTCCATATACATTTTGATTTATTAATTAAACCCAGTGCTATATTTTGAAATGAAATAACAAACTGATTTAGTTATTAAGTCTTCAGTAGAGTACTGATCAATGCAATTATATAGTAATGTAATACTTTAACATTACATTCTGATTGGAATTTATGCATCTGCAGTGATAATTAATATCACAAGAGGAATTAGGAAAAGCTTCTAACAGGAAGCAAATTCCAGATTACTGACCATGAAGATGTTCATTATTTTTATTCTATAATATATATTGTTAGATATTTTATATTGCTACTTTATTGAATTGTTTAAGGTGCATATCTGAAGAATATTTCAACAATTATCTAAAAGAGTGTGTACAGCATGACGTAATGGAATGGAAATGGTTCAGTACTCTCCTTTTCCTCATTTAAAGAAGATAGCTTTGTAATGCTGGAAACCACTAATTTTTAGCAAATAATATTGGAAAATTACCAGCATGTTCTCAGGAATGGAGAAATGTAGGTATGAGGAAAGATAGACTGGACTGGATTTGTTTTCATTACAACATAGGAAACTGAAGGCATATTTAACTGGGCTGTAAAAAATTATGACTGACCCAGACAGGATGAAATGGAAAGACCTATTTCTCTTAGTAGAAAGATCAATAACCAGCTGATGTGGATTTATGGAATTGGTAGAAGAATTAGAGGGGACCTTTGGAAAAGACATTTCATCCAAAGAGTAGTGGGGTTCTGGAATTCACTGCCTGTAAGGACGATGATGACGGAAACCCTTATTTTACTTATTAACCACTTCAATGTACAATTGATATACTGGAACCAGCAGAACTATGGATCAAGAGCTGGAAAGTGGAATAAGTCTCAACTGCCCTTTCCCGCCAGGCATCCATATGATAGGTTGAATGGTCTCCATCTGTGCCATAACTTACTATAATTCTATAAACATGTTTCCAACTGCTTTTTCTACCCTGGAAACTTCAGGAAGTTGTTGAGTATAGGTTCTAAGAAAAGTACTGGATTTTACATTTGTCCAAGATGGTTCCTTGTGTTTTCTCTCTAGGTATGCAAGCTATCATCAGTAAGACACAAGAGGAAGGAAAATATTCAGAGAGCTGTCCTTTATGTGGAGAGGTGTTTGATTTGGAGCCACATTGTGCGCTGCAGAAGTGCACAGACAGTAGCTCCTTTTCTTACACATTGCTGGTTGTAAGGCCATGAGATATGCTGAGTTTGTGACAAGGTGTTAGATAATTGCCTGTCCTTTCTATCACACACCCATAGTGAATCAAGTATCTAATTAAATCCAACAGGTTTATTTATTTCTCTGAGGAAGTGTGTGTGGAACTCAGGTGAAAATCATTGGTGTGAACCTTAACCTCTCAAAATGGGCGGGGTAGGCCAGAAAAGATGTTAAGACTTTAAACAATCTTCTATTAAAATTAAATCACTGCTGGATTTAATGAATGTGGGATGAGAGGTGAGCAACAAACCCACTCCAGGGAGGTAAAATTTCCATTTAAATGTTATGAGGACAGCAGCTTCAGAGTTAACCTGCTCTGCAGGTCCTATCCTGGAGGTCAGGCTTCCAAGAACCAGAGGTAATGGAAATTGAGGATGGTGTTGTGCTTAAAACACAGCTTTTGTATGGTGAGACAGGAATGCTTTGTTCCAAGCCTAACCTTATCCTTTTACACTGGATTGGACCTCCTCAATGAAAATTACCATCCCTTCCCGTAATAGACACTTCCACCCCTGGGGTTAAATTTTGGACCACACCCAAGACTCTCAATCCAGTCACAGAATGAACCAGATTTACCAATATTGAAAACTACCTCCTGCCCTTCCTTTACCATTCTCACTTTCCCACTGTCAGCTGAAGGATGCCTTCATATAGCTGGAAACTATTCCAGAGTTCTCCCCTTCCAACCAGATCTTGAGCCAGGTTTACAGTTGCACGGGTATCTTGCAAACACTGCTCCACTGTGAAGTCTCTTCTAGGGTTGCCTATCCTGAAGAAGTTTTCCTCCTCTCTTTGACGAGAGCTCTGTGAGACCCTCTCTCACTGCTCCCCTTCTGTGATCTCTGCTGCTCTCCAGCTCTTCAACTTCCTGCTCCCTTGCAAACAAAGTAAATGGTTTCTGTAGAGTTTGGAGAATATCCTCAGGTTGATCCTACTGCTGCTGGCAAATCTGATTCTTTTCCTGGCAACTGATCCAGCTCTCTGCTGAATCAATAATTGTTAGTAAGCTCAAATTGGACTGGCACTCCAGTTCTTTAAAGCAGGAGCTTTATTTTTAGTAGTTGAAATGCACTGGAAATACTTGGGATTGGATACCAACACCCCAGAGATGATTTACGTTCTTTTGACTTCCTTTGCTCAATATGGTTTAGAGAGGAATATGAATGCTTCTGAGTGAAAATAAATAATTACTGATCCTTGGTTCATAGAGATAATATTGGTATTAATATTGGTTTATTATTGTCACTTGTACAGAGGTATGTGAAAAACTTGTCTTGCATACCGTTCATACAGATCAATTCATGATACAGTGCAGATACATTGAGTTAGTACAGAGTGCATTGAGGTAGTACAGGTAAAAACAATAACAGAGTACAGAGTAAAGATATAGATAATAGAGAGATAATACAGATAATAGAGAGATCATAGAATTATTCAGCTGGCTCTTCAGCGTAATGGATTCATGCCAACCATCAACCACCAATTAATCCTGCATTAATTCCTTTTTTAAATTCTCCCCACATTCTTATCAACTTTGCCCAGATTGTATCATTCACCTACACACTGGGGACAATTTACAGAAACCAATTAATCTACCACCTGCATGTCGTTGTGGAAACAGGTGCAGGAAACAGGAAATCTCTTATTGTCATAGAATAGAGTTGAGTGATTGCTTCAAGAGTCTGATGTCAGGTACGAAACAAAGTGATCTACCTACTGTGGAGCTGGTTATGCATGAGCAGAGCCTCCATACCAGGTTATTGGCCCAGGAGAGGACACTGACACTACTTTGCCTATTCTCATAGAGTCACAATGAGTCAGAATCATACAGAATGGAAACAGACCCTTTGACCTTCCAAGTCTGTGCTGATCATCAAGCATCCATTTACAGTAATCCGACACTAATACCATTTTTTATTGTTTCCATATTCCCTTCAACTCCCTCTGGATTCTACTACTCAGTAATGCACTGGGGATAATTTGCAGTGGTCAATTAATATATCAACCTGCACAACTTTGGAATATGGGGGAAACTAGAGCACCCAGAACAAACCCATGTGGTCACAGATAAAATGTGCAAACTCCACACAAACAGTGCCTGGGGTCAGGATTGAACCTGGCCTCTAGGCGCTGTGAGGCAGTGGCTCTACTAGTTGCACCGCTCCGCCATCCAAACAGTTCGAGGACCCTCCTGCTTTTGATTTTTAAACAAGTGCCAAGAACTATTCTAAACTTAGTGTGACTAAATTATACCTTCTGACATCATTATGGGCTAATGTCAGGGTGATGTACTTACAGTATAAATGAGCCTGTACACAGCTCCATACATCAGAGTTTATAGAATATTAGGAAATCTATGCTGCAAGAAGTGTTATACAGCCCATCTATGCAGATGGAAAAAAACGCCACCTGCCTAATATCATCTACCCAGACTCGTCCACAGCCCTGCAGATAATAGCTCTTCAGGTACACATTCAAGTGCTTCTCTGTCTACCACCCTTTTAGTCAGTAAGTTATTAT
The DNA here is from genome assembly GCF_009764475.1 of Pristis pectinata. Classification (NCBI taxonomy): domain Eukaryota; kingdom Metazoa; phylum Chordata; class Chondrichthyes; order Rhinopristiformes; family Pristidae; genus Pristis; species Pristis pectinata. The sequence goes on from NC_067408.1 coordinate 13,133,889, forward strand.
TTTAAACCTATGTACTCCTCACCATCCTTCCTCTCCTAGCTTCCCTTGGTCCCTCTTAGTTTTGCTTTTTGACTCACTCTGCTAAACAAACTAAGAGCTTCCAATTTATGCTGGCTGGAACTTTACATGCCTTACTTAAGTTCCTCTCAACCTCAAAAAGAAACAACCTCAGCCAATCCAATCTTTCCTTGCAGCTACAATTTTCCATTCTTGGCGACGTCATCAAATCTCCACTGCACCGTCTCTCGTGCAGTCACATCCTTCCTGTAAAGTGTGACCAGTACTCCAGCTAACTAGTATTGTGCATGGTTCCAGTGTGAGCTGAGCTTCCTGGTCTTATATTCTGTGTCTTGGAAGGAGGCCATTTGGCCCATCAATGTCAGATCTAAAAGCAATCCCATCCTTTCATTTGTTTCCCTGTTACCCATATTCTCTCACAAGCTCATTAGCACCCCATAATTCTCCTACCAGTCACCTACAATTGGGCTAGTCGACACTTGTCAATTAACCTGACAAGCAGCATGCCTCTTGCACGTGGAAGGATATTGGGAGAACCTGTGGAAAACCTATGTAGTCATAGTGAGAATGTACAAATGCCACATAGACAGCACCGGAGGCCAGAATCAAACTGGGAGCTGTTGTGCCACCCATTGTCTCTGAGAATCCTTCTAATCATTTTGTATTTACTTACTTTGTTACTCCTCCCAAAGGGCACTACCTCACACATCTCAGGACTGAATTGCCTTTGCTGCTTTTCTGGTCAGTGATGAGACCATCTGTATCTTTAGGCAGTCTGTAGCTTTCATCCACTTGGCCAAAATGTGTATCACCTGCAATTATCTTTATCCTATACTTAGAACATAGAACATAGAACACTACAGTACAGTACAGGCCCTTCAGCCCACGATGTTGCGCTGACATTTTATCCTGCTCTAAGATCTATCTAACCCTTCCCTCCCATATAGCCCTCCATTTTTCTATCATGCACCTGGCTATCTAAGAGTCTCTTAAATGTCCCTAATGTATCTGCCTCCACCACCTCTGCAGGCAGTGCATTCCATGCACCCACCACTCTCTGTGTAAAAAAACTTGCCTCTGACATCCCCCTTCTACCTTAAAATTATGATCCCTCGTGTTAACTATCTTTGTCCTGGGAAAACATCTCTGACTGTCCACTCAATCTATGCCTCTTATTGTCTAAATCATTAACATATATCACCGAAATCAAGGGACCAAGTACTGAACTCATTCTCAAACTCCACTGCTAACAAACTTCCAATTACAAAAACACACGTCAATCATTACCCTTTGTTTGCTGCCACTGAGTAAATTTTGGATCATGACGATGTCTTGGCACTAGAGAAGATTTTTCCCTCTCAACATTTGCAACAGAAAAGCCTGAGACCTTCTGTTGCATTTTTAAGAAATGTGAGATATTAGTGGTGGGTTTGACCTTTCTGTAACATAGAGGTCATGCCAATATTTCTACTTAGAATAACAGTTATCCAGCCAACCATTTTACTGATCTGAACCATGTAAATATGAAGTAAACTGTGAAGTAGCTAATGGGGTAAAACTAGAATGGCAACTTTCCTCCATAACTCTAGTTTGATAGACACTTTAATTTAGCTCCTAATTGTTACTGATTACAAATGAAATGTGGATTATAAAGGGCATAGATCTTGTAATCACCTTTTAATGAAAATAATACTCGTAGTACTGCTTCACAACTCCATTGATCTGAATTCAATCCTGACGTCAGGTGCTGTCTGTATGGAGTTTGCATGTTCTCCCTGTGACTATACCAGTTTGCCAATGTGCTCTGGTTTCAGTCCTTATACCAAAGATGACCCTGAGGATGGAAAAAATTGGCCACAGTAAATTGTCCATAATTTGTGGATGAGTGGCAAAATCTGAGGGTAATTGATGGAAATTTGGGGAGAATATAAGAAATTATAAGAAAGGATTAGTGTAAACGGGTGGACGATTGGCGTGGACTCAGTGAGCCAAAGTGTTTGTTCTTATGATGGATGACTCTGTAACAGGACAAGCTCCATAACTAAACAAAGCTAACAATTTGTAATATTAACACAAGAAATTTCATACATTTATATGATATCTAAGTGATACTTTAATGGAAGTACTCATCAGATTCAGATTTAGATTAGTTTATTGTCATATACACCAGGGTGAAATGAAATTCCTTGCTTGTGTGAAGCTAATGGAGTAAACAGTGTACATGATAATAATAAATACAGCATTAAATACAATGATGAGTGAAAAACAGAATGCTGCAGAGTATAGTAAGGCAAGCTGAATTTGTGCAAAAAGAAATGCTAAAGTGATAATAAAGGAGGAGGTAGAGTTAAAAGTCAGAAAATGTGGCAGCACAACCAGGAAGGGGATGTGAAAGAGGTGATTGGTTCAGAAATCTGATAACTGTGGGGGAGAACTCTTTCCTGAGATTGGTCATCCAGGCTTTCATTCCCCTCCCAATTCCACACTCCCCCATCACCTCTCCCTACTTCATGGTACTGCCTGTACTTTCGTCACACATAATTTGGTGGCACAGTGGCACAGCTAACAGAGCTGCTGCCTCACAGCTCCAGCAACCTGGGTTTGATCCTGATCTCAGGCGCTGTCTGTGCAGTGCTTGCACATTCTTCCTGTGACTATGTGGGTTCCCTTCAGATGCTCCAGTTTCCTCCCACATCCCAAAGGTACACAGCTAATTGACCACTGTAAATTGCCCTGGTGGAGGGGAATGTGGGAAGCAAAAAGATCAGACAAGTGTTGTAGTAGTATCAACGGCACTTAATGATCCACTGGGCCTCTTTTTGTACTAAATGACTAAATGAACACAAAGTAAGTCAATACCATGCAACTAGAGATGGGAATTAATTGCCAAACTTGCCAGCAATGCCTTCACTTGATTTTACCTCGATACAGTTCACTTTAGTGTGCTCTGGATCTGTGCTTTAGAAGCACATTATGAAGTGCAAGTTTCTGAATATTAGGTTTGTCAGATTTGTCAGGCTCTCAGCTTTGCTAGATATGCCCAGAGGGGGGGACTGGAACTGGGTAATTGGAAATATTTGCTCTTGTTTACCAACATCATTTGGTGCTACAGCTAATTGGTCAAATGTAAGTCACAAGATGAGCAGCCAAAGGTCTAGACCATTGATCCAGGGACGTGTAGTTGAATCCCACTATGGTGGGTTAGGAATTGAAATTTAAAATTCATTAAGTAAATCTGGAATTAAAAACAAAGCCATCATCAGTAACAGTACCCATGAAACAACTGCATTGTCATAAAAACCTACCTAGTTCATTAATTTCCTTCGGGAAGGAATGCATAGTCCTTACCCAGACTGACCAAGATGTGAATCTGCAACCACCCCAATGATGTTGACTCTTAACTGCCCTTCAATACATGGGCAATTAGGGATGGACAATAAATGCCAGTATTGTCAGTTACAACCACTCCATGTCCTTACTTTATTTCAATGATTACAACTTTTTTTCTGAAACTGTTCCAATTAATGTTTCAAAAAGTATCAGGACAGGCAATTGAATTGCCAGAGAAGGCTACAGACCACGTGCTGGTACATGGAATGAGGACTTGATGGTAGGCATGACGAGGGCTTGTTTCTGTGCTGTGTGACTCAATGACTTTATGAAAATGCTCCACTGAAATTATATACTCTGTCTGTCTGTCTCTCTCTCTCTCTATCTCTATTTCTCTCTCTCACTCTCTCTCTCATCTATTCCACATGACTTTGTAGTATTCTCTTAGCAATCTTTAAAATTATTGATAGGTCTGGTAGTGCAGACATTGAGGAAAGAAGTTCATTTGTGGCCAAGACAAGAATTAGGGCCATAAGTATAAAATAGCCATGAATAACTCCAGTGGGGAGTTCAGGCCAAACCTCTTTTACTGTCATGGTGGTTAGATTGCTACCACAAGGAATGATTAAAGTGAATAGCATGGATGCATTTAGATAAGTTAAGATCTTTATTAGTCACATGTACATCGAAACACACAGTGAAATACATCTTTTTGTGTAGTGTTCTGGGGACATAGCTCCCTAACCCATATGTCTTTGGAATGTGGGAGGAAACCAGAGCATCCGGAGGAAACCCACACAGACGTATTTAAGAGAATGTTAGATAACTTCAAAAGGGAGAATAGAATTGAAGGCTATGTCGGGCTTAGATGAACAAGGAAAAGAGGAGGCTTGAGGGCCGAAACAACTGACAGGGATCTCTTAGGCTCAATGACTTGTTTCTGTGCTATCAAGTTTGTGCAGTAAGATGTAAACCATTTGTGGTACCCATACTCCTAAAATAACTTTTGGAACCCAGCTTTATAACATAGTTCACGTTACAGAAGACCATCAGAAATAGAAACAAAAGTAGGGGCAGCACAGTAGTGCAGGTAGTACAGCTGCTGTCTTACACCTCTGATGACCCAGGTTCAGTCCTGACCTCTGGTGTTATGTGTGTGGAGCCTGCACGTTCTCCTTGTGACTGTTTTTCTACTACAGCACAAAGACGTGTGGATTGGTAAGTTAATCGGCCACTGTAAATTTCCCAAGTGTGTAGTGCGTGGCAGAATAGGGGGGGATTGATGGGAATGTAGGGAGAATAAAAATTGGATTAGTGCAGATGTGCGGTTGATCGTTGGTACAGACTCAGTGGGCCAAAGGGACTGTTTCTGCACTATATGACTCTGAAACACCATATGGTGCTTCTTTGATTCTTCTAGCCGATCTTGCTATTAATTAGGTCGTGGCTGGTCCAGTTTTGTTTTCAGATCCTGTCTGTTGCCCAGATCCCTTGACTCCCCCCTGTTGACCAGCAATGCTTCCACCTCAGCCTTCAATGCATTCAATCAAGTGGACACCACAGCCCTCTGTGATAAAGATCTTCAAAGAAACATGCCCTTCTGGGAGAAGAAATTCCTCCTTATTCATAAAACTCAGTTCATGCTAATTTTTACTGAATTACAACCAAATATACTTGCTGAAGCTTTGAGGTCAGTATTTCATTCAATCTTACTTGATAATAGCTGATCACATTGAGTGGTACAAGTAATTTTATTCCACCAGCCCAGATGGTCTTTATTGGGATACATTATGACTCTGTACAATTATGTAAAAGAGGTAATGATGAGTCAATCTCAGGATATCACCGTTCCCTCTCCTGAACACACTAGCTTCCATGTCCTTCTCCATGGTAAGTACAAATGAGAAGTATTCATTTAAGACCGCACCCATTTCCCTTGGCTCCACACATAGATTCCAATATATCAGAGGGAAAAGCAGAGCAGTGATAGGTGGGACCTATCGCTACAGTTGGGACCTATCTCCACCTATCACTGCTCTGCTTTTCTCTCCTATATATTGGGCTTCCGCTTTTCCTATCTTCAGTCTTGAAGAAGGGTCCTGACATGAAATGCTGACCACCTGCTTTTCTTCACAGATGCTGCCTGGCCTGCTGAGTTCCTCCAGTACCATTGTGTTTTTCATTGAGAATCCAGCATCTGCAGTCCTTTGTTTCTCTACTCTCTTTTATGATTCTCTTTTATCTTAACTGCCGGGGATATCTCATAGCCCCTATTTGTCCTCCTAATTTCTTTCTTAAGTGTACCCCTACATCCCTCATACTCCTCAAGGGACTTGCTTGATCCCAGTTGCCTATGCCTGACATACGCCTCTTTCTTTTTCCTTACCAGATCCTCAATATCCCTCATCAGCCAAGGTTCCCTAATCTCGCCAGCCTTGCCCTTCACTTTAACAGCAACATGCTGGGCCCTGACTTCTTCTTATCTCACGTTTAAAAGCCTTCTACTTGCCAGATATTCCTTTACCTGCAAACAGTCTTTTCCAATCAACTTTTGAGAGTTTCTTTCTGATGCCATCAAAATTAGCCTCCTCTCAGTTTAGGACTTTAACTTAAGGACCAGTCTTATCTTTATCCATGATTATCTTGAAACTAATAGAATTTATAGAAATATGGTCTTATGGTGATGTGCCTTGAGGTTTTCAGTTTTATTTTAGATACAGTTCATGTGTTTGTTTTGGGGGATATATTAATGTTCAGTAAATCAGGTATTTTTGAATATTGAAGAGAAGTTCATTCCAGATATTTGTCAAGCTATATCATCTAGAAAGCATAACTAAATTGAAACTGGTAAATATAACAACACACGCACATTTGAAGCCATTATCCGATTAAAATTTATCACAATCTATCAGATCAGTCTGCTGACCGGCATTTCCCACAAACAAATAAGATTGGACTCTAGTCTATCTGAGCACTTTGAAGAGCAACTGCGGCATTCTTAAATCAAAGCGAAGAAAATAAAAGCAGAAATTTCTGGAAACATTCAGCAGATCAGGCAGCATCTGTGGAAAGAGAAACAGAGTTAACATTTCAGGTCGAAGAGACTCTTTAATTCTGACAAAAGTGTCTTCAAACTGAAATGTTGACTCAATTTCTCTTTTCACAGAAGTTTCTTCACCTGCTGAGCATTACCAGCATTTTCTACTTTTGCTTTTTGATTTTCAATCTCAATATATTGGCAAGATGCAATGAAATCCAGTTAACAATATTGTGAAAGAATTTTATCAAATTGTATTCATCTTCTGAGAATAAGTTTACAATTTTACACAAAAGGCAAATCAGAGGAAATGTTCCACATTTCACTTCACATCAACACTTGTAGCAGCTTGCCTGAATGTTAGTATGATGATACTATCACCAAATAGATGGGACCTAATTGTAGCAACCATCACTTTGAATGGATTTCAGCCAGTCAATGTTTTAATCTGTTCTATTATAAAATTGATTTGCAGTTATAATAAAACTTAACCACAGTCACAATGTCTGCTCCAGTACAGTGAGGCTGATCGATACAGCTGTTGTCTTTCATATCGATGTTCAGCAATGTATACTTGAATGAGGGAGCATCAACTACAAGGGGAAAAGATGCAATTATGTTCCATCCAGATGAGGTGGGGGGGGGGTAGGTGAAGCAATTCCAAACAGACATCAGTTGTAACAAAAATCTTTCAAAGTCTCAAATTCCAGACGATACTTTTCTTCTGACATAATAGAGCAATATGTGGGAAGAAGGGGTTAGATAGTATTAGGTGAGGTTTAAAGATCGGCACAACATTGTGGGCCGAAGGGCCTGTATCGTGCTGTACTGTTCTATGTTCTATAATTGTTTACTTTACCATAAAAAAACATTTAGAGCTTGGCTAACAGAACTTTATCACATGTTACTGCTCTGTTTAACATCTACAAAATTCATAACAAAGTTCAGGAAAAATTCTTTGACTGGTTCACCTGTTCTCTTTTATTCTGAAAAAGAATACTTGCTTTTATATTGCCTTTCACAAACCCAGGACATCTCAAAATTCATTGAAATGTGATGCTTATGACGTGTTGTACAGAAGAAAATACAGCAGTGATTTTGTTCATTGTGGACTCCCATACATGGCAGGATAGAACAAGCAGAATATCCAGATAATCTCACTTTTGTGTTGTTGAGTGAGGGATAAGTATTAGCCAGTTCACTGGGAATAACTCCCCTGGAATAACTTATTCACCCACCTGAGAGAGCAGACAGTACCTTGGTTTAATGTCACATCTCCACCACTTCAAGTCTAAGAGTGCCATACTCCTTTGGAATTACAACGAAGGATTGACCTTTGTCCTCACTTCTCCATAGTTGAAATTTAAGCATGGAACATAAAACATAGAACAGTACAGCACAAGAACAGGCCCTTCGGCCCACAATGTTGTGCTGAACTAATTAAACTAGTAATTAAAGGCCTAACTAAACTAATCCCTTCTGCCTGTACATTGTCCATATCGCTCCATTATCTGCACATTCATGTGCCTATCTAAGAGCCTCTTAAATGCCTCTATCGTATCTGCCTCCACTACCACCCCTGAAAGCACATTCCAGGCACTCACCACGATCTGTGTAAAAAAAAAACTTGCCCCACATATCTCCTTTGAACTTACCCCTCTCACCTTAAACACATGCCCTCTAGTATTAAACATTTCAACCCTGGGAAAAAAATGCCATCTATCTATGCCTCTCATAATCTCATAAACTTCTATCAGGTCTACCCTCAGACTCTGCTGCTCCAGAGAAAACAATCCAAGTTTGTCCAACCTCTCCTTGCCTTCTAATCCAGGCAGCATCCTGATAAACCTCTTCTACACCCTTCCCAAAGCCTTCACATCCTTCCTATAATGGGGTGGACAGCATTGACTACAAAACTCCAGATGCAGCCCAACCAGAATTTTGTAAAGCTGCAACATACTGTAGTTTCCTCCCACATTCCAAAGACGTACAGGTTAGGAAGTTATGGGCATGCTATGTTGGCGCTGGAAGCGTGGCGACACTTGTGGGCTGCCCCCCAAAATCACTACGCAAAAATGCATTTCACTGTGTGTTTTGATGTACATGTGACTAATAAAGATCTTATCTTATCTTATCTTGAATCCAAAACATTTTAATTCAGCGGCTACTCAATGATCCTTAATTCCTGACGCTTGAAGCTCAGGAAAAACCAATCTAATAAATTTCTTTCAAATGTATATCTCAACTTTGTGCAAAAAAAAGACACAAAATGATCAATCTATTTAAAATCTTTCCCCTTTTTTATTTCCATAGTTGACTTGCTATAATCCATTTTACACTACCACACAAACCAGGGACTATAAGTGTGAATCTTGAGCGTCATTTGGATGCTTGACCAGGGAAGGCAACTGCACTAATATTCAAAGTAATACACTCTGTAGCACAGTATAGATCAGATAATCAAGACTGAAAGTACCGCTGATTTTATTTCCACTCCGTACCCAGATGTAAAGAGGCTATCTAGAAATCAACATAGATTATAGATGGAACCTTCCTGCCCTTTTGGCACAATATCATATCCAGTGTTTCAATCAGTGGCTGAGTCATCTGGAGCAGAATCCTTTATGAAGGCCAGTTTTATCATGGTTCTTTATCAAGAAATATCTTTCAGTAAGTAGATTTTAATCCGATTTGGAATTTTTCTTCTTACTTTCTGAAAACAATTCATTTCCATTCTCTAATAAAATGCGATTGAGCAAATCTTCCATGAGCCCCAAAGTGGCCCCTGTGTACACTAAAATGCGATCTCTGTTACTGTTGGATTCATTGTCCAAATTAGAAAATATTAGTTGGATATTAAGTGAATCGAGTATGGGGTTAGTGCAAGTGGTGCTGAGTTGGCCAGATGGCCTAGTCCTGCTTCTGATTTTTAAGCATTTGAAAAATAAACTGTTTGCACCAATGATTCATGTCCCAGTTTGAGAAAACACCTTTAGGATCGCAAGGTAATAAAACTGGAGAAAATAACTGGAGAAACTGATTAAATCTCCAAATCCACAGCTGTAAATTAATGTATATGTATGTGTGGAAGACAGCCATTCAGCCCATTTTACGTGAGTCTGTACTAGTCCACATTAGATCAATTCCTCCTTCTTCTATTTTTCCAATAACCTTTAAATTTTTCTTTTTCATCTTTTTCTGTTCTCAAATTCTTCTTGAAATATTAGCTTTGGTTTCCTGGGTGATGACATGTCCTGGGCCCAGCACAGAGATACAATCACAAGGAAGGCACACCAGCATCTTTACTTTCTTACAAGGTTAAGGAGATTCGGCTTGTCACCAAACACTCTAACAAACTTCTACAGATGTACTGTTGGAAGTATCCTGACTGCTTGCATCATGGTCTGGTGTGGAAATTTGAATGCTCAGGAACGTAAGAAGCTGCAGAGAGTAGTGGACTCAACCCAATACATCAATGGCATGTTCCTCCCCACCATCATAGTATCTACGTGAGGCACTGAATGAAGAAGGCAACATCTATCATAAAAGATTCCCACTATCAAGGCCCTGCCATCTTCTCACAGCTACTATTGTGCAGGAGGTACAGACGCCTGAAATCCCCCACCACCAGGTTCAAGAACAGCTACTTCCCTTCAACCATTCAGTCTTGAACAAATCTGCACAACCCTAATCACTACCTCAGTATAGCAACACAGTGACCAGTTTGCACTACAATGGACTTTGTTTTTTTGTTCTAATTGTGTTCTTTCTGGTATAATTTTGTATAATTTATGTTTAATTTATGTCTTTGTGAATGTTGTGAATCTGATGCTATGTGCCTGTGATGCTGTTACAAGTAAGTTTTTCATTGCACCTGTGCATACATGTACTTCTGCATTTGACAATAAACTCAATTTTGACTTTGAATTTGATATTATAATTACCAATGGACAACTGTAACTTTTGGTGAGGCATTTATTAATCTGATATCTTTGTGTGCCTGTAAGAGATTACAACCACCTGCTTTACCTGAACTCAGTGAATGTGTCAGATTTGAAAAACATACCCACTTCACCCTACCACTTTGTATCAACAAGGTACTACCTTAATGCAACAGAATATGTCAATGCTGGTCAATAAATGTTAGTCATGTTTAGGCTGTTGGTGGGCCATAGGTGGAGGAACTGAGGAACCCATCCGTGTCTTAGTTGAGCGGGTTGTTGGATTATCTGTGGCAGGGATGGTCATTGCCTGGATCCTCCTCAGCTACCTCCTCCTAGTTGCCAAAGAGTTGCTCCCTGAATCACAATGTGAATTCCCTTCATCTAAAGGCAAAGTGGTGTGATCTTCACTGTGTGATAACTTCACCAGAAAAGCAGGGAACTGTTCTAATGACTATATGTGGCATTTTTTGGCTTCACTTAAAGCCTTTGACTCTGGGAGGGATTCTGGGGCAACCTCTTCAAATTCAACTGCCCATTCATCTCCATTTCATGTTTGGTTTCTGACAACATAAAATCTGAGATCCTAACCAATGGGTCCACAACAGAGCCAATCTCAGTGAAGACTGATGTCAAGCAAAGCTGCATTATTGCCCCAATGCTACACCACTTAGTTTCCCGCTGGAGTAGAACCAATTCACAAAGCTAATTGTTCAACCTATTTTGCTTTCACCTGAAAGCAAAGCTCACGACGAGACACTGTAAAACATGGACCACCTCCTATTATTTGGGAGCTACCTCTCAGCAAAGAAGGACATCAGTGATAAAATTCACCATGGCTTTCTACACACCAGTACAGTCTTTGAAAAAAAAGTGTGTGAAGATCAAGACCCCAAACACATCACAAAATAAAAGCAATGATCCCTGTTCTCTAATGTGCTTGGACTACCTACAGCAGGCAGCTGAAGTCATTGAAAACGTACGATCAACACAGTCTCTGTAAAATCCAGCACCTGCAGCTTCTTATGTCCCCAAATCTACTGGTAGGATGAGTAAAACAGTGTCAATGTCCTCTCCCAGAACATCAGAGCCATCAATGAGGCCCTAATTACACTCATTCAGTTCCTTTGGGCAGGTAGTGTTAATTGTTTGCTTAATAACAGATTCTGAAACAGAGAGTCTATTCTGAGCTCTGTCATGGGGACTGATTGTCAGGTGGATAGAGGAAGAGGTTCAAGGACATTCTCAAAATCTGGAAAATTGCACTAACTCATGGGAATCTCTGGCCCATGACTGCTGAAAATATAGAAGGAATTTTCAGATGGCATTGATTATCTCAAATCCATGTACACAGAAATCCTGCATGTGGTGGGAGGAGGAGACCACCTCATAAGCAAACCACCAGTTTGTCCATCAGACACCTCCTGTCCCATCTATGGAAGCTTCTGTGGTTTCCACTTTGGCCTCATCAGTTACCTCAGAACCTGCTGAACTGGAGGGGAAGCAAATTATCCTCAATCCTGAGGGACTTGCTCTGAAGATGAGGAATATTAGTTGTGCCTTTGTTGTCTGTACTATTGCCAGTTGACTGTCAGCTGGCTTCTCAATCTAGAAACACGAGCACCTGATCTAAACCAACATTTCTGTGCACACTGATAGAGCATATTTTAGCTTATTGGTATTGGTATTGGTTTATTATTGTCACTTGTACTGAGGAAAAACTTGTCTTGCATACCGTTCGTACAGATCAATTCATTACAGAATGCATTGAGTTAGTACAGAGTGCATTGGGGTAGTACAGGGTAAAAACAATAACAGAATACAGAGTAAAGTGTCACAGCTCCAGGAAAGTTTGTTGAAGGTAGACAATAAGGTGCAAGATCAAACAAGGTAGATTGTGAGGTCAAGAGTCCATCTCATCGTATAAGAGAACCGTTCAATAGTCCTGTCACCGTGGGATAGAAGCTGTCCTTGAGCCCCAAAGCCTCCTGGCATTACAGCTGGAAGGAGAGCCCCACAACACAATTTAGAATGGGCACTAGTGCTTACCCTGATATCTTGCTCAACATTTATACTTCATCCAGAAATTAATGCAGAAGTTTTACTCACTTATTCCACTGCTGTTTTGTATGACCTTCCTGTGGGCAAGTTGTCTGCTGTGTTTTGTACATAACGGAAGTACTTACAAATACTCCTGACTATATATCAGAAGTATTTGTAAGGTTCCTTGAACACCCTAAAATTATGACGGGCATATATGAAAGCAGTTTTTTTTTCTTTTATTTTGTATTTAATGAAGTCACAGGCATTGAAAATGAACCCCTAAGTCTATTTGAGGAATTCAGGTAGAGGGGATCCCCGCGTTAACAGACATCTGACTTTATACAAATTCTCCCATTCATTTTTAAAGCATTTTCAAGCTAGTAATAATGATAACAATAAAATGTTTTATGATATTAATTGATGACCATATACAGTATATATTCTAGAAATTTAATCATGCATAGTGTCTGGGTGATTATTGAGTGAAATGAAAGAATTATACCAAGTGCGTGTATAGCAATATATGTGTTACAATGGATAACGGACGTTTCTGATTGACAGAAAAATCAATTTACAGACAGTTCTCAGGAACAGACCTTTAGACAACCCAGGGACTGTCTGTATTGCACATATAGCAAGGATGAAGCTTGGATTGACAGAACTTACTTATAAATGTGCTCATGGTAGAGTCTTATACAGTAAAATAAATTGATTGCCACTCTCATAAAAATATACCACCCACAGGTGTAACAGATGGGGGATGATGGGCGTCTGTCCTGGTTCCACCTATCACCTACCAGCCCCTATCTCACCCTTCCCTCTCTGTTATTTGCACTGGCTATCTTCCCTCCACACTCTCAGTCCTGATATAGGGTCACGACCCAAAGTGTCAACCATCCCTTTGCCATCACAGATGCTGCTTAACCCACTGAGTTCCTCCAGCAGGTTGTTTCTTGCTCCAGATTCCAGCATCTGCAGTCTACTGTGTCTCCTGAAATACAGGGTTAACATGATCTCTGCTCAGCCCATGTGAGGCAACTGCAGGAAGTCTCTGGCTTAGCCGATTGCAGTTTAACATTTCCTAAAGTTGTTTTGCTTCTGCTGGCAGCTACACAGTCCGCAGTTAGATGAGTAAAAACAGCTGAGGTTACTGACTTGAGGTAAACATATTTCTAGTGACTTCATCATGTGACCTCCTGTCTTCAACTTCTGAACTCTCCCAGTGGTTTCTTGGAGCAATTGTGAACTGCCACATGGATTCCTCATGAACGACCCAAACAATGATTTTTCTTTGGCCCTTTATCTTTGAAATATCAGTATAGTCAAAGCATGACTAAATGTAAAGGCCTAAAACTTCTCCCAAGTGGCACAATGCTCTTGTGTGCTGTGCAAGTGAATTTAACCTAAAACTTGATGCTAAGCTTGATTAGGCAGCCTGCATATGTATATGTATAGAGGGTATTATAAGTGTATTATTGAAAGCTGATCCTGGCTTCTTTGCACATGTGAAGGCTGCTAGCAGGCAAAATCAGCATCACTTACATGAAGTTGTACCACAATTGGTGCTCTACAAATAACACAGACCTTGAACTCCACCAGAAGGTTGATGTTCCTTAACCCCAACCCCATAATCTGACTGCACTCCCTGCTGATGTCTCCCATGGTCACTCCTATCTCTCGCCATCTCTCCCTGCACTTGAACAATTGTTCCTTCAGTACTTTGAATTTAATTGGCATCACCATCTCCCTCCCTGATCTTCTCCTTGGATTACCACAGTCCTTCATATTCTCAACTGCTTCTGCGCTGCCTCCTTTGGTCTTGTCCACCCTGTGACCCACCCAACTCTTCCCAATCTACCTCTCAACTCCCTACATCTCCATCCCAGTCTTTCTCACTGACCTCCTTCACCCTCTCCCCATCTCAGCCTGGTGCTCAGCACCCTCCCTGCCATCTCCGCTCTCTGAAGGTGGAAAACCTGGCACAGGCCTCCATGTCCTGCATTCTCTATGTGTCAAAATACATGTTGAAGAACTTCCAGCCTCAGTTGTCAGTTCTGATGTCCCTGTGATGTTGCTGCAAGTAAGGTTTTCATTGTACCTGTGCATACATGTACTAGTTCAGATGACAATAAACTCAATTTGTCTTGATTTGACTTAACTTGATGAAAAGTCATCAATAAGAACATTTAACTTTGTTTCTTTCTCTACAGATATTATGTGAGCTTCTGAATGTCTTTTTCAGAAATTTCTGTCTTTAACTTCCAGCAGCCATGGCTTTTGCTTTAGAATTAATAGAGTCATAGAGTTATGGAGCACAGAAACAGTCTTTCACCTTAACCCAACCATACTGACCAAATTGCCTAATGAGTTCAACACTTGGTTGAATTTGGCCCCTATCCCTCTAAACCTTTCTTATCCATGTATCTGTACAAATGTCTTTTAAATGTTTTAATTGTACCTGCCTCTACACTTCCTTAGGCAGCTCGTTCCGATACCACCACCTTCTCTTGTCCCTGAGGTTCCCTTTAAATCCCATGATGCTGGAGGAACTCAGCAGGCCAGGCAGCATCTGTGGAGGAATCCGTAGACTCCAGCTGCCTGGCCTGCTGAGTTCCTCCAGCATCATGGTGTTTTTCATCTAGATTCCAGCATCGGCAGTCCTTTGTTTCTCTTCCCTTTAAATCCTTCCCCTCTCACCTTAAACTTATGCCCTCTAGTTTTAGACTAGGGAAAAAGTCTCTGACTATCCACCTCACCTATGCCTTTCATGATTCTATATACCTCTATAAGGTCACCCCTAAGCCTCTTATGCTCCAGGGAAAGAAGTCCAAGCCGATCCAACCTCTCCTTATAACACAAGCCCTCCAGTCCTGGTCTGTTAAGCGCTATCCTCCAGCCATGATCAACTTTTACTGATATCTTCCAATCTCCAAATCATTGACTGAAGGCAGAACATTGTGTATCAGTTACAAAATGAAGTAATATGAGTTATAATTTTTTCAGATCCTGCTTATATTGTAGAGATGATAACCTGTTTTATAATTTGTGCATGATAGGGGTGAGGCTGGTAATGCAACATTTATTGCTCTGTTTAAACTTTCACACAAAAAACCTCTCTCACTTTGTTCTGCTCAAACAATATAACTTTAATGAGACTGTGTACGTAAACATAATTAGAGTCATAGAGTTGTACAGTATGGAAACAGAACAGTATAGTATAGGGCAGGCACGGTAGTGTAGAGGGCAGGCACGGTAGTGTAACGGTTAGCGTAACACTTTATAGTGCCAATGACCAGGGTTCAAATCTGGCCACTGTCTGTAAGGAGTTTGTATGTTCTCCCGGTGTCTGCGTGGGTTTCCTTCGGGTGCTCCGGTTTCCTCCCACATTCCAAAGACGTACGGGTTAGGAGTTGTGGGCATGTTATGTTGGCACCGGATCCATGGCGACACTTGCAGGCTGCCCCCAGAACACTCTACACAAAAAAAGATGCTTTTCACTGTATGTTTCGATGTACATGTGCCTAATAAAGATATCTGAACAAACAGGCCCTTCAACCCTCTGTGCCAAGTGAAATTTGGCTCCATTGAATATTAAGCAAACTTGGGATTCATTCAGTCAGATACTCTTTATTCATGACCAATTTGTTGCAGCTGTGCAAGGTGCAGTTACAAGCTGCGCACCCTTCAAACACTGAGAAAGAAAGACTGGGTAAAAATTTGAGACCACAAATCTTGTTTCCTTTTCCTTTCCATCAATGGTTTATCCTGGCTGAGATCAGCCAAATCAGCAGAACGAAACTTGGGATTTCCCATTCCCTGACTGGGAAGGACACTGCATGGCATTCACCCATTATAGAGTCCCAGAGTTGCATAGCAAGGAAACAGGCCCTTCAGCCCACATGTCAATGCCGACAATCATGCCTATCTATACCAATCTCACTTGCCTGTATTAATTCCATATCCCTCTCTGTCCTGCTCATTCATATACTTGTCCAGATGCCAGTTAATTGTTTTATTGGTATTGGTTTATTATTGTCACTTGTACCGTGGTACAGTGAAAAGCTTGTCTTACAAACCGATCGTACAGGTCAATTCATTACACAGTGCAGTTACATTGATTTAGTACAGAGTGCATTGAGGTAGTACAGGTAACAACAACAACAGTAGAGAGTAAAGTGTCACAGCTACAGAGAAAGTGCAGTGCAGTAAGGTGCAAGGTCACAACAAGGTAGATCATAAGGTCAGAGTCCACCTCATTGAATAAGGGAATCGTTCAATGGTTTTATCACAGTGGGTAGAAGCTGTCCTTAAGTCTGGTGGTACTTGCCCTCCAGACTTAAGGACAGCTGTTCCTGCCTCCACCACTTCCTCTGATAGCTCATTCCAGATACCAACTACACTTTGTGTGAAAATTTCATGCCTCAGATCTCCTTTAAATCTCTTCCCTCTCACCTTAACCCTATGCCCTCTAGATTTGGACCATGGGAAACAGACTCTGGCTACCGACCCTATCTAGGTCTCTCATAATTTTATATTAGGTCATGTCTCAGCCAGGAAAAAAAAGATCTAGCCTATCTGATCTCTCCTGATAACTCAGGTCTTCTAATCCAAGCAACACTCTTGTGAATCTTTTCTATACTCACTCTAGCTTAATCATGTCCTTTCTGTAGTGTGGTGACCAGAACTACATACAATACTCCAAGTGCAGCCTACCCACTGATTTGTACAGCTGTAACATGACATTCCAACACAATGCCTTGGCCAATGAAGGCAAGCATGCTATATGCTTTCCTCACCACTCTGTCTACCTATGTTAACCGATGTCTACCTGTGCCTAAGGGAGGCATGGTAGCATAGCGGTTAGCATAACGCTATTACTGTGCCAGTGACCCAGGTTCAATTCCAGCCACTGTCTGTAAGGAGTTTGTACGTTCTCCCCGCTTCTGCATGGATTTCCTCCGGGTGCTCCAGTTTCCTCCCACGTTCCAAAGACGTATGGGATAGGAGCTGTGGGCATGATATGATGGCACCAGAAGTGTGGTGACATTTGCGGGCTGCCCTCAGAACACTCTACGCAAAAGATGCATTTTACTGTGTGTTTCGATGTACACATGACTAATAAAGATATCTTATCTCATCCTATGTTCCAGTTTTCAAGGAATTATGTACTTGTACCCCAAGATCCCTCTGTTCAACAACACTCCCCAGGGCCCTGCCATTATATATGCCCTGCCCTGGTTTAAATTCCCAAAATGCATCACTTCAAACTTGCCTGAGTTAAATTCCATCTGCCAATCTCTTGCCACTTTCCCAGTTGATCTGTATCCTGCTGTAACTTTAGACAAAACTTCTTCACTGTCCACTGTACCACCAGTTTTGGCACTGATGTGACACCAAAGTTACAGAGCCAGTGAGAACTATAGGAATTATTTATCAGCTGAAATGGAAACTCGGTTGACTTTTATATTATGTTACAGTATGAGCACCAAATCATTTTGATGATTCAATGCTCATACTGCAACATAATATAATATTGCAATTTGTGGCTATTATCTGCATGTCGAGATTAGATTAGTATCTCATGATTCATGTGTTTGATATCATTATTTCCTGCATTGAGGATGAAGGTTTAAAAGCCTCTATAACAAGTGTCGTGTTGGTTTTCTCTCCTGCAGGATAACCCTCACCTCGACCTACATTTTCAAACTGTCTGCAGCTGGGAAGCCAGCAGCACTGCAGCCAAGTATGCTTTTGTAAGAAGCTTAAGAAAAGTGAATGAAGTCTACCTGAAAAAGGATATTCAGTTTCTGAACTTTGACAACGATTATATCCAAGAAATGAGTTTCTTTGGAGTCCCGGAGGACACAATGTTGGTGGTACAACTGTGCTTACAAGCTTTCAACTGCATCTGCCTTTTGGCTTCTTTGTAGGGAGGTCCCCTAGTATTTTCTGCTGAAATTTCAATCATTATCATCTTGCTCAGTGTTGAAAATTCTTTTTGCCAGATTACTAAAATATTATTTCAATAAAATGTGCTTCTTACAGCCGAAACGTTAGCCATTCATTGTCTTTAACTGAACTGAAATTTGAAGGCTATATTTTTATAAAGTACAATGCCTCAAAATATATACTTTCAGATTGGGATTAAAATCCAGTGATTCTGGCATAGTAATGGCTAAATTTAGAACTACATTATTTGATTTATATCAGGTTGGTGG
This sequence comes from Pristis pectinata, assembly GCF_009764475.1. Classification (NCBI taxonomy): domain Eukaryota; kingdom Metazoa; phylum Chordata; class Chondrichthyes; order Rhinopristiformes; family Pristidae; genus Pristis; species Pristis pectinata. The sequence continues at coordinate 13,152,476 of NC_067408.1, forward strand.
TGACATAGTACAACAATAACGAGTCGTTGACTCATCAGAGAAATCAATCTCTGTCAATAAGTTTCTATGAAAACCAAACAAAAGACAAGGAAAGCCCCAGAATGGAGACTATGCATCAAGAATGCAATGTTTCCCAAGGGTGTATCAAATTATTTGCATGCTGTATTAAATCATTTTATCTCTTAGGATCAAAAATGTTAATGACTCATGCTTTGTACTTGTATTGATGCAACCAAGTGAGCATTCAAATCTAAGCATCAGGGGATCTTTAGTGCATGCTATCTGTGTGTCAAGGTGTGGTGGATTAATTCCTGTTTTTGAATCAGAAGATTGTAGGTTTAAATTTCACTTCACCAAGTGAATACAAGATCAAGGCCAACAAGTTGATTTTGCACTGTGGAATGTATTAACTTTCATATGAGATGTTTTCTAAGACATTAAAGGATTGGAAATAAATGCTGCATTGGCTGGGAATCACATACTAAAATGGGAAGGATGGAAAACTGAAAGACAGAAAAGAAACTAGGCCATAAGTGCTCTCACAGGAAGACATAAAAGGTCCTGCACCCTTATTTCATAGACTGAGCAGGGAAGTGCTAATATCCTGGCCAGTATTTATTCCTCAGCAACACCACATGAGAACACAAGGAACTGGGACAGGGCAGAACTTAGGGTTCATTTCTATCAGAAACATGTGTTCTCCCTTTCTACAGTTTTTCTCAGCTGTTTACAGGTGTCATACTACTTTTCATGTCCCATTTAGTGGAACTCAGAAGATGCCTCATTAACAAAAACTTGTCTGGATGAAAATCTGGCCATTCATTTTCTAAATGTACAAAACGAAAGCAGACCATTTAAATGCAACAATTAAGTGAGGGAATTATTGAATTCAGAATACAATTCTTATGTTGATATTCCTTTTTTGATAATCTGGTAAAATGACTCATCTTAAATGTATAATGATAGAGAATTAATTTTTCCTAACTAAATCCCTAAAATTGGTATAGTATACACTTCCGTTTTGTGGGAAATCAGTATTCATGAAGTACACGTTGAAGAATTAGATTGGCTCGTCTTGGACTTGGCAGTTGCACAAACATCCTGGATGTAGAAAGGCTGGTAGCCAACAGTTTCTTATTGGACTATGAAAGGTTGTAAGCACAATTCAACCTATTGTAATATTACAATAAAATATTGAATTCTTGAGGTAAAGCTGAAATATGTATCCATGCTAGGATCATCCAGGAAAAGAATGCAGAACATTCAGAGCTAACATTCTATAAGACATTTATCACAAAACACACACTTCAATCACAACTGCATCAGCATATTCCTGGTCAATTGTGCTCTGGTCATCCAGGCTTTCTGTAGGTTCAGTTTGATATCAGAACACTTCAGGTATAAAATTGCATACCAAGATCTCCAATACAGGACTAAGAAAGTGCAGCACAGTTGGAGGTGTAATTTTTAGAAGACACGTTGTCTGGAAGAAGAAGGTGGTTATTCCAGGGGCCTGACCAATATGAATCTCTCGATCAACATCATTAAAAACGGCTATCTAATCATTCTCATATAGCTGTGCAGAAATTGTTTTTCATATTTAATGTAGTACAACTGCCACTACACTTCGAAAGCTTTGTCTTTGGATGAGTCACAACAGGTTATGAAAGGCATTATATATAAATGCAAGCATTAAGTTGCTTAGATCATTGGCCATGTTTCAGTCTGGACAAATTCAGTTTGCTTATTTTCACTGCAGCACAATTCCAAATTGCATTTCTCAAATAAAAATAAACAAAAAACTCCTGGAAAACTTCAGCAGATCAGGTAGTTTCAGCAGGAAGAAGCAGAATTAACACTTTAGGTCAATATCCTTTCATTTAAATTGGAAGTAGTTAGACTTGTAACAACGTTTGCAAACGCACAAATGTAAAGAAAAGTGTGTGAGGGGAAGAAGTGAGTGAGGGAAAACCAAAAAGATAAGGTCTATAATATGTGGAGTGAATAAGCAACAAATGGATGGTGGTGAAAGGCAAAAATCGCTACTACACCTGCAGTCCATGAAAATAAGAGCAGTGGTTATGATCTGCATTTGCTGAACTCATTGTTGAGACATCTAAGTCAAACCTTTTTACAAAATTGATACTTCATCAGTCTATTCAGAATATGAAAAATGCTAAAGTTATTCACAGACTAATTTTAAGCATTCATTTTGTGTTATACACTTGGTGCTATCAACACATTATATCTGTAATCCAAAACTACAATTGAAAGTTAAATGTATTCAGAGTCACAGAGTAATACAACATGGTTTATGCAGTTACTGTATTATGAATGCCCTTACTTACATCTTTGATGGCTGAATTCTCTTTTTCATCAGAAAATTCTCTGTTTGTATTGTCAATAAAACTCAGTTCTGGGTGCACAGCTTAATCTCCCTCAGGAGACAAACCAATAGTCCATCAGGGAAGATGAATAGAAATTTAACACAATAGTTCAATCGCAACTCATTATATCTTCCTCACTGCTGTTTTTGCATCATTTGCATGAATATACTAAATTGGTTTGATACAATTTTCCACGTTTTAGGCCACATTTTGATATTTTAGCAGGCAATTCAATTCACCTTTTAGATGAGATGTTAAACCAAGAGCCAGAGCACATGGCACAGTCTCAGAAAAGATCAGTAGAATTATTCCTGGTCTCCTAGCAAATATTTACCTTCAACCAACATCACAAAAGTAAATTACTCAATCATTATCACATTGGTATTGATATTGGTTTATTATTCACTTGTACCAAGGTACAGTGAAAAACTTACCTTGCATGCCGTTCATACAGATCAATTCATTACACAGTGCATTGAGGTACTACAGGGTAAAAACAATAACAGAATACAGAGAAAAGTGTCACAGCTACAGGGAAGTGCATTGCAGGTAGACAAAGGTCATAACAATGTAGTTTGTGAGGTCAAGAGTCCATCTCATCGTATAAGGGAACCATTCAATAGTCTTATCACAGTGGGACAAAAGCTGTCCTTGAGCCTGGTGTTATGTGCCCTCAGCCTCCTGTATCTTCTGCCTGATGGTGGGAAATTGATGTGCATAAAATAGGTGTTCAACAGTCACCACATCAAAAGGTACTTCCTTGGCTGTAAAGCAGTTTAGGGTGTCTGAGGTAAAAAAGCAATGTTTGCTTTCATTTTGTCCACTAGATCACAATTGGTTCTCCTCCTAAATTCACCTGACATGCCCACACTTTTACTGCCTTATTTTTTTCTTTCTAGTTGGCTGAAAATAGCTCTTCTAGAATTGCTTGGATTTTTTATATTCATTTCAGGGATGTAGACCAGCAAGGCCAATTTTATTTCCCATCCTTAATTATGCTTGAGAAGGTGATAATGAACTGCTGCTATATTTCTTGTATAGATATTCCAAAGCTTCCTTTGGGCTGCCATTTTAATTTTCCATCCCACTCCCACCCTGACCAATCTGTCTATGGCATCAAGGCCAAATGTAAGCTTAAGGAACAACTCCTCATCATCCATGTGGGCAAGCTGGAGCCTTAGAACATAGAACAGTACAGTACAGGAACAGGCCCCTCAGCCCACAATATCTGCACTGAACGCAATGCCGGATTAAACAAAATTTCTTCTGCCTGTGCATGATCTATGTCCCTTCATTCCCTGCATATTTGTGTGTCTTTCTAACAACTTCTTAAACACCACTATCAAATCTGCTTCCACCATTACACCTGACAGCCAGTTCCAGGAACCTGCCACTCTCTGTATAGAAAACTTGCCCTGCACATCACCTTTAATCTTTCCCCCTCTCACCTTGTATGCACATCCTCTTGTACTTGACATTTCTACCCTGGGAAAAGGATTGACTGTCTACCCTGACAGTCTACTGGTGTCTGACTGCCTTCCAAACTCAGTATCAAATTCTCCTACCTGTTAAACTCACTCTTTCTTTCTGTTTGTATCAGATCTGTCCATTTCTGTTTGCCATAATTTTGGCTCAGTTTTTCTATTTCTGTTTGTATAATCTGACCCACTGCGTATGCGCACAGCCCATAATGGGCTTCCAACTGAAACATTAAGTCATTTGGTCTCAGCCTATTAGAGACTTCCTCTTTGTTTTACCCATCTCCCTCCCCTGCAACCCCTCCACCACCTCAACCCCCACACACTTTCTCAACTACTGAAAACTAAACTTGTTTTCTCTCTTTCCAAGTTCAGATGAATGGTTTTGGACCTGAAACAATAACTACAAACGCTCTTTGCCCTTCTGAGTGTCTCCAGCATTTTCTGTATTTATACTCTAAAGGTACCTTTGGTATGGAGGCTGATGACTTAGACAAGCAAAAGTGGATGAACAACAATAAATTTCAATACACAGGAGAGCGTTGAACTGGAGGGAACTTCAACCTGCTGCCTCATCTTTCTTGGTGGTTTGGAAGTGCTGACCAAGGCACTTAGTGTGGTGTGGCAATGCATTTAGTAGATAATAAGATAAGATAAGATATTTATTTATTAGTCACATGTACATTGAAACACACAGTGAAATGTGTCTTTTTGCATTGCTGATAATGTGTTGGGGGCAGCCCGCAAGTGTTGCCACGCTTCCGGCACCAACATAGCATTTTGAGTTGAGCTGAAGCCATCCAGGGAAGTGGAAAGTATTCCAGCTGTGTTTCCAGATTGTGTATTGCAGATGTTGGAAAGGCTTTGGAGTGTCAGGAGGTGAGTTATTCATGACAGGATTCCAAATCCCTGACCTTGTCTTATAGACACAATATTTATTTGACTGGTCCAATTAAGTTTCTTGTTAATGGTGACCCATTGGATGTTGATGCTGGGAAAATAATGACAGTAATAGTATTGAATGTCAAAGGTTTGTGGTTAAACTATCTCTTGTTAGAGGTGAACATTGTCAGTTGTCTGATATGAATGCCATTTCCACTTATCAGCCCATGTCTGAGTTTATAGAAGCCTTGTTCCATGCAAGCATGAATTACTTCATTTTCATAAAAATACTAGATGGACAGTGTGCAATTTTCAGTGAACATCCCAATTTTTGATTTTAAAAATCAGTATCAATAATATAATCATGAAATCACTGTAATACTCAAGAAACACCAGTTCAGATTCAGTTACATCTGGTTAATGTACAACATACGTGCTCTGTGATCTTCCAAAATTTGACTTTATTGATTTCCATGGAGCTGATCTTAAGAAATGGACTGTAATATATATAGTCACATTGAGTGCATGTGACCAAAGATGAATTTTTAACCCATTTGATCAAAATTTTGAAGCTTTTTATATACCCATGTGACCTCTTACAGCAGATGACAAATGTGCAGAGATGAAAATCAATGATTTTTAAATTGTTTCACTTGATAAAACAAAGTTTTCTCCTGAAAGTATTAGTCATCATACGTTATGGTACATAGTGATTGAGTTAATGATATCATACTCAAAAACCTGATAAACGATCTTATTGCATGAGTTCAAATCCCACCACAGCAGGTGGGAGATTTAATTCAGTTGATTAAATGTGGATTCATAAGAAAAGTTTCTATTAGTGATAATGATCTGAAAATTGCTGGATTTCTGTAAAAACCCTTCTGGTATATCAATGCCTTTGGTCTATATGTGACAGCAGACTCACCACAGCCATGTAATTAACTCTTGACTTCCTTCTTGAATGTTTCCCAAGCCTCTCCATTCAAGAGCAATTACAAAAAAGCAATTCATAAGAAACAGGAAAACGAACAAGCCATTCAATCCCTTGAGCTTCTTCTGCCATTCAATGAGGTCATGACTGATGCAACCTTGGACTGAATAACACTTTCCCATTCTCTCCCCACTCCCCTTGACTTACTCAAGTGATTAAGTATCTGTCAATATGACAATGACTCTACCGCCACCGGAACTCAGAAGACTCAAAACTCTGAGAGGAAATGCATCCTCATCTCCCTCTTAAATATTATGCTTCAATAAGAGCAACTAAATTCCAATAATTATAGGCCCAACCTGGTTAGCCTTTCTTCATACATAAACCTTTTCATCAACTCTGCATGGCTCCCAATGCAAGTGTATCCTTCCTTAAATATTGAGGTCGAAACTCCATGAAGTACCGCAAGTGTGATCTCACCTGCGCCTTGTAAAGTTGCATCAAAACTGCCCTACTTTTATACTCCATATCCTTTTCAGTAAGGTCAATATTCCAGTAGCCTTCCTAATTACTTGCTGTACAGCATGCTAAGATTTTGGGTTTCATGTACTTGGACACCTTGATTCCTTTGTTGCCCCCAAATTTTGTAGGCTCATTCTATTTAGAGAATAATTTGCTTCATCATCTTTCCTTTCAGAGTGGATAACGTCATACTTTCCCATATTATACTCCATCTGCCAACTTGCCCATTCACTTAACCCATCTATATTGCTTTACATTCCCTTTCTGACCTCCTTATAACTTGGGATCTAGGTGTTCTGCTGTCTTTGTATCATAAGCAAAATTGGTTCATCATTACTTTGGACTGTAAGTAGTTGAGGCCTCAGCACCAACCCCTCTAGCATCCCACTAGTTACTGTTTGCCAATCTACAAAACATCCATTCCCTCCCAACACATTGTTTTTTGTTAATATTTTACCACTCTCTCCATGCCAAAAAATTTCCTCCAATCGATGCTCTTATCAGTAACCTTTTATGTAGCACCTTATCAAATGTCTTCTGGAAATCCAAATCCATTACATATCCTGGTTCAACATTTTATTAGCCCTATTTGTTGACACATTTTTCAAACATTATTTCTCTTTCATAAGACCAAGATGCTTGTTTACCTTCTTATTTTCTGAACATCCTGCTATTAAATCCTTAATAATGAATCCCAGCATTTTCCCAATGATAGATATTAACCAGCTTATAGTTTCCTGCTGACTGTCTGCCTTGTTTCCTGAATCGTGGCATTACATTTACATTTTTTCTATGCTTTACAATGTGAGCTCTTCAGAATCCATAGAATTTTGGTAGATTACAACCAATGTATCCACTTTCTCTACATAGAGTCATACAGCCCAGAAACAGGACCTTTGGCCTGTCTTGTCTATTTAAATGTCTGTCTAAATGTCTCTTAAAACGTAGTGATTGTATCTGACTCCACCACTTCCTCTGGCAGTGAAAATCCTCTGACAAAGAGTCTTAACCTGAAACATTAACTTTGTTTCTCTTCTAATAAGATGTGGCCTGATGTTCTGAGTACTTCTAGTTTGACACTTTCTCTGGTAGTGAGTTCCAGATATCAACCATTCTCTGTTTAAAAAAACTTTCCCCTCAAACCCCGGTTAAAACTCCTTTCTCTCACCTTAAGATAATGCCCTCTTGATTTTGATAACCTTACTGTAGGAAAGAGATTCTGACTATCTACCTTATCTCTGCCTCTTATAATCTTATATATCTCTGTATACCCCTTGGTTTCCTTCACTTGAAGGAAAACAAACCCAAACTATCCAGTCTCTCCCCATAACTAAAGTCCTCCAATCCATGTAACATCCTGATTAATCTCCTCTGCACACTCTCCAGTGAAACCATATCCTTTCTTTAAGACCCTCAGGCATAGGCCATCAAGTCTGAGAGGTTTGTCAGTCTTTAGCCCCATCAGTTTGCCTAGTACTTTTTCTCCTATGATAGAGATTTGTTTTAATTTCCTCCCTCTCTATGATACCTTGATTATATATTATTATTGGGATGATTATACCATGAGGACCTCAAACCCAAAATAATAATTTAGATCTCTGCCATTTCTCTGTTTCCCAGTATTAGTTCCCCATTTTCATCTTCTAAGAGAACAACAGCTACTCTCTTACTTATCATATACCTGCAGAAGTTCTTACTGTCTGTTTTTATATTATTTGCTAGGTTAACCTCAAACAGTCTCAGCTCTGTTTATAATGTTCTAATCAAGCTTTGCTGGTTCCTAAAGTTTTTTCAATTCTCTGGCCTATCATTAATTTTCACAACATTTTATGACTTGTTTTTCAATTTGAAACCATCCCTAATTTCCTTAGTTAGCAACAAATGACATGTTCTTCTTGATGAGACTTCCTTTCTCACCGGAATATAGCTTTTCAGAGATTTGACCCCTTGAGCCTGCTCCGTCATTCAATGTGATCATGGTTGATCTGACATGTCCATTTTCCTGCCCTGTCCCTATGACCCTTGCTTCCCTTACAGTTTAGAAATCAATCTGCCTCACCCTTACATTGACCCAAGGACTCTCCACCCACAGGAGTTCTGAAGACTTACAAGATTCTGAGAGAAGAAATTCTTCATCATCTTTACGTTAAATGAGTGCCTCCTTATTCTGAGGCTCTGCCCTCTGGTTCTGGGCTCTTCCATGAGAGGAAAATCCTCTCAAATTTTCCATGTCTAGTCCTCTAAGAATCTTATGTGATTTAACAAGATTATATCTCATTCTTCTACATAATGTCCAACTTGTTTAACCTTTCCTTGTGGGACTGCCCCTTCATGCCTGGGTTCATCCTAGTGAACATTCCCTGAACTGCTTCCAGTGAAATAATATCTTTCCTTAAATAGAGAGATCAACATTTTTTGCTGTACTCCAGATGTGGTCTTACTAATGCCTTGAAGAATTGCAGTAAGTTTTCCCAAGTATTGTATTACAAGCCCATTGAAATAAGGGCCAACATTTCACTAGCTTTCTCTATTACCTGCTGCACATGTGTGCTACCCTTCTGTGCCTCATGCACAAAGAGTCCAACATCCCTTTGAGCTGCAGCTTTCTTCAATTTTCCTCCATTTAAATAATACTCTTTCCTACTTTTACTGAAGCAGCTCCATCTTGAGTTGTTAACTCTGTTTCCCTTTCTGTAGACACTGCCTGACTTGCTGAGTATTTCCAGCATTTTCTGTTCTTATTTCAGATTTCCAGCATCTTCATTTTTTTTACTTCCATTAATACTGATCTTCATTTTCAGAATGAACACTGCATAATTTCCCTCATTCTACTCCGTTTGCCAACATTTTGCCCACTCATCTAACCTATCAATATCCCTCTGTAATCTATTTGTATCCTCCTTGCATTTTGCCTTCTCATCTAATTTTGTGTCACTAGAAATTTGGCTACCAATTTACTTGAAATTTACTTGACTTTTACTTCACATTTACATTCACTTCCTTCTTCCAAGTGATTGTTATATTTTGTAAACAGCTAAAATCCCAGGATTGATCAGTGTGGTACCCCATTGGTTATAGGATGCCAACCTGAAAACGAGCTTCTTATCCATATTCACTGCTTCCTTCCTGTTTACCAATTCTTGCTTTATGCTAATATGTTACCTTTAATGCAATGAACTTTTATTTTGTGACTTAACCTTTCGTAGGACACCTTGTTAAATGCCTTCTAGAGGCCCAAATATAACCACCCTTCTTAACCATCCTTGAGCAATCCCTGACTCTTCAAATGCAGATTTATCCTGTCCCTCAGATTTAAAAAAATAATTTCCTCTACTATTGACATTACAGTATTGATGTTAGACCCACCAGCCTGAAATTACTTGGCTTATCCCTTTTGCCCTTCTTGAATAAAGGTACCACATTCACTGTTCCTCTGTCACCTGGAATTTCTTCTGTGGCCAGATAAAATATCTAGAAAGTAAAAATTTGGATTACATGTTAACAGGGCTATAAACTTTCTATTGCCCATTTTACACTATCACACAGACAAAATAAACCCCTTCTGGTTTTGGTAGGATACATAGCCAATTCTAATTTTGTATTATATTGTATGAATGCCTTAAAGTATTAATGGGTATCCCAAAAGCTTGTACACTTGATAATGGTCAGCTGAGTATATGGTATTACTTGCTTTTGGATGCAGGCTGCTCATTTCCATCAATCATATGGTGGTGTTGACATTCACATTCAAATCTCTTTCAATTAATTTGTTTCTGTTTATTCATAATCAGTGTATAGAAATGTCTGGAGAGACAGATCTTGCCACTGTCAAACAGTTCAGTCTGCTTTAATTTTCTATTAGCTGTTAAATGGATCCTGGTAACAATCTTCTATAGCTGGTGACTTCCTAAGGAATCCAGTTTCTATTGTGAGGGTGCCATCGTCCAGAGGTGAGTACGTGGCATAGTTGACTCCCAAAGAGTGTAATGTAATGATGCAGAAATATAGAGGTTAGCAAAAAACTGAATTGCTCACTTAATTACAGAATCAGCACCTAATATTTACTCAGAGTGCACAGCTTTTAAAGTGCATTTGCTGATGCCAAGCAAACTGATGCCACAAGATAATACTGGGAAATTTTGGATGATCATTGTGATTGCTGTTCTGTGTCAGCTGCTTCTGAGCAATGCCTTGTTTCTGCCAAGCCACATGGGTCACTACTTGCAACAGATGTGTTGATTTGTTCCGCTGCAGTAGGCAGTGCCATCTGGCTTTCAGCAAATGCAGCAAGCACACACTAAGTCTTGCTGATAAGGCTGTCTGCTGATAGCGCAGCTCTAGGGTTCAACCCATGCAGCACATGTGAAAAGTGGGAGAGAACACTGGTGCTACGAAGGAGGAATCCTGCAGCACTTGACATCATGGGCCAAATCACACTAGACTCACAGAATCATAGAACACTACAGCACAGTACAGGCCCTTCAGCCCACAATGTTGTGCCGACATCTTATCACTTAATTACAGAATCAGCACCTAATAGTTACTCAGAACGCACAGCTTTTAAAGTGCATTTGCTGACACAGGGAATGCAGCAGGGAAACAGGTCCTTCAGCCCAACTTGTCCATGCTGACAAAGCTCGTCCCATTTGCCTGCATTTAGCCCATATACCTTTAAACCTTTCCTATCCATGTACTTGTTAGAATGTTTTTTTAAATCTTGTGATTGTACCTGCTTCAACCACTTCCTCTGGCAGCTCGTTCCATACACAGACCACCCTCTGCATGAAGAAGTTACCCTTCAGCTCTCTTTTAAATATTTCCCGTCTCACCTTAAACTTATGCCCTCTAGTTTTTGATTTCTTTTCCCTGGGAAAAAGACTGTGCGCATTCATCATATCTATGCCCCTCATGATTTTATACTCCTTTATGAGGTCACCCTACGCTCCAAGGAATAAGTTTTAGCCTGCCCACTTCCGCCTCTAACTCAGGCTTTCGAGTCCTGGTAACATTCTTGTAAATCTTTTCTGCACTCTTTTCAGCTTAATGATGCCTGTACTATAACAGGGTAACCAAAACTGTACACAATACTCCAGGTGTGGCCTTGCCAACGTCTTGTACAACTGCAACATAACATCCCAACTCCTATACTCAATGTCGCTACTGATGAAGGCCAGCATGTCAAAAGCCTCCTTCACTGCCGTGTCTAACTACGATGCCACTTTCAGAGAACCATGTACTTGTACTCCCAGGTCCCTCTGTTCTACAACACTCCCCAGGGCCCTACCATTCACTGTGAAAGTCCTACCCTGGTTTGCCTTCCCAAAACGCAACACCTCTCACTTACCTGGATTGAATGCCACCTGCCATTCCTCAGTCCACATACCTAGCTGATCAAGATCCCGCTGTAATTTTTGATAATCTTCTTCATTGTCTTCTTCACTAGATTGGATCCGCTGCACAGACTCACCACTAGCAGTCCCTGCTTATTCACACTTATCTAGTCCAGATGTGGAGAGCCAAACAAGCTAACCCACAACCCCACCTCCTGGGGACGTTCAGTAATTTTGAGCTGAGATGACTGCTGAGGACCTACCCTTGCAATAGCCACATGCACGTTGCAAAGCTGGAGCCAGAGCTTCACCTCCTGTCTAAACTTTCTTTTTAACAGGTTTCAAATACCTTTGATATTCAGAGGCCTTTTAAAATCATGAAGATTGCTTTAAGTAGTGTATATTTTTTTTAAAAATTGAAAAGTCAGCCACGGCTGTTCGATTTGGCTCAATGATGTTAAAATGGCATTCTGTCAAATCTTGCATCACCAGTTATCAATGTTCTCATCTGTGTGTTCTTGTAAGCAAAACAAGCATATCTTCAATGTTTGGTGGCTTTGCACCAGGTCTATCTTTGCCCCTTGTCCAGCTTCAAGTCCCTCGTTACCAGTATCTTACTTTTATTGCTCTAGCCTCTAAAATGTGTGCAGGGTTCACACTGGAACTGGCGGTTGCAAGTGTGAAATCAAGAGATGGTGCCATATCTTTGCTATCACTCTTTCTTTTCTAACTTGGCTACGCTGATTTTTTGTGAAAAGTCACAGATGCAAGGGTAGTGGTGTGGTGTGGTTTAGAAGGAAGATAAGAGGGGGCACCATCAGCAGAGAATGCAAATCTGAAAAGATTGTGGGTAACTGGAGTGTGAAAAAGAGAGTTTGGTATGAGGACGCTAATGGTTTCAGCCCCATCACTTACAAGTTTCAGTCTCCGTCTTCCATTCGTAGCCAGCATTGTCACTACCGTGGCGAATGGGACAGGCAGGGTGCCTGTTAATGCTTCTAGTTAGCCCCTGCTGCTTCTGGTTGTCCACTGCTTTATTCCACAAGAGAGACTCAAATGTATCAGAGAGTGAAGTTGCAATCTTCCTGAATGAGGAGGCTATCACAATTGTGCAAACAGCGAATTGTAGTTTTGAGACTCAGAACAATGTAAAGTGAATGTTAGACAAGAATTCTGTCTGATAAGTGGTTAATAAGGATGCACTGGGGGTACTTTGATTTGAGACTGGGGCTACAGTTGGTACTATGTGACACTCATTCAGCTTAATTGAACCTTTAGCCACACACAAGATGCTGGAGGAAGCATCTACGGAGGGAAATGGACAGTTGATGATTCCGGTTGAGACCCTTCATCTGGACCTTTTGTTACATTGCACCAGGCCCCGAGAACTAGATTCTTACCAATGATATCAATAGCTCTCTGTTCCTACTGGATTCTGAATGAGTCACTGTCCCCTTACAGATACAGGACAGCCCTCTAATACTCTGCCAATGCTATACCCAAAACCTTGGAGTGCATGCTTGAATGTTATGCATTCTTCACTATTTCCCCACATCAGATTCCTTCTTGCATGACTAACAGCACCTGTTCCACCCACAGCACCACCACACCTCCACTCCCTGGTCTTTTTCCCACAGCCACTCATACTTTTGCAGTCCTGTGGGATACCATAGAACCGTAGAACCATCGAACAATACAGCACAATACAGGCCCTTTGGCCCACCATGTTGTGCCAACCTTTAAACCATGCCTAAGACTATCTAACCACCTCCCTCCACATATCCCCCTATTTTAAAATCAAAAGAATGGACAACTGAAGTGCACCGTGAAATGGACCAGTCTAACCACCTGGCGTCTCAACCTATTGCAATGGATACTGAGTTCTGACTGGTAACCCTGATAGCCTTTTGACAGCTTGCAGCCATCAAAGGACCATAAACTATTTTTAGATGTCTCTGAAAATCAGTAAAAAAAAGTTCATATGGATTTAAATAACATTTTTAAATAAAGCAAATGAATTTATTTTAAAAGGTTAAGGAAAAGAATTAAAAACAAGAAGAATAAAGCAAAATAAAGAAAAATAACAAACCACTTAGCTGCACGTAAGTGTACAATCTGTGTTAACCCAGTATTGTTCAATCCTGGGGTTAACACATCAACCATCCCAGGGCTAAAGCTGAGGGGTTTGATATGAAGTTTATCTCGGCACTCAGCTCAACATGTCGGTGCTTATTTCTTCAACTAAGGATGAGTCTACCAGTGGAACAGGCAGTCAGGCAGGTCTAACCTGCCACTTATCACTACCTAAACACAAGAGATTCTGCAGATGCTGGAATCTGGAGCAACACACACAAAATGCTGGAGAAACTCAGCAGGTCAGGCAGCATCTATGGAGGGAAATAAACAGTCAACATTTCGGGTTGAGACCCTTCATCAAGAATGAAATCAGGATTGAGTCCTGATGAAGGGTCTCGACCCGAAACATCGACTGTTTATTTCCCTCCATGGATGCTGCCTGACCTGCTGAGTTCCTCCAGCATTTTGTGTGTGTTGCTTATCACTACCTTCTGTATTGGAATGTGCAGGTGTAGAAGTCAGAGATGAGCTGACCAAGAGGAAGACATCGGCTGTGGTTCTCTATGGAACTGCGGCAAGAAGTACATTTCTGCCCACTTCATTATTCCAGGAAATGACAACCTCCAATCCACGGCTTTGCATCCATTCAAACCACTGAATAGAAAGCCACAGGAATGGAGATAAACAGTTTCCAAATTGTGGAAAATCCCCATAAGTATGTCTGAAAAAGGCAATTTGCATCATTTAGTGCCTGTGATAATTTATTTAAAGAACTTTTTTTAGATATTTATTAGTCACATGTACGTTGGAACACACAGTAAAATGCGTCTTTTTGAGTTACTGAGAATGTGCTGGAGGGCAGCCTGCAAGTGTCGCCACTCTTCCGACGCAAACATAGCATGCCCAGAGCTCCTAACCTGTATGTCTTTGGAATGTGGGAGGAATTACATTTCTCAAAGTCATTCAATTCAAAATTAGAATGACATTCCTATCATTTTCCAGCACTAACATCTTATTTCCCTCTGTCATTCCCAATGCATAATTTAAAATACTTGACTTTGTTTTGGTCTAATTATCAGTAAGAAACTAAAGAAAGAAAAGACTTGTACGGATATAGAAATATCATTATCTTAAGACATCTCAGAATGCTTTACAGCCAATGAAGTGTTTTGGAAGTGCCGTAACATAGGAAAGAGTAGCTAATTTTTTGCACAGCAAGCTCACACAAACAGCAATGAAATAAATAAGAGAATCTATTTTAGGCATGAGCTCATAAATAAAAGGAATGTTTGTTTCAATTGTCATTCAACAATGCCTTGTCCCTGCTATTGCAGGAACAATAGTAACAGCATTTGGATACTGTTCAGCTCAGCGTATCTGATCTTTGGATAACTATATGGGGAAGAAAGATTTTGTAGGTTACAGAAAAAGGGGCAGTGGGTGGAATAGTAACACTGCGAAAGAGAGCTGGCAGATATGATGGGCCAAGTGGCCTCCTTCTCTGCTCTAACCATTTGATGAGTCAGTTTGTGGAAACGGATCTTCTTGTAACCACTTAAGACTGGATTATCACCCTATAAACAATGCAATACAATGTTGTAAGTAGTTTTTCAGAGCATTGCTTTTTAATGGTTCGTCATTTAAGCTATAACCAAAAATGGATAAAGAAAAGATTTGCAAATATGTAAGCACCAGTCACAATCTTAGATCATCCTAAAGTGTTTCACAATGAATGAAGTCCCTTTTGAAGTGCGTTACCAATAGAGTCATAGAGTCATAGAGTCATACAACACTACAGCACAGAAACAGGCCCTTCAGTCCATCTAGTCCGTGCCAACCTTGTTTTCTGCCTGGTCCCATTTATCTGCACCTGGACCATAGCCCTCCATACCTCTCTCATTCGTGTACCTATCCAAACTTCTCTTAAATATTACAGTTGAACCTGCATCTACCATTTCCGTTGGCAGCTCATTCCACACTCACTCCACCCTCAGTGAAGAAGCTCCCCATCAGATTCCCCTGAAATATTTCACCTTTCACCCTAAACCTATGACCTTTAGTTCTAGTCTCACCCAACCTGAGGGGAAAAAGCCTGCATGCATTCACCCTATCTATACCCCTCATAATTTTGTATACCTCTATAAGATCTCCCCTCATTCTCCTGTGCTCCAGGGAATAAAGTCCTAACCTATTCAGCCTATCCCTGTAACTCAGTTCCTCAAGTCCTGGCAACATCCATGTAAATTTGCTCTGCACTCTTTCAAGCTCATTGATATCTTTCCTACAGATAGGTGACCAGAACTGCACACAATACTCTAAATTTGGCCTCACCAACGTCTTATATAACTTCAACATAACATCCCAACTCCTGTACTCAATGCGCTGATTTACGAAGGCCCATGTGCCAAAAGCTCTCTTTATGACCCTATCTACTTGTGATGCCACTTTCAGGGAATTATGGATCTGTACTCCCCAGTCCCTTTGTTCTACCACACACCTCAGAGCCCTACCATTCACTGTGTAAGTCTTAATCTGGTTTGTCCTCCCAAAGTGCATCACCTCACTCTTGTCTGCATTAAGTTCCATCTGCCATTCTTCAGCCCATTTTCCCAGCTGGTCCAGATCACTTTGCACACTTTGATAGCCTTCTTCACTGTCCACTACACCCCCAGTCTTGGTGTCATCCGCAAATTTTGCTGATCCAGTTTACCACATTATCATCCAAATCATTAATATAGATGATAAACAACAACGGACCCAGCACCGTTCCCTGCAGCACACCACTGGTCACAGGCCTCCAATCAGAGAGACAACTATCTACTAACACACTCTGGCTTCTCCCGCTAAGCAAGGTTGAATCTAATTTACTACTTCATCCTGAATACCAAGCGACCTAACCTTCTGGAGCAGCCTCCCATGCGGGACTTTGTCAAAGGCTTTGCTAAAGTCCATGTAAACAACGTCCACCACTTTTCCCTCATTGACCTTCTCTATTAGATTGTTTAGATATGACCTGCCACGCACAAAGCCATGTTGACTATCCCTAATCAGGCCCTATCTATCCAAATACTTATATATCCTGTCCCTCAGAATACCTTCCAATAACTTACCCATGACTGACGTCAGGCTCACTGACCTATAATTTCCCAACTTATTCTTAGAGCCTTTCTTGAACAATAGAACATTAGCTACCCTCCAGTCCTTGGGCATCTCAGCTGTGGCTAAGGACATTTTAAATATCTCTGCCAGGGCCCCTGCAATTTCTGCACTAGCCTCCCACAAGGTCCGAGGAGACACATTGTGAGGCTCTGGGGATTTATTCACCCTAATTCGCCTCAAGGCAGCAAGCACCACCTCTTTTGTAATCCAGATACAGTCCATGGCCTCACTACTCTTTTGCCTCAGTTCTGTAGTCTCTGTGTCTGTCTCCAGAGTAAATACAGATGCAAAAAATTTATTTAAGATCTCCCCCATCTCTTTCAGCTCTGTCCATAGACGACCGCTCTGATCTTCAAGTGGACCAATTATGTCCCTTGCTACCCTTTTGCTCAATATAGCTATAAAAAAACCCTTGGGATTCTCTTTCACTTTGTCTGCCAGAGCAACCTCATGTCTTCTTTTTGCCCTCCTGATTTCTCTCTTAAGTGTTCTCTTGCATTTCTTATACTCCTTAAGTGCCTCATTTGATCCTCACTGCCTTTACCTGATATGCACCTTCTTTTTCTTTACCACGGCCTCAATATCCCTCGATAACCAAGGTTCCCTAAACCTGTTAGCCTTGGCTTTTATTCTAACAGGAACATACAGATTCTGTACTCTCAATATTTCACTCTTGAAAGCCTTCCTCTTACGAAGCATCTCTTTGCTGGAAAACAACCTATCCCAATCCACACCTGCCAGATCCCTTCTGATCCCATCAAAGTTGGCCTTCCTCCAGTTTAGAATTTTAACCCTTGGACCAGTCCTCTCCTTTTCCAGAATTGCCTTGAAAAATCCTATCTTCTTCCATAATTATCTTGACATAAGAAAAATCACAACCAATTTATGAACAAAAAATCTCCCACAAACAGCAATGTGACTGTGGTTAAGAAGTTTGTTTCTGTTACAATTCATTGAAAGTAAAGATTAACCAAGGCATTGAGGATAACTCGCCTGCTCTTGAGAGGGGGAGTTATCCTCAATGCCTTGATTAATACGGAGAATACCTCAGATAGTGCAATGTTCTCTCCACACTGTATTGGAGTGTCACCCTGAGTTTGCACTTAAATGGACTTAAACCACAACCTTGAGATCAGGCAATGAGACTGTTAATAACTAAGCCACAGCTAACATTTGAAACCACAGGAAATGGCAACATGCTGGCGGTTTTTGTATGTGAAGAAGAAAGCAGCACTGGTTACAGATTTTTAAATATGTAAAGGAAGTAGTGAAAAGTATTGACACCAATCTTTGCTCCCTTCTTCAAAGAATCAAAGAGAAAGAGAGAAAGTTATGGCCTAAAGTGAAGCTAATTAGGTTACTCTCACTTCTCCTGTCTCTTCTTTGTGACCTGTAGATAATTGGTCTTCAAGTGCTCATCTTAGGCACTTCTTAAATGCAGTGAGAGTTTCTGCCTTCACCACCTTACAGGCAGTGAATGCCAGCCCCTAACCCTTTAGGTGAAAATATCTTCCCTCAACTCTTGTCTAATCATTCTACCAATTGACTTAAGTCCATGTTATCTCTTAGTTGAGGTAAATACATCCTTCCTGTTCAGTCTATATAGTCCCTTATAATTTTATACACCCAAATTATATCTCGTTTAAGTCTTGTTTGTTTCAGCCTGGATAGTTTCTCCTTTTCGAGTCATGGAGTCAAACAGCAAAGAAACAGGCCCTTCAGCCCATTATGACCATTTAGACCATCAAGTACCCATCTATCCTAGTTTCATTTACCAGAATTTTGTCCTTCGCCTTTGATGCTTTGGCAATTCAAATCCTCGCCTAGATATTTTAGCTGTAATTTGCAACTCCAGCAACATTCTCCCAGAAAATCCTTGCACCTTCATGTCTTTTTAGTAATGTAATGACAATACTGGACACAATATTCTATCTGACCCTCAGTGCCAGGTGAGATTTGGCTCCATTGGGCAAACTTGGGATTCACTCATTTAGGTACTCTTTATCTGTGACTGATTTGTTGTGGCTCCCACACTGTGAAAGGTGCAGAGGCAGGCTGTGCACCCTTGGATGATCTTCAAACACTTCGACCTTTCGATAAAGAATTACTGGGTAAAGAATTAAGAGCACATATCTTGCTTGGATTTCTGAGGCAAAACTTTATCCTGGCTGAGATCAGTTAAATCACCGGAAGGAAACTTAAAATTTCCCATTCTCTGGCTGGGAAGTACATTGCATAGAGTTCACCCATTATGGATTCATAAGAGTAATAGAGTTCCACAACATAGAAATAGGCCCTTTGGCACCGTGCCTATGCTGACCATCATGTCTGTCTATACTAATCCCACTTGTCTGCATTAATTCCATATCCTTCTGTAGGTGTAGCTCTTTACAGTAGGTGTCCAGATGCCTCTTAAATGTTGTTACTGTTCCTGCCTCCACCACCTCTTCTGGCAGCTCATTCCACATACCAACTACTCTTTGTGAGAAAAATTTACCCCTCAGATTCCCTTTAGATCTCCTTCCTCTCACCTTAAACCTGTGCCCTCTAGTTTTGGAAACCCCATGGGAAACTTTGGCTATCTACCCTCTGTATGCCTCTCATAATTTTATATCGTCACCTTTATCACGTCACCTCTCAGCTTCCTTTGCTCCAGGGAAAACAGACCAAGCCTATCCAACCTACCCTGATAACTCAAGCCCTCCAATCCGGGCAACATTCTTGTGAACCTTTTCTGCATCCTAATCCTGCCAGCCTTGCCCTTCACTGTCACAGGAATATGCTGGACCTGAACTGTCTGTCTTTTAAAGGCCTCCCATTCACCAGATATCCCCTTACCTGCAAGCAGCCTCTCCTAATCAACTTTTCAGAGTTCCTGTCTGATGCCATTGAAATTAGTCTTGGAGAGGTTCAGAGGAGACTTACCAGGATGTTGTTTGGGATGGATTTGTCTAAGGAGAGATTGGATGGGATGGATTTGTTTTCACTGGAGTGGAGAAGGTTGAGAGGTGATCTGACTGAGGTATACAAAATCCATCCTATACAAAAATAGGAAAGGTTTAGAGTGATATGAGCTAAAGGTGGGAAAATGGGACTAGCTCAGATAGACATATTGGTTGGCATATTGGGCTGAAGGGCCTGCTGGAATAACCCTATTACTCTATGATGTTGATAATCCAGCATCCGATTAGTCAGAAATCCTGATGGTCCGGTACCTGGCTCCCTCATTAGTCCAGAATCTGAGCCGGGAGTCCAGAGTGCAGCCTGGGGCTGGGGTCCAGACTGCGGGCTGGGTGTGTGGCTGGAGCCAGGGTTGGGTCTGGAACACCAGGAGTCCGAAACACGGGTCGGTTTGTGGCCAGAGCCAGGGTCTAGAGTGAAAATTTATTATACTATTGTGTAAAAGATGTAAAAGAAATAAGATGAAGTATATTTGGGTATTAATAGGAGTAACATTCAATAGTCCAAAAAATCTGCTGGTTTGGCACTACCAAAGACCCAAGTGTGCCAGATTATTCGAGTTTTACTATATTTTGCTTTCAATATTACTTCTGAAACCCTAATCACAACTTTATTCATATTAATTGCTCTTAATGTATCTTCCTACAGCACAATGTTTCAAATTCCTTGGATGAAGGGTATTTTGGAATCTCCTGAAAGGGTTGTGAACGGTCCATGTAAATGCATCTCTCTCTTTTCTCTCCGTCTCTCTCTCTCTCTCTCTCTCTCTCTCTCTCTGTTCCCACTCCTCCTCCCTCCCTCTCCCTCTCTCTTTCTCTTTTTCTCTCTTTCTTTCTTTCTCTCTCTCTTTATTTATCTTTCTCTTTCACTAATTCAGGATTGGGAATCTTTTTGTCCTGTTCACTTGTTACATGGGAAGGCACAGAAGAAGAAAATGAATAAAAGATTGACAAGCAAATCAGCTTACATCTGACCAGGATTATGATAGTCCTCAGTGAATTTTCAACACGGCCACAACAAATCCATGTTGACCTCAGTGGAGTCACAGGCAGATGTGCCCCTTCCTATCAAAAATGGTGTGATTTACTGCGCTGGCAGGTATGAAAGGCTGCTCCCTCCACTAAGTGGTACTGTTGTTGCAGTTGCTCTTGTCGACCACCAGCCACACAGCCCACACGATGTCATCTACAACAACTTGTTGCTCACATTGTTGCTACTGATAGTTCTTCATTATCTGGGATAATGGTTGGGAGCATCTCCATGGATAATGCAAAAATGCAGCATGCACTTGCCCGCGCACACATACACACACACATACACACACACACATATGAAGGAACATTCAGGATGACATAGAGAACCTTGAGTCTATTTGTTAGCAGTACACAAACATACACCATTCTGGAGCAATAAGTTTAAGTAGTGTAGAATCATGGATTCACATATGTTACGAGCCCAGGTTGCTACTTGGTAAGGGTCCCTTTAAAGAACCTGAACTGTAGTGTGTGTGGCTTTGTCTGACTGCTACAAGTGGGAGCGGAGAACTTCTATAACTGGAATGCTGCAAGTGTCTGAAGGCTGATTCACTGAAGTGCTGGCAACTGCAGACACAGACACAGAGAAAGAGAGAGAAAGAGAGAGAGATGTGAGAGTTGGTAGCACTGACTCTGCATCTATATAGCCTCTGCATCTATGTGAAGCACAACCGTTGTGACTGTCACTTTACAATCCATACATGGATTTTTGGAGCAATCTGTGAAGTCCACTTTGTCACTAACCTGTACCAGGAATCAGGTATATCTGTGGGAGGCCACGTATTGAGTGCCCTCAGTGCGGCAGATATTTCTGACCAAAGCAACGGAGATCTTCAGCAATTGTGGCATCGTATTGGTTCCAACATGAAACTTGTGGAATTCATAAACTCCTGCTCTCTATATTCTCTCTACATTCTAATGTGGCGGCAGAAGCCTTTGCTCATCGTTTTGCTTCATGACTTGCTGAACTGAACTTTGAGAACTGTTCCTAGACTGGGTGGTTTGGGAACTTGCCACACACACACTTTGATTTATTTTGGTCAATGTCTGATAGCTAATGTTTTTATTTCTCTTATTATTACAAGTAGTTATTAATAAATAGATTCTAACATTTAAACATCGCTCGTTGTGTTTCTATTGCTGCTGGTACGTAACACATGGTATGGAAACAGGCCCTTCAGCCCACTGAGTCCACACCGACATCAACTGCCCATTCTACAATAATTCGTTTATTTTCCCCAACCTCCCCCAGATTCTACATAGTAAGGACAATGTAGTATGGGTTGAGATGTGGGAGAAAAATGGAGCACCCAGAGGAAACCCAAGTAGTCAGCACCCAAGGTCAGGATTGAACCCTAGAGACAATGGCTCTACTCGCTGTGGCACTGAACCGACAGTTCCCATACCGATGGATAGGATTAGTTTAGGCTTGGAAAGACAAGCGTTGATCAGAGATAGTTAGCAAGGCTTTGGTGGGAGATCCTATTTGACTAATTGGAGAGTTTTTTGAAGAAGTAACAAAATATATTAATGAGAGCAGTGTGGTTGATGTCCATAGGCTTCAGTAAGGCATTTGACAAGGCCCCACATGGAAAGCTGATCCAAAAAATTAGAGCCCACTGGAGTTAAGGCAAGTTGGGAAACTGGATCAGATATTAACTTGGTAAGACGAGGCAGAGGATGATGGTGGAGGATTGCTTTTGTGTTTGGAAGCCTGTTTCCAATGGTACAGTATACCACAGCATTTGGTGCTGGGACGCTTGCTGTTATTATTGACATGGATGTGAATGTAGTGGGTATGCTTAGTAAATTTGCAGAT
This sequence comes from Pristis pectinata, assembly GCF_009764475.1. Classification (NCBI taxonomy): domain Eukaryota; kingdom Metazoa; phylum Chordata; class Chondrichthyes; order Rhinopristiformes; family Pristidae; genus Pristis; species Pristis pectinata. Next base: position 13,175,058 of record NC_067408.1, read on the forward strand.
GACATGAAAATTGGTGGTGTTATTGGTAGTGAGCAGCTGACGGTGACAGAGAACAATATTGATTAGCTGGTAGGTTGGGTGGAGCAATGGCAGATGGAGTTTAATCCTAATATGTGCAAAGTGATGCAACTTAGGATATAAGGGTAGGACATACACAATGAATGGTTGGGCCCTTGGGTGTTTTGAGGAACAGAGGGACCTTGGTTTACAGATTACTAAAGGTGGTAGCATGGGTGTCGCTAGGGCTTAGAATTCAAGAGCATGGAGGTCATGCAGTTCTAGTCACCACACTGCAGGGAGGTTGTGATTGCACTGGAGAGCATGCAGAGAGATTCACCAGCATGTTGCCTGGATTGGACTGTTTCAGTTAGAAGGAGAGACTGAATAGGGTGGGTTTGTTTTCTCGGAGCAGAGGAGGCTGAGGGGGAAACCTGAGAGAAGTATGCAAAACTATGAGAGGCATAGATAGTAAGAAATGTTTCCCAATTTCAGAGATGTCTAAAATAAGAGAGCATAAGATTTGAAGGTTGTGGGAGGTGAAGTAGAGAGGGGGATAGATAGAATGTGGATAAGGTTTATATAGGTTGACACAACATCGTGGGCCGAAGTGCCTGTACTGTGTTGTACAGTTCTATGTTCTATGTTCATAAGTGGGTTAGAGGGAATCTGGGGAAGAACTTTTTGCTCAGAGGGTGATTAAAATCTAGAATGCATTGCCTGAGAACGTGATGGAGACAGGTATTCCCACAACATTTATAAGGTACTTGGACAAGTACTCAAATCGTCAAGGCATAAAAAGCTAGGAAGCTAGTGTTGGTAAATGAGATTAGTATAGATGGGTACTTGATGGTGGACATGGACATGGTGGGCTGTGGGCTTGCTTTTGGCTGTATGACTTCATACTGACCTCATAGCCACCACAGGACCCACAGAAATGGAGTGGAAGCAAGTCCTTGTTCCTGATGAGCTGGCTGCTAACAATTTCAAAAATATGGATAATGCAGAACATACTAAAAGATATCAAAAATGCAGCACAGTGCTTCACTGTTTCTAAATGTAGTCAGCAATATTTGTTTATTTCATTGATTGACATCTTCTGTTTAATATTTATCCATAGCAGTCAGAGGAATACATTATCATTCAAGGATCCAGCATCTTGCCCCTTTGTGTAGTGGAAAAATTTCAGTTGAAGCACGTATTTTTAAACTGGAAGCTCAAGCACATATGCAAATAAGCACAGCCTTTTGCTGCTGGAAGCCTGGGATTTGTGCATGAACATATAGGCTATTAAACTTGGACTCACAGGGTGTAAATGCCTGAATGTGTGTGTTATTAAACCTGGCAGTGTGGGTTTTTAATGCCCGGAAGAGTAGGTTTTCAAAGTAGGAAATACCTCAAAGCATTGTATAATGTACTGAGTATAATACATAGAATCATAGAATCATAAAGCATGGAAACAGGCCATTCAGCTCAACTCACCCACACTGACCAGAGTGCACTCTTTCACATTGACCCCATCAGCCAGCACTTGGCCCATAGCCCTCTATGCTTAATTGATTCATGCACTCATCAAGGCACTTCTTAAATGGTGTCAGTGACCTGGCTTCCGCCATTCTCTCAGGTAGTGCATTCCGGGTACTTAACACTCTCTGAATGAAGAAGGTCCTCCTCATATCCCCTCTCTCATTCCTCTTACTCTAACTCAGTGTCCTCTACTTTTATGTACCTCTGATATGGGGAAAGTTTCCTGCCGTCTGTCCCATTTTATGATTTTATATACCTCAATGATATCTCCATTTAACCTCTTTTACTCCAGAGAGAACAGATCTAATTTCTCCACTCTCTCCTCATAACTGAACTGCTCCATCCCAGACATCTCCTAGTGAATCTGCTCTGAACTCTTTCCAACACTAAAACATCCTTCCGATACCTTGGTGATCAGAACTGCATGTACAACTCCAGTTGAGGTCTGTCTAAGATTTCATAAAGTTGGAGAATAACCTCCTCACTTCTGTATTCAATGCCCCAACTAATGAAAGCCCGTATCCTGTACTCATTCCTAACAACACTATCTACCTATATTGCCACCTTGAAGGATATATGGATGTACTCCAAGGCCCCTCTGTTCCTCTAAGCTCCCAAAGACCCTACCATTCATAGTATATATCTAGCCTGATTACTGCTTCCAAAATGCATCACCTCACTGTTGTCTGGATTAAACTCCAACTACCATTTTTCAGCCCATTTCACCAACACTTTGATATCTCTCTGTAGCCTAAGATTACTTTCCACATTATCAACAACTCAACCAATCTTTTCATCATCCACAAACTCATTAATCATGCCTCCCACATCCACATCCAAGTCATTCACATGTATTACAAACAGCAAGGATCCCAGCATTGATCCTTGTGGGACACCACTAGTCACAGGCATCCAATCGCAAAAATGACCCTCTACCTCACCCTCTGTCTTCTACTGCCAAGCCAATTTCAGATCCAGTTTGCCAACTTGCCCTGGATCCCAAGGGCCCTAAGTTTTTGGATCAGTCTCCCACGTGGAAACTTATCAAAAGCTTTACTAAAGTCCATGTAAATCATATCTACTATCCTGCCCTCATTGATACACTTTGGTACCTCTAAAGAATTCAATCAAATTGGTCGGGCTGGGTCTGCCTTTGATAAAGCCATGTTGGCTGTCTCTGACCAGTCCCTACCTTTCAAAGTGAGCATTAATCAGCTTCCTCAGAATTTTTTCCAGTATATCTTTTTTTACCACTGATATTCTCACAGGTCTCAACACCTCAAAGCACTGTCTTTAAGCATGGCTTTTAAACCTGGAAGCATAGGTTTTAAATATCTGAAGCTGTGGGTTTTTAAACATGGGAGCACTGTTACGGACTCAGTGAAAGTCCCTTTAAGATAGAGAGTGTGTGTGTATGTGTGTGTGGGGCGTGCTTACGTCAATAGAAGATAAAGGAGTAACGTTGTTGAAGAAGAAGAAGAAGAAGAAGGAGAGACGTTGAGAGAGAGAAGAGAGAGAGAAGAGAGAGAAGAGAGAGAAGAGAGAGAGAAGGGAGAGAGACACCAGCCTGCTTGTTTTCTCTATCGATGGATGAGAAACAATAACTGTGTTTGCCACTGAAATCCATGTATGGAAGTTGGAAGTAATCCGGTGGAGTTCACTTTGTTGCTGACCTGTAGAAGGAAACAGGTATTTGTGTGTGGACGACCACGGTTCGGATGCTTTTCGGGGTGAGGAAGTCACTACCGAGTAAACACTGAAGTGTCGTTTGGGTTCCATCGTGGAACATTTGGATTTCGTATGTACTCTCTCTATGTTTTTCTACATCTACATCTTATCTTCAGACAACGGTGGTTGTTGAAGAAGCCCTTGCTCATGTTTCACCTTATGGCTTGCGGAACTGAACTTTAAGAACCATTCAGGAACTGGGAGTTTTGGACTTTGTCACACACACACACACGAAGAGTTTAGTTTTGGGGTTAACGTTCGAGGTTTAACATTCTTGAATTCTAACATACTAACATTTTTACTTTTATTTTACGTATTATCAATAGTAGTGATTAATAAAATAGTTTTTAACACTGAAACATGCTCAGTGTGTTTCTTTTGTTGCTGGTTCATGACAGCACACACTTTTACTGGAGACAAAAGAACTGGTAGATGCTGGAATCTGGATCAAAATACAAACTGCTGGAGATCAGACTCAGCAGGTCAGGCAGCATCTGTGGAGGGGAATGAACAGTGGACATTTCTGGTGGAGACGCCTGAAATGTGGACTGTCCATTTCCCTGACAAATGCTGCTTGACCAGTTGAGTTCTTTCAGCAGTTTGTTTATTGGCTACAGATTTTTAGTGTGGGGTTTTAGTGTCTGAAAAGCACAGGTTTTAAGGATTGAAAGATTGGGAATTTAAGTCTCCAAGGTGTGCTTTTAATGTCTTAAATCAAGCCTTTGAACCTGGAATCTTGCACTTTCATGCATCAAGATGCCGTATTTTCAAACCTGGATAAGAGAGCATTGAATGTTTGTGATTTTAAATCTGGAAGCACAGGTATTTAATGCTTGTCAGCATGAGTTTTTAAACCACAGTGTGCTCAGATTTTTAACGCTTGAAGGCGTGGACTTCCAAACCTGGAGACACAGTATTTTGTCTCTTGAAAGTGTTTTTTTAAACCTGGAAGAACGTCAGTGAACCTGAAGCCACTGGTTTTGATATGCGTGATTGAAACGGTGAGAGCGATTTTTATTCCTCGAAAGCAACAGTTTTAAAATCTGGAAACATAGGATTTTAATGCTTGGAAGTGAGTGTATTTAAAGGTGGGAGCGCGCTTTTTATTGCCTGGAAAGTGCACCTTTGAAGCTGGAAACACAAGTTTTTATGCACCAAAGTGTGTGATTTTATTCGCGAAAATGCACGTTTTTAACGCTTCGAAGCGCGAAATTTTAAACCTGGAAACGTGTCTTTAAACATGAAAGCAAAGACTTTCATTGAAAGTGAATGTTTTTAAACCTGGAAGCGGGTTTTTAAAGCCTTCAGACCCGCCCTCGATCTTGAATTTTTATACATCAATATTTGTGTGTTTATACCTTGGAAAAGCGGGTTTTAAAATCTTTTCAAAATACTTTTAATACCCTGAAAATCCTTGTTTTAGAACTTGCAAGCACAGTTTTTTAAAGTTTTATAGATTATATGCAGAAAAGCGCGTTGTTTTTAAAATTCTGGAAGAGACGCTGTTCCTTCGCTGAACATGAATGCGTGGATTTGTTTTTACGACTGAAGATGTGGAGTTTTAAACTGCAGAAGAATGTTTTTAATGCCGGAATTTGTGTGTTTTTAAACCGGGAAGCATGAACTTTTAGATATGAGTGCATATATACTCAATGTCTTTAAACTTGTAAAAACGGGGTGTTATTATTGCTTATTGATATATTTTCTTATTAATGCAGTTTTTAAATCACGGATTTTATTGTTTGAAGGCTTGGATTTTCAATCAAAACACACTTTATCGCTTGAAAATGTGTGCTTTTAATCTTGGAAACATGAGTTTTTAAATGTCTGGAAATATATTTTTCACCCTGGAAGCACAAATTTTTATGCATCAGGGTGTATGCATTTGTATCTGGAGATGTAGGTTTGTTTTTAAAATCTGAAAGTCTTTAAACCTGTATGAGTGGATTTATAATGTCCCGAAGAATATCTTTGAACCTGGATGCACGGGTTTTTAATGATTGAAGGGGTAATGTTTTTAAACTTGGAAGCCGATTTTTTATGCATCGAACTTTTATTTTTACATCGGAAAAAAAGTTTTTTTAAAAAATCTGATAACAAATGCTTTTAACATAATTTCGAGCCCGGAAATTTATGCATTTGTGTAAGTTTTTCATATCAAATAAAGAAGGTTTTTGTACTGGAAACGCGTGTTTTTAAATCCCGAAGGACGGATTTAAACCACGTGGAAGAATATCTCTGAACCTCAATCACCTTTTATATGCATAAAAGTTTGTTTTAAAACTTGTAGAAGAATACTTTCGGTAGTAGGAAGTGTATGTTTTTGAACCTGGAAGCACAGGTGTTTAATCTTTGAAAATGCAGTTTTTTGAATCTTGGGTGAGTAGCTTAAAATGTCTGAAGGCTTGAAACTCATCTTATAAACTGGAAATGTGATCTTTAAAGCATCAAATTGGGTGTCTTTAAACCTGGAATGCAGTGATACATGGCGGGGACTGAGCTTGCAGAGTTAACTTGCACATTATACTACAAAAGCAGAGTGTCAGTCAAAAGTACATTGCTACCCCGTCAAGTAAATTGGATCTGGTTCATGTAGCAGTAAGGGAGAAGAAACCAACAAACCAATGGAATGTCCTCAGAGAAAACTCCACCATCACAGGAAGTTTCAAGTCCCAACCAGCCTCTGTGCTAATAACATCCAGGATAATTCCAGAGTAGCCTCCAATACTGTCTCTATGGTAACCAATGGGACATGGACTTGACATGGTGAGGTGGCAAATTGGATCCAAACTTATCTTGGTCAAGGAAGGCAGACGGTAGTGAGAGAGAGGTTTTTCTCGACTGGATGTCTGTGCCCAGTGGTGTTCAGCAGGGATCAGTGCTGGGACCTCTGTTTGTAATGATTTGAATGAAAACGTAAGTGGTTTGATTAGTAAGTTTACAGATGACACAAACATTGTTGGATTTGTGGATGGTGAGAAAGGTTGTCTCAGGATACAGTAGGATATAGATCAATTGGAAAATCAGGCAGAGAAATAGCAGATGGATTTTAATCTGTACAAGTGTGAGGTGTTGCAATTTGGGAGGTAAAATGCAGGAGTAAAGTTTAGAGTAAATGGCAGGAACCTTTGGAGCATTGATGTACGGGAGGATCTTGGGGTGCACCTCCATAACTCCCTGAAGGAGACAACACAAGTGGTAAAGAAGGTGTACAGCACACTTGCCTTCATCTGTTGGGGCATTGAGTGTAGAAGGTGGGAAGTTGTGTTGCACTTTTACAAATCTTTGGTGAGGTAACATAGAAACATAGAAAACCTACAGCACAATTCAGGCTCTTCGGCCCACTAAGCTGTGCCGAACATGTCCCTACCTTAGAAATTACTAGGCTTACCCATAGCCCTCTATTTTTCTCAGCTCCATGTACCTATCCAAAGGTCTCTTAAAAGACCCTATCATATCCGCCTCCACCACCATTGCCGGCAGCCCATTCCACGCACTCACCACTCTCTGAGTAAAAAACTTACCCCTGACATCTCCTCTGTACCTTATCCCCAGCACCTTAAACCTATGTCCTCTTGTGGCCACCATTTCAGCCCTGGGGAAAAGCCACTGACTATCTAACCGATCAATACCTCTCATCATCTTATACACCTCTATCAGGTCCCCCTCATCCTCCGTCGCTCCAAGGAGAAAAGGCCAAGTTCCCTCAACCTGCTTTCATAAGGCATGCTCCTCATTCCAGGCAGCATCCTTGTAAATCTCCTCTGCACCCTTTCTATGGCTTCCATATCTTTTCTGTAGTGAAGTGACCAGAACTGAGCACAGTACTCCAAGTGGAATCTGACCAGGGTCCTATATAGCTGCAACAATACCTCTCGGCTCCTAAATTCAATTCTATGATCGATGAAGGACAATACACCATATGCCTTGTTAACCACGAAGTCAACCTGTGCAGCTGCTTTGAGCGTCCTATGGACTCGGACCCCATGGTGAGTTGTGCGCCATTCTGGTCGACACACTGGAGAAAGGATGTGGAGGCTTTGGAGAGGGTGCAGAAGGGATTCATCAGAATGTTGCCTGGATTGGAGAGTATTAGCTATAAGGAGAGGTTGGACAAACTTGGATTGTTTTCTCTGAGTGTCAGGGCTGAGGAAAGGGGGATCTGATAGAAGTATATAAAATTGTGAGAGGCATAGATAGGGTAGATAGTCTTTTCCCCACGGTAGAAATGTCAATAAGATAAGATACGATTTCTTTATTAGTCACATGGACATCGAAACACACAGTGAAATACATCTTTTGTGTAGAGTGTTCTGGGGGGCAGCCCGCAGGTGTTGCCATGCTTCCAGCATCAACATAGCATGCCCACAACTTCCTAACCTGGGAGGAAACCGGAGCACCCGGAGGAAACCCACGTAGTCATGGGGAGAACATACAAATTCCTTACAGACAGTGGCCAGAATTGAACCTGGGTCGCTGGCGCTGTAATAGCGTTACACTAACTGCTACACTAGGTTTAAGGTGAGAGGGGAAAGCTTAAAGGGGAATGGTGGGTGCCTGGAACATGCTGCCCATGGAGGTGGTAGAGGCAGACACAATAGCATTGTTTATGAGGCATTTAGACAAACGCATGAACAGAGGGATACAAACCATGTGCAGACAGGTGGGATTAGTTTAATTTGGCGTCCTGGTCAGCACAGACACGGTGGACTGAAGGACCTGTTCCTGTGCAGTACTTCTATGTTTCTATGGGGCACATTAAGTATGCAGTAACAAAATATTGAGGGCTATGATGTATCAAGAAAGTGCAGGTGTTGAGCATAGTTAATTAACAGCATGGGGTAAGGTTTGTGGAAGGCCCCTGTAAGAGTGTAGTAATTGGAATGTGGACCTGCTCCTAGTATCATTGCCATGGCACCCATGGCCTTGACTGAACAAAGGGATGCTTTTAGCATGAGGTCACCAGGCCCTGATCAAAGTCAAGGGTCTGCAAGGCACAAGGTGAACATGTGGAGAAAGCGACATCAGAAGCGGTTGATTACCTACCTTCTCATCTTGGGTTGGTCAAGAAGTGACAACTGAATGCCTGTACCTTGCTGAAGGTGCTGTACCTCGTCTCTAAATATGTATAAAATATCCTGTTTCATACAATCAGAGAGTGAGCGAGTGTGTGGACTGTACCAGGTAAGATGAATAGACTTCTCTCTCCCTCCTCAATGGATCACATCAATACATTTCTGCTGACCTGAGAATGGACTTGTGCGAGTGATTCTTTAGCTCTATCACATTATGATTCAGCTAGTAGCATCTTCCCATTGTTTGGACATGTCTTAAGTCTGTAAGATGAAACAGATTTGTATTGATCTAGGTCACATGAAAGCAGGTGCACTCCAGACGATTAAGATCGGGGATCATGATGGGGAGTGAAGGGTTCTGAATGGTCAGTGACTAGACTGTTCAATGCAAAGCAACAGAAGTTAAGTCCAAGACAGAGTGGACAGGATCAAACCCATGTTGAAGGATCTGAAGCAATTGAGGCCAGCCATTCAGTGGCAACCCTAGAATCCAAGGTTATCACAAGAGTAGGAGAAGTCTAGGATTGCCCACTTCCCCCTATCCTGCAGTAAAGCCCAGTCTTCCACCAGCAGGAGAGTAGAGGCATTAGTGACATTCCTATCCTGGTCTAATGTCAAGGGTGAGGATGAACAGATTGTATAGCGGAACCCCTTGACAGTGGCGGCTCTTTAGAAGGACCTGCCTACAATGACAAGAAATCGTAGGGTCAGCTCTGGCTGAAGCTGAAAGAAATGATGGATGTCCATTGTATTGAGGTAGGTCCGATGGATACTGAAATTAACTTTGCATTAAAATGTGTCTGAATATTTCTGGTCAATTCTTTATGTGAGGGTGTATATTTTGAAAGTGTCTGCAGTTTGTCTACTGTTGTGGAGAGCTGGAAGCTGTTAACCCTTCGTAGTCTCTTTTGGATGTTCCAACTTCTGTACATGTAAATTAACTGGGCATATACACCAGAAAAGGTTAATTTGATATGGTAGTAACCAAGGGGAGTTGCATGAATGCCATGGTAATTACATATCATCCAAGGAAGTGATGGTGACACAAACAGCTTCGGACCAGGGAACTCACTTCAAGGACAGTGCATAGATCATAAATCCCTTAATGGGAATTAAGGGAGAGCACACTCTCTACCACCCCAGAGTTTAGTAACAGCGGAGAGAATGAACCAGGTGTTGAAAACAAGCAAGACAAGCAATACCACTCCCAAAAACTCATTTAATGAGACTAAAAGCAAGACTCAACTGAACTACTGGACTTGCCCCTTGTAAATTGATGAAAGGACAAGGATTGCCAGAAGGTTGTGGGGAGATGAAATGTAGGGCTTTAAAGGAATGGGAGTATGGAAGTTCTGAACGCCTGCAAAGCCGCTAACCTACATTAAGGGAAGTATGGGGTCCCCACAAATTCTCTCACAGGGCTATAAGAGGACTGAAGGATACAAGTGCTGTGTTTCTATTGGCGATGCCCTACCAATCCTCTAGGTCAACCCAAGACCATGATCTAGTGGACACGGCATGAGGGGATAATTCAACTGGAGAGATCTATAACCAGGAATGGTCTGAATAATGGGACCAAATCTGATTTATAACACTGCCTCAACCCTGCTCCTTGAGTATAATGATTTCACAAAAAGTAATTGGGCATGAAAGGTTGATGGGTACTAGCATGTCAATTGAAATTTGTGGACGTCCCTGTCATTCCAGTAAGTGTGACCTGGTGCAAAAAGTGGGTTCAATATACCCATGTGATGCAACAAGTGATCCAGCTTGCCTTAGAGAATGGGATGGTATTGCAGGATAAGTTGTTGCAAAGTTGTAACAGTCCTGAAGAAGGGTCCTGACCTGAAATGTTGACCGCCTGCTTTTCTCCACGGATGCTGCCTGGTCTGCTGAGTTCCTCCAGCATCATTGTGTTTTTCATCTAGATTCCAGCATCTGCAGTCCTTTATTTCTCAGTTACAAGAACGTGTGGCTCAAAATTATACCTCTAATTCTCAAACTGCCATATTTAAAATTAACCACACATTACATATTGTCCTACAGAGGGCAGTGGATACCATGGGAGTGAGTAGTTACCAGTGCTACCATCAACATAAGTGCAGCGTTACAAATGACACGATGATGAGAGTGAACACCAGAACAGCCATAGTGAATGTCATAAGTCTCCCAGGGATCCAGGGGTTGGGAAATTCTCCCAATGAATTTCCTGAGACAGGAATTAATATGGGTTATGAACAAAGGTCCTGACCTAACCCAGGAAGGAACAGCTCCAGTCAATAGACTAATGTGATAGGAGCACCGTCAATCACCTGACCAACCGGAACATGAGAGGGCCCCACCATGCTTATGGGAGCTGATTAATTGGCCGAGTGAGATGGATCCGGAGAGATTGGAAAGTCTCGCTCCTGCAGAGGAGAGATTCAATATACATACTTCTGTTTGTCCTGAGAACAAACTCGTGTGACTGATTTTTGTTTTGTTGCTCCACAAGAAGGATTCTCGGTGTATGGTAGTCTGTTGCTGAAACAACTGGTGTGGAACTAATGAAAAGAAAATCAAAACCACTTATTTAGGAAGCAGATCATGCTGGATCAAGCAGACACTCCTTGACAATCAGTAGGATTAAACTTAACAATCTATGTTTAATGATACTATAGTTAGGAATTTTGAGATCAGAATTGAGAGAAAAGTATGTCGGATGTGCAGTGCAGAAGCTAATGCCACATCCTGTAGTCAAACAAATTCTTTATAGAGAAAACCTAAAGGCTGTTGAAACTAGACAGGAAGTATAAAGAAGGGATGGGGTCGAGTCCTGCCATCAGTCGATGGGTTCTAAGAGGAACCACCTATTACAATATGATGCTCTACTAAATTAAGAGAATGGATAGGATATTGTGGCTGGTTCCAGGTCTGACAGGATGTATGTGGACTAGACATGTTCCTTTATCCTTGTAACATAATGGGGCATGCGGGTTTCATTGGGATACAGGTCCCTAGAACCATACAATTATAATACTGCTGGTCAGCACCTTCCTGTGCAATCAACCCCTTGACGGAAAGGGTGGCATTGTGTGACCACCTTGCACTTGCAATACCAGTACAGTGCATCAGCAATTTTTGCTCCAGTGATATCCAGCTTGTAAGACTTGGGTTGTAGGTTTTGTTAAACATGTATTTGCACAAGTGGAGAAATGTAGTGGCAGTAGAGAAATTAAATGAGCAATTTCTCAGGAAGATATGCCACAATTGTAAAATCTTTCCTCCAGAATTACTTCATGGTGGCAGCATGTTACTCACTCAGACATGTCCAGTTATACACCCAACCTATTGTAATCTGCCTTCTCAATTATGGTTGTTGGGATATAAAATCCTGCAACATTTGCACCAAGGAAAAGAACTGAATACATCTGATTAATTGCCCAATTTCAACGCTCGAGGAATATGTTAATAAATTCAGATAAGATATTAACCCACTTGAGCCTGAAGTCCAGCAAGAATTGTGGGAATGAAGTGGGACAAGATGTACAAAGCATCAGAATTACTTCATGGTGGCAGCATGTTACTCACTCAGTCTACTCTAAAACGTCTCATGAACTGTACCACCATGAAGGCAAGGGCAGCATGTGCAAGGGAATATCACTGCCTGCAGGTTCCCCTCCAAATCACACAACATCCTGACTTGGAAATATATCACTGGTCCTTCATCAGCACTGGTCTCAATCCCAGAACTCTCTGCGCAACTGCAACATGAAAGTTTCTTCACCAGAAGGACTGCAATGGTTCAAGAAGGCAGCTTATGACCACTTTCTCAAGGGCAGTTAGAGATAAGCAACAAATCCTATTCTTGCTGGTGAAGCTCAGATCCCAAAAATGAGTATTTAAAACAAAAATGAATTGGGTGATGACAATTGTGCTAAATGCTTGGATGAGAATCATAAGTTGTGAATGGGTTGTGATCCAGTTGGTCATTGGTATCTGTTAGTTATTGCAAGCAGTGAAGTAGAAGTGGCGATGGAAGAACCAACAGTGACAAGAGTTAATGCATGAGGTCCTTACTCATCAAGAGTGGGAGAAGCCATTTGGGGATGACTATTGCTGTGAGATGTCATGACACTAGTCACTTGGGGGTGGATTCCTGTAGTCATGCCTTCAGCAAGAATGCTTAACTCGTGACAAACAAAAATTAACCAGTAATTCCCTGAAATTATGATCCTAAGATCCTGTGTCAGCGAAGAACTTCACAAACATGTAATTTGGCAGGAAAATCCCAAAAGTACTTGTTTATGCAAACACAGACTTCTCTTCTGGACTCCTGATATGTGACAATGTTAGCAAAGTTGCAAGTGATTGCACAGGTAACGAAATGGATCTGATGCAGCTAGGTATGCCCTTGAAGGGCATTTGTAGGTGTTAACATCAGAGAAAATATTTATTACTGTATCCTAGACTGTTGGTAAGCTCAAACTTTGCTTCATCAAAGCATTTTAATTGTGCTAATGGTTGGACCTCCAGCATTCTTATTTGAACAAACAGAACAGAGACATATAAAATGGAAGAGCACATTAATCAAAAAACAAACTGCTGGAGGAACTCACAGTCAATCAGCATTTGTGGAGGGAAATGGACAGTTGATGTTTCAGGTCGAGACCCTTCATCTGGACCCAGAACGTAGACTGTCTATTTCCCTCTGCAGATGCCGCCTGACTCTTGAGTTCCTCCAACAGTTTGCTTTTTGGCTCCAGATTCCAGCATCTGCAGTCTCTTGTGTCTCCATATTACATGAATGAAATTGTCCCAGTGTAATTTTGTTTTTGTATTATAAGAAAAATGAGGGAGTGATTTGCAAGGGGGTGTACTCAGAATATCCTGAATAAGTCATCAAAAATTCATGGTGAGTTCTGTCTAAAGTTAACTTGAGTTGAAGCAGAAGTAATGTTTAGACTTAGTGGGTAGCTTACAAGGGAACTGCAAACAAGATTGACCATCCGTAGGCAGAGAGATACTAGGAATTTTAGAAATTTTTTTTCACATATAAAAATGTTTAGTTATTTACAATATTACATTGTTTTCAAACTAAAAGATTATCATCCATGGGAGATGGAGTGTATCCGGGACAAAGGCCTCCAGTCCTGGAAGTCCTCCAACAGACCAGCAGATACTGCAAGCTCCCTCTCCACAGACGCTCAGGAGTACAACAGTTTGCAGTATATCATATCTTTGGTAATTTCATGGCATATCTTACATCATTATTTGTTGTGTTTGCATTTATATTATAATTGTGGTGTTTAATAAACCTTCATACTAGACTTCAGTGATGTGCTGCCCTTTGAGCCCTGGTGGGCTGTTCCCACCTTGACCGGTTCAGGCCCACCTCAGAGGATTGGTGTCAGAGGCGTTTTTAAACCTAGAAGTTCATGGCATCAAGCTGCACAGGTTTTAATGCTTAAAGTATGGTACTTTAAACCCGAATGTGTAGTTTTTAACAATACCACAACGTTCAACTTTCAACTTTCAACTTTCAACTTTCAATCTGGAAGCATGTGTTTTTGGACATCAAAGTTGGTGTTTTTAAAACTGGAAGTGTGGGTTCTTTTGTTTTTAAAAATGAAGGCACTTTTTTTTGTTTATTACTTGACAATGTGGGTTTTGAAACCTGGAAAGTGCAGATTTTTACTGCCACTGAATGTATCTTTGAAACTGAAAGCATGTTTTTCATGCTTCATAGAACGTGTTTTTAAACGTAGAAATGTGAGATTTTAAAGCTGGAAGCACACGTTTATAATGCTTGACAGTGCAGGTTTTAAGTGCATTTTTAAATGCCCAGGAACACATCATTACATCTGGAAGCAGGGTTTGTTTTTTCAGTGAATTAAAGTGTGTGTTTTTATACTTGGGAATGTGGGAACGAAACTTGGAAGCGCTAGTTTTTAATGCTTGGAAGTGCAGGATTTCAGGTCTGGAAGAATGGAATTTTGAAGCCTCGATGCACATCACTGAACAGTGTAGAATGAAATTTTACATGTCAAAGTGATTGGAAGTGATAGTTTCAGTGCCTGAAAATGCAGGTTTTGAAACCTGGAGGGCAGGATTTTTATCACTTCAAATTGCTTTTTTTAAATAACCTGGAACCACACTTGGAGGAATTAAAAACCTGCACTTCCAAATGTAATGGCCCTCGCCTTTGGCTTTTAAAGTCATGGATTTTGGTGCATAAATCTCGTGCTTCCAGGTTGAAAATGCAGGTTGTATTACTTGAAATTGAGGAGTATCTTTGGATCCAGAGCATGGTTTTTAATGCATCTGAAGTATTGTTTTGTTTTAATCTGGGTGATGTGCATCTCCAATACCAGGTAGCATGCAGCTAAGAGAGTGCAGACGCTGGAATCTGGAGTAAAAAAAACAAACTGCTGGATGAACCGAGCAGGTCAGGCAGCATCTGTAGAGGCAAAGGGATGGTCAACGTTTCAAGGTGAGACCCTGTATCGGGATACCATCTTGAGCTCCCAGCTGCATACCATTTCAACTCCCCATCCCATTCCGTCACTGACCAGTCTGACTTCTGCCTTCTTCACTGCCAGGGCGAAGTCAAATGCAAACTAGAATAACTTGTATTCTGCCTGGGTAGTCTACAACCCAATGGTATAAATATTGAATTTTCCAATTTCGGGTAAACTTCCTCCCGTTTTCCTTTCCATCTCCTGATGCACCCAAATTCTGTTAACCCTTCTTTCCAAAACAACCCCTCCCCACCTCGTTCCATCTTCCCATCGTCCCTCTCACCTTCCTGATGAGATTCCAGCATCTGCAGCCTCTTCTGTCTCCACATCACCTTCCAGCCTCTATCTCTACTTCCATCCTCCTTCCCCCCCACCTGACTCCATCTACTCCTTTTTTCTTCTCTCTCCTTATCTGTCTCTATCTATCACCCACCAGCCATTGTCTCCCAACTACACCCTCCCCCTCCCCCACCTGGATCTGTCAGTCCATCATGCCCCTTCTCACCTGGTTCTACCTATCACCTGCCAGCCCTGCCTCGCCCATCCCACTCACCTCTTTCTACTAGTTCTCTTCTCTCTACATTCTCACCCTGATGCGGGGTATCAACCCAAAATGTTGACCATCCCTCTACCTCCACAGATGCTTCCTGAACCACTGGGTTCCTCTGGCAGTTTTGTTTTTTGTCGTTTGTTTTTTTTTGCACCAGATTACAGCATCTGCAGCCTCTTGTATCTCTCTTTAGAAAACCATCCATCCAGATATTAAGGCCTATATTTTAAAACCTGAGAGCATGGGTTTTTAATGGCTGAAATCACGAGTTTCTAAACCTGAATCCGTGGGTTTTCAATCCTTGAAAGTGTTTAGTGTCTGAACTCATGGACTTGAACTTTGGAAGTATGTGTTTTTATGCTTCTGTTAGTCACAAGGTTAACAAGAGTATTTTAAACATTGTACATCGGTCCCTTGCATTTAGAAGGGGATGCAGCAACCACATTGTAAATTCCAGCCTGCACGTATCCAACCACTCGAGGGTGGGCCCTTGATGAAAGGTATTATTGACTTCTGAACTAATTCCGGAAGTAGTGTCCTGTTTGGTACATCAATTGATATGTAAACTCTAAAGAAATGAGGGCTCCTATGAATATTGTGTGCAATGAATCCATCAGGAGCACCTCCAAAGATTCCTCTAAATCCCAGAGCAGCAATCCCACATGGGGATTTTAGAAGACAGTGGGATGTAATACAAAAATGCTCATTGATGCATAGATTTGAGTGTAAGTGGGGATTTGAGTGTAAGTGCAGATCTTCTCATTTCGCATTATTGACACTTAGATTTATCACATCAAGTACCACAAATCTAATAAACCTGAAAGGCAACCTTTGCATTGCCAACATGAGCAGCAACTGCTTTTACAAATCCAAAGTATTATTGACAATTATTGTTCATTTACACTATTACAAGTTTAATACCATCACTGAATTTGATCTATGATACATCAAGTTGCCTTAAAATCTGCAGATGTGTTTTCTTTTCCCCTTAATACATTTTAAGCACATGATTATTCAATGTAATGTCTTTCTTTTAGAATGATAAAGAAGTAGCTTGGAAATGTTCAGTTACTCTGCAAGCCAAATTCAACTTTTCCTGGAGAAGGTTGCAGTAGATTACATTGAATTTTCCATTTTCGGGTAACCCATACCCCAGTGTTTGTTTCCCACTCCTACTGGTCCACCTGGGTTCTCTCTCTCTTTCTTTTGTTCACTTTTTCCATCCCCCCCCTTCCCCCAACTACCTAGATTAGTCACTCTTCCCCACCTGGTTCTATCTGCCCATCACCTACATATCTTTCCAGCTGGGCAGCTTCTCCCTCTGCCTATCCTTCCATTCCCCTCCTCCGTCTGGTTCCATCTACCCATCATCCTTCACTTATCTGGTACCACACCATGTCCCAGACTTTGTCTCTATCCTTCCCCCTCCCCTGCCCCCACCTAGTTCCATCTGTCTAATGTTCCCTTACTTACCTGTTTCCACCTATCAACCACCACCCTCTATCTCTAAACTCTCCCTTTGCCCTCCCCCTTCCCCACTTCACTCCATCTGTCCATCTTTCACCCCCTTCTCTTCTGGTTCCACCTATCACCTACCAGCCCCTGTATTAACCCCTCCCTCTCACTGTCTTCCCTCTACACTCTCGGTCTTGATACAGGGTCTCGACCAGTTCCTTTCCAAACTCTGATCCATTGCCAGGATGGGAACGGTTTGTTTTTTGCTCCAGGTTCCAGCAGCTGCAGTCTCTTGCGCTGTAGGTTAAGCTAGTGATGGTTTCTGGGTAAGTCTGCACCAGCCGAGATGCTGGACTGGGTACTCCTATGCGCTGCTCGCATCAGCAGCCTCTTCTGCTTCTCTTTCTTACGGTCAATCAGTGAAGAGCAAATTGCTGGATATTTCCAACAGTTGACACCATCTGCAGGGTTAGAGCGTAAGACATAGGAGCAGAATTAGGCCATTCGGCCCATTGAGTCTGCTCTGTCAGTAGGTCGTGGCTGATTTATTTTTCCCTCTCGCCCCCATCTCCTGCTTTCTCCCAGTAACCTTTGATGCCCTCACTAATCAAGAACCTATCAACCTCTGCTTTAAATATACCCAATGACTTGGCCTCCACAGCCGTCTGTAGCAATGAATTCCATAGATTCACCACTCCCTAACTAAACCACCCACCTACTCACCAGCTTTTATTGATGCACTGTAGAAAGCATTCTATCTGGATGCATCATGACTTGGTATGGCAACTGGTCTACCCAGGACTGCAAGAAACTGCAGAGAGTTGTGGACACAGCCTAGTGCGTCATGGAAACCAGCCTCCCCTCCACGGACTCTGTCTATACCTCTCGCTGTCTTGGTGAAGCAGCCAGCATAATCAAAGACCCCACCCACTCAGGACATTCTCTCTTCTCCCCTCTCCCATCAGGCAGAAGACACAGGAGCCCGAGGGCACGAACCACCAGACTCAAGGACAGCTTCTATCCCATGGTGATAAGACTATTGAATGGTTCTCTTATACGATGAGATGGACTCTTGACCTCACGATCTACCTTGTTGTGACCTTGCACTTTATTGTCTACCCGCAGTGCACTTCCCTGTAGTTGTGACACTTTACTCTGTACTCTGTTATTGTTTTTACCTGTACTACCTCAATGCACTCTATACTAACTCAATGTATCTGCACTGTGTAATGAATTGATCTGTACGAACGGTATGCAAGACAAGTTTTTCACTGTACCTCAGTACAAGTGACAATAATAAACCAATACCAATACCAATAAAGATATTCCTCCTCATCTCTGTTCTAAAGGGACGTCCTTCTATTCTGAGGCTGTGCCCCTTGGTTCTAGACTCTCCCACAACTAGAAACATCCTCTCCATGTCCACTCTATCCAGGTAGACTTCAATGAGATTCCTCCCCTCATCCTTCTACTCTCCTATGAATACAGGCCCAGAGCCATCAAGCGCTCCCCATTCCCAGGATCATTCTTGTAAACCTCCTCTGGACCCTCTCCAATTCCATCACATCCTTCCTTAGATATGGGGCCAAAACTGCTCACAATACTCCAAATGTGGTCTGACCAATGCCTTATAAAGCCTCAGCATTACATCCTTGCTTTTACTTTCTAGTCCTCTCGAAATGAATGCTCACATTGCATTTGCCTTCCTTACTACTGACTCAACCTGCAAGTTAACCTTTAGGGAATCCTGCACCAGGACTCCCAAGTTCCTTTGCACCTCCAGTTTCTGAATTTGCTTCCTGTTTAGAAAATAGTGTACGCCTTTATTCCTTCCACCAAAGTGCATGACCATATACTTTCCTAAACTGTATTCCGTCGGCCACTTCTTTGCCCATTCTCCCAACCTGTCCAAGTCCTTCTGCAGACTCCCTGCTTCCTCAACACTACCTGCCCCTCCACCTATCTTTGTATCATCCACAAACTTGACCACAAAGCCCTCAATTCCATCATCCAGATCATTAACATGTAACTTGAAAAGTAATGGACCCAACACCAGCCCCTGCAGAATACCACTAGTCACTGGTAGCCAACCAGAAAAGGCCCCCTTTATTCCCACTCTTTGCCTTCTACCAGTCAGCCAATCTTCTATCCATGCTAGTACCTTCCCTGTAATGCCATGGGCTCCGATCTTGTTTAGCAGCCTCATGTGTGGCACCTCATCAAAGGTCTTCTGAAAATCCAAGTAAACAACATCCACTGACTCTCCTTTGTCTATCCTGCCTGTTACTTCCTCGAAGAATTCCAACAGATTTGTCAGGCACGATTTCCCCTTAAGGAAACCATGCTGACTTCGGCCTATTTTATCACATGCTTCCAAGTACCCTGAAACCCCATCCTTAATAATGGACTCCTACATCTTACCAACTACTAAAGTCAGACTAACTGGCCTATAATTACCTGTCTTTTGCCTCCCTCCCTTCTTAAAGAGTGGACTGACATTTTCAATTTTCCTGTGCTCCGGAACCATTCCCGACTCTAGTGATTCTTGAAAGATCACTACTAATGCCTCCACAATCTCTTCAGCTCCCTCTTTCAGATCCCAGGGTGTAGTCCATCTGGTCCAGGTGACTTATCTGCCTTCAGACCTTTCAGCTTCCCAAGCACCTTCTCCTTCGTAATAGTGACTACATTCACTTCTTCCTACTGACTCTCTCGAATTTCTGCAATATTGCTGGTGTCCTCCACAGTGAAGACTGATGCAAAATACTTATTCAGTTCATCTGCCATTTCTTTGTTCCCTATTACTACCTCCCCAGTGTCATTTTCCAGCGGCTCACGATTTTCTTCTTGTCTCTCTTTTACTCTTTATATATCTGAAAAAAAACTTCTGGTATCCTCTTTATTTTATGGCCTCTCTTTGCTTTTATGATGTCTTTGACTTCCCTTGTCAACCACGGTTGCCTCATCCTCCCTTTAGAATGCTTCTTCATTGGGATGAACTGATCCTGCATCTTCTGAATTACTCCCAGAAACTCCTGCCATTGCTGCTCTATTGTCATCCCTGCTAGAGTCCCCCTCCAATCCACTTTGCCAGCTCCTCTCTTCATGCCTCTGTAGTTACCTTTACTCACTGTAATACCGATACGTCCAATTTTAGCTTCTCCCTCTCAAACTGCAGGGGGAGTTCTATCATATTATGATCACTGCCTCCTAAGGGTTCCTTTACCGTAAGCTCCCTAATCAAATCTGGTTCATTGCACAACACCAAAATCCAGAATTGCCTTTTCCCTAGTGGGGCTCGACCACAAGCTGCTCTAAAAAAGCCACCTTGTGGGCACTCTACAAATTCCTTCTCTTGGAATCCAGTACCATCCTGATTTTCCAATCTACCTGCATATTGAAATCCCTCATGACTACTGTAACATTACCCTTTTTACATGCCTTTTCTATCTCCTATTGTAATTTGTACCCCACATCCTGGCTACTGTTCAGGAGGCCTGTATACAATTCCCATCAGGCTCTCTTTACCCTTGCAGTTTCTTAACTCTAACCCACAAGAATTCTACATCTTCTGATCCTATGTCACTTCTTGCTAAGGAGTTGATGTCATTTTTTACTAACAGAGCCACACCACCCTCTGCCTGTCTTTTCGATAGGATGTGTATTTGGATGTTTAGTTCCCAGCTGTGATCTTCTTTCAACCACAGTTCTGTGATGCCCACATACCTGCCAATCCTGAATCCTGTTGAATCCTGAAGGACAGGCCACTTTCTATGTCCCTAGCTTTGCACACCAACACCCGAGCACAGATACAATGGCAGCCATACAAGTTGAAAACACCACCGATGTTAAGAGATAAGAGTGCATTACTTGCCTCAGTTCAAGATAGTATACACCAACCGGACTTTGGTCTGCATGCTGCTTAGCAAAGAGAGAGGCTGCTGACAGAGAAAGAGCTCAGAGCCTGAATGCAGTAGCAGAGCCTGGAGATCAATTGGAGCAAAAGGAACAGGATGAAGAGGTCAGTCAGTGGGGAATATCCTTGTTCAACATCCACAGGAAGCAGACATTGTCCACACGGTATATACAGTAATGGGTTTCCTAATACAGAAATGATTTTCAAAGAAGATGCCTAGAAAATATTCCTAATGCAAACAGTGACACTCTCCATATTATAGTTCTTAATGCTAACATAGTGCACCAATAATCTGATGAAACATAAAATCCCCTCATGCACAGAGTAATGCAGGATATGCATTGAAAATAATAGACAATTTCTGCTTCAATTACTTGCTTAAAGAATTTGAGGGTTGCAGAAAATAAATTTTTTGTTGAGGACCTCCACTCTCCAAATATAAACAATAGTGTGTATTGGTATTGGTGTATTATTGTCACTTGTACTGTGGTACAGTGAAAAACTTGTCCTGCATACCATTCGTACAGATCAATTCATTAGTGCATTGAGGTAGTCCATCTTATCGTATAAGGGTACCGTTCAATAATCTTATAACAGTGGGATAGAAAACTGTCCTTGAGCCTGGTGGTATGTGCCCTCAGGCTCCTGTATCCTCCGCCTGGTGGAGAGGAGACAAGAAAGAATGACCCGGGTGGTGGGGTCTGTGGTTATGCTGGCTGCTTCACCAAGGGCAGTGAGAGGTATAGACAGAGTCCGTGTAAGGGAGGCTGGTTTCTACAATGTGCTGGGCTGTGTCCACAACTCTCTGCAGTTTCTTGCAGACCTGGGCAAAGCAGTTGCCATACCAAGCCATGATGCACCCAGATAGGATGCTTTCTATGGTGCATCGATAAAGTTGGTGAGTATCAAAGGGGGAGATGCCAAATTTCTTTAACCTCCTGAGGAAGGTAGAGACACTGTGAGCTTTCTTGGCTGTGGGTGTTATGTGGTTGGACCAGGATGTTGGTGTGGGTTATCTTGTCAGGATGATGCTTCATTGTGTTGGGATTTCTACTCCTGGAGAAGACTATAATAATCACTTCCTGCTGGGGTGAATTTGGCAGGTTTCCTCCCCAATCCCCAGCACAGGAGACACAAGAGACTGCAGATGCTGAAGCCTGGAGCAAAAAAGATACTGATGGAATAACTTGGTGGCTCAAACAGCATCAGTGGAGGCAGAGGGATGGTTGGCATTTCAGGTCATGACCTGAAATGTTGACCATCTCTTTGCCTCCACAGATGCTGCTTGACCCACTGAGTTCCTCAGCAGTTTGCTCCAGCAGGTAGACCCTTTTCCCTGATTGATTAAGACTGCATGTCCCTTTGAGTAATGTGGAAGCTGCTTCCCTCTCCCCTGCAACCCCTCTCTACTTCATGGCAGTCGAAATGCCTCTTGCTGGTACATGGCTGCTATGGGTGATGTGCCTCTGGAAGCTATGCCTGTCTCCAAATTATGTGCTACAAAGTGCTTGAAGATGCATAAGATTGTGTGAGGTACTGTGAAGAATCATGCAGCTTCCATTTCAGTTTTTGTATCTAAACCACCCAAATGCTATCTCAAACTGGACTTTATTCAATTTTACATTGAGTTTTTAGCATACCAGAAAGTGGTGCAATCAAAATGTTTTAAACTCAGTTTTGAAGTGTCTAGCTTCTTAAAATATTTTTGTCATTCAATTCTGTCTTAAAATCACAACAGTAATACAAAAAATATCCATCTCTAAGCATTCAAGTAACATTGCTCTGCCTGTTGACTTGTTTTCAGTGTTTTACCTCCATACGTTTATCAACCAAAGCGAAACAGTTGCATCCGTTTGGGTCTGTTTAAGAGCTTGCTTCCTGAGCAAGTCATTTTGCTAATTTAGCATTTTCCAACTCTGAACTTGTGATCTGGAGCAGATAAAGGAAAGCACAACACTTATTCTGACTATTAAAATCTCTGTTCATATGCCAGCATAAAGGGCCCATTGCAATTGTTTTCTGCCACTTATTTTTTTTTTGTCCAAGTCTAACCCTCTCCCAAGTTTTCCAGCTGAAGACACATTTTTATGGCACTGCTTACAGCTCGTCAAACTGGCCAAATATCTATTTGGATTATTTATGACTTTTACATCTCCCACACCAGTTGCCAGAGTAGGATTCATGGACCTGAATTCATCTCACATTTTACCTTTCTTCAGTGACAAACTTGCAAATTAAATGAAAATCATAACCAAAGCTATCTTCTATATCTGATTACCCAACCTAAAGAATCTTAAATTATTTTTCCCTATGGGACAATTACCTTTGCTAACTGCAGTCAACAAAAAAATAGATATTTACTTGCTTGTATCCTTTTGCATAGCACAATGGAACCTATTTTCTTGGTGCATATGTTAATATTTTTAACATAGAACAGTACAGCATAGAAACAGGCCCTTGACCCACAATATCTGTGCCATCATGATGCCAAATTAAACTATACCCATCTACCTGCACACGATCCATATCCCTTCACACTTACCTCTCCTGTGCAAAGCCTCCCCTTGTATCTCCTGTAGAGTCAGAGAGAGATGCATGCATACAGCATGGAAACAGACCCTTCAGCCCACTGAGTCTGTGCCGACCATCAACCACCCATTTACGCTAATCTTACATCATCCCATTTTACCCTCCCCACATTCTCATCAGCTCCCCCAGATTCTACCACTAACCTACGCATTAGGGGCAATTGACACAGTGGCCAATTAACCTGCATGTCTGTGGCACCTGGGAGGAAACTGAGGCACCCGGAGGAAACCCATGCAGTCACAGGGAGGATGTGCACATTCCACACAGACAGAACCCTCTCCCACGTATCTCCTCCCTTGTGCTCCCTTCCCTACCATGCACTTCCCCTACAATGAACCTCACCTTCTCCCACATCTCCTTATCCTGTATACTGACCCTGCCTTTTTCCCATGCACCTTTCCTCCCTTACACCTCCTTCTGCTGTGTATTTCCCCTTCCCATGTACATCCCTCTGATGCACCTTCTGACCCCCACTCAATGTCCACCATCCCCCATGTACCTCCAATGCCTCCCTCCCTTGTGTACCTCTGCCCCTTGATCACCACCTCCTCCAGGGCACTTTTCCACCCTGTTCCTCTTCCCCTCCAGTTCACCCCCCCCTTCCTGTTCACCACCCCTTCCTGTGTAACTGGCCCTTCTGTTAATGTGCTTCTCCTCTGCATCTTCCTCTCCCACATGCAAGGGCTATGCTGCTGGTGGTGCTGTTACTGGGCTGTAATCCAAAAACCCAAGTTCAAATCCCATCACGGCAGCTGCAGAGTTCAAATCTAATTAAGGGATCTGGAATTCTTTAAATAAAAGCAAGTCATTGGTTATGATGATCAACAAAACCACTAGATTGTTGTAAAAGGTTAACAGGTCCACGGATGCCTTTCAGCAGAGGAAATCCATACTTGTCTGGTCTGGGTACATGTGACTTAAGACACACTAATGTGGCAGATTCCTTTCAAAGAGGCTTTCTGAAATGGCCAGACATCAACTGAGTTCCAGGGCAATTAAAGATGAACAAAACCCAAAGGTCAGCACAACATCGTGGCTGAAGGGCCTGTATTATGCTGTACTGTTCTCTGTCTAATACACAGGTCTTTCTACGTCCCCCTCCTCCAACACATATTTAACCCGCTCCACTCCTGCCCACATTGTGTCCCCACTTATCACCCTCCAGCCTCCGTCTCCACCTTCATCGCCCCTCCTGGTTCCATCTGCCTTTTTTTTGCTTGTCTGCTTTCGTCTATCACCCTCTGCCTGCTGTATTCTCACTCCATCCCTCCCCCTCCACAACCAGGCTCCATTGGTCCATCATCCTCACTCACCAGTCCTCGGTCCACCTATCACCTGCTGGCCTCTGTCTCACCCCTCCCCCTCTCCTTTTTATACTGGCCATTTTTCCCTCTTCACTCTGAGTCCTGACGCAGGGGTCTTGACCCAAAATGATGACAACTTCTTTCCCCGCACAGATGTTGCTCGAGCAGATTGTTTGTTGCTGCAGTTCAAAATTACCTCACTAGTGTCCACTTTATGTAGTAAGTGCCCTGTCACTAGCACTAATGGAAGCCTGGAGTTTGAATTGCATGATAGTGTGACAGTTGGTGCTGTTGCCTCACACCTCCAGGAACCCAGGTTCGATCCTTACGTCAGCGTTGACCTTGGGGTTTCAATGTTGTCTTTGTGATGGTGTGGGGTTTTCCAATGGATGCTCTGGTTTCCTTCCACATCCTAAAGATGTGTTGGCAGGTAAATTACTTTAAATTGTTCATTGCGTATGAAAGAAAATTTAAAAAAGCAAAGCTGCTGGAAATCTGAAATAACAACAGAAAATGCTGGAAATACTCAACAGGTCAGGCAGCATCTGTGGAAAGAGGAACGGTTAATGTTTCACGCTCATTCTGATGAGGATTCCCAGAGCTGAAATGTTAACTGTTTCTCTTTCCACAGATGCTGCTTGACCTGCTGAGTACTTCCAGCATATTCTATTTTTCTATCACTTAGTATCAGTTGATGACAAAACAAATTGAAGACAGTGATGAACATATGTGAGAGAGAATATGTCACAGGAAGATAAGAAGAAAAGGAGGAGGGGAATGGAATTAATGAGACTGCTTCCTTGGGAGCCATCATGGACGTCATGGGCTGAATGGCCGCCTTCTGTGTTGTTAAAAGATTGGCATGTAATTTTAACTGGTACATCCCTCCCACCACTGGAAGCATCTCCATGAGGTGCTGCCTCAAGAAGGCAATGTCTATCATCAAAGATCCCCACCATCCGGGTCATGCCATCTTCTCGTAGCTACCAGCAGGCGGGATGTTCAGAAGACTGAAGTCCCACCCCACCAGGTTCAAAACCAGCTACTTCCCTTCAACCATTCGGTTCTTGAACCAACCTGCATAACCCTAATCGCTACCTCAGTATAGCAACACTGTGACCACTTTGCACTACAATGGACTTTGCTTTTTTTGTTCCAATTGTGTCCTTTCTTGTATAATTTATGTTCAATTTATACAAAGTTATGTTTTTCTTGTGAATGTTATGTCTAATGCTATGTGCCTGTAATGCTGTTGCAAGTAAGTTTTTCATTGCACCTGTGCACTCATGTACTTGTGTGTATGACAATAACTCAACCTTGACTTGTGGATATTCCTGTAATCTTCAATTTCAGTCAAGAACTTGTATTGTGATAATCTAAGCATAATTATTTTTAACTACTGATTCCTCCCTTCCAGCCAGAGCTCCACCCTTCTGTTGGGTAAAACACTTCCTATGAGTTGGGTTAAATTGGAATGTCCCTGGTATGGAATGAGTGAGCCCTAAGGAAATACACATTAATTATTAGTCCAGATGTCTGAATGAATTATTCTCAGAACATGATTGTTAACCGTCTCTATTACAGAAATTCACTGCTAGTTCCTTCTCTCCAGGATAAGATTTTTTTTGCAGATGAGCAATGTAATGAGGTTAGTGCTAACGTGTCATTCATACACTCAAACACAAAACAAAACTGCTTTTGATCAGTATTAGCTCTAAGAAACATCATGGCTTAAATTTTTCAGCGATACAAAGGAGAGCTGCTTGCATCAGTCCCAAAAGAAAACTGCCCATAATGACTCAGCTGGCTTTGCAGTGTGCATTTTTCTTTTCTTATGGTGACTAGCCATGTAATGCTAATTATTGCCAACCAACCTGTCTGACAACAGCGATGTTACAATTAGAATCTCAATTGGACCAAAGCAAAATAGTTTACGTTTTTTTATGTAGAGTAGCAGAGTTATACAGCATGGAAGCAGGCCCTTCAGCCCAATTCATCCATGCTGACCAAATTGCCTACCTGAGCTAATCCCATTTGCCTGCATTTGGGCCTATATACTTCCAAACCTTTCCTATCCCTGTACCTGTCCAAATGTCTTTCGAACATTGTAATTGTACCTGCCTCAACCACTTCCTCTGGCAGCTCATTCCATATACCTGCTATCCTCTGGGTGAAAAATTTTCCCCTCACTTCCCCCTTAAATCTTTCCCCTCTCACCTTAATTCTATGCCCTCTAGTTTTAGACTTGCCTACACTGGGACAAAGACTGTGACCATTCGCCTTATCTGCACTGCTCATGATTTTATAAACCTCTATAAGGTCACTCCTCAGTCTCCTACACTTCAGGAGAAAAAAGCCCCAGCCTATCCAGTCTCTCATAACTCAAGTCCTCCAGTCCCAGTAACATCCTTGTGAATCTTTCCTGCACCTGTTCCAGTTTGATGACATACTTCCTAAAACTAGGTGACCAGAACTGCACACATTCTGCATTCTGTTTGCTTCTCACTACGTCAATGTAATGATGTATGGCATGACCTGTCTGGATGGCAGGCAAAACAAAACCTTTTCACTGTATCCTGATACATGTGACAATGATATACCAATACCACAATACTCCAAGTGTGGCCTCACCAATGTCTTTTACATTTGTAACATGACAGCCCAACTCTTGTGCTCAATCCCCGGACCGATGAAGGCAAGTGTGTCAAATGCCTTCTTCACCACCCTGTCTAACTGTGTCACTATTTGGACATAGAACAGTACAGCATAGGAACAGGCCCTTCGGCCCACAATGTTGTACCAAGCTAATTAAACTAGTAATTAAATGCCTAACTAAACTACTCCCTTCTTCCTACACATGGTCCATATCACTCCATTCTCTGCATATTCATGTATCTATCTCAGAGCCTCTTAAACACCTTATCATCTTTGCCTCCACTAGCACCTATGGCAGCGCATTCCAGGCACCCACCATTTTCTGTGTGAAAAGAACTTGGCCCATACATCCCCTTTGAATTTGCAACCTCTCATCTTAAATGCATGGCTTCTGGTTATAGAATTATTCTGCAAAAATGGTTGGAAAACTTTTGAACATATCTGCTTGGAAACGCATTCCGAGTCAGTAGTACTAGAAACTCTATGTAGCTGAGTCAGGGCATTGCACTCCGTGTCTAAATTCATCCCATTGACGTCAATGGAATATATGTTAGAAGCAGAGTACATGCACCAGTGTGACTATGTATTTCCTCCTACTGACCAGGGGTGAATTTGAAGGCAAATAAATCAGTGGTTTGGTAATGCAGCATTGGGAGGATCATAGTATCATTGGTAACAAGTTCAAGATTTCACTACGAAACTACACGTGCCAACACTAGTTGCTGCCAATTTCACAGAGAAATGACAGTGAAGGCTAATATTTTCACTGTCATTCTGCCACAAATTCTGGACCCATGAAAGCAAACACAAAAACTGAGGCCATATTTTTACTTCTGGAGAACTTCCAATATTCTCACAGGAGTCTTAATGTTTTTCCTGTGAACTCAGAAACCACATCCTGTGCTTTAATTCACTTAAACATGGAAATCCCATGATGTGAGTTTCACCATTTTTGTTGTCAGTCTGCTGCCATTCAAAAGATCATGGATGACTTTTTTAAACTCCATGCCACTTTCCTGCACCAATCTCATATCCTTTGATCCCCTATCATCCATAAAAGGATATGTATCACAGGATCCCTGTTGAGAATATACCCAGCAACTGAGTATAGAATGGGTTGTAAGCACGAACTACCAGGCTCAAGGACAGCTTCTGTCCTGTAGTTATAGGACGATTGTATGATTACATGGACTCTTGACCTCACAATCTACCTCGTCAAGGCCTTGCACCTTATTGTCTGCCTGCACTGCACTTTCTCAGAATCAGAATCAGGATCAGGTTTATTATCACTGTCTTATATGATGTGAAGTTTGTTGTTTTGCAGCAGCAGTACAGTGCAAAGCCATAAAATTACTATAAATTACAAAATAAATAAATAGTGCAAATAAGAGGAATAATGAGTTAGTGTTTATGGTTTCATGGATCATTCAGACATCTAATGGCAGAGGGGAAGAAGCTGTTTCTGAATTATTGAGTGTGGGTCTTCAGGCTCCCTTACCTCCTCCCTGACAGTATAACCAGAAGAGGGCATGTCCCGGATGGCGAGGGTCCTTGGTGATGGACGCCACCTTCTTGAGGCACCACCTCTTGAAGATGTCCTCGATGGTGAGGAGGGTTGTGCCCGTGATGGAGCTGGCTGAGTCTACAACCCTCTGCAGCCTCTTGAAATCCTATGCACTGGAGCCTCCATACCAGGCTGTGATGCAACCAGTCAGAATGCTCTCCACTGTACATCTATAGAAATTTGAAAGGGTCTTTGGTGACATACCAAATCTCCTCAAACTCATAATGAAGTAGAGTCACTGGCTTGTCTTCCTCATGATCGCATCAATGTGTTGGGCCCAGGATAAATCCTTGGAGATACTGACACCCAGGAACTTGAAGCCGCTCACCATTTCCACTGCTGACCCCTCAATGAGGACTGGTGTGTGTTCTCCTGACTTCCCCTTCCTAAAGCCCACAATCAATTCCTTGGTCTTGGTGATGTCGAGTGCGAAGTTGTTGTTGCGACACCACTCAACCAGCTGATCTATCTCACTCCTGTTGCCATCTGAGATTTTACCAACAACAGTTGTGTCATCTGTGAATTTATAAATGACATTTGAGCTGTGCTTAGCCACACAGTCATGAGTGTAGAGTGAGTAGAGCAGTGGGCTAAACATGCATCCTTGAGGTGCGCCTGTGTTGATTGTCCCCAAGGAGGAGATGTTATCATTGATCCGTACTGTCTGTGGTCTCCTGATGAGGAAGTTGAGGATCCAGTTGCAGAAAGGCCCAGATTTAGGAGCTTGGTGATTAAAACTGAAGGGATGATTGTATTGAACGCTGAGCCGTAATTGATAAACAGCAGCCTGATGTGTGTTTTTGCTGTTGTCTAGTTGCTCCAGACTCTGTAATTGTGACACTTTATTGTGCATTCTGTTATTGCTTTTCCGTTGTACTACCTCATTGTACTGATGTGATGAAATGATCTGTATGGATGGCATGCAAAACAAAGTTTTTCCACTGTGTCTCAGTACATGTGACATTAATAAACCAATTTACCTAAAACTCTAAGGATTCCCAACCCCCAGTTGAAAACATTTCTTTACTTCCATTTTCTGAATGGCAGACCGCTAATTTTGAAACTGAGCCCTGGTTCTAGACACTCCAGCCAGGAGAAACATCAGTTCCACATCCATCCCCTTAAGAAAAACACAAAAGTGACAAAAGTAAACACACCAAAATGAATGATGAACATTGCACACCAGCTGGAGACAATGCAGCTCCATGTACTTAGTAGTTGCTCCAAATCTCTGTGGGATTTGATTGGACTTCCCATGCCCATCTGCATTCTTACCTTGCTTTTAATGGTGGGAATTTGGGCTTAAAAGTGTGACAAACTATTATTCTCATTGAGTATTAGCAGATGTTGAAAGAAATCGTGCATAATACTCCGCTGTTTTCCAGATGATAATAGAAGTGGAAGGGTTTCCCTAGTCCTCTTGCATTTTTGCCAGATTTAAATCCTTATCCAAATCCAACTCCATGTGCTCCTCCAGGTTAAAATTGTGTGTTAAGTCTTGTTTTTCCCACTGTAAACATTGCAGTGATGAGTAAAACCACCATTTTTTTGTTTCCACTTTGGATTTCTGCAATTTTTTTTGCCTATTACACCTAATATAACAGCGTTTAACATTTCAGGCCTCATCCCAGCAAGACAAAATCCACTAAACCCATTAGTCTCTACAGCAGTAAGTTGGTAGAATTGAACTTTTGACTTCACAGTTGATGTGGTTTCCTCTTTTATTTGCTCTTTTGTTGTGTTTCCTACACCAGAGGCTTCTCCAGAAGAATCTTTTGGTTGTATCACATCCAGACCATTAATCTATCTTTCTTCTCCTGGTGCCATTGACGTGCTGAGCATTTCCTACACTTTGTCTTCATTATAAACTGGGGTTGGTGCCAGAGAAGAACTATCATGAGTCAAACATTAACCATTCCACATCCCTTACACAAACATTACACCATAACCTCTGTTTGAAAAGCAAGATTAGGAGAGTAAGGACTAACAACAACAAATTCTATTTGTTAAAGGGACATTACTTACAAGGGAATGAGATGGTCAAGTCTTTTCATGATTCCTGAAACCATAGAATCACATAGTACAGACACCATTCGAGTTCAAAAACATGATGATGCTGGAGGAACTCAGCAGGCCAGGCAGCATCCGTGGAGAAAAGCAGACAGTCAACGTTTCAGGTCAGGACCCTTCTTCAGGACTGAAAATAGGAAAAGGGGAAGCCCAACAGATAGGGGGGAAAAGCAGAGCAGTGATAGGTGGACAAAAGAGGGGAGGCAGGGTGGGCACGAGGTGGTGATAGGTAGATGAAAGTAAGAGAATGATAGGCAGGTGTGGGGGAGGGGAGAGCAGAACCACTGGGGGATGGGTCAAAGGTAAGGAGAGAAAGGAAAAAAACGGTAGAAAAAAGAGGCTAGGAAAAGGAAGAAGTGAAGAAGCATGGTGGGGGGGGGGGTGGGGAGGACTTTGTGGGGAAAGGGGGTGTGGATTACTTAAAGTGGGAAAATTCCCACTTTGGGTTGTTGTACAGGTCCAATGACATTAGTTCTATTCCTTTGC
Organism: Pristis pectinata; assembly: GCF_009764475.1. Taxonomy (NCBI): domain Eukaryota; kingdom Metazoa; phylum Chordata; class Chondrichthyes; order Rhinopristiformes; family Pristidae; genus Pristis; species Pristis pectinata. The sequence goes on from NC_067408.1 coordinate 13,206,474, forward strand.
TCCTTCCCAACAGTTTACAATTGTATTGTTTCCGAGCATCTATACAATTCTCTTGGAATTGTTACTGAAAGTTTATCCACATTTATTTCGGACAGGGCATTCCAAATCTTACGAAGTCACTGTAGAAAGTACTAGTCTTTAAAACTTTATAAAACTTTATTTACAGCATGGTAACAGGCTCTTCTGGCCCAACGAGTCCGTGCCGCCCAATTAAACTCATGTTAACCTACCCATACGTCTTTGCTAATGACAACAATTTCTCTCTAGTTATTCCAATCAAAACACTTCTTAATTTCAGACACCGGTACCAAATTTCCCCTCAAAGCATCTCCAGGCTGAAGAGAACAATCCAGTTAACTAAAATCCCATTTGAAGGAAATTCCCAGCTTGAGGTCAAGGGAGCTTATTATTTCAGAGTATTTTGTAAACATTAATGTGGAAAACAATATAAAATTCCAAAATTCTCTCCTTTCCAAAGAAAATAAGAAAGGAAGCAGTGACCAGAAATTCATTTCTCTCAATGTGAATTAATGACCAAAAAGTAATGTTAGAATGCTCAATTTGTTCACCCAGTTTGCTGAAATAAATATCAGTATTAATAAAAGAAAACATTAATCTCCTGAAATTCTTGGCAACATTCATATGGTAGAACAAGGAAATGTTTATGTAAATCTTTTCATGACCTCTGAACATCCCAAAGCACTTTAGAGCCAATTAAATATTTTGAAGTGCATCATAAGATAGTGCTACGGGGTTAAAATATTGGCACTAGGAATCCACACACCTGGCCAAGAACATTCCAAATAAAAAGTTCAAGCCTCTCAGAACTGATAAAAGGTCATTACTGTATGGACATTGTGATTCCTTTAAAATATGTCATCGCTCTAAAGTGATTTGGGATGGTCAGAGGTCTACATAAACGTTTCCTTGTACTACAGTATGAATGTTACCAAGGGTTTTAGGTGATTAATGTTTTCTTTTACTATAAATGATATTTCATTATGGCTATGCAATGCTGAAATTACAGTCATTCTTGTTTGAGTTTCATTATTGGTTTGATATTAGAGTCACAGAGTCATAGAACAATACATGGAAATTGGGTCAGTATGGAAACAGGTCCTTCAGCCCAATTTATCTATGCAGACCAAAATGCCCATTTGAGCTAGTCCCATTTGCCTGTGTTTGGCCCATATCCTTTCCCATCCATGTACCTGCCCCAGTGTTTTTTAAATGTTGTTATTGTACCTGCCTCAACCACTTCCTCTGGCAGCTCGTCCCATCTATGCGCCACCCTCTTTGTGAAAAAGGTGCCTCTGAAGTCCCTTTTAAATCTTTCCCTTCTCACCTTAAACCTATGTCCTGTCGTTCTTGATTCCCTTTCCCTGGGGAAAAAACTGTGTATTCATCCTGTCTATGTCCCCATGATTATATACACCTCTAAGCAGTCAGCCCTCAGTTCCCTACGCTCTAATGAATAAAGTCTTAGCCTGCCCATCTTCTCCTTATAACTCAGGCCCTCGAGTCCTGGCAACATTCTTGTAAATCTTCTTTGTGTAATAAAACAAAGCCATCTCAAATTAGTGTTAGCAGGAACCTTAATACTGGAGATAATTCCAAACATTTCTCCTGGAATGCTCATAGATAGCTATATTGACATTTATGTACATGTGGTGCAGCCTGATTCTCATTGTCTCTAGCTCCCCACTTTAATCTTTGCCACTCTGTCCTGTGTTTAAGAACATAGAACATAGAACAGTGCAGCACAGGAAGAGGCTCTTCAGCCCACAATGTCTGTGGCAAACATGATGCTAAATCAAACTGAATCTTTTTGGCTTGCACATGATCCGTATCCCTCCATTCCCTGCATATTCATGTGTCTGTCTAAAAGCCTCTGAAACACCACTATCATATCTGCTCCCACCAAAAGCCCTGGCACACCGTTCCAGGTACCTATCATTCTCTGTGTACAAAAACCTTGCCCTGTACATCTCCTTTAAACTTTCCCCCTCTCACCTTAAATGCACGTCCTATAATATTTGATATTTCTACCCTAGGAAAAAAACTCTGACTGTTGACCCTATTCTCATAATTTTATAAACTTCTGTCAGGTCTCCCCTCAGCCTCTGCGCTCCAGAGTAAACAACCCAAGTTTTTCCAACCTTTCCTTATAGCTCATACCCTTTAATCCAAAACAGCATCTTGGTAAATCTCTTCTGTACCATTTCCAAAGCTTCCACATCCTTCCTATTAAGGGGTGGCTAGAACTGCACACAATATTCCAGGTGTGGCCTAATCAAAGTTTAATATAGCTGCAACATGGCTTCCTCACTCTTATACTCAATACTCCAACCAATGAAGGCAAGCATGCCTTGTGCCTTCTTTACCACCCTTTACCACTTTCGGGGAGTTATGGACTTGGACCCCAAGATCCCTCTGTACATCAATGCTGTTGAGGAACATGCCATTAACTGTAAACTTTCCCCTTACATTTGACCTTCCAAAGTGCAACACCTCACATTTGCCCAGATTAACCTCCATCCCCCATTTCTCCTCCGCTTGATGCGAAGATGGTAAGAAGAGCCATTTCACTTCCTACGATCTCTCTTTACCCTCCTCTGCTTTTTTACTCACCTGCCACTGTTTCTCATACTTGAGAAACAAAGGACTGCAGATGCTGGAATCTAGAATTCCCTCATACTTGAATTGTCCTTGCATCTCCCCATTGCTACCAATCTCTCCAGGCATTTACTGAAAGGCCTTTCATGGCTCCTTTTCTGCAAATAGCATCTGGATCTACCTCACCCTATTCTTTCAATGAGCCATGTATCCTTATGAAGTTCTTCTTGGCAGCCTCCTTGCTGCCCTATTAAAGTGGTCCACTGAACAGTATATCATCATTGTATGCTCTCATTTTCCTGAAGAATATTTTTGAGTTCAGTACCAAGACCCATAAGACCATAAGATATAGAAGCAGAATTAGGCCATTCAAGCCCATTGAATCTGCTCCGTCATTCAATCCTGGCCTGCTTTTTTTTTCAACCCGCATTCTCTCACCTCCCCTTAACCTCCTTACCAGTCAAGAACCAATGAATTTCTGACCTGAATACATCCATTGACTTGGCCTCCACCACCCTCTGTGGCAACAAATCCCACAGATTCACCACCCTCTGGCTGAAGAAATTCCTCCTCATCTCAGTTTTAAAGGGACATCCCTTTATTCTGAGGCTGCGCCCTCAGATCCTAGACTCTCCTACTAATGGAAACATCCTCTCCACGTCCACTCCATCCAGGCCTTTCAGTATTCTGTTGTGCCTAGTTTTATTGTGCGAGATTGAAATGACATCAGGAAAAGGGATCATAGCTCCCAGCTTCTTTTCTGCATTGTCAACCGTTATCCTGATTCCCATGTCTTCTGTGCTCTCTACCATCACCAGATTCAAGGGGCTCATGGATGTTTTTATCATTAAGATTGAGTCTAACTGCTTGGTGGAATTTGCTGCTCCATCCCTTTCCTCATGCTCATCAAACCAAAGCACCTCACCCCCTCCACACTTCCCACTACCCTTCACCATTTCTCCTCAGCACTTCCCCTAAATTACTCTCCTGTTTCCCTTCTATGAGGGCAGGAACCTCAGATACCCCTGTTACTCAAATCCTTGTGGATGATGTTGAATGAAGATGGACCCAAGAGACAGCTTTCTTACTTACCATGCACAGAAAACACAATGACTGCTTTGAGGTGATCTTGGCTAGAGAAACTGCAGATGCTGGAATCTAGATGAAAAACACTATGATGCGGGAGGGTCTTTGGCTGTTTCCTCTGTGGAGCTCTATTGATCAATAATAGATCTTTGACAAAGTGAAACAAATTCTAGCATGCATGCAAATGTTTTATCCCTGTAAGACTGAGCAAACTACCTTATTGAATGACTAGAATCCTAACTGAAAATGCCAAAACAGATTTGTTCAAAATATACCCATGATAGTCAAATCGAATTGCAACTTTTTAATCTGTTTAGCTCTTTTGTTAGCAGACAGACTTTGAGTCACAAGTCAAACATCTCTGCAGTTTGGAGGAAGAAGGGGAAGGTTGGGGACTTTAGATTTAGTTGATTGTATTGATAACTATAATCAGAGTTGGAGGAGTGTGATTCCTGTTGAAAGAAACTCTCATTTTGAATCATATTTTAATTCTGACTTTGCTAATGTGACAAATAATGTAAAATCCCCAAATTCTCCCTGTGCAACAGGAACAAGCAGGTTAGTCTTTTTTCAGAAAGCTACCTCAAAAAGAATTTACCAAATAATCTTTATGTCATTTAAAATTTTACTTTATAAGCTCTGTCAATATCTTGCCTCAGTAAAGATTTCAACGTCTTCAAATTACACAACTCCTTATACGTGAAAGGAAAAAAAGAAAGTCCAAAATATTACTTTCAAATATAGTTTGCTTTTAGACATTCAATCTTACATCCAGAGCTTGGGAAGGAGAGGAAAGAAGAGGAAAATATGAGCAGCCACTTGAAATACCCAAAGAACAGAGAGTGGTGACTCCAACCGAAATTAAATAATGATATATAATTCTGCGGGAGGTCCAATAAAGTTTGGACATATACCATGAATGGTAGTGGCCTGGGGATTAGTGAGGTACAAAAGGCACCTTGGTGTACAAGTCCAAAGGTTCCTGAAGGTGGCAGCACAGGTAGGTAAGGTAATGAAGAAAGGCAAATGGGTTACTTAGCCAGGACATAAGAGTATAAGAACCAGGATGTCTTGATACAAATTTATAAAAACTTTGGTAAGGCCGCAGCTGGAATATTGTGTGCAGTTCTGGTCATTACGGTATAGGAAGGATGTGATTACACTGGACAGGATGCAGAAGAGATTCACCAGGATAAACTACTTCATACCTGGGATGAAATATTTCAGTTATAAGGAGAGTCTGGACAGGAGGTGCAGATAGGGTAGACAGTTCGAAACGTTTCCCATGGCAGATGTGTCTCAGAGAGTTTAGGTTCATGATGAGGAGCAAAAGGTTTAGAGAGGATCTGAGGAAGTATCTTTTCAAATACACTGCCTGAGATGGTGAAGAGGCAGGTACTCTCACAACATTTTGAAGTATCTGGACGAGTACTTGAATTGCAAGGCACAGTAGGCTACAGATCAAGTACAGGTAAATGGTATTTGTATTAGATAGGACTTGATGGTCAGTATGGTCATGGTGAAATGAAGGGCCTGTTGACTCTATGACTATGAAAGCTGATGATCCAGGCAACCCATCGGCAGTCAATGGCCTGAAGTAATCCCATGGACCTTGAATACCTGCTGAGAGTGATGAAGGATCAGAATGGATACACCATGGTTATCTGGTAGAGGTCCTGTAGGGTATGAAAATTTAAAAACTACTGATACCAGAAATCTGAAACACAATAGAAAGTGCAGGAAACACTCCAGCAGCACAGGCAGCATTGCTAACCTGTTTCTCTTCTCTTCGCACAGAGGCTGCCTGACCTGTGTGTAGAGTCTTACTGTCGAACATGGGGGTTACTTTTTCTCAGCTTCACAATGTATACTTGAACCCAGAGTCCCATAACTTTGCTGGCCTCACTATGTCCATTATTGCCGCATGCCTCATAGCCAATAAAGCATTTTGATTCCGATAGGTCTCTGAGCATGTGATTAGAAGAATAGATAAGAATGAACCAGAGGATGTGGTGAACTTAGTCATTCAGAAGACTTACAATAAGGTTCCACACAGAAGATTGGTCAGATATTAGAGCACATAGAGTCATACAGCACAGAAACAAGTCATATATACCATAGAACATAGAAAATTACAGCACAGTACAGGCCCTTCAGCCCACAATGTTGTGCCGACATTTTATCCTGCTCTAAGATCTATCTAACCCTTCCCTCCCACATAGTCCTCCATTTCTCTATCATTCATGTGTCTATCTAAGAGTCTCTTAAGTGTCCCTAATGTATCTACCCCCACAACCTCTGCCGGCAGTGTGTTCCACGCACCCACCACTCTCTGTGTAAAAAACTTACCTCTGACATCCCCTTTATACCTTCCTCCAATCAGCTTAAAATTATGCTGCCTCCTGTTAGCCATTGTCGCCCTGGGAAAAAGTCTCTGACTGTCCACTCGATTTATGCCTCTTATCATCTTGTACACCTCTATCAAGTCACCTCTCATCCTCCTTCTCTCCAAAGAGAAAAGCCCTAGCTCATTCAACCTATCCTCATAAGACATGCTCTCCAATCCAGGCAGCATCCTGGTAAATCTCCACTGCACCCTCTCTAAAGCTTCCACATCCTTCCTATAATGAGGCCACCAGAACTGAACACAGTACTCTATGTATGGTCTAACCAGAGTTCTATAGAGCTGCAACATTACCTCGTGGCCCTTGAACTCAATACCCTGACTAGTGAAGGCCAACACACCATACGCCTTCTTAACAACCCTACCAACTTGCACGACAACACTGAGGGATCTATGGACGTGGACCCCAAGATCTCTCTGTTCCTCCACACTGCTAAGAGTCCTGCCATTAACCCTGTATTCTGCCTTCAAATTTGATCTTCCAAAGTGTATCACTTCACACTTTTCTGGGTTGAACTCTATCTGCCACTCCTCAGTCCAGCTCTGCATCCTATCAGTGTCCTGTTGCAATCTACAGCAACCTTCTGCACTATCCACAACACCACCAACCTTTGTATCATCACCATCCTTCCACATCCTCATCCAAGTCATTTATAAAAATCACGAAGAGCTGGGGTCCCAGAACAGATCCCTGCAGAACACCACTGGTCACCAACCTCCAGGCAGAATACACTCCATCTACCACCACCCTCTGACTTCTATGAGCAAGCCAATTCTGAATCCACACAGCCAAGTTTCCCTGGATCCCAAGCCTCCTGACTCAAAGCCCTTCAGCAAATGAATACATGCTGACCATCAAGCACGCATTTACACTAATCTTGCACTAATTCCATTTTATACTCTCCACTTAATATTAACTACCCTCTCCCCACCAACACACTCTAGCATACTAGCACGCACATTCTACCACTCACTTGCAGACTTTGGCACATCTGCACCTGGGGGCAATTTACATTAGCCAATTAAGCTATCGACCTGCATATCTTTGGATGTGGAAGGAAACGAAGCTCCCAGAGGAAACCCAAACCAATGTGGTCACAGGGAGAACATGTAAGCTGCAGACAGACAGCATAGGAGGTCAGGATTGAACCCAGGTCATTGGTGCTGTGTGGCAGCAGCTCAGCTCTGGGAGGCACAGATTGAGAACTAGTTAGTGGACAGAAAGCAGAGTGGGAATAAACTGGTGTTTCTTAGGTTGGCAAACTGTGATGAGTGGGGGATTGGTACTTGGGCTCCAGCTATTTATAAATAAACTGTGAAAATTTGGCTGAGAAAAGCCAAATATCATATTTCCAAGTTTGCTAATGATACACAACTAAGTGGGATTGTGAGCAGGGATAAGGGTGTAAACAGGATTCAAGGGGATATAGACAAGCAACATGAACAGCTGAGAACATGGCAAATGCAATATAATGTGGAAGAATGTGAGGTCATCCACTTTGATTAATAAAACAGAGGGGTATTTTTAGATTGCAAACTGTTGACATTCAAAGGGATCTGTTGTGTCTTTGTATGCAATTCACTGTAAGTTAACATGCAAGCAATTTGGAAGGCAAATAGTGTGTTGGTCTTTATTGTGAGAGTACAAGAGTAAAGAACATTCATTGGATTGGTTCCAGAAATGGCAGGTTTACCACATGATGGGAGATTGAGTAGACTAGGCCTATATTCTCTATTTTCAAAACCAAAACAGATGATATCATTTTTGAAATTTACAAAATTCTCAATAAGGTGGATGCAGAGAGAGTGTCTTTGCTAATGAAACTGTACATGGCTTTATCCTACAAGGTGAGAATAAACAGACTAGGCCAATGCTTACTAGAGTTTAGAAGAATGATTAGTGATTTAAATAAATTAGTAAATAACAACAGGTATTTACATGCAATTTCAACAGTTACAAAGACATAGTTTAATATTTTGGGTGCAGACAAATGGTTAGATATTTACAAAGGGAGCACATCTTAGCTGACAAGATACCTTGGACTATTCAAAACATCTTTGTTAGGATAAAGTAATTCACATGGATGGTACAAAAGCTCCTGAGGACACAAACTCCAGACACCCAAAATTAGTGCTGTGACGGTGGACTCTCTGGGTAGACAAATATCCCAATTATTGACAGACCAAATATGCTTATGACCATGTTTGTTCTACTAAGTGGCAAAATAAGTCTGGTCTGGAACCCTTCCTTGATCTTTGTCACATTAGTGCAAAATAACTGAGTTGAAAATTACTGCACCTGCAGTCTCTTTTGTCTCTGAAGATGTTTGATGCCTGTCTTGATGTAACCCAATTAACAGAGCCCCTCTTATGTTTGGCTGATGGATAAGAGAATGTCTCATGGTCATGTTAGTTTACAAACCATATCTCTCCAGAGTCCTCCTGCTGCCAGTGGCCTGTGCTCTGTAGATAGTACTGATTGTTTACACAGCTGTCCTTTTAACTACAAAACTGATTACTGTTGCACAGGTTTTTTGAAGACTGGTTCTCGTTTGTATTTATGCTTGCTACCTCCATAATTCTTGAAGGATGTCCTATATCTAACAATTTCTGGGTTATTTAGAAGCCAGGTTCAGAGACTGAAAATTAGGGCTTGGCCATTTAGTAATGAAGCAACAGGAAATCTCTTCACCAGAGGGTGGTGGATCTTTGGAATTCTCCACCCAAGGGGGATGCAGAGGGTCATTTTCTATGTATGTTCAAGGAAGAACTATCAATATTTTGGATATTAAGGGAGTCAAAGGGATATGGGGTTAAAACAAAGTAATGTTGAGGAAAGGGATCAGCCATCATCTTATGAGATGGTGGAGTAGGCATGAGGGGTCGATTACTTTTCCAGCAATTCCTTCTGTTTTTATGTTGTTAAAACATCTTCTGGTTCAACAATGTCCTCCTTTACGAGAAGGAAATCCATAAGACCAGAAGACGTAGGAGCTGAATTAGGCCATTCGGCCCATTGAGTCTGCTCCGCCATTCTATCATGGTTGATTTATTTTTCCCTCTCAACCCCATTCTCCTGCCTTCTCCCTGTAACCTTCATGCCCTTACTAATCAAAAACCTATCAACCTCTGCTTTAAATATACCCGATGACTTGGCCTCCACAGCCGTCTGTGGCAATGAATTCCACAGATTCACCACCCTCTGGCTGAAGAAATTCCTCCTCATCTCTGTACTAAAAGGACGTTTTTCTATTCTGAAGCTGTGCCCTCTGGTCTGACACTCTCCCACTACTGGAAACATCCTCCCCACGTCCAGTCTATCCAAACCCTTCAATATTCGGTAAGTTTCAATGAGATCCTCATCATCCTTCTAAACTCCAGCGAGTACAGGCCCAGAGTCATCAAACACTGAATTCTCCAACCTTAAGCAATCCCCACACCCCCCCCACCACCCCCACACCCCCACACCCCACACTCACACCCAACCATGCCTCTTCTTTTCTTCCCTTTCCTAGCGTCCCTCTCTTCTTTCCACCCCTTTTTTTACCTCCTTACCTTTGACCCATCCCCCAGTGGATCTGCTCTCCCTTCCTCCCCCCCACCTGCCTATCATTATCTCTTACTTGCATCTGCCTATCACCTCCTTGTACCCACCCCACCTCCCCTCTTTTGTCCACCTATCACTGCTCTGTTTTTCCATCCGATATATTGGGCTTCCCCTTTTCTTATCTTCAGTTTTGAAGAAGGGTCCTGATCCGAAACGTTGACCGCCTGCTTTTCTCCACCGATGCTGCCTGGCCTGCTGTGTTCCTCCAGCATCATACTGTTTTTCATCCAGATTCCAGCATCTGCAGTCCTTTGTTTCTCTATCAAGTGCTCCTCGTACATTAACCCTTACATTCTCGGGATCATTCTTGTAAACCTGCTCTGGACCCTCTCCAATTCCAGCTCATTCTTCCTTAGATATGGAACCCAAAACTGCTCACAATATTCCAAAGATGGTCTGACCAATGCTTTATAAACCCTCAGCATTACATCCTTGCATTTATATTCTAGTCCTCTTGAAATGAATGCTAACATTGCATTTGTCTTCCTTACGACTGACTCAACCTGCAAGTTAACCTTTAGGGAATCCTGCACGAGGACTCCCAAGTCCCTTTACACCTCCGATTTCTGAATTTGCTCCCCATTTATAAAATAGTGTACACCTTTATTCCTTCTACCAAAATGCATGACCGTACACTTCCCTACGCTGTATGCCATCGGCCACTTCTTTGCCCATTCTTCCAACCTGTCCAAGTCCTTCTGCAGACTCCCTGCTTCCTCAACACTACCTGCCCCTCCACCTATCTTTGTTTCATCCGCAGACTTGGCCACAAAGCCCTCAATTCTGTCATCCAGATCATTATCATATAACGTGAAAAGTAGCGAACCCAACACCGACCCCTGTGGAACACCACTAATCACTGGCAGCCAACCAGAAAAGGCCCCCTTTATTCCCACTCTTTGCCTTCTGCCAGTCAGCCAATCTTCTATCCATGCTGGTACCTTTCCTGTGATACCATTGGCTCCATGGAATCAATTCAAGAGTAGAGATGAGGCCAGAATCCACCGGTGTCAGTGGGCATTGCAGGAAGCCTATGTGTGTGGATGTCAGTTAAGGATAAAATGGAGTTGGATTTTGATATTTTACCTGCATAAAATCAAAACCTGTAACCACAGTGAACAAATGTATAGGAGTGTTGTTGCTTGCATGCAAATTTCTTGTGTGGCTGGAAATTTCTTCTGTAAATAAAATCCAGTGCTAATTAAGTGGTAAACATGTATTTGTACCAGTGGGATGATGGAAAGTGAAACAAACTGCTTTGATGGTAGCTTTTGAAAAAGCAGGTTATATATTTTGTGTTTATTCATTTTTATCTGAGTACAGGAATATTGAGAGACCAAACATCTGCAGCTAGGCTTGCCAGTAAGTCGGGTTTACATCGATTATTGTGACCCTTCTGCAATGCCCACATTGTATTACACTTCGACTAAGCTGTAGATCTTCTGGGAAAGTATTCAGATAAATATCAAGAGAGTTGATCGTTTGACCCATATTTTACTTGAGATATCTATATGAAAGAACGGTATATAGAATTGTGGTGTAATTGATAACCGTGCCCCATTTGGCAGCACAAAGTAACTGATAACAATCCCCATTGCTCACCTTTCCCCTTTATTCAAAGAGTGATAGAGTTATATGTCACGGAAACAAACCCCTTGAACTAACTCTTCCATGCCGACCAAGTTGTCTACCTGAACTAATCGCATTTGGCTGTGTTTGGCCCCTATCCTTCTAAACCTTTCCTATCCATGTACCTGTCCAAATGTCTTTTAAACGTTGTAATTGTACCTGCCTCTACCACTTCCTCTGGCAGCTTGTTCCATATACCCACCATGCTCTGCATGGAAAGAAAAGCCCCTCAGTTCCAAATTAGACTCCCCTACTCAGGGAAAAAGACTGTAACCATTCACTTATCTATGCCCCTCATGATTTTATATACCTCTGTAAGGTCACCAATCTGTGTTCCAGGGAAAACAGCCTCTCAAGCCCTCCAGTCCCAGTTACATCCTTGTGAATCTTTTCTGCACCTTTTCCACTTTATGACATCTCTCCTAAAGCCAGTTAACTAGAGCTGCACACAATATTTCAAGTGTCGTCTCACCAACGTCCTCTACAGTTATAACATGATGTTTCAACTCTTGTACTCAGTACCCTGACTGATGAAGTCAAGCATGTTAAACACCTTCTGCACCACCCTGTCTAGTTGTGTCACCACTTTCAGGGAACTTTGTAACTTCTTTCATGCATTCGACCTGCTGCATGCTGGAATCACCTATCCCTGGATCCATCATTGTGTGATAGATTCTTGTGTGCATCCTCATCATTAGCTAAGTATCTTTATAATAATTTACTGAACCTCTTCTTTTGAAGGATGCATGAAATCAGTGATGAGCTGCGTGCATTTTCAATATAAGCATTTTTTTTCTAGTATTGGTATTGGTTTATTATTGTCACTTGTACCGAGGTACAGTGAAAAACTTGTCTTGCATATTGATCATACAGATCAATTCATTACACGGTGCAGTTACATTGGGTTAGTACAGAGAGCATTGATGTAGTACATGTAAAAACAATAACAGTGCAGAGTAAAGTGTCACAGCTACAGAGAAAGTGCAGTGTTATAAGGTGCAACAAGGTAGATCGTGAGGCTATAGTCCATCTCATCCTATAAGGGAACCATTCAACAGTCTTATCACAGTGGGGTAGAAGCTGTCCTTAAGTCTGGTGGTACGTGCCCTTAGGCTCCTGTATCTTCTACCTGATGGAAGAGGAGAGAAGAGAGAATGACCCGGGTGGGTGGGGTCTTTGATTATGCTGGCTGCTTCACCAAGACAGCAAGAGGTAAAGACAGAGTCCAAGGAGGGGAGGCTGGTGTCTGTGATGCACTTGGCTGTGTCTACAACTCTCTGCAGTTTCTTGCAGTCCTGGCCAGAGCAGTTTCCATACCAAGCCATGATACATCCAGATAGGATGCTTTCTATGGTGCATCAATAAAAGTTGGTGAGTGTCAAAGGGGATAAACCGAATTCCTTTAGCCTCCTGGGGAAGTAGAGGTGCTGGCGAACTTTCTTGGCCGTGGCATCTACGTGATCTGACCAGGACAGGCTGTTGGTGATGTTCACTCCCAGGAACTTGAAGCTCTCAACTGTCTCGACCTCAGCACCGTTGATGTAGACAGGTGTATGTAAACCGCCCCCTTCCCTGAAGTCAATGACCAGCTCTTTTGTTTTATTGACACTGAGGGAAAGGTTGTTGTCATGACACCATTCCACTAAGCTCTCTATCTCCTTCCTGTACTCTGACTCATCGCCGTTTGAGATACGGCCTGCTACGGGGGTACCACCTGCAAACTTGCAGATGGAGTTAAAGCAGAATCTGGCTACACAGTTATGAGTGTATAGGGAGTAGAGTAGAGGGCTGAGGATGCAGCCTTGTGGGGCACCAGTGTTGAGAATAATCATGCCGGAGGTATTGCTGCCTATCTTCACTGATTGAGGTCGTTGGTTAGAAAGTCAAGGATCCAGTTACAGAGGGAGGTGTTGAGTCCTAGGTCTTGGAGTTTGGTGACAAGTTTGCTTGGAGTTATTGTATTGAAGGCAGAGCTGTAGTCAATAAACAATAGTCTAACGTAGGTGTCTTTACTGTCCAGATGCTCCAGAGCTGAGTGTAGGGCCAAGGAGATGGCATCCACTGTAGAATTGTTTCGGCGATAGGCAAATTGCAGTGGGTCGAAATTGTCTGGGAGGCTGGGGTTGATGCATGCCATAACCAGCCTCTCAAAGCACTTCATGATAGTGGATGTCAGATCCACTGGTCGGTAGTCATTGAGGCATGTTACCTTGCTTTTCTTCAATAACGGGATGATAGTGGTCTTCTTAAAACAGGTGGGAACCTGAGATTGAAGCAGGGAGAGGTTAAATATGTCCACAAATACTTCTGCCAGCTGATCAGCACAAGATCTGAGCACACGGCCAGGGAGACCATCTGGGCCAGATGCTTTCCTCGTGTTTACTCTCCGGAAGACGGATCTTACGTCCTCAACGGTGACCATGGGTTCAGTTACATTGGAGGCTGTCAGGGTGGGTGGTGACAATCCACTTCCCTTCTGTTTAAAATGCGCATAGAATGCATTAAACTCATCAGGAAGGGATGCGCTGTTGTTAGCTATGCAGCCCAACTTTGTCTTGTAGCCTATTATGGCATGTACGTTCTGCCATAACTGATGGCTGGTCTGGGACTCTATTTTGAGTCGGTATTGCCTCTTGACATCCCTGATAGCTTTCAGAAGGTTATATCTCATTTTCTTGTACAGATCAGGATCACCAGATTTGTGTGCAGCAGTCCTCGACTTCAGTAGGGAGTGGATCTCCCATTTCATCCATGGTTTCCTGTTGGGAACACCCGTATTGTCCTCTTGGGTACACAGTCCTCAACACACTTGCTGATAAAGTCTGTGATGGTTGTGGCATACTCATTTAGGCTGGCAGCTGAGTCTTTGAACATGGACCACCTTTGTGAATTCTACGGCTGCAGAGTTCAATGTTCAATGCTCTTTACAATGTTTGCAGCTCTGTTGTAACCAGGTGATTCAACAACGCTGTGACAGGTGGGCACTTGTAATTTGTCTGCATTTGAAAACCATTTTTAATGCTGTTGTAAATTCACTCGGGGTAATTTTAGCTTCAGATAATGGCATTAAGCAAATAAAGTGAGCTGGGCCAGCTAAAAATGTCTTTCTGTTGAAGACCATGTTTATGGGAAGTCTGGCTAACAATGAATGCTTTATGCAGTGGTCTTAAATCCAAAATTATGTGCAATATCTTGGTCAGACCAATTCATTCCTCCCACTTCCAGGAAGCTTTCAAAGCAACCTGTCCTCAAGGGCAGAGATCTGTTAAATGATACAAAACCTGTCATCATCTGTTAAGCTCTTAATATCTGCCTTTAAAAGCCGAGGAGGTTGGATTTCCTCAGGATTTTTTTCGAAGCAACAATTTCTTGTAATAGGAAGTAGGACAGAGAAAAGGAATGTTGGTAACAATGTTAGGTCTAGACAGCTGTAGCAAGAAGTTAATTTGTTTATTGAGCTATCCGGTTTCTGGGTACAAGGGGATGTCCATTGTAAATATACTCATTTCCATTTGTTCACATCTCTTAAGGACAAATATCTGGCAATTGTTGTGGGTTTGAATAGTTTACCATCAAACATAAACTGTTTCTGTTTCTTCTATTTGTCTGCTTTGCGTTTATGGTGAAGTACAAGGTGTTTGGACAAGTAAAACTTGTAAGGTTCTTGATTTGTCTGCTTGACATCATAAAATACATTCTTATATTCTCCATCAGACAAGGTAAGAAGAGTCGCCTTGAAGGATTTTTGATGCATGGGTGTATAACTTTTTTTGTGGGGAGGGGCAGATTTGTTATGCAAATCACTTTGGAGACCACTCATGGGAAACCTATTTTATTACCAATACAAAACTGGATATTAATATTTTTAATTATGTATAAAGACAGAAATGCCATAGTTCTCACTGTTTCCACACTGTTTCCTCACTGTTCTGCTCGTTGCCTCCTTGTTGCTCCTTCCTGCTCCGTTGCCTTTTTGCTTTCACTCTGGGTGCCTCTTTGATACCTCCTTGCAGACCCTTGATGCTCCAGTTACTGCCCCAATACTGGTCCACTCATTACATTTGAGGTACTCCTGATGACCAGTACTCTTTCTTCCTTTCCTGTGCCCTTGTGTTATGCACTGACTGGCCTATGCCCACCAGTACTTTATACAGCAACAGGCCAATGGCCATCATATCTTATAGTGACTGACATGTGCCCTCCAGCAATGTGTCTACTTTATGGTGACAGACTCATGTCCATCAATAAAGTACACCCGGATCTAGAACTGGATACACACCTGGAACCAGATTCGAGTTCAGAAGATCAGACCAGCCTGACACGGTCCCTGGATTATTCATAGTTAGGCATTTCATCAATGGAACTCAGTTTCCAAGACCTCTCGAGTTTCTGGTCCCAGGGTGGCACAGTGGCACTGCAAGGATGGCACAGTGGTACTGCATATAGCTGCAGCAACCCAGGTTTGATCCTGATCTCCGGTGCTGTCTATGTGGAGTTTGCATCCTTTCCCTGTGCCCATGTTGATCTCGCCTGGGTGCTCCAGTTTCCTCCCATATCCAAAAGACGTGCTGGTTGATGGGGGGGTGTGGCAGGTATGGTAGTGTAGCAGTTAGCGTAATGCTATTACAACGCCAGCGACGCAGGTTCAATTCCAGCCACTGTCTATAAGGAGTGTGTACATTCTCCCTGTGTCTGCGTGGGTTTCCTCCAGGTGCTCCGGTTTCCTCCCACGCTCCAAAGATGTACGCGTTAGGAAGCTGTGGGCATGTTATGTTGTCGCCGGAAGTATGGCGACACTTGTGGGCTGCTCCCAGAACACTCTATGCAAAAGATGTATTTCACTGTGTGTTTTGATGTACATGTGACTAATAAAGATATCTTATCTTATAACTAGCTACTGAAAATTTCTCCCACTGTAGGTGGCTGGTAGGAGAATCAAAGCAGTTTTAATGGTCATCTGTTAAAGAATAGATTACAGGGAAGGGAAATAAGCAGGGCTATGGTATTGATAGGATTGCTTTGAAAGCTGATAGATTTGACAGGCTGAATGTCCGCTGTGTCATAAAAAAGTATGAAAAATATGAGATCCCATGTGCCATGCTCCATTGGCTCCCTGATCTGGTAAGGTCTTTGGCCTGACATGGGCACATACCTGGAATCAGGAGAGCCCTGAGATCCGGTGTGGAAAGCACCCCAAGGCCTGGCTTCAGGAAGAACCCAGGAACTGCATCAGCTGGGCTCCAGGGACTGCAAGGATAGCAGGGAAACCAGTGCAGCAAGAAGGGTGGTGTAAGGTACTGACAAGTATGCAAAAGGGAAATACGGCTGATGCTGGAAATCCAAAATAAAAATTGAAGACACTGGAAGCATTCAGCAGGACATACAGACCCATTTTATGCACATCTTTAATTAAATGGTGACTTGGAAAAATATGCTCCACTAAATTCAGGAAAGACAAAAAAATTATATGCACAGTATATCCTTCATCCATGCTGCAATAGGATCTCAGTCCTTTGTACGTCTGGATAAGGGTCCCTAATGCAGTTCATGATCATATCCCCAAAATTAATTTGTCCAAAAACAGTCTGTGCTAAACATGCCATCCTTATGCCCACATTCATTTATCCAGAGCCCTTAAACCTCCAAAGCCCACTTACTGTGACTTCCAAGTACCCATTCCCAGCTCATAAGCCTGAAGTCCACTTATCTTACAACTCAGGTAGCAGCAGGAAATTATCTAATGAGCTTGTACCTCACTCTTCAAGCACATAGAATTACTCTGTATCTGCATTTCAGGGACTGGATTTTATGGTGTGCTAGATCACCACACCCTGATACCCAGAAGTCAATCAGTTGTTTACGAGAGAAGCATTGTCCATAGCGGCCCCAAGAGGAAGTGGGAAGGGATTGGAGAGAAGATGAACCTTTCTAGCTCTGGCCACACTCAATGATTCAGAAACAGTTTCTTCCCCTCCGCCATCAGATTTCTGAATGGTCCATTAACCCATGAACACTACCTCGTTATTCCTTTTTTGTTTGGACCATTTAATTTTTGTGTAACTTATAGTAATTTTATGTCCTTGCACTGTACTGCTGCTGCAAAACAACAAATTTCATGTCATATAAGTCTGTGATAATAAATTGGAATTGGTTTATTATTGTCACTTGTACCGTGGTTCAGTAAAAAAATTGTCTTGCAGATCGTTCATACAGATCAATTCATTACACAGTGCATTGAGGTAGTACAAGGTAAAACAATACAGGTATTGAGTAAAGTGTCACAGCTACAGAGAAAGTGCAGTGCAGGTAGACAATAAGGTGCAAAGTCATAACGAGGTAGATTGTGAGGTCAAGAGTCCATCTCATCGTACTGGGAAACCATTCAATAGGCTTATAACAGTGGGGTAGAAGCTGTCCTTGAGCCTGGTGGTACATGCTTTCAGGTTCTTCTATCTTCTGCCTGATGGGAGAGGGGAGAAGAGAGAATGTCCTAGATGGGTAGGGTCTTTGATTATGCTGGCTGCTTTACCGAGGCAGCGAGAAGTATAGACAGAGCCCATGGAGAGCTGGGCAGAGCAGTTGCCATACCAAGCCGTGATGCATCCAGATAGGATGCTTTCTATGGTGCATTGGTAAAAGTTGGTGAGTGTCAAGGGGGACATGCCAAATTTCTTTAGCCTCCTGAGGAAGTAGAGGTGCTGGTGAGCTTTCTTGGCCATGGCATCTATGTGGTTGGACCAGGACAGGCTATTAGTGATGTTCACTCCTAGGAACTTGAAGCTCTCAACCCGCTCGACCTCAGCACCATTGATGTAGACAGGTGCACGCGCACCTGATTCTGATTCAATATTGACATGTGACACATACAGGTCCTCGAATGCCCAACTTATGTACAGTCGGTATTTATAAATGAGCATTTGGGAAACTAACAGGATGGATTTGCCAGCTGCTGCTGGGCTGCAAACATCCACTGCCGTCTGGGAATTCAGTTTGCAGCTGCATTTCTGACTTGCGAAATGTTCGGATTAAGAACAGTTCACAGGAAGGGAACTCCACTGTAACCTGGGAGGATCTATTATCAAGAAGTAGAGGAAATGGAACAAATTGTCAATTATCATCAATAACCACAAAACTGATTCAGTTTGTGAGATACTCATTGTTTTTAGATGCACTAAAACTTTTGCCAATTTGTCAGTCTTGGGTCAGAATTTGTTTAAATTTTGGCTCAAGTCCAGTTTTCAAAATGTTTCTGTACCATGTATTCTTGATAAGATCACTTATATTCAACCATACTGTCTTCGATTGTTTTTAATTAAGCCACTAATTAGGCATTGACTGCTTGAGTTCTGATCTTGCCCTTGACTGCCTTGATTCTTGCCCTTGACTGCCAAACAAATGCTTAGACACAAAAGGGCTCCTAACCAATCTCGTGATTTATTTTTAAAAAGAAAGGTGATCATTAAAGTTATGTTCTGGTTTACCAACTGTCTGAGGCTGAACCAAACTGTTGATGTGGACTCTGACCTCACGATCTTGTTGTGACCTTGCACCTTATTGCACTGCACTTTCTCTGTAGCTGTGATACTTTACTCTGTACTGTTATTGTTTTTACCTGTACTACATCAATGCATTCTGTACTACCTCAATGTAACTGCACTGTGTAATGAATTGACCTGTATGATCGGTATGCAAGACAAGTTTTTCACTGTACCTCTGTACAAGTGACAATAATAAACCAATATCAATACCAACACCAATACGAAGACCTTGAAGTGGGCCTTCGTAACATCATGAGGATTACCTTTTTATGCACACAATGCTACAAAAGTCAGCCCACCCGTTAATCTGCAGTTAGAACCTTATGCATGATTTGTTATCGCAGAATCGACCGTGGCCAGGAGTACCCAATAGAGTTTCCTATTTTTAATTGTTCTTGTGTTTAAGATCATCCAAACTCTGCTGCCTGTACCCAATTTGTTGCAGGTCCCCTTCAAACATCATGACAGCATTTGCTGTCTTGTATTGGCTCCTGACTGAGCCTCATCTCAGTTTAAACATGTTCAACCTCTGTTTCAAATCCCATTGTTTCAGCCCTCCCTTTTTATCAATAGCTTCCTTGACTCCTACAACCCTTTGAGATATGCTCAGTTTTTCAGTGCTGGGCTTCTGTCTACCCTCACTTTTAACTGGCTACTGTCCCTTTAGCAACCAAACTCTGCAATGCTCTGCCTTTCACCTCTTTCATTCTCTGTCTGCCTTTAAAATACTTAAGCCTTCCCTTGTGATTAAGCTTTGAATAAATCTCTTTGTGATTGATGATTGATGATTTTCCCGTGAAACACCTTGGAATGTTTTGAAATGCAAAAGGTGAAATACAAATGCAATTTGCTGTTTTTGCAGTATGTGCCCAGTCTTAGGATCAAATAGTTTCAAACAGAGTATGGCATAATTAGAATGAAAATCAAAAAACTGCAGATGCTGGAATTCAGAAATAAATAGACAGAAGATGCTGGAAACAATGAAAAGATCAAGCAGCATCTATGGAGAGAAAAACAGATTTAAGGTTTCAGGTTGAAGTCCCTTCATCAGAAATGGGAAAGAGAGATTAAATAGCTACTTTAAATTGCAGAAGTGAACAAGAGGGATTATATAGGGCAAAAGGAATATCTGTGATAGAATGAGGCCAGTCTTGTCCTGGGGATGAGTTGCAGAGGTTGTCCAGTGAAATAGATTAATGAGGGAGCTAGGGCTTTTCTCTTTGGAGAGGAGGAGGATGAGAGGTGACTTGATAGAGGTGTACAAGATGATAAGAGGCATAGATTGAGTGGACAGTCAGAGACATTTTCCCAGGGCAACAATGGCTAACACAAGGGGACATAATTTTAAAGTGATTGGAGGAAGGTATAAGGGGGACGTCAGGGGTAGGTTTTTTACACAGAGAGTGGTGGGTGTGTGGAACGCACTGCCGGCAGAGGTTGTGGGGGCAGATACATTAGGGACATTTAAGAGACTCTTAGATAGACACATGAATGATAGAAAAATAGGGGGCTATGTGGGAGGGAAGGGTTAGATAGATCTTAGAGCAGGATAAAATGTCGGCACAACATTGTGGGCTGAAGGGTCTGTACTGTGCTGTAGTGTTCTATGTTCTATGAGGGCAGTTAGAGAGTGAAAATACAAACAAAGAAGGTAATAGCAGGGCAGTGGAACATGCCTGGAAAAGAGAGATAAACTGAGTCAAAATCACAGGTGGATGACTTGAAGCATAAATGACCTGTTCTGATACAGACAGAGAAAGCAATTGGTATTAGTTTATTATTGTCACTTGTACCAAGTAACAGTGAAAAACTTGTCTTCCTTACCGATCGTACAGGTCAATTCATTACACAGTGCAGTTACATTGAGTCAGTACAGAGTGCATTGAGGTAGTACAGGTAAAAACAATAACATTACAGAGTAAAGTGTCACAGCTACAGAGAAAGTGCAGTGCAATAAGGTGCAAGGTCACACAAGGTAGATTGTGAGGTCAGAGTCCATCTCATCGTATAAGGGAACCGTTCAATAGTCTTATCACGGTGGGGTAGAAGCTGTCCTTGAGCCTGGTGGTATGTGCCCTCAGGCTCCTGTGTCTTCTGCCTGATGGGAGAGGAGAGAAGAGAGAATGACCCGGTTGGCTGGGGTCTTTGGTTATGCTGGCTGCTTCAGCAAGGCAGCGAGAGGTAAAGACAGAGTCCATGGGGGGGAGGCTGGTTTCCGTAACACACTGGGCTGTGTCCACAACTCTCTGCAGTTTCTTGCAGTCCTGAGCAGAGCAGTTGCCATACCAAGCCGTGATGCATCCAGATAGGACGCTTTCTATGGTGCATCAATAAAAGTTGATGAGTGTCAAAGGGGACATACCGAATTTCTTTAGCCACCTGAGGAAGTAGAGGCGCTGGTGAGCTTTCTTGGCCGTGGCATCAAGTTACCTTTGGAGAAGTTGGAGAATTCAGTGTTGAGTCCAGAAGGCTTCAACATGCCCAGATAAGATAAGATGTTTATTTATTAGTCACATGTACATTGAAACAGACAGTGAAAACTGTCTTTTTGTGTTACTGAGCATGTGCTGGGGGCAGCCCGCAAGCGTCGCCACTCTTCCGGCGCCAACATAGCATGCCCACAACTCCTAACCTATCCATCTTTGGAATGTGGGAGGAAACCCACACAGACACAGGGAGAACATACAAACTCCTTACAGACAGCAGCAGGAATTGAACCCGGGTTGGTGGCACTGTCATTGCATTAAGCTAACCACTACACTACCGTGCCACCTTATGGAAGATGAGGTGTTGTTCCTCATACTGGCATTGGGCCTTTTTGTAATTGTGTAGGCAGTTATGTTAAAGTGGGAATGGGATGGACAATTAACATGGCTGGCAAACAGAGGCTCAGGGTGACTTCTGCAGAATGAATGCATGTGCTCCACAAAGGGATACCCAATCTGTGTTTTGCTTCTTTAATATAGGAGAGACCACAGCATAATTAGATTTTAGCATTGCCTAATCAATGCAGCTTGACACCCCAAATCTTAGATCGCTGGCTGCATGCATTTAGACATTTTCAATTTCTCCAGATGGTCACTCAGTTTGGTATGGTAGCTTGTACCCATGAGAAACCATCCTTAGCTTACAAGATCCACAGAAGTTTCGCCAACTTATGTGAAACAGTTTAACTAGGCAATGCCCAACTGGAGATTGTGAGATCCTAATATCTACAAATAATTGCCCTGTTCCCTCACAACGCAGAAATGATAATACTTCAGAAATACAGGAACTCTAAAGTGATTATTGACACCCTGAGGATATGAAAACAATGACATAATAGATCTTCCTTTCTTTTGTCGATGGTTCCAGTTGGTTCTGATTAGCTTGTGTAATCTTCAGCCATTTCTGTTTTATGGTAGAAGCTGGAGAATTTCTGTATTATTATTGGTCTGCTGAGATAATAATTTATGAATGGTTGAAATTATTCCTTTTAGGAAGAGGAAGTGAATTACTTGTTCTTTGATAATGAGTCAGATTTTAGTTCTACAAAAAGGATGCAAGGCTAAATTATGTTTGAAAATATACTAACAATGAGTTGGATTATACTCCTCTTCAGCTGGCACTTCAGGTAGAAAGGCTGACTAATAACGTTGTTCTAGACAGCACACTCCTGAATTCATTGCTTGGGAATTGAGGTGCGGAAGTGCAGGACATCCTGGAGATCAGATGCCAAAGCGTCTGATCTCCCACCCCATCACTGTACATAGCACTGATTCCCGGGGCAGATTTCAGTCAGAAACCCATCACATCTGGTAGCTGAACTTCATGCTCATCAAGGCTGGCGTATCTGGCACAGCCCCATTCAAATGAATGGGGCTGTAAACCTGGAGGGAAGTGCAAGTGAGGGCAAGTAGTTATCTTTTCCTTTAATTAATATAATTTTAAAAATATGTATTAATTATGTTTTTAAATACATTATTTTGATATCTTTTCTGTTAGTTAAATGTAGAGTACGACAGCCTAGAAACAGGCCCTTCGGCCCATCTAGTCCATGCCGACCTGATCTTCTGCCTAGTCCCATCTATCTGCACCCAGACCATATCCCTCCAAACCCCTCCCATCCATGTACCTATCCAAACTTCTCTTAAATGTTACAATTGAACCCACATCTACCACTTCCATTGGCAGCTCGTTCCACACTTGCACCTCCCTCTGAGTGAAGAAGTTCCCCCTCAGATTCCCCTTAATTATTTCACCTTTCACCTTAAGCCTATGACCTCTAGTTCTAGTCTCACCCAATCTGAAGGGGAAAAGCCTGTATGCATTCACCCTATCTATACCCCTCATAATTTTGTATACCTCTGTAAGATCTCCCCTCATACTCCTGCAGTCCAGGGAATAAAGTCCTAACCTATTCAACCTTTCCCTATAACTCAGGTCCTCAAGTCCCGGAAACATCCTTGTAAATTTTATCTACATCCTTTCAAGCTTATTGATATCTTTTCTGTAGGTAGGTGATCAGAACTGCACACAATACTCTAAGTTTGGCCTCACCAACATATTGTACAGCATCAACATAACATCCCAACTCCTGTACTCAATGCCCTGATTTATGAAGGCCATCGTGACAGAAGCTCTCTTTATGACCCTATCTACCTGCGATGTCACTTTCAGGGAACTATGGATCTGGGTTCCCAGGTCCCTTTGTTCTACCACACACCTCAGTCCCCTACCATTCACCGTGGGTTGCCTGCATTAAATTCCATCTGCCATTTTTCTCCACTGCCAGGAGAATTCCAAGCGCAAACAGGAGGAATAGCACCTCGTTTTCCATCTTGGAACCTTGCAGCCTAACGTCATGGACATTGAATTCTCCCACTTTAAGTAATCCCCACCCCACTTCCCCACAATCCCACCCCCCCCCCCCCACCACCATGCTTCTTCTCCTCTTCGCTTTCCAAGCCTCTTTTTTCAACCTTTTTTTTCCTCTCCCTCCTTACCTTTGACCCATCCTCCAGTGGATCTGCTCTCCCCTCCTCCCCCACACCTGCCTATCACTGTCTCTTACCTGCATTTACCTATCACTACCTTGTGCCCACCCCACCTCCCCTCTTTTGTCCACCTATCACTGCTCTGCTTCCCCCCCCCCTATATATTGAGCTTCCCCTTTTCCTGTCTTTAGCCCTGAAGAAGAGTCCTGACCCGAAACATTGACCGCCTGCTTTTCTCCACAGATGCTGCCTGACCTGCTGGCTTTGTGTTTTTCGTCTAGATTCCAGCATCTGCAGTGTTTTGTTTCTTGAGTTCTTCCAACAGTTTATCTTTAGCTCCAGCCTCAGGAATTAATCAGGGTGAGGGGTGGATTTGGTGTTTGAGGAACTGTGTGTGTAGCAGAATACTTTAGCCTTCCCTTTATGTACTTGCAAATTCTGCATAAAAGCACATTGACATTCTTGAGACAGTGAGAGAGAATTTAAGATAGAAAAGAGAGAAACAGAAGTTTAAATCTGCCGAAAATTTTAATGTCCTGAGGAAAATTGTTTCTAATTGACTTCGGGAGTCATTTTTTGGAAGCCAGTTCCAACTGAGATTTGCCCAGAAGAAAGCACCCACAATCAGACAGCCATTTTTCATATGCTCAGTCATAGAGTATTAAAAGCCAGAAGAACATAAGAAGAATTGGAACAGGTGTAAACTATATGACCCATCCAATCTCTTTTGCAATTCAACAAGATCATGTTTAAGCTATTCCATCAACCTCATTTTATTGCCTCATCTCCAGATCCTTTGACACAGTGCCTAAAAATCTGTTGATCACAGACTTGATCATCACTTGATTATCAACTGAGCATCTGTATCTCTCTGGAACAGAGAATTACAAACATTCATCCCACCTCTAAGTAATGAAATTTCTTCTCACCTCAGTCTTAAATGGACACCCTTTCATTCTGAGACCATAACCCAGAGCTCTTGATTGTCCAACCAGGGGAAACAGACATTGAGCATCTTCAATGTCAATTCTCCAATAATTTTATATGTTTCAATATAATGATCTCTTAATCTTCTAAACTTGAGGAAGCATATACCTCTTCTTACAGATCAACTCAGGAATCAGTCTAATAAACATGTGTTGCTCCCCTTGTTAGGCAGGTAAGTATACTTTAAAAGGACCTATAAGCTTGTTGCAAGGGATGCCAAGCATTTCCACTGTAGGCCCACAACAGCAAACATCAGTAGCACCTGAGGTCCATGCCATTCCCATTAATTTCTCTGATACATTTCTTCAGTAAGTTTATATTTGTTTCATATTCTCAATAGTTCCTTAATTCCCATTATTTTTAGTCTGTTCTCTGTGTCTTTTGCTGTGAAGGTAATCGCAGGGCTTTTCTCTTTGGAGAGAAGGAGGATGAGAGGTGACTTGATAGAGGTGTACAAGATGATAAAAGGCATAGATCAAGTGGACAGTCAGAGACTTTTTCCCAGGGTGACAATGGCTAACACAAGGGGACATAATTTTAAGGTGATTGGAGGAAGGTATAAGGGGGATATCAGGAGTAGGTTTTTTACACAGAGAGTGGTGGGTGCATGGAAAACACTGCCTGCAGAGGTTGTGGGGGCAGATACATTAGGGACATTTAAGAGACTCTTAGATAGACACATGAATGATAGAGAATGGGGGGTCTATGTGAGGGAAGGGTTAGATAGATCTTAGAGCAGGATAAAATGTCAGCACAACATTGTGGGCCGAAGGGCCTGTACTGCAGTATAGTGTTCTATTTTCTATAAAGTACTTGTTTAGTATCTCAGCCAGTGTTTCAATTAGAGAATGAGGGCATCCCATTATATTTTTTCTTTCTTATCATCTAAGAACCCATGTTTAGTTTTGTTGAATTCAGCTCATCTTTTTTTTATAACGTAAAATCCTTTCAATGTCTTTCCTTGTTTTTTTTGCTTGTTCATGTTCATTTTCTATGCCATCACACTTTATCAATGCATTGATTATCCTTCACGAATGTTTAAAATAACCTCATTCTAAGGTTGCTTTTGCTTTTGGCAAAATAGTAAACTTTTTTTGGTTTATCAACCAGTTCCTTCATTGTCACTCTCAAAGTTAACCTTGAATTTTACCACATTAATATTGTTCTTCTTTGTCATATAAAACAGACTTGAAAGCTGGTGTGGCCTGCTCTTGCTCATTTTTATGCAAGATTAATTTTTTGGGTATTCAATTCAGAGAATGATTTGTATTTAAAAACTAAGTAGAAATGTTGATGGTACAGAATGCATGGGTTGAGGAAGACTATAAAACATAATCTTCTGAAATGCTGGAGAAAATCTAAGCCCCTCTACTGCTGGTGACCTTATGACAGGAGTATGGCACTGAAAGATCAAAAGAGATTGAACTGGTAGTCGTCAGTATTATAAGACTGATAAATAATCCTGAATCATCATCCAACAATGGATCTAAAATGGTAAATTTCTTGCATCACATTTTTGAGCATTTCACACTTATAAAAGAAAAGAAAAATCAGGGACTTCAGGTGACTTGCATAAAGTCTGTAATTTTCATTCCACTGTCTCTGTAGATGCTCTGTCTCTGTCCTCACATGCTGATACACTGAGGAGCTTGGATTTGCCTCTCCCGCAGCTCTGATTGCTCTATCTACCTCGGGCAAAATCTGGGTCTATGTCCGGACTTATCTGATTTCCTTTATCCCCTCTGTAAAGGCAAAGTGTGGAAAGAAAGGCCTTTCCTACTGTAAATCCAAGTGTATGATACTCTAAGATAAGATAAAATAAGATAAGATATCTTTATTAGTCACATGTACATCAAAACACACAGTGAAATGCATCTTTTGCGTCGAGTGTTTTGGGGGCAGCCTGCAAGTGTCGCCACGCTTCTGGCGTCAATATAGCATGTCCACAACTTTCTAACCTCTACATCTTTGGAATGTGGGAGGAAAACAGAGCACCCAGAGGAAACCCACGCAGACACGGGGAAAACATACAAACTCCTTACAGATAGTGGCAGGAATTGAACCCGGGTCACTGGCACTGTAATAGCTTTACACTAACCGCTACATTACCGTGCCTGCCCTACCCTGGTGCACTGCTGAGTTTTCCAGCAGGAACCCCTTGCACAGAACGTTTACCACTCCACCATGCATTGACAATGTAACACATCTTTCCTGGATTTCTTGGCATCTGTTTTTTAGTCAGTTCTTGGATGTGAACCAAATCTAATCTACTCTCATATCTAAGGAGGGTGTCCTTTCCTTCAGCCAGAGACCTGATAACTATAAACTTCGCAATTACATGCATACATTTTCTTAGAAAATAGAAAGTAGGTAAAAATAATTTATTCAGATATAAATATGGACAACAGTAACATCAATTCCTATACACAATATAAAAAATATTTTCACATTATCATTTAAAACATAAACCACTGGAGTAACTCCTTACAACAAGAGTGACATAATAAATAAATAAATACTATATCATTTTTAATTATTGCATTCCTTTGAAACAAGATCCTAAATTATTCAATAAATCTCATTCATTAATTTGGAAATATCATACGCATTTATATTGATTCCAATCAAATCACTGATTAATTAACGTTGGCAGCTTTTCCCTTTCAAGGATTGTCAGTCTGACCAAAGTCCAATGTTATTTTGGGCTTAAGTGCCTTCTGCCCCGGCTGTTTCTGTTAATGACTTGTAAAAGGTTAGTGAACCTTGTCAGGAATTCTCTTGACCTCACTTTCACCAGTTGAGGCTGCTGGCAGTCTATCCTCCTTGACTAAAATGTATTAAAATGTATTGTTAGTGAAAAGAAAATTCAAAACGGTGTTTCTGAAAGCAGATACTCTGAAGAAACATGTAACATACCGAGTTTCCCTTTTCTATTTCTAAGTTTGACAGGATACGTTCCATAACAAGGCCGAGTTCACTGTGACTGTCACTGGACGTGTTGACTTTCTTCAATCCTTCATGAAACTTGCCAAGAACTTGATTACTACATCCAATATCCTATTGGGAAAAATAACAGTGAATTGGTTTTAACACACTGATTATTTACCTTTGTCAACCAGATTTCCGCTGTAAGTCATCTGTTTGTGATATTGGCTTAATTATTCTCTCTCCATTAGCACAGTCTGACAAAGTAGGCACAACCCTGCATTTTGCAATATTTAACATTTCTTTGTATTATCCCCCTCCAACTGCCCCCTTACTTTGTTGACCAGAGGACTTCTGCAGATCACCATGGCGATCCTGGTCTCATCACAGATATTCCCTTTGTCTCACCCATCCCACCACTTTCTATACAACTTTAAACTTACTTCTCTTTCTCTCTTTCTGATGAAGAGCCTTTGACCCGAAACGTTAACTCTGTCCCTCTTTCCACAGATGCTGCCTGACCAGTGGAGTGCTTCCAGAATTTTCTACTTTTCAGCTTTCCAGCATCTTCAGAATTTTGTTTTATTTCCATCTTTTGCTTTGTGTTTGTTTTCTAATCATGCTTTCTGGATGTTTTTCTATGTGAATGGTGCTATAAAATGTAGATTAATTTTAATGGAATCCAGCATATACAGTGGTGTAGTAGTTGTGATATTGAAAGACCATCTCAGAATCATCACTTTTAAAATCAGAACAGATTAAGTGTAAGATTAGAGACTTAGAGACTGGATAAAACCTCCATTCTATATTAAATGGAGAACTTTTAATACACTGTGAATCAAACATTACAGGAAGGATGTGCAGACATTGGAGATGGTCTCAAAAAGATTTATCAGAATGGTTTCTGGGATGAGAGATGAAAGTTATTAAAGAAGATCAGAGAGGCTGCGACTGTTTTCATTAGAAGGCTGACAGCAGACCTGATAGAAATATATGAAAGGAGGAGGGGTCTTGCCAGAGTAGATAGTGGGAGGCTTTTCCCTTTGGTGGAGGGCTCAAGGACAAGAACTCACATGTATAAAACAAAGGGGAAGAGATTTAAGAGGGCAACGTATGGTTGGAATCTGGAATGCACTACCTGCAGATGTGTGGAGCCAGGTTTTATTGAGGTCTTCACAAAGGCACTAGATAAGTATATCGTGGACAAAAAGATAAAGGCCACAAAGAAAGGGCTGCTGGAGGAGTTGGGGTGGAACTAGAGACTGGCAGAGAGCGGACTGGACATGATGAGATGAATGGCCTCCTTCTGTGCTGGAACCAGTCAATAATTCTATCATTCCATGATAGAGCAAGGAAGGCAACAGGCCAATTTTGGAAGCTCCATCTCCCTGAAAATGCTTTGCCCTCTCTTTCCTCGTGGCCTGAACCTTTTTCCTTATTAGGCTTTATTCCAATTTGCTTCCGTAACTTATTATTGAATCTACTTCCATCACCCTTTCAGACAGAGAACTCCAATTAACAATAGCAACATTTTTTCTCTCACTCCACCTTTTTTTTCAATTATTTTAAGTCTCTGCTTCTAATTACTGAGGCTCCTGACTAAGTTGTCATTTAGTGGCTGAGGTATGTGCTTGATATTGGAGTGGCTAAAAATGAAGGCCCAGTACCCTTTTCTTAAATTATAGTCCTCAGTGCAAAGAAATCCTTGCAAAGTTAGAAAACTTGATTCCTTACCTGGTTAATCCTTGGTGTGTCCATATTTCTTGGTAAGGCCTAAAAGGAATGAGACTTATTTATATTTATGTCTTACAAAGGAGACTGAAAATATAATAAATGCAGCAGAAGTTTAGGCACCTCTTAATCTTCATGAAGCATTAGGTATCATAGGAGAAGGTGGGTCAGACCTCCAAGGCACTGTGACCATGTGGTCAGCTGCAGTTTTTCAGCTAAGGGTGGAGTTCCTAATCACAGCTGTCAATATGTGGGGAGGTACAGAGTGAAAGCCAGACACTCCCTCTTAGGAAAGGAGGCAAAAACCAGAATACCAACTCACTAAGTCTGCTTTTGCAAAAACTCTAATGTTGGCATGGGAGTGGAACCCCAGGTAGAGACTGCAGGCTGTATCTTCAACCTGATCTCCTGACTAAAGATTTACTCTCACCAGTGACAAACTCAGGGTGGAAGCAATTACATAAACTGCTATAAATATACTTATCACAATATCTGGATAATTTTCCAGCTTTTAAACAAAAAAAAACAGTCAGTAGGAACTGAACTTACCTTTAAAATCTTATCTTCGTTGGCTCTAATGTCCTGTAAAATTTCTGTAATCCTTGAAGAAGCATTGCCACCATCGTTACAATAACCAAACAAAAGCAGTACGTATAGACAGATCATCTTGCCACAATGTTCAAAAGATGCTGGATAAGTACTTGTTTTACACAGCTGTTATGGTTCATATACACATTTGTAATTCAATTTATATACAAAATCCAGGAATAGTACTATTGCCTTGCTGTGGATGCAGTGGGTGGAGAATGTCACTTGCGGTTATAAAGTGTTTTCATTTCTCATAGCCATTGCAACCCTGTTTGCGTGCTCTGTTTCCGCTGAGAAAAAAATGCTTACTCTGGGGAACACAGGACTTTCTGATACAGAGTAGTTCCTAATTTTGTTGACTCTAAAGTTCCTGCTCTCACGGCATTACCAAGGTTACCACTGGCATTGGTATCTGTTGTGATTTATCTCCCATGCATATTTCCATGAGCTCTCTGCTGCACCCTGCTGCTTCTCGGCCCATCTCAGTGCACACACCAATTTCTCTGATGCATTCTGTATAGAGGTGATGTTTGTTTAAGCAAGGTGCCTCTCATTGGGAAATAAAAATCACTGATGTTATAAGGGATCATTGACTGAAGTGTTACATTCAGTGCAGGCAGATATGAGGGTGGTTTACACAATTTCACCTCTCCTTTCTGATTATTGGTTTGCAAATTTGCTGTTGATTGTACTGTGGAGAGGTTCACTTTGGCTGGATTCATGGCTTTGATTTAGCAGTCTCCATTTGAATACCACCTCTCTGCCAGGATGTTGCATATTGACCATACAGACAATGCCTCCCTCCTCCAGATGTTGGTGTTCTTCCAGAATGTTCCCCTGGTAGCCTTCCTCTTAGTCCTGCTGCTCTGCAGCCTGCACCTGCTCTCCCTCAGTCTCCAGAACTGCACACTGTTCTTCTTCTAACACTGCGAAATGCCTTTGGATTGCAAGAATGTAAAGCCTGCAGTACACAATGAAGTCTCTGCACCTGGCTGCAGTATACCACAGGTTGTCCCAGTCTGACACAGGTAGCAGTATCTCATTTTCTAAAGGAAAATGGCATTTCCCACACCAATCTGATTCAGCAGCAGTGGTAGGCATGTGAATTAATGAGGAGCCAGCAGCATGGATGGTTGTCTTTGTTCTCCAGGATCTAGTCCTCCAATGCTGAGCAGAGAAAATGTCTGGCAGTGTGTTCTCCCTGAGGATGAAGACATCATGCTTCCAGAACCAAGGCTTTTATCATCATGATGATCCAGACCCACCTGCACATTTAGGAATTGGAAAGCCTTTCTGTTAAGGAAAAGCTCTGAATCTCTAAGGGGAGAACTTAGCATTGTCATTCGTGGGAAACCAGCAATGCTGGCAAACGTCAGTGCACAACATCTCACCTGCTCCTCTCCAAATCAAAGCTCGTTGTGTAGG
Source organism: Pristis pectinata (assembly GCF_009764475.1). NCBI lineage: Eukaryota > Metazoa > Chordata > Chondrichthyes > Rhinopristiformes > Pristidae > Pristis > Pristis pectinata. The sequence goes on from NC_067408.1 coordinate 13,237,986, forward strand.
ATATGAGTGAAATGTGGGCAAGTGGGACTAACTTAGATGGGCATCTTGTTCGGCATGGATGAATTGGGCCAGAGGGCCTGTTTTCGTGCTGTATGACTTTATGACTGATGATATCATATCTTTACTAATATAGTGACCAAATGGCCTCTCTGATGCTATTGTGTACAGCATAATGAGGGGACTGGTAGCCTTCCTCTGGGTTGTCTCGACCTGAAATGTCAACTGTCCATCTCCCTCCGTAGATGCTGCCTGACCTGCTGAGTTCCTTCAGCTTTTTGTGTGTTGCTCCAGATTCCAGCATCTGCAGTCTCTTGTGTCTCCAGTGAGCAGACTGAGGGCTGGGCAACTCACAAGGCCTCAAGGAGTCCACTAATGTAGCACAGTGGAAGCCACAGTACAGGCAGCTGAGTGGATTGCTGGCTTAGGTTCATGTCAGCTGTGGACGCCACAACTTCTGGAGAGAAAAGCACCTAAGTCCCAGAGTTAGCACTGATGCCATGGCAGAAGATAGAACATAGAACAGTACAGCATAGTATGGGCCCTTCAGTCCGCGATGTTGTGCTGACCTATATAAACACTTACTCCTTGATCAATCTAACCCTTTCCTCCTACCAGCCCACAATCCACCATTTTTCTTACATCCATGTGCCTATCTAAGACTCTTTTAAATCCACCTATTGTATCTGTGTCCTCTGCTGAGCTTTCAGCCATTGGAAACAGTACCTTCTTTTTCACTTATGTATAGAGATGCAAGTAGTTAAACATCTCATGGAGAAAGATGATCTGTGAATACCTGGTAACATGAATGAATAATTGCAACTTGTGAATAAGAAATAATTTTCACTTATGTAGTGCTTTTCACATCATCAGAACACCATGAAATAATCCAAGCCAATAATTCAGTTTTGAAGTGCAAATACTGTTCTTTCGGGAAACTGGACCAAGCAAATTCCAAAAAGGAGCAATGAGATAAATGGCTGGTTAATCAATTTTCATTGTGTTGGTTGAGGAAGAATGGTCTCTGGAAAGCAATCTCTCGTTTCAATGTTGCCCTGAAAACTGTCATGAAAACAGAACCTCAGATGAATGCCTTATCCAAAAAAACAGCATAGCTGATGATATACTACAGGAGAGTTTGAGAAAACATTGTCCAAATCGACAGACAAGAGTCACCAAATGACTCTCAAGGTGCTAACCAACTTCCTGCTTTCCTTTTTTGAAGATATGAGCAATGCTGCCAGTGATGTCATTTATTGTCCATACTTAGCTACTGTTGGGATGCGGAGGTGCATTTGTACCACTGAGACCTTCTGGGGTGATGATGTCAGGCTGGGATTTCCATCGTAATCATAAAATTTTTTGGATGGAAATGGAAGGGTCCCAAGAATGGAAAATGTTAGCAAAGCATCATACCACAGGCAAACGTTTCATTTTGAAATGTCTACCGCAGCTTCACCTTTTAACATTCAACAAGGTGTATGTGCGATACGTTTGTTAGTCGATGTGACTTTAGCTTTTTATCATGAATGTAATTGAATTGAAAAAAATTGAGGTGAGGAGGCTCTAAATAAACTAATTCTGAATCTGTGACTTGATTGGTCAAAGTTAGTCCATGACATTACAGCACACAGGTAAGATTTTTTAACAAGATATCTTTAATAAATAAGTGATTGTATAAAGTATGTAACAAATATTATAATCCATAAATGAAACAATATCTCTCCCAATTCTTAAAATGAACAAAGCAAAATTGATATTAAATCTCATCCAGTGATTCTCCAATGCAATACAGTTTTTGGTGGTAGTTACATTCATTTGATGATGGGAATTATGAATAATTGTGGCTGTCTATTTTCAGAAGCAGTTTGTCTTCAGTGTGATGTTCCAGTGACAGAAGATATCTTTCTCGGAACCTTTTTCAGAAAGGTACTAAACTTTTCCATGAATTGAAGTTTGTCCACGTGTTCAGTTTCTTTGCATTTAGAGTCTTCCCTCTATAGAAGAGACATCAGTCAAGAGATAATTGTCCAGACACTGAATTGCATAACCAATATTTTACTTAGCATTTTGCAATCTAAAATCAAATCAACCCACCCAGAGTAAATTGTGTTAGCAAACATTTCCAGAATTGGAATGGCCATTATCCAGTGGGGATCCATGGAAACTTTCATGTATTCCCAGTGTCATACACACGAATAATGTCAGTCATCAAGCAATACACATCTGAAGCCTTCACAAAATAAACTGGAACTCCCAGGTCCAGAAAATGACTGCTATTAAGCAGCCACAAAAATACAAGGAACATAACTCATTAAGTTCTAGTTTAGACCCATATTAAAGTTCTCTCTAACAACCCCAAAGCATATTGGAGACTATTCACATCTCCAGTGTTCACACTGAAACTTCTTCTGTAGCTTGGTGAAGCATTGTGCCCAGAAAGGACCACTCTCACTTAGGTGACCTTCTTCCTAGTCCTGGTGGTTTTTGCCTCACTGGAGAATATGAAACAATAACTTTATTTTAATTATGTTTGATCTTTGAGTGGGAAATTGTGGTGGGAGTGGGACAGCGTCTTGCGGGACAAGAATGCGTATGGAGTGTTGGCCTTCATTAGTTGGAGTATTGAGTTCAAGAGCTGCGAGGTGATGTTGCAGCTCTATAGAATGCTGGTCAGACCACACTTGGAGTATTGTGTTCAGTTCTGGTCACCTCATTATAGAAAGGATGTGGAAGCTTTAGAGAGGGTGCAGAAGAGATTTACCAGGATGTTGCCTGAATTGGAGACCATGTCTTATGAGGATAGGTTGAGCAAGCTAGGGCTTTTCTCTTTGGAGAGAAGGAGGATGAGAGGTGACTTGATAGAGGTGTACAAGATGATAAGAGGCATAGATCGAGTGGACAGTCAGATACTTTTTCCCAGGGCGACAATGGTTAACACGAGGGGCATAATTTTAAGGTGATTGGAGGAAAGTATAAGGGGGATGTCAGGGATAAGTTTTTTACACAGAGAGTGGTGGGTGCATGGAAAGCATTGCCGGCAGAGGTTGTGGGGGCAGATACATTAGGGACATTTAAGAGACTCTTAGATAGACACATGAATGATAGAAAAATAGGGGCAATGTGGGAGAGAAGGGTTAGATAGATCTTAGAGCAGGATAAAATGTCGGCACAACATTGTGGGCTGAAGGGCCTGTACTGTGCTGTAGTGTTCTATGTTCTATGTTCTAAATAACAATCTATGTGGATGTGTGAAACGTAGAATGGGGTGTCAATGTCTATAAGTTTGTTTGTGTGTGTTTACTTGCATGAACATATGTGTCTGTATGTTCATGTTTGTATGTGTATGTGGATGAATGTGTGGGTGTGTCAGCATTAAAGAGCACTAATAGAAGTCTGCTGAGGCCTTGATTATTTTATAGAGTTATAGCGTTATACAGCATAGAAAGAGGTCCTTGGCCCAACTTGTCCATGCCAAACTAGCTGCCTACCTAAGTTGGTCCTGCATTTTGCCCATATCCCTCTAAATCTTTCCTATCCCTTTACCTGTCCAAATGTCTTTAAAAGACTGTAATCGTACCTGCCTTTACCACTTCCTCTGGCTCGTTCCATATACCCATCATCTTCTGTGTGAAAAACTTTAAATCTTTCCCCTTTCACCTTAAACCTATGCCCTCCAGTCTTAGACACCCTTACCCTGGGGAAAATGACTGTGACTACCTGCCCAACCTATACCCCTCATGATCAGAATCAGAATCAGATTTATTATCACTGGCTTATATGATCAGTGGAGCAACACACACAAAATGCTGGAGGAACTCAGCAGGTCAGGCAGCATCTATGGAGGGAAATGAATAGTCGATGTTTCGGGCCAAGACCCTTCATCAGGACTGAAGAGGAGGAAAACTTCTTCAGGGTAGGCATACCTCGAAGAGACTTCTCAGTGGAGCAGCAAAATGGAGATACAGTACTGCCTGACCTGCTGAGTTCCTCCAGCATTTTGTGTGTGTTGCTCCAGATTTCCAGCATCTGCAGTCTCTCTTGTGTCTCCATGATGTGAAATTTGTTGTTTTGAAGCAGCAGTGCCATGCAAAGACATAAAAATTACTATAAATTACAAAATAAATAAATAGTGCAAAAAAAGGAATAATGGGGCAGTGTTCATGGGTTCACGGACCATACAGAAATCTGACGGCAGAAGGGAGGAAGCTGTTCCTCAATCGTTGAGTGTGGGTCACCCCTGACCCTTCTTCACTCCAGGGAAAACAGTCCCAATGTATCCATTCTCTCCTTTTAATTCAAGCCCTCTAGTCCTGGCAACATCCCTACAAACCTTGTTTGCGCCCTCTCGAACTTAATCACATCCTTCCTGAAGCACGGCACCCAGAAATGCACACATTACTCCAAATGAGGTCTCACCAATGTCTTGGACACCTGTAACATGATGTCCCATCTCCTGTCCTTAATGCTCTGACTGATGAAGGCAATTGTGCCAGACGCCTTCTTCACTACTTTGTCTACCAGTGTCGCCACTTCCAGTGAACTATGTATCATACCCCTAGGTGTCTCTGTTCTATGACATTCCCCAGGGCCTACCATTCACTGTGTATATCCTGCCCTGTTTACCTTCCCAAAATGCATCACTTTGCACTTGTCCAAGTTAAATTCCATCTTCCAGTCCTTTGTCAACTTTCCCAGTTATACAAGATCCTGTTGTAGCCTTGGACAACCTACTCCACTGTCCACTAACCCACCAATTTTGGTGTCACCCGCAAACGTACTAATCATGCGACCTGTATTCATATCCAGATCATTAATATAAATGACAAACAACAGGACACCCAGCACTGATCCCTATGGCACACCGCTGGTCACAGGCTTCCGATCTGAAAAACAACTCTCCATTACCACCTACCACCAAGCCAATTTTTTTTCCAATTGGCTAGCTCACCTTGGATCTCATGTGACCTAACCTTCCAGATCAGCCTACCTTTTGGGACCATGTCAAAAGTCTTGATAAAGTCCATATAGACAACATCAACCATCTTGCCCTTGTCAATCCTCTTGGTCACTTCTTCAAAAAACTGAATCTAATTCGTGAGATGTGATTTACCACCCACAAAGCCATGCTGACTCTCCCTAATCAGTTAACTGCACTGTGTAATGAATTGACCTGTACGATCGGTTTGTAAGACGAGCTTTTCAATGTACCTCGGTACAAGTGACAATAATAAACCAATACCAATACCAATAAAAAATGCAGATAAATTCTGCCTCTTAGAATCCCCTCCAGTAACTTTCCTACCACTGATAATCGCCTCACCAGCCTGTACATAGAACATAGAACAGTACAACACAGGAACAGGCCCTTTGGCTCACGATGTTGTGCTAACCCAATTAAAACTAGTAATTAAACACTTAACTGAACTAATCCCTTCTGCCTACCCAATGTCATATCCCTCCATTCCCTGCACATTCATGTACCTATCTAAGAGCCGAGCTATATTCCCTGATTTGTCCTTGCAGCCCTTCTTAAATAAAGTCACAACATCTTTCTTGCATTGTTTGTATTTTTTTCCCCTCCTGGCACTTATGTCATTCACCAGCTCTTCAATGTCTCCCACAAACAAGCTTGTTGCTCCCTCTGAACCCTCTTCAGTCTCACTCTGTTCCATGACAGCCATTACAGATGATGGTGTTCCTTTAAGACTGGCATCCTTCTCCATTTGCTGTCTCACAAAGTTGCAGGAGCATAAATTGGCAGTACTCCCGTTGGAAATCACAATTTGATAAATCTTCTTCGGGGAATCTACACTAATGCTCCTGCATGTTTATTTTTCAGCCTGTTGTGCTGGAGAGAGTGCAGAGGATATTGCCCGGGTTGAAGCATTTCATTTATAAGGATATTGGACAGGTTGGGTTTGTTTTCCCATGGAGGAGGAGGCTGAGATGTGTAATCTGATAGAGATTTACAAAATCATGAGTGGGATAGATAGAACAGTCCTTTTACTATGGTGGGGGTGTAAAAGACAAGAGCCCATGGGTTTAAGGTGAGAGGTGAGAGGTTCAATGGGCTGGAGTCTGAAATGCACTCTCTAAAGAGGTAGTGGAGGCAGATATTCTTACCACATTTAAGAAGCATCTGGTCAATTACTTGAATTTCCAAGGCCTGGAAGGCCAAGGACCTAATGCAGGTAAATGGGATTGATGCAGGTTGGTACAACGGGCAGTATGGACACAGTGGGCTAAAGATCTTGTTTCTGTGCTGTACGACGCTAATTGTGCACTTTTGGAGAGCCCCATTTAGGCTCTAACGTGGCATATAACATTGCTTAAGCACAACAGAAAAAGGTGAAATTCGATTACTAGGCACATTCCTTCCATAGTCAAATGTTTAATTACAATTGAAGGATTATGCCAAGTACTTACTTTACTCATCTTCAATCTCCCTAAGTTTGCGAGTATGATATCTTTAACATCCTTGAAGCTTTTCCGCTTTATTTTGCGTATGGCATCAGAAAACATGTCGATTGATGTATTCATGCACCTGTTAGGCTGGAGGTGATGGATAAATAAAATGCTTCTGTTAGCAAACTATCAATTAAGCTTTCTTCTGCTTTATGGGAATGGCTCAAGTTATTCAACTATACAAACAAACAAGATATTTCATCAAGAATTACAAAAGAAAATGCTGGAAATCCTCAGTAGTTCAGGCACCATTTGCAGGAAGAGAAACAGAGTTAATGTTTCTGTTCAAAGGCCCTTCATTAGAAGTAGCAAAGAGAGAAAAGACACTCGTTAATCTGTGGGAGGGGTGGGGAGAACCTTATGTTTTTTGCAGGGTAAAACTGAGGTGGCCATGGAGAAGGTTATCTGTAGCAACAAACAAGATGCTAGAGGAACTCAACGGGTCAGGAAGCATCTGTGGAGGGAGGTAGGCAGTCGACGATTCGGATCAAGTGCTTTCATCTGGACTGAAAGAGTAGAGGGGAGAGTGGGGCCAGTATAAAAAGGTGAAGGGAAGGGGTGGAGAAAGAGCTAGCTAGTGATATGTGGATCCAGGTGAGGAGGGGTGATCGGCAGATGGAGGAGGGGAGAGTCAAAATCATGATGGAGGCTGGGAGGTGATAAGTGGAGGCAACATAGAGCTCAAGATGATGGAATCTGATGGGAGAGGAAGGTGGAGCATGGAACCATACAAGGGAGGTGGGAAGGGAAGATGGGGAAAATGGAAGGAGGGGAGCCAGTGGTAGGAATTTGTGGGTGATGGACAGATGGAGTTGGTGGAGGGGTGATGGGACAGGGGACTGGGGTGAGTGCAGGATGAACTGGGTAGATCAAGAGGAGAGAGATAAAAGGGACAGAGGGAGAGCAGTTTACCTGAAATTGGAGAATTCAATGTTCACGCCATGGGGTTGTAGACTACCCAGGCCAAACATGAGGTGCTGTTCCCCTAGTTTGCATTTAGCCACACCCTGGCAGTGGAGAAGACCAAGGAGAGACATCAGTGTGGGAATAGGGAGGGGAGTTAAAATGTCTAGTAACCGGGAGCTCCCGATGGCCATGCCGGATGGAATGCAGGTGTTCTGCAAAGTGGCATCTACTTTGCGCTTGGTCTCACCGACGTGGAGGAGGTCACATCGGGAGCGTCGGTCACATCGGGAGCGTCGGATGCAATAAACAAGGCCGGAGAAGATGCATGTCTGCCTCACCTGGAAGGGCTGTTTAAGGCCCGGGATGGTGGTGAGGGAGGTGGTGTATCGACAGGTGTTACACGTTCTATGGTTAAAGGAGAAAGTGCCTGGGGAGGGAGGGGGAATGGGTGGTGTGGGATGAGTGTACCAGGAAGCCATGAAGAGAGTGATCCTTGCAGAAAGGGATGGGAAAGGAAAGATGTGCTGGTGGGATCAGGCTGGTGAAAGTTGCGAAGAATGATGTGTTGGATGCGTAGGCTGGTGGGGTGATTGGTGAGGACCAAGGGAACTCTATATCCCTGTTCTCTTTGTTACAACAGAGGCTGGGAGGTGATAGGTGCAGGCGACAAAGGGCTGACTCCAAAAGGAAGGCGGAGCATGGAATCAGGTAAGAGAGGTGCAGAGAGCAGATGGGAACAGTTCCACTCTTCCCTCCTCCATCTCCTATCACCCCTCCTCACCTGGATCCCCCTATCACTTGCCAGCTCTTTCTCCACCCATTGCCTTCACTTTTTTATACTGGCTATCTCCTCTCTATCTTCCAGATGAAAGGGCTTGAGCTCGACTGTCCATTTCCCTCCACAGATGCTGCCTGACCCGTTGAGTTCCTCCAGCACCTTGTTTGTTGCTCCACATTCCAGAGTCTGCCACCTCTTGTGTCTCCAAACAATGTTATCTTTTCAATGGTTGAAAGGAGACTGAAGACACACACCCCACGATTCAGAAACAGCTTCTTCCCCTCCACCATCAGATTTCTGAATGGTCCATGAACCCATGAACACTACCTTATTATTCCTTCTTTCTTCATATATTTATTTATTTTTGTAATTTATAGTAATTTAATGTCTTTGCACTCTACAGGTGCCACAAAACAACAAATTTCATGTCATATAAGTCAGTGATAATAAATCTGATTCTCATTCTGAGAACGTAGATAAAAATTGTAGAAGTGGCAAACTGTAGCACAGAAAGACATGCTTGGCAGGACAGGTTGGGCATATCCTCCAAATCCAGAGGGAAAAAAAGGACAAAAAAGGAAATGAGCTGAATCAATGTTAACTGTTTCCTTTCCCACAGATGCAGCCTGACCTGCTGAGTATTTTCAGCATTTTTTCATTTTCAAGCCATCTCATCAATATCCTGTGAAAAGCAAAAGTCAGTGTATGTTGTACGTCTGAAATAAAATCAGTAACTTCTGGGGATGCAAGACAGTTTTTATGGAGAGTGAAAGTTAATGTTTCCAGTTGATGTCCTTTCATTGGAAAAGTGAGAAAACAAGTGTGTGTTAAGCGAAAATCAAAAAAAGTGCAGATGCTGGAAATCAAAAATAAAAACAGAAAATGTTGTTTTAAGCTGTAGAGAAAGGGAAGGGCGCCTCTCTGCTGGAAAGGGCATCATTTATTACCTGCCCCTAATTCCCTCTTGGACAGAAGGCCATTTCTGAGGCTAGATGGATCCTAGCTTTTTAAAATCAAACCTATTGTGAAGAACTGAACCAATCATGTCTTTCACATCCCATTCCTATTCACATTCTCTAACCCTTAGTTCTACCTCTTCCTTTATTGGCACTTTAGTATTTCTTTTTGCACTACCTCAGTTTGCACTACAACCTTTGCACCATTCTGATGTTTTGTGCTATTCGCTGCATTTATTGGCGTTTGCTTCATTATTACTGTGTAAACTCTGAGCTTCACACAAGCTAGGAATTTCATTGCACCCTGGTGTATATGACAATAATCTAATCTGATTTGATCTGATTAGTGAACAAGATGAATATTTGTGATGGGTAGCTTTTTTAAAATCAAACATATTGATTAACTGAATGTATATTCCCCACCTGCCACCGTGGGATTCATATTCGTTCCTCCAGATCAATTGTCCACATTTCAGGATAGTAGCCCAGTAACTGAGCACCTATACTCTTGCATTCTGTGTGAAAATGACAGCAAAGCTATCTGGTTGAAGTTGCAAGACTAATCAGTTTACTGATATCCTCAAGGGAAATATACTAGTAAACTGAATCCTGCCTGACCTCTATGTGACCAATGTGGTTAATTTTAACTGCTTGTTGAAATGCAATAGAATCCAACTCAGTTGCCTCAAATTGCTGCAAAAAGAAATGGATTCAAATGCAACAGAAGCTCTTGCCATCCCCAATATAAAGTGATTTCAGTTCCTCCTATGCAATTTCACATTATCTTGATTTCAAAATAAATGTGTCATAAAATATTATAATCAAAAAACATGAATTCATTCAATAATTAGTTACAATTTTTTTACAAGACGAGGAATCCATATGAATGAAATAGTACAATTCCGATAATTCAGCATCCTAGGGATTTCTGCAGTGTGGACGAGCAGATTTTCTGGACCATTGGATGTACTCCTATCCCAAACACACTTTTATTGGTGCTATTTTTACTTGTTACACAGTAGTATAGTAAATTTACAAGTGAACACAGTGAGTTTAAAGGCAGCATGAAATATATCAGTGTTCTGGACCCTGACTAGGGTTCTGGCTACATTTCCTTCTTGCATTCCAGACCCTGGCTCACACTCTGGACTAATGAGTGAGCAAGGTGTCATGCTGGATTATCGGAGTTTTAACTGAATTGAGAAAACAGTACATACAAAAAATAATATTGTATTTACAAATAAAGAGGACTTACATGTAATCCTTTTGGTATTTGCAAGGGAACTTTCAAACCCTGGAAAAAGAGAAAATATTTAGTCGCTGATGGAAAAGATTAGTTTTAGCTATTTAAAGAGAAGCTGATTCCATTGTCAGCTGGTTGAAACTAATTCTGTTGTCAGCTCAGCTTGTTGCCTATTGCCTCTGAGTCAGAAGGAACTTAATTTAAGTCACTTTCTGAAAAATTAAGCACAATAATCTAGGCTGGAGCTATGGAAAGTGCCTTTTTCCAGGCGTCATGGTAAACTGGTTTTTATTTTCTTTAACAGGTGGATTTAAAACATCCCATGCTGGTTTTTTGAAGAACAGCAGGATATTATTCCTGGGATCCTGGCCAAATCTCATCCTTCATTTTGCATTATTGGAAAGTTATATGTCAACACTGTTATGCTCTGTTTGAGAGATTGATGTATTGTCTGCCACAATTCCTATATCCTAAAATGCTTCAAAAATAACTAAATTGCTGTAAAGCATTTCAAAACATCATGAAAGGGAGTTAAAAAAACATTATACATCAATGCAGATTTTACTTTTCCATCCTTCAAAATATTAACACCAAATCTGGCAAACAAAATCAAAAACTTGCAGATGCAAGAAATCTGAAATAAAAACACAAGTTACATAAGTTAATGTTTCAGGGCAAAGAACAAGCATTTTCTGTTTTTATATTGGTATACACATTTAAAAAATAAATATAATTGATAGAAATTAAACTTACAGCCAAGATTTCTGTCTTATGTTCATGAATCACTTTTAAAATTTCTTTAGCACTATTGTTAGCTTGGCAGCCAAGAGCACAGCAGGTTAATAAGATAACGCCGATGTAGAACATTTTCTTTAAAGTGATGGAGGAGTATTTCTTCCACGCCATCTCTTGTTATCATAACATAGGTTCAATCTTTTTATACCTTCACATCGGAAATGTACCTGTCACTTTAAAATTTATCTGTGAGTGTTGCAAAAAAATAAACCATCATCTTTTCTGGGTAATTTTTTTTATGACTGGATACACGCCTTTAACCACGTCACACTATGCTTGCTGCTGCATATCTATGTGGTTAACTTTGCATTTTTTTACTTACTTGTTCACAGCATGTGGGCATCACCTACATTGCTAGCAGTTATTATCCATCGCTACCCTACTGTGGGGAGGCAACGTCTCAATCACCAAAGTCAAAGAGGCGATTGGTGCATCTCCTCACAATGGACATAATATACCAAAACACTCCGCTCTGACTAATTAATGTGTATGTTTTGCCCCTGCAGAGTGAGCGGCTGGCTGTCCTCTGCTGCTGCTGATGTCCCAGCTGGCCGTTCTGGCCGTGGACTTCAACTGCATTAGCGAAGCGGCTGGATGATTGGGCAGTGATGATAACAGACCGGAAGGCACTTCTAGACTCCTGATAGAAGTGGTAAAAGATGCAAGGTTGTGCGATGCCTGCAGCAATCCTGCAGGTGGAACACAGTAGTAATCCACCTGGTTGAGACTGAATGGCTCAGTTCGGAGTTGGATAGACTTCCTCTTTGTGTTGAAGGCAGTTACGGTCAGATCCACTATTGTCACCCTGGTAGTCTTCTCTGACCATTCCCTCCTTCAGGACAACTTTTACCTGCAGGAAGACCGGAAGGCAGGCAGGGAGGCGCGGATTATAAATATATGGCTGCTGTCCCAAGAGTAGATTGAGGAATGAAAGAGGGGCAACACAGTTTGGAGAACCATGAAGTCCCTCTTTGACTCCATGATACATTGAAGAGAAGAAGAGCATCAAAAGGTTCTCCGCCCTTAAAGGGGTTCAGAAACTAGACAGATTCAGAGGGAATTATGTCAACCCCACACAAACTTGAAGAATCCTCCTTCTGCAGTCAGGGAGGGTGGATGAGAGGGAGGAACTCCGAGCCTTGCTCTTTGCCCTGGAATCCAGAGTTTGCTCCATGGAACAGGATGATATGTGCTCGTGCTTCAAAAGGTCCACGGGGGAGCTTTGTGATCCACAGCCTTAAGGAAGAGGATGGCTCAACAACATCCTCGCAGGGGAGCGTAGAGTCACAGGGTCATACAGCATGAAAGCAGGCCCTTCAGCCCAACTTATCCATGCCAAATGTGTTACCCAGCGAGCTAGTCCCAACTGCCCATGTTTGTCCCATCAGCTCTCCTATCCATATCGAGGATCTATAAATCCTTCTATGCCCATCTGTATAACAGAAAGGCAGCAAACAGCAGCGCTCTTGGAACTTCCAGTCCTCTATCACGGAGGTTGCCCACTCTCCCTTGTCTTGTTTGTTTATTGCATAGAACCCTTTGCTAAATCCATCAGGAAGGATGATGGAATAGGAGGGGTTATGATGCCAGGCAGTCGGGGCATTCAGATCAGAACTTCCCAGTCTGAGTTGGCATCAGGGGCCAGAATCAACATCAGGAAGACCGAGGCAACTGCCCTGACCGGTCCACCATCCCCTTTACCGTCAAGTCGGACTACCTGAAGGTGCTGGGCTTTTGATTTGGAGGGGATGAGGCCTGGAATAAAAACTGACCAGAGGGGATAGACAAGATTAAAGTAAAAAGAAAAACTGGGACTGTGGGAGCCACATTCCTTCTCAAAGTTGGGCAAGAACCTGGTCATAAGATAAGATAAGATATCTTTATTAGTCCCATGTATATCGAAACACACAGTGAAATGCATCTTTTGTGTATAGTCTTCTGGGGGCAGCCCACAAGTGTCACCATGCTTCCGGTGCCAACATAGCATGCCCACAACTTCCTAACCCATACGTCTTTGGAATATGGAAGGAAACCGGAGCACCCAGAGAAAACCCACACAGACACAGGGAGAATGTACAAACTCCTTACAGACAGTGGCAGGAATTGAACCCGGGTCGCTGGAGCTGTAATAGTGTTATGCAAACCGCTACACTACTGTGCAGGTGTACTCGGTGTTGCTGTACTTAGAACATAGAACACTACAGCACAGTACAGGCCCTTTGGCCCACAATGTTGTGCCAACATTTTATCCTGCTCTAAGATCTATCTAACCTTTCCCTCCCACATAGCCCCCTATTTTTCTACTTGGTGTTGGTATTGGTATTGGTTTATTATTGTCACTTGTACTGAGGTACAATGAAAACTTGTCTTGCATAGCGATCGTACTTGATGTAGGCATGGCCCATACCCCGTTCCCCTCCCCTTGCAGTCAACTGAGCCATTTTCTTTTTCACCTGGGGATCTAAGATGGAACATGTCCGTCAGGTCATGATGTAGGAGTCCCCAGATAGCATGGGGAAAAGCACACCCAGCATCGCCCATGTCCTGATAACCAGTGTTGTTTGTGGCTGCATCAAGCTGTGTGTCGAACCGAAGTATGCAAATGCCAAGTGTCACCATGTGCTGAGATTCTAAATCATTGGGAGAGTTTAAACTAGAATTGTTGGGGGGTGGGATCCATACTGGAGAGACTGGGGAAGAGGTGTATGGCTCTCAAATAGAGGAGGCTAGGAGTAAGTACCATAGGAAGGTGATAGAGAAGGGACATATTCAGACAGGCTCGAGATGTGTCTATTTTAACGCAAGGAGTGTTGTGAACAAGGCGGATGAGCTTAGAGCTTGGATCGATACTTGGAGCTATCGATACTTGGTGGCCATTACGGAGACTTGGATGGCTCCAGGACTGGAATGGTTGATTCAAGTGCCGGGTTTTAGATGTTTCAGGAAGGACAGGGAGGGAGGCAAGAGAGGTGGGGGAGTGGCACTGTTGATCAGAGATAGTGTCACGGCTGCGGAAAAGGTGGATGTTGTGGAGGGATTGTCTACGAAGTCTCTGTGGGTGGAGGTTAGGAACAGGAAGGGGTCGATAACAGTGCTGGGTGTTTTTTTATAGGCCGCCCAATAGTGACAGGGTTATTGAGGAACAGATAGGGAAGCAGATCCTAGAAAGGTGTGAGAATAACAGAGTTGTTGTGATGGAGGATTTTACTTTCCCAAACATCGATTGGCATCTCCAGACAGTGAGGGGTTTAGATGGGGTGGAGTTTGCTGGGTGTGTTCAGGAAGGGTTCTTGACACAGTATGTAGATAGACCTACAAGAGGAGAGGCTGTGCTTGATTTGATATTGGGAAATGAACCAGGTCAGGTGTCAGATCTCTCAGTGGGCGAACATTTTGGTGATAGTGATCATAATTCTATCTCCTTTACGTTAGCACTGGAGAGGAGTAGGAACAGACAGACTTAGAAAGGTGTTTACTTGGAGTAAAGGGAATTATGAGGCTCTCAGGCAGGAAATTGGAAGATTAAATTGGGAACAGATGTTCTCTGGGAAAAGTACGGAAGATATGTGGCAAATATTCAGGGGGTATTTGTGTGGAGCTCTGCGTAGACATGTTCCGATGAGACAGGGGAGTCATGAGAGGATACAGGAACCATGGTGTAAGAAGGCTATAATAACTCTAGTCAAAAGGAAAAGAAAAGCATACAAAAGGTACAGAGAGCTAGGTAATGTTAGAGATCTGGAGGAGTACAAGGCTAAAAGGAAGGAACTTAAGAAAGAGATTAGGAGAGCCAGAAGGGGACATGAGAAGGCCTTGGCAGGCAGAATTAAGGAAATCCCCAAGGCGTTCTACAAGTATGTGAAGAGTAAGAAGATGAGATGTGAAAGGACGAGCCTATCAAGTGCAGCAGTGGGAAAGTGTGTATGGATCCGGAAGAAATAGCGGAGGTACTTAATGAATATTTTACGTCAGTTTCCACCACGGCAAAAGATCTGGGGGATTGTAGTGGGGACTTGCAGTGGCCTGAAAAGCTTGAGCATGTAGATATTAGAAAAGAGGTGATGCTGAAACTTTTGGAAAGCATCAAGTTAGATAAGTTGCCAGGACCAGATGAGATGTACCCCAGGTTGATGTGGGAGGCGAGGGAGGAGATTGCGGAGCCTCTGACGATGATCTTTGCGTCGTCAATGGAGACGGGAGAGTTTCTGGAAGATTGGAGGGTTGCGGATGTTGTTCCCTTATTCAAGAAGGGGAGTAAGGTTAGCCCAGGGAATTATAGACCGGTGGGTCTTACCTCAGTGGTTGGTAAGCTGATGAAAAAAGATCCTGAGAGGCAGGATTTATGAATATTTGGAGAGGTATAATAAGATTAGGAATAGTCGGTATGGCTTTGTCAAGGGCAGGTCCTGTCTTACGAGCCTGATCGAATTTTTTGAGGATGTGACTAAGCACATCGATGAAGGGAGAGCAGTAGATGTAGTGTATATGGATTTCAGCAAGGCGTTTGATAAGGTACCCCATGCGAGGCTTATGGAGAAGGTGAGGAGACATGGGATCCAAGGGGACATTGCAGTGTGGATCCAGAACTGGCAGGCCCACAGAAGGCAAAGAGTGGTTGTTGAAATGTCGTATTCTGAGTGGAGGTCGGTGACCAGTGGTGTACCTCAGGGATCTGTACCCTTACTCTTTGTGATTTTTATAAACGACCTGGATGAGGAAGTGGAGGGGTGGGTTAGTAAGTTTGCAGATGACACGAAGGTTGGGGGTGTTGTGGATAGTTTGGAGGGCTGTCAGAGGTTACAGAGGGACATAGATAGGATGCAGAGTTGGGCTGAGAAGTGGCAGATGCAGTTCAACCCAGCTAAGTGTGAAGTGGTTCATTTTGGTAGGTCAAATATGCTGGCGGAATTTAGACTTAATAGTAGGACTCTTGGCAGTGTGGAGGATCAGAGGGATCTTGGGGTCTGAGTCCATAGGACACTCAAAGCGGCTGTGCAGGTTGACTCTGTGGTTAAGAAGGCATATGGTGTATTGTCCTTCATCAATCGGGGAATTGAATTTAGGAGCCGAGAGGTATCATTGCAGCTATATAGGTCCCTGGTCAGACCCCACTTGGAGTATTGTGCTCAGTTCTGGTCGCCTCACTACAGGAAAGATGTGGAAGCCATAGAGAGGGTGCAGAAGAGATTTACAAGGATGCTGCCTGGAATGTGGAGCATGCCTTATGAAAACAGGTTGAGGGAACTCGGCCTTTTCTCCTTGGAGAGACGGAGGATGAGGGGGACCTGATAGAGGTGTATAAGATGATGAGAGGTATTGATAGGGTAGATAGTCAGAGGCTTTTCCCCAGGGCTGAATTGGTGGCCACAAGAGGACACAGGTTTAAGGTGCTGGGGAGTAGATATAGAGGAGATATCAGGGGTAAGTTTTTTTACTCAGAGAGTGGTGAGTGCATGGAATGGGCTGCCGGAAATGGTGGTGGAGGCAGATACGATAGGGTCTTTCAAGAGACTGTTAGATAGGTACATGGAGCTGAGTAAAATAGAGGGCTATGGGTAAGCCTAGTAATTTCTAGGACAGGGACATGTTTGGCACAGCTTTGTGGGCCGAAGGGCATGAATTGTGCTGTAGTTTTTCTATGTTCTGCCCTGGTGTTGCAAAGGATGGGCCTGACCTCGCTGCTGCACAATGTTCTATTCAGTTGGACATTAACGCACTACCTGTCCTTTGTGGAAAGTCCATCAGTTAGTGGTCAGCACAGAACGTTCTGTAGTCACGGTGGGAGAAGGACATGATGGATCCTATGAGGTGGTTTCCTGAGCAGACTGTCAAAACCACTTGGCGGAATGCCTCTATGCCAGAACTCACCAACAAGCACCAGGACCTCGCTTGGCTAGCAGTGAGAGCAGTCCTTCTCTGTCAGATCCTTCCTGCATGGTTGAGTCTCACTATCAATGCACGCTGCACTCAGGATGGCAGCGACGAGATGATCGGCCACCTCTTTGTAGACTGTGCATTTTGCAAAGAAGGGCTGGAAAAGGATGCAAAAGTCCTTGTTGAGGTTTATCCTGAGCAGCTGTCCAACGAAGGACTCTCTGATCTATGGGCTGTTTCCCGGGATGCATACCAAGACAAACATCAAGTGCTGCTGGTACATCAACTCAGTGAAAGGTGCACTTTGGTCTGCCTGAAAATTGTTTGTCTTCCAGCATCACAAGATGCTATCCCCTCTGGTCATAATCAAAGACCCCACCCACCCAGGTCATTCTCTGTTCTCTCCTCTCCCATCAGGCAGAAGATACAAGAGCCTGAGGGCACATACCTTATACGATGAGATGGACTCTTGACCTCACAATCTACCTTGTTGTGACCTTGCACCTTATTGTCTACCTGCAATGCACTTCCTCTGTAGCTGTGACACTTTACTCTACTGTTATTGTTTTTACGTGTACTACCTCAATGCACTCTGTACTAACTCAATGTAACTGCACTGTGTAATGAATTGATCTGTACGATCGGTATGCAAGACAAGTTTTTCACTGTACTTCTGTACAAGTGACAATAATAAACCAATATCAATGTCCGTAAGGGAATGCTGCTGATTGGCACATTCCAGTCTGCTGGAGCAAGTGCTGAGGGATGCACCGAAGGCAAATCAAAGGCTTTGTGGGGAAGGACTACAGTCCTTCTACCACTAGGCACTGAGCGGCTAAGCTCTGTGTGGAAGCCTCTCAAACACTTGAAGTTTGTATTGTCCCAGGAGGACACATGAGTGGCAATGGTCCTCTGTAAACAGAATGTGCTAACACTACAAATGTATTGAACCAATAACACTGTGAATGTATAGACTGAACACAACCATGAATGTAAAGAAAGTCATGCACTGTTTTTGTTTCATATTTCTTGTATATATTTTTATGAATAAAGTGTTATTTTGAAATTCATAAAGATTATTCATCCCTATTTTCCCTTGAACCAAGGAGGGACCATGTTGGTGGGACTGGAGTCACACATTGGGTAGACTGGGCAAGGAGGCAGCTATCTTTTTGAGAAGGAAGGAGCACAGTGAAGCAGACGGATTTTCACAGTGCTCCAGTACTTTCATGGCTATTTTTACCAAGACTAACGTTTTTTTGCATTCTAGATTTATTTAATGATTAAAACATCATCAATATTGACTGTCATTGACACTGCTTGTGTCGATCTTTGTTGGTGGATGGAAGAGGGAAGCGGATGGGGGTATCAGTCAAAACAGATCTATGGAGAAGAAGAGAGGGGATTTGTTACTGTTAAAGTCAATAAATTAACTGGAAAATGGGTGCTGGTCATGTTTAGGAGCTGCAGTCATTACTAATGCAATAAGTATTCTTACAGTACTACCACTGCTTGACAAGAGAAAGGAGATTTATTTTGGAAAGTGTTAGAACTCAGGCAATTCATTGCAGAAACATGTTCAAATTTCTGTGATATTCCAGTCTTCAGATTATTTAAATAGTCAGCATAAATTGTTGAAATAGACATGCCATGAAGTGCCTGTGTGTGTGGTTGATGGTGGGTTGTGAAAAACGTATGTAAGAGTACATATAGACCAGTCACACGAGAGTCGTGTTAACATTTGCAAAACTGTTTGCGGGAAGCTTATTGCTTCAAAATTCAAAATGTGAATTCAAATGGGAAGACAAGATCTTCTGGAAAATTTATACTTATCAACTGTTACCAGAATATGTATGATCACTTTTTTAAAAAGGATGATCTCACTGTGAGAGTTAGAAGGAACAATGCACTTTGGTCCATGACTGTTAGATGCCACAGATAATGGACAGATCGTGCTGATGGATAGCTGGTGGTGTCTTGAGTCAAGAGGCCTACAGTAATGATCTGAGCTGAGAGTTGGATACACCTCTCATCTGATACCTCAGCTTTACATCAACCACAGCTGCTGCATCTAAAGAAGTAACCCTCATTCAAAGTGGTGGCAAGCGGTTTGTTTTCTATAACTTTAATTAACATTGATAGGAGATCAATGGCACCGGAGCGTGGCGACTCGTTGTAAGCTGCTCTCTGCAGATCTATTCATTACTTCCATTATAATCATTCCACTCTTTTAATTCTAAATTCTATGACTCTAAGACGGCCTTGCACCTTATTGTCTGCCTGTACTGCATTTCGTCTGCAACTGTAACACTTTATTCTGCATTCTGTTATTGCTTTCCCTTGTACTACCTCAGTGCACTGTTGTAATGAAATGATCTGTATGGATGTCATGCATAACAAAGATTTTTCATTGTACCTCAGTACAATAATAAACCAATTTCCCAATTTACCATGGCTGCCATGCTGCATTTGAATTCATGCCTCTTAATCGATGGTCCAAGGTTTTGGTAACTAGTCCATTAAAATATCCACTATATTAACATACCCTAACATGTGTTTGTATGAGTATGTTGACAGGTGTTACAATGGTGGTACACTAATTTAGCCAGGAAAGTTGCTGCATCACAGCTCCCCCAACCCAGGTTCAATCCTGCCTGTGTGAAGTTAAGCATATTCTCGCTATGACCATATGGGTTTCCCCTGGGTGCTCTAGGATCCCTTTTCATCCCAAAGGTGTGCTGTTAATTTAAATTGTCTGCAGTAAATTGTCCCTGGTGTAGGTGGATGGCAGGGGAATCATGAGGGAGTTGATGAGCATATAGAAAAGGTACATTACAGAAAAATAAGTGGGGGAATGAGACTGATGGGATTGCTGTAAGAGCTAGCATAGACTTGAAGGGCTGAATGGTCTCCTTCTTTGTCATGATGAAATATAATACATCTGTGCAATTGTGTATGTTACGATGTGTGTGTATCACTGAGTACATATGATGTTTCGGTGTGTATGCATGCATGCAACTGAGAGCATACATATCTTTTAGTTATATCTGCTAAACTGATCTGAACTAACCCCCTCAGTATTCGATATTGACATCAATGCAATCCAAGATTTGTTACAATATGTGTGTTTCTGGCAAGGCTAGCATTTCAGCCCTTCCCTTGTTGTACTTTTGGACAATGAAGAGGGAGAAGGTCTTTGAACTGTTGTATTCAGAGAAATTAAAGTCCTTACTCAATGCTCTCGTGTTTCAGAACTTTGATCTACTGATGATAACATACAAGCATAAGTCAGGACAATGTGTCTGACAAAGAAAGAAACTTGGAGATTCCCATGCATCTGCCGCTTTGAAATAACATAAATAATAAAAGAAGAGATTGTTAGCAATGTTTACTGTTTGGGATTCTTAGGCGTGGGAGAACTTTCAGGAGTTATGGGATAGGGGTAGCAGCCATTTAATACAAACAAGAACCAGTCTTTAAAAAAACCTAAGCACAGTGTAACGTCCATTGATACTCCAAGGACATTGAAACTAGCCATTGGGCAAGGAATATATTGATTTTGCACCATTGTAACTACACAGAGAAGACAACAAATGAACATTTACATTAATGGGACAGGCACGGTAGTGTAGCGGTTAGCATAATACTTTATAGTGCCAGTGACCCGGGTTCAAATCTGGCCACTGTCTGTAAGGAGTTTGTACGTTCTCCCCGTGTCCGCGTGGGTTTTCTCTGGGTGCTCCGGTTTCCTCCCACACTCCAAAAACATACAGGTTAGGAGGTTGTGGGCATGATACGTTGGCGCTGGAAACGTGGCGACACTTGTGGGCTGCCCCCAGAACACTACACAAATAGATGTATTTCATTGTGTTTTGAGGTACTGTGACTAATAAAGGTATCTTATCTTATCTTGAAGCTCTCAGGATGAGATCAAGGAAGGTATGAGGTGGCTATCTCCTGTATCAACACATAACTAAAGACATATTCCTGCCACTTAACACATAGTTCAAGACATTTGTTTTGTCAATTAATATTCTGGGTGTTTGTATATTTAGGGAGCCATCTTTCAACACTAATAATATTTTGTGTGTCTGGAGTTTTGTACTTTAATGTCTTGACAGTTTGAATGTGCTCCAATTGTAAATCTGAAATCCTACAAAACTACATGTCTACACCTAACATATTGAAGTAGGTTAATATAACCATTGAAACTGTATTTAATTACTTGTTATCTTTGTGTTTTATAGAGTATAAAACATCATTGAGTTTCCCCAGAGTGTCTCCAAGAGAGATAGATTCTCCAGAGTGCCTTCTTGTCGTGCTGAATACAGACCTTTTACATCTACAGCTCCTGACATGGGAGGCCAAATCACAATGGTATGAACGTTGAATTTTCCAATTTCAGGTAACCCATTCTCCCTGTGTTCCTTTCCCACTCCCACCAGTTCACCCAGGGTGCCTCTTGCATTGTTCACTATTTTCATCCCTCTCCATTACCAGGACTTTAGTCCCCCATTTCCTTCCCCATCTGGTTCCATCTGCCCGTCAACCACACATCTATCACCTACCAGACTCTGCCTCTGCCTTTTCCTCTCCCACAGAGGCATAGCTGAGCTTTCGGTCCTACTTGTCCATCCAACCAAGGTGTCTTCCTGAGCTAATCCCATTTGTCTGCCTTTGGCCCATATCCCTTTGAAGCTTTCCTATCCATGTATCAGTCAATATGGCTTTTAAATGCTGTAATTGTACCCATGTCTACCACTTCTTCAGGCAGCTCGTTCCATATACCCACCACCCTCTTGCCTCTAAAGTCACTTTTAAATTTTTACCATCTCACCTTAAACCTATGCCCTCTAGTTTTAGATTCCCCAACCCTGGGAAAAAGACTGACAATCCAACTTTTCTATGCCCCTCATGATTTTATAAACTCTATAATGTCACCCCTCAACCTCTTTCGCTCCAGGGAAAACTGTCCCAGGCTATCCAGTCTCCCCTCATAACTCACGCCCTCCAGTCCTGGCAGCATCCTTGTGAATCGTTTCTGCACCCTCTTTCACTTAATCACATCCTTGCCAGAGCATGGTGACCAGAACTGCAGACCATTTTCCAGGTGTGGTCTCACCAACATTTGTACAGCTGTAACATAACATCCCAACTCTTGTATTCAATGCCCCTTTTGATGAAGGCAAGCATGCCATATACCTTCTTCACCACCTTGTCCACCTGTGTTACCACTTTCAGGAAGCTATAGTTATTTATTTATTAGTCACATGTACATCGAAACACACAGTGAAATGCATCTTTTTGCATTATTGAGAAGGTGCTGGGGGGCAGCCTGCAAGTGTCGCCACTCTTCCAGCACCAACATAGCATGCCAGGAAAGCATCTGGAGGAAACTCACACAGACACGGGGAGAATGTACAAACTCCTTATGGACAGTGGCAGAATTGAACCCGGGTCGCTGGCACTGTAATAACGTTACACTGAACGCTATACTACCGTGCCCCTAGGTCTCAGTGTTCTACAACACTCCCCACAGCCCTGCCATTCACTGTGCATGTCCTATCCTGGTTTAACTTCCCAAAATGTATCAAGTCACACCTGCCCGAGTGAAGTTCCATCTGCCATTTCTTGGCCCACTTTCCCAGTTGATCTAAATCCTGTTGTGGCCTTACACAACCTTCTTCAGTGTCCACCACACCACCAATTTTGGTCTCATCCACAAACTTACGAATCATGCCACCGATGACAAACAAAAGTGGACCCATCACCAATCCCTATGGCACACCACTGGTCACAGGCCTCCAATCTGAAAAACAACCCTCAACTACCACCCTCGTGATGTTATAAACTCTATAAGATCACCCCTCAACCTCTTTTACTCCAGGGAAAACAGTCCCAGGATACCAAGTCTCCCCTGATAACTCAAACCCTCCAATCCTTTCAGCATCATTGTGAAAGGTTTCTGTACTCTGTTTAGCTTAATCAGTCTTCCACCAAGCTAATTTTGTAACAATTGACTAGCTCACCTTGGATTCCATGTGACCTAACCTTCCAAACCAACATACCTTGTGGGACTAATGAAAAGCCTTGGTAAAGTCCATGTAGACAAAGTCTACCACCTGCCCCCATCAATCCTCTTGGTTAGCTCTTCAAAATATTCAATCAAATTCATGAGACATGATTTCCCATGCACAAAGTTATGCTGACTATCCCTAATCAGTCCTTGACTTTCCAAAATCAAATAAATTCTGTCTCTCAGAATCCCTCCTGTAACTTTCCCACTGCTGGTGTTAGGCTCACTGGCACATAGTTCCCAGGCTTGCCCTTGCACCCTTCTTAAATAAAGACACACATAAGCTACTGTCCAGTCTTCTGTGGCTAAGCAAGATACAAAAATCTCTGCCAGGAGCCCTGCAACTTCTTCCTTTGCTTCCTACAATGTGTTAGGTCAGGCCCCAGGGACTTAACCACCTTAGCGTGCCTCAACCTCTCCAGCACCTCCTGTTTCAGCACATCACTGATTTCTTTCCTGAATTCCCCAGTTTCCATAGCCTTCTCCACGGTAAATACAGATGAATAGAATTCATTTAAGACCTTGCCCATCTCTCGTAGCTCCACACATACATGACAACTCTGATTCTTAGGGTACCTATTTTTTTCCCTAGTTATCCTTTTGCTCTTAAAATACTTATAGAATCTCTCGGGCTTCTCCTTTACCTTATCTGCAAAGGATCTCTCATGTCCCCCTTTTGCCCTCCTTATTTCCTTCTTAAGTGTACTCTGACATACCTTATACTCCACAAGAAATTCCCAACTGCCTTTGCCTGACATATGCCTCCTTTTTATTCCTGACCAAAGGCTCAATATTCCTCGTCAGCTAGGGTTGCCTAATCCTGTCAGCCTTGCCTTTCACTCCAGCAGGAATATATTGGCCCTGAGCTCTCCCTATCTCACTTTTAAAAGCCTCTCAATTGCCAGATGTCACTTTACCAGCCAACAGCCTGTCAAAATCAGCCTTTACAAGGTCCTGTCCAATGTCATCAAATTTAGCCTTGCCTCTGTTTGGGACTTTACCTTGTGGACCAGTCCAATCTTTTCCCACTACTGTTTCAAAACTTCAATGAGTTATAGTAATAGGTCCCAAAGTGCTCCCCCACTGACACCTCAGGCACTTACCCAGCCTCAATTCCCAGCAGGAGGTCTGGTGTTGCCCCTTCTCAAGTAGGGCCATCTCCATAATGTTTGAGAAAACTTTCCTGCACACACTTAACACAGGTGAGAAGTGGATTAGGGGGGGGGGGGGGGATTAGAACAATATAGACCAATTAGTCAGGGACCAGGATGGTCTGAAAGTTAAATGGGGTGGGGCCCTTCAAGTGGGTGCTCGCTGGGTAGAAGTCATGGGAATGGCCAAGGAGAAAGATGATGAGGGAAATTGGAGACATTGGCCAAGGAAGTTGACAAGTGGGAACATAAAAACAAACAGGAGAAGTTATTGCCAGCACTACCTGTTGGGACGGCACCTATTGAGGTCGGATAGTGGCAGGCTCAGAACACTGATGACCCCTGCCAGCCCCTCACATTGATCACCACCATCCATAAACACTTCACCCCACAAGGGGAGCAGAGCATTCTGACTGAGCAACTGACCTTTCCCCCACAGATGCTGCTTGAGCCACTGAGTTCGTCCAGCAGATTGAGTAACTGGTTAAAGGATAGCCTATTAGTCTAGTCACTGCAGGAAATTCCCTTGGTCTTCTTTGAAACTGTGCCATGGATTTTGTTTACGTCCATCTAATACTGACTAATCTCAACACAAGAGAACACTCACCTATAACGCATTTTCCTTTTCAGCCTTTTAACTAGTATTTCAACAACTAATCTTGTGATGAATGAGTTGTCACTGAGTCACGGAGACGTTGCACATTGTAATCCAAAAATACACTGTTTTCACTGATATTTTCTTTGATAGTGGAATATACCAATTTATTTGCAGACATGTCATTGAAATAGAGTAAATTTGAAACTAATCCTCATATTAAAGTACTTTGGCCCAAAGGGATGAGGTGTTGAGTCACTTCCACCATTACACCTGCTCAATCAGCAATGAAGACACTCTTGCATGAGATCCCCTTAAAGTAATTGTTCCCATTGGTGCCACTAACATCATAAACATCAGTGGATGGAGTTAAAATTCATTGTCAATGATGATTACATTTCCAACACCAATGAAATGGATATCTTGGGAGAACAAGGATCCCTGGGAACCAGATTTCTATTGTACTATTACACTCACATAACAGGGAAAGACATTGCAAGGGTTTTTTTCCTTACATTGACTCCGTCAACATTTCCCGCTGCCTTGGGAGAGCAGCCAACATAATCTAGGACCTCTCCCATTCGGAAGATTCTCTCTTCTATCAGGCAGAAGATACAAAAGCTTGAGAGCATATACCACCAGGCTCAAGGCAGCTTCTATCCTGCTGTTATCAGACTCTTGAATGGACCTCATATGCTGAAAGATGAATTCTTGATCTTCCAATCTACCTCATTTACCTACTAGTCTAGTCATTGCAGGAAATTCCCTTGGTCTTCTTTGAAACTGTGCCATGGATTTTGTTTACATCCATCTAATACTGACTAATCTCCACAGAAGAGAACACTCACCTATAATGCATTTTCCTTTTCACAGTCACAGTGTCCTTTTCCTGAGTCACAGTGAACTCAGAAAAAGGAGATTAGTCAGTATTAGATGGATGTAAACAAAATCCATGGCACAGTTTCAAAGAAAAGTTCAAGGGTAGTTTTGGATTACAATACCCTTGAACTTTATTTGTTACCTGCACTGCACTTTCTCTGTAGCTGTAACACTATGTCCTGCATTCTGTTTTTCTTTTTGCTACTTTGATGTACTTACATAGGGCATGATCTGTCTGGACGACATACAAAGAAAAGCTTTTCACTGTATCTTGGTTCACGTGACCATAATAAACCAATGCCAATATATCATCCCAATGATGAAGGGACATCTGCCCCACTAATAGTATGGATTCCTTCCTTGAAAATATACAATGGACACGATTCTTACTGTGCAACAACTTGAAGAAAACTTCAGGGGGCAGCACTAAGGCTACACTTGGCTTTGATCAACTCAAAACAATTCTTCGAATCTGTTAATGGAAAGATTAATAGTGGAGAATTCTCAAGGCAGTAGTGCCTTTGCCCTTCTTGGTGGTAGTAGTCATGGATTTTGAAGATGCTCTCAGAAGCTTTTTATCAGCTCATTCCTGAATGTTGCCTTGAAATTACTGCATGTAGGAATAATTTGGTTCATTTTCTGAGGAGCTGTGAACAGAATTAAACATTGTGCAATCAATAGCAAACTTTCCCACTTCTGACTTTTCGTGGAAGTAAGGTCATTGTGAAGCAACTTAAGATAGCTAGGCCTAAGATGCTGCCCTGAAGAACTCCTGCAATGATATTCTGGGGCTGGAATGATTGAACCCCAACAGCAAAGACCCATCTTCTTTTGTGTGTGACATGGCCCCAACCATTGGCAGGTTTTTCCCTACATGCCCATTGACCTCAGCTTTACCAGGACTCCTAGATGCTATGTTCAGTCAATGCTGCTTTGATATTCAAGAGTTGCCTCAGGAATTTACCTCTTTGATCCATGGTTGGATAAAGGCTGTGATGAAGTCTGGAGCCAACTGGTCCTTGGGATATCCAAGCTACGCATTAGTAAGTACTTTATTGATGAGTAAGTGCTATGTGACAGCACTATCAATAATGGCTTCCATCAATTTGCTTATGATTGAGAATAGGGTGATAAGAGAAAGATTGATTTGTCTTGCTTTTTATGAGCAGGATGTACCTGAGCAATTTTCCACATTGTTGGGTAGATGCCAGTGTTGCAGCTTTATTGGATGAATAGGAGGCATATCTAGCTCAGGACCACAGGTCTTCAAGAACTACGGCTGGGATATTGTCGGTTCCCATAGCCTTTACTGAATCCAGTGCTCCCAACCTCTGCTTTTCCATGGATTGAATCGAATTGGTTGAAAAATGGTCCCTGTATATGGTGAAAAGCTGAGATGGATCATCCTTGTCTTTCAGACTCACAGGCTGAGCTCAACATCACTTATGATAAGGATGTTCTAGGAGATTTCTCTGAATGTTTGCTGTTTAAGTATCAACCACAATTCATGACTAATGTGAAAGGATTTTGATTTGATTTGTTGGTCATGAGATAATTTGCACCATTGATTAAATGTTGCTTTTGCTTTTTAGCATAAATGCAATCCTGGGATATGGGTTAATAAGGCTGGCACCTCACTTTTAGACATGATTGGTGTTCTTCCCAGCATTACCTCCTGCACTCTGTTGCTGATTTTTCCATTAATTGTGATAAGGATCTTTGGTTTTGTAATTAGCTGAGGAGAGGATGCAGAACTGAAACAACGTAAATAGACAGTCATAGAACAGAACCATACAGCACAAAACAGGCCCTTCGGCCCACCGTGTCGTGCCGTCCATCAGACCACCCTCACACTACCTAACCCCTTCCTCCCGCATATCCCTCTATCTCACGTTCCTCCATATGCCTATCCAACAAGCTCTTGAACCTGTTCAATGTATCTGCCTCCACCACCACCCCAGGCAGTGCATTCCATGCACCAACCACTCTTTGGGTGAAAAACCTCCCTCTGACATTTCCCCTGAACCTCCCACCCATAACCTTAAAGCCATGACCTCTCGTCTTGAGCATTGGTGCCCTGGGAAGGAGGCGCTGACTGTCTACTCTATCTATTCCTCTCAATATTTTATATACCTCTATCATGTCTCCTCTCATCCTCCTCCTTTCCAGTGAATAAAGCCCTAGCACCTTAAACCTCTCCTCATATTCAATACCCTCCAATCCAGGCAGCATCCTGGTAAATCTCCTCTGCACCCTCTCCAATGCCTCCACATCCTTCCTATAATGAGGCGACCAGAACTGAACACAGTACTTTAAATGTGGCCTAACTAGAGTTTTGTAAAGCTGCATCGTCACCTCGCGGCTCTTAAACTCAATCCCGCGACTTATGAAAGCCAACATCCCATTGGCCTTCTTAACTGCTCTTTCCACCTGTGAGGCAACTTTCAATGAACTGTGAATATGAACCCCCAGATCCCTCTGCTCCTCCACACTGCCAAGTACCTTGCCATTTACCCTGTACTCTGCCCTGGAGTTTGTCCTTCCAAAGTGTACCACCTCACACTTCTCTGGATTGAACTCCATCTGCCACTTGTCAGCCCAGCTCTGCATCCTATCAATATCCCTCTGTAAGCTCCGACAGCCCTCCACACTATCCACAACACCGCCTATCTTAGTGTCGTCCGCAAACTTACTAACTCAGCCCTCCACCCCCTCATCTAAGTCATCTATAAATATCACAAAAAGTAGAGGTCCCAGAACCGATCCCTGCGGGACACCACTAGTCACTGCCTTCCAATCCGAGGGCACTCCTTCCACCACAACCCTCTGCTTTCTACATGCAAGCCAATTCCTAATCCACACAGCCAAGCTTCCTTGGATCCCTTGGCCTCTGCCTTCTGAAGAAGCCTACCATGAGGAACCTTATCAAATGCCTTACTAAAATCCATGTCAACCACATCCACCACACTGCCCTCATCAATCTTCCTGGTCACCTCCTCAAAGAACTCTATCAGGCTTGTGAGGCAAGATCTTCCCTTCACAAAGCCATGCTGGCTGTCCCTAATCAGTCCATGATTCTCTAGGTGTTCATAAATCCTATCCCTTAGAATCTTTTCTAACAGCTTACCCACCACAGACGTGAGACTCACCGGTCTATAATTCCCTGGCCTATCCCTATTACCTTTTTTGAACAAGGGGACCACATCTGCAATCCTCCAGTCCTCCGGCAGCACCCCCGTAGACAACGAGGACTCAAAGATCCTTACCAGCGGTTCAGCAATCTCCTCCCTAGCCTCTCGAAGCAGCCTGGGAAAAATCCCGTCAGGACCCGGAGATTTATCTGTCTTAATATTATTTAACAACTTCAACACATCCTCTCTCTTGATATCAACAACCTCGAGAACATTACCCCTACCAGCACTCCCATCCACATCATCAAGACCCCTCTCCCTGGTGAATACCGAAGAGAAGTACTCATTCAGAACTTCTCCCACTTCCGCCGCCTCCAGGCAAATTTTCCCACCTTTGTCCTTAATCGGACCTACCTTCACCCTAGCCATCCTCCTACCCTTCACGTACTTGAAAAAGGCCTTGGGATTTTCCTTAACCCTACTAGCCAAAGCCTTTTCATGTCCCCTTCTAGCTCTCCTCAGCCCTTTCTTAAGTTCCTTCCTCGCTACCCTATATTCCTCACGGGCCCTGTCTGAACCTTGCTGCTTATACCTCACGTATGCTACCTTCTTCTCCCTAACAAGTCGTTCCACCTCTCTCGTCATTGAAGTAGATTTTCAATGGAGTAACCTTTAATGCTATCAATTATCTCTTTATTTAGAAAGGTTATGAATAAAAATGAACTGTATCAAAACTGTATTTAAGTTGGTGGAGTCAAAAAGACAAGGCTGAAGGAACAATTGTTCACAAGCTTGGAGAGGAATGGGGTTGAAATCATGTGCAAATGTAGCACTGGAACGACAGAAACAGTTAGAGCTTGGAAACAGGCTCTTTGGCCCACTGACTCCAGCTGTGTACCATTCTGTTCACCACACTACAGGAAGGATATGATTGCACTGGAGAAATGGCAGAGGAGATTCACAAGGATACTGTCTGGATTGGAGGACATTAATTAGAACAAAGAACAGCACAACACAGGAACGAGCCCTTCAACCCACAACGTTGTGCTGAATTAATTAAGCTAATGACACCTAATTAAACTAATCCCTTCTGCCTGCATACAGTCCATATTCCCTCCATTCTCTGCATATTCATGTGTCTATCTAAGAGCCTCTTAAATACTTCTGTCCTATATGAGGATAGGTTAAGTGAGCTGGGGCTTTTCTCTTTGGAGAGAAGGAGGATGAGAGGTGACTTGATAGAGGTGTACAAGGTGATAAGAGGCATAGATCGAGTGGACAGTCAGAGACTTTTTCCCAGGGCGAAAATGGCTAACATGAGGGGACATAATTTTAAGGTGATTGGAGGAAGGTGTAGGGGATGTCAGAGGTGAGTGCGTGGAATGGGCTGCTGGAAACAGTGGTGGAGGCAGATACGGTAAGGTCTTTCAAGAGACTGTTAGATAGGTATATGGAGCTGAGTAAAATAGAGGGTTATGGGTAAGCCTAGCAATTTCTAGGGTAGGGACATGTTTGGCACAGCTTTGTGGGCCGAAGGGCCTGAATTGTGCTGTAGTTTTTCTATGTTTTTATGTAAGTTTTTTTTCCAAACAGAGTGGTGGGTGTGTGGAATGCACTGCCAGAGGTTGTGGAGGCAGATACATTAGGGACATTTAAGAGAGTCTTAGATAGCCACATGAATGGAGGGCTATGTGGGAGGGAAGGGTTAGATAGATCTTAGAGCAGGATAAAGTGTCGGCACAACATTGTGGGCTGAAGGGCCTGTACTGTGCTGTAATCTTGTATGTTCTATGTTTTATGTATCTGCGTCCACCACCACCCCTGGCAGTGCATGCCAGGCACACACCAACCTTTGTTTAAAAATCTTGCCCCACACATCTCCTTTGAACTTTTGAGACATAAGAGAGCAGATGCTAGAACCTGGTTGTTTGTTGCTCCTCTGAACTTTCCCCCTCTACCTCTACATGCCCTCTAGTATTACACATTTCAACACCGGGAAAAAGATACTGACTATCTGTTCTATCTATGCCGCTCATAATTTTATAAACTTCCATCAGGTCTCGTCTCAGCCTCCACCACTCCAAAGGAAACAACCAAAGTTTGTCCAACTTCTCCTTATAGCACATGCCCTCTAATCCAGGCAGCATTCCGGTAAACCTCTTCTGCATCCTCTGCAAGGCCTCTACATCCTTTCTATAAGGGGGTGACCAGAATTGAATGAAATTCTGGTCATCCCATTAAGGGGAGAGATTGGATAAACTGGGTTTATTTTCCTTGGAGCGTAGGAGGCTGACGGTTTACCTGATCGAGGTATTATGAGAGGCTTAGATAGGCTGACCATCAACATCCCATTTACACTAAACCTAGATTAATGCCATTTTTTTTTATTCTCTCCACAACTGTCAACAACTCCCTCCTAGAAGAAATTGCAGAACAAAATAATTGTGAGTTGTAACAAAGCTCACATAAGGACTGCAGATTGGCAATCAAGGAGGGAACTAAGTGGAATCAGGACACCTTCAGACACCTCTGAAGAAACAGATTTTAGTCAAGTAAACATGAGAAGAACGATGGAGGAGGTGTTGCAAATGAGTTTGGGAGCATGAATATACAGTAAGTGCCAAGCTTTGCTGATAACCCGCTAGCATTGTTCAGTATTTTCTTTGCCTAACTGAGAAGAACTTAATAGTGTGAACTCAGTGTGAACCCTGAGACTGTACTGATAATGTCAATGTCAAAAAGAACCCATGCACTTACTCTTCTATAAAAGCTATCATGGACAGACACATCTGTCATGAGTAGATTGGTGAGGACAAGGTCAAGGCATTCTATACATACATCAAGAGCAAGAGGATAACTAGGGAGAGGGCAGGACCACTCAAGGATGAAGGAGGGAACATGTGCTTGGAAGCAGAAGATATGGGTGAGGTCCTAAATGAGTACTTTGCATCAGTATTTACAAAAGGAGAAGGACATGGAGGGTAGGGAGATCAGTGCAGAGCATGCTAAAATGCTAGGGCACTTCAAGATAAAGGAGGATGTAGTGTTGGGTCTCTTAAAGAGCATTAAGGTGGATAATTCCCCAGGGCCTGATGGGATATACCCCAGGTTATTGAGAGGCAAGAGATGAGATTGCTGGGGCCTTGACCAATATCTTTGTGTCCTCTCTAGCCATGGGCGAGGTCTCAGAGGACTGACGAGTAGCTAATGTTGTCTCATTATTCAAGAAGGGAAACAAGGATAATCTTGGAAACTATTGACCAGTGAGTCTCACATCAGTGGTAGGAAAGTTACTGGAGAGGATTCTTCAGGATAGGATTTGTGAGCATTTGGAAAACCATGGTCTAATTTGGGGCAAGTCATGTCTTACTAACTTGATTGAGTTTTTTGACGAGCTGATGAGGGTGATTGATAAAGGTAGAGCTGTGGATGTTGTCTACATGGATTTTAGTAAGGCGTTTAACAAGGTCCCTCGTGGGAGGCTCATCCAGAAGACTAAAATGCATGGGATCCACAGTGAGTTGGCCATTAGAATTTAGAACTGGCTTGCCCATAGAAGACAGAGGGTAGTGGTCGATGGGATTTATTCTAGCTGGAGGTCTGTGATGAGTGGTGTTCCTCAGGGATCTGTACTGGGACCTCTGCTGTTTGTGATGTATATAAATGACCTGGATGAAAATGTACATGGTTGGGTTGGTAAACTTGCAGATAATATGAAGATTGATGGTGTTGTGGATAGTGTAGAAGCCTGGCAAAGGATACAGCGGGATATAGATCAGTTGCAGATATGGGCAGAGAAATGGCAAATGGAGTTCAACCCAACCAAATGTGTTGTCTTTGGAAGATCAAATGTAAAGAGACAGTACACTGTTAATGTCAAGACCCTTAATAGTGTTGATGAGCAGAGGGATCTTGGGGCCCAAGTTCTTAGCTCCCTGAAAGTGGCTACACAGCTTGATAGGGTGGTAATGAAGGCATATGGCATACTTGCCTTTATTAGGTGAGGCATTGAGATCAAGAGTCAGGAAGTTATGCTGCAGCTTTATAAAACTCCAGTTAGGTCGCATCTGGAGTATTGCATTCAGTTCTGGTTGCCCCACTAAAGGAAGGATGTGGGGACTTAGGAGAGGGTGCAGAAGAGGTTACCAGGATGCTGCCTGAATTAGAGAGCATGTGCTATAAGTCGAGGTTGGACAAACTTGGGTTGTTTTCCCTGGAGCAGCGGAGGCTGAGGGGACATTTGATAGAGGTTTAAAAGATTATGAGAGGCATAGATAGAGTAGACAGCTGGTATCTTTTCCCCAGGGTTGAAATGTCTAATACCAGAGGACATGCATTTATGGTGAGAGGCAGTAAGTTCAAAGGAGATGTGTGGGGCAATTTTTTTTTACACAGAGTGGTGGATGGCTGGAATGCACTGCCAGGGGTGGTAGTGGAGGCAAATATGATAGGGGTGTTCAAGAGGCCCTTAGATAGGCACATGAATGTACAGGAAATGTAAGGATATGGATATTTAGGCAGAAGAGATTCATTTAGTCGGGAATTTGATTACTAATTTAGTTAGATCGGCACAGCATTGTGGGCCGAAGGGCTTGTTCTGTGCTTTACTGTTTCATGTTCCATGTTCTAAGGAGGGTTATTCCTCTTGTTGATTAATCACTATCTGCCACAAACCCAATCCAGATCCTTCAGACATGACAATGGCATTCACCCATGCAGAGACTGAGACTTCCTAATTTGCAAACACTAGCACTGGAGCGTCAAACTTCCACAAAGTTGCAATTGGAATTGGTTTATTATTGTCACATGTACCCAGGTTCAGTGAAAAGCTTGTCTTGCATACAATTCATACCGATCAATTCATTACACAGTGCATCGAGGTAGTACAAGGTAAAACAATAACAGAATGCAGAATAAAATGTAACTGCTACAGAGAAAGTGTAGTGCGGGTAGATAACAAAGTGAAAGGTCATAATGAGGTAGATTGTGAGGTCAAGAGTCCATCTTATCATGCTAGGAAACCAGTCATTAGTCTTATAACAGCAGGATAGAAGCTGTCCTTGAGCCTGGTGATACATGCTTTCAGGCTTTTGTATCTTCTGCCCAATGGAAGAGGGGGAGAAGAGAGAATATCCATATGGAACTGTTGGCTTTTAGTAGGGAAATTTTAGTCCAATGTGTCCAATTCTGGGCATACAAAGGATGGAAGACATAGGAGAGGTCACAGAGGAGATCTTAGAGAATGGTTATAGGCATGATGTATTACAATTACAGCGTAGACAACAGAAGCAGAACTAATTCTTCTCACAGTTGAAATGGCTAAGAGGATATTTGATGGAATTTTTTTGTATCATGGATTACCTACATGGAGTAAGTAAAGATAAACAAATTTCAGTGGCTGAGGGGTCATACTGAAAGGACACAGACTTGGCAAAAAAAATAAAGGAGACAGTAGGAAAACTTTTTACACAGTGGGTATCTGGGCTTTGGAATGTAACTCCTCATAGGGGAGAGGATGCAGATTTTTTAAATAACCTTCTTAAAGAAATTTGATATATATCAGAAGTACAAACTGAGGAAAAAGTGGGAGAGTGATCCTTGAAAGTTCCCGTCAGATTTGATATTGTAGATGACTCCTACTATTCTGTACATTTCAGTGATTCCAGTTCTAAAGTTCTCAGTGAGTACATAGAACATAAAAGGTCATCAGAAGTTACATGTAACAAGCTACAAATAGGTTGTTAAAGACAGTGGAAATAACATCAGACAATATTAAGTAATTACCAACCTGGACATCTTCAAGCCTGCTGGTGAATCCTCGGCAGAATCAGAATCTATTACTCCCCTGGTCTGGCTTTATTTAAACCCTGCAGATCAAACCCTGATAGCTTAATCTACATACTTAAAGGGAACTTCACTATCTTGGACCATTTAAAGTTGCATGGCATCTTTGGGTCAGAAAGGAATGGATTACTTTCCTCACTATTTTAATTATCATTCATCATGCCCCCATTTGTCAGGTGAGAAATGAGGATGTGGGCAGGTATTAAAATAAGATCCTTTGATTAGAAATGTCATTGACCTGAAACATTAACTCTGTTTTTGTCTCCTCACACATACTGCTTGACCTGTTGAATATTTCCAACAGTTTCTATATTTAGTTCAGATTTCCAATTTTTTTTGTTTTAAGTTTCTTTTACTTTGCAGCTGTCGACAACTTTTCAAGTGACATTATTTGGGAAACAGTTCATCTGATTTGCTGCATCTTATAAGAGTGACATATCTTGTATGTAAGTGCATAAGATAGCATGTCACTTTTTAACGATTATTCTTATTGTGATTCTTCACATTATTGTACAGCAATAGAGTTCTGCAATAGCAAAGTTTTGCCACACCAAACTTCTGACAAATGCATCTTCATGCTTCAGACTCAAATGATGCTTCATTGACAGATACATAGGCACAGAACAGTATAGCACAGGGACAGGACGTTCAGCCCACGATGTTGCTGCTGACCATGATGCCAAGCTAATTGCATCTGCCTGCACATAGTCTATATCCCTCCATTCCCTGCCTGTTCATGTTCCTGTTTAAGTGCCTCTTAAACGTTGCTGTTGTATCTGCTTCCACCATCTCCCTGGCAGCATGTTTCAGGTACCTACCTCTCTGTGTGTGAAAAAAATTGTCTTGTAAATCTCCTTTAAACTTTCCCCCTCTCACCTTAAAGTAATGCCCTCTATTATTTGGCATTTCTATCCTGGGAAACGACTCTGACTATCTACTCTATCTATGCCTCTCATAATTTTATATATTTCTATCAGGTTGCACCTCAGCTTCCGACACTCCAGAGAAAACAATCTAAGTTTGTCCAACCTTTCCTTACAGCTAATACTCTCCAATTCAGGCAACATCTTAGTGAGCCCTTCTGTGCCCTCTCCAAAGCCTCCACATCCTTCCTGTAATGCAGTGACTAGAACTGCACACAATACTCCAAATATGGCCTAACCAAAACTTTATACTACTGCAATGTGACTTGCTAATTTTTATATTCAGTGCCCCGACTGATGAAGGTCTATTCCTCAATGCCCCTCCTATTGGCCTTTCAGGGAGCTGTGGACTTGCACTCCATGATCCCTCTGTACATCAATGCACCTAATGTCCTGCCATTTACTGCATACTTTCTCATTACATTTGGTCTCCCAAAGTGCAACACCTAACTCTTCTCCAGTTCAAACTCTATCTACCATTTCTCCACCCATATCTCCAACGGATCTTTATCCTGCAGTATCGTTTGACTACTTTCCTCACTATCCACAACACCATTAATTTTTATGTCATCTGCAAATTACTAATCAGCCCAATTACATGTTTTGTCTAAATCATTATATATAACAAACAACCAGCAGAACACTGCTGGTCACAAACCTCAGTCAGAATAACACCCCTCTACCACTACCCTCCATCTTCTAGAACCAGGCCAATTTTGAATCCAGTCTACTAAGTCACCGTGGATCCCATGTGCCTTAATCTTTTGGATCAGCTGACTATGAGGGACCCTGTCGAATGCCTTACAAAAGACCATGTAGGTAACATCCACTGCCCCACCCTCATCAAACATCTTTGTCAACCCCTCAAAAAACTCAATCAAGTTCATAAAACAGGACCTTCTCTGTACAAAGCCATGTTGACTATCCTTAATAAATCCATGCTTTTCCAAATGCGAGTAAATCTTATCCTTAAGAAACTTCTCCAAAAATATCCCTACCACTGATGTAAGGTTCACCCACCTATAATTTACTGGATTATCCTTATTGCCCTTCTTAAACAGAGAAACAACACTGGCTACTCTCCAGTTCTCTGGGGCATCTACAGATCATGATAAAGATCATGGTCTGAAGCATGGTCTGGAATATTGCATTCTATTCTGGTCACCCCATTATAGGAAGGATGTGGAGACTTCAGAGACGGCGCAGAAGAGGTTTACCAGGAAGCTGTCTGGATAGTTGGGCAACTTCGGTTGTTTTCTCTGGAGCAGCGGAGGCTGAGGGGAGACCTGATAGAGGTTTATAAGATTATGAGAGGCACAGATACAGTAGACAGCCAGTATCTTTTTCCCAGGGTCGAAATGTCTAATACCAGAGATCATGCATTTAAGGTGAGAGGGGGTAAGTTCAAAGGAGACCATGATACAAAGATCACCGTCAAGACCCCAGCAATCTCCTCTCTTGCCTCCTTCAATAACCTGGGATAGATTCCATCAGGCCCTGGGGACTTTTCCAACTTCATGTTCTTCAAGAGAACCAGCACCTCTTCCTTCTCTATAACAACATGCCCCAGAATATCAGCATACCACTCGCTGATCTCATGTCCTTCTCCTTGGTGAACACCGATACAGAGTACTTCATCCACTTCCTCTGCCTTCAAACATAAATTCCCTCCTTCATCCTTGAGTGGTTTTACCCTTTCCCAAGCTTAGTCTTGCTTTTTATGTGTACATAAAATGCCACAGGATTTCCCTTAATCCAACAACATTTCATGGCCCTTTTTAGTCTTCTTGATTCCCAGTTTAAATTCTTTCCTGCCTCAATTATATTTCTCAGGAGCACTGTCTGATGGATCCTTATCCATTTCTATCCGACTTCTATTTACGGAGTTAATGATCACTGTTCCCAAAATATTCTCCCACTGAAACCCTGATGACCTGGCCAGGCTCATTTCCCAGCACAAGGGTTGCATGGCCCTGGATGGGCTAGCTACATACTGTTTCAAGAAACCCTTCTGAATACACCTAACAAATTCTGCCCCATCTAAACCTCTGACACTAAGGAAGACCCAGGCAACATTAGGGAAACTACTCTCTCAACTACCCAATTGCTTTTACATCTTTCCATGATCTGCTTACATATCTGTTCCTCTGTCTCTAACTGTTTTGTTTTGATGATCTTAATGTTTTGAGGAAAGGAATGTGAGATGGATAGAAAAATTGTTTCTTTAATGCCTTTATGTTGTTCAGAATTCTTAATAGAACATAGAAGGTAGAACATCGAACATAGAACAGTACAGCACAGGAACAGGTCCTTCGGCCCATGATGTTGTGCTGAACTAATTACACTAATAATTAAAATGCCTACCTAAACTTTCCCCTTCTGCCTACACAATGTACATATCCCTCCATTTTCTGCATATTCATGTGCCAATCTAAAGAGCTTCTAAAACGCCTCTGTCATATCTACCTCCACCACCACCCCAACCAATGCATTCCAGGCACCCACTACTCTCTGTGTAAAAACCTTGCCCCACACATCTCCTTTGAACTTACCCCCTCTCACCTTAAATGTATACTCTCTGGTATTAGACGTTTCAACCCTGGGAAAAAGATACCAGCTGTCTATCTATGCCTCTCAAAATCTTATGAACTTCTATCAGGTCTCCCCTCAGCCTCAGCTGCTCCATGGAAAACAATCAAAGTTGCCCAACCTCTCCTTATAGCACATGCCCTCTAATCCAGGTAGCTTCCTGTTAAACCTCTTCTACACCTTCTCCAAAGTCTCCACATCCTTCCAATAATGGGGTGACCAGAACTGAATGCAATACTCCAGATGCAGCCTAACCAGAGTTTTATAAAGCTGCAAGATAACTTCCTGACCCTTGAACTCAATGCCTCGACTAATAAAGGCAAGTATGCCATATGCCTTCTTTACCACTCAATCAACCTGTGCAGTCACTTTCAGGGAGCCATGGACTTGAACCCCTAGATCCATCTACACAAGAACACTTAAGAGTCCTGCTACGAATTGTGTACTGTCCCTTTACATTTGATCTCCCAAAGTGCAACACCTCACACTTGGCTGGATTAAACTCCATTTGCCATTTCTCCACCCATACCTGCAAAGGATCTATGGTATATCCTGCTATATCCTTTGGTAATCTTCTATGCTATCCACAATGCCACCGGCCTTTGTGTCATCTGCGAACTTACTAACCTACCCATCCACGTTTTCATCCAAGTAATTTATAAATATATCACAAATAACAGAGGTCCCAGTACAGATCCCTCCAGAACAATACTCGACATGAACTTCCAGCCGGAGTAAGTTCCATCAACCACTACCCTCTGTCTTTTATTTGCAAGCCAATTCTGAATGCAAATAGCCAAGTCACTGTGGATCCCATGCATCTTAATCTTCTGGATGAGCCTCTTGTGAGGGACCTCATGCACATTTCTTAGTCGTAGAGTCATAGCGCAATACAGCAGGGATACAAGCCCTTCAGCCTAACCAGTCCATGCCAACCACGGTGCCCAACCAGTTAGTTCCATTTTCCTGCATTCGGCCCAAATCTCTCCAAGCCCCACCCCTCCATGTACCTATCTAAGTGTTTCTTAAATGATACTATTGTTCCTGCCTCAACCACTTCCTCTGGCAGCTCGTTCCATGTACTCACCACCATCTGTGTGGAAAAAGTTGCCCCTCAGGTCCCTTTCAAATCTTTCTGCTCTCACCCTAAGCCTACACACCCTAGTTTTGGACTTTCCTACCCTGGGGAAAAGACTGTTACTGTCCACCTTATCTATGCCTCATAATTTTAAACACTTCTATAAAGTCACCCCTCAATGTCCTATGTTCCAAGGAATAAAGATCTAGCCTGGCCAACGTCTCCTTATAACATCCTCATAAATCTTTTCTGCACTCTTTCCAGTTTAACCACATCTTTGCTATAACAGGATGACAAAACTGTACACAGTACTCCAAGTGTGGCCTCACCAACAACTTATACAACTGCAAAATTATGTCCCACCTCCTATACTCAATACCCTGACTGATGAAGGCCAACATCCTTCAACCACCACCCTCTGCTTCCTACCTCCGAGCCAATTTTGAATCCATCTAATTAGCTTTCCCTGGAATCCATGGGACCTAACCTTTCAGACCAGCCTATCACATGGGAGCTTATCAAAGGTCTTGCTGAAGTCCAAATAGACAACATGCACTGCCCTACCCTCATCTACCCTTTGGGTTACCTCTTCAAAAAACTCTAAAAGATCTGTCAAACACGACTTCCCACACACAAATCCAGGATGACTTCTCCTAATCAGACTCTGTCTATCCAAATGCAGGTAGATCCTGTCCCTCAGAATTCCCTCCAGTAACTTCCCCACTACTGATGTTAGGTTGCCCAACCTGTAGTTCCCTGGCTTGTCCTTGCTACCCTTGTTAAACAATGGAATGGCATTAGCCACCTTCCAGTCTTTGGGAACTTCACCCCTGGTTAACGATGAAGCAAATATCTTCGCAAGGGCTTATGAAATTTCTTCTCTGCTTCTGCAATTTCTTCTCTGCTCTCCTATCTTATCTAGTGATGATGCACTCGGTCAGGCCCTGGGGATATATCCAACTTAAAGCTCTGTAAGGCTGCAAATACCTCCTCCCTGGTAATAAAAATATCTTCACCAGTTTCCCTTATCTCTTGAGCAACCATGATTTTTCTCCTCAGTAAACACCAAGGAGAAATATTCATTAAAAACTCACCCATCTCCTGTGGCTTGAGACATAGGCAGCCCTGCTGATCTCTAGAGGACCTACTCTCTCCCTAGCCACCCTTTTACTCAATATATCTATGGAACCTCTTGGGATTTTCCTTAACCTTGCCTGCTAGATCCATCTCATACCCTCTCTTTGCCCTCCTGATTCCCCTTTCGGGTGTATTCTTATATGTTTCTTTAATGTTTAAGGATATGCACAAGAAAACATATCTTATCTAGTGAGGTTGATGTTATCACAGAACTTATTGAAGCTTGGCCTTACACACCTGCTTGACTTAAAACACCACTGATTCTAATACAGTAGACTGTTTTATATTGGCAATTGTATGTCCAATTTTGTTTGGTCATTTATATTTAGTAGTAAAACATGCTCATTTATAGCTGGTGAATAATGGAGACTCATTGCAGAGTATTACAATGAAGCTTAAAACCCTTAAAATAGAAAGAATCCTGATTAAACAGG
The DNA here is from genome assembly GCF_009764475.1 of Pristis pectinata. Classification (NCBI taxonomy): domain Eukaryota; kingdom Metazoa; phylum Chordata; class Chondrichthyes; order Rhinopristiformes; family Pristidae; genus Pristis; species Pristis pectinata. The sequence continues at coordinate 13,278,840 of NC_067408.1, forward strand.
CAGCTGGACACTCACCCGAAAGACGTGTTTTTTAGAAAGTATTTACTCAAAATTTGAGCCAGACATCACAAGACTTCTGTCTGTCACCTTCCAGCAATAGCAAAAACTGATGTCAGTGTGACATTGCCAGCCTTACAATGCATGTGTGCATAGCAACTATGCACACTTAACGCCAGATCAAATGGACACTGTTCCCCCAAGACTGTAATCCCCCAAGCTGGTAATTTTATTAAAAAAGGATGAATTTCTTGAATATTTTCTCTCTATTTGACTATCAAATTATTGTCCTCAAGATTTTAATAAAAGCTTTCCTAATAAATATACCCCATCAATTTTAATATTTTCCATGCAAATTGTTTCACACCTCCATCAATGTCTTTATTATTATTTTTAATATGCGTAGAACTGTGCAAATGTGAATAAACATGTTTGTATCATTTTCCTGCTTTTCAGTTCAATGCCACCAAAAATGAATGCCAGAGCTATACTATCTTATTTTACCATCTGATAACGTCAGTACTTTCAATGAATAGTATATATGTATTGCCAGGACTCCTTCTGCTCTGTCTAATACATATCTGTATTATCCAAAACATATGTGGTCTTGTTATTTCTTCCTGCCAAGTACAACTATTCACAGCGACTGATATCAAAACTAATTTGCCATTACACAAGCTAAAAAAAAACAAACTGCTGGGGCAACTGAGTGAGTCAAGCAGCATCTGTGGGGAGGAAAGGAATTGTCGATGTTTCAGTCTGCATCAGGATTGGAAGTGTGGAGGGAAAATAATCAGTGTAAAGAGGAGAGGGGGAAGTGTGAGACAGGGGCTGGCAGGTGATAGGATGGCCGAGGAAAGGAAATAGAGGATGGGCAGGTGGAACAGGGGTAGAGCTGGAAGACAGAGGCAGGTAGGTATTAGGTAGGGGCAGATAAAGAAAGGTTAAGAAAAGGGAGGGGAGCTAGGTGGGAAAAAGTGGAGCCAGAGGTTGGAAAGTGATAAGCAGAGACACAAAGGCTTCAAGTTTGGAATCTGATAAGTAAGGAAGGTTATAATGGGAACCGTTAGGGGAGAGATGAATGGCAGATGGAACCAGATGGGGGAGGAGATCCGGTAGGTGAACTGTGTGGCCAATAGGTGGATGGAACCGAGATGTGGGAGGGGACAAAAATGGGTAACGGGGGCTGCGGGGGTGGGGGGGGGGGGGTGCGGTATGAGAAAGTGAAGAAAAATGGGAGGACCGGTGGCGGATTGGTAGGAGAGAAAGAGAAGGGAACACGAGGTGAGGGGTACCTGAAACTGGAAAATTCAATGTTCATACCATTGGGTTGTTCTAGGTTACAACTCCACCCATCCCCTTCCCACAACTGGCTCCTTCTGCCCGTCATCCTTCACCCCTCTTCGGCCTACCTATCATCTGCTGGCCCCTGTCTCACCCATCCCCCTCTCCTCTTTATAGCGGCCTTCCTCCCCCTCCACTCTCAGTCCGAGTGCAGAATCATCTTGAAAATTCAGCAATTGAGAAAACCATTTTACCTTTTCTTTTGAATGGTCATTAACCTGAACCATTGACTCTGTTTCTCCACGCAATGCTGACTGACCTGCTGAGCACTTTTTGTGCTCACGAAGATGCTGTAGGTTAGACTTTTCACTTTGTTGTTCAGTTCAAAAAATTGCCCAGAAGTTACAATGATACCGCAAAGTCAAAGGTTTACCTGGGATCTGGATCAATGACAGAGATAACAGTCTATCTTCAGAATTATGTGTGAATTACCTGGAGCTTAGTATAAGGTAAGGTATCTTTATTAGTCACATGTACATCGAAACGCACAGTGAAATGCATCTTTGCGTATAGTGTTCTGGGGGCAGCCTACAAGTGTCGCCACACTTCCGGTGCCAACATAGCATGCCCACAACTTCCTAACCCGTATTTCTTCAGCATGTGGGAGGAAACTGGAGCACCTGGAGGAAACCCTCGCAGAAATGGGGAGAACATACAAACTCCTTACAAGCAGCAACCGGAATTGTACTGGGGTTGCTGGCACTGTAATAGTGTTACACTAACCACTACACTATTGTACCTGCACCGTAGTCATCAGTTTCCGTGTTGTAGCTTCCCTTAAATCATCCAGAGATTAAACAGAAAGTCACGACAATGGTGAGGAAGGTTGTGCCATCACAGGCAGCACCCTCCCTACCATCAAGGATATCTTCAACAGGCGGTGCCTCAAGAAGGCAGCATCCATCACTAAGGACCCTCACCATCCGGGACATGTCCTCTTCTCGTTACTACCTTCGGGGAGGAGGTACGGGAGCCTAAACATCCACATTCAATGATTTAGAAACTGCTTCTTCCTCTCCACTATCAGATTTTTTAATAGTCCATGAACCCATGAACACTATCACGTTATTCTTTTATTTTGCATTATTTACTTATTCTTGTAATTTATGGTAATTTTATACTTTTGCACTACACTGCTGCTGCAAAACAACAAATTTCACATCATATTAGTCAGTGATAATAAATCTGAATCTCATTTTGATTCGGATTCAAGCTGCTGGACTATTTACCCACAAGTGTGAGTGGGTTCCATTAAACATGCAGTTATTTTGGCAGCAAATTCTGCTCCAATTTCTGTTTGATTGAGGTGTTGGTTTAAAAAAAGACTTGGTTTCAAAACATCATTGTAAAGAGGATCTAAGGAAAGTCCTAAATCCTTTCAAAACAAGACTATTGAGTTAGGTATTGCATATAGTAATATGTCAGTTCTTGGGTCAAGTATTTTAAAGATTAATGTGCTATAAATGTTAAGCAAGGAACAAATAGTATGTTATGTGTTCTAACAAAGTCTGGCTTTATAAATTTGATCAAATGTTGATCATTTTTGAATTATGCCAGAAGTTGTTTGCAGAATCCAATCCCTCTGTGACTTCAGCTGCTGACGGATAAAGGGAGGGAAAGCAACTGTTAAGGCCCTGAAACATTTTTACTTCCCCCAGTTTCACAGTTCCCTGGAAGTGGCAACACAGGAGGATAGGATGGTGAAGAAGGCATATGGCATGCTTGCCTTCATAGTTTGGGGCCTAGAATATAAAAGTCAGGAGGTTATGTTGCAAATTTACAAGACACTGGTTGGACCACTCATGGGGTATTGTGTACAGTCCTGGGTTTCACCTCGAAATGTCAGCAATTCCTTTCCTCCCACAGATGCTGCTCAATCTACTGAGTTCCTCCAGCAGATTGTTTGTTGCTCTAGATCCTAGCACCTGCAGTCTCTTGTGTCTCTCTTTTGTACAGAGGAAGGATGTGGTTGCTCTGGCATGATCACAGAGGAGATTCACCACAATGTTGTGGATTGGATGAGTTTGGTTATGGGGAGAGATTGGTTAGGCTGGGCTTGTTTGCCTGGGAGCAAAGGAAGCTGAAGGGTGACCTGACTGCCGTATTAAGAGGGGCATAGATAGGGTAGATGATCAGAATCTTTTTCCCATGGTAGGTGTATCAAAAACAGGATGTGAGACAAAGTAGTTTTAAAGGGGATTTGAGGGAACGTTTTTTTTGCACAGAGAGTGGTTGATGTCTGGAATGTGATGCCAGAGAAGGTGGTGAAATCAGAAACAATTATGACATTTAAGAGACATTTAGGCAGGCACTTGAACAGGTAAGGCATAGAAGGACACAGTCCTAATGCAGACAAATGGGATTTATGTAGTTAGGCAAAAGAATCAGCATGGGATAGAAGGGTCTGTTTCTGCTGCACAACTTTATGACACCATGACTCCAGTTTCCCAAGACTTCCAATTAGATATCCAACATGCGCTGACATTTCTGTCAGCCCTTGCTTGTCACTAATTATTTAATGCTCTACAACATTGTCATCAAATGATGATTTCATAGAATCTGTGAGTCTGACACAAAAGCATCTCCTTTGCAGATGATTTCGACTGATAAAGGGAAAGAAACATTAACTGACAAACTAAGCATTCTTTCAGCAGGCATTTATTTTTAGCAGAAGACTTCAAATGTTGTGAAATTTCGAAGTTCCTCAGGTAATTGCATGCAACCAAAATCTCATTTTTTGCCTCACAGTCCTTGATGTTTAAGCTCAGACTGCAACCATGCATACTCTGCTGCTCTCTGTGCTTCAGCAAGTCTTAACATAGTGCAAGATAAATGGGTTAGCCAGTGCTAAGATACTGACAGTCATGTATGTGGATTAAGAAACTGCATCGTTTGAGATATACTTTAATTCAGTGCCATGCTTAAACTGGGTCCATGTTTATATTTTAAGAACCAGCAGAGAAAACTGATGGATTAAATTAAATTATCTATGCCACTTTCACATTCTATTCAAACAAGCCATGGTCATTCTTTATAAACTATGAATTCAAACATATTTTATGGTAGAATGTATCTTGTTAACATCAGTAACTGCAAATTGAGTATGGGCTATATAACAATAATCATGATCTAGCTTGTTGACATAAGGAAGTGAATATCAATTTGATCAGATAATTATCAGTTGGTTGATTGCAACCTCTAAAGAATGAAAGAAAGTAGAAACGTATATTTTTTGGTTACTCTCTTTAGTACTGGGAATCATCATGTCAGACAACAATTTGTGATTTTCCAAATGGAATATGGGTAGAAAGGGGGAAAACCAGCAAGGAAAGGATCTTTTGTTAGCATAGATTTCTAAACAAACACACATGATTCATCTACTATTTTACATGAGATAAGGTCAATATGTTTGTGCATAGTTTGGCTATGTTCCTTATCTGTTTGCTGATATATTAATTGCACCAGCAAACTGAATCTTGAGAATACAACTATCTTTACAATGATGCTAAAATTAGATGCTGCCTGAGTGCTTGCTTGAGATGTTGACCATTTTGATTGACCAGCAATAATATGCTTACTATTGCTTAACTCTTAATTGAGCAAGACGTGAACATTTGGAAACAAAGAACACTTAAAGAGAATTATTCCAGGAAGGAAGGAAAAATGCTGAGCCTTTGGACAATTAAGGGGCCTCATGAGACTGCATGTGGAATATTGTGTACCAGTCTGATTTCCATAAGATCATAGGATATAGGAGCAGAACTAGGCAAGACAGACATGGATGTACATGCAAGCAAATGCACACAAACACACACACAAACATAATTATACACATCCACACCCCGTTCTACGTTTCACACATCCACATAGATTGTTATTTCCTGCAAGCCCCTGTCCTACTCTCGCCAAAATTCCCCATCGAAGATCAAACTTATAATTAAAATAAAGTTATTGTTTCATATTCTCCAGGGAGACAGAAACCACCAGGACGAGGAAGAAGGCTAACTAAGTGAGAGGGATCCTTTCTGGGCGCAATGCTTTACCAAGCTGCAGAAGAAGCTTCAGTGTGAGCACTGGAGATGTGAATGGTCTCCAATGTTAGACCATAAGATATAGGAGCAGAATTATGCCATTTGGCCCATCAAGTCTGCTCGACCATTCAATCATGGCTGATTGTTCTTTTTAACCCTATTCTTCCACCTGCTCCCTGTTACCCTTAACCCCCTTTACTAATCAAGAACCAATCATTCTCTGCCTTAAATACACCCAATGACTTGGCCTCCACAGCCCTCTATGGTAATGAATTCCACAGATTCACCACCCTCTGGCTGAAGAAATTCCTTCTCATCTCATTTCCAAAGGGACGTCCCTTTATTCTGAGGCTGTGCCCTCGGATCCTAGACTCTCCAACTAATGGAAGCGTCTTCTCCATGTCCACTCTATCCAAGCCTTTCAGTATCCAGGCCTTTCAGTTTCCCTACCTAAGGAGCAATATATAGAGTACATTGAAGAATCACCAGATTGACTCCTGGGATGAAGGTGGGCTTTGTCCAATGAGAAGAGACTAAGCAGACCTGACCTTTACTTTCTGGAGTTTAGGAGAATGACAAACAAACTCTTTGAAACATGTCATGTTCTTATGGGGCTCGAGAGGGTAGGTGCACAGCTAATGTTCCTCCTGGGTGGGATGTCTAGAAGTAGAGATCTCAACTTAAGGGACTACTCATGACTGAAATAAAAACAAAATTAGCACTGGAAAGTAGTGAATCTTTGGAATTCTCAGTGCAGGAAGGCTGTGGAGAATCAGCCACTGAGCATATTCAGAACAGAGATTCATAGGTTTCTTCATGCTAAAAGAATGAAAGGATATGAGATTAGTGCAGGAAAGTGGTGCTAAGGTAAAAGATCAGCAATGATCTGAATGAATGGCAGAGGAGACATGAGTGACCAAATGGCCTGCCCTTACTTCTGTCTCATTCACACATTCAGCTTTATTCCACATACCAATAACATTCTCATTACCCACTGTGTTCTTAATTTTCTGTGTCAAGTACAAAATCAACTCTGATAAGAAACATCAACAAGATATAAGATATATTTAACAGATCTTTATTAGTCACATGTACATCAAAACACACAGTGAAACACATCTTCTGCGGAGAGTGTTCTGGGGGCAGCCCACAAGTGTCGCCATGCTTCTGGCGTCAACACACCATGCCCACAACTTCCTAACCCAACTTCCTAACATTTGGAATGTGGGAGGAAACCGGAGCACCCGGAGGAAACCCACGCAGACACGGGGAGAATGTACATGAGAAACAAAGGACTGCAGATGCTGGAATCTAGATGAAAAACATGATGATGGTGGAGGAACTCAGCAGGCCAGGCAGCATCCATGGAGAAAAACGGTCAATGTTTCAGGTCAGGACCCTTCTTCAGGACTGAAGATAGGAAAAGGGGAAGCCCAATATATAGGAGGGAAAAGCAGAGCAGTGATAGGTGGACAAAAGAGGGGAGGCAGTGTGGGCACAGGGAGGTGATAGGTAGATGCAGTTTAGAGTTAGTGATGGGCAGGTGCAGGGAAGGGGAGAGCAGATCCACCGGGGGATGGGTCAAAGGCAAGAAGAGAGAGGAGATCAAAAGGAAAGGGAAGAAGAGAAGAAGCATGATGGTGAGGGGTGGGGTTTACCTAAAGTGGGAGAATTCAATGTTCATGCCATTAGGCTGCAAGATTCCAAGACAGAAAATGATGTGCTGTTCGTCCAGTTTGCACTTGGAATTCTCCTGGCAGTGGAGGAGGCCGAGGAGAACGTACAAACCCCTTACAGGCAGTGGCTGAAATTGAACCCGGGTCGCTGGCACTGTAATAGTGTTACACTAACTGCTACATTACTTTGTTTTACTTAGTTCTGGGAGGTGGGCATCACTGAGAAGCCCATCGTTTTTCAGCTTGAGAAGTTTGGATTGAGCCCTCCCACAGTGCTGTTGGGACAGGAGGTCCAGGATTTAGACTCAGGTGTGTTGGATCTGGAGATGATATTGTCTAGGTGGTTCTTTGGAAGTCACAAATGAGGTGCAAATCTTGTGGTCACAGCCATTTTTTTAGATGTTCATAACAAAGAAGTGACAGTAAAGAACAGTGGGCAAGTATCACAGCAGCAAGTAACTAGGAGTAACAAAGGACTTGAGCACATGCTTTACTTTTAGACTGAAAACTAGTTCAAGCTGAATAGATAAGGGAGTCTTCTCTGATAGGAACAGTCTGTGAAACAACAAACACAGTCTTGATTTATGCTGCCCTGACATCTCAGGCTTACAGACAAAAGAAACTACGGAAGTACTGAAAGTCTACTGAAAATTTACAGACAAACAGGCGATTATACAAACATATGAGCAAGCATAAAGGAAGTTAAACTACAAGAAAAATAATAATTTAAATAACAATTTAGACCCCAATCCAATAGGGGCAATGGCAGAAATGCCATATCTTTCCAAATGAGAATAATGTGCGTCTCGATATGGGGTGTCCATCCATCTACTGCCCTTGGCATTCTAGCAGGTAGTGTTTGCAGGTTTGAGAAGTGGCATTGGAGAAGCCGAGGTGAATCATGGGATCATTCTTTTGTGATGAGATTATTCTTCAAAATGCCTCTTGTTTGCACCTAACTGTCTGGTAATATCCATGTGCCCTTTGAGAAATGCTATCACACCAACCATCATTTCACTCATGAAATTGCAGCTGCTAACTTTAGGCGTTAATCACCGCTGCACATCTATTATACACTTTCTTTTGCACATTACAGTTCACACAAAAGAAAATGCAATATTCAAGACTGAGGCCAACTCCAGTGGTCTCAGGGTGAGTGAGGGCTAGCAGAAGGGAGCCTGGGAAAGGGATCTTTGTGGTTTTTGGCTCAAGGTCATGGCCCAACTGGGAAGACTGAGTGAATCAGGGATCAAAGAGTCACAGGGGGTGGGGGTGGATTGGGCAAGAGACATGGGATTATGAAGTTTGGGGAGGGCATCCCAGTTGAGGATTGGGGAACTGGGGGATCAGTGAGTACAAGGGGTTGGGCGGTGGGGCAGATGCTAGCTGATTAGGAGATCAGGAGATGAGAGTGTGGGGGTCGAGTGGGCTTTTAATGAATGGGTGGAACCCAAAGAGATGTGGAAACTAGAATCATTGAGTCATACAGCATTAAAACAGACCCTTCAGTCCAAGGACTCTGTGCTGACCCATTCTAAACCAATCCCACTTTCTGTTCTCCCCACATTCCCATTAACTCATCCCAGATTCTAGCACTCACTTACACATCAGGGACAATTCACAGTGGCCAGTTAACCAACTAGCATGTCTTTGGGATATGGGAGGAAACTGGACCCCCTGGGAGGAACCAATGTGGTGAAGGGTAGATTGTGCAAAGTCCACACACTCAGTACAAGAGGTGAGGATTGAGCCCGGGTCACTAGAGTTGTGAGACAACAGTTCTACTGGCTGTGCCACTGTGCAGCTCAGTGGACTTACCTGAGTAGGGTCTTGGTCTGAAGTAGTGTGATGAAATCATGGCTGTCCTGGTGTCCCAGTGATACACAACAAAGTTCTCTTCAAGCACAACATGAATCTATTTCCTGGCAACCTTCCCTATGGAGCATTGTACAAGGAATTATGTCCTCAAAGTTCCTGTCACATTGCTGTGTTTGACTTATTTCATTGTGAATTATCCTATGGATCTTCATCTGGCCACTCAAACTATTTTCAGGAATTTCCTTGCAACCTACTTATATTCTGAAACCACAAAAGTGGAGATTTGCAGCTTTGCTGTTTTTTAAAGAAAGGATATTAGTCCTTATGCCATCTTGTTTAACACAATGCATACAGTTAAGCTTTGGAAACTATAAGAAGCAAACAGAAAAAACATAGGAAATGCTCAGTGCACTTTCATTTCGTATTTTCTCAGTTTGACAATATAACTTCCAAAAGTCTACAACTGATGATGTCACCTTGACAAAAGCTAATCAACTATGAAATGTTTCACATTCTGCTTTCTAGTTTCTGATACTTTGTAAACATGGCCTTTGCCCTAAAAAAGAACAAGTTTTAAATTCTTGAGTAACATCTGCATTGCATGTTCCTCCCTGCTTTTCTGGATCGTTTCTTTATAACATAAATATCCCTTTCTTTATCTGAAAAGAATCCTTTAGCTTGAAGTATTCAGCCTTAGTTTTATGAGTGTCCTTAAAATTCTGCACTTATCACACCACTGGTGACAGGTTGAAAACCAGAGACAAGTTCAAGAACCTCTGCATTGCAAGACTGACTACTTATTTTTCTTGTTAACCTTTGGATAGATCTGATCATTATACTAAAGTGTAAAACACATACACAGCAGGAACTTATTTTTACATTACTGCTGAATGTTACTTCCGTTCAAGTCAATGTGAAATGTAGACTGGGCCACTGGTTCACTGTCAGTCATTATACACAATTGCAGAAAGATCTACACCATTGATATTGTGATCTTTATGTATCATTGCACTATCTAAACTTAGCATTTAAGAAGTTGGGCTGATAAGGAGACATTGATTAAGAAGAGCCTTTGCTCACATGAATGATAGAACATAGAACATCGAGCAGTACAGAACAGGAACAGGTCCTTTGGCCCGTGATATCTGTGCCAAACATGATGCCAAATTAAATTAAATCTCTTCTGCCTGCACATGATCCTTATCCTTCCATTCCCTGCATATTCACATGCCTATCCAAAAGCCTCTTAAACACCTCCATCGTATCTGCTTCCACCACTACCCCTGGCAGCGCATTCCAGGCACCTACTACTCTTTGAATAAAAAAAATGCCCTGTACATCTCCTCCAGAGAAAACAACCCAATGTTGTTCAACCTCTCCTTATAGTTTATACCCTCTAATCTATGCAGCATCCTGCTAAACTTCTTCTGCACCCTTTCCAAAGCCTCCATGTGCTTCCTGTAATAGGGCAACCAGAAATGCATACAATACTCCAAGTGCAGTCTAACCAAAGTTTTATACAGGCACAACATGACTTCCTTACACTTATACTCAATGCTCTGACCAATAAGGGCAAGCATGCCATACACCTTCTTTACCACTGTATCTACTTGCTGGCCACTTTCAGGAACCTATGGACTTGGACCCCAAGATCCCTCTGTACATCAGATGATGGGTGATCTCAATGAAACAAATAAGCTTCTGAAAGAGATTGACAGGGTAGACACTGACAAACTGATTGCACACGCTGCGGTGTCTAACACCAAGGAATACAGAACCAGAATGAGATGTTTGCCACTTGGTACTGAGACAAGAATAACTTGTTTTTCTCAAGAGGTTATAAGTCTATGGAATTCTAGATCCCCAAAAGAGGTGTATTTTCAACAATGAGTATACGTATTACTTGGAAATGGTTGGTACAGTGGCACAGCTAGTAGAGAAATTGCTTCAAAGCTCCAGTGGCCATCTTCCATTCTGACTTCCTGTGATCTCTGTGTGGTGTTTGCACATACTTCATGCAGATTTCCTTTGGGTGCTCCACTTTCTTCCCACATTCCAAAGATGTGTGGGTTGCTGGGTTAATTGGCCACTGTAAGCTGCCCCGAGTGTGTTGATGAGAGTGTGGGGAGACTAAAAAATGGGATTATAGTAAATAGCACAGACTTTGTGGGCCAAAAAGCCTGTTTCATTGCTGTATGACTCTACTGCTGTTGAATTTAAAATGTTACTGCTATGAAGCAATAGTAAAATAAGAATGCCCATTTTACATCTTAATAAAGGCTTCCATTTGTAGCCCATTAGTTGCACTTTTTCTCTCTCAGATTTCAGTCTGAAATGTTTTGTCCTACATTCACAGAAGTGCAAGCTGACAGTGATACCAGTTGGGTAATGGGCATCAGAGACACTGGTGAACAATATGACCTTAGCCAATGACTAAAGAATGGCCTAGGAAATACACTCTCAGACAGAGAAAAAAAAGGCTGCATTCAGGTGAAGATACAGAAAAATAGGGTGATAGAGAGGGAAATGAACAAACTTCCCTTGTCTTAAGAGATCTAAAAATCACAGTAAGGAAAATTAACAACAAGCATATTGATGAGGGTAGTGCAGTAGATATTTACATGGACTTTAGTAAGGTCTTTGACAAGGTTCCACATGGTAGGTTGGTCCAAAAGGTTAGACCCTATAGGATCCAGGGCAAGCTGGCAAAAGTGGATCTAAAATCAGCTTAGTGATAGGAGGCAACAGGTGATAGTGGAAGGTTGTTTTTCTGATAGAGAGTTTGTGATTAGTTGTGTACCACAGGCATCGGTACTCAGACTTTTGAGTTGGTTATACACAGTAACGACTCAGATGTAAATGTAGGAGATACAATTGGTATGATGACACAGAAATTAGTGGTGTCGTAGGTAATGAGGAGGACTGTCTAGTGTTGCAGCAAGATATAGATCAGCTAAAAAGTGAGGAGAGCAATGGCAATGGAATTTAATCCTGACAAGTGCAAGATGATGTGTTTTGGGAGGGTAAACAGAGTAGAATTTCCACTGTAAATAGTAGGGCCCTAGGAAGTGTTGATGAACAAAGGGTCCTTGGGGTTCAAGTCCATAAATCTCTGAAAGTGGCAGCACAACAGGAGAGAGTGGTGGAAATGGCATATGGGGTGTTGCCTTCATCAGCTGTGGCGTATTGGTATTGGTTTATTATTGTCACTTGTGCTGAGGTACAGTGAAAAACTTGTCTTGCATACCGATCGTACAGGTCAATTCATTACACAGTGCATTTACATTGAGTTAGTACAGAGTGCATTGAGGTAGTACAGGTAAAAACAATAACAGTACAGAGTAAAGTGTCACAGCTACAGAGAAAGTCCAGTGCAATAAGGTGCAAGGTCACATCAAGGTAGATCATGAGGTCAGAGTCCATCTCATCGTACAAGGGAACCGTTCAATAGTCTTATCACAGTGGGGTAGAAACTGTCCTTAAGTCTGGTGGTAGGTGCCCTCAGTCTCCTGTGTCTTCTACCTGATGGAAGAAGGGAGAAGAGAGAATGACCCGGGTGGCTGGGGTCTTTGATTATGTTGGCTGCTTCGCCAAGGCAGCAAGAGGTAAAGACAGAGTCCAAGGAGGGGATGCTGGTTTCCGTGATGTGCTGGCCTGTGTCAATAACTCTCTGCAGTTTCTTACGGTCCTGAGCAGAGCAGTCGCCATACTAAGCCGTGGTGCATCCAGATAGGATGCCTTCTATGTTGCATCGACAAAAGTTGGTGAGTGTCAAAGGGGACATACGGAATTTCTAATATAAGAGCTGGGAGATCACGTAGCATCATTATGAAATATTGACTAGGCTACACCTGGATTATTGTGTACATTTCTGGTCGCCAAATGATGTGAAGGATGTGATTGTGCTAGAGAGGGTGCAGAGGAGATTCACTGGAATGTTGCTTGGACTGGAGCATTTCAGCTGCAAGGACAGATTAGACAGGGTGCATTTGTTTTCCCTGGAGAAGAGGAGTCCAAGGGTTGACCTGTTAGTGGAATATAAAATGATGAGATAATGGTGCTGAGGTAGAGATGGTTGAGAACTTCAAGTTCCTAGGTGTAAATATCACCAACAACTTGTCCTGGTCCAGCAACTAGACGCTGTGGCCAAGAAAGCACACCAGCACCTCTATTTCCTCAGAAAACTAAGGAAATCTGGAATGTCCCCAATGACTCTCACCAATTTTTACAGACACATCATAGAAAGCATCCTATCCAGATGCACCACAGCTTGGTATGGCAACTTCAATGCTCAAGACCACAAGAAACTGCAGAAAATTGTGAACACAGCCAAGTCCATCACAAAAAACAGCCTCCCCTCCATTGACTCTGTCTACACTTTCCACTGCCTCAGGAAAGCAGCCAACATAATCAAAGATCTCTCCCACCCCAATCATTCTTTCTTCTCACCCCTTCCATCAGGCAGAAGATACAAAAACTTGAGAACACATACCACCAGGCTCAAGGACAGCTTCTACCCAGCTGTTATAAGACTCCTGAATGGAACACTTGTACAGTAAAGAACTCTTGATCTCGCTATTTACCTCGTCATATCTCTTGTACTTTACTTGTTTACCTGCACTTCACTTTCTCTGTAACTGTAACACTATATTCTGCATCCTGTTATTGTTTTTCCTTTAGTTCTACATTGATGTACGTATGTATGGAATGATCTGTCTGGACAGCATGCAAACAAAACTTTTCACTGTATCTCTGTATACGTGACAGTAATAAACCAATTACAAATTGCCAATTAGGTATTGGTATTGGTTTATTATTGTAACTTGTACCGTGGTACAATGAAAAGCTTGTCTTACAAACCGATCGTACAGGTCAATTCATTACACGGTGCAGTTACATTGAGTTAGTACAGAGTGTATTGATGTAGTACAGGTAAAAACAGTAACAGTACAGAGTAAAGTTTCACAGTTACAGAGAAAGTGCAGTGCAATAAGGTGCAAGGTCACAACAAGGTAGATCGTGAGGTCATAGTCCATCTCATTGTATAAAGGAACCGTTTAATAGTCTTATCACAGTGGGGTAGAAGCTGTGCTTAAGTCTGGTGGTACGTGCCCTCAGGCACCTGTATCTTCTACCTGATGGAAGAGGAGAGAAGAGAGAATGTCCCGGGTGGCTGGGGTCTTTGATTATGCTGGCTGCTTCACCAAGACAACGAGAGGTAAAGACATAATCCAGGGAGGGGAGGCTGGTGTCCATGATGCGCTGGGCTGTGTCCACAACTTTCTGCAGTTTCTTGTGGTCCTGCGCAGAGCATTTGCCGTACCAACCCATGATACATCCAGATAGGATGCTTTCTATGGTGCATCTGTAAAAGTTGGTGAGAGTCAAAGGGGATAAAATTTATTTATCAAATAAATAGGGTATAATGTATGAATCATGGAACATAGAACAGTACAGCACAGGATCAGGCCTTCGTCCCATGACGTCTGTGGCAACCACGATGCCAATTTAAAACACACATTTCTTGTGCACGATCTATATCCTTCCATTCCCTGCCTGTTCATGTGTCTAAATGCCCCTTAAACATTGCCGTCATAGCTGCTTCGATCACCAGCCATGGTGGAAATGTTCTTAGACAAGAAGGCATAATTTGAAGGTGAGAGGTAGGAGATTTAGAAAGGACCTGAAGAGGTTTATTTCCACATGGAGGGTAGTTAGAATCTCCACTGTCTGAGGAGATGGTGGAGGCAGATACTGTCATGACATTTAAGATAAAATAAGATATTTATTTATTAGTCATATGTACATAGAAACACACAGCAAAATGCGCCTTGATTTGATTTGATTTGATTTGATATCTTTTTTAGTCACATGTACATCGAAACACAGTGAAATACATCTTTTGCGTAGGGTGTTCTGGGGGCAGCCTGTAAGTGTCGCCATGTTTCCGGTGCCAAAATAGCATGCCCACAACTTCCTAACCTGTACATCTTTGGAATGTGGGAGGAAACCGGAGCAGCCGGAGGAAACCCACATAGACACATGGGGAGAACATACAAACCCCTTACAGACAGTGGCCAGAATTGAACCCGGATCGCTGGCGCTGTAGTAGCATTATGCTAACTGCTACACTACTGTGCCATCACATTTAAGAAGTATCTAGACAAGCAGTTGAATGCCAAGGCATAAAAGACAATGGATCTAATGTGGGTAAATGAGATTAGTATGGATGGGTGCAATGGTCGGCAAGGATGCAGTGAGCCAAAGGACTAATTGACTCTAAATATTAAAATTTATAAAACCTCCAACAGCAAGTTACTCCATGTGAGTAGGAGTTTCAACTGTTCTCTTTCTGAATCAGAGGAGTTTTGCCCCATTTCTGAATCACAGACCTTAGCCAACAAAAAGGATCTTAGTTGATTAGTTTAATCAACAGTTAATGTATACTTGCAACAATTTCTTGTGAGTGTTGTGGAGGCTATGGAAATAAATAAGACTAACACGGAATGACACAAATCATCCAGCAACATGTGGCTTGCAACTTGTGGAATAAGTCTGCTTCACCACATTAGAAAAGAATTTACACATTTACAACAGGAAGAATTATGAAATGAGCTGTTCCATCCACAGTGGAACCCAACACATTATATCTTATTGGCTGTGGTTTCAACTGAATCCATTATCTCATCAATTTACGATATTCTTAGTTGTGGAAATTTTGAGTTGTCTGCAAGAACATCTGACCCCACCTTAAACTGGGATTGAATATTAATTTCAAAAATTAGTTACAGTCAAGGCCTTAAATATCATCAATTTGCTTCACACAGGTCTATAAGTTGAAACTCCAACTTAATATTGCTTTCCCAAAAGTCAAATGACAAAAAATACAAGAAAGCTTAGCACTGCAATTTAAGTGCTTAATAAACAGACTCCTTCAATGCAATAAATGGTACAAACTGAATAAAATTTGAGCAAAATAAAACATACCATCCTGAAAATCATTAAGGAATAAAAATATTCAGCAAATATTTGAATTATTGTCAGAATCTTAACACAGCTCCTGAATCAAAGGTGCCATTTTTTGAATGAAATATTAAACCCTGGCACTGTCTGGTGTCTGACAGATGTAGTAGATACCACTGTATTATTTTAATAAGGTATTGTGAGTTCTGCCCAGTATTCTGGTGAATACTTATCTCTCAATTAAAATCACTGAAAAATAATCTGGTTATTATGGAGACACAAGAGACTGCAGATGCTGGCATCTGGAGCAACAAACAATCTGCTGGAGGAACTCAGCGGGTCGAGCAGCATCTGTGGGAGGAAAGGAATTGTTGACATTTCAGGTCGAAACCCTGCATCACAACCAAGAGTGGAAAGGGAAGATCGCTAGCATGGCTCCATCTGCCCAGTTTTTGTATGCCTCCATCTATCATCTACCTGCCCCTGTCTCCCAACTCCATCCCTCCTCCTCCCTTACCTGGCTTGATCTGCCCGTCATGCTTCAACCCTCCTCTGTCCACCAGTAGCCGCCTGATCCCTGTCTCACCACTTCCCCTCCCCTCTTTATACCGGCCATCTCCCCTCTGCACTCTCAGTCCTGATGCAGGGTTTTGACCCAAAACATCAACAATTCCTTCCCCTCCCCACCCACTCCCCCACAGATGCTGCTCGACCTGCTGAGTTCCTCCAGCAAATCATTAAATTGTTTATTATATGTGGAAGCCTCCTGTGCACAAATTGCATTAAGGCATTTCTTATATTTGAACTATTTTCACAGAGGAAGCATTGGGATATTTCATCCTTTCTACTTATATGGAATCAGTTCACTTTTCACAGTACAATGTCAAACGTATACTGTCTTACACATTCGTGCACTGTTATTTATAGCACACTTTGCTATATTGACAAAATAGTCAGCCTTCACTGGCATTACTTGATAAAAGTGACAGCAGTTCAGGCGTCCATACGTGCAGAGTAAAATGGGCCAATGTGACAATCCTTCCTCCTACATGCAGGGCATTCCTGCAGGCTTCTGCGCAATAATCAACACAGAATCAATGGTTTGATGTCAACTTCAAAGCCTGGAGATTGGGGCAAAGGTACAGGTACAATGAAAAACTTGCTTGCACCAGCCTCACTGACACATAGGTTCAGACAACACACAGAATATAAATTATACACAAGTTATACATGACAGTGAAGAGAGAGAAAAAAGGACTGTGCAAAACTCCTTACTGTCTGTAAGGAGTTTGTACGTTCTCCCCGTGTCAGCGTGGGTTTCCTCCGGGTGCTCCGGTTTCCTCCCACATTCCAAAGATGTACGGGTTAGGAGCTGTGGGCATGCTATGTTGGCACCAGAAGAGAGGCGACACTTGTGGGCTGCCCCCAACACATTCTTAGTAACACAAAAAGACACATTTCACTGTGTGTTTCGATGTACATGTGACTAATAAATAAATACCTTACAAGACCTTAACTACGGTGAGGTACAGGAACAATAAAAAGTTTGCTTGCACCAGTATCACTGGCACGTAGGTACAGACAACACACAGAATATAAACTATACATAAATTATATAAGACAGTGAGGAGAGAGAAAAAAAGACTGTGCAAAAACAAGACATTAGTGCAAAATAAACACAATCAGGGACAAGTCCATGCTAGTGCAAGGGGTGGTCTGTAGTATTCAGTTGCTGAGGTAGGATTAGGGTTGTGGTTGAAGAATCTAATGGTTGTAAGAAAGCAGTTGTTCCTGAACCTGGTGGTGTGGGACTTTAGGCTTCTGTACCTCCTGCCTGATGTTAACAATGAAAAAAGGGCATGACCCAGATGGCAGGGACCTTTGATCATAGTATGAACAATGGGATGTTTCTGTGGCCAGAGGGATGAATTCAGCTGGAGAAAGACTACTCTGCATTTCCCTGGCTAAAATTATCAGTGCATTCCCTAACTACAGTGGCTGAGTGCAGGAACCAAGCAACAAAAACACATAGACCTTCCAAGGATGAAATGCTGCTATCTGTGTCAGTCCAAGGGACTGCGCAGCACATACTGAGCTGATGCAGAAACTTTGTTATGTGTTGCATATTGCATAACTTTATCAGTCGAAGATGGAAACCATTGCTGGAGGCAGAAGAACAAGGTGATCTAAAGCCTTGGGGCCATGAGACAAAGCATACAGACCAGTAGAAGCAAGAGCAGACACAAAAGAGAAAGGCTACCAGAGGGATGCCTATTCTCAACACTCACAGCCTCATCTCCCAGCTAAAGAGAAGAGAGAGTCAGTGGCCATACAATGTATGCTCCCTTAGTGGACTCCTTAACTGTGAGAAAAATTTCATAAGGAGCTTGCAAAATAAAATCCCCCAATACAAACCATTTCCTTCTTCACGTTACAATCTGCAACATCAATGAAGTCCACGAAGAATCACCCAAGTATATTTAGATGACTCATGAAATTTTCCCACGCTTTGCTTTTCAAGTTCACTTCCATTGAATGTAACACATCAGTGAATCATTTCCTGAGTTTATGCTTGCTACAAATTTGTTGAATTTCCTGAGGCAACTTGACTTTGATCTTTGCACAAAAGAAGCATCTACCTCGGTTCAGCAAACTCTGGAGTCCTGATGAAAGGTCTCGGCCCAAAACATTGACTTTTCATTTGCCTCCATAGATGCTGCCTGACCTTCTGAGTTCCTCCTGAGTTTGTGCAAAAAAGACACAATCAGAGACAAGTCCATGGTAGTGCAAAAGGAGGTCCATAGTGTTCCGTCGCTGAGGTAGTGATTAGGGTTGTGCAGGTTGGTTCAACAATCTGATAGATGTAGGAGAGTAGCTGTTTCTGAACCTGGTAGTGTGGGACTTCAGGTTTCTGTAGCAGCGAGAAAAGGGCATGATGCAGATGGTGGGGATCCTTGATGATAGATGACACCTCCTGAGGCAGTGACTCCTGTAGGTGCTGTCAATGGTGGGGAGGGCTGTGTCAGTGATGGACCAGGCTGTGTCCACTATTCTCTGCAGCATCTTGTGTTTTTGTGCATTGGAATTGCCGTACCAGGCCATGTTGCAAACAGGCAGGTTACTTTCAACAGTGCATCTGTGGAAGTTTGGTTTTGGAGACATGCCAAATCTCTTTAAGCTTCTAAGAAAGTAGAGACACTGGCACGTCTTCTTCATGATCGTATCTATGTGCCAGGCTCAGAACAGGCCATCTGAGATGTTAACGCCCAGAAATTTGAAGCTGCTTACTCCACTTCTAACCCACCAGTGAGAACTGGCAATTGGTCCAATTTCTCCTTTTTGAAGTCAATGATTATCTCCTTAGTTTTGTTGACAATGAGCGGAAGTCTGTTATGGCAACACCACCCAACCAGATGTTTGAACTCACTCCTGTACACTGACTCATCACCACCCATGATTCGGCCAACAACAGTGGTGTCATTGGTGAATTTCTAGATGGTATTAGAGCTGTGCTTAGCCATACAATCATGGGTATAGAGAGAGTAGGGAAGGTGGCTAAGCATGAAGCCTTGAGGTGCACCAGTGAGGAGGAGATGTTGTTAATGATCCATACTGATTGAGCTCTGCCGATGAAGAATTCAAGGATCCAGGTGCAAAGGGAGGTACAGAGGCTAGGGTTTTGTAGGTTGGTGACAAGTTCAGAGGGGATGATAATATTGAACGCCAAGCTGTAGTCAATGAACTGCAGACTGATATGCGCATTACTGTTGTCCAGATGATCCAGAACATGGTGGAGATTGAGTGAGACACTAATGTATTAGTAACTATTCTAGGTGAGACATGGAAAGACATAGAGTAATGCCAGAAAATCCAACATCAATGTGCTTTACCACTGTACAAGTAGGCAAGTTTTTTGTTGTTTCACAGCCTTCAAAGTGAATTTCAATGTCTCATCACGACTTTGAAGGGTTCCCTTTTGTGATTGCAGTATAGAGTCATCGAGCACTACAGCACAGAAACAGGCTCTTCAGCACATCTAGTCTATGCCGACCTGATCTGCCTAGTCCCATCCACCTGCACCCGGACCATATCCCTCCAAACTCTTCCCATCCATGTACCTATCCAAACTTCTCTTAAATGTTACTATTGAACCCATATCTACTACTTCCATTGACAGTTCATTCCACACTCGCACCACCCTCTGAGTGAAGAAGCTTCCCTTCAGATTCCCCTTAAATATTTCACTTCACCTTAAACCTATATCCTCTAGTTCTAGTCTCACCCAACCCGAGGGGAAAAAGGCAGCATGCATTCACCCTATTTATACCCCTCATAATTTTGTACACCTCTATAAGATCTTTCCTCATTCTCCTGCGCTCCAGGGAACAAAGTCCTAACCTATTCAACCTTTCAAAAAACTATGGATCTGTATTCCCAGGTCCCTTTGTTCCACCACACACCTCAGATCCCTGGTTTGTCCTCCTAAAGTGCAACACCTTACACTTGTCTGTATTAAATTCTATCTGCCATTTTTCAGCCCATTTTCCTAGCTGGTCAAGATCATGCTGCAAGATTTGATAGTCTTCCTCACTGTCCACTACACCCTCAGTCTTGGTGTCATCTGCAAACTTGCTGATCCAGTTTACCACATTATCATCTAAATCATTAATAGGTGATGAACAACAACTGACCCAGCACCAATCCCTGCGGCACACCACTAGTCACAGGCCTCCAGTCAGGGAGACATCTATCAACGACTACTCTCTGGCTTCTCCCACTAAGATAATGTTGAATCCGATTGGCTACCTCATCTGAATGCCAAACAACTTAACCTTCTAGAGCAGCCTCCCATGTGGGACTTTGTCAAAGGCCTTGCTAAAGTCCATGTAGACAACGTCCACTGCCTTTCTCTTATTGGCCTTCTTGGTAACCTCCTCGAAGAACTCAATAAGATTGGTTAGACATGACCTGCCACGCACGAAGCCATGTTGACTATCCATAGTCAGGCTTTGTCTATCCAAATACTTATATATCCTGTCCCTCGGAATATCTTCCAATAATTTACCCATGACTGATGACAGGCTCACTGGCCTATAATTTCCAGGCTTATTCTTAGAGCCTTTCTTGAACAACGGAACAACATTAGCTACCCTCCAGTCCTCCGGCACCTCACCTGTGGCTAAGGACATTTTAAATATCTCCGCTAGGCACCTGAAATTTCTTCACTAGCCTCCCACAAGGTCTGAGGGGGACACCTTGTCTGGCCCTGGGGATTTATCAACCTTTATTCACCTCAAGACAGCCAGCACCTCCTCTTCTATAATCGAGATTCTGTCCGTGATCTCACTACTCTTTTGCCTCAGTTCTATAATCTCCATGTCTGTCTCCAGAGTAAATACTGATCCAAAAAATTAATTTCAGATCTCCACCATCTCTTTTGGTTCCAAGCATAGATGACCACGCCGATCTTCAAGAGGACCAATTTTGTCCCTTTCAACACTTTTGCTCAATATAGCTATAGAAACCCTTGGGAATCTCTTTCACCTTGTTTGCCAAAGTAACCTCATGTCTTCTTTTTGCCCTCCTGATTTCTCTCTTAAGTGTTCTCTTGCATTTCTTGTACTCCTCAAGCATCTCATTTGATCATAACTGCCTATACAGCGCTTCCTTCTTTTTCTTTACTGGGGCCTCAATATCCTACAATAACCAAGGTTCTCTAAACCTGTTAGCCCTGCCTTTTATTCTAACAGGAACACACAGATTCTGTACTCTCAGTACTCTCAGTTAAAGTCTCCCATTAACCAAGCATCTCTTTGCCGGAAAACAGCCTGTCCCAATCCACGCCTGCCAGATCTTTTCTGATGCCATCAAAATTGGTCTTACTCCAATTTAGAATCTCAACCCAAGGACCAGTCCTGTCCTTGTCCTTAATTATCTTGATACTATTGGTATTGGTATTGGTTTATTATTGTTACTTGTACTGAGGTACAGTGAAAAACTTGTCTCACGTTACACAGTGCAGATACATTGAGTTAGTACAGAGCGCATTGAGGTAGTACACGTAAAAACAATAACAGAATACAGAGTAAAGTGTCACAGCTACAGGGAAGTGCATTGCAGGTAGACAATAAGGTGCAAGGTCCAACAAGGTAGACTGTGAGGTCAAGGCTCCATCTCATCGTATAAGAGAATTGTTCAATAGTCTTATCACAGCGGGATAGAAGCTGTCCTTGAGCCTGGTGGTATGTGCCCTCAGACTCTTGTACTTCTGCCTGATGGGAGAGGAGAGAAGAGAGAATGACCCGGGTGGTGGGTCTTTGATTATGCTGGCTGCTTCACCAAGGCAGCGAGAGGTGTAGATGGAGTCCATTGAGCGGAGGCTGGTTTCCGTGATGTGCTAGGTTGTGTCCACAACTCTCTGCAGTTTCTTGTTGCCATATCAAGCCTTGATGCATCCAGATAGGATGCTTTCTATGCTGCATCAATAAAAATTGGTGTGTGTCAAAGGTGACATGTCAAATTTCTTTAGCCTCCTGAGGAAGTAGAGGTTCTGGTGAGATTTCTTGGCTGTGGCATCTACATGGTTGGACCAGGACAGGCTATTGGTGATGTTCACTCCTAGGAATTTGAAGCTGTCAACCCTCTCGACCTCAGCGCTATTGATGTAGACAGGTGCATGTACACTGCCCCCTTTCCTGAGGTCAATGACCAGCTCTTTTGTTTTGCTGACATTGAGGGAAAGGTTATTGCCATGACACCATTCCACTAAGCTCTCTATCTCCTTCCTGTACTCTGACTCAGCGCTGTTTGAGATACGGCCTACAACGGTGGTATCATCTGCAAACTTGTAGATGGAGTTAAAGCAGAATCTGGCCACACAGTCATGAGTGTATAGGGAGTAGAGTAGATGGCTGAGGATGCAGCCTAGTGGGACGCCAGTGTTGAGAATAATCGTGCTGGAGGTGCTGCTGCCTATCCTCACTGATTGCAGTCTGTTGGTTAGAAAGTCAAGGGTCCAGTTACAGAGGGAGGCGTTGAGTCCCAGGTCTCGGAGTTTGGTGATGAGTTTGCTTGGAATTATAGTATTGAAGGCGGAGCTGTAGTCAATAACCGATAGTCTAACGTAGGTGTCTTTACTGTCCAGATGCTCCAGAGCTGAATGTAGGGCCAGGGAGATGGCATCCACTGTAGACCTGTTACAGCGGTAGGCAAATTGCAGTGGGTTGAGGTTGTCTGGGAGGCTGGACTTGATGCGTGCCATAACCAGCCTCTCAAAGCAATTCATGTTGGTGGATGTCAGAGCCACTGGTCGGTGGTCATTAAGGCACCTTGCTTTACTTCAGTACCGGGATGACAGTGGTCTTCTTAAAACAGGTGGGAACCTGAGGTTGAAGCAGGGTGAGGTTAAATATACAAAGAAAGTGCAGTGTAGATTACTCTTCCATCTCACTCCCACTCTGAATCTTTCTACCTTTAGTTTTTTTCACTGTATCAATGAAGCCCTACGAAAGCTGGAGAAAGAGCACCTCATCTTCCATATCAAGACATTCATGAGGCCACATTTGGAATATTCTGTTCAGTTATATTCACTTTTGGTCACCCTGCTGTTGGACAGATGGCATTAAGCTGGAAAGAGCGCAGAAAAGATTTATGAAGATGTTGCCAGGACTCGAGTGACTGAGTTATAGAGAGAGGTTGAGCAGGCTAGGAGTTTATTCATTGGAGCGCAGAAGAACGAGGGGTGATCTTATATAGGTGCATAAAATCATGTGGGGTGTAGATAGGGTGAATGCACTTAGTCTTTTTCCAAGGTTTGGGAAATCAAGAATTAGAGGGGGGCTTAGGTTTAAGGTGAGGGGGGAGAGATTTAATAGGAACCTGAGGAGCAACTTTTTCACCCAGAAGATGGTCCCAATATGAAATGAGCTGCCAGAGGAAATAGTTGAGGCAGATACATTAATAACTTTTAAGAGGCACTGGGGCAGATGCATGATTAAGAAAGGTTTAGAGAGACATGGATTAATACAGGTAAATGGGACTAGCTTAGATGGGCATTTTGGTTGGCATGGACCAGTTGTGCTGAGGAGCCTGTTTCTGTGCTCTATGACTCACTCTATCATCACATGCCACCTCATCTTCCTGCATATCACATCCCTTGAGACTCAATGTTCGTGTCAACAATTTCAGATGATCACCCTTTCCTGTTTGTGTCGGAACTGGCCAGCTCTAACGTAAGGTCGTCCCCGTATAACGTCAACAAATGCTCGATGACCACTTGAGTAAATCTCTCATCCTCTTTCATTTCAGATTGCCAAAGGCTGCTGTGTTCTCTATCTCATAGTTCAAGACTGTGTTTTTCTTTTCCAATGCCTTCATCCTTCTCCCTCCACCAACACCTCCTCCAGCTGCGATTAACAAGCATTTGCCACCCTCTCTTAGGCAGCATCAAAAGCATTTCTGTCGCCTGGACAATATTACTCTACCTTTCACAGGCATTCCTTCTGTTGCCTCCACACCTCCATCACTAGAACTTAAAACCAGCAAGATGGCACTGGAGCGTGGCGACACATTGCGGGCTGCTCTCTGCAGATCCACTTATTACTTTTACTATCATCATTCTACTCTTTTAAATTTAAATTCTATGTCACTAAGTATTACTAACAATGTTCTTTTAAATCTTCTTAACCTGCACTGCACTTCCTCTGTAGCTGCGATACTTTACTCTGTATTCTGTATTGTTTTACCCTGTACTACCTCAATGCACTGTGTAATGAATTGGTCCGTACGAACGGTATGCAAGACAAGTTTTTCACTGTATCTCGGTACAAGTGACAACAATAGACTGATACCAATACCAATAAAACAATTCTTTCTTCACTTTTCCAGTCCTGATGCAATGTTAACTCTGTTTTTCTCTCCAAAGATGCCACCAGCCATCCCGAGAATATGCAGCAATTTCTAATTTTAAACCCGCCTGTTTGTTACCACATCTCTCCCAGATCCTATTCAAAGCACTGACTGGTAATACATCCCAACAGGAAACTCGGCTGGAAATTTTCATTTGCCAGCACATCTCCAGAGCTATCTTCCACAATTCAAGACTTCTTAAATTTGATCTGCAGAGAAAAGACTTTGGGAAGCTGGATTTTTAAGACCAATTCAGTCCCCTTGATGTCAATGCTTGTTATGGATGGTGGCGGAATATAATGTTACTGCTGCTGCCTATGGTTAACATGCAGGTTGATGCTGCTAGAGCTGTTCTGAATCTATCCGATGTAGCCTGATGGTAGTACTAGGCAACATGCCCAAGAATGTCCTGACCATGAAGATTCTATCTCCACAAGCACTGTGTGGTTTTCACACCTACCAATACTGTCATTGACATATACTTCCATGATAAGCAGATTGGGGAGACTGAAGTTCAGTAGGTTTTATCAGAGTCATAGAGTTATACAGTACAGAAACAGCCCCTTCAACCCACGGAGTCTGCATCTAACATCAAGCACCCATTTACACTAATCCTACATTAATCCCTGTTAGGGCAGCATGGTAGTGTAGAAGGGCAGGCACGGTAGTGTAGCAGTTAGTGTAATGCTATTACAGCACCAGCGACTCAGGTTCAATTCCAGCCACTGTCTGTAAGGAGTTTGTACGTTCTCCTCGTGTCTGCGTGGGTTTCCTCCGGGTGCTCCGGTTTCCTCCCACATTCTAAAGACGTACGGGTTAGGAGCTGTGGGCATGCTATGTTGGCGCTGGAAGAGTGGCAACACTTGCGGGCTGCCCCCCGCACATTCTCAGTAACACAAAAAGATGCATTTCACTGTGTGTTTCAATGTACATGTGACTAATAAATAAATATCTTAATATCTTTATTCTCCCCCCATTTTCTTCAATGACACTCAGATTCTACCGCTCATCTACATACTGGGGGCAACTTACAGTGGCCAGTTAACCTACCAATCTGCATGCCTTTGGGATGTGGGAGGAACCGAAGCACCTATGAGAAACCCACGTGGTCATAGGGAGAATGTGCAAACTCAACACAGACAGAGACGAAGGTCAGAATTGAACTCGGTCTCTGGAGCAGTAAGGCTCGGCTCGGTGCATCCCTTGCATTATCCTTGCATTGGTCATCTCCCAACCCACTGTCAACCCTCTCTGGCATGTATTGTCCACCACTTGGCCTGCTTGGTCAATTTTGGTGCCACTTAACCTCCCAAGGCAAAGACTTTCAGAGTTTGTGCAGGATCTTTCAGAGGTAGATACACATATTGGGAAGTTATAGAATCATTGAATAAGTTGGCGCAGAACCGGATCCTTTGAGCCACCTCATCCATGCCAACTGTGATGTTAATCCCATTTGCTTGCTTTTGGTCTGTATCGCTCAATGCCTTTTCTATCCAAGCATCTGTCCAAATGCCTTTTAAACATAACTGTATCTGCCTCCACTACCTCCTCTGGCAGCTTATTCCAGATATTCACCACTCTCTGTTTGAAAAACTTACCCTTCAGATTGCCTTTAAATTTCTTCCCTCTCACATTAAGCCAATGCCCTCTAAATCTAGACTTTCCCGCCCAACGTGAAAGACTCCCAATATCCTACATATGCCTCTCATAATTTTATAAACCTCTATAGGGTCACCCCTCACCTTCCTACGTTCCAGTGAGAGTAAACCCAGCCTGTCCAATCTCTGCTTACAACCACAGCCCTGCAGTCCAGGCAGCATCCTGGCGAATCTCTTCTGCACTTTCTCTATTGCTACCACGTCCTTCCTGTAGTGTGGTAACCAGAACTGTACACAAGTGCGGCCTAATCAATGTTTTGTGCAGCTGCAACATGACGTTGCAACTCTTATACTCAATGCCTCAGCCTGTGAAGGCAAGCAGATCAATTGCCTTTTACACCACCCTATTCACTTGTGTCGCCACCTTCGGGGAGCTATGGGCTTGCAATCTAATGTCTTTCTGTACATCAGTGCTCCTAAGGTCCCTGCCCTTTACTCTGTATGTCCTACCAGAGTTTGACCTTCCAAAGTGCATTACTTCACACCTGTGTTGGGTTAAGTTCCATCCACTATCACTCTGTGCTGACTTACGTCCCACTCTATCCTTAGACAACCTTCTTCATTATCTACAGCTCCGCCAATGTTTGTGTTGTCTGCAAACTTACTAATCATATCTTCTACATTCTCATCCAAGTAATTTATACATATTATCAACAACAAAGATCCCAGTACTGAACCCTGTGGTGCACCACTGGTTACAGACTTCCAGTCAAAGAAACAACCCACCCACCACTATCCTCTGCCCTCTATCACTCAGGCAATTTTGCATTCAATTTGTCAATAGGCCTAGAATCCTTCATGACCAGCCCACCATGCAGGATCTCATCAAAAGCCTTACTAAAGTCCATGTAAACTTCATCTACCACTCTGCCGTCATCAATTTTCCAAGTCGCCTCCTCAAAAATACTCATCCAAACTTTGTCAGAAACGATTTCCCCTGCACAAAACCATGCTGACTCCTCCCAATCAGCTCCTGCCTTTCCAAGTGAACATAAATCCTGTCCTTCAGAATCTTCAACAAACTCTGCACCACTGACATAGGGCTCACTGGCCTGTAGCTTCCAAGCTTATGCTTACTGCTCTTTTTGAACAAAAGGATAACATTAAATATGCTCCAGTGTTCTGGTTCCACACCTGTGGCTAATGAAGATACAAAAATCCTCATAAGAGCCCCAGCAACCATCTCCCTTGCTTCCCTTGGCTTCCTGGAATAGATCACGTCTGGCCCTGGGGATTTGTCCACCTTAAAGTGCTCCAATATTTCAAGCACTTCTTCCTTCCTGATACAGATATGCTCCAGAATATCAGTGCACCTATCCCCCTATTATCCAGTCTCCACATCCTTCTCCCTGGTAAATATTGAGAAATATCCATTTAGGATCTCACCCATATCCTCTGGCTGCATACATAGATTACTGCTCTGGTCCCTGAGGGGACCTATTCCTTTGTTGGCAATCACCTTGCTTCTAATGTACTTACAAAAGGTTTTAGGATTCTCCTTTATCCAATGCCAGGTCATTTTATGATCCCTTTTGCCCTCTTCATTTCTTTAAGCTTTTTCCTATAACCCCTTATACATCTCCAGTGACTCGTTTGCTAAAAATTTCCTATCCCTGACATAACACCTCCTTCTTTTCTCTGATCAAACCTTCAACATCGTTTGTTAATCAAAGTTTCCTACACTTACCATCTTTGCCTCTTACCCTTATGGGGACATGATGGCTCTAAACTCTAACTAACCCACTGATGGATGCCTCCCATTTATCAGATGCTGCTTGTCCCTTAGTAGCTGCTCCCAATCTATCTCTCCCAGGTCCTGTCTTACACATCGCCCTTATATTTTCCTCACCTTAAAATTATGTCCCCTCGTGTTAGCCATTGTCTCCCTGGGAAAAAAGTCTCTGACTGTCCACTTGATCTATGAATCTTATCATCTTGTACACCTCTATCAAGTCACCTCTCATCCTTCTTCTCTCCAAAGAGAAAAGCCCGAGTTCACTCAACCTCTCCTCATAAGACATGCTCTCCAATCCAGGCACCATCCTGATAAATGTCCTCTGAAAACTGAACAAAAATGAGAAAGAATATTGAATCTGAAAATCAAGATGTAGAATTAACCTCGGTGGAGCTAAGAAGTACAAGGAGCAGAAAACATTGGTGGAAGTTGTGTATGGACCCCCAAACAGGAATGTAGAAAGAGTACTGAAGGAAGAATGAATATGGGAGTAAACTTGCATGGAACTTAAAAGTAGACTGCAGGAGCTTCCACAAATACAAAAAAAAGGATTAGTGAAGGCAAATATAAGTCCTTTATAGTTAGAAATAGGAGAATTTATAATGGGGAAACACAGAAGTGGCAGAGAAATTAAACAAATTCCTTGGTTCTAGCTTCACAGAAAAAGAGACAAATAACTCCCCAGAAATGCTGGAAATCAAAAGTATAATGTGCTTAAAATTTGTTTCAGACATTATTGTTGACACTTCTTTTGATGATTCTACCAATATGGTAGATAATAGAGTTGCTGCCTAGGAAACCATTTTGGACATATTAGGTTCCACTTTCCTTAATTTTAACAAGAGCATGGCATCATCAAGCATCTCGATCCAAAACCTTAAACATTCTCAGCAGTGGAACCACAACTGTTTCATCATTTGCAGTAAAACCTGCCTCAAAAATGAGGGTATTTTGAAGGAGTTCTCTTTGGCTTTCATCAAAGGCAGATAATCTTACTGATCAAAAGAATTCTTAAATATAAAGTGGTAGGGAAATGTCTTATCAAGATATTATCTTCTGTTAGGTTTCATTTGTCAATAGCTTAACAGTTGCTATCAATGAGTTCAAATTGTCTGCTGCTCAAGTAATGCTGCCATAATAGTCTCTAACCAGAACAGGCAGTTACTTAGTCTACACAGTAATTCTGTTGTCCTGCATTATTTTTCATGACAAAATCAGTGACCGCAGTAGGAGGATTTGTGTGCACATTCAACATTGGCAAACTACACCAATAAAGCTGAAGGTCTGTTTTACTTTGCAGATTAAACAGTGGCTGTGACCTTACAAGAGATATGTTCTAATTCTGTCCCCACTCCACCACTGGCAAGCATGTCTTCAGCTTTAATAAATAAAAACAGAAAATTCTGAAGATGCTCAACAAGTGTGACAGCAAGTTTGAAGTGAGCGAGTTGACATTTCAGCTCAGTAACCCTTCATCTTGCCAAGACTCTAAGCTGTGAATATCCTTCCAGAAACGTCTCCATCTTTTTACCTCTCTCTCCACCTGCCTCTAACCATACTTTTGCACAGTGAATCTTATGTCTCCTTTTGGGGGCAGTATCAAATTTCAGCAGAATCACCAAAAGGTTATAGCGGAGTCATTCAGCCACGGAGTTCCCACGATTATGAATGCCATTAAGCTAGTCCTACTTGTCCGCGCTCTCCCCATAGCCTGAAAATTCTTTCCTTTCAGGCAGTTATTATCCCTCTTTTGAACACTAGAACCTGTCTCCACTGTTACCCTGACAGTGCATTGCCAAAGTCTACCCACACACCGAGAAAGAAAATTTCCCTCACCACTTTTGATTTGATAATGTGGCATCTTTTAGTATTTTACAATATCGGAGAAGCTTTATCAATCTAAGTCACTGTCATCATAAGATCAAGAACCTTTGTGCTGTAGTAACAGTTTCAAGAGAATAAGGTCCCTTTGGGATGTTTCCTGTGCCACACACACACCATGAAACAAAATTGGTCAATTAGTAAATTGGTTTATTATTGTCACATGTACCAAGGTACAGTGAAAAACTTATGTTGCATACCGTTCATACAGATCAATTCATTACAACAGTGCATTGAGGTGAATAAAGTGTTACAGTTGCAGAGAAAGTGCATTGCAGGTAGATCATAAAGTGCAAGGACATAACGAGGTAGATTGTGAGGTCAAGAGTCCATTTTAAGCGTCAAATTGAGAATCTCCCTGATATGATGAAGGAAAACAGAATGGTGCCTAGATCCAATGATTTCCTTTAACATAATGGAAACATTTTTTTAATGTACCCTATGTTACAGATATTATTTTTGGTTAATGGAGTGATTTCATCTGCTCCACCAAAGAAAATTTCTTGGAACATTGAATCATCCCTTCAAGTTTAGATTATAGAAAATGTGTCCTTTCTATAGCTTTTTAAAAGTTATTTTGGTAATGAAAACCAGTGTGATTTCTCCCATGATTTTTCTGTTACCACTCCAATACATTGTTGTACTGTTCTGAATGTTGAGCACACATGTGTGTGCACATACACACACACACACACACGTGCATACGCATGTGCGCACACACACACACATACATGTGTGCACACACACAAACATTTGCACACACAGCTGCGTGCAGATACACATGCAAACATAATGTGCACGTGCAAACGTCCTGAGAAGACTCAACGGGCTGAATGGCTGACTTCTGCTCCTGCTCCTTTGTCTTATGGTCTAAAGCACAAGCCTTTCCAAAAAGTCAGGCTACCTACTCCCCCCAGTGGCCGTATGTCTAAATGCATGCTCTGGGAACCACATGGGCACAGCAAGCAATTGAATCGAAACCATACCTCTGTTGAGCTTGGCTAATGTTGTAATTGCCCTCAATGCCCTTAGGATCCTTAATACGATCATTCCCCCATTGGGATTCAATGTGGGCATTAAAAGAGTTCAGGTAGGTCATGACGCAAGAACAAAGCTGTTGAGGTTGGCTGTTAAGTGATGCAGGAGACAAATGGAAGATACAACTGAATTTGCAGAAGTGTCAGGAAATGCATAATATGAGGATTTAAGTGAACCTTTTTGAAAGAGTTCTGTGTTGTGCTGCTCTGTGCGCCTTAACCCATCTGGATGGGTTCAGACCAAAAACTCAGAGGATAGCTATGGGAGAACTTATCTTTGCTTGGTGAACAATGAAAGGTTATGATCCCCGGCTGAGTATTCAGCAGTAAGATGGTCATCAAATTAAAATTGTGCAAGGAGAGAGGATGTTCAGAAGAACTATAGGAGCCTGGCTGAGGTTGCCAGACGTTAGATAGTTCTGGTCAAGTGCCAAGCCAACATAGACCAAGAGTGCAAGAAAGTGACACTAAAGTAAAAGAACTGAAATAGTCATAATGAATGGTGGAGCAGGTACGAGGGTCTGGATTGTCAACTCCAGCTTCTATTTCTTATGAAACCTCTTCAACTTGAAGAGGTTAATCCAGACAAATGTGAGGCAATGCACCTTGGGAATTCAAATTCTGGTAAGACGTACAGAGTAGATGGCAGGGACCTTAGGAGTATTGATGTACAGAGAGACGTGTTATTAAGGGTCCTGCCATTGTACTTTCCCTTGACATTTGACCTCCCAAAGTGCAACAGCTCACACTTGTCCAGATTAAGCTCTGCCTGCCATTTCTCTGCCCATATCTGTAACAAATCTCCATCCTGCTGTATCCTTAGGCAGCCTTTGCTCCAAATTATGAGGAGAGATTACAGAAATGAGAAATGTACTCTCTATAATTTATTTTTCAGGGTGATTTGAAATAAATTGTTAAGATACTAAGAGAATTGATGGATAAGGCAAATATACTACTTCTACTGGTTATGGAGCCCAGTGATTGGCAATATAGTCTAAATGTTAAACCATAGAACAATACAGCACAATACAGGCCCTTCGGCCCACCATGTTATGCTGAACTTTAAACCTCGCTTAAGACTATCTAACCCTTTCCTCCCACATATCCCTCAATTTTAAATTCCTCCATATGCTTAGCTAACAATCTCTTGAACTTGACCAGTGTACCTGCCTCCACCACTACCCCAGGCAGCGCATTCCATGCACCAACCACTCTCTGGGTGGAGAACCTCCCTCTGATATCTCCCTTGAACTTCCCACCCATTACTTTAAAGCCATGCCCTCTTGTATTGAGCATTGGTGCCCTGGGAAGGAGGTGCTGGCTGTCTACTCTATCTATTCCTCTTAATAATTTGTATACCTCTATCATGTCTCCCCTCATCCTCCTTCTCTCCAAAGAGTAAAGCCCTAGCTCCCTTAGTCTCTTCTCATAATCCGTACACTCCAATCCAGGAAGCATCCTGGTAAATCTCCTCTGCACCCTTTCCAACGCTTCCACATCCTTCCTGTAATGAGGTGACCAGAACTGGACACAGTACCCTAAGTGTGGTCTAACCAGAGTTTTGTAGAGCTGGATCATTACCTTGCGGCTCTTAAACTCGATCCCCTGACTTATGAAAGCTAATGTCCCATAAGCTTTCTTAACTACCCTATACACCTGCGAGGCAACTTTCAGCGATCTGTGGACATGAACCCCTAGATCCCTCTGCTCCTCCACACTACCCAGAATCCTGCCATTAACCTTGTACTCCACCTTGGAGTTTGTCCTTCCAAAGTGTCCCACCTCACACTTCTCCTGATTGAACTCCATCTACCACTTCTCAGCCCAGCTCTGCATCCTATCAATACCCCTCTGCAATCTCCTACAGCCCTCCACACTATCCACAACACCTCTGACCTTTGTGTCGTCTGCAAACTTGCTAACCCACCTTTCTACTCCCTCATCCAAGCCATTAATAAATATCACAAAAAGTAGAGGTCGCAGAACCAACCCTTGTGGGACACCACTAGCCACAGCCCTCCAATCTGAATGCACTTCCTCCATCACAACCCACTGCTTCCTACAGGCAAGCCAATTCTGAATCCACACGGCCAAGCGTCCCTGGATCCCATGTCCTCTGACCTTCTGAAGAAGCCTACCATGTGGAACCTTGTCAAACACCTTAATAAAATCCTTGTAGACCACATCTACTGCACTACCCTCATCAATCTTCCTGGTCACCTCCTCAAAGAACCCTATCAGGCTTGTGAGACATGATCTTCCTTTCACAAATCCATGCTGGCTGTCCCTAATCAGTCCATGATTGTCTAAATGCTCATAGATCCTATCTCTAAGAATCCTTTCCAACAGCTTGCCCACCACAGACGTAAGCCTCACTAGTCTGTAATTCCCTGGACTATCCCTACTACCCTTTTTGAATAAGGGGACAACATTTGCCACTCTCCAATCCTCCGGTACCATTCCCATGGACAACAAGGACTCAAAAATCCTAACCAATGGTTCAGCAATCTCCTCCCTCGCCTCGCGGAGCAGCCTGGAGAATATCCCGTCAGGCCCCGGGGACTTATCTGTCCTAATAAGGCATGGTAGCACAATGGTTAGCATAATGCTTTACAGCGCCAGCAACACGGGTTCAAATCCAGCCACTGTCTATAGGGGTTTGTATGTTCTCCCCATGTCTGTGTGGGTTTCCTCCAGGTGCTCCGGTTTCCTCCCACATTCCAAAGACGTACAGGTTAGGAAGTTATGGGCATGCTATGTTGGCGCCGGAAGCGTGGCGGCACTTGAGGGCTGCTCCCCAATAGTACTACGCAAAAGATGTATTTCACTGTGTGTTTCGATGTACATGTGACTAATAAAGATCTTATCTTATCTTATCTTATCTTATTTTCTAACAACCCCAACACATCCTCTCTCTTGATATCTACGTGCTCTAGAACATTAACCTTACCAACACTGTCCTCTGCATCATCAAGGCCCCTCTCCTTGGTGAATACTGAAGAGAAGTATTCATTGAGAATCTCACCCACTTCCACAGCTTCCAGGCACATCTTCCCACCTTTGTCTCTAATCAGTCCGACCTTTACTCTCGTCATCCTTCTGCTCTTCACGTATGTGAAAAAAGCCTTGTGATTTTCCTTAACCCTACTCGCCAAGGCCTTTTCATGTCCCTTTCTTGCTCTCCTCAGCCCCTTCTTAAGTTCCTTCCTTGCTACCCTATATTCCTCATGAATCCTATCCGATCCTTGCTGCCTTCTTCCTCCTAACTAGTTGTTCCACCTCTCTTGTCACCCATGGTTCCTTCACCCTACCATTCTTTCTCTGCCTCACAGGGACAAATTTATCCCTAACATCCTGCAAGAGATCCCTGAACAATGACCACATCTCCATAGTACATTTCCCTTCAAAAATGTCATCCCAATTTACACTGGCAGGTTCTAGCCTTATAGCCTCATAATTTGCCCTTTCCCAATTAAATATCTTCCTGTCCTCTTTGTTCCTATTTTTGTCCATGACAATGCGAAAGGTCAGGGAGCGGTGGTCACTGTCCCCCAAATGCTCACCCACCGAGTGATCTGTCACCTGACCTGGTTCATTACCTAATACTAGATTTAATATGGCATTCCTTCTAGTCGGCCTGTCAACATACTGTGACAGGAATCCATCCTGGACACACTTAATAAACTCCGCTCCATCTACACCTTCGGCACTAAGCAGGTGCCAATCAATATTTGGGAAGTTGAAGTCTCCTATGATAACAACCCTGTTATTCTTGCACCTTTCCAAAATCTGCCTCCCAATCTGCTCCTCAGTATCCCTGCTACTACCTGGGGGCCTATAGAATACTCCCAGTAGAGCAACTGCTCCTTTCTTGTTCCTAACTTCCACCCAGACTGACTGTAGAGAGGATCCTTCTAAATTATCCACCCTTTCTGCAGCTGTAATAGTATCCCTGACTAGTAACGCCACCCCTCCTCCTCTTCTCCCCCCCTCCCTATCCCTTTTAAAACACTGAAATCCAGGAATATTCAATATCCATTCCTGCCCTGGTGACAGCCAAGTCTCTGCAAGAGCCACAATATCATAGTCCCATGTACTTATCCAAGCTCTCAGTTCATCTCCCTTATTCCTGATACTTCTTGCATTTAAGTAAATGCACTTTAGCCCATACACCTTTCTACTTTTATACCCTGTACTCTGCTTCTCCTTCCTCAAAGCCTCTCTACCTGTCAGATCTGACTTTTCCACATCCACTGCTTCCTCTGACCTACCCCTCTGGTTCCCATCCCCCTCGCAAACTAGTTTAAACCCTTCCAAACCACCCTAGCAAACCTGCCCGCAAAGATATTGGTCCCCCTTGGGTTCAGGTATAACCTGTCCTCTCTGTACAGGTCCCACCTTCCCCAAAAGAGATCCCAATGATCCAAAAATCTAAAACCTTCCCTCCTGCACCAACTGTTCAGCCATGCATTCATCTGCCATCTCCTCCTATTCTTATCTTCACTATCACGTGGTACTGGCAGCAATTCTGAGATTGCTGCCCTTGAGGTCCTGTTCTTCAGCCTTCTGCCTAGATCCCTAAACTCAGTTTTCAGGACCTCATCCCTCTTTCTACCTATGTCATTAGTACCAACATGTACCACGAATTCTGGCTGTTCTCCCTCCTGCCCAAGGATACTGTGGACCCGATCAGAGACATCCCGGACCCTGGCACCTGGGAGACAACATACCATCTGGGATTCATGCTCACTTCCACAGAACCTCCTATCTGTTTCCCTGACTATCAAGTCCCCTATCACTACTGCCCTTCTCTTCTCCTCCCCTCCCTTCTGAGCAGCAGGACCAGTCCCAGTGCCAGAGACCTGGCTACTGCTGCTTGATCCCTGCAGGTCATCCCCGTCAACAGCTTCCAAAGCGGAAAACCTGTTACTGAGGGGAACAGCCTCCGGGGTCCTCTGCCCTGTCTGTCTGTTTCCTTTCTTTTTCTTTTTCTCTCCCCTGACAGTCACCCTTCTATCTGCCTCCTGGACCCTAGAAGTACCTGCTCTAAGCGGGGTGACTGCCTCCTGATGCACAGCATCTACATAACTCTCTCCCTTCCTGATACGCCGCAGTGTTCAAAGCTGCGACTCCAGCTCATCAGTTCTGAACCGAAGTTCCTCCAGCCTCCAGCACTTACTGCAGAAGTGGTTACCGTGCACCCCAGCAGGGTCCACTAGCTCCCACATCAAGCAGCTGCAGCACATCACCATGTCCTCCATCTGAACTATTCTTTCCCTACCTAGTTTTATTCTACTTAAAATTTGTAACAATAAAGCTAAACCTTACCTTTACTTACCAGCTACTCACCCCCTCGCCCTTCTACTGCCTAAGCCCATTGAACCAAAGCCCAGATGATTAATTGTTACCTCTCGTTAGACCTCATTTCTTCCTGTCCAAAATCCCCTTTAATCCCAACATTCAAACAGTTCTCTCTCTCACATACCTCAAAAGTTACTAAACTTCAGGGGACATTTCAAGACTCACTGTTCATTCACACACACAAAGGCTGTTTGGTTTGGCATTTCCCATTTCCATGGCGGTGTTTTAAGTAAAGGTCACTCCTTGGACGTGCTGTTATCATTCAGTGTCATGTTGTGGAAAGTACGTACCTCTCGTCCTGTGCCAGCATGTTTGCTGCTCCATAACATAGATTTGTTACTCCAAAAGATTTCACAATTTATCTGCAGAATCCTGCATTCTCTAATGACTAAATGGAGACTGTAACTATTAACTGCTACTGTTTTTCATATGTAACACTTGATGCCTGTGCAATTCTTCGACCCTACATCATCCAAATTCCCACTTATCCTTTTTGGCCCTAGGCAAACTTTTGCTCAAAGAAGCCACATTAACTCTACCATTTTGAGCAGAAGAGGATTGGAATTTCACCACCCACTCCGACGGCCTCCAATGCACCTGAACCCACAGTCACCGTCGCAGACAGAAGGTCAGTTTTCTGGAGAGTGAAGCCGCGGAAAGCATCTGGCCCTGATGGTGTCCCTGGCCATGTCCTTAGATCTTGTGAAGATCAGCTAGCAGGGGTATTTGCAGACATTTTAAACCTCTCCCTGCTTTAATCTGAGGTTTCCACCTGCTTTAAGAAGGCCATTATCATCCCAGTACCTAAGGAAAACAAAGTAATGTGCCTTAATGACTACTGCCCGTTAGCTCTGACATCCATCATCATGAAGTGCTTAGAGAGGTTAGTCATGGCACTGTTACGTACCAGCAATAATAGAAACACACCAAGTTATTGAAACTATTTTATTAATAACTACTTATGATTATAAGAAAAGTAAAAATGTTAGATATTAAACATTAACTCCAAAACTAAACTTGAAGTGCGTGTGTGGCAAATTCCGAAACTCCAAGTCCAGGAATAGTTCTGAAATTTCAGTTCAGCAAGTCATAAGGTGAAATGTAAGCAAAGGCTTTTGCAAAACCATCATTGACTGAAGAGAAAATGTAGAGAGAATGTAGAGAGAAATTACAAAATCCACATGCTCCACGATGGAACCCGTACGACACCTTAATCTCCAATGATCTCCACTGCTTTATTCTGAAGCATCTGCCACCCCAAAGCACTCGATACGTGGACGCCCACAGAAATACCTGTTTTCTAGTACAGGTTAACGACAAAGTGGACTCCACTTGATTGCTCCAAAAATCCATACATGGATCTTAGTGACAGACACAACTATTGTTCTTCATCCATCAATACAGAGACCAGCAGTCAGTCTCTCTCTCTCTCTCTCCCTCTCCCTTCGACCCTCTTCTCGACTCACTGAGCAAAACCGCCAGCATGTTGTTATAGTCTTGCTGTCCTTGATAACACCGCACACACACACTACTACTCTACTGTCCAGGTGCCTTATAGGGACATTCACCAAATAGCAACCTGACTTGTAACACCTCCCCTCAAAAGGAAAATTTTGATCTGTAACGGCAAAATTTTTAACCGCACATACAGTTAGTAAAGCAATACGTTATAATTATCATGGTACACGATTACAGAAAATCACATTAGTAAAGATACATTTTTCCATTTAACATCAGTAAAGGCAATCAGCAATCACATTATCTTTGCCTTTAATGTGAGTTATCATGAGATCAAACTCTTGCAAAATTAAGCTCCAGTTTAACAGCCTTCTGTTCTTGTTTTTCACTCTGCTCAGAAATACCAATGGGTTATGATCTGTATACACAGTAAGTGGTTTCTGAGCGGTGCAAACATACATACCAAAATGCTGCAAAGCTAAAACAAGTGACAGTAATTCTTTCTCTATGGTGGAATAATTCTCTTGATGCTCATTAAGTTTCTTTGAAAAGCAAGCTACAGGATGGTCAATACCATCACGGTCACCCTTCTGCAACAACACAGCTCCTGCAGCTTCATCACTGGCATCTACTGCTAATGAAAATGGCTTTTCAAAGTCAGGTAATTTGAGCACAGGATGGTAGCAAAAATGGCTTTCAGTTTCTCAAATGCTTCTTGACAAGGATCTGTCCAAACAAACTTTACTCCCTTCTTCAGAAGATTAGTTAAGGGAAGAGCAATATCAGCAAAATTTTTACAAAATTTGCGATAATGTCCAACCATTCCCAGAAACCTTTGAACAGTCCTCGTACCCGTTGGAATGGGGAACTCAGATATTGCTTGAACTTTTGCCTGAACATGAGTTAACTTGCCTTGACTTACAACATAACCAAGATGCATCACAGTGGCATGGCCAAATTCACTTTTAGCCAAGTTAACTGTAAGGTTAGCATCGGAAAGTCTTTCAAACAAGCTTTCTAGTGCAGAGATATGAGCTTCCCATGTACAATTCCCTGTACCTAAGTCGTCAATGTAGGCATCTGTATGTTTTAACCCTTGAATTACAGAATTAATCATTCTTTGAAATGTTGCTGGAGCATTTTTCATTCCAAATGGCAAAACATTGTATTCATACAATCCAGAAGGGATTACAAAGGCAGAAATCTCTCTTCCTCTATCTGTCAATGGGACACAGCAGTACCCTTTTAATAGGTCAACCTTTGTAAGAAATTTAGCGTTTCCAACTCTGTCTATGCAATTATCCACCCGAGGGATAGGGTAAGCATCTGACTTAGTTACAGCATTCACTTTTCTATAATCAGTGCAAAACCTAACACTCCCATCTGTCTTAGGCACAATAACACAGGGTGAACTCCAAGTTGAAGTGGAATGTCTAATAATATCATTCTCTAACATGTATTCAATCTCTTGGTCAACAAGTTTACTCTTTTCTACATTCATTCGATATGGGCGTTCTTTGATTGGCTTTGCATCCCCAACGTCAACATTGTGATTTGTTATTGATGTTCTCTTTGGAACATCCAGATACAAATTTTGAAATTTTAAAATTAACTGCTTCATCTGTTGTTTTTGCAAAAGTTGTAAATGTTCCAACTTTCTTTCAATGTTCTCCAAAATATTTTTGTTTCCCAGCTTCGGTGATGCAATGTTTGGTCCAAACTGATCTTCTCCAGTCTCAACTTTAGATATCCTCAGGTTAACACCCACATTATCAGCCATGGTCACAGATGTATTTCTCTCGTAATAAGGTTTAAGCATGTTTACGTGACAGAGTTGTTTTTCTTTCTTCGATCAGGTGTCTTGATCACATAATTTAAATTATTAATCTTAGACTCATTTACATATGGTCAATGAAACCGGGCTTTGAGAGGGTTGTTTTGAATAGAGAAAAACACTAACACTTTATCTCCCACCTTAAACATCCTTGAGCTAGCATGTTTATCAAAATATGTTTTCATTTTCATTTGGCTTGTTTTTAAATTCTCTCTCGCTAACAGGCAAGCTTTCAGCAGCCTATTTTTAAATTTCTGAACATAGTCCAACAAACTCAAGTGCATCACTTCATTAACCCATTGTTCTCTTAGCAATTTGAAAGGTCGCCTAACCTGATGTCCAAACACAAGTTCAAAAGGACTGAACCCTAAGGATTCCTGTACTGACTCTCTTACTGCAAACAAAAGCAAATGAATTCCTTCATCCCAATCCTTTGTGTTTTCAAAACAAAAAGTCTTCAGCATATTTTTGAGAGTAGAATGGAATCTCTCCAGAGTTCCCTGAGATTCTGGATGATATGCAGATGACACAATCTGCTTTGCTCCCAGCTCATAGACTAATTGTTGAAATAATCCTGACATAAAATTACTTCCCTGGTCAGACTGGATTTCTTTTGGCAAACCAACTAAAGTGAAAAATTTTAAAAGAGCCTTTGACACAGTCTTGGCCTTATTATTTCTGAGTGGTATTGCCTCTGGAAATCTAGAAGCTGCACACATGATGGTTAACAAATACTGATTCCCAGCTGTAGACTTTGGCAATGGGCCAACACAGTCCACAATCACCTTCGAAAAGGGTTCACCAAAGGTAGGAATAGTCTGTAAAGGAGCCACAGGGGAACTTTGATTAGGTTTACCTACCATCTGACATGTGTGACAAGTTCTACAAAACATCACAACATCCTTCCTCACACCAGGCCAAAGGAATTGTTTCAAAATCTTTCTTACAGTTTTATTCACACCAAAATGACCACCGAAAGGCATACTATGGGCTAGGTTTAAAATCTCATTCCTATAAACTTTAGGAACCACAACCTGGTGAACAACTTCCCATTCCTCACTGGCAGGAACATCAGGAGGTCTCCATTTCCTCATTAACACTCCATTTTTGAAATAATATCCAGTTGGCACCTTCTCAATCTCATCACTTGAGAGTGCTTTTTCTCCCAATTCAGTAAGCTTAGGATCTTCAGTCTGCTCCACTATAAATTCTTTCCTGGATAGAGACAAATCTTTATATTCAGGCCCAATGCAAGGATTTTGATCCTCCAGTGAAGACAGAAAGGTCTCGGACAAGTCATCATAACTTGCATCCTGTTTAGGGCTGTCACAGGGAATAAAATAAGGCTGCACAGGACTATCTGCCTGGGACAATTCTTTAGCTCTAGCTCGAGTCACTGCACAGGATGGATAAACATCTGAATCATTCTTGGACTCATCAATAATTGGATTGGTCGTTAGCTGTACCACAGGGACTATTTTTCCACCTGCAAGGTCATTCCTTAATAACAAAGAAACTCCTTCCACTGGTAAACTCAGTCGTATCCCTATCTTAACAGGTCCTTCTACTAAGTCTGACTTTAAAATTACCTTGTGCAAAGGTACAGACACAGTGTCACCTGTAATGCCTCGCACTAGATGTACCTCACCAGTAGCAGTCTCTTCACCAAAATTTAAAACACTGTCCAACAAGATGGATTGGAAAGCCCCAGTATCTCTAAGGATTTTCACTGGCACTTGAGGTGACCCAACATTCAGTGAGACAAAACCAGCTGATACAAAAGAACGGAATTCCTCCCTAATCTCATCCAACATTTCAGCATTTACCTCTGGTAAGGACTGATCTTTAACAACATGTCCAAACCCCTCTTGATTTTTAGGTTTAACTACTTGCAAACAAGCATTTGGCATGGCCTCCTTTTCTTTCTTTTTCTTCAAGAGGAAGCAATTAACTATCGCATGACCAGGTTTCTTACAGTAATAACAAGTACGCTCAGCAGGTTTCTCTAGCACTGGCTTCCGATCATCCTTCCCCTTTTGATTACTTCCCAATTTAATCTCTGGTTTACCTGGATTGTCCTTATAACTCTTTTGAAAGATCTTAGTTTGTCCCCATTTGGATCTATGGGTTAAAGCATACTCATTTGCCAACCTAGCAGTTTCCTACAAAGTTTCCACCTCCTTCTCATTTAGATATATTGTTATTTCAACTGGGACACAATTTTTAAAGTCTTTCACTAAAACCAATTCTCTCAATTTATCATAATCCCCATCTATATTTTTAGACATGCACCATCATTCAAAACATATTCTCCTTCCATTTTGCAAGTTCCATTACGTCTGGTCTGCCAACTTCTTCAGGTCTCTAAATTTCTGCCTGTAAGCTTCAGGTACTAATTCATAAGCTTTAAGCACAGCTTTTTTTACCTTTGTATAATCAGCTGCATCCTCAACAGACAAAGCAGAATAAGCTTGTTGAGCTTTACCTTTAATCACGCTCTGTATCATCAGAGCCCATATTTCCTTTGGCCACTTTGAACTCTCAGCAACTTTTTCAAAATGTTGGAAATACTGATCAACCTGATCTTCCTCAAAAGGAGGGACTAATCGAACCTCCCTACTGACTATGAAACCATCAATCAGAATCAGAACCAGATTCAGAACTCTTTCGTTTCATTGCTAACTCATGCCGCCTCTGTCTCTTCTTGTCCTCATCCTCCATCCTCTTCAGTTCTATCTGGGTATTTATCTTCCTTTGTTCTGCCTCAGCCTCTAACTCTAACTTCCTTTGTTCTGCCTCAAACTTCATCTGCATTTGATCTCGTTCGGTCTCTATCTTTGCTAGCTGCAACTGAGCATCAGAAATCTCTGGTTTACTCCCAGGAAACTGTTTTATCATGTCCTCCCCAAACACCTCCTCCTTCACATAATGGCCAGCTATCTGTCTCTGAATATCAGCCTTTTTCATAGACAGCTTCACTGCTTCAAGGTTTAGCTCTGTAGCAATGTTCAACAAATCATCCTTCTTCATCCCCTGCAATCCCACAGAGGTCGGCTTTTTCAAAAATGTATCCATTGTTGCTGGTTTCCACACACACAAACCAATCGAGAAGAAATTTACCAGACCAACCAACAATCAGTCGTCCAATAAGCCCCAATTTGTTCAAACCCAGACCTCTTGTACCAGTCTTGAGTTCGATCTCGGACTACTCTCGTCAATCTTGGGATCGATCCCCGATGAGCCCCCAATTTTGTTATGTACCAGCAACAATAGAAACATGCCAAGTCATGTATAAGTGTTAGAAACTATTTCATTAATAACTACTTATGATTATAAGAAAAGTAAAAACGTTAGATATTAAACATTAACTCCAAAATTAAACTCGAGGTGTATGTGTGGAAAATTCCCAAACCCCAAGTCTAGGAATAGTTATCAAAGTTCAGTTCAGCAAGTCATAAGGTGAAACGTAAAGGCTTTTGCAAGACCGCCATTGACTGAAGGGAAAATGTAGAGAATGTCGAGAGAGAAATTACGAAATCCACATGTTCCACGATGGAACCTGTATGACACCTCAATCTCCAATGATCTCCACTGTTTTGTTCCGAAGTATCTGCCACCCCGAAGGCATTCAATACCTGGCCGCCCACAGAAATACCTGTTTTCCAGTACAGGTTAACAACAAAGTGGACTCCACTTGATTGCTCCAAAAATCCATACGTGGATTGTAGTGACAGACACAACTATTGTTCTTCATCCGTCGATACAGAGACCAGCAGTCAGTCTCTCTCTCTCTCTCTCTCTCTCTCTCTCACTCTCTCTCTCTCTTCGACTCTCTTCTCGATTCACTAAGCAAAATCGCCAGCACATTGTTATAGTTTTGCTGTCCTTGATAACACCATACACACACTACTAGTCTACTGTCCAGGTGCCTTAATGGGACATTCACCAAATAGCAACCTGGCTCATAACAGTACACATTAACTCCAGCCTCTCAGACAACCTCGACCCACTGCAATTCACCCACTACTGAAACAGGTCTACAACAGATGCCATCTCCCTAGCCCTACACTCATCTCTGGAGCATCTGGACAATAAAGACACCTACGCTAGATTATTGTTTATTAACTATAGCTCTGCCTTCAATACTATAATTCCAAGCAAACTCATCTCGAAAGACCTGGGACTCAACACCTTCCTTCACAAATGAAATCTTGAATTCCTGACAAACAGACCACAATCAGTGAGGTTAGGCAGAAACACCTCCGCCATAATTATTCTCAACACTGCTGCCCCACAAGGCTGCATTCTCAGCCCCCTACTCTACTCCCTATACACTCATAGTCATGAGTGGCCAGGTTCTGCTCTGACTCCATCTACAAGTTTG
This sequence comes from Pristis pectinata, assembly GCF_009764475.1. Taxonomy (NCBI): domain Eukaryota; kingdom Metazoa; phylum Chordata; class Chondrichthyes; order Rhinopristiformes; family Pristidae; genus Pristis; species Pristis pectinata. Next base: position 13,322,924 of record NC_067408.1, read on the forward strand.
CAGATGATACCACTGTAGTAGGCTGTATCTCAAATAACGATGAGTCACAGTACAGGAAGGAGATAGAGACCCTAGTGACATGGTGTCATGACAACAACCTTTCCCTCAATGTCAGCAAAACAAAAAAGATGGTTATTGACTTCAGGAAGGGGGAATGAGCACATGCTCCTGTCTACATCAATGGTGCTGAGTTCCTAGGAGTGAACATCACCAATAGCCTTTCCGGGTCCAACCATGTGGACGCCATGGCCAAGAAAGCTCACCAGCACCTCTACTTCCTCAGGAGGCTGAAGGAATTTGGCATGTCCCCTTTGCCCCTCACCAATCTTTATCAATGCACCATAGAAAGCATCCTGTCTGGATGCATCACGGCTTGGTATGGCAACTGCTCTACCTGTGACTGCAAGAAACTGCAGAGAGTTGTGGACACAGCTCAGCACATCACGGAAACAAGCCTCCCCTCCATGGACTCTGTCTATACTTCTCGCTGCCTTGATAATGCAGCCAGCATAATCAAAGTCCCCACCCCCCCCCCCCCCCCCCACAGACGTTGTCTCTTCTCTCCTCTCCCATCGGGCAGAAGATACAAAAGCCTGAAAGCATGTACCACCAGGCTCAAGGACAGCTTCTATCCTGCTGTTATAAGACTATTGAACGATTCCCTAGTACAATAAGATAGACTCTTGACCTCACAATCTACCTTGTTATGACCTTGCACCTTATTGTCTACCTGCACTTCCTCTGTAACTGTAAGACTTTATTCTGCACTCTGTTATTGTTTTACCTTGTACTGCCTCAATGCACTGTGTAATGAATTGATCTGTATGAACCGTATGCAAGACAAGTTTTTCACTGTACCTCGGTACACATGACAATAATAATAAACCAAAACCAATAAACCAATTTACCCTTCCCTGAAACATCCACCATGATTCCATTGGTCAGGAGGTTAGTTAGGGTGCTTCAGGGTGTTATGATGACATTCTCTAAATATGCTACTGTTAGAATTTGGAACATGACTCCATAAGTTTGATGTCATTTTTTATTTTCATGATATATAGTTCTTGCTTTTTTATGAAGGCATCCACTCCTACAAAAAATAAATTGCTAGAGAAATTCAGTGGGTCAGGCAGCATCTTTGGAGGAAAAGTTCAACTACTAAATACAAAATCTTCCACCTGTGTGCAAGGGTAAATGCCTGCATAATTCTCCTACCCTAAATACTCCAAATCCTCCCTCTGACCCTTGGCAAACTTTTGCCCAATGAAGCCACACTAACCCTACCCACTCTGGAGACACAAGTGGTTGCAGGGGCTGGGACCTGCGGTGTAAAAAAAAACTGCTGGAAAAGTTCAACAGTTTGAGCAGCATCTGCGGAGACAATGCTGCTTGACCCAAAACACCAAACATCCCTGTCTCCACAAAGGCTGCCCAACTTGCCAAGTTCTCCCAGCGTTCTGTTTCTTTTTGAGATTCCAACATCTGCAATCTCTTTGTCTCCATGTTAAGGTTCAGTTAAGTCAACATTATATCTGAATTTGCTGGTGTATTCTTCCAAATTTACATTAAACAAGCTGGTTAGAAATATTAATATTCGGTTATTTTGCTTGGTGGAAGGTTTGTAGGATTCTGTGTTCTGATGACACTGTCTGAGTAGGAATGATATAAACCCTCATTTATATATCTAAACATGTCAAATTATCACTAGAAATAGCAATTGTTTTTACACTGTATATCCCATTTGTCCTATAAGCCAAATTAGCAATTCCATATCTCCCAGATACAGAGTGAACATTGTAATATGTTCTCCTTCCTAACTGATGCACTTTACTCTAAACAGGGATATCTATGGTGCAAAAAAGACGAACTACTGGAGAAACTCAACAGCTCATCTATCCAAGCTCATCATCAAGCTTCAAGACCTGGGTCTCTGTACCTTCCTCTGCAACTGGATACTCAACTTCCTCATTGGCAGACCTCAATCAGCAAGGATTGGTAACAACATCTCCTCCTTGCTGACCATCAACACAGGTACACCTCAAGGCTGCATGATTAGTCCCCTGCTCAACTCTCTATACAAATGATTGTATGACTGTGTACAGCTCCAATGCCATATATAAATTCACTGATGAGACCACTGTTGTTGTACTGAGTCAGTACAGGAGCAAGATACAACACCTGGTTGAGCTGTGCCGCAACAACAACCTCTTGCTCATCGTCAGTAAAACTAAAGGGCTGATTGTTGACTTCAGGAAAGGGAAGGAGGGCGAACATGCGCTAGTCTACATTTATGGTATCAACAGTGGAGAGAGTCAACAGCTTTAAATTCCTGGGCATTAACATATGGGATGACCTATACTGGGTGCAGCACATCAATGCAATCACATGGAAGGGTCGCCAATGTCTCTACTTTCTTCGGAGGTTCAGGAGGTTTGGATTGTCACTGAACACTCTAACAAACTTCTATAGATGTATTGTTGAAAGTATCCTGACTGTTTGCATCAGGGTCTGGTATGGCAATTCAAATGCACAGGAACACAAGAAGCTGCAGAGAATAGTGGACTCAGCACAACACTTCATGGCACATCCCTCCCCACTATCAGTAGTCTCTACAAGGAGATGCTGCCTCAAGAAGGCAACATCAATGATCCCCACCATCCAGGCCATGCCATGTTCTCGCAGCTACCATCAGGCAGGAGGTACAGAAGCTTGAAGTCCCACACCACCGGGTTCAAGAACAGCTACTTCCCTTCAACCGTTTGGTTCTTGAACCAACTGGTACAATCCTAGTCACTACAACATTATAACCACTTCAATCACTGCATTAAAATGGACGTTGTGGGAGTTTTTTGTTCTAATTGTGTTCTTTCTTGTAAAAATTGGATATAATTTATGTTTAATTTATGTTTTTCTTGTGAATGCTGCTTATTTGATGCTATGTGCCTGTGAGGCTGCTGCAAGTAAGTGTTTCATTGCACCTGTGCATACATGTACTTGTGTGTATGACTATAAACTCAACTTTGACTTGGACTTTGATATCAGTAGAGGGAAATGGACCGGGAACATTTTGGGTCAAGACCTGATGAGCTGGAGTAACTGCAGCAGGTTTGATTTATAAACGAATGACCATACATCATGAAACACATCATTCAGGGCTGCCCTAGAGTTGGCTTTTCGATCTTCCTTTATGGGTTGATCTATTTCCCTACTGAAGGAAAGGACTGCTGCACACAAATCCGGTGATCCTGATCTGTACAAGAAATCGAGGTATGACCTTCGAAAAGCTATCAGGGATGCCAAGAGGCAATACCAACTCAAAATAGAGTCCCTGACCAGCCCTCAGTTATGGCAGGGCTTACATGCCATAACAGGCTACAAGACGAAGTCGGGCTGCATAGCTAACAACAGCGCATCCCTTCCTGATGAACTTAACACATTCTATGCACGTTTTGAACAAAGGGGAAGTGAATTGTCACCATCCACCCTGACAGCCACCAATGCAGTTGAACCTGTGATCACAGTGGAGGACGTAAGATCAGTCTTCCAGAGAGTGAACACGAGGAAAGCACCAGGCCCAGATGGTGTCCTGGGCCACGTGCTCAGATCTTGTGCTGATCAGCTGGCAGAAGTATTTGTGGACATATTCAACCTCTCCCTGTTTCAATCTCAGGTTCCCTCCTGTTTTAAGAAGACCACTATTATCTCGGTTCCAAAGAAAAGCAAGGTAACATGCCTCAATGACTAATGAACCAGTGGCTCTGACATCCACCATCTTATGTGGATCTTATGTTTGGAGTGCCAGATGTGGGGACCCTAGGAGACTACCAGCCTCCCCGATGACTACATCTGCACAAAGGGCATTGAGATGCGGCTCCTCAAGGAACATGTTGAGAGTCTGGAGGAGCAGCTCGATGACCTTCGGCTGATTAGGGAGAGTGAGCAGGAAGTATACAGAAGTTATAAAGAGTCTGTAGAGAGTACCTCTGTGGCGGTCCCCCTCGAAAACCAGTATCTCATTTTAGATTCTGTTGGAGAGGATGACCCGACCGAGGAAGACCACAGCAACCGGGACTTTGGCACCGTGCCTGGTGCTGTGGTCCAGAGGGGAAGGAGTAATGCAGTGATTATTGGGGATTCTATAGTGAGGGGAACGGATAAGAGATTCTGTGAACCTGACAATGAATCCCGGATGGTGTGTTGCCTCTCTGGTGCCAGGGTATGGGATGTCACGGAACGGGTCCAGAATATTCTGAGGGGAGAGGGTGATCAGCCAGAAGTCTTGGTACATGTAGGTACCAATAGGTAGAAAAAGAGAAGAGGTCCTGAAGGAGGAATACAAGGAGTTAGGAAGAAAGTTGAGAAGCAAGACCTCTAAGGTGGTAATTTCAGGATTACTACCTGTGCCACGTGCTAATGGAAGAAAGAATAGAAGGATCTGGCAGATGAATGCATGGCTGAGTGACTGATGCAGGGGGCAGGGCTTCAGATTTCTGGATCATTGGGACCTCTTCTGGGGGAGGCATGACCTATTCACTAAGGATGGGTTACACCCAAACTCCAAGGGGTCCAATATCCTGGCGGGAATATTTAATTTAGCTGTGGGGGAGGGTTTAAACTAATCTGGCAGAGGGATGGAAACCAGGACGTTAGGATACAAGATGTTAGGGTAGAGGAGGAGGTTTATAGAAACAAGTCCAAGATAGTGTGTAGTGAGGATGGTAAGAAGGACAGGCAGGTGAAAAGTCAGGGTAACTTGGTGAACAATAGAAGTACAACAAAATCAGTAGCAGATACCGGCCTAAATGTACTATATTTAAATGCATGTAGCATTAGGAATAAAGTGGATGAACTAATGGCACAACTACAGATTAATAAATACGACATTGTGGCAATCACCGAGTTATGGCTTTATGACAAATGTGATTGGGAACTAAATGTCCAGGGTTACACAGTGTATAGGAAGGATAGGCGGGTAGGCAGTGGGGGTGGTGTGGCCCTGATGGTTAGTAATGATATAAAATCAATAGAAAGGAAGGACATTGGGTCAGAAGAAGTGGAATCCTTATGGGTGGAGCTAAGAAATAGCAAGGGTAAAAGGACAATAGTAACAGTTATATATAGGCCCCCTAATAACAGTCAGGAAGTGGACTATAAGTTGCAGTTAGAAATAGAAAAAGCATGTCAGAGTGACAACGTTAAGATAATTATGGGGGATTTTAACATGAAGGTGGATTGGGAAATCCAGCAAGGCAGTGGATCTCAGGAGAGTGAGTTTGTAGAATGTCTACGGGACGGCTTTTTGGAGCAACTTGTTGATGAGCCCACTAGGGGATCGGCTGTTTTGGATTGGGTGTTATGTAACGATCCGGACGTGATTAGGGAACTAAAGGTAAAGGAACCATTAGGAACTAGTGATCACAATATGATTGAGTTTCAGTTTCAAATTTGAGAAGGAGAAGCTGATAACTGGTGTATTGATATTTCTATGGAACAAAGGAAATTACAGTAGCATGAGAGAGGAGCTGGCCCAAATTGATTGGAAGAGTAAGCTCGCTGGAGGGACAGCAAAGCGGAAATGGATAGAATTTCTACAAGAAATGAGGAAAGTACAGGATAGATATATTCCAAGGAAAAAGGTTTTGAATGGAAAAAAGGCACAAATGTGGATAACGAGAGAGGTTAAGGCTAAAATAAGAACAAAAGGGAGGGCATACAAGGAAGCAAGAATTAGTGGGAAAACAGAAGACGGGGAAACTTTTAAAAACCTGCAGAAAGAAACTAGGAAGGTCATTAGGAAAGAAAAGATGGATTATGAAAGGAAGTTGGCAGATAACATACGAAAGGATACTAAGAGGTTTTTTAAATATATGAAGAGTAAAAGAGAGACACGGGTTGATATAGGACCAATTGAAAACGGTGCGGGAGAAATTATATTGGATGTTAAAGAGATGGCAGAGGAACTAAACGAGTATTTTGCGTCGGTCTTCACTGTGGAGGCCTTCAGCAATATACTGGATAGTCAGGGGTCTCAAGGAATGGAACTGAGTTCAGTTAAGGTTACTAGAGAGAAGGTTCTAGGAAAGCTAAATGGACAAAAGACAGATAAGTCTCCCGGACTGGATGAGGTGCACCCCCGGGTTCTGAAGGAGGTGGCTTTAGGAATTGCGGAAGCACTGGTGATAATTTTCCAGGAATCGATAGACTCCGGCATGGTTCCAGAGGACTGGAGGGTCGAAAATGTAGTTCCGCTGTATAAGAAAGGTGGGAGCAGCATAACGGGAATTACAGACCTATTAGTCTGACATCGGTGATGGGAAAGTTATTAGAATCGATCCTCAAGGATGAGGTTATGGAATTCCTAGAGGTGCAAGGCTAGATAGGTCCAAGCCATCATGGTTTCGTGAAGGGAAGTTCCTGCCTGACCAACCTATTGGAGTTTTTTGAGAAAATCTCAAGTAGGGTGGATAAGGGAGAAGCTATAGATGTTGTGTATTTAGACTTTCAAAAGGCCTTCGACAAGGTGCCGCACAAGAGGCTGATTATAAGATGAGAGGTCATGGAATTACAGGTAGGATATTGGAATGGGTGGAGCATTGGCTGGTAGGCAGAAAGCAAAGGGTGGGAATAAAAGGATCTTGTTCTGGTTGGCTACCGGTTACTAGTGGTGTTCCGCAAGGGTCGGTGTTGGGGCCGCTTCTTTTTACTTTGTACATTAACGATTTGGATGATGGAGTAAATGGTTTTGTGGCTAAGTTTGCAGACGACACCAAGATAGGTGGAGGAGTAGGGAGCATTGAGGAGACAGGAAGGTTGCAGAGAGACCTAGATAGTTTAGGAGAATGGGCAAGGAAATGGCAGATGAGATTCAATGTTGAGAAATGTGCAGTTGTACACTTTGGAAACAGAAATAAACAGGCAGATTATTATCTAGAAGGGGAGAAAATTCAAAGTACAGAAGTACAAAGGGACTTGGGGGTACTTGTGCAGGATACCCTAAAGGTTAACCACCAGGTCGGATCGGCAGTAAGGAAAGCGAATGCTATGTTGGCATTCATTTCAAGAGGTATAGTGTATAAAAGTAGGGAGGTGCTGATGAGGCTCTACGGGGCACTAGTGAGGCCTCATTTGGAATACTGTGTTCAGCTTTGGGCCCCATATCTTAGGCAGGATGTGCTGATGTTGGAGAGGGTTCAGAGGAGATTTACGAGGATGATTCCCGGAATGAAAGGGCTTCCATATGATGAGCATTTGTCGGCTCTTGGACTGTACTCACTGGAGTACAGAAGAATGAGAGGGGACCTCATAGAAACATTTAGAAAATTGAAAGGACTGGACAGAGTAGATGTGGCCAAGCTGGTTTCCCTTGGTGGGTGAGTCCAGGACCAGAGGGCACAATCTTAGAATTAGAGGGTACAGGTTTAAAACAGAAATGAGGAGAAATTTCTTTAGCCAGAGGGCAGTGAATTTATGGAATTCTTTGCCACATACAACAGTGGAGGCCCGATCATTGGAGGCATTTAAGGGGGAGATAGATAGTTATCTAATAGTCAAGGTACCAAGGGATATGGGGATAAGACCAGAAACTGGGGCTTGAAAGGAACAGTTTTTTTTGCTTATGGTGCTTTTTTTTACTCATGGACATTCCCCCATTTCCCATTTCTCTTTTCTTTTTCTTTTTCCCTTTCTTTTCTTTGGAGCAGACTCGATGGGCCGAATGGCCTACTTCTGCTCCCTTGTCTTGTGATCTTGTGATCATGAAGTGCTTTGAGAGGTTGGTCATTGCATGCATCAACTCCAGCCTACCAGACAACCTGGACCCATTGCAATTCGCCCATCGGCGAAACAGGTCTGCAGCGGATGCCATCTCCCTGGCCCTAAACTCAGCTCTGGAGCATCTGGACAGTAAAGATACCTACATTAGACTATTGTTTATTGACTACAGCTCTGCCTTCAGTACTATAATTCCAAGCAAACTCATCACCTTACTCCGAGACCTGGGACTCAACACCTCCCTTTGCACGTCTCTGGCACTGAGTCTGGTCGTGTGGTGCAGAAGGGAAAGGGGGAAAAGAGGTGAATGGTGGTGATAGGGGGTTCCATAGTAAGGGGGCAGACAGGAGACTCTGTGGATGTGAAAGTGACTTCCAGATGGTATATTGCCTCCTCGGTGCCAGGGTCAGGGATGTCTCTAATTGGATCCACAGCATTCTGAAGGGGGAGGGCAAACAGCCAGAGGGCATGGTACACATTGGTACTAACAACATAAGTAGGAATAAAGATGAGGTCCTGAAGAGGGAATATAGGGAGTTGGTTAGGAAGCTGAAAAGCAGGACCTCAAGGGTAGTAATCTCTGGATTGCTGATTGTGCAATGTGCCAGTGAGGGTAAGAATAGGTTGATTTGGCAGATGAATGTGTGTCTGAGGAGTTGGGGCAGGGTTTTAGATTTGTGGATCGTTGGGATCTCTTCAGGGGAAGGTACAATCTGTACAAAAGGGAAGTGTTACACTGAAACTGGAGGGGGACCAATATTTTTGCGGGCAGGTTTGCTAGAGCTGTTGGGGAGGGTTTAAATGAGTTCGGCAGGGAGATGGGAACCTGAGTGATAGGTCAGAGGTTGGTGCATTTAGTGTACAAGTAGATGCAGAGTGTAGAAAGACTGTGGGGAAGGATAGGCATTTGAAAAGGCAGAATTGCAGTCAGTTGGATAGGCTGAAATGTTTCTACTTTAATGCGCAAAGAAGGCAGGAATTTGGGAGCTTAAATTGGGAACAGATATTCTTGAGGAAGTGCACAGCAGAAATGTGGAGGTTATTTAGGGAGTACTTGCATGGGACTCTGGATAGGTTTGTCCCATTGAGGCAGGGTAAGGATGGTAGAGTGAAGGAACAGTGCTTGACAAGAGACGTAGAATATCTTGTCAAGAAGAAGAAAGACGTTCCACTAAGGTTTTGACAGCATAGGTCAGACAGGACTCTGGAGAGTTACAAGGTAGCCAGGAGGGAGCTTAAGAATGGACTTGGGAGAGCTAGAAGGGGGCCTAAGAATGCCTTGGCGAGTAGAATTAAGGAAAACCCTAAGGTGTTCTAAACATATGTGAAGAATAGGAAGATGACTAGAGTGAGAGTAGAACCGATCAGGGATGAGAGGAAAGATGTGCCTGGAGTCGGAAGTGGTAGGGGAGGTCCTTAATGAATACTTCTTACTGTTGTAAGATTTCAATGCAATTGATTGTGCAGAATTGACGTAACCATAGGTGCAACCGTCATGAAAGTTTTGTACACTATTGTGTGAAGCATTCTAAGTAGCAGGTATGATCATGTTTTAATTTATGAACAAAACCATTATTAAAGAACTTGGAACTTTAACACAATTGATTGTGGGAAGAACTAGTTTATTTTTCTATTATAATAAATAGGAAAGAATACTGCAGAACAACATAAAATAATTAATCATAACGAAATATAATATAAATATATAAATATCACAATCGATGTTAAAATCATTGATTAGATGTATATATTTCTTTAGTATAAATGCATTCCCCAATTAAAGCATATCTTACTTTTCACCTGACACATTTCAATAAAATTTGACCAGCATTCTGTATTTCACAACATATTTCAGCATTATCCACCACTTTGCTCTGAATCTGCCAATGTTTGTTTGAAATAGCTTATAAAATAGGAATTATTAACATAAACACTGGCATTTAAAGTTTTACTTCATAGAACATAGAACAGTACAGCATGGCATGGACCCTTCGGCCCATGATGTTGTGCCAGTGTATATAAACCTACTCCACAGTCAATCTAACCCTTCCATCCGAAACAACCCATAACCCTCCATGAATCCAGTGAAAGGAAAACAAAGATAGTCAGGATGGTACTAAAACAGGGAGCAACCTCAATACAACACACCACCACTGGTGGAAGATATTAAGCCTGGGAAAGTTCCCAGAATTTGCAAGTCAATTAACATCTTTCTTTGGACCAATATTTGTCTCTAAAACAAAAGAAATAGAAGTAATGTTAGGTTGCTCAACTAATAATATCTATTTTAACATTCAATAAAATCATGGCTGATTTTTTTTTAACTGAGTGCTAATGTTTCTGTAGGAGCACCATATTCCTTGATTCGCTTAATATCCAAAAATCTATTGAACTGAACTCTCAGTTGAAAAGAGTTTAATTGGATCAAATGTAATTAGTACAGCTCCTGTCTGCTGCTTCTACCTATTGGAATTTATATGCATCCAAAGCCTTCAGATTCCCCACCAATTTATGCACCATTGGCAGATTTTTGTCTCTCTTGTCTCAACAATTCTCGAGACATTCAGTTTAGAGAACACCTGTGGTAGACAATTCTAAATGGTAATATGATCAACTATATTGAATCCCTTAATCTATCATTTGACAAGTAACATAAATATAAGTCAGAATCAATCCTACAATATATGCATTATGAATCGTATGCAATCCATGTCAATGTTTACAAAAATGAGTGTCCTTTAGATTCTTCTAAAGCTTTAAAAAATTGCTGGAAACTTGTGAAACATCCTGTTAAACATCGGCTTCAATGTGCTGGAAGCTTCCCAATGTGGTTAGGCAAGGTCGCTCAACAGATGTTTGGTCACAATACGTTTTCTCTGAAGCCTCTTCCCAGGGCACACTTCAGCCATTTGCCAAGCTACAAATCGTTTAAATTGCTTCATGAAAATCGTTACTTCTGAAAGTTTTGTCTCAACCATCGAACAATTCGTGATCTGAAAATGAGTTGAGAGAAAGTGACATGGTCAAGCTCTGATAACCTGAAATGCTAGGGTCAGTTTCATCTCTACCAATGTGACCTGACAGGTTGAGTGTTTCCCAGATATTTTGTTTTTTTTAGATTTCTGACATGTACTGCATTTTGCTTTTGTATGATGCCAGAACCTATCGAATTCAATGGTAAGGATCATAATTTCCACTTATCTGCCCTCCTCGCAAAAAGCCCCCAAATCATACTGTACATAAGTACATTAGGAACATTCCTGAATGTTGCCCTAATGAATACTCTTCATGCATTAACAGTGTTTAACCCTTGTGAACTACTCATCAAAGGTCCACACATGTGCATATCCTACTGGAGAGTATTAGAATGTTGACAGGAATGAAGACTGGAGAATTTTCCACCACATTTGCTATAGGGACAAATCACAACTGCTGCCCAGGTTGTCCTGGGAACGTCATTTGAGGTGCCTCACCTGGCATTTTTAACCATTGGGCCAATGGACACACAATAAGCACATTCACTAGAAATTCTTCCATACATTGTATTTATCCCATGGTCATAAGCATAAGGAATTACATTTATGCAGCAGCTTTCTCATGTTCCAGATGGACAATGAACTACTTTTTCATTTGTGATTGGATATGAATTTATTCAAAGAGGTTCCGCAAGCAATAAAATTAAAGAAAAATACCTTGTAACTTTCCTTCAGTTTGTAAAGGTTAGCGATCAGAGAATCCACGGTTTTGTTTACAGTTAGGTCCACTGTGCTCATTGTCTTTAACCCGGCAGCATAGAGATCAATCCTATTTGGTATACATTCTATGTTCTAAAATTTAAAAAAAACAGAAATACTTTGTATTACATAGATTGTACAATCCATTAAAAATGCAATACAATAAGATGTTAGATGTAAATTGTTTTGGTTTTTTGATTTGGGTATGATAGATCCAACATTTTGTTTTCATGCTATTTATTTCCATTTATCTGGCCCCTTTGTCAGGGTTGGGAAACAGAGCAGTGTGACTTGGAAATCAATTGTGATCTGTAACCTTATGCTACACAGGCAGTAAATGCTTCAAACCAGAAACCTGAGACTAACTCTGAACTGGAACTTGGATCTATTCAATGATGGTGGAATTGCTGGCATCCAATACAAAGGTGTTCCATCCACAGACATAATGTCATTTACTGATTATTTTCCTTGTCAGCAGCAGTGCTCGAAGAAATCCCAAGATTGGGTGCAGGGGTTGGGGGGTTGCTGGGGTGGGGGGGGGGTTACTAAACATGGAGACCCTGGGTATAAAGAAAGATGGGGTAAATGATTAGAAAATGGTTATGTGCAACAAAAGTGCCTTAAACATAGAAACATAGATAACTTACAGCACAATTCAGGCCCTTCAGCCCACAAAGTTGTGCCAAACATGTCCTTACCTTAGAAATTACTAGGTTTACCCATAGCCCTCTATTTTTCTCAGCTCCATGTACCTGTCCAAAAGTCTGTTAAAAGACCCTATCATATCGATTCCACCACCGTTGCCAGCAGCCCATTCCACGTACTCACCACTCTGAGTAAAAAAACTTACCCCTGACATCTCCTCTATACCTACTCCCCAGCACCTTAAACCTGTGTCCTCTTGTGGCAACCATTTCAGCCCTGGGGAAAAGCCTCTGACTATCCACACGATCAATGCCTCTTATCATCTTATACACCTTGATCATGTCACCTCTCATCCTCCGTTGCTCCAAGGAGAAAAGGCTGAGTTCCCTCAACCTGTTTTCATAAGGCATGCTCCCCAATCCTGGCAGCATCCTTGTAAATCTCCTCTGCACTCTCTCTGTGGCTTCCACATCCTTCCTGTAGTGAGGTGACCAGGACTGAGCACAGTACTCCAAATGGGGTCTGACTAGGGTCTATATAGCTGCAACATTACCTCTTGGCTCCTAAATTCAATTCCACGATTGGTGAAGGACAATACACCATATGCCACCTTCACCACAGAGTCAACCTGTGCAGCTGCTTTGAGCATCCTATGGACTCGGACCCCAAGATCCTTCCGATTCTCCACACTGCCAAGAGTCTTACCATTAATACTATATTCTGCCATCATATTTGACCTATCAAAATGAACCACTTCACATTTATCTGGGTTGAACTCCATTTGCCACTTCAGAGCCCAGTTTTGCATCCTGTCTGTGTCCAGCTGTAACCTCTGACAGACCTCCACACTATCCACAACATCTCCAACCTTTGTGTCATTAGCAAGCTTACTAACCCATCCCTCCACTTCCTCATCCAGGTCATTTATAAAAATCATGAAGAGTAAGGGTCCCAGTGCAGATCCCTGAGGTACACCAATGGTCGCCAACCTCCATGCAGAATTTGACCTGTCAACAACGACTCTTTGCCTTCTGTGGGCAAGCCAGTTCTGGATCCACAAAGCAATGACCCCCTTGGCTCCCATGCCTCCTTACTTTCTCAATAAACCTTGCATGGGGTACCTTATCAAATGCCTTGCTGAAATCCATATACACTACATCTACTGCTCTTCCTTCATCAACGTGTTTAGTCACATCCCCAAAAATTCAATCAAGCTCGTCAGGCAGGACCTGCCCTTGACAAAGCCATGCTGACTATTCCTAATCAGATTATACCTCTCCAAATGTTCATAAATCCTGCCTCTCAGGATCTTCTCCATCAACTTACCAACCACTGAAGTAAGACTCACTGGTCTATAATTTCCTGGGCTATCTCTACTCCCTTTCTTGAATAAAGGAACAACATCCTCAAGCCTCCAATCCTCCGGAACCCCTCCCGTCCCCATTGATGATGCAAAGATCATCGACAGAGGCTCAGCAATCTCCGCACTCACCTCCCAATGCAGCCTGGGGTACATCTCATCAGTCCCAGCGACTTATCCAACTTGATGCTTTCCAAAAGCTCCAGCACATCCTCTTTCTTAATAGCTACATGCTGCAAGTCATCACTACAATCACCAAGATCCTTTACCATAGTGAATACTGAAGTACCTCTGCCATTTCCTCTGGATCCACATCCACTTTCCCACTGTTACACTTGATGGGTCCTATACTTTCACATCTCGTCCTCTTGCTCTTCACATACCTGTAGAATGCTTTGGTGTTTTCCTTAATCCTGCCTGCCAAGTCCTTCTCATGGCCCCTTCTGGCTCTCCTAATTTCCTTCTTAAGCTCCTTCCTGTTAGCCTTACAATCTTCCAGATCTCTAACATTACCTCGCTCTCTGAACCTTTTGTAAGTTTTTCTTTTCTTCTTGACTAGATTTATTACAGTCTTTGTATACCGAGGTTCCTGTACCATACCATAACTTCCCTGTCTCATTGGAACATACCTATGCAGAACTCAACACAAATATCCCCTGAACATTTGCCACATTTCTTCTGTACTTTTCCCTGAGAACACCTGTTCCCAATTTAAGCTTCCAATTTCCTGCCTGAGAGACTCATAATTCCCCTTACTCCAATTAAACGCTTTTCTAATCTGTCTGTTCCTTTCTCTCTCCAATGTTATTGTAAAGGAGATAGAATTATGATCACTATCTACAAAATGCTCTGCCACTGAGAGATCTAACATCTGACCGGGTTCATTTCCCAATACCGGATCAAGTACAGTCTCTCCCCTTGTACATATTGTGTCAAGAAACCTTCCTGAACACACCTAACAAACTCCAAACCATTGAAACCCCTTGCTCTAGGGAGATGTCAATCAATATTTGGAAAATTAAAATCTCCCATCATGACAACTGTTATTATCACACCTTTCCAGGATCTGTTTCCCTATCTGCTCCTCAATATCCCTGTAACTATTGGGCGGCCTACAAAAAACAGTCAGTAAAGTTATTGACCCCTTCCTGTTCCTAACCTCCACCCACAGAGATTCCGTAGACAATCCCTCCATGACGTCCAACTTTAAAGCCAGGAGAACTGGGGGAATAAGTTTAAGACCTGCGAGATAAGGTTGCAGCTCAGTAAAACTCTGGTTAGACCTCATTATAGGAAAGACGTAGAAGCTTTAGAGACAGTGCAGAGGAGATTTACCAAGGTACTGCCTGGATTAGAGAACATGTTTTATGAGGAAAGTTTGAGCAAGCTAGGGCTTTTCTCTTTGGAGCAACGGAGGATGAGAGCCAACTTGATAGAGGTGCATAAGATTATGAGAGACATAGATAGAATGGACATAGATAGAATGGACAGCCAGCAACTTTTTCCCAAGGGAGCAATGGCAAATACAAGAGGACATCTGTTTCAGGTGAGTGGAAGAAAGTTTAAGGAGGAGTCAGAGGTAGGTTTTTTACACATAGTGTTGGGTGTTTTGAATGAACTGCCGGGGGTGGTGGTAGAGGCTGATACGATAGGGACATTTAAAAGACTCTTAGATAGGTACATGAATGTAAGAAAAATGGAGGGTTATGGATGTGTAGGAGGGAAGGGTTAGATTGATCGTGGAGTTGGTTTATATAGGTCGGTACATCGTGGGCTGAAGAGCCCGTACTGTGCTGTACTGTTCTATGTTCTAACCAAACTCACATGCAGGATGTACAGGCAAGGTAATATGACCTTGTAAGTCCATACTGATCTAAGATCTGGATGTTCAGATGTACAAAAGTCAGAGAATGCGTTACACTCACTGGAATTCTAAATTTGAAAAATTTTGAAATCAAGCTATTTACCACAAAATATATAATTGATGTTATTTCGTAGTAACGCAAGAAAGATAATTTCAGACCATGAAGTCCAATTGCATTGGAGACTTTTGGAAATATTTTAAACTACAACTTGTATTCAGTACAGCAATGAAGAGCAGAATAATAAAAGTACATACCCCATTTGAATTTGGAGTTGTCAGATTTCGTAAATGCTGCCAAAAAATTAATGCAAATTAGTGTATGGACTACAGACTGCAAATTCTACTCATCCATATTCGTCACAGCTCCATGTATAACTTTTCATAGTTTATATACATGCACATAGATGCTCATATCTTCCAAACATAACATACATATACATGCATGTGCAATATAAATAAAATAGACATAATGTGATCCCTCCAAGAAGTTGTATCAGAATCATATAAATTTTATATTGCATGTACTTTTATTGTCCTAGTTATATAATGTAATAGTTGCAGATTATATCTTTATAACATACATTATGTTAAACTTACATTTAGATGATCCAGTTTAGGAATGTCTTTATAAATTTCATTCAGTATTATCCCAGAGCACGCTTCAAGTGCTGTCATGCAGCTGCTGAACAAGATCAAGTAGATGCTGAGCATGTTGTTTTAGCTTTCTGGAGAAGCTCTGGTTGCTGTTTTTATCTGCGCTGTACCTTTCTTACATGTTTCAATTTATTTATACACATGATCCGCAAAGGAGAAATGAGTTGACCCAATGAGAAAACATTGGGAAATAACTACTGGTGACCTAATTCATTAAGTCAAAGGAACTTTTTTTACTACTAATTTCTACATGATCAAAATTCACATATTGGAAGATATAGTCTCACAGATCTTCCTTTAAGATACTATGAATGAGTTCCAGTAATCAATCTCTTGATATTATCTGCCTTTAGTCACCTTCTTGGTATGATGTTTTATTTTCTTTGGGTTCCCTTGTATTAGAACATAGAACATAAAACAATTACAGCACAATTCAGGCCCTTCGGCCCACAAAGCTGTGCTGAACATGTCCCTACCCTAGAAATTACTAGGCTTACCCATAGCCATCTATTTTACTCAGCTCCATATACCGATCTAACAGTATCTTGAAAGACCCTAACGTATCAGCCTCCACCACAATTTCCAGCAGCCCATTCCACACACTCACCCCTCTCTGAGTAAAGAAAACTTACCCCTGACATCTCCTCTATATCTACTCCCCAGTACCTTAAACCTATGTCCTCTTGTGGCCATCAATTCAGCCCTGGGGAAAAGCCTCTGACTGATCAATACCTCTCATCATCTTGTACACCTCTATCAGGTCCCCCCTCATCCTCCGTCTCTCCAAGGAGAAAAGGCCGAGTTGCCTCAACCTGCTTTCATAAGGCATGCTCTGCATCCCAGGCAGCATTCTTGTAGATCTCCTCTGCACCCTCTCTGTGGCTTCTACATCTTTCCTGTAGTGAGATGACCAGAACTGAGCACAGTACTCCAAGTGGGGTCTGACCAGGGACCTATATAGCTGCAACAATACCTCACGGCTCCTAAATTCAATTCCCCAATTGATGAAGGACACTACACCATATGCCTTCTTAACCACAGTGTCAACCTGCACCGCCACTTTGAGCATCCTATGGACTTGGACCCCAAGATCCCTCTGATCCTCCACACTGCCAAGAGTCCTACTATTAAGACTAAATTCCGCCAACATATTTGACTTACCAAAATGAACCACTTCACACTTATCTGGGTTGAACTGCATCTGCCACCTCTCAGCCCAACTCTGCATCCTATCTATGTCCCTCTGTAACCTCTGACAGCCCTCCAAACTATCCACAACACCCCCAACCTTCATGTCATCCGCAAACTTACTAACCCACCCCTCCACTTCCTCATCCAGGTCATTTATTAGACGAATTTTCTGAAAAGCAAATTTGTTTTGTATTTCTTTCCTCAAGTCAACAATTATAATAGGATTATTGACTCATATACTTGTTGTGATACAGAAAGAGGCCATTTAGAACATGAAGTGTAAGAATGAAAATGGTCAAGCAATTCCATATTTCCATTCCTGCAGTCATTTCCCAGTCATAGGTTCAATATAATTTACTAAAGTATTACTCAAGTATTACAGAGTAACACTCAGCCTTTATGTGTATTTGGTAGTTTGATTGCATTTTTAACATATTACGATAGTTCTTCATCACAGAAGATGAAAACATATTTTATTGTAAAAGACATGATGATGCCGGAGGAACTCAGCAGGCCAGGCAGCATCCATGGAGAAAAGCAGGTGGTCAACATTGCTGGTCAGGACCCTTCTTCGGGACTGAAGGTAGGAAGAGGGGAAGCCCAATATATAGAAGGGAAAAGTAGAGCAGTGAGAGGTGGACAAAAGAGGGGAGGCAGGGTGGGAACAAGGTGGTGACAGGTAGATGCAGGTAAGAGATAGTGATAGATAGGTGCAGGGGAGGAGGGGAGAGCAGGTCCACTGGGGGATGGAGAGAAAGGAAATGAAAGGTAAAAATAAAGAGGCTAGGTAAGGGAAGGAGAGAAGAAGTATGATGGGGGGGGTGGGTGTTGTGGGGAAGGGGGTGGTGATTACTTAAAGTGGGAGAAGTCAACGTTCATGCCATTGGAATTCCAAGCACATACTGGAGGAACAACCATAGAAGAGGCTGTCCATAGTGTTCAGTTGCTGAGCAAGGGATATGGCTATGCAAGTAGGTTCAAGACCCTGATGGTTTCAGGAAAGCAGCTGTTCCTGAACCTGGTTGTATAGGACTTCAGTCTTCTGTACCTCCTGCAGTAGCAACGAGAGGAGGGCATGACTTGGATGGTGGGAATCTCGATGACAAATGCTGCCTTCTTAAGGCAGCGCCTCATGTAGATGTTGTCAATGGTGGGAAAGGCTGTACCTGTGATGGACCAGGCTGTGTCCATTATTCTCTGCAGCCTCTTGAGTTCCTGTGCATTAGATTTGCCGCATCGGGCTGTGATGCTTCACAAAAACACGAGTTAATAGTCATCCTGAAATAGTCGTGGAATTCAGTCTGCTAAAGTTGCAAGCAATGCAAAATGCCTTAAGAACACACAGAAATGTGTCTATGTATAGGGAAGCCCATTTCTCTCAGATGATGCAGAATCTCAGATTTTTCATCAGGCACGGCTGTATGTTTGTAATGTCCCCCAGAAAATGTAACACACATCTTCCATCCCACAATAGGGAGATGGTATTTCATGTTTTGCTGAATTGTGGAATTATGCAGGTGTAGTTCTGAGAAAATCATGAGAAAAATTTTTAGATAAAAGACTGCAGTTCATTAAATTAACTCAGTATTGGTTTATAGTTATCTTTGCAGCAAATGGCAAGGTGATAAATGAGTAAGTATGACTATCTGGCTAAGCACAGCTGCAATGCCATATACGCTGTTGTTTGATGAATCACAGGTGGTGGTAAGTCAGCATACCGGAGCGAGGTAGGACACCTGGTTGAGTGGTGCTGCAACAACAAAATCTAGCTCAATATCAGTAAAAGAACTATTTGTTGACTTCAGGAAGAGGAAGATGAGAGGACATGCACCAGTCTACTTTGGTGGATCAGCAATGGTGAGGGTCAGCAGCTTTAAATTCCTGGGCTTTAGATAAGATAAGACAAGATAAGATTTCTTTATTAGTCACACATACATCGAAACACACAGTGAAATGCATCTTTTGCATCGAGCGTTCTGGCGGCAACCCGCAAGTGTTGCCACGCTTCCAGCGCCAACATAGCATGCCCACAACTTCCTAAAGTGTACGTCTTTGGAATTTCAGAGGAAACTGGAGCATTTGGAGGAAACCCACGCAGAAACAGGGAGAATGTACAAACTCCTTACAGATAGCAGTGGGAGTTGAACCCGGTTCGCTGGCGCTGTAACAGCATTACCTAACAGCTACACGGATGACCTGTCCAGGGACCAGCACATAGACGCAATAACAAGGAAGGCACGGCAGTGTCTTTACTTTCTTAGAATGTTAAGGAGGTTCAGCATGTCACTGAACACTCGGGTAAACTTCTACAGATGTACTGTTGAAAGTATCCAGCTGGTTGCATCATGGTCTGTTACGGTAATTCAAATGCGCAGGAATGTAAGAAGCTGAAGAGGGTAATGGACTCAGCTCAACACATTATAGGCATATCCCTCCTCACCATCAGTGGTATCTACATGAGTCACTGCCTCAGGAAGACAATATCTATCATCAAAGACTCCGACCACACAGACTATGTCATTTTCTTGCAGCTACCAATGGGCGGGCGGTACAGAATCCTGAAGCCTCACATCACCAGGTTCAAGAACAGCTACTTCCCTCCAACCATTTGGTTCTTGAACCAACCTGCACAACCCTAATCACTACCTCAGTAGAACAACACTATAACCAGTTTGCACTACAATAGACTTTTTATTTCTGATTGTGTTCATTCTTTTATAATTTTGTATAATTTATGTTTAATTTAGGTTTTTCTTGTGAATGTTGTCTATGTGATGCTATGTGCCTGTGATGCTGCTGCTAGTAAGTTTTTCATTGTCCCTATGCATACATGTACTGGTGCATATGACAATAAGCACGAATTTGACTTTGATACTTTGGACAGGGAGGAAAGGGAAAAAAATAAGTCGGAGAGAAGAAACTTGATTTGGAGATATGAGGTCAATCCTATTTGGCATACATTCTTTGTTCTAAAATTTAAAAAAAAACAGAAAATACTTTGTATTACATAGACTGGATAATCCATTAAAAATACAATACAATAAGGTGTTAGTTTTAAATTGTTTTGGTTTTACTTTCATTTGGGGATGATAGATCCAACATTTTGTTTTCATGTTATTTATTTCTATTTATCTGACCCCCTTTTTCAGGGTTTGGAAATAGAGCAGTGTGGCTTTGAAATCGATTGTGATCTGTAACCCTATGCTACACAGGCAGTAAATGCTTCAAATAGGAAACCTGAGACTAACTCTAAAAGTTTGCCAAGGCTATTGGGGGGAGTTTAAACTAGAACTGTTGGGGAGTGGGATCCGAACTGAAGAGACTGGGGAAGAGGTGTTTGGCTCTCAAACAGAGAAAGCTAGTGGTAGGTACATGAGGGAGGATAGGCAGGTGACAGGGAAGGGTCACGCTCTGATCGGTTTGAGGTGTGTCTATTTTAACACAAGAAATATTGTGAACAAGGCAGATGAGCTTAGAGTTTGGATAAGTACTTGGAGGTACAATGTGGTGGCCATTACAGAGACTTGGATGGCTCAGGGACTGGAATGGTTACTTCAAGTGCCGGGTTTTAGATGTTTCGGAAAGGACAGGGAGGGAGGCAAAAGAGGTGGGGGAGTGGCACTGTTGATCAGGGATAGTGTCACAGCTGCAGAAAAGGTTGATGTCATGGAGGGATTGTCTACGGAGTCTCTGTGGCTGGAGGTTAGGAACAGGAAGGGGTCAATAACTTTACTGGGTGTTTATTATAGGTCATCCAATAGTGACAGGGATATCGAGGAGCAGATAAGGAAGCAGATCCTAGAAAGATGTGATAATAATAGAGTTGTTGTGATGGGAGATTTTAATTTCCCAACCATTGATTGGCATCTCCATAAAGTGAGGGGTGAAGATGGGGTGGAGTTTGTTAAGTATGTTCAGGAAGGATTCTTGACACAATATGTAGATAAGCCTACAAGAGGAGAGGCTGTGCTTGATTTGGTATTGGAAAATGAACCTGGTCAGGTGTCAGATCTCTCAGTGGGAGAACATTTTGGAGATAGTGATCATAATTCTATATCCTTTACAATAGCATTGGAAAGAGATAGGAACAGACGGACTAGAAAGGTGTTTACTTGGAGTAAAGGGAATTGAGGCTCTCAGGCAGGAAATTGGAAGCTTAAATTGGGAACAGATGTTCTCAGGGAAAAGTACGGAAGAAATGTGGCAAATATTGAGGGGATATTTGTGTGGCGTTCTGCATAGGCATGTTCCAATGAGACAGGGGAGTCACGAGAGGATACAGGAACTGTGGTGTACAAAGGCTATAATAAATCTAGTCAAAAGGAAAAGAAAAGCTTACAAAAGGTACAGAGAGCTATGTAATGTTAGAGATCTGGAAGAGTATAAGGCTAACAGGAAAGAGCTTAAGAGGGAAATTAGGAGAGCCAGGAGGGGACAATGAGAAGGCCTTGGCGGGCAGGATTAAGAAAAACCCCAAGGTATTCTACAAGTATGTGATGACCAAGAGAATAAGATGCAAAAGAATAGGGCCTATCAAGTGCAGCAGTAGGAAAGTGTGTATGGATCTGGAAGAAATAGCGAAGGTATTTAATGAATACTTTACATCAGTATTCACTACGGAAAAAGATCTGGGTGATTGTAGTGAGGACTTGCAACAAGCTGAAAAGCTTGAGCATGTGGATATTAGGAAAGAGGAGGTGCTAGAACCTTTGGAAAGCGTCAAGTTGGATAAGTTGCCGGGACCAGATGAAATGTGCCACAGGTTGCTGTGGAAGGCGAGGGAGGAGATTGCGGAACCTCTGGAGATGATCCTTGCATCATCGATGGAGACGGGAGAGGTCCCAGAAGATTGGAGGGTTATGGATGGTTTTCCCTTATTCAAGAAAGGGAGTAGAGATAGCCCAGGAAATTACAGACCAGTAAGTCTTACCTCAGTGGTTGGTAAACTGATAAAGAAGATCCTGAGAGGCAGGATTTATGAACATTTGGAGAGGTAGAATCTGATTAGGAATAGTCAGCATGGCTTTGTCAAGGGCAGGTCCTGCCTGACGAGCCTGATTGAATTTTTTGAGGATGTGACTAAACACATCGATGAAGGGAGAGCAGTTGATGTAGTGTATATGGATTTCAGCAAGGCATTTGATAAGTTACCCCATGCAAGGCTTATTGAGAAAGTAAGGAGGCATGGGATCCAAGGGGACATTGCTTTGTGGATCCAGAACTGGCTTGCCCACAGAAGGCAAAGAGAAGTTATTGCAGGTTCGTATTCTGCATGGAGGTCAGTGACCTGTGGTGTACCTCAGGGATCTGTACTGGGACCCTTACTCTTTGTGATTTTTATAAACAACCTGGATGAAGAAGTGGAGGGATGGGTTAGTAAATTTGTGGATGACACAAAGGTTGGATGTGTAGTGGATAGTATAGAGGGCTGTCAGAGGTTACAGCAGGATATAGATAGGATGCAAAGTTGGACTGAGAAGTGGCAGATGCAGCTCAACCCAGATAAGTGTGAAGTGGTTCATTTTGGTAGGTCAAATATGATGGCAGAGTATAGTATTAATGGTAAGACTCTTGGCAATGTGGAGGATCAGAGGGATCTTGGGGTTCAAGTCCATAGGACGTTCAAAGCGGCTGCGCAGGTTGACTCTGTGGTGAAGGTGGCATATGGTGTATTGTCCTTCATCAATAGGGGAATTGAATTTAGGAGCTGAGAGGTATTGTTGCAGCTATATAGGAACCTGGTCAGACCTCACTTGGAGTATTGTGCTCAGTTCTGGTCGCCTCACTACAGGAAAGATGCGGAGGTCATAGAGAGGGTGCAGAGGAGATCTACAAGGATGCTGCCTGGATTGCAGGGCATGCCTTATGAAAGCAGTTTGAGGGAACTCGGCCTTTTCTCCTTGGAGAGACAGAGGATGAGGGGGGACCTGATAGAGGTTTATAAGATGATGAGAGGTATTGATCGGGTAGATAGTCAGAGGCTTTTCCCCAGGGCTGAAATGGTTGCCACAAAAGGACACAGGTTTAAGGTGCTGGGAAGTAGGTATAGAGGAGATGTCAAGGGTAAGTCTTTTTACTCAGAGTGGTGAGTGCATGGAACGGGCTGCCGGCAACGGTGGTGGAGGCGGAAACGATAGAGTCTTTTAAGAAACTTTTGGATAGATACATAGAGCTGAGAAAAATAGAGGGCTATGGGTAAGACTAGTAATTTCTGAGGTAGGGACATGCTCAGCACAGCTTTGTGGGCCGAAGGGCCTGAATTGCGCTGTTGGTTTTCTATGTTTCTAAGCTTGAACTTGAATCTCATCAATGATGGTAGTATTGTTGGCATCCAATACAAAGGTGTATTGTCCATTGACACAAGGTCATTTACTGATTATTTTCCTTGTCAGAGCAGTGCTCGAAGAAGTCCCACAGATTCGGTGCCCGTACTGTGCCCAGTATGCACAGGTAAGGTAATGTGACCTTGTAAGTCCATACTGATCTAAGATCAGGACGTTCAGATGAACAAAAATCAGAGAATGCATTACACTCACTGGAGTTCTAAATTTGAACAATTTTGAAATCAAGCTATTTACCACAAAATATATAATGGACATTATTTCATAATAACTCAAGAAAGATAATTTCAGACCATTAAGTCCAATTGCATTGGAGACTTTTGGAAATATTTTAAACTACAACTTGTATTCAGTACAGCAATGAAGAGAAGAATAATAAAAATACATACCCCATTTGAATTTGGAGTTGTCAGATTTCGTAAATGCTGCAAAAACATTAATGCAAATTAGTGTATGGACTACAGACTGCAAATTCTACTCATCCATATTCGTCACAGCTCCATGTATAACTTTTCATAGTTTATATACATGCACATAGATGCTCATATCTTCCAAACATAACATACATTTATACATGCATGTGCAATATAAATAAAATAGACATAATGTGATCCCTCTAAGAAGTTGTATCAGAATCATATAAATTTTACATACACATGTTCTTTTATTGTCCTAGTTATAGAATATAATAGTTGCAGATTATATCTTTATAACATACATTAAATTAAAATTACATTTAGGTGATCCAGTTTAGAAATGCCTTTATGAATTTCCTTCAGTATTATCCCAGAGCACGCTTCAAGTGCTGTCATGCAGCTGCTGAACAAGATCAAGTAGATGCTGAGCATGTTGTTTTAGCTTTCTGGAGAAGCTCTGGTTGCTGTATTTATCTGCACTGTACCTTTCTTACATGTTTCAATTTATTTGTATACATGATCCACAAAGGAGAAATGAATTGACTCAATGAGAAAACATTGGGAAATACCAACTGGTGACCTAATTTATTAAGTCAAAGGAATTCACTTACCACTAATTTCCACATGACCAAAATTCACATATTGAAAGGTATAGTCTCACAGATCATTCTTTAAGATACTATGAATGAGTTTCAGTAATCAATCTCTTGATATTATCTGCCTTTCATTACGGGAGGGGGGAGTGTTGTGGGGAAGGGGTGTGGGGATTACTTAAAGTGTGTGAAGCCAATGTTCGTCCTGTTAGAATTCCAAGCGCAAAGTGGAGGAATAGCCATAGAAGAGGCTGTCCATAGTGTTCAGTTGCTGAGCAAGGGATATGGTTATGCAAGTAGATTCAAGACCCTGATAGTTTTAGGAAAGCAGCTGTTCCTGAACCTGTACCTCTTGCAGTAGCAATGAGAAGAGGGCATGTCTTGGATGGTGGGAATCTCGATGACAAATGCTGCCTTCTTGACTCACGTAGATGTTGTCAATGGTGGGAAAGGCTGTACCCGTGATGGACCAGGCTGTGTCCACTACTCTTTGCAGCATCTTGCGTTCCTGTGCATTGGATTTGCTGTACCAGGCTATGATGTTTCAAAAAAAAACATGAGTTAATAGTCATCCTAAAATAGTTATGGAATTCAGTCTGCTAAGGTTGCAAGCAATGCAAAATGCCTTAAGAACACACAGAAATGTGTCGATGTATAGGGAAGCCCATTTCTCTCAGATGATGCAGAATCTCAGATTTTTCATCAGGCACGGCTGTATGTTTGTAATGTCCCCCAGAAAATGTAACACACATCTTCCATCCCACAATAGGGAGATGGTATTTCATGTTTTGCTGAATTGTGGAATTATGCAGGTGTAGTTCTGAGAAAATCATGAGAAAAATTTTTAGATAAAAGACTGCAGTTCATTAAATTAACTCAGTATTGGTTTATAGTTATCTTTGCAGCAAATGGCAAAGTGATAAATGATTAAGTATGAATATCTGTGTATTTGCAGTGGCTTCTGATTTTTTTTAATCTTTAATATCTGGACATACATCACAATGTAAAGTATGTGAAGAAGCTCCTAACAAAATAATTGTGTTTAATGGTGTTCTTCATTGTCAATGCAACAAACATAGAGTATATATGCTATATTATTTAAAGAGTAATATTCAAGGACTAAAGATCTCTGTGGACCAACCAGCTAGAGTGTTTATGGACATATTCAAACTCTTGCTTCTATGGTCTGAAGTTCTCACCCGCTTCAAAAAGGCATTATTTGGATCAGTGCCCAAGAACAGCATGGTAAGCTGCCTCAATGACTACCATCCAATAGCGCTTATCACCTCCTGCCTCAGACATGACCTGGATCCACTTCAGTTTGACTACTGCCATAACAAGTAAACATCATATGCAATTTTTCTGGCTCTTCATTCTACTGTACATCAGGCCGCTGCTCATTGACTCCAGCTCAATGTTCAACACAATCATTCCATCCAAACTTTTAAGCCTTTGGCCGTTGTACCTCCCTCTGCAACTGGATCCTAATCAGCAGACCTCAATCAGTGAGGATTGGTAACAACATCTCCTCCCTGCTGACCATCAATGCAGGTGCACCTAAAGGCTGCATGCTCAGCTCCCTGCTCTACTCCCGATACACACATGACTATCTGGCTAAGCACAGCTGCAATGCCATATACGCTGTTGTTTGATGAATCACAGGTGATGGTAAGTCCGCATACCGGAGTGAGGTAGGACACCTGGTTGAGTGGTGCTGCAACAACAAATTCTAGCTCAATGTCAGTAAAAGAACTGATTGTTGACTTCAGGAAGAGGAAAGCAAGAGGACATGGACCAGTCTACACTGGTGGATAGGCAGTGGTGAGGGTCAGCAGCTTTAAATTCCTGGGCTTTAACGTATCAGATGACCTGTCCAGAGCCCAGTACATAGATGCAATAACAAGGTAGGCACACCAGTGTCTTTACTTTCTTAGAAGGTTAAGGAGTTTTAGCACGTCACCGAACTCTCCAATAAACTTCTACAGATGTACTGTTGAAAGTACCCTGACTGGTTGCATCATGGTCTGTTACGGTAATTCAAATACGCAGGAATGTAAGAAGCTGAAGAGGGTAATGGACTCAGCCCAATATATCATTGGCACATCCCTCCCCACCATCGGTAGCATCTACATGAGTCACTGCCTCAAGAAGGCAACATCTATCATCAAAGATTCTGACCACACAGACTATGTCATTTTCTTGCCGCTATCATTGGGCAAGAGGTACAGGAGCCTGAAGTTTCACACCACCAAGTTCAAGAACAGCTCCTTTGCTTCAACCATTTGGTTCTTGAAACAACCTGCACAACCCTAATCACTACCTCAAGAGAACAACACTATAAATACTTTGCACTACAATAGAATTTTTTTCTGATTGTGTTCTTTCTTTTATAATTTTGTATAATTTATGTTTAATTTAGGTTTTTCTTGTGAATGTTGTCTATGTGATGCTATGTGCCTCTGATGCTGCTGCTAGTAAGTTTTACTTTGTACCTATGCATACATGTACCTGTGCATATGACAATAAGCTCGACTTTGACTTTGATACTTTGGACAGGGAGGAAAGGGAAAAAAAATAAGTTGGAGAGAAGAAACTTGATTTGGAGATATGAGTTCCTGAAATGTTATATAAAGTTGATACCAATATTGGTGACTATTAAATAATGGCAATATTGGAAACAAAAACATTCTGGTTCATTAATGCACAATAGTCCTAATCTCGGTTGGTCAATATGTGACCACAGACGCAGAACAATATGGTTGATTCTTAACTGCTCTCTGAAATGCACAAGAAAGGCATTCAGTTCATGTTCAATGGGAATAAGCAATAAATATTGACTTGAAGAAATATAAAAATAATTTCAATTCTGAGGTGGAAGAAAATTACATGTGAATTACAAATCATCATATTGATTGGTGATTTGGACCAGTAGCCTGGTGAAATGATAGCATCACTTCCTGTAAGCTTCATGAAATTGTTGCATTTACACATTAATAGCTGATTGAAAATTCTATATCAAGTTCAATCTGGTATTCAACAGCTTAAGTTCCCATTTAATTACAAGGTTTATGTCCTACATTGTCATTGGTCCAAAAAAACATCACGAATTCTGGAGAACATCCAAGTAAGTTCTGTCATTGCAGGTTGCTTTAGAAAGTTTTGAAAGTTAATTTTTATGTACTTAGAGCCAAAGAGTCATACAGCATGGAAACGCCCTTCGGCACAACTGGTCCATGCCAACCAAGATGCCCCATCCAAGCTTGTCCCATTTGCCAGCATTTGGCCCATAATCTTCTAAACCTTTCCAATTCATGTACCTTTCCAATAGTCTTTTAAAAATTGTTATTGTAGCTGCCTCAAACACTTCCCCTGGCAGCTGATTCCACTTAGGTACCTCCCCCTGTGCAAAAAAATGTTGCCCCTCAAGTTCCTCCTAAATCTTTCGTCTCTCACTTTAAACCTCTAATTCTTCATACCCAACTCCGGGGAAAAAGTCTGAGTGCATTCATCCTATCTATGGAATTGGAATTAGTTTATTCTTGTCACTTGTACTGTGGTACAGTGAAAAACCTGTCTTACATACCGTTCATACAGATCAATTCATTACACAGTGCATTGTGGTAGTACAAGGTAAAACAATGCAGAATAAAGTTTCACAGGTACAGAGAAAGTGAAGTTCAGCTGGATAATAAAGTGCAAGGTCATATCAAGGTAGATTGTGAGGTCAAAAGTCCAATTTATAGTACTAGGGAACTGTTTAATAATCTTATAACAGCAAGAGAGAAGCTGTCCTTGAGCCTGGTGCTATGTGCTTTCAGGCTTTTGTTCTTCTGCCTGATGGGAGACGGGAGGAGAGAGAAAGTCTCGGGTGGGTGTGGTCTTTGATTATGCTGGCTGCTTGTATAGACAGAGTCCATGGAGGGGAGGCTGGTTTCCTTGATGTGCTGAGCTGTGTCCACAACCCTGTGTTCACCAGGGAGGACGCAAAGATCATCGCCAAAGGTGCAGCAATTTCTTCCCTCACTTCCTGTAATAACCTTGGATATATCCTGTCCGGCCCCAGTGACTTATCTATCATAATGTTTTTCAAAAAATCCACCACATCCTCATTCCTCACATCAACATGCCCTAGTGTATCAGTCTGTTTTATGCCATCCTCAGAACCGTCAAGGTCTCTCTGACTGGTGAATACTTTGCTTCAGTATGGAGATTTGAAGCAGGAGATTTGAAAAGAGGTGAGTCTCTGTGCTTGTGCTTGTGAGTTTCACCTTACAAGAGCCTAAACGAGGCACATTTGCAAATTATTACCAGTTGATTGGCTAATTAGCATCAGCAAATAAAAGGGAGGTAGGTATCAGTAGAGTGGCTATTGTGTGAGTGTGCTGGAGTTGGAGCTGACTGAGGATTTGGTTAAAAAGAGGTGGAGTCTAATGTCAGTCTCTGGTAACTTTCTTTGTTTCTTGCTTTAGTGCCAGGCCAGAGTAGTTTGAATAGTTTCAGGGTCAGTGGTGTGCTCATCTTGTGAGATGTGGGAGTTCTGGGAGACATCCATTCTCCCTGATAACTATGCCTGCATGAGGTATATCCAGCTGCAGCTCAATTCAGACCATATTAAGGAACTGGATGACCTTTGGATCCTTCAGGAGTATGAGGGGTTCATAGATAAGAACTACAGAGAGGCTGTCACTCCTAAACTGCAGGAGGCAGGTAGCTGGGTGACTGTCAGGAGAAGGAAGAACAGGCAGGTAGTGCAGAGTCACCCTGTGGTGGTTCCCCTCAATAACAGGTATACTGCTTTGGATACTATTGGGGGGGGATGAATGTCCAGAGGAAAGCTGCAGTAACCAGGTCTCTGGCACTGAGTCTGATTGTGTGGTGAAGAAGGGAAGGGGGGGAAAAGAGGAGAATGGTAGTGATAGGGGATTCCATAGTAAGGGGGGCAGACAGGACTCTGTGAATGTGGAAGAGACTTCTGAATGGTATGTTGCCTCCTGGGTGCCAGGTTCAGGGATGTCTTTGATCAGGCCCACAGCCTTCTGAAGGGGGAGGGCAAGCAGCCAGAGGTTGTGGTACATATTGGTACTAACATCATAGGTAGGAATAAAGATGAGGTCCTGAAGAGGGAATATAGTGAGTTGGTTAGGAAACTGAAAAGCAGGACCTCAAGGGTAGTAATCTCTGGATTGCTGACTGTGTCATGCACCAATGGGGGTAAGAATAGGTTGATTTGGCAGATGAATGTGTGTCTGAGGAGTTGATGCAGGGGGCAGGGTTTCAGATTTGTGGATCATTGGGATCGCTTCTGGGAAAGGTACAATCTGTACAAAAGAGACAGGTTACACCTAAACTGGAGGGGGACAAATATTCTTGTGGGCAGTTTTGCTAGAGCTGTTGGGGAGGGATTAAACTAGTTGAGCAGGGGGATGGGAACCCAAGTGATAGGTCAGAAGTTGGTGCATTTAGTGTACAAGTAGATGCAGAGTGTAGAAAGACTGTGGGGAAGGATAGGCATTTGAAAGGGCAAAATTGCAGTCAGTTGGATGGGCTGAAATGTGTCTACTTTAATGCGAGAAGGCAGGAACTTGTAAATTGGGAACAGATGTTCTTGGGGAAGTGTACAGCAGAAATGTGGAGGTTATTTAGGGAGTACTTACATAGGGCTCTGGATAGGTTTGTCCTATTGAGGCAGGGTAAGGATGGTAGAGTGAAGGAACCATGCTTGACAAGAGATGTAGAATATCTTGTCAAGAGGAAGAAAGAAGCTCTCCCAAGGTTTCGAAAGCATGGATCAGACAGGATTCTGGAGAGTTACCAGGTAGCCAGGAGGGAGCTTAAGAATGGACTTGGGAGAGCTAGAAGGGGGCATGAGAATGCCTTGGTGTGTATGATTAAGGAAAACCCCAAGGTGTTCTAAATGTATGTGAAGAATAGGAAAATGACTAGAGTGAGGTAGGACCGATCAGGGATAAAAGAGGAAAGATGTGCCTGGAGTCAGAAGAGGTAGGGGAGGTCCTTAATGAATACCTTGTAATGTTGTAAGATTTCAAAGGAATTGATTGTGCAGAGTTGGTGTAACCATAGGTGCAACAATCATAGGCAAATCTCTTCCCATGAGCATATTCTTTAGGATTATGCACATATTGAGGTTTCATTGTCCCAACTAGTAGATCAATGTACTTCTAACAGAAGCATTGTGGTAAGAAAGCTTTGTACCCTATTGTGTGAAGCATTCTAAGTAGCAGGTATGATCATGTTTTAATTTATGAACAAAACCATTATTAAAGAACTTGGAACTTTAACATGATTGTGGGAAGAAATAGTTTATTTTTCTATTACAATAAGTAGGAAAGAATAACTATAGAACAACATAAAATAATCATAACTAGATATATAAATGTCACAATTGATGTTAAAATCATTGATTAGATGTATATATTTCCTTAGTATAACTGCACTCCCCAATTAAAGCATATCTTACTTTTCATCTGACACATTTCAATAAAATTTGACCAGCATTCTGCATTTCACAACACATTTCAACATTATCCACCACTTTGCTCTGAATCTGCCAATGTTTGTTTGAAATAGCTTATGAAATAGGAATTATTAACATAAACACTGGCATTTAAAGTTTTACTTCATAGAACATAGAACAGTAGAGCATAGCATGGAACCTTTGGCCTATAGAAACCTACTCCACAGTCAATCTAACCCTGCCATCCAAAATAACCCTCCATAAATCCAGTGAAAGGAAAACAAAGATAGTCAGGATGGTACTAAAACAGGGAGCAACCTCAATACAACACACCACCACTGGTGGAAGATATTAAGCCTGGGAAAGTTCCCAGAATTTGCAAGTCAATTAACATCTTCCTTTGGACCAATATTTGTCTCTAAAACAAAAGAAATAGAAGTAATGTTAGGTTGCTCAACTAATAATATCTATTTTAACATTCAATAAAATCATGGCTGATTTTTTTTTTAACTGAGTGCCAATTTTTCGGTAGGAGCTCCATATTCCTTGATTCACTTAATATCCAAAAATCTATTGAACTGAACTCTCAGTTGAAAAGAGTTTAATTGGATCAAATGTAATTAGTACAGCTCCTGTCTGCTGCTTCTACCTATTGGAATTTATATGCATCCAAAGCCTTCAGATTCCCCACCAATTTATGCACCATTGGCAGATTTTTGTCTCTCTTGTCTCAACAATTCTCGAGACGTTCAGTTTAGAGAACACCTGTGGTAGACAATTCTAAATGGTAATATAATCAACTATATTGAATCCCTTAATCTATCATTTGACAAGTAACATAAATATAAGTCAGAATCAATCCTACAATATATGCATTATGAATCGTATGCAATCCATGTCAATGTTTACAAAAATGAGTGTCCTTTAGATTCTTCTAAAGCTTTAAAAAATTGCTGGAAACTTGTGAAACATCCTGTTAAACATCGGCTTCAATGTGCTGGAAGCTTCCCAATGTGGTTAGGCAAGGTCGCTCAACAGATGTTTGGTCACAATACGTTTTCTCTGAAGCCTCTTCCCAGGGCACACTTCAGCCATTTGCCAAGCTACAAATCGTTTAAATTGCTTCATGAAAATCGTTACTTCTGAAAGTTTTGTCTCAACCATCGAACAATTCGTGATCTGAAAATGAGTTCAGAGAAAGTGACATGGTCAAGCTCTGATAACCTGAAATGCTAGGGTCAGTTTCATCTCTACCAATGTGACCTGACAGGTTGAGTGTTTCCCAGATATTTTGTTTTTTTTAGATTTCTGACATGTACTGCATTTTGCTTTTGTATGATGCCAGAACCTATCGAATTCAATGGTAAGGATCATAATTTCCACTTATCTGCCCTCCTCGCAAAAAGCCCCCAAATCATACTGTACATAAGTACATTAGGAACATTCCTGAATGTTGCCCTAATGAATACTCTTCATGCATTAACAGTGTTTAAACCCTTGTGAACTACTCATCAAAGGTCCACACATGTGCATATCCTACTGGAGAGTATTAGAATGTTGACAGGAATGAAGACTGGAGAATTTTCCACCACATTTGCTATAGGGACAAATCACAACTGCTGCCCAGGTTGTCCTGGGAACGTCATTTGAGGTGCCTCACCTGGCATTTTTAACCATTGGGCCAATGGACACACAATAAGCACATTCACTAGAAATTCTTCCATACATTGTATTTATCCCATGGTCATAAGCATAAGGAATTACATTTATGCAGCAGCTTTCTCATGTTTCAGATGGACAATGAACTACTTTTTCATTTGTGATTGGATATGAATTTATTCAAAGAGGTTCCACAAGCAACAAAATTAAAGAAAAATACCTTGTAACTTTCCTTCAGTTTGTAAAGGTTAGCGATCAGAGAATCCACAGCTGTGTTTACAGTTAGGTCCACTGTGTTCAGTGTCTTTAACCCGGCAGCGTAGAGATCAATCCTATTTGGTATACATTCTATGTCCTAAAATTAAAAAAAAACAAAATACTTTGTATTATATAGATTGTATAATCCATTAAAAATGCAATACAATAATATGTTAGGATTAAATTGTTTTGGTTTTACTTTGATTTGGGTATGATAGATCCAACATTTTGTTTTCATGCTATTTATTTCCGTTTATCTGACCCCTTTGTCAGGGTTGGTAAATAGAACATTGTGGCTTGGAAAATAATTGTGATCTGTAACCCTATGCTACACAGGCAGTAAATGCTTCAAACAGAAAACCTGTGACTAACTCTGAACTGGGACTTGGATCTCATCAATGATGGTGGAATGCTGACATCCAATACAAAGGTGTTTCGTCCACAGACACAAGGTTATTTACTGATTATTTTCCTTGTCAACAGCAGTGCTCAAAGACATCCCACAGATTGGGTACCAGGGTTGGGAGGGTTGCTGGGGGGAAGGTTTGATAAACATGTAGACCATGGGCAGAAAGAAAGATGGGGTAAATGATTAGAAAATGGCTATGTGCCACAAAGGTGCCTTAAAGCCAGGAGAACTAGGGGATTAACTTCAAGACTTGCAAGATAATGTTGCAGCTCTGTAAAAATCTGGGTAGACCACACTTACAGTACTGTTTTTTATATAATTGTTTATTAACTAAAAGCTCGACAAAGAAAGGACAACCATTGTCAATACACTATACCTAATACAGAAGAGAAGAAACAAACTAAACAGCTACATAACTACAGTAAAATAACGTGAACTAATACTGTCAAACACACTTAGAGTACTGTGCCTCATTATAGGAAAGATGTAGAAGCATTAGAGATGGTGCAGAGGAAATTTACCAAGATATTGCCTGGATTAGAGAGCATGTCTTATGAGTAAAGTTTGGCAAACTCGGGCTTTTCTCTTTGGAGCATCGGAGGATGAAAGCTGACTGGATAGAGGTGCGTAAGATTATGAGAGACATAGATGAATGGACAGTCAGCATCTTTTTCCCAAGGCAGCGATGGCAAATTATAGAGAACATCTGTTTAAGATGAGTGGAGGAAAGTTTAGGGGAGATGTCAGAGGTAGGTTTTTTTACATGTAGTGCTGTGTGCCTTGAACACAGTGCCGGGGGTGGTGGTAGAGGCTGATACAGTAGGAACATTTAAAAGACTCTTAGGCACATGAATGTAAGAAAAATGGAGGGTTATGGATGTGTAGAAGGGAAGGATTAGATTGATCGTTGAGTTGGTTTATATAGGTTGGTACAACATCATGGGCCGAAGGGCCCGTACTGTGCTGTACTGTTCTATGTTCTCACCAAGTTCACATGCAGGATGCACGGGTAAAGTAATGTGACCTTGTAAGTCCATACTGATCTGAGGTCAGGACGTTCAGATTAACAATAGTCAATACACTCACAGGGATTCTAAATTTGAACAATTTTGAAATCCAGCAAAATATATGCTATTTCATAACAACTCAAGAAAGATAATTTCAGACCATGAAGTCCAATTGCATTGGAGACTTTTGGAAATATTTTAAACTACAACTTGTATTCAGTACAGCAATGAAGAGAGGAATAATAAAAATACATACCCCATTTGAATTTGGAGTTGTCAGTCTTCCTAAATGCTGCAAAAAAATTAATGTGAATTATTGTATAGACCACAGACTGCAAATTCTACTCATCCATATTCATCACAGCTCCATGTATAGCTTTTCATAGTTTATATACATGCACATAGATGCTCATATCTTCCAAACATAACATACATATACATGCATGAGCAATATACTGTAAATAAAATAGACATAATGTGATCCCTCTAAGAAGTTGTATCAGAATCATATAAATTTTATATATGCATGTACTTTTATTGTCCTAGTTATATAATGTAATAGTTACATATTATATCCTTATAACATACATTAAGTTAAACTTACATTTAGATGATCCAGTTTAGGAATGTCTTTATAAATTTCATTCAGTATTATCCTAGAGCACGCTTCAAGTGCTGTCATGCAGCTGCTGAACAAGATCAAGTAGATGCTGAGCATGTTGTTTTAGCTTTCTGGAGAAGCTCTGGTTGCTGTTTTTATCTGCACTGTACCTTTCTTACATGTTTCAATTTATTTATACACATGATCCACAAAGGAGAAATGAATTGACCCAATGAGAAAACATTGGGAAATACCAACTGGTGACCTAATTTATTAAGTCAAAGGAATTTTTTACCACTAATTTCTACGTGATCAAAATTCACATATTGGAAGATATAGTCTCACAGATCTTCCTTTTAGATATTGAGTTCCAGTAATCAATCTCTTGATATTAACTGCCTTTTTTCACTTTCTTGGTATAATGTTTTATTTTCATTGTGTTCCCCTGTATTCATTAGATGAATTTTCTGAAATGCAAATTTGTTTTGTATTTCTTTCCTCAAGTCAACAATTATAATAGGATTATTGACTCATATACTTGTTGTGATACAGAAAGAGGCCATTTAGAACCTGAAGTGTAAGAATGAAAATGGTCAAGCAATTCCATATTTCCATTCCTGCAGTCATTTCCCAGTCATAGGTTCAATATAATTTACTAAAGTATTACTCAAGTATTACAGAGTAACACTCAGCCTTTATGTGTATTTGGTAGTTTGATTGCATTTTTAACATATTACGATAGTTCTTCATCACAGAAGATGAAAACATATTTTATTGTAAAAGACATGATGATGCTGGAGGAACTCAGCAGGCCAGGCAGCATCCATGGAGAAAAGCAGGTGGTCAACATTGCTGGTCAGGACCCTTCTTCGGGACTGAAGGTAGGAAGAGGGGAAGCCCAATATATAGAAGGGAAAAGTAGAGCAGTGAGAGGTGGACAAAAGAGGGGAGGCAGGGTGGAACAAGGTGGTGACAGGTAGATGCAGGTAAGAGATAGTGATAGATAGGTGCAGGGGAGGAGGGGAGAGCAGGTCCACTGGGGGATGGAGAGAAAGGAAATGAAAGGTAAAAATAAAGAGGCTAGGTAAGGGAAGGAGAGAAGAAGTATGATGGGGGGGGGGTGTTGTGGGGAAGGGGGTGGTGATTACTTAAAGTGGGAGAAGTCAACGTTCATGCCATTGGAATTCCAAGCACATACTGGAGGAACAACCATAGAAGAGGCTGTCCATAGTGTTCAGTTGCTGAGCAAGGGATATGGCTATGCAAGTAGGTTCAAGACCCTGATGGTTTCAGGAAAGCAGCTGTTCCTGAACCTGGTTGTATAGGACTTCAGTCTTCTGTACCTCCTGCAGTAGCAACGAGAGGAGGGCATGACTTGGATGGTGGGAATCTCGATGACAAATGCTGCCTTCTTAAGGCAGCACCTCATGTAGATGTTGTCAATGGTGGGAAAGGCTGTATCTGTGATGGACCAGGCTGTGTCCATTACTCTCTGCAGCCTCTTGAGTTCCTGTGCATTAGATTTGCCGCATCAGGCTGTGATGCTTCAAAAAAAAACACGAGTTAATAGTCATCCTAAAATAGTTAGGAGTATCTGTGCCATATTATTTGAAGAGTTATATTCAAGGACTAAAGATCTGTGTGGACCATACAGCTGGACTGTTTATGGACATAAACTCCTGCTTCTATGGTCTGAGGTTCTCACCCGCTTCAAAAAGGCATCAATTGTATCAGTGCCCAAGAACAGTGTGGTAAGCTGCCTCAGTGACTACCATCCAATAGCGCTTATCACCTCCTGCCTCAGACATGACCTGGATCCACTTCAGTTTGACTACTGCCATAACAGGTAAACAGAAGATGCAAGTTTTCTGGCTCTTCACTCTACTGTAAATCAGACCACTGTTTATTGACTACAGCTTGATGTTCAGCACAATCATCCCTTCCAAACTTTTAAGTCCTTGGCCGTTGTACCTCCCTCTGTAACTGGATCCTCATCGGCAGACCTCAATCAGTGAGGATTGGTAACAACATCTCCTCCCTGCTGACCATCAATGCAGGTGCACCTAAAGGCTGCATGCTCAGCTCGCTGCTCTACTCCTGATACACACATGACTATCTGGCTAAGCACAGCTGCAATGCCATATACGCTGTTGTTTGATGAATCACAGGTGGTGGTAAGTCAGCATACCGGAGCGAGGTAGGACACCTGGTTGAGTGGTGCTGCAACAACAAACTCTAGCTCAATGTCAGTAAAAGAATTGATTGTTGACTTCAGGAAGAGGAAGATGAGAGGACATGCAACAGTCTACATTGGTGGATCGGCAGTGGTGAGGGTCAGCAGCTTTAAATTCCGGGGCTTAAGACAAGATAAGATTTCTTTATTGGTCACAAGTACATCGAAACACACAGTGAAATGCATCTTTTGCATCAAGCGTTCTGGGGGCAGCCCACAAGTGTTGCCACGCTTCCAGCGCCAACATAGCATGCCCACAACTTCCTAACCCGTACGTCTTTGGAATTTCAGAGGAAACGGGAGCATCCAGAGGAAACCTACACAGAAACGGGGAGAATGTACAAACTTCTGACAGACAGCGGCAGGAATTGAACCCAGGTCGCTGGAGCTGTAACAGCATTACGCTAACAGCTACACTGATGACCTATCCAGTACCCAGCACATAGATGCAATAACAAGGAAGGCACACCAGAATCTTAACTTTCTTAGAAGGTGAAGGAGATTCAGCATGTCACTGAACACTTGGATAAACTTCTACAGATGTACTGTTGAAAGTATCCTGCTGGTTGCATCATGGTCTGTTACAGTAATTTAAATACACAAGAATGTAAGAAGCTGAAAAGGGTAATGGACTCAGCCCAATATATCATTGGCACATCCCTCCCCACCATCGGTAGCATCTACATGAGTCACTGCCTCAAGAAGGCAACATCTATCATCAAAGATTCTGACCACACAGACTATGTCATTTTCTTGCCGCTATCATTGGGCAAGAGGTACAGGAGCCTGAAGTTTCACACCACCAAGTTCAAGAACAGCTCCTTTGCTTCAACCATTTGGTTCTTGAAACAACCTGCACAACCCTAATCACTACCTCAAGAGAACAACACTATAACCACTTTGCACTACAATAGAATTTTTTTTCTAATTGTTTTCTTTCTTTTATAATTTTGTATAATTTATGTTTAATTTAGGTTTTTCTTGTGAATGTTGTCTATGTGATGCTATGGGCCTCTGATGCTGCTACTAGTGAGTTTTTCATTGTCCCTATGCATACATGTACTTGTGCATATGACAATAAGCACAAATTTGACTTTGACTTTGATACTTTGGACAGGGAGGAAAGGGAAAAAAAAATAAGTTGGAGAGAAGAAACTTGATTTGGAGATATGAGTTCCTGAAATGTTATATAAAGTTGATACCAATATTGGTGACTATTAAATAATGGCAATATTGGAAACAAAAACATTCTGGTTCATTAATGCACAATAGTCCTAATCTCGGTTGGTCAATATGTGACCACAGACGCAGAACAATATGGTTGATTCTTAACTGCTCTCTGAAATGCACAAGAAAGGCATTCAGTTCATGTTCAATGGGAATAAGCAATAAATATTGACTTGAAGAAATATAAAAATAATTTCAATTCTGAGGTGGAAGAAAATTACATGTGAATTACAAATCATCATATTGATTGGTGATTTGGACCAATAGCCTGGTGAAATGATAGCATCACTTCCTGTAAGCTTCATGAAATTGTTGCATTTACACATTAATAGCTGATTGAAAATTCTATACAAAGTTCAATCTGGTATTCAACAGCTTAAGTTCCCATTTAAATACAAGCTTTACGTCTTACATTGCCATTGGCCCAGAAAACAACATCATGAGTTCTGGAGAACATCCAAGTAAGTTCTGTCATTGCAGGTTGCTTTAGAAAGTTTTGAAAGTTAATTTTTATTTACTTACAGCCATAGAGTCATACAGCATGGAAACAGGCCCTTTGGCACAACTGGTCCATGCCAACCAAGATGCCCCATCCAAGCTTGACCCATTTGCCAGCATTTGACCCATAACCTTCCAAACCTTTCCAATCCATGGACCTTTCCAATAGTCTTTTTAAAGTTATTATTGTACCTGCCTCAAACACTTCCACTGGCAGCTGATTCCACTTAGATACCACCTTCTGTGCAAAAAAGTTGCCCCTCAAGTTCCTCTTAAATCTTTCATCTCTCACCTTAAACCTATGCCCTCTAATTCTTTATACCTCAACTCTGGGGGAAAAAGACTGAGTGCCTTCACCATATCTGTGGAATTGGAATTAGTTTATTATCATCACTTGTACTGAGGTACAGTGGAAAAACCTGTCTTACATACCGTTCATACAGATCAATTGATTACACAGTGCATTGAGGTAGTACAAGGTAAAACAATGCAGAATACAGAATAAAGTGTCCCAGGTGCAGAGAAAATGCAGTTCAGGTAGATAATACAGTGCAAGGTCATATCAAGGTAGACTGTGAGGTCCAAAGTCCAATTTATAGTAGTAGGGAACTGTTCAATAATCTTATAACAGCAGGATAGAAGCTGTCCTTGAGCCTGGTGCTATGTGCTTTCAGGCTTTTGTATCTTCTGCCTGATGGGAGAGGGGAGGAGAGAGAATATCCCGGTGGGTGTGGTCTTTGATTATGCTGGCTGCTTTACCGAGGCAGTGAGAAATATAGACAGTGTCCATGGAGGGGAGACTGGTTTCCATGCTGTGCTGAGCTGTGTCCACAACTCTCTGCGGTTTCTTGTGGTCCCAGGCAGAGCAGTTGCCATACCAAGCCGTGATGTATCCAGATAGGTTGCTTTCTGTGGTGCATCGATAAAAATTGGTGAGTGTCAAAGGGGGACGTGCCAAATTTCTTTAGCCTCCTGAGGAAGTAGAGCACTGGTGAGCTTTCTTGACCCCTCATGATTTTATACACTTCTTTAAGATCGCGTCTCAGGAATAAAGTCCTAGCCTGTCCAACCTCTGCCTATAATTCAGTTCCTCAAGTCTTAGCAGCATCCTTGTCAATTTCTGCACTCTTTTCAGTTTCTTCCTTTCTCCACTTCTTACTTTTCTCTTTGAAAATGAGGCAGAGAACTTTCTTCTAAATAAAAGAACATAAGGAGTCGAATCTTTCATAGTCCATAAACTCCAATATACAGCTTTATTCTGGAATACGGTTATCTGATCTCTAACTCAGGTCTGCTTTTCTTTTTGATTCACCTTAGTGTCACATAGTTGTCTACCTCAGAATTGAATATGTTTAGTGGATGAGCATTCATATGTCTTTGTGGTAGATAATTCAACAATTCAAAATCATTCAAAAAGATCACAGTTAATCCAATGTTTGTCCAGTCTCCTACCCAATCCTCAACTTCTTATTCCAAAATTTGTCAACTTCAGTCTTGAATTTCCTCAACAACATCTGTCAAGAATTCCAAAGATGTATGATCCTCTGCATGAAGGAATTTCTCTTTATCTCGGTCCTAAAGAGCAGAATAATCACTGATCATTTTTTAAAAATTCCTGGGGAAAATGCATGAAGAATAAGATCAGGTTGAACCTGCCAAGGAAACCGAATGTCTGGACCAGAGTATAGTGCACAAATTGTACCAAGAGTGTGTTTCTACACCTCGGACAGGTAGCCTCCCTGTACCATCAAAGTTTGTCAACAATAGTTCAATGTAAATTGGTATTGGTATTGGTTTATTATTGTCACTTGTACCGAGGTACAGTGAAAAACTTGTCTTACGAACCGATCTTACAGGTCAATTCATTACACAGTGCAGTTACATCAAGTTAGTACAGTGCATTGATGTAGTACAGGTAAAAAAATAATAACAGTACAGAGTAAAATGTCACAGCTACAGAGAAAGTACAGTGCAATAAGGTGCAAGGTCACAACAAGGTAGATCGTGAGGTCATAGGTCATAGTCCATCTCATTGTATAAGGGAACTGTTCAATAGTCTTATCACAGTGGGGTAGAAGCTGTTCTTAAGTCTGGTGGTACGTGCCCTCAGGCACCTGTATCTTCTACCTGATGGAAGAGTAGAGAAGAGCGAATGTCTCGGGTGGGTGGGGTCTTTGATTATGCTGGCTGCTTCACCAAGACAACGAGAGGTAAAGACAGAGTCCAAGGAGGGGAGACTGGTGTCCATGATGCACTGAGCTGTGTCCACAACTCTCTGCAGCTTCTTGCAGTCTTGGGCAGAGCAGTTGCCATACCAAGCCATGATACATCCTGATAGGGTGCTTTCTATGGTGCATCGGTAAAAGTTGGTGAGAGTCAAAGGGGACAAACCAAATTTCTTTAGCCTCCTGAGGAAGTAGAGGCGCTGGTGAGCTTCCTTGGCCATGGCATCCACGTGGTTTGTCCAGGACAGGTTGTTGGTGATGTTCACTCCCAGGAACTTGAAGCTGTCAACCCTCTCGACCTCAGCACCATTGATGTAGACAGGTGCATGTACACCACCCCCTTTCCTGAAGTCAATGACCAGCTCTTTATTTTTGTTGACGTTGAGGGAAAGGTTGTTCCACTAAGCTCTCTATCTCCTTCCTGTACTCTGATTCATCACTGTTTGAGATACGGCCTACTACGGTAGTATCATCTGCAAACTTGTAGATGGAGTTAGAGCAGAATCTGGCCACACGGTCATAAGTAAATGAAATGGGGCAAGAGACACCATAAAGTGAATTTAAATTTATCACTTGTTTGCCTATAAAAGGAAGAAATAAGACAACCCTCTCACTTTCTTCAACTCTGGCATAATTCAATGAAGAACTCAGAATTCTCTTTATCCAGTACTCAAATTCCAGTCCTCAGACCAAGTCATCTATACGCAGGTGAACTGGTTGTTATTTTTTGTGGACACTTGCTGGATGCTTACTGTCTAAATTAGTTCACTGCAGTTCAAAGGAAGTCTATGTTCTTTGAAATTACTCAAGTAATAAAACATTAAAGAAATGCAGGCATTGTTTATTTGAATTTTAATTGGAAGTGTTAGATCTGGAGACGATGTTGTCCAGAAGGTTCTTCAGAA
This sequence comes from Pristis pectinata, assembly GCF_009764475.1. Classification (NCBI taxonomy): domain Eukaryota; kingdom Metazoa; phylum Chordata; class Chondrichthyes; order Rhinopristiformes; family Pristidae; genus Pristis; species Pristis pectinata. The sequence goes on from NC_067408.1 coordinate 13,364,989, forward strand.
GTCAAGAATGAGGCGAAAATTTTATGGCTACAGCCATTTTATTAGGAGTTCATCATGGTACAGGTCAGACAAGGTCAACCTGTGCCAGGCAGCAACATAACAGTCACAATAATGAGAAGTAACTGGACTAGAACTGGAACTGTTACAGATAAGTAGCTGTAACTGTAACTGGTCCTGGATAAGAAACCTGTGAGCAGTGACTGGTTCACACTTCAGCTCTGCAGACAAAGAAACTACAGAAATCAAAAACCAAATATACTACGTTACTAAAAGCTTACAGACAAGCAGGTGATAATACAAACATATAAGGCTGTAAGGAAAGCTAAAACTACAAGGAAAAACACAATAAAAACAACAGGCTGGACCCTAATCCAACAGAACGTTCATGGAATATTTGAATCATTGAATAACAGCGGGAGACATGGATGAATAATCTCCTGCATGTGTTAACATGATCAGCATAGTGCTGGATTCACCAGAGAGAGAGAGACTGCCAAATACCCAATGGCCTTACCAAACAGCATGTTGAGGTGTGTAACCAACCATTGCTGCCAGTTAAGAAGCCAGCAAGCAGTGGGTTGGATAGTCCAGCCCAGCATCAATTTATGGCCATTGATAGATTGCGTATAACCTCATCCCTAAGACCACCCATGCCCACTACTGTAGTGTTCCTCATCTCCAACCTTGCTTCAGCTCATCTGCTATTCAAACCCATCTCTATGTACCCTTTTCTACTTTGAGAGTGCAACATTTCCATTACTCTACTGAAATATAACCCTCCAAGATCTCTACATGCCTCCAATTCTGGCATTTGACACATCCTTGATTTTAATCACATCTCCGTTGGTGGTCTTGCCAGTGTGAATCCTCCATCAAGAGGTACAGTAGGCATGACCTTCACCACACAACATCCCAAAGAAAATTTCAGGGAACAGCATTAATCACAAGGGCACAATCTTAGAATTAGAGGGTACAGGTTTAAAACAGAGATGAGGAGAAATTTCTTTAGCCAGAGGGTGGTGAATTTGTGGAATTCCTTGCTATGTACAGCAGTGGAGGCCGGATCATTGGAGGCATTTAAGGAAGAGGTAGATAGATATCTAAATAGTCGGGGTATCAAGGGATATGGGGATAAGGCCGGAAATTGGGGTTAGAATAGTGTTCCCCCTCCCCAATTTCTCATTTCTTTTTCTTTTTTCCCTTTTCTTTGGACAGACTTGATGGGCTGAATGGCCTACTTCTTCTCCCTTGTCTTGTGATCTTGTGATTTATCAACCTTCCAAAAGCATTTGCCTGTCATCTGGGATGATTTACTTTTATTCATTCAAGGGATATGGGTTTCACAGGCTGAATCAACATTTAATTGCCCATCCTTAACTGCCCTTGAGAAGTGATGGTGAGCTGCCTTCAGTCCTTGAGGTGTGGGTATACCTACAAAGCTGCTAGGATTTTGACCCAGCAATGGTGAAGGAACGGCGATACATTTCCAAGTCAGGATGGGGTGTGGTTTGGAGGGCAACTTCCAGCTGGTGGTGTCCCCCATTCTTTTGCTGCCCTTGTCCTAGCTGTGAAATGTTGTGGGCTTGAAAGATGCTGTCTAAGGAGTCATGGTGAGTTGCTGCAGTGCATACTAAAGATGGAACAAAATACAGTGCCTCACTGGTAGAGTGAGTGAATGGTTATAGATAGGTTGCCTACCAAGCAGGCTGCTGTGCCCTGTATGTTGTCGAGCTTCTTGAATGTTGTTGAAACTGCACTTATCCAGGCAAGTGGAGCTCCATCACACTATTGACTTGAGCCTTGTAGATGGTGGACAGTCTTTGGAAAGTTAGGAATTGAGTTACTCTCCACAGGATTCCTACCCTCTGACCTGCACTTGTAGCCACATTGTGTATATGTCTCCCCCAGTTCAGTCTCTGGCTAATGGTAACCCCAGGATATTGATGGTGGATTGGCTGTCCGCAAAATTTCATCTCCTTTCCATGTTGCAACATGCAAGCTGAGATTACAACCAACAGATCCACCACGGATCCAAATCCAGTGCATAACTGGGTTAAAAAAGGTTGTGTGATTACACCAACCTTTTTCTCAATTGTCCAACTCAATTCCAATAAGCTTCCCACTAGATTGCAGCTGCTCTACTAGACAAATGGAAAAATGTTTTAATTTTAATGGAACATTGCAAATGATGTTTCAGAAGGGAAGTGATCCTTTTTTTCTCATCTGCACATGTTGGTGAAAACCTAGCTGGTTCCAAGAAAAACTAAGAGATAAGATATGAAGATCTGGTTAAACAAGTCCTGTCTGCTGGAGTCAGTATCTATCATCAAAAATCCCCACCATCTGGACCATACCATTTTCTCACAGCTACCATTGGACAGGGGGTACAGAAGCCTGAAGTCCCACACCACCAGGTTCAAGAACAGCTACTTCCCTACAACCATTCGGTTCTTGAACCAAAATGTACAACCCTAATCACTACCTCAGTATAGGAACACTATGACTTACCTTGACTACAGTGGACTTTTTTTTGCTCTAATTGTGTTCTTTCTTGTATAATTTCGACAGGCAAACACGGTAGTGTACCGGTTAGCGTGACACCATTACAGTGCCAGCGACCCGGGTTCATTTCTGGCCGCTGTCTGTAAGGAGTTTATACGTTCTCCCTGTTTCTGTGTGGGTTTCCTTCAGGTGCTCCAGTTTCCTCCCACATTCCAAAGACATAAAGGTTAGGAAGTTGCGGGCATGCTCTGTTGGCACCAGAAGCGTGGCAACACTTGCAGGCTGCCCCCAGAACATTCTATGCAAAGATGCATTTCACTGTGTGTTTTGATGTATGCGTGACTAATAAAGATCTTATCTTAACTGATGTTTAATTTATGTTTTTCTTGTGTATGTTGTGTATCTTTTGCTGTGAGCCTGTGATGCTGTTGCAAGTTAAGTTTTTTCATTCCACCTGTCCATATGTGTACTTGTGCATTTGACAATAAATTTGATTTTGACTTCAGAGTCTGTGTTTTGCTTTGAACAACTGATGCCTCAACTGAACTCCAAGGTGTGTGCTAGGTTAGGGCAGGAGTGGTGAGGGGGCATTGGTTTTACTCTGCCTAAGTTCAGAAATGCCAAATTGGTCTGACAAATAGGGCTACATGAAGTCAACACCCTTGCCCTCCTGAATGGGGGTTAGGCATGGAGGTAACAACCATGTCCTCGCCCCAAAAAATATGCTACAGAAACAGCAGTGAACTAATCAACCAACTTTGTGTGTGATGGCCTTCAAGCGTATGATTCATATGGTGACGAGTGGTGAGAGCAGGGAAGAAGCAATTGGCACAAAAGCTGAACTGTGCAACAGTAAGGCAAAAACCAGAATTCTTTTTTTAGGATGTTTGACCAATACACAGAACATGTCACAGCAGAGATGTGCCCAAAAGCAACATTACAAAGATCATGCAAAGCCAAGCTGAAAAGCATGTCCATGGCAAATTCAGACTACCAAGCAGTGTGAAGGCTATTGGGATGAATAGCGAAGGGCATATTGACCTAGATGGGGAAAGCAGTGATCTGGATATGGTGATGAGCTGAAAATCAAAAGAATTGCAAATGCTGGGAACTTGAAACAAAAACAAAAAATGTCGGGAAACACTCAGCAGGTCAGACAGCATCTTTGAAAAAGAAACACTCAGTCAGGTACACTCCCTTTGTCCTTTTATCTTTCCTCTGCAGTTTAAATCTAGTTTGTTTTCTCTCTTTCCCAGTTCTTACAAAGGATCTTTGACTTCAAATGATAATTTTATCTCTCTTTCCACAAAAACTGACTGAACAGTTGAGTGTTTGCAGCATTTTCTGATTTTCTTTCAGATTATTTCTGTTCATGTTAAATCAGAAGGTACTGAATCTTTTCATATGGCAATATATATTAAAGAAAAGAGATTGCCAATGAAAATTAACCCAGTTGCTGCAGTGTTGGTGAGGTGTAAACAGGAATTTAAATTACATCAGCCAGATGAATGAGGAGTCCCTTGCCTTTTGCCGTACAATCACTGGGGATGCATGAAGCTAATTAAGAAACAGTGAAAGCAAATCTGATTGTTCTGATTGTTCTGATTGTTCCAAGGCAAGGATCCAATTCGGTAGACTGGAAGTGACTATTAAAGATATGGCTAAATTAGGAGCCAACAAGGGCATGAAGGAATTGTCTATATCATTGTACCTAACAAAGTACCATAAGTTTTTCATGATGTACTGGAAAGCATTCAGGGTATGGAAGCTATGACTCACAGGAAGAGAAATACTACACATCGGTTCTTCAAAGCATCACCTGTACCTCGGAGTCTGAAGGAAAATTTTAGTGACGAGCAGAAGAGACTGCAGGAAGTAGGAATCAAAACCAGTTCATTTTGCTGATTGGTTGTCTTCATCAGTTTCAGTAATGAAGACAGGTAGCACAATTAGGATCTTTGAAAGCCACTTCCCTTTGATGGCTTTTGTTACACACCTTGCAGAGGGACACAACTTTTGACGTGTCACATGCTTGCCAACAAGTGATTGAACAAAGTTTAAAAGGAGCACTCAAAAATAACTAATCATCTTGGATTATTCCATGAGAACAGGCTTTCATTTGGAATATCATCAGTCCCAGGTACCCTCCAAAGAACAATGAATAGTTTGACCCAAGGCAGGTATCACATAAGTTACTAGATCACATCCTGGTTACAGGAAAGGCAGCGAGGGAACTCAAGGGGAATCTAAGAAGTGAATGTCAATAATTCTGAGCACAATTAATGAAAAACAAGTTGCCTTTGCTGTGTTATAAGATAGCTGAAGGACTATACACAGATCAGGGGAAGGAGCAAGCAGGATTGGCTCCTCCTAGTCATCCAAACATGACAGAACCAAAGGTCTGCTGTGGACTATTTAGCTAATTTGGACTACATTTGAACTGTTATGTGAGATGCTGAATCACATGACATAGGGGAAATGAACAAGAAAAGAAAAAGATCCAATACAAGAACCAAAGCACCAGCTGATAATTTCACACATTCTAATTCATTATAATCCAATGAAGCCACTGCTGCTGTCCTGTGATGCCTTGCCATATGGTCAGTCCAGATGGAAAATAGAAATGAGCGGCTGATATCTTTCCAAGACAGCAATGCTACTTACAACTAAACAAAGAAGGCTTAGCTGTCATCTACAAAGTGAAGAAGTTCCACAAGCACATGTATGGCTGGGATTTGACAACATTAATGGACAGCAAGGCTCTGCAGTGTATTTTTGATGAAATTAAATGGACACATCCAATGGTCTCAGAGTACAAAAATAGGAATTAATACTGTCTGCAAATCATACCGTTCTGGTGTACTTGAGTGGACATTCGAAGCCATGGATAACGCATACCATGATGAGATGCTGCCCTGTAGCGTTGATATTTCAGTGCAACAAACACAACACAACGTATAAGAAAGTAACCCAGATGGGTCCAATTTGTCAATGCGGAAAGCATCGTAATGAATAATCCCTGATGAGTGATAATGATTAACAGACTAGGATAGTCCACTTTACACCTCCAGCTATTGGCTTAATAGTTTCTTTAAAAAAACTTTAAAAAAAACTTTATTTCATTGGTTTATATATTTTTCAAATTTACAGTAGGAAAAATGTGGTAGCCTCAGAACAGTCAGTTTTTATTCTGACATTAAGTATTGACATTATGTTTCAGAAAGCTCCATATCATATGCAGAGGAATAATAAAGAAGCCTGCTCATTTAACTTGCATTTGTTGGACCATCTCACAATGAATTGGAACTTTATGTAGTTTCTACAAGTTTGGACAAAGTGAAAGGTATTCTTAGAGAATGATGTTAAACGATATGAAACAATGACAGGTAAGAGGATATAAGGGACATGATCTAACTGAATGATACGAATAAGCTTAGTGACTATGAGCCAAAGACTCATAGCGTGTTGTCTCTACCAACATGCCTGCGATGTTGCTACAAGCAAACTTTTCTATGTACCTGTACCTCACCATACTTGTGCGCATGACAATAAACTCGACTTGATTTCAGGTGGAGTGCCGAGTACTGCACAAATACTGCAGGTTTGGAGGAGATTTTGCAGGTTTACATATTTTGTGGACATCTCATTCAAAGAAGGCTGGTCCATGAGAAGGAATGGAAGTTCAAGTGGGTATCTGATATTGCCAGGGAATAGAAGACATCCGTCATACAAGCCCAGGATTTGCAAAGACTCAGGGCATCTTTGGGAAGACGGAACAACATCCTGAAGGGGACATATTATCATTGTGGTAACACGCAGTATCCGGATAATGACTACAGACACAAAGTGTCACATTGCCATGATCATGATATCCACACCAGCTTCAATAGATAGCTTTAAAAAAAATCCAGGAGGGCTGTGTTGCTTAAATTGACGGAAGTCACTCTGCCAACTCATGCCCAATGGTTACGAGATGTTATGTCAAACCTAAATTTAGAGAAGATCCGTTGTTCAATTTCTGAATCTAACTTAGATTTTCAAACACTGGGGGGACCTTTTTTGAATTATTTTCAAAACCTTTGATTTGGTGACTAAAATACAGATATTGGCTGATATCACCATGTGTCAAGGGCTTTTCCTTGTCCTTTCCTTTATTAAACAGCTTCAGTCTTGGTACTGTGTTTAGATTTTTTATATAATAAAATTATTGCAATTTATTCGTTATTAATTAATTGTCATGTGTGATTCTTAATACAGAGTATTGTGATTTTAAGCATGATTTAACACAACATATTTAGTAGTATTTTTACCTTTTTGATTCATGTACTCTGTATTTTCTTTGCAGAATTAATAAAAAAATTATGTAAAAAAAACAAGTCCAGGGTAAACTCAGACTACCATGCAGTGTGAAGGCTATTGGGATGAATAGTGAAAGGCATTGTACAAATGATCTAGATGAGGGTGGTGATGATCTGGATTGATCGCATAAGCTGAAAGTCAAAGAACTGTAAATGCTGGAAACTTGAAATAAAACACATTTGTCACACATCTGGACGATTGCCTGATTTTGAAGCATCGTGAATGCCATCAGATATCAGAGTCATCGGCTCAATCAGATGACTAATCTGAGGCTTCCTCACCTTTTATTGCATCTGACATACTGAAGGGAAATACGTATCATGATGAGATGCTCCCCTCTACTGTTGATGTTTCAGTACAACACACACAACCTAATATATGAGAAAATAACCCACGTGGATCCAATTTGTGAATGAGTAAAGCATAGTTAATGAATAATGCCTTATGAGTGACAATGATAATAGATCATGATAGTCCACTCTGTGCCTCCAGTTGTTGGCTTAATAGTTTTTAAATTAACATTTTTTAAAATCTCTCTTTCATTAGTTTATTTTTCAAATTTACAGTAGGGAAGACGTGGTAACCTCACAACAGTCAGTTTTAGTTATGACAATAAATATTTTATTATATTTGGGAAAGCTTCATATGGTATGCAGGGGACTTCTGAATAATAAAGAAACCTACTCTGATAACTTGCTTTTGTTACACCGTCGAACAATGAGTTGAAACCTTACGTAGTTTCTACACATGTTTGGATACATTGAAGGCTACTTTATGATAAGGATGAATCATGATGTTTTTTTATTACAAAATAAACTTTAGTCATCATAAAAAACAAAATATATACTAGAATAAACAGTGCAAACCCTTTACATTTGTATACAGTTCATTCAGTAGTGTTCAGTACTTATTTTTGAAAACTATAGTACTGATGCCACTCGTGTGACTCCACGGAGTGATACTCCAGTCCAATGTTTACAATATTTCAGGGGCTTCCTCAACTGACCCTGCCCCTCCATGTCCAGTAGCGGAGGAACGTTAAACTGTAGTCCTTCCCCACCGAGCCCTTGCGTTGGCTGCACCCAGCTTCAGTGCGTCCCTCAGCACGTACTCCTGCAGTTTGGAATGTGCCAGTCAGCAGCATTCCCCTGTGGACATCTCACTGCTGGGAGACCAACAAGTTTCGGGCAGACCAAAGGGAGTCTTTCACCAAGTTGATGACCTTCCAGCAGCAGTTGATGTCCGTCTCTGTGACGTTGCTGAATGCTAGGATAGATTCTGGACCTTATTTGCCACTGCAGCTCCAACCTCTTCTGTTCTTAGGATGTGAATTGATTATCTTCCATCTTGTGATGGATTGCTTTAATTGCAGCCTAATTGCATTTAAACTGATGTTAGTTTATAATCTGCCATCTAGTGGTGAATCTTTATAATTACCACTGAGTGTGTCACCATTGATTTATTGTGGGCCATCTAATGGTGAACTTCAACAACTACAATCCTTAGAGACAGACATTCAAAGGATCTGGGTAAATAATAAAGTACTGGAGGCCAATGGTTCAATGCCTTGGTTAATAATGGACTTAATTCCAGCCCTTTCTGTTCATCCACATGGCCTGCTGCAAGTAGCATAATGACTCCTGGCTCTCTGTAGTCTTGAAACTGTGATCTGGACAAAACTCTTCCCAAATGTGAAAAAAAATTATCCAACTTCACTGCTTCTAGACTTGATTATTGTAAACCTTCCTGTTTGGCTTTCCTCAGTCTATTCTTCATAAATTTGAGCCCACCTGTTGTTTATCAAACCCACTTCACTGTGTTTGAGGACCTACATTGACTCTCAGTTACATGAAACCTTGATTTTAACACTATCATCCTTGTTTCAAAACCCTCCATTCTCTCAATAACCGCACCCTTCCTCCACTCCCTTCCAAATCATTGCAAGCTCATCCAGCCCAATGATTTTCTCAGATTACCGCACCCCTCCAATTCTGGCCTCTGGAGAATCCTTGGATTTAATCACTTTACGATGGGTAGCAATATTAAAATTTTTTAAAATTTTATTTACAGCGTGGTAACAGGACCTTCCGGCCCAACGAGTCCACGCCGCCCATTTTAAACCCAAATTAACCTACCCATACGTCTTTGCAATGTGGGAGGAAACCGGAGCACCCGGAGAAAACCCACGCAGACACGGGAGAACTTACAAACTCCTTACAGACAGCGACGGGAATCGAACCCCGATCGCTGGTGCTGTAATAACGTCGCGCTAACCGCTACGCTACCATGCCAGCTGCCAAGGTCCCGGGTTCTGAAGTTTCCACTGCAAACATTTGCCTTTCCACCTCTCTTTCTTCCTCTCAGAAGCTCTTTAAAGCCCAGCTTTTTGGGCCAACTTTCAGATACCGGTACAATCGGTATGCAAGACAAGTTTTTCACTGTGCCTCAGTACAAGTGACAGTAATAAACCAATACCAATACCAATACCTGGCATGAATATTGGTTTAGATAAAGCACCTGTGAAGCATTTTGGAATTGTTTTACCACATTAAAGGTGCTATTTAAATGGAGACTGTAGTTATTATTCCTGTTGGTGCTGAATTAATCTTTGCATTTCTCCCTGAACCAAGACCACCTAAAACAAATAGATTGGACATTCATCTGATGAAAATGTGCCTGGATTGAAGTAATCTATAGAAACAAGGCAACATGGAATTGGAATTGGTTTATTGTTGTCACATGTACCGAGGTACCGTGAAAAGCTTGTCTTGCATACTATTCATACAGATCAATTCATTACACAGTGCATTGAGGCAGTACAAGGTAAAACAATAACAGAATGCAGAATAAAGTGTAACAGCTACAGAGAAAGTGCAGCACAAGTAGACAATAAGGTGCAAGGTGATAATGAGGTAGATTGTGAGGTCAAGAGTCCATCTTATCATACTAGGGAACCATTCAATAGTCTTATAACAGCAGGGTAGAAACTGTCCTTGAGCCTGGTACATGCTTGGTATTGGTATTGATTTATTATTGTCACTTGTACCGAGGTACAGTGAAAAACTTGTCTTACAAACCGATCTTACAGGTCAATTCATTACTCAGTGCAGTTACATCGAGTTAGTACAGAGTGCATTGATGTAGTACAGGTAAAACAAAAACAATAACAGTGCAGAGTAAAGTGTCACAGCTACAGAGAAAGCACAGTGCAATAAGGTGCAAGGTAACAACAAGGTAGATCGTGAGGTCATGAGGTCATAGGTCATAGTCCATCTCATTGTATAAGGGAACTGTTCAATAGTCTTATCACAGTGGGGTAGAAGCTGTCCTTAAGTCTGGTGGTACATGCCCTCAGGCTCCTGTATCTTCTACCTGATGGAAGAGGAGAGAAGAGAGAATGTCTGGGGTGGGTGGGGTCTTTGATTACGTTGACTGCTTTACTGAGGCAGTGAGAAATATGGACAGAGTCCACGGAGGTGAGGCTGGTGTCCGTGATGTGCTGAGTTGTGTCCACAACTCTCTGCAGTTTCTTGCGGTCCCAGGCAGAGCAGTTGCCATACCAAACCGTGATGCATCCAGATAGGAAGCTTTCTGTGATGCATCAATAAAAATTGGTAAGGGTCGACTGGGACATGCTGAATTTCTTTAGCCTCCGGAGGAAGTAGAGGTACTGGTGAGCTTGATGATCATTCAATACTGTTTACCATATAGGACAGAAGAAACTGTTCCATTAAATATGTTCTTCATTTTTTTATCATAAATAATGTTTCAGGAATCTATTTTCACAAAAAGGCTGCAGCAAATCTGCAACTCACTCCAAAAAAACTAAAGATTGATATATTTTTTTATGAGAGATAGATATCAAAGGAAATGAAACAATGACAGGTAAATAGATTTGAGGAACATGATCTAACTGAATGATAAGAATAAGCTCAGTGTTAGGATGGCCTCCCCATGTAACTGGCCAAAGACAGAGGTGAAGCCTTCCCGACCATTTTCAGTCAAAAGTGAGAAGTGAATGATCCATTCTGGTTTCCTGTTGAAGGTTCCACATCACAGAAACCAATCCTGCAAATTCCATTCACTCCATGCAATATAATGAAACAGCTAAGAGCACTGCATACAGAAAAAAGCTAATGGTCCAAGTGGCATCTACACTCTTGTAATGAGGTATTTACTCCAGAACCAGGCATATTTCAACGCTGACATCTACTCAAAGATGTGGAATATTCCCCAATTATCCATTGTCCACAAAAAAAGCATTACATCCAAAGCAGCAAATGACTGACCCTACACTAATTCATCAGCAAAATGTTGTAGCCAGCCCCATTATGTGGCGCATGCTCACCAATGTTCAGTTTGCTTTGGCAGGGAACGCTTGCCCCAAGACCTCATTGGTACCCTGATCCAATCATTCACAGAAGTGCTGAAGTCCAGAGGTGAGGTAAACCCACTGCCCTAACCATCAAGGAGGGAGACTTACTTGTGAGAATGCAGAAGATGCCAACCTCATGGAGACCAGCCACAGAGTTGGAGGTGATGTCAGGTTTTAGAAAGTGACATGAGACAGGGGAGGTAACAGAATAGAAAGCAAGGCCAGGTGAGGACTTGCCCTACCTTTGTGGGTTAATAGTTCAAACTAACATAAAGACAAGATGATTAGTGGCACAATTAGTATAATTTAATTAAGGGGATAATTAGGAGCTGGATTTACAGGTAATTTTTTTCTACATGGATCACATATTAATTAAAGGAACAACAAACAATCTGCCAGAGGAACTCCTAATGAAGGGTCTCAGCCGAAACATCACGTCGACTGTCTGTTTCCCTCTGTGGATGTTGCTTGACCTGCTGAGTTCCTCCAGTGCTTTTATTTTTGTGTATTGCTCTGGATTCTAGCATCTGCAGAATTTTTTGTGTCTCTGCTGGAGAAACTCAGTGGGTTGAACAATATCTGTGGGAGGAAAGGAATTGCTGTTGTTTTGGGTCAAGACCATGCATCAGGACCTTGATGTTTGGTTTCCACTTAAAATGTGGAACATTCCTTCCCCCCCGCACCCTCCCCCCGCAAAGATGCTGCTCGACCCGCTGAGTTCCTCCAGCAGATTGTTTCTTGCTCCATATCTCAGCATCTGTGGTCTCTTGTGCCTTAATTAAAGGGGCTTGTTTTTAAATACAAAAGAAATAGGGCAGGGAAGCTCACTCCAAGGTGTCGTATGACATAGAGCATGTGGGAATTCCAAGATACTCCTTGCAGTATCGATGACCACATCTGCAGGAAGTGCTTCTGCTTTAGGCTGTTTGAGCACCAGCTGGAGACAATGGGGTGCATCCACAAAGTTGAGAGTTAGATGGCACAATTTTTGAAGTGGCCATCCTGCAGCTTAAGCAAACACAGTCACTGTGTTCCTCCACTCTTAGCAGTGTGGAGGAACAGAGGGATCTTGGGGTCCACGTCCATAGATCCCTCAAGGTTGCCACAGAGGTCAATAGGGTTGTTAGGAAGGTGTGTGGTGTGCTGGCCTTCATTAGTCAGGGTATTGAGTTCAAGAGCCACGAGGTGATGTTGCAGCTCTATAGAACTCTGGTTAGACCACACTTGGAGTATTGCGTTCAGTTCTGGTTGCCTCATTATAGGAAGGATGTGGAAGCTTTAGAGATGGTGCAGAGGAGATTTACCGGGATGTTGCCTGGATTGGAGAGCACGTCTTACGAGGATAGGTTGAGTGAACTAGGGCTTTCCTCTTTGGACAGAAGGAGGATGAGAGATGATTTGATAGAGGTGTACAAGATGATAAGAGGCATAGATCAAGTGGACAATCAGAGACTTTTTCCCAGGGCAACAATGGGTAACATGAGGTGACATAATTTTAAGGTGATTGGAGGAAGGTATAAGGGGAATATCAGGGGTAAGTTTTTTTACACAGACAGTGGTGGGTGCATGGAACGCACTGCCGGCAGAGGTTGTGGGGGCAGATACATTATGGACGTTTAAGAGACTCTTAGATAGATACATGAATGATAGAAAAATAGGGGGCTATGTGGGAGGGAAGGGTTAGATAGATCTTAGAGCAGGATAAAATGTCAGCACAACATTATGGGCCGAAGGGCCTGTACTGTGCTGTAGTGTTCTATATTCTATGATGGGATGGGTGACCACAGATGGGGCAAAGGAAGCAGGCAGGTAGCTAGGTGGCCTTGCTTAGGTGGTAGGCAGGTAGAGGGAACCTTACTCCACTACTGTTTTGGTGAGGGTGAATACTCCTCTGGAGAGGACTGACAGAGCTAAGGTTACAGCCCTCTCGGTGGCTCAGCTACACAAGATGGGAGAACCAAGAATCCAAGGGAAATAATGGTAGGAGAGTGAATAATGAGAGGAATGGTCAAGCACTTCTGGAGCTATAGACAAGAGTCCAGGATGGTGGGTTTCCTCCCCGGTTTCGGGGTCAAACATGCCTTAGAACAGGGCATTTTGAAGGAGGACAATAAACAGCCAGAGGTCTTGGTTCACATTGTTACGAACAACATAAGTAAAATCAAGGATGAGGTCCTGCAACTTGAATTTAAGGAGTTAATTACCAGATTAAAAAACTGGACATCCAAGGTTGTAATCTCTGGATGAGGTCCAATGCCACGTGTGGACACAGAAGGATAGGATGGATGAATGTTTTGCTGAGGAGATGGTCCATGAGGGAAGCTTTTAGATTTCTGGATCACTATCTGTGAAAGATAGGATCTGTACAAGCAGGATAAGTTGTGTGTGAAATGGAACAAATGCAACACTTTGGTAGGGTGGTCTGCTTGTGCTTTTGGGAGGGTTTATGTTAATTTACCGGGGGAATTTGGTGCAGAGTTTGAGTACAGAAGTGGATAAATGACAGCCAAATATAGAAGCAGAACTAAATCAATCCAATAGGCAGAGCACACATATATCTAATAAGACCCATGGGAGGTATGCCAGGTTGGATCGTATCTATTTTAACACAAGTAGACTGACAAGGAAGGCAGACGAACTGAAGGCATTGATGTGAGAAGGTGATATTGTTGCTATCAGGGAGAAGTGGTTGAAATATGGGCAGGATTAACAGTTCAAGATTCCATGGTATAGTATATTCAGCCATGACAAAGCAGTTATAATAGAGAAAATGGTATTGCGATATTAATCAAGGAGTCCATACCTCTTTAAGAAGGGAGTGCATCCTAGGAGGTTTTTCAAATGAACCCCTATGATTGAGCTTAAAACCAAAAACATAGTAATTATTTTGCTGTAGTACATTATAAGCTTCAAACAGTCAGTGGGAGATGGAGCAGCAAATATGTAGATAAGTCATATAGAAGTATAAAAATAACAAAGGTAATAGTTGCAGGGGATTTCAAGTTATCCAGTATTAATTGGGACCACCTTAATGTGAAAGGATTAGAGGGGCAAAATGTTTAAAGTGTTTGGAGACCTTTTTGAATTAGTTTGCAGTAGACCTCCCAGAGACGAGGTGGTACTGGATATAATCTTTAGGAATGTAGCCAGTTAAGTGGAGGGAATGTCAGTGATCTCTTTGGAGACCATGACTATAACTCCATAAATTTTAATATGAAGAAGGATAAGGATGGACTGGAAATTAAGATCCTGAATTGGGAGAAGGCTAATTGAATTTGATAAGATGTGACCTGGCAAAATGGATCCGGAGAGGCTACTTACAGAAAGTCTACAAGCAACCAGTGGGTGTCATTCAGAAAGTAAACAGTGAGAGTTCAGAGGTAATGTGTTCCAATCAGGGTGAAAGGTAAGGGACCCTGGATGTCAAGGGGTATTGATTGTTCGATAAAGGAAGGAAAGCTAGGGTTAGACAACTGAAAACAGGAGCAGCTGTACAGGAGTATAGAAAATGTACGAGACACTTAAAAAATTAATTAGGAAGATGAAGAAATGGCATGAAATAGCACTGGTGGGCAAGTTTAATGAAAAACCCAAAGTATATTCTAAGCATATTAAGAGCAGGTGGGTAACCAGGGAAATAGAAGGCCCATTAGGGATCAAAATGAAAATTCAGTACATTGAGCCACAGGATGTAGGTGAGGTCTTAAATGAATACTTCTCATCTGTATTTACTACGGAGAAGGACATTGTAGTTGGTGAGTTTAGGGAGGGGAATGGTGGAATTCTAGAACAAATTGTCATTGAAAAAGAGGTTTTAGATGTCTTAGCGGACTTAAATTTAAATAAGTATCCAGAGGCTTATGATGTGCATACCAGGTTGCAATGGAAGGCAAGAGAGGAGATTGCTGGGGCGCCATATTTTTAAATCTTCTCTGGCCATAGTAGAGGTGTCAGGTGAGTTAAGGACAGTGAATAAGGTACCTCTATTCAGGAAGGATAGCAGTCAGGTAATTATAGGCCAATGAGTCTAACATCAGTGGTAGGGAAATTATTGGAAAAAGCCCTGAGAGACGGAATTAATCTGCGCATGGAGAGGCTTCAGGTGGCAATGGTGGAAGGTAGAATGACATCAAGATGAAGATGTGAATAAATAGTTAGCAGATCAATAGAAGGATTAACACTTCAACAGATTGATCAATTGCGTGGAAAGATGTATGCTTAAATATACAGAGTATGAAGATAAAGTTATACAGGATACTTAAAAATATTTGCAAACGTATTTTCAAATACGCCGCACAGTGGCAGAGCTAGCAGGGCTGCTGCCTCATACTTCCAACAACCTGGGTTCAATCCTGATCTCCAGTGATGTCTGTCTCACAAAATGTGCAGGTTAATAGGTTAGTTGCCCACTGTAAATTGTCCCTAGTGTGTGGGTGAGTGGTGGAATCTGGGAGGTGGAGGCAGTTGAAGGGAATGTGGGGAGAATATAATGGGATAGGATAGGATCAGTGTAAAACTGGGGCTTGGTGGTTGGCATGGACTTGGTGGGATGAAGCACCTGTTTCTGTGCTGCATATCTCTATGACTCTATATGAAGACATAAAGACATTAACCCAAATGATCAGCAAATAAAGTTACCAGCAGATGTAGCCGATATCACAAATACACCAATGACAAGAATGACCAATGACAATGGCTGAGAATTAGCTTGGAAAATTGGAGTGAGATGTTCAGCTTAGATGCAAATAATTTGCAACCAATCAAAAAATATGTGCCAGCAATTGTGAAAGCATGGGACATAGATCACAAAGATTTTGTTGAGAAATATACCATACGCCAGTATTGTTGAGCTAAACCAGCAAAGACACTTTTGGGGAGTTGGAAATAGCCAACCGAATCTTTTCAAAGAGTAAATGGTGGTTATCATGAGAAGGGATCAATAATTTCTTAGCGGTCAGAGATAGTCACGTGAAATAAATTGTAGTGAGATGTGTTGAGTTCTCTACTATCATAAGGAAAGAGTGCCAGCATCTTTACTTTCTTAGGAGGTTAAGGAGTTTTGGCTTGTCACTGAACACTCTAACAAACTTCCACAGATGTGCTGTTAAAAATGTCCAGACTGGTTGCATCATGGTCTGATACAGCAATTCGAATGTGCAAGAATGTAAGAAGCTGCAGAGAGTAGTGGACTCTGCCCAACGCATCGCAGGCACATCCCTCTCCACCATCGGTAGTATGTACAGGAGGCACTGCCTCAAGAAGGCAACATCTATCATCAAAGATCTCTACCATCCAGGCCATGCCATCTTCTCACAGTTACCATCAGACAGGAGGTACAGAAGCCTGAAGTCCCACAACACCAGATTCAAGAACAGCTACTTGCCTTCAACTATTTAGTTCTTCAACCAACGGGCAAAACCCTAATCGCTCCAGTTTAGCAACACTATGACCACTTTGACTACCTTGCACTAAAATGGACACTTTTTTTATTCTATTCGTGTTTTTTTTCTTGTAAAAATTGTGTTTTATGTTTACTTTATGGTTTCTTGTGAATGCTGCTTATATGATTCTATGTGCCTGTGATGCAGCTGCAAGTAAGTTATTGCAGCTGTGCAGACAGGTACTTGTTTATATGACAATAAACTCACCTTTGACTTTGACTATCACATCTACTTCCTCATATCATGGCTTAGTAGAACTAGTCTGGGATAATGTTCAGTATTGTTTAATTATATGTGAATACTTTATGAAGCAACATGGTATTAGGTGCATGCTTCTTGACCCAACATCAAACAGAACAGCTGAGAGATTGTTGACAATTGTAAGAGAACCTCTATAACCAAAGTTTTACATGGATTCTCAGAATTGTCAACGAGACATGGACTCACAAAATTTTTTTGTCAACTGCTGAATGACACCCACATCCCACAGCCTGTGAGCTACTAATGAATAAAGTATGATTGACCTTGGATCAGCCAAGTCTTGAGGAAAGAGTGAAATAGGTATAGGTGAGGCAAAAAATGTATGGTTTGAGTCAGAAACAGCAGTTACATATGGTTGCCATATGGTCAGCCCATCTAATACATGCCGACCTGATTTTCTGCCTAGTCCCATCTACCTGCACCTGGACCAAATCCCTCTGAACACCTCCCATCCATGTACCTGTCCAAATATCTCTTAAATTTTACAATTGAACCTGCATCCACCACTTCCACTGGCAGCTCGTTCCACACTCACACCACCCTCTGAGTGAAGTAGTTCCCCCTCAGATTCCCCTTAAATATTTCACCCTAAACCTATGACCTCTAGTTCTAGTCTCACCCAACCTGAGGGGAAAAAGCCTGCATACATTCACCCTATCTATACCCCTCATAATTTTGTATACCTCAATAAGATCTCCCCTCATTCTCCTGCACTCCAGGGAATAAAGTCCTAACCCTATAACTCAGGTCCTCAAGTCCCGGCAACATCCCTGTAAATTTTCTCTGCACTCTTTCAAGCTTATTGATATCTTTCCTGTAGGTAGGTGATCAGAACTGCACACAATACTCTAAATTTGGTCTCACCAATATCTTGTACAACTTCAACATAACATCCCAACTCTTGTACTCAGTGCCCTGATATATGAAGGCCAATGTGCCAAAAGCTCTCTTTATGACCTTATCTACCTGTGATACCACTTTCAAGGAATTACAGATCTGTATTTCCAGGTCCTTTTGTTCTACCACACACCTCGGTGCCACACCATTCACTGTGTAAGTCTTACCCTGATTTGTCCTCCCAAAGTAAAATATTTCACACTTGTCTGCATTAAATTCTATCTGCTATTTTTCAGCCCATTTTCCATGCTACACAGTTCAAAAAATACAACTTGCATAGCAGATTTCCAACAATATGTAATTTTCCATTTTTGTTAAATAATCCAGCTGTATTAAAAGTTCAACTTTTGCCATTTTTGTGATAAAATAATTGAAATAGGAAATATTGTGAAGCAATCTTGCACTATTTTCTTAACATCTGTTTATCCTGTCTAAAAATGCTTTGAATGACTTCAGAAAGGCTCTGTTAGTCTTTTCAGTCTCCTGCCACCTGCATTGTTTCTCCTGCAACACAATTGGAAAGCAGAGTTAGTGCTATATATACTTGTGTATCTCTATATATGTTTGAGTGAAGATCAAGATCGGGCTCACAAATGCAATATGTCAGCAGATTAAGACATTAAATTTCATTTTATTAAATTGTGAGGTGTGCACACAACAATCAAGGATAGTATTTACTATCCTTAACAACACTTGAGAAGGTGTTGATGAGACATATTTTGAGCCATCTCAGATCTTATGATGAAGGGACTCCCACAGTGCAATTATGTGAGATGTTCTGGGTCACAGATCAGTCACACTCTCCAGTCCTGTAGTGCATTATCTGATTTTATTGCTTAAGTGCAGTTTCAGAAGAAACTGAGATTTATGCTTGCTCTGTACTAAGATGACATTTCACTTGCTATTTAGATCTCTACCTTTGGATTGAGGATGATAGAAAATTGTTCACTAATTCTGAAAAATGTTGTGGAGTTGGATATCTTGAGATCCTCCAAATTCTGGTTATTGTGATACAGTATATAGAGAGATCAGGCAAGCCATCAGAACCTAAGGGAGGAAATTAACTAAAGCTTAACCTCTAAGTACAGAGCAAAGCCTTGAGGAGACCTTGGAGTTGACTTGCATCTCAAGTGGAGGTTTGGAATTTTCAGAATGCTCCCAAGGCAGTGGTGATAGATTTGAGATGGAGTGACCTCCACTGAAGCTTTTTACGGAGGGAAAAGGATGAATTTCCTCAGGAAAGCCTGACATCATCAAATCACACCACTACCCCCCCCCCCCAACTCTGAACAACCCTACCCCATTCCCACTTCCTTATGTCCCACGAGCAAGACTTCTTCATACCAAGTCATAGGAGAAGAGGCACATGTTCTATCCAGACTCCCCCACAACCAGAAATTTATCAAGTTATCCAGAATGAAATGGAATTTTCACCATAATTCTCCCTTTGAATATGAGGGTTTGATTTCAAATCTCAGCCTTTCAAGAGTAAAATTTCCTGATGTTCTTTCATATCCATGAAAATATCACAGAGATTCTGCTTAAAGCAGACCAGTGGACCTGACCCACCAATGTCATCTCCCAAAAAATTACTCCCTGGTATTCATTGTGTTTAAATAAATGATCATTAAAAAGAAAAAAAAATTACCGGACAATTGGAAGTAACTTCTTGCAATCTCTTCATGTTGCTTATGGAAAGTTCAATGAAAGCTGTAGGCTTTGCTATTTGTGCTACTTTTTCCAATTCTCTGATAAAGAGTAAATGTGTTCTCCTTGGGCAGCGTGACACCTAATTCAAGGATTGAAAATATATAATTAAACAATTTAGAGTAAATCCTCATAAACGCAACATCATATCCACAATCAAAAGCTATGTTGAATTATAAAGAGGATGGAATGAATATCACTCTGCAGTTGCTAATAGCCAGGGCACAGTGCAATGTACCATTACAAATCTCGAGATCTACTATGGGCAGACACAGTAGTGTCGCAGTAAGCGTAACCCTATTACAGCACCAACGACCCGGGTTCAATTCCGGCCACTGTCTGTAAGGAGTTTGTACGTTCTCCACGTGTCTGCATGGGCTTCCTCCTTGTGCTCCGGTTTCCTCCCACGTTCCAAAGACGTACGGGTTAGGAAGTTGTCGACGTGCTATGTTGATGCCGGAAGCGTGGCGACACTTGCAGGTTATCCCCAGAACATTCTATACATTTCACTGTGTGTTTCAATGTACATGTGACTAATAAAGATATCTTATCTTACAATGCCTTCTCAGAATGTCTCCAAGCACTTTATAACCAATGAGTTACCTTTGAATTTAAAGGGCAAATACAGCCAGGTTTCAAAAAGTAACAAACAAAACAATGACCACGTAGTCTTCAATTTTCATTAATAGGAAGTGGAATATTAGCCAGAAAAATATTATTTTAACAGTGTACTTCAAGACTATTTACATCCACCTAAGAAATTTCTGAGTTGAAAGGAAAAATCTTCAGCACTCATTCAGGATTGAACTGAAAAAGTGGAAGTCATTGAAAAGTCTAAAAAAAAGTGTTTGAAATCTGAAATAAAGCAGAAAATGCCAGAGATACTCAGCAGGTAAGCAGCAATGAAGAGAGAAACAGAGTTAATGATTCAGAGCAATGATCATCCATCACATCCACTGTTAACTCTGATTCTCTCTCCACTGCTGCTGCCTGACTTGCTGAGTACTTTCAGCACTTATTGTTTTTAGTTGAAGTACAAGTCACGTGCTCAAGTCATGGTCAGAGCTTAAAACAGCAACGCTTTGATTTAATTAGTTTGGTTCTAATTAGCCACATTAGCTTGAAGAATGCTTTTATTTAACCAAAGAACTGTAATTTTGCACAAATTTGCATGAAAATACAATATATTACTTGGCAAATTTTCATCTTCATGTTTCAAATTAATTGAAAATCAGGCAGCTCCCATAATAGATGGTTGATACTCAAAGCCAAGATTGAATGGGAAGCTGCTAATCATCCCATTAAATACCATTGATCCAAATGTCAAATCATTTAAATATCGTAAGCTCAAGCAGAAATAAATGCAACTCCACAAAAATCTGTTACAGGTGTTATTGTGAAGGATTTGTGAAAATCTACAGCAACATTTTGTAACATTGTCATGAATCTGTGAACAAATTCCCTCCCATATTAATAAAGTACTTCCATCAATAAACATTTCGTATCATTTTGATTTCAGAACTGAAAACTGAAGGAAGTATTAATGCAAAGACATGATACATTTTAAGTCTTTCAACCAAAACAATAAGCCCTGTCCATTCAAACCTCTAGCCAATTTGAGCAGACATCTTCCTTTTTTTTAATTTAAGTCAATGGTACTCCAGATTTTAGTAGAAATCTTGTTTCACATATTCTCATTGCCGATGTTCAATCTCATAGTTCCATAGCAATAGTTATAGAATCATAGAGTTATACTTCACAGAAAGCAGGCCTTCGGCCCAACTCATCTATGCCAACCAAGATGTCTGTCCAAGCTAATCCCACTTGCCCGTGTTTGGGCTCATAACTCTCTGAATCTTTTCTATCCATGTACCTCTCTAAATGTCTTTTAAACATTGTCACTGCCTCTATAGCTCCCCCTGCCAGCTTGTTCCAATATACCCACCACCCTCTGTGTGAAAAAGTTTCCCCTCAGCTCCCTTTTAAATCTTTCCCTTCTCACCTTAAGTCTTTGCCCTCTAGTTTTCGACTCCTCTACCCTGGTCATTGAGTTTATGCTTTTTCCTTCATTTTTCTGTGTGACCTGAAAAGTGATTTGCTGTAATTTAACTGTTGTTGGCATTCACTGCACTATGCAGATCAGCATGCATTGAAAGAGTCGAAAGGATTAAGTCATTAGTTTTTCTGCTGATCCTGCATTTTGTCGAAGTTGTTTTTCACAGGGAAAGTTGGCCTTGATCCATGATGCTTGAGGCTTGAAGCTTGAAGCTCAGGCAGATCATTTTGTCCAGTACAAGAACATCTTTGGTTGATTTGGATGCACTAATTAACTGTTGCTGAAGAATCAGATGGAGGCATTTTCAACCATCAGCTCTTGCCAGGTAGAAAAGTGCTCTATGGTGACTAATCAGTCTCAATATCATTGCATAGAAATATACAGAGCTGCTGTGGTGGAGGAAGGCAGCTTTGGTTTGTTGCCAAGACCTATACTTAAATAGCAGCGGAACAAGATATTCTGCTCTTTTCTCAGAAAATGAGTGTTTTGGTTCTGGTAGGTTAAGCTTTCCATGTAGGGTATGATGATTTGAAATGAGATTAATTGCTTGAGTTTAAAGTAAAAAGATAGTTTTGTGCGTGGTTCTGTGATTTATGCATGTGACACAGTGGCACGGTTAGTAGAGCTACAGTTTCACAGTTGCAGTGACATGTTTTAATCCCATTTTCCGAATGCAATTTGCATGTCCTCCCTGTGACTTTGTGGGTTTCTCCCATGAACACATTCGTCCTATATCCCAAAGACTTCTGGATTGGTGTTCGAATTCTGGCTGCTGTCTGTAAGGAGTTTGTACGTTCTCCCCGTGTCTGCGTGGGTTTTCTCCGGGTGCTCTGGTTTCCTCCCACATTCCAAAGACGTACAGGTTAGGAAGTTGTGGGCATGCTATGTTGGCGTCAGAAGCGTGGCGACACTTGCAGACTGCCCCCAGAACATTCTACACAAAGATGCATTTCGCTGTGTGTTTCGATGTATGTGTGACTAATAAAGAAATCTTATCTTATCTTATAATTGGCCACTGTAAATTGCCCCTAGTGTGTGGGTGAGCAGTAGAAGCTGGGGTTGGGGGCAGGGATGGGGTGAGTGGTGAATGAGAACGTAGGGAGAATTAATACGATTTGTGTAAATGGGTGCTTGATATTCAGCCTAAGAATAATATTACCAGATTTTAAGTAAAGCTCTTTTTTATTTCTAAAGTCACTACCTTAAGTTGTCTATTCCAGTTTGAATCCTGTTGGACTACCAGAAGCTAAGACCATAGGTCTTACAATAGCAGCACCCAAACAGGTTTGCTTTCAGGATAGACAATAGCAAAGAGAATAGAGAGGCTCGTAGGGGTGATCACAGATGGGAGTGAAACAGTATACAGTGGCATGCAAAAGTTTGGGCACCCCTGGTCAAAATTTCTGTTACTGTGAATAGCTAAGTGAGTAAAAGATGACCCAATTTCCAAAAGGCATAAAGTTAAAGATGACACATTTCTTTAATATTTTAAGCAAGATTACTTTTTTTAATTTCCGTCTTTTACAGTCTCAAAATAACAAAAAAAGGAAGAGGGCCCGAAGCAAAAGTTTGGGCACCCTGCATGGTCAGTACTTAGTAACACCCCTTTGACAAGTATCACAGCTTGTAAATGCTTTCTGTAGCCCGCTGAGAGTCTTTCCGTTCTTGTTTGGGGGATTTTTCCCCATTCTACCTTGCAAAAGGCTTCTAGTTCTGTGAGATTCTTGGGCCGCCTTGCATGCACTGCTCTTTTGAGGTCTATCCACACACTTTCAATGATGTTTAGGTCGGGGGACTGTGAGGGCCATAGCAAAATCTTCAGCTTGTCCCTCTTAAGATAGTCCATTGTGGATTTTGAGGTGTATTTAGGATCGTTATCCTGTTGTAGAAGCTATCCTCTTTTCATCTTCAACTTTTTTACAGACGGTGTGATGTTTGCTTCCAGAATTTGCTGGTATTTAATTGAATTCATTCTTCCCTCTACCAGTGAAATGTTCCCCGTACCACTGGCTGCAACACAAGCCCAAAGCATGATCGATCCACCCCCATGCTTAACAGTTGGAGAGGTGTTCTTTTCATGAAATTCGACACCCTTTTTTCTCCAAACTTTCCTGCATCCTCACCACAAAATTCAGCGTCAGAAGTTTGCAAAGGAACATCTAAACAAGCCTGATGCATTTTGGAAACAAGTCATGTGGACTGATGAAGTTAAAATAGAACTTTTTGGCCACAATGAGCAAAGGTATGCTTTTTGCAAGGAAGAATGGGCAAAAATCCCCCAAACAAGAATTGAAAGACTCTTAGCTGGCTACAGAAAGTGTTTACAAGCTGTGATACTTGCCAAAGGGGGTGTTACTAAGTACTGACCATGCAGGATGCCCAAACTTTTGCTTTGGGTCCTTTTCCTTTTTTGTTATTTTGAAACTGTAAAAGATGGAAATAAAAAAGTAATCTTGCTTAAAATATTAAAGAAATGTGTCATCTTTAACTTTATGCCTTTTAGAAATCAGGTCATCTTTTACTCACTTAGCTATTCACAGTAACAGAAATTTTGACCAGGGGTGCCCAAACTTTTGCATGCCACTGTATGCAGGCTAAATAGTATCAATACACTGACCAGGATTAATGAAAGCCATCTGGTTGTTAGCATACTAAAGACAGATTGAATCTGGTGATTGGAAAAATATTAAGTTGTGTGAATCATTGGAAGATAGTGTTAAATCAATTCCTACATGAATTAGAGGAGGGAAGAGAAAGTAAGAAAAAGTAGGAGGTGTAAAATCTGTGGAAAGATGAGGTATTAAGGTGCAATCCCTTGAGAGACAGTGTGTCAATGATCAATATCATGATGACTCTTTAGCCTATGGAGTGAAGGATCAAAGCCAGAGGACTGAGGAGAAAGACAGAAGTAGATTTAAAGGTGGTCTTTCAGCGACTGCAGAGAGCTACAAGAGGGGAGTGTGAATTGAAGGGTGATCTTTCTCAATGAAGAAGGAGAATTAAAGCATTAGAGGCTAAATGGCAAGTGTCAAGAGGCACAGTGTGTGCAATGACTCTCTGGAAGAGAGGACTCAAGAGCAAATGGTTCCCAAACATGAACTAGAATTCCTTAACAGAGAAAGTTGTTCATTATGAGTTGGAAGAGTTGAAAGTACCCATGGGAAGTTGATGGTCCTGGGGAAACAGGATGACCCTTGCCTATAATACCAATGAGAGGACGTGTGATATAAGCAGGTAGGATCTGCCAACTGGAGAGAGAACTTGACATTCCTTATTACCACAGAAGACATTAGGAATATGTCGAATGACCTAAAAAAGTGAGAACAAGTGGACAACTAGATGAATGCTAGAAGCTTTACTTATTATTTTTCACCGTCAATCTAGTGTGTCTGTGGGACTGCCACTAGAGAAAAAGAGAGGTAAGAGAAGCCACAAAAACCAAGCCATGGGCCACAGAATGTGAGGCATATTTAAAGTTCAATGCAAAGTTTTCCAAGGACCTTCTAAGCATCCTGAACATTATCCAGATCACAGAAGTCAACATATATACAAATGGTAGCAGACATTCTTCCTGAAATAATTCTAGAAGATCTGCAAGACAGATCCTTGGCACACTGACATCACATATGCTATTATACTAATGGGAAGCTCCAATGCTTTGATCTGAAAACTAACTAAATACGGGGTTTGGAGGAAAATGGCATTGTGCTTTCAGATGCATCAAGCAGCTAAGAAAGGCAAAGAAGTATCAGTAAACCAAACCTGAAAAGGTGCTCACTGCGGAGAATGAGGCACATCCCAATCATATGTCACACATAAATGGAAAGAAGGATAGGAAAAGAAGGATGACTGAAAGGGAAAGGTTGTAATGTGGCAAGTCCAAACACATTGACTGGGATTGTAGAGCAAATATTATAATTTGATCCCTGCGGAGGATCAAAGATTAGAAAATGAGAAAAGTTGGAGGCTGTTTGTGTTTTGTTGACATGGGTTGCGTGACCTTTTGTGCTTGCATGATGAATCATTTACAGTGTTCCTTTGATTTAAAGCCTTAAATCTTAAACATCTCCTCAATATGTGTTTTTATATTCTTTTTCCGGCTTAACACTCGAGAGTCAGTCATAATTTGGTTCTGAACTAATTTAAAATGTGTGACTGCTCAGTGAGTTTTAAGATATGTGGACTTTGGCAAATTTTGAGGTTCTTTTGAGTCTCACAAAAGAGAGAGGCAGAGAGAATGAAGAAGTGAAAAAGCTGACAAGTGCCTGTTAAATCACTTTTGAGAAATGTGGAAAGGGTGTGCAATCTAGATTCTATGATTAAAAAAATATTCCCTTGAAAACATTCACTTTTCCCTAGGAAACAGTCAAACTTTCATTGTTTGGAAGTTTGGCTTCAACAAGATGAAGGAGACTGCAGATGCTGAAATCTAGAAAAAAAAGAATGATGGAAGAACTCAGCTGGTCAAGTAGCATCTGTGGAGGCAGAAGGCTTAAGTCATTGTTTCAGGTTGAGACCCTGCATCAGGGCCGACAGAAGAGGAGACATTGCCAGTATATAGCAGTATGGAGGGAGATGGGATAGAGGTTGGTAGGTGATAGGTGGAACCAGGTGGGGAGGGGCTGATGTACAGATGGAATCAGGTGATGGAGGGAGGATGGAAGAAAGGCTGGTAGGTGATAGGTGAAGCCAGATGGGGGGGGGGGGGGGGGGTGGGGGAGGAACGATGGTCAGATGGAACCAAGTAGGGAGAGAGGGATGAACAAAGGGAGAAGAAAACGAGGTAGACAGAGTGTGTGTGGGAGGAGAGCACCAGGGATATGGGTTACTCATAATTGGAACATTTCGTGTTCATAGGGTTGTAATCTGCCCAAGTGGAAAATGAGATGTTGTTCTTCCAATTTGAGTTTGGCCTCTCTGTAGCAATGGAAAAGACCATGGACAGACAGGTTGGCATATGAGTGGGAAGGAGAGTAAAATGGCATTTTGCAGGGCACTTGCGTTCTATCTGCAATGGCTATTTCAAGCTTCCAGTTGTATGTCATATTAACTTTCCTTTCCACTTTTTTGAATATTTTATTGTTTCCTGGGAGCATTCATTTAGGATTACCCTGTTTTATTTTGGATAATCTTACCAAAACTGACTACCCATTTTTCACCCAGGCTGCATAGCCAGGAATGGCTTTTATCATTGACGGCAGGAAGATGACTCTCCATGCATGTGGGGATAAAGGACCTGTGGGAAACAAGTCTGTCTGAGCATGGACAGTTGCTGCTTAAAACTGGGAGGTACTAGTCAATTGAAACCTTTATTTGGAAGCTGATATAAAACAGTCACCTCAACAGTTTTCCAAGACACACTACAGTAGGAAGGTGTTAGCTCACCCACCTGACCCACCTAGTGAATGGCCAGCATACGTTGTGAGTACAGAAGGAAACCAAGTGAGTATAATTTAAAATCCTTGAACCTGACAGATTAAACAGGTTAAAAATGAGAAGCAGCCAGTACTGCAAACCAAGACATAGTTAGGCTTGCACATGTGATAATCAGTTTCACACCAAATGTTTAATGACAAATATCTCATTCTAAATTGGTAATGCAGAAAATTTCTGAAAAAGTAATTCAGCGAGTGATGAGGCTTACCATTGAACTACTGGGTGTGTAGATCCACGTCGGGAGAGCCTTAAATAAATGAGAATCATTAATGTGATAGCAACATAGTAATGCAACTGAACAGTAATATATCTCAAAAAATTGCATGTGTATTTATGTTGCAATTTATCTTTTCTTCTTGACCCTAACTAGGCCAAACAAAAATTTCTTCTCCCAAAATTCTGTTTCTATGAGAAATAATATTCTTTCTGTTTTCCCTCATTTCATTTCTCTGATACACCCAATTTCTGCTCAATAGCTCTGTTTGAATGAATGTCAAGGCCAGAGTTTCATCAACTGTGAATGCAAGCACATGCTTCACCACACCTTCCCTTGAATAGTGTCCAATTCCAATACAGGAAAAGAAGTTCAAGAGAAGAACACAAGCAAGTTAATACTCACCCTGTCCATTAAATGGTGCAATTTTAAGTCCATATTGCAAATATTCTACTCCCATTCAATATTAATGGAGCAGAAAAAAGAAAAATTTACAAATTCATGGTGAATTGCTAACAAATCACCAGAAGGTTTCTCCTTGACCATCTAATCCAATGAAACAAAGTTATCCATGTTGTATTTCTACACTTGCATATGACACCTAACCAGGTGACACGTTATAAACATCATATTCCATATTACTTCCTACACCATTTAATTCTTCCTGGTGCCAGACTTTAATACATTATTCTTAACATGTAAAACATACTTAGTCAGAACTGACTCCTTTTCCAAATGTTTACCAGTCCCAGCATGAAGAAGTTTATCTTATCAAAATATTTGTCTTTCTTGGTTAAGCTTAAATCTTTGATCCTTACCAATCGGGTGTTATTAAAGTACAACTAAGATGTGCAATTGAGGTATAAGAACAGCACAGTGACACAGCTGCTGCCTCACAGCTCCAGTGACAAGGGTCTCATTACCATCTCTGGTGAGTTTGCATGTTCTCCCTGTGACTCCACGGATTTCACCTGGGTGTTCTGGTTTCCTTCCACATCTCAAAGGCCTGCAGAATAACAGGCTAATTGGCTGCTGTAAATTGCCCCTCGTGGCACAGTGGCACAGCTGTCTCAAGGTGCCAGAGACCCACTTCGGCTGCTGTCTGTGTGGAGTTTTCATGTTCTCCCTGCGACTGCATAAGCTTCCTCCGGTGCTCCGGTTTCCTCCCACATTGCAAAGATGCGCGGATTGGTAATCAATTGGTCTCTGTGAGTTGCCCCAAGTGAGTGGTAGAATGTGGAGAGGGTTGAGGAGAATGTGGGGAGAGTAAAAGAAATGGGATTAATGTAGAAATAGTGCAAATGGGTGGTTAATGGTCAGCACAGATTCGGTGGGTCGAAAGACCTGTTTTTGTGCTGTATGACTCTGTATGTAGGTGGTAGAAAACTGGGGGGAATTGACAGGTATGTGAGAGAGAATAAATTGTTCAGAAAGACAAGACAAGACATCTTCACACATACATCGAAACACACAGTGAAATGCATCTTTTGCATAGAGTGTTCTGGGGGCAGCCCGCAAGTGAGAGAATGAGATTGCTCTGAGAGCCAACATAGACATGATGGGCAAAATGGCTTCCTTTATGTCATTAGGAAATACATGAGAAATCTTCTATGTCAGGCAGGGTGCATATTATGGGTATGGACTCATAACAAATTACATATACTCAAGAGTACTACTGAGTTTGTGAAAATTGGAAGAATTCTTCTGTTGTAGATGTATAATTATGGTTTGGAAATCCCTTACTCAATGAGGCTACGCTGCATATATTACAGAGTGTTTACTCAACAAAAATCGGTAATTCAACCTGTGACCAAGTTTATGCCCACACAAGTTTCTTCTCAGCTTTTGTCATCTTACCACATTAAGATAAACTTTTCTTTCTTTCTTCTTCACGTTTATCTAGCTTCTCCTTAAATACACTGATGCAAGTCACTACAGGAGTCGAAGTTCCATATTCTAACCATGTCCTACGTTAAGGAGTTTTTCTGGAAATGAACATTGGATTCATTTATGATTATCCCACAATTATGGTCCATCTTTCTGATCCCCTATAGAAAAAGTTTTCCTCTGCTTGTCTGTTCAAACCCTTTGATAATCTTAAAGACTTTAATCAGCTCATACAATACTCATAGAGTCTTAGAGAGAGAGAGAGAGAGAGAGAGAGAGAGTACACAGGCCCTTTGGCCCACCAAGTTTGTACAACCCTCAGCCACCCATTTACACTAATCCTACATTAATTCCATTTTTTATGCTTGCCACGTTCTCGTTAGCTTCCCTATCATCCTCAACTACTCACTTGCACACTAGGGCCAATTTCCATTGACCAATTAACCTACCAACCCTTATCATAGGATGGTGGGAGGAAACCAGAACACTCAGAGGGAATCCACGCAGTCACAGGGAGAATGTGCAAACACCACACAGACAACACGTGAGGTCAGGATTGAACTTGGGTCTCTGGATCTGTGAGGCAGTGGCTCCACTAGCTGTGCCACTGTGCCACAGAGTCTCCTGTCTGTTTTGGTATCATTGTGGTAGATCACTCTTGCAATTCTTCCAGTGCACAGTATCTTTCTGTATTGTGAGCAGTGCTTAATAGTGTCATAGAACCACAGAAACAGGCCCTTCAACCCATCTAGTCCATGACCTAACCTGATCTTCTGCCTAGTCCCAGCGACCTGCACCTGGACCATATCCCTCCAAACCCCTCCCATTCGTGTACCTATCCAAACTTCTCTTAAGTGTTACAATTGAACCCGCATCCTCCACTTCCGCTGGCAGCTTGTTCCACACTTGCACCACCCTCTGAGTGAAGAAGTTTCCCCTCAGATTCCCCTTAAATATTTCACCCTAAACCTATGACCTCTAGTTCTAGTCTCACCCAACCTGTGGGGAAAAAGCCTGCATACATTTACCCCATCTATACCCCTCATAATTTTGTATACCTCTATTAGATCTCCCCTCATTCTCCTGTACTCCGGGGGATAAAGTCCCAGCCTATTCAATCTTTCCCCATAACTCAGGTCCTCAAGTCCCAGCAACATCCTTGTAAATTTGTAAATTCTCCAAGTGTTCTCCAAATAAATGTTTCCAAAGAAATTTTACATAACTTCTTTGCCTTTAAGAGTACACAAGAGACTGCAGATGCTGGAATCTGGAGCAACAAACAATCTGCTGGAGGAACTCAGTGGGTCGAAAATTCCTTTCCTCCCACAGATGCTGCTCAGTCTGCTGAGTTCCTCCAGCAGATTGTATGTTGCTTCTTTACCTTTCAAATCGTGTCTTCCAGAGGTGAACAATTTGCATGCAATTCTGGTCACCTCACTACAGGAAGGGTGTCGAGACTTTAGAGACAGTGCAGAGGAGGTTTACTAGGATGCTGCCTGGATTACAGGGCATGTGTTATAAGGAGATGCTGAACAAACTTGGGCTCATTTCTCTCGAGTGGCGGAGGCTGAGGTGTGATCTGCTGGAAGTGTATAAAATTATGCAGGGCATAGATAGGGTGGACAAGCAATATGTTTTCTTCATTACTGAGTGATCCAATACCAGAGGGCATGCATTTAAGGTGAGAGGGGGTAGATTCAGAACAGACGTGAGGGTTAAGTTTTTTATCCAGAGACTGGTGGATGTCTGGAATGTGTTGCCTGATAGAGGAGGCAAATTCATTAGGGGCTTTTAAGAGGGGCTTGGATGGGCACATGAATGAGAGGAAAATGAAGGGATATGGGGATTCTGTAGGTAGGAGGGATTAGCTATGTTGGCACAACTTTGTGGGCCGAAGGGCCTGTTCTGTGCTGTACTGTTCTATGTTCTATGATCTGCATTGTAACTCTACTTCAAAAGTTCTTCAGTGCTTAAAAAGTACCTTGAGATAATGACAATTATTTCATAAATGTCTTTCTTTCTTTCTTTTTATAAATTGCTGTTTTTTTTTGGTCTTTCATTTATATATTCTGCTGCTGCTATTGATGAATGCATCTGTACTCCTCAATCCCTCTTTCCATTTAAACAATTGTTTCCTGTGGTTTCTGTAGCTTGCTAGTTAGAGAAATGGATTAATATAACATGGAATGTGTGTATATACCTATATTTCCCACAGTTCACATGGTTTCTCTATAAATACTGGGATACTCCACAATTTTGTCAACACAGAAGTGAAGCAGCTTCAGGAAGCACTTAAAGAGCTATATGTACTCCAAATAAATATTCAAGCCATTCTAGTAAATCGTACTGTAAGAATGATATGAAATAAGTTTGTACACCAATATCACTTAGGGAAGGAAATAACATTTTCACCCAGTCATAACCAGATGTGACTGCAATCCCATAAAAATGTGGTTAGTTTTAAAATGACCCAGCAAGTGAAATGTCAAGCCTGACATTAAGCACCAGGGGAGACTGGGTAGACTGTTTCAATTTTCCCTTGAGTGTACGAGGCTGAGGGGTGACCTCACAGAGGTATATAAAATCAGAATCAGGTTTATCATCACTGACATATGTCGTGAAATTTGTTTTTTGTGGCAGGAGTGCAGTGCAAGACAGAGAGTCATAAGGGGCATAGGGCAGGTGAAGGGTCACAGTCCCTTTCCCAGGGTCAGGGAAAACTAGAGAGTATGGGTTTAAAGTGAGAGGGGAAAGATTCAAAGGGGATGTGAGGGGCAACATTTTCGCACAGAGGGTGGTGGATATGTGGAACGAACTGCCAGAGGAAGTAATAGAGGCAGGTACGATTACAACATTTGAAAGATGTTTGGACAGGTGCATGGATAGGAAAGGTTTAAAGGGATATGGGCCAAATGCAGGCAAATGGGATTAGCTTAAGCAGGCAATTTGGTTGGCACGGGCAAGGTGGGCTGAAGGGCTTGTTTCCGTGCTGTATAATTCTACATGACTATTTGACATCAATGTTGCCAGTTATGTCCAAATGATTAACTAAAAGGAAAATACTTCCTGATTTATATAACCAACTGCTGCTTTTAATAGACTTGTTATCTATTATGAACTCAGTAAACTGTTGCGTCATCCCAGGAGATTCAGGTCTCACTGATAACACTGACATGCACAGATTCTTCAGTTCCATCCATAGTTTAAACCCAATAGGACCCACCCAGTTGAGAGATGAAAATGGAGGAGAACTTTTCAGGGATAGAGAGACAATTGGCTGGATGTTGCTGTTCAAAGACATGATTCTATCCTTAATACAAGTGTCTTTTACGCCAAACCATCTTGTCCAGCCTCTCTGGCATCCAGACCATCAAGATATTGAAGAGGCTATATGCCAACTGAGAAATACCAAGTATCAGAACCAAATTATATCCTTGTTTGAAATTCTAACTTCAAACACAAATTCATGATCTCATATCTCACATTTGGGAAGAGGAAGACTTGCCTGGGGACCTCAGAGACATCATAAATATGACCATCTTCAAGAAAGGAGACAAATCTAATGTCAGTAATTACAGAGAGTCTCCCAGCTCTCTGCCACATGGTCCTCCCTAACCATCTCCTACTGATACCCTCTAAGATCTGCTCGCCAAATCACAGTGTAGATTCTGTCCATCGAGAATCACAGTGGACATGATCTTCACTTAGTGTCAACTCCAAGAGAAATACAGGGAGCAAGTAATATCTGTGGCTTTTTTTAACCTCATAAAAGCTGATGACTCTGTCAATCAAGAGGACTGTACTGTATCCTTCTCAAACTTGTCTGACCTTAGTAATTCAATTCTATCTTCCTTCTGCTACATCATGGCATGCAAGTTGTGGATCCACTACAGACCCAATCTCTGTGCAGACTGGAGTTAATCAAGGCTGCATCATCACACTAAAGCACTTCTCTCACCCCAGTGTTCACCTCATCTTCAATAAGATTCCCACTGTAGTGAAGCTCATTTTCAGGACATTGAATCAAAAAGCTGCAGATAACAGCTTCAGGTCAATAACCTGAAATATCAACTCTGTTTCTCTCTCCTCAGATGATATCTGACCTGTTGCATGTTTCCTACATCTTCTGTTTCTTATTTCAAGGATAAGTGGGGAAACCATACAACTCATGTTCCCTCCCACTCCAGAACAAGATCACTACATCCTCAGTCTTTCAGCTGCAGCACGGAGATGATGGTTGCATTTGTGCATAATTGATCAACTTCCATCCATTTACTGAAGCATACAAGAGATCCTTAAGAATCCTGCCCCTGCTGCACAATAACCCCCAACAATAAAGCTCCATGACAAGACCCTAGAAAACATGGACCACTTCTCATATCCCAGGAGCCACTTGTCAATAAAAGCAGATAGCTATGGTGAAATTCGCTATCATCTTCAGTGCACCAGCACAGCTTTTGGCCATCTGAAGAAACAATTGAAAACCTCAGAACTGGCATGGTATTCGTGGTCTACTGAGCAGCAGTGATCTTTTCTACACTTCTGAGTCATGGATAGCCTACTACAAGTACCCCAAAGCACTGGAGATGTATTACCAATCCTAGACCAGAATAGCAAGCATCAAGGATCTAATTACAATAAGTCAGTTCCAATGGGAAGGCCACATCCTCAAAGCAGGCATTCCACTCTTAATTCTGTCACAGTAAGGCATTGCCAGGTAGATAAAGGGAACAATTCATGAATGTTCTCAAAGCCTTATTGAA
This sequence comes from Pristis pectinata, assembly GCF_009764475.1. Lineage (NCBI taxonomy): Eukaryota > Metazoa > Chordata > Chondrichthyes > Rhinopristiformes > Pristidae > Pristis > Pristis pectinata. Next base: position 13,398,887 of record NC_067408.1, read on the forward strand.
AATGTGTATCATCCTCAATATCTCATGGGCATCTCTGACCCACAATTGCTCCAAATAGAGAAGGAGCATTCAGAATAACATTGAGAACCTCCTGATCCTTTGGCTGAAGCACACCAAGGTGTAAAGAGTGGAAGGAGCACATCATTCCCCAAGACTACCTACCACGTCAAACATTTCCTACTCCATCAATGTCAGAGACTGCATTCCCACATTAGTCTCACCTACCACCTCAGTAACCGTGGAGCTGGAGTGGCAACAAGTCATCCTCAAAACCTGGGCTCTGCCCAAGCAGCTTGTATAATGAGCACAGTAGCAGTGTGGTAGCAGAGGGACATCCTACAAATTATTCCGACAAATGGCTATATGTTTTCAGGTTTCACTTTAATCCATGAAAAGTCAAATGATTTGCTTATCTCAGAGCAATGAGTCATAGACATAGAGGAATACAGCAGGGAAACAGGCTGTTTGGCCCATCGAGTCCATACTGACCATCAACCACCCATTTAAACTACTCCTACGTTAATCCCATTTTATTCTCCCCACATCCCATCAATTCCCCACAGATTCTACGACTCACTTACACACTACGGGCAATTTACAGTGGCCAATTAATCAACCCACATGTTCAGGATGTGGAAGGTAACTAGACACCCGGAGGAAACCCACACAGTCACTGGGAGAATGCACAAACTCCACACCGACAGCACCTGAGGTCAGGATTGAACCCGGGGCTCTGGCACTGTGAGGCTGTGCCGCCGTGCTTCCAATTATTGCTATGGCAGATCATTCGGGCTTATTTTGAATCTGATTAATAACAAAGTTGTATATTTGCAGACAAGTATAGGGTTTCTGAAGTTCTGTCTATTTCTGCAGCAAAAGTAGTGTGTAATAGAAACACCCACCCAACCCCAGGTATCTGTATTTTTTTATATACAGTATGTAAGCCGTTGGTTAGAGTGTTAACAATTTAGATGTTAAACATTAACATTATAGTCAGTCAAAACATTGTACATCAAAACTGTATTAAACCTAGATAACCATCTCTTAAATTTTTAACTACATTCCAAAAGCAAGTTATAACTTATTCCAAGCATTTACCTGAACAATTTGAGTAAAATTTCCATCGATGTGACTCTGAATCTCTGCACTAAGGATGAAGCTGAGAGATTGCCTGCTAAAACAGCAGAGTAAGAGACAAAAGCAAAGGCCAACCATTTTGAACTTCAAAGTCAAACAACTTTTTTCACTGTACTGAGTAGCCTTTCGAATGTTTGTGTGATAATGTAGGTTTTTCAATTCTCTTTATATCTTTTTCAGAAGTGAGAAAAGATTGATATGAGGAAATGTAACCACGCATTAGGAAATGCCCCGTAAACCTTCGTAGTCTACCACACAATATCTTGGTTTACCTGTGATAGCAAGTTCACACTTACTAACATTGGTTATCAGCAACTTAATCTATAATATGTCAAAGTGGAAAACCAGATTCTTTTATATTCATATAACATTTATAACATATTTCCTTTCAATGCTGATTAGTCTCAAATTTTCATAGTAATTTGTGTGTCGAATCAGCCTTTTAAATTATAGAATGCAGTTTCTATACCCATTATAGAATGCACCCCCCAAATATCTGATTCAGTTTTGCAAATTGGACAGCAGCTGACAGTAGACAACAAGATAATGTGAATCATTCGACATTGGATGGGTCAACCGATGAGTGAATTTGGCTTGGATTTTTCTGAGCAATAGCTACAGTTACACTGTCAAATACACACATTGAACCTGCTACAGGTTCAGTGACTCCATTCATTTCAATGGAGAGGAAATGCCTGCAAAGGAGAGAGATTAAGTTACACCTGATTTACAATTTTTTATTTCATTATCAGTTTAAATGATTCATTTATTTGAAGTGTCTTTAGCGTCTTAAGTACCCTATTTTTTAATTCTTAAAACTTTATTCAATACTTTTTAAAAACATGTTTAATTTTTAATGGGCTCAACCATGCTGGATGTAACTGGTGCTTGTCACCAGAATTGCTGGCATTGGCTATTTAACAGAAAGAACTCCCAGAGTTTCACCATCTCACTTTAATAATGAAGCATAACCTCCTTATTTTTGTATTCTCCTCCCCTAGTAATTAACAATAACATTCTGTTCAGTTTCCTAATTACTTGCTTTACCTGCATACTAGGACCAAGGTATCCATTCCCCTCTGCATCTCACACTCTGCATTTGATCACCATTTAGATAATATGCTTTTTTAAAATGTTTCTTACCATAATGAAAAATTTCACTTTTCACCACATTCTACTCCATTTACCAGATCTTTGTCACTCACTTAACCTATCTATATCTTTTTATGACCACCTGTGTCCCCCTTACAATTTACCTTCTTATCTTTGTGTCTTCATCAAAGTTAGCAATTATATCTTTGGTTTCTACATCCAAGTCATTTAAATAAATTTTAAAAAGTTGAGACCCCAGCATCAATCCCCGTAGCACTCAGAATCATTGTTTGTTGCTGCAGATTCCAGCATCTGCAGTTTCTGCTGGAAGAACTCAGCAGGTCAAGCAGCATCTGTGGGAGGAAAGGAATTGATGCTTGACCCACCGAGTTCTTCCAGTGGATTGTTTGTTTCTACAGACTGGGTGATCGCTCTGCCGAACTATTCGATCCACAGGGGAGAACCTGAGTTTTGGTTGCCTGCCACTTTAATTCCTCATCCCACTCCCACTATGATCTTTCTGTCTGTGACCCCTAGCACAGTCCTAACAACACCTCCTGCAAGGTTGAGGAACAACTCCTCATCTTCTCTCCGGGCATGCTTCAGATTTCTGGATTCAATATCAAAGTCTCCAATTTTAGGTAGTTCAGTCTTTCAGCTTGTATCAGAACCGGCCATTTCTTCCAGTCATCCATCTGTGATGTTGATTCAGTTTTTCTTGTTCTATTTGTGCAGTCCAGCCTACTGGACACGTCCCAGCTAACACAGATAAAGAAGTATAATATGATTCCAACATGTACACATGTACATCGAAACACACAGTGAAATGCATCTTTTTGTGTAGAGTGTTCTGGGGGCAGCCCACAAGTGTCTCCACGCTTCCTGCGCCAACATAGCATGCTCACAACTTCCTTCCCCGTACGTCTTTGGTCTGTGGGAGGAAACCCACGCAGACACGGGGAGAACGTACAAACTCCTTACAGACAGTGGCCGGAATTGAACCCGGGTTACCCGCACTGTAAAGCGTTATGCTAACCACTACACTACCATGCCTGCCCTTCAGAGATATTCCCTTTGTTCTACCATCTACCCCCCCCCCCCCAGGTTTCCTGCTACTGAAAACCATCCTGTTTTCCCTCTTTCCTTGATGAAGGGTCTCAGTTTTAAAAAATATTATCTCTGTTTCTCTTTCCACGGGAGCTGCCTGACCTGCTGAGTGTTCACAGCATTTGCTGCTTCACCACATTTGGAATGTGTGGTCTTCTCTAATATCCCACCGGAAGAAAGAATATACTTGCAGCAGAGAGAGTCCGGTGAGGGTTTGACATTCCTGTGATGGCAGACAATAAGCAGACTTGGCTAATATTCCCTTGAATATAGAAGGAAGTTCTTCACCCAAAATGCAGTGAATCTTTGGAATTCTCTTCTGAACAGGGAAGCTCAGTTGTTGAGTATATTCAAGACAGAAATGGATAGTTTTTTAGATAACAAATGGTATTTGGTTAGTGCAGGAAAGTGGCACTGAGAGAAAGGATTGGCCATGATGCTTGAGCAGTCCTGAGGGGGCAGAATGGACTACTCCTACACCTATTTCTGCTGTACTTCCCTGAGAAGGTTAACTGTGTTCAGAGGTTACTTTCAAGTGTAAAATCTGTGTGTTGAATTGCAAATTACACTTTGAGTTTACAAAGATAAACTTTGTTTTCACCGTCATAATATCATCACATTTCTTCTTCATGAAGTACTGACTAATTCACACCATTTGAGCATGTAACGTTTGAGCATGAAGAATGAGATCACCTACTCCTCGGAAAATAAGTGTCAAAATTGAGTAGAGACCTGAGACTGTGTTCGCACAGAGTGGTGCAGTTTCAGCTGAGTGCAACTTCAACAGTGCAGAAATTCATATTAAGTAAGCATGGAATTTTGTGAAGTGGGGAAGAGGTGCTACTGTGATATTTAAAACAGAGGTTAAATTGTCAGGAAGTGCAAGAGTACAGATTTCAAGATGAGTACTGATTTGAACAGTAATTGGTCAGCGTAGGAAGGAGGTGTTGCATTTGAACGTAAACCAATGGAAAGGTGAAGTACATAGAAAGGAAAGGTAAGGGTCTTTCAACTGGTTTAGCAATTGACTAGGCATTCTAAAAGGAAGTGAAGATTTCACACGTCCTGCAGCTGAGATCTAATACTAGCAATTCTTGCAAAATGTGAGAACGTGGGACAGTTCACATGTCCTGAACGACCAGATGTAAAGCAAGTATTTATAGCTACTTGACCTCATACTCTGTGGTTGAGATGCATCTGGCAGATACAGATTTTAGTACGGCGTTTGACAAGGTTCCCCATGGTAGGCTCATCCAGAAAGTCATTAGGCATGGGATCCATAAAAAATTGGCTGTGTGGATTCAAAAATGGCTTGCCCACAGAAGGCAGAGGGTGGTAGTAGATGGGACGTATTCTGCATGGAGGTTGGTGACTAGTGGTGAAATAAGGACTACAGATGCTGGAATCTAGTCACTTCAACTCCCCCTCTCACATTATCACTGATAAGTCAGTCCTCAGCCTTCTCCACTGCCAGGTGAATTCCAAGTGCAAACTGGAGGAACAGCGCCTCATTTTCTGTCTTGGAAACTTGCAGCCTAATGGCATGAGCATTGAATCCCCACCCCCTTCCCCACAACTGGCTGCCCCTCGACCATGCTTCTTCTCTTCTTCCCTTTCCTAGCCTATCTCTCTTTTTTTCTACCCTTTTTTCCTTTCTCTCCTTACATTTGACCCATCCCCCAGTGGATCAGCTCTCCCCTCCTCCCCCACACCTGCCTATCACTATCTCTTACCTGCATCTACCTATCACTACCTTGTGCCCACCCCGCCTCCCCTCTTTTGTCCGCCTATCACTGCTCTGCTTTTCCCTCATATATATTGGACTTCCCCTTTTCCTATCTTCAGTCCTGAGGAACGGTCCTGACCCGAAACGTTGACTGTCTGCTTTTCTCCACAGATCCTGCCTGGCCTGCTGAGTTCCTCCAGCATCATAATGTTTTTCATGGTGACTAGTGGTGTTCCGCAGGGATCTGTTCTGGGACCCCTGTTCTTTGTGATTTTTATGAATAACTTGGATAAGGAAGTGGAGGGGTGGGTTCGTAAGTTTACAGATGACACAAATGTGTTGTGGATAATGTAGAAAGTTATCGTAGGTTACGATGGGATATAGTCAGGGTGAAGAGTTGGGTGGAGAAGTGGCAGATGAGTTCAATCTGGAAAAGTGTGAAGTGATACAGTTTGGAAGATCAAACTTGAATGTGGAGTACAAGATTAATGACAGGATTCTTAGCAGTGCGGAGGAACAAAGGGATCTTGGGGTCTAAGTCCACAGATCTTTCAAAGTTGCCGCGCAAGTTGATAGGGTAGTTATGAAGGTGTATAGTGTGCTGGCCTTCATTAATCGGGGTATTGAGTTCAAGAGCTGCAAGGTAATGTTGCAGATCTGTAAAACTCTGGTTAGACCACACTTGGAATATTGTGTTCATTTCTGGTCACCATATTATAGGAAGGATGTGGAAGCTTTAGAGAGAGTGCAGAGGAGATTTACCAGGATGTTGTCTAGATTGGAGAGCATGTTTTATGAGGATAGGTTGAGCGAGCTAGGGCTTTTCTCTTTGGAGAAAAGGAGGATGAGAGGTGACTTGATAGAGGTGTACAAGATGATAAGAGGCATAGATCGAGTGGACAGCCGGCACCTTTTTCCCAGGGCAGCAATGGCCAAAACCAGAGGACATCCATTTAAGGTCACAGGAGGAAAGTTTAGGGGAGATGTCAGAAGTAGGTTTTTTACACAGAGAGTGGTGGGTGACTGGAACGCACTGCCGGGTGTGGTGGTAGAGGCTGATACAATAAGGACATATAAAAAACTCTTGGATAGGCACATGAATGTAAGAAAAATGGAGGGTTATGGGCTGTGTAGGAGGGAAGGGTTAGATTGATCATAGAGGAGGTTTACATAGGTCAGCACTACATTGTGGACTGAAGGGCCCGTACTGTGTTATACTGTTCTATGTTCTATGTTCTAAAAAGACAGAGGAGAGGGTTTAAGATCTGCAAACTGCAAAGCCGTAGGAAGTTCCCAACATGTCAGACCGTGCCAGTTGAGAGAGAAAAAAACTGAGCTTGTGTTACAGAAGGATGACCTAGGTCAGAATTGGACAGTTCTGATACAGAGAAAGTGAGTTACCAGATCTGTTGAATTTGACATTGAGTGTGGAGGCGGGAACATGCTAAGATGGAAGATAACGAATAGCACCTCATCTTCTACAATGAAAAATATAGACAATTCAGAGACAATGACTGTAGAAAACTTAGTCAAAATAAAAACAGCTTTGCCTGTTCCTTATGGTAGTAGTAGTGAGCAATGTGATAAACTGGCATCCCAGCTTAGCCACAGTGTTTAGTGCGTTGATATAGCAGGACAGTCAGGTTCACTTCATTATGCCTGTAGGGCCAGTACAAGCTCACTTTTATATTTAAGGGACAGCAACATACATTGACTTACCTGGTACAAGGTTTCCACAATAATCCATCCATTTATCTTCTCATTATGACAGACTGCTTGTCAGAGTTTATCCAGCCAAGCCAACTTGTTACTCTGAGGAGGAATACAGGGAGCCGTTAGAGGTACTGCTAGGGGTGGCAGGCATTAAAGTTAGCTCAAAGAAAACACAGGTAAGACAGAAGAACGTCCATTTCTTGGACTAGTTCTGTTCTGGAGAGTGGACGATAGACACAACCAAGTATAAGACAGTTCAAAAATGATTGTCCATTTTCAAGAGCTGTTCTCTGGTCACTTAAAGGATACTAGGATACTGTAGAGGATTTAACAAAGATCTCACGGTTTATTGGTTTTGTTGCTAGCATAGCACAGCAGAGTGTGAAGACATTTGTAATGTTGAATGGGACAGACAGCCCCAGGTTTGAGAGCAGTAAGTCCGAGGAAGAAATTTTTCACAGAGGTAGCAGCAACTGAGTGCCATTCTGATGCAGAAAACCCAGGAGCATATTAGACAAGGTGTTATCAAATATGGAAAATGAATAATCACTGGCCATATTCAGGGGTGTAAAACATTTTGCTGCAGTTACAGGGATATGTTCTATCTGCCTTCTTGTTCATCATACATCAACTATCAGAGGGCAGGATTAAAATAGTTTTGAGGAATGGTTCCTGATCAGAAACATTAATTGGTTTCTCTTTCCATAGATGTTACTTGACTGGCTGACTTCTTCCAATATTTCTGCTTTTGTTTCAGATTCTGACATCTACAGTTTTAATTATTTTCCAGGATTAAAATAATGCCTCAGGAGCCAGGTTTATTTTGCAGCATTGCACAAGATGCTGGAGGAACTCAACAGATCAGGAAGCATCTATGGAGGGAAATGAACAGTCAATGTTTTAAGTTAAGACACTTCATCTGGACTGAACGATAGAGAGGAGATAGCCAGTATAAAAAGTTGGAGGGAAAAGGTGGAACGAGGTAATAGGCGAATCCAGGTGTAAAAGGGTGATAGGCAGATAGAGGAGGGGAGAGAGGAGATATCAGCAGAAGCTGGGAGGTGATAGGTGAAGGCAACAAAGGGCTAAAGGTGATGGAATCTGATAGGAGAAAAGGTGGAGCATGGAATCAAAAGAGGGAGGCGGGGAGGGCAGATGGGAACAGTGGGGGAGGGGAACCAGTGGGAGGAGTGTGTGGGTGATGGGCCGATGGAGCGGGTGGAGGACGGGAAAGCAACAAGGCGATGGGGGCTGGCGTGAGTGTGGGAAGAACCGAGTGGATCAGGAGGAGGGAGGAAAGGGACAGAGGGGAAGCAGTTTACTGGAAGCTGGAGAATTCAATGTTCACGCCATCGGATTGTGGACTACCCTGGTTGAATAGGAGGTGTTGTTCCTCTAGTTTGTGTTTAGCCTCACCCTGGCAGTGGACGAGGCCGAAGACAGACATGTTGGTGTGGGAACACTCACCTCAGCCTCCATCACCCTGCTGCTTTCTCCTCGTTCACTCACTCCATCGGCCCATCACCCACACACTCCTCCCACTGGTTCCCCTCTCCCACTGTTCCCATCTACCCTCCCCACCTCCCTCACTTGATTCCTTGCTCCACCTTTGTCTCCTATCAGATTCTATCGTCATCAGCAGGTAACTATAGGCCAGTTAGCTTGACGTCTGTGGTCAGGAAAATGCTTGAAGCTACCATAATGGAAGAAATAGCCAGACATCTGGATAGAAGTGGTTCCACCAGGCAGACGCAGCATAGATTCAGGAAGGGAAGGTCCTGTTTGACGAACTTACTGGAGTTCTTTGAGGATGTAATGAGCGCAGTGGATAGAGGGGAACAGGTGCATGTTGTATACTTGGATTTCCAGAAGGCGTTTGATAAGGTGCCACATAAAAGACATCCATAAGATAAGAATGCATGGAGTTGGGGGTAATGCATTAGCATGGATAGAGGACTGGTTAGCCAACAGAAGACACGGAGTTGGGATAAATAGGTGTTTCTCTGGTTGGCAATCATTGGTGAGCAGGGTGCCGCAGGGGTCAGTGCTGGGCCCACATCTGTTCAGGATGTACATTAACGATTTGGAAGAGGGGGCCGAGTGTAGCGTATCTAAGTTTGCTGATGACACTAAATTGAGTGGAAAAGCAAATTGTGCAGAGGATGCGGAGAGTCTGCGGAGAGATATAGATAGGTTAAGTGAGTGGGCAAGCGTCTGGCAGATGGAGTAAAATGTAGGTAAGTGCGAGGTCATCCACTTTGGAAGGAAAACTAGAAGATCAGATTATTATTTAAATGGTGAAAGTTTGCAGCATGCTGTTGTGCAGAGGAACTTGGGAGTGCTTGTGCATGAATCGCAAAAGGTTGGTTTACAGGTACATCAGGTTATCAAGAAGGCAAATGGAATGTTGGCCTTCATTGCTGGAGGGATTGAATTTAAGAGCAGGGAGGTTATCCTGCAACTGTACAGGGTACTGGTGAGGCCGCACCTGGAGTATTGCGCACAGTTCTGGTCTCCTTACTTGAAGAAGGATATACTGGCTTTAGAGGCGGTGCAGAGGAGGTTCACCAGGCTAATTCCAGAGATAAGGGGCAGATTCAAATTGGCAGATGGCAAACTATTAATTACCACACCAGTAGTGGCCATATCGAGGAGGGCATGGAAAGGGTAGGCGAGGACTCCTACGTACAAAAAGGAAAAGCCCCTACCAAGAACAAACCAAGGTAGGAAGAAAAGCAGATAAGCAGGTTAGAAAGAATTCTGTGGAAGCCACATCAATCTGGAATGGTAGCACACATCCCTCCAGTGACTGTTACTGTCCCATATCCCCTATAGATCGGTTAACACTCTCTGTGATAAAAGCTGTACCGGAAGAAAAGGAGGGAAATTCACACCAAGTGCTAGAAAATCTCGGTAGGTCAGGCACTATCTGTGATAAAAGGTCTTTGGCTTGAGACATTAACTTTGTTTCTCCTTCCACAGATGCTGCCTGAAACTGTTGAGTATTCTAAAGTTTTCTGTTTTTGTTTCAGATTTCCAGGATCTGCAGTTTTTTTTTAACTGGAAGGAAAGGAAACACGTTAATCCAATGCATCGGTAATAAGAAGGTCAAGGAATGCCTGATATTTGAAGGGGTTAAGTGGATTGCACCTGATAAATACCAGGAAGAATTTGAGCTGTTTTCTCATGGAGGATGGGGGTGTCTGGCAACCTGGAAACAAGTTGGAGCAGGTGGAAGGGGTAGGATGGTCTGAAAGAAGATATAGAGGATTACTGTAAAATTGTTTTGAATGTGGAACTTATGATCTTAACCTGTACAAGAGAAACAATCTCCCAGGGATCACCTAGCAACCTGAGCAGCCATGGCAGTATATTCAGATAGATTTTACCAGTCTACCACTAAGAAGGAAACCTAACACTCTGTTTTCACGAAATAGATAGAAACTTTGCTGTGTATATCCCTCTTCGTGTTAAGTCTCTGGTGAAGGGGATAGAGTTCTCCAAGCAGGGACTCCCTTTGGTGATAGAATTCAATATAGGTGAGTCACTTCAAGGACCAGGTAATGCAAGCTACTCTGAAATTATTCAGACTTGACAGAAAGTTCCATGTGCCTCACAAGTCCCAGTTAACAGGAAACATGGAAAAGAAGAATCTTATATTAAAACTTGCCCTGCAGAAAGAATCTATGAACTGCATGCCAAATGGGACAAGGTATTTCCCTAGCTCTTGCAGAACATATTTCACAGGAATAAGTCATTTACAGTTAGTTATTTACAGGTATAAGGTTCCCTGAATGTGGCGTCGCAGGTAGACAGGGTGGTGAAGAAGGCTTTTGGCACGTTGGCCTTCATCAGTCAGGGCACTGAGTATAGAAGTTGGGATGTTATGTTGCAGTTGTACAAGATATTGGTGAGGCCACATTTGGAAGATTGTGTTCAGTTTTGGTCACCCTGTTATAGAAAAGATACCATTAAGCTGGAAAAAATGCAGAGGAGATTTATAAGGATATTGCCGGGACACAAGGAATTGAGTTATGGAGAGAGGTTGAGCAGGTTGGGACTCTTTCACTGGAGCGCAGGACAATGAAGGGTGATCTTATAGAGCTGTACAAAATTATGAGGGTCATAAATAAGTTGAATGCTCATAGTCTTTTCCCCAGGGTTGGGGAATCAAGAACTAGAAGGTATAGGTTTAAGGTGAGCGGGAGAGATTTAACAAGAATCTAAGGGGCAACTTTTTCACCCAGGGATTGGTTAGTATATGGAATGAGGTGCAAGAAGAAGTGGTTGAGGCAGGTACATTAACAACATTTGGATGGGTACATGGTACTTGGATGGGTACATGGATAGGAAAGTTTAGAGGCATATGGGACAAGTGTGGGCAAATGGGACCAGCTTAGATGGGAAACTTGGTCGGCGTGGACCATTTGGGTCAAAGGGCCTGTTTCCATGCTGTATGACTCTATGACTCTGAATCTAAGTCAAAAGTGACAAGTTACTCGCCTCATGAACAAGTAATAAGGAGATATGCACAAAATCCTGTACATCAATTGATTTGTATGTTACTGATACTCGACCTAGTACAGCCACTGCCTGACAGTGCCAGAGACCTGGATTCAATCCTGACCTCGGCTGCTATCTGTGTGGAGATTGCACTTTCTCCCTGTTTCTTCCCACATCCCAAAGCCTTGCCAATTGGTAAGTTAAGCAGCTACTGTAAATTGCCTCAAATGTGTAGGTGAAAAGAAGAATCTTGGGGGAGTTGATGAGAATTGAAGAGGTTAAAAAAATGGGATTAATGTAGGATTAGTGTAAATGGTGGTTTTATCGGTTTATTATTGTCACTTGTTCCAAGGTACAGCGAGAAACTTGTCTTGCATACTGATCGTACAGGTCAATTCATTACACAGTGCAGTTACATTGAGTTAGTACAGAGTGCATTGAGGTAGTACAGGTAAAATCAATAACAGTACAGAGTAAAGTGTCACAGCTGGTGAGCTTTCTTGGCCGTGGCATCTACGTTTATGGTCGACATAGACTTTGTGGACTGTAGGACCTGTTTCTGAGCTGTATCTCCCTGACTCCATGTGACATGGGACAAATTTTTGGGAAACCCTGAAAGAAATAAATGTAGGTGCTGTCCACAATATCAGAAGAGTGCTGGTATGGTCAACTTTTCTTGGCTCTGTCTGAACCCCAGGAGGGAAAATTGGTGAGGTGATGGTTGGGAGATCCAGAACCCCATTATAAAGCAGCAATGAACCATTTCCCTCCACAGATGCCACCTGACCCACTGAGTTCCACCAGCAGTTTGTTTGTTGCGCCAGATTCCAGCATCTAGTTTCTTGTGTCCCCATTATAAAGGACCCTATAACAATGAAGATACAGCAGACCACAATATGTATGCAGTCCAACTACCTAAGGAAGTCAAGAGGTTCCACTTAATTTAATTGGTTCATTACTGTCACATGTACTGAGGTACAGTGAAAAACTTTGTTTTGTATGTCATCCATACAGATCATTTCATTGAGGTAGTACAAGGGGAAAACAGTAACAGAATGCAGAATAAAGTGTTACAGTTCCTGAGAAAGTGCAGTGCAGACAGACCATAAAGTGCAAGGCTATAATGAGATAGATTGTAAAGTCAAGGGACCATCCTATCGTACTAGGGGACCATTCAGTAATCTTATAACAGTGAGATAGAAGCTGTCCTTGAGCCTGGCGGTACATACTTTCAATCTTTTGTATCTTCTACCCAATGGGAGAGGAGAGAAGAGAGAATGTCTGGGGTGGGTGGGGTTTTTGATTATGCTGGCTGCTTTACCAAGGCAGTGAGAAGTGTAGACAGAGTCCATGGAGGGGAGGCTGGTTTCTGTGATGTGCTGATCTGTGCCCACAACTCTCTGCAGTTTCTTGCAGTCTCGAGCAGAGCAGTTGCCATATCAATATTCTATATTAAACACGAAAATTTTTCAACCAACCAGCTGTTTAAGAAGACAACAAGACATGAATATGAGCTTGGTGAAGTAAATCCTTCATTTCCAGTGGGATGGTGGAGAAGGAAAGATCAGCGAGGTACCATGCATAACAATACACCTCAGTCGATGGTGGTGTCTCTTCAGGAAGAGTATGATCCAAAAGAAAGAAAAATGAATGCAAAGCCACAGAAGTTCACCAGCCTCAATGACCCATAGTGTGTAAGATCGCAAATGTATGGAACTCCATAGAAAACAACAGTAGAAATCTTGAAGGGAGGGTTAGGAATGTAGGCACAGCATCAGCAGTAACCCAAGCAATGTAATAATTGAGTTCTGCTCAAGCTCAGACACTCCCATGGTGGATGGGAAAATCAAAAGGAAATTTACTTGGTCTATAGTTTTTGAGTAAAATAAGAAAAAGTAGCTGGTATCACTGACAGTGAAGAAAGTTATCAAAAATTACAGGGGGATCTTGATCAGCTAAGTAAGTGGGATAAGGAATGGCAAGTGGTGTTCAATTCAGAAAAGTGCAAGGTGTTGCATTTTAGGAAGTCAAACCAGGTAGGACTTTCACAGTGAATGGTAGGGCTCTGGGGAGTGTTATAGAAGAGAGGGACGTAGGAGTACAAGTACATAGTTCCCTGAAAGTGGTGCCACAAGTAGACAGGGTGGTGAAGAAAGCATTTGGCACACTGATCTTCATCAGTCAGGGCTTTGAGTATAGGTGTTGGGACATTATACTGCAGATGTACAACACATTGGTGAGGTCGTACCTAGAGTATTGTGTACAGGTTTCGTTACCCTCTTATAGGAAAGATATCTTTAAGCTGGAAAGAGTACAAAGAAGAATTACAAGATTGTTGTCAGGATTCAAGGAGCTGATTATAGGGAGAGGTTGTGCAGGTTAGGACTGTATTCCTTGGAGTGTGGGAAAGGTAATCAAAAACTAGAGGGCCATAGATTTAAGGTGAGAAAGAAAAGATTTAAATGCACCTGCGGAGCAACTTCTTCACACAGAAGGTGGTGTGTATATGGAATGAGATGCCAGAGGAAGTGGTTGATACGGGTATAATAACAACATCTGAAAGACATTTGGACAGGTACATGGATAGGAAAGGCTTAGAGGGATATGAGTCAAATGTAAGCAAATGGGACTAGCTTAGACAGGCATCTTGGTTGGCATGGATGTGTTGGGCTGAAGGGCTGTTTCCATGCTTATTACTCTATGACTCTAAAAAGCACCTCTGTTAATAGTATAACAATGGTACCACCATTAACTCTTATAACAAAGGGATATACTGATGGGAGTGGAGTCATACACATTATAGGATTGAAAGTTCACATGAACCTTCTCCCCTGAAGCCTGCACAAGCAATTCAACCTGGGAAGCACAAGAATAGCCATTATTGCTTTGTCCAAAGACTCTGTGGGACTGTTAAATGGATCGGTGATAATCCCAGTTTATGTATTTCATAGTGCTCTACCATGATGTGCATCAGGAGTTGGTGCTTGTAGCCGTGAACTTAACCAAGATGGGACTGTTTATAAACCTGTGACCATATAGCTATGCAAGTAAACAAGGCTGAAACTGGTTAAAAGATTCTAAAAAGAAACCAGAATCAGATCTAGATTCGTTATACCATATGGATCCTGTAGAGGGCTACGAAGTCTATGATAACAATACTTAACATCATTAAAACATCAGAAATCTACAGATACCTAACAAATGATGCCACAAATCTCCTTAACACCAGAAATTCTCTCATTTACAGGCTTGGTTTAGCTAATTTAGATTGATTTGTGAAGGCAATCAAAAATCAACTGTGAACAAAACCGTGTAAAACAAATGATTCAGAAACCAGGAAATTAAAGGACAACCAAATTGTGACCATCCATTTCCAGGTAGATCAAATTATAAAGGACAATTGGAATGTCTCCACTGTTGCCATCTGAAATGTTATACATGTAATGTATAAATCTTGGCTGGTGGAATAGGTTCATGAAAACCTGCAGTGCATTGCTGAGGGGAACTTACCCTTATGGTTGACTGATTGATATTCAAAAGCAATGGATAAGCAAAAAAGAAGGAAAAAACAGAAAGAAAAAAAGATGGAAAACAACAATCCTCATTTAGCAAACAGCATCTCTTTCAGAATTGCACTGAGGCACCTAAATAAATTGTTTCTGAGTCTCTTAGAACATAGCATACAGAACACTACAGCAACAGCCTGTCCTGGTCAAATCACATAGATGCCACGACCAAGAAAGCTCAGCAGCACCTCTACTTCCTCAGGAGGCTAAAGAAATTTGGTTTGTCCCCTTTGACTCTCACCAACTTCTATCGGTGCACGATAGAAAGCATCCTATCAGGATGTATCATGGCTTGGTATGGCAACTGCTCTGCCCAGGATCACAAGAAACTGCAGAGAGTTGTGGACACAGCCCAGCGCATCATGGACACCAGGCTCCCCTCCTTGGACTCTGTCTTTACCTCTCGCTGCCTTGGTGAAGCAGCCAGGATAATCAAAGACCCCACCCACCCGGGTCATTCTCTCTTCTTTCCTCTTCCATCGGGTAGAAGATACAGGAGTCTGAGGGCACGTACCACCAGACTTAGGACAGCTTCTACCCCACTGTGCTATTGACGGTTCCCTTATACAATAAGATGGACTCTGACCTCACGACTTGCCTTGTTGTGACCTTGTACCTTATTGCACTGCACTTTCTCTGTAGCTGTGACACTTTACTCTGTACTGTTATTGTTTTTACCTGTACTACATCAATGCACTCTGTACTACCTCAATGCACTCTGTACTAATCCAATGTAACTGCACTGTGTAATGAATTGACTTGTACGATCAGTATGCAAGACAAGTTTTTCACTTGTACCTCGGTACAAAGTGACAATAATAAACCATACCAATACCAATACAGGCCCTTCGACCCACAATATTGTGCCGACATTTTATCCTGCTCTAAGATCTATCTAACCCTTCCTCCCACATAGCCCCTATTTTTCTATCATTCATGTGTCTATCTAAGAGTCTCTTAAATGTCCCTAATGTATCTGCCCCCACAACCTCTGCTGGCAGTGCAATCCATGCGACCCCTACTCTCTGCGTAAAAAAACTTACTCCTGACATCCCCCTTATATCTTGCTCCAATCACCTTAAAATTATGTCCCCTCATGTTAGCCATTGTCACCCTGGGAAAAAGTCTCTGACTGTCCACTCGATTTATGCCTCTTATCATCTTGTACAGAATTTAAACCCACTTAATTTTAAAGGTCAATTTGGGCCCTTGGTAAAAGTGGTAGAATAAGTTGAGAGAGCAGCTAGTAAAATACATGAGATCCTGAGCTTCATAAAAGCAAGGAGGTTATGTCAAATCATTATGAACATATTGTTCAGGCCACAATTGAACCATTGTGGTCACTGTACTTCAGAAGAGATGTGAAGATCCTAGAGAGGGTGCAGAGTAAGAATGGTTCCAAAGGTAGCATGTGGAAAAACATTTTACTCAAGATATGGTTAGGGTCTAGAATGCACTGCCATGGATAGTAGAGGAGGCAGATTCAAATGTAATGATCAAAAGGGAGCTGCATAAGTATCCATAAAGAAAGAATTTGCAGAGTTGGGGAGAGGATGGGGAAGGGGTTCTGCTAGATTGCTCTTGCATAAAGCAGGTAGAGGATTTTCAGGACAAATGTCCTCCTTTCATGCTGTGTATGACTCTATGATTCAGGTTCTAGGGATGAGGGATTTCAGCTACAAGGTTATACTGGAGAGACTGTTCCTCTTGGAACAAAGTAGGATAGAAGAGATTTGATAGATAAAAATGAAAATGCTGTAAATATTCAGCAAATCAGACAGCAAGCATGGAAAGCAAAAGGGAATTAACGTTTCAGGTCAGAGACCCTTCCTCAGAACTGGGAGAGAGAGAAATGAGTTTTCAGTGGCAAAGAAAATGGGGAAGGGATGAATAGAACAAAGGAAATGTCTTTGATAGGGTGAGACCAAGTGCTTCCCATGCAACCACAGGATTTGCAACACCAGTCCCTTCACTTTTTACTTCCCCAACATCTGGGAACCCAACAGTCACTTCCACCTCTTCCAATCTGGTATGCTGTATTCAGTGTTCTCAATAGTGGTTTCCTCTACAAATGAGAACACTGGGCGATCACCTTGCTGAGCACTTTGCACTCAGTCCACATTAATTTTCAATCCCACTCCCACTTTGACCTATCTGTCTATTGCCCTCCTGCACTGTTATGAGGGCCAAATGCAAGCGTGAGGAAAAAACAACTCACCTTCCATCCAGGCACATTGAAGCTACGTCGGAGATGTGAGGGCAAATCTTTCCACACAGAGAACCTGGAACTCACTGCCTGGAAAGACAATGAAAGCAGATGTATCAATGCTTTTGAAAGAGAAAAAGGAAAAATAATTGGAGAACTGTAAGGAAGGAACTGGAGAATGGATCCATAGAATCATTATGGCACAGGAGAGAGCCATTGAGTCTATGCCATGTTCTGAAGCACAACCTAGTCAGTTCCATACCCTTACTCTGCAAATTTATTTTGTTCTTTAAAACCATTGATCATTTTCACATCCACCATCCTCCAAGGCATTGCTTTCCAGTCCTGCATTAAGACATTTTTCCTCATATCTTCACTGTACCTCCTTCACCAAACTGTAAGTCTGTAATTTTTGGTCCTTATACCATGTCTCATGGGAACAGCTTTGCTTTGTCTGCTTTTTTCTAAAACTTTCATAATCTTGTTTACCCTTAACAAATCTACTCTCAACTTCCCTTGTTCCGAGAAGAATCGGTCCATCCACTCCAACCTAACTGCAGGTAAAATCTTTCACCACTGGAACACTTCTGTTAAATACGCTCTGCATCCACTAATGAAATTCAATATCTTGCTAAAGTATGCTGACCAGAACTGGGTGCAATATTCCATTTATCACTTAACCAGACCCTTATAAAGATTCAGCATAACTCTCCTATCTTTGTGTTCAGTGCCTCTCTTTATTAAGTCGAGTATCCCATACATTTTGCTAATTATTATCTCAATGTCCCTGCCACTTCGATGCACACAAATCTCTTATTCCCGCACACTCTATACCAGTGCCATTAAGTCTTTATTTCTCTCCCCATCACTTCTGCCGACATACCTTACTTCTGGATTCGTGTGTTAAGTTCCATCTGCCATTCATCTGCTCATTCTGTTAGTGTTATTGCAGTCGATTGGTGTTATCCTGGATTTACAAGAGACTGCAGATGCCGGAATCTGGAGCAACAAACAATCTGCCGGAGGAACACAGTGGGTCAAGGAGTATCTGTGGGAGGAAAGGAATTGTCAACATTTCGGGTCCTGATGCAGGTTTCGACCTGAAACGCCGACAATTCCTTTACTCCCACAGATGCTGCTCGACCCGCTGAGTTCCTCCAGCAGATTGATTGATATTATCCTTCCTGTTTGCCATACTTTGAGCTTGGTATAAAGGAGAAAATTTGAGAATTTGCTCTATAGTCTACTATCAGGTAACATATCACAAAATCAGTAGTTCTAAGCTTACTCTTGGGGGAACAATAGTGTTCACCATCATTTCATCTCAAAAATAACTATTTACTATTGAGGCAGCTTTCTGTCCTTAAGCCTGTTTTGTTTGCTAATATGTCATTTGTTCTCCTATTCAATGTATCTTTTACGTGGTGCTTAAGCACTTTCTTAAAATTCATTATCCACTAGATTCCCTTCATCAAGTTTCTCTGTTACTTCATTAAAAATTCATTTTGATTAGTCAAGCACTATCTGGCTTTTACAAGTACATGCTGGTTTTCCTTTATTAACTCAAACGTCTCCACATTCCTGTTCATTTTTTTTTCTTTTGATTGTTTGCAGAGCCTTATACATCAAGAATGTTAAAATGACCAGCCTGTAGTTACCAGGCATGCATTTTTCGCTTATATGAACAAGCTTCCACCTTCTAAACCTTTGGCACCTTTACTAAGAAAGATTGAAAGATTATTGGTTGGTATTGGTATTGGTTTATTATTATTGTCACTTGCACCAAGGTACAGTGAAAAACTTGTCTTGCATACCGATCGTACAGGTCAATACATTATACAGTGCAGTTACATTGAGTTAGTACAGAGTGCATTGATGTATACAGGTAAAAACAGTAATAGTAAAAGGTGTCACAGCTATGGAGAAAGTACAGTGCAATAAGGTACAAAGTCAAACAAGGTAGATCATGAGGTCAGAGTCCATCTCATAGTATAAGGGAACCATTCAATAGTCTTATCACAGTGGGGTAGAAGCTGTCCTTAAGCTTGGTGATACATGCCTTCAGGCTCCTGTATCTCCTACCTGATGGAAGAGGAGAGAAGAGAGAATGACCCAGGTGGGTGGGGTCTTTGATTATGCTAGCTGCTTCACCAAGGCAGCAAGAGGTAAATACAGAGTCCATGGAGGGGAGGCTGGTTTCCATGACGCGCTGGGCTGTGTCCACAACTCTCTGCAGTTTCTTGCGATCCTGAGCAGAGCAGTTGCCATACAAAGCCGACCAAGCGATTATGGACAATTCATGGTAAGTCTTTCCACTTCCTTTGCTTCCACTCCCCTTAGTTATCTGGGATGTAAGTCATTACGCTAAGGTGACACCTACTCTAAACATCCACACTCTTTCCAGCAATACCTAACTGTCCATTTTCACCCATCCATTATGCCTCATGCCTCCACTCCTTTTGATACTTCCTCAGTTTCATCTTTCTTCGTAAACATTGACACAAACTACTCATTCAGTATTCCAGCCTTGACCTGTACCTCGAAATGTATATTATGTTTTTCATCCATTATAGGTCACACCCTGCGTCTTCCTACCTTCTTAATATTGGCATGTCAGTAGAAGAACTTTGAATTCTCATTCATGTTATGTGTAACTCCATTTCCATACTCTCTCACTGCCGGTCTTATTTTTCCCAGTCACTCTCAGCATTTCATTGGCCTGGTTCTTATTGGAAGAGCTTTCCAAAAATCTAAGTACAGTCCAGCAGTTCCTCTTTATTGGCGGTATATGTTTCGTTTTTCAAAGGACTCTAACAATTTTTTTAAAACATTGCTTTCATTTTGTTGGCCATAGACACCGAAGAATCTTGAGTCTTTTCCCGAATTTCTGTGAAGGTTACCTTCCACAGTTATTAAATTATTCATTTTTATGTGGTTGAAATCCAAGACTAGTTTTAATCTATTTCCACAGATTCCTAACAGAGGAAATAACTCATTCATGGGCTATGAAAATAGCCCTATTTGTATCCATTCTGTACCCAAAACCTTGCACGACAAGCCCGAGTGTAATTGTAGTGTCGAATAGAAAAATAACATGGAAACGAGATAACAAGATAGCTGATACATTTCGAGAGAAAACAAATCAAAGATATTCGCTTTCTGTTGAAAAGTGGAGGATGTCATGAGGATGGAAAAGTAGGAGGGAGTCAAGATTTACAAACGTTTACTTTGAGAAATTAAAAACAATGGTGTGATAGATGAAGGCTGCCTGTTCACTCAATTGTTGAGTAAGTTGTAGTAGCTGAATATTGAAAGAAATTGACTTAAAATTGTTGATTGTGTAAGATGAATTGCATACATGATATTACTGATAGAAAAGATGAACAAATAAGAATTATTCATTGGAAAATAAGTTTATTAAAAATATTTTATTTTAAAAATATTATAAATAGCATAAATATATCCAAATGATATAAATATTTCTGAATTTTACATATCTTCATAGAAAACATATTTTAATTTATTATTCATATTTTAAATTTATTTTGCACATTAAATGTAAATAAATAAATACCATTCACAACTTTTAGATTACCATTGCCAACATGCAATAAACGCATAATTAAATAAAAACTCTTAAGTTTTTTAAATACGTCATGTCATATTATAATATTGTTGCAATACATATATATTGTATGGAAAAATCCAAACATAATTTGAATTTAATGTTACCATTTCTCATCGTTTCTACGCATCTTTTAAAGCGAAAGCTGAATATAAAGGCTTATCACAAAGTTTACCAGGGAGATTGCAAAACAACAAAGAAGTAGGAAATATAAATTAGGAGGTGCTGATTCATTAACATCAAGCTTAACTTTTAAAAACCTGAGGATTTTCAAAGGAATGGGTTTCATTATTTTGCAGTCAAGAGTAGATTAATTTGTCATAATTAACTGCAGTGGAAGTTCACTTTTAACAGTGCAAGGCATAAAGCACAGATGTAGTATTGGGTGTTATAATGAACAAAAGAGGAAGATTTATAGGAGGACCAACCATTTTAGAACTGATGAAGCAGAACCATTGTCAGAATTATTACAATGGAGCAGTGTGCTGAAAGCTGGGCTAAGAACAAAACTACCTACTCCTACAACCTGTTCCATGAGAGGTGGCAGAAGAACCATCCTAGAGATGAGTAGAAGAACCATCAGTGAATTGGAATTACTTTTTAAGTATGTTGGATTAAATAGCCTTCATATAGTATTAGAATGGTAATAGTTGCCACTTCACAATAGTCAGCATTGCTTCATTGTAATAATTTCAAGAACTAAGTTCACCTCAACACCAAAAATTCTGGGCTATTTTTGAAGGACAAAAAAATTAATTAGTAAATCCTCACCAAATGAACCAAAATGTTTATGAGGAGGTCCACATACCTATGGAACTGCACCTGCATATAAATCAGCACTTTCAAGAGAGAAGAAAATAAATTATATTGAGAAAAGTGAAAGGAAATATTCTTGATTTGTAATGTTTAGGGCATTCTCTCTTTGCAGGCAGTCAATGAGATTCCAGTAAACATTTTGCCTAATGAGATTTGTTACACATTTTTTGCTTCACTTCAAGTAAAAATCTTTTGGATTTAACCAGCCACGAGTTCATCTTTTCTTCCTTTATTCTTTTCGAGCAGTATTTGTTTTGAGTTAAAGCCTAAGAAGAAAAAAAGGTTAGGTCAGAAATTTCATTCGAAACAAAAGTCCCTTGATGATTAAAATAAATCAATTGATGGTTCCTTTGGAGGATCTTAAAGGAAAAGGAAACTTACTGGGCATTCCACAACATGATTTGACAAAATTTTCAGGTTTGCAAGGGCCACTTCAAGGTAGCCTTCAAATTCAGCGTTGCAATTGACCTCCTAGTTAAAAGAAAGAGAGAAACACTTTTACAAAATAAGCAAGAGTTCTCTGATATATCTACTACCAATGTGCCAGCGGTGGTAAAGGGTTTGCCACTGATCTTATTCATGTGCATTAACTTCATCTTGCCGTTGAGTTGAAATAAAGGAAGGAAACCAACAGTTTTTTTCTCAGTAAATTTGCCATTTTTAAATGGTGAACCGGTTATCACACTTGCAATGAAGGTGTCACTTCTTTTGTTTCACAATTTTCACAAATAATTCAATGAGACTCCTATCTCTATGTACATAATGGCTGGTAACAATGAGTAAGTAATCTTCCGTGCTGAAAGTTATTTCCCTTGCTGTTTACAATATCACAGCAGTTGACAATTTGCATTTAGACATTGATTGAAAGTAGACAGAGGAACATTTTTATTCCCAGTCATCAACACCTGCAGCCCCAACATCCAAACATCCAACTGCATCTGAACTGATTCCAGTTTTCCCCTTCATCCATCCTGCAAAATTGAACAATTACTTTGCAATTACACTGCCTTATTAAACATAGGATCCTGCTTCCCAATGCAGCATTATCTTTGGGAATGAAGAAGTAATCTGTTAAGTAATTGTTCATTTCTATTACTAGGTGTAACATCTCAACTGAGGAATGAGCAAATGGTCTCCCAGTTACTAAATATGTGCAAATCAAAAGCAAAGTAAACTGGAGACGAAAAACACAAAGAAAGAATGCCGGGAGCACTCAGAACTCACTTAGCTTCCAGGGGAAAAAGAATAACATGACTATTCCTTCTACAGGAAAGAGAAGTGAAAGGTGAACAAGAACTTTAGCAGAGGCAAAAAGGAGAGAGCAAAAAAAAAGTAATACGAAGCACAGAGAGGAAGCTAGTTCTGCAAAAATCTGTCAAAGAAACAAAGGTCTCTTAGATACTGTAAAAGATAATTTCCCTTCATCACCATTATAGAGTTCCAAGGAAGGAAATACATTGTGATGAGTTAAAAAGGCAATTAATACAAAATAAAAACACAATAAGCCTGTAGGTCAAGTCTGAAGTTAAAATAATATGTCAGCAGATGCAACCAAAAAGAGAAAAGCAGACTTACATTGAAACATAGACAATATCTTGTGCCACTAACACTGTGTTTTGATAAACTCTCTAGCACAAAGATAACCTCCCTTACTATCAAGCATTCTATTACCAAGGAGTTTTTAATCAGTCCCTGTGTGTAATGCAGTATCATGGTGTCCATATAGATGAATTCAAATTCCATCCCCAAATCAGGGGAATTTCAATTAAATTGATTAAGAAATCAAAATTGTAATCAATAACATTGAACTTGGATTGTCCTAAAACCCTATCTGGTTCCTTTAGGGAAAACAGAATCCTGAATGTGGGTGATTTCTTTTTACTACCCGCTGAAATATTCATAGGCAATTAGGGATGTGTCTTGCCAATGCCATTCACAATTCTTGAATGAATAAAAACAAATACAACATTTAATTTATCTTCAGGATATATTAGTTTTGTCACTCTCCTCATGGGAAGCAAGTAAAGATCTGATGGTTGTTTTGTTCATTGACACTTTCCATCAATTAGCAGAATGATTTTTTTTGCAACCCTCACTACCCCTAACACACAATCTGAGATCCCAAAACAAATTGTTACCATGCAACTTAAACTATCCATCCAATGTTCTTCCTACTTGGTATTATAATCGAGTCTTGCAATTACCAATTCAACTGTCACTTGGGAGTTTCTAACCCAATAGAAATAGAAAATATGATTCATTGAAAAACTTACCTCTTTGCACCTTTTATGTATGCTCTTTAGTAATTCAGTAAGTTTGGGAAGAGCGCCAGAAGTACATTTGGCCTACAAGTTATTAAAAAAAGAAATGTAATATTTAGAAATACTATTTTACGTGGAACATCTTAAAAGCAAAAACATCAGACAACAGATTTTCAATGCATTTATGCTAACTATGCCACATTTATCCGTTGCTTGATGAAATTTAGTTAAGTTATAAAATGAAGTATTTCTAAATAGATTTGCAATGTGCCTCAAGATAATGAACCTTCCCGTAATTTAATTCTTATTTTTGCTTTCCTGACTTTATCTTTAAAAGCCACTGCAATGGTGTCCGTAAACATTAATGAAGGAAAAATAAGAAGTTGTTTCTGGAACATTACTGTGGTTGAGCCGACAAGACTGGCGGAATTTTTTATATGAATTTTATACTTAAATTCCCCCTCCTCCTCACTTTAGCATTTGCTATCAGCCATCACGGATTGTGAGGTGCACTCCTGATGATGGAAAGAAGCTGCACATGGCCTCAGCTGGAGGCTATAATTTCAATTTCCATCAATGACTCTCTGTATTCACACCTACTGCAGCTGCCTATGTTCGAGTTTGCATCATCCTTCTATGGAGATAATCCAAAAGCTGGTAGAACTCATTCAATTGCTGAGTTTGCTCAAGCTGACTGCTGTGCAAGAGGTCAGATTTAAGCTCTCAGACTTCTTACTTGGGCTGGTGGCGTTCTACAAATCTTTCAGCCTGACTGTCTTTCAAGTTTCCAGAAATGCACAAACAAATACACATCCAGTAGCAGGTACCTTCAGCAAACTTGTAAGCTATTGACGTAAAGCCAAAGCTTCAGTAATATGTGGAACCGCAACATGTTCCGCGAACCATAATAACATCTGAAGGAACTGAATAAGTCTCCGTCACTTTCCAAAAATCAATTTTCATTGGCCACTTATTACAGCCTATTCTCCAGTAGTCACTGCAAACAGGTGTAGTTTCAGAATTGCCAAATATCCACTTAATTGCCTTGACTAACAAAAGGACCCAATGATCTTATCAGTTCATCGCCTTGCAATGTTTGTGCCTACGTGAAATGATAACTAGTATTCAGATGAGAATGTTCAGACAGGATGTAGTTGAAAACTGAGTAATAAAACAATTGCATTTTGCTTGTAACCTTGTTACAATACATCAGTCAGATTAAACTACTTTTCAGGTGAGGGTTACCCTGTGTCTTAGCACTTAGTCTTGTTCTTTTTTTATTTCACTGCCTATGAATAAACCTTGCAACATTTTGTAGTCCATCTACTGCTTCTGACACCAAATCCAGTCTCATGCTATGTCAACAGTGTCACACTGTATAACACTTGACCTGGTGTCCTGGAACTCTTGCATGTTAGAGCTTCTAGGCTTGTCTCTGTGGTTGCACCTTTCTGTCCATTTCTGACTAAAGTGTGAGA
Organism: Pristis pectinata; assembly: GCF_009764475.1. NCBI lineage: Eukaryota > Metazoa > Chordata > Chondrichthyes > Rhinopristiformes > Pristidae > Pristis > Pristis pectinata. The sequence continues at coordinate 13,424,117 of NC_067408.1, forward strand.
ACTTAATGACAACCACAGCGCAATAGTAAAAGACTGCCTTTAAGTAGCTGTGAATGCACAGTGTCACTGAACTGAGTATGTCAATAATAATGAAAGTTATGAAATGTGTAAATCTTTGCATGTAATCTAGAAAAACTCATACATCTGTCACTTCCCTTCCCACCTTCCAAAATGGAGCAAGAACAGGGTTGTGTTTATCCTTAAACCTATTTCTGATGTGATAAGTTAGTTATTGTAAACAATACTGAAAATCAATGCTTACCTTCAGATAGCTGGGAATTTGAAAATAGGTGTTCACCAGCTCCTGTAGGAGAAAAGGAGAATCAATTTTACTGTCAAGTGTCCCCACGGATAATTTCTACAAGCATTCTGACATGCATTTTTACGTTGCAATAAAATATGCTAAAGCAACTTACCCTAGGCAAATTTTGTTCCATTTTGTGAAAAGCGTTAATAATTTCATCAATTCGATTGTCAGCAAAAGTAGTGAACACACAACAACTGAGCAAAACCAGGCACAAGCGCATCATTTTCTTTCTCTGAGAGTTCTTCTTTCAGCTGCTTACTACAGGTTAAGAATGAACTGATTGTAATTTGTTCTGGCATGATAGGGTCTTTATATTCTTCAAAATTGCACAGGAAGTGAGATATCAGTTGGAAATTAAGGTGTGGGGTGAAAAGGGGAAATGCCACCTCTAGAGGTTACCATGGAATCCACCTTAACATTCAAAGCCATATTCTGAGTCACGACGCAATGATGAATACATGTCACAAGTACAGCAGAAGTCATTACATAATGGCATTGGCTCCTTTAAGTGTTTACGAATTGGAAAATCGTGAAACCCCATACATGTCAGTGTGCCTTAATCTAGCAGAATCAGTATCTGATAGGGGAAAAAAAAGACTTGCCACAATGTCCTTACACTAAAGAAAACCCAAGTTGAGCTGTGCAACACACTTAAAGACCACAGTTCTCACTTTGCCATTTGCAGCAACGACACTGAAGTATTTCCCTATTCCACGTAGTTTTTGGTGACGCTCAAAGGCATAGAAAATTATCCCAAGGAGGAAAATGGAAAAATGTGCAAAGTAACTATTTCTGCACTCATGCAATCAATGGATGAAAGTTTTAGGAGATAATTTGGCATTACGATTGTCAAATGTAGCAGCACTTGATTTATGCAAATACTTATAAGTAGCAAAAGTAGATTATCTGGTTTGTGGATCTTTATGTGGATTTTGTCCAAAGTAGTTACAATGCTGCTTTGAGATGGACTTAGGGAATTATCCCACAGTAATGAAATGAGTGCTAAATGCACAAGCCATTCTACTCTTTCCTTCTAAGATCTTGGACTTTAGAGTTGAAGGGGTTGAACACGTCCAAAATAAAAAATTGGTTAGCTCATCAAACCAAATAAAGTAAAATTTGGATCATTGTATTTTATCAAGGACATTCTAGATCAGGTAGACCACAAGGCAGAGCTTTTCAAACTTGATATTGGGCAGTAGGCACCTGACTAAATTGAGAAGCTAAGAAGATCAGAAATTATATATCATATTGAAGAATGTACCAAGCAAGTCTTATATATTCTTTCAAGACTGGAGGGATTCAGGTAAGATGAATCAGAATAATCTTAGATGCCATTTTTAATCTGGTTCACATGGAGCATGGATATCTGGAAGGAACTTACTAGTAATAGGATGGAGGAAGAAAATTCCAGCAAATCCATATGGGAGTAGGATGGTCTTTGAATCCAGAAATTCAACTTCATGAATGCTTGTAAAGCCTCAGTCTTAAAATTCCAATCTTTGTTTTTAATATAAAAACTGAAAATGCTGGACACAATGTCATTGTTTGACAGTCCCTTGCAACAGTATACAGTACAGCCCCTTGCTACTTCTGAAGTATCCTACATCCCTATAACTCTCTCAAATTTCCTGTCCTCTTGATCATTCCCAAATTTAACCACCCCACCGTTGGTTGATTTTCCTTCATCTGACAAGACCCCAAGCTCTGGATTTCCCTCTCCAAACCACGTCGTAGAACATCGAACATGGAACACTACAGCACAGTACAGGACCTTTGGCCCACAATGTTGTGCCTACATTTAATCCTGCTCTAATATACATCTAACCCTTTCCTCCCAAATGTTAACCTTTCCCTCCCATTTCTCTACCATTCATGTGGCTATCTAAGAGTCTCTTAAATGTCCCTAGTAAACAGTATCTGCCCCCATAACCTCTGCCGGCAGTGCATTCCATGCACCCACCACTCTCTGTATAAAAAAACTTAGCTCTGACATCCCCTTATACCTTCCTCCAGTCACCTTAAAAATTATGCCCCCTCATTTTAGCCATATTCGCCCTGGGAAAAAGTCCCTGACTGTCCACTCGATCTATGCCTGTTATCATCTTGTAACCTTTATCAAGTCACTTCTCATCCTCCTTCTCTCCAAACTGAAAAGCCCTAACTTACTCAACCTATCCTCATAAGACATGCTCTCCAATCCAGGCAGCATCCTGGTAAATCTCCTCTGCACCCTCTCTAAAGCTTCCACATCCTTCCTATAATGAGGTAACCAGAACTGAACACAATACTCCAAGTGTGGTCTAACCACAGTTCTATAGAGCTGTAACATTACCTCATGGGTCTTGAATTCAGTACCCCGACTAATGAAGGCCAACACACCATACGCCTTCTTAACAACCCTATGGACCTGCGTGGCAACCTTGAGGGATCTATGGACGTGGACCCCAAGATCCCTCTGTTCCTCCACACTGCTAAGAGTCCTGCCATTGACCTTGTATTCTGCCTTCAAATTCAATCTTCCAAAGTGTATCACTTCACACTTATCTGGGTTGAACCCCATCTGCCACTTCTCAGCCCAGCTCTGCATCCTATCAATATCCTGTTGTAAAATACAGCAACCTTCTACACTATCCACAACACCACCAACCTTCGTGTCATCAGAAATCTTACTAACCCACTCTTCCACATCCTCATCCAATTCATTTATAAATTTTGAATGAGACTTTCTGAATGAACCTTCCATGAAGAACCTTATCAAATGCCTTACTCAAATCCATGTACATCACACCCATTGCTCTACCTTCATCATTGTGCTTTGTCACATCCTCAAAGAATTCAATCAGGCTCGTGAGGCATGACCTGCCCCTCACAAAGCCATGTTGACTGTCCCTAATCAGCCTATGTTTCTCTATGCAGACTCGTTGGGCCGGAAAGGCCTGTTGCCACGCTGTAAATAAAAAAAATTTTAAAATGCCCATAAATCCTGTCTCTAAGAATCTTCTCCACCACTGAAGTAAGACTCACGGGTCTATAATTCCCAAGGTTATCCCTACTCCATTTCTCAAACAAAGGAACAACATTTTCCACCCTCCAATCATCTGGCATTACTCCTGTGCCAGTGAAGACGCAAAGATCATTGCCAAAGGTGCAGCAATCTCTTCCCTCACTTCCCATTATAACCTTGGATATATCCCACCCGGTCCTGGTGACTTATCTATCCTAATGTTTTTCAAAAGTTCCAACACATCCCCTTTCCTTATGTCGACATGCCCAAGCGCATCAGCCTGTTGTACGCCATCCTCACAAATGTCATCTCCCTCACTGGTAAATACTGAAGCAAATTATTTATTAAGGACGTCCCCTACCTCTTCCAGCTCCAGGCACATGTTTCCTCTTTTATCCCTGATCAGTCCTATCCTCACTCTAGTCATCCTCCTATTCTTCATGTACATGTAGAACGCCTTGGGGTTTTCCTTAATCCTACTTGCCAAGTCCTTCTCATGCCCCCTTCTGGCTCTCCAGAGTCCATTCTTAAGCTCCCTCCTGGCTACCTTGTAACTCTCCAGAGCCCTGTCTGATCAATGCTTTCTAAACCTTAGGTAAGCTTCTTTCTTCCTCTTGACAAGATATTCTACATTTTTTGTCAACCATGGTTCCTTCACTCTACCATCCTTACCCTGCCTCAATGGGACAAACTTATCCAGAACACCATGAAAATAATCCCTAAACAACCTCCACATTTCCACTGTGCATTTCCCCAGGAACATCTGTTCCCAATTTATGCTCCCAAGTTCCTGCCTAATAGCATCATAACTCCCCCTCCCCCAATTAATTACTTTCCCATATCATCTGCTCCTATCGTTCTCCAAGGCTATGGTAAAGGTCAAGGAATTATGGTCACTGTCTCCAGAATGCTCTCCCACCAAGAGATCTGAAACATGATCAGGCTCAATGTCTAGTACCAGGTCCAGAATGGCCTCTCCTCTAGTCGATCTGTCCACACACTGTGTCAGGAATCCTTCCTGGACACACCTAACAAACTCTCCCCCATTTATCCCCTTTACACTAAGGAGATGCCAATCAATATTAGGGAAGTTGAAATCACCCATGACAACTATCCTGTCATTTTTGCACCTCTCTAAAATCTGCCTCCCAATCTGTTCCACAGTGTCTCTGCTGCTTTTGGGGGATCTGTAGAATACTCCCAATAGAGTGATCACTCCCTTCCTGTTTCTGACTTCCACCCACACTGACTCAGTGGACTATCCCTCCAGGACATCCTCCCTTTCTACAGCTGTGACACTGTCCCTGATCAGCAAAGCCACTCCCCCACCTCTTTTACCTCTGCCCCTGTCGCTTTTGAAACATCTAAACCCCAGAATATCCAGCAGCCATTCCTGCCCTTGTGACAGCCAAGTCTCTGTAATGGCCACCACGTTGTAGTTCCATGTATTTACCCACACTCTAAGTTCATCACCCTTGTTCCTGATACTTCTCGCATTAGGCACATTTCAGCCCATCCAACTGACTGCAATTTTGCCCTTTCAACTGCCTACCCTTCCTCACAGTCTTTCTGCATGCTGCATCTACTTGTACACTAAATACACCAACCTCTGACCTATCACTCAGGTTCCCATCCCCCTGCCAAACTAGTTTAAACCCTCCCCAACAGTTCTAGCAAACCTGCCCACAAGAATATTGTTCACTCTACAGTTCAGGTGTAACTTCTTTATCTCTTTTTTTTCCTTTAAAGCATATCCTAGAACCCATCTCTCTGACTCTTTTGGTTATTTGCCCCTCTTTGCTTGAAAACACCCTTTGGAAGCACCATGGGGCATTTTTCTCCTTTATAAGCATAATTTAAATGGAAATTGGTATTGCTTTCATATAAAAGCATTAAGAAACAAAAAATGGGATTATTTTGGGATTTTACTTTAAGGTACCTCTTTCAGTGTTTACCATGCCATTGAAAACTGAGAAAAAAGGTGGACCCTGAAGTTTTGTGGGACCTCATGGTCTCCTGTTTTAATCCCATCTGGATACCTGCAGAGTTCTGGGGAAGCAACATAAGACTCATTTTGAAATTACAAAAAAAATCGGATGCTGAGAAGCTAAGCAAGAACAAAAATGCTGGAAAGACTCAGCAGGTCAGGCAGCATCTGTGACAGAGCTAAGTTTTCTGATCAAAGACCCTTTGTCACAGATGCTTCCTGACCTGCTGTGTATTTCTAGTATTTCCATTTTCATTCCTCTACATCTGTTTCATTAAATCTCCCTGGAATTACAAACAAAAATGGAACTCTCCAGAGTCGACAACTTTCACCTACTTGCTATCTGATGACATGGTGCACTAATACAAACATGTGCTGCACCCCCGAGAGTTTTCTAACTCAGGCTGTAATTCAATGGATTACCTGGTGGACAGAGAGAAATTTGGTGGAAGAATCACCCTTTCTCCCTGAGTAATTTGTCCCAGATTGTATAAGCAAAAGTGCTCCCTCCCCAACTGCTGGATTGCCTGCTTCAGCTGAGCTACCGGGGGTGTGCTGGGGGAGGTGAAATGTTTTCTCCGCAGGAAAGGAGGATCAATTTAATTCCTGCCTTGATTACTGGTGGCCACCTAAGTAGGTTAAAATGGTGACCTGAAAAATGATTGGAGAGAATCAAGATAAAATAAATATGCATTGTCCATTCTTTGATTAGAACATAGAACAGGAACAGGCCTTTGGACCACAATGTTGTGCCAAACTAATTAAGCTAATGCCACCCAATTAAACTAATCCCTTCTGGTTGCACATAGTCCATATCCCTCCATTTTCTGCACATTCATGTGCCTATCTAAGAGCCCCTTAAATGCCTCTATCATCTCTGCCTCCACTAGCCCCGGCAGCACATTCCAGGCACCCATAGCTCTCTGTAAAAAAACTTGCCCCCAACATCTCTTTTGAACTTTCCCCCTCTCACCTTAAATGTGTGCCCTCTTGTATTAGGTATTTCAACCCTGGGAAAAAGATAGCAGCTCTCTATCTGTCTCTCTCATAATTTTATAATCTTCTGTCAATTCTTCAGCCTGCGTCACTCCAGAGAAAACAAGCCTAATTTGTCCAACCTTTTCTTATAGCACCTGCCATCTAATCCAGGCAGCATCCTGGCAAACTTCTTTTGATTGTACAGCTTTGAAGAACATTTGAAATATCTTGCAGGTTCTCACAGAAATTTAGATAATATTTTGATATGACTATCTTTCAAAATTGGGTTGATGGCTTCAGATAAATCTTTGTGATAAACACAAGTATCATTCGTTTGAAAACTGCAGTCTAAGCAGCACTTTGGCTATATGGTGAAGAATATAACATTTCATAAATTCCCAATGAATACACAGTCAGCAACAACAAAGTCCATGATGTAATTTCCCTAGCAGAATTAATTTCCCTTTAAGAGTTCTAGAAACACAAAACAGGAGCAAGATATTAAGTTAGGCAGTGAATTAGAACATGAGTGAACTGTATCTTAATTTTGCTTTATGAAGGAAGTAGAAGGTGGTAGTTTCAGATTTTTGCACAGCTTCCTAATATCACTTCATTTTCTAATTTTAAAATTATGCTTAAGTTTCTCACAATCAGCCTCCACTAATCATCCTCTACCCATCCTGTGCACATCAACTTTGCACTACAGGAACTATTGAGTATTTTACGATGAAGCTATGTCATTTTTCAATTTTGTATTGTAGGGTATTCAGGATGATGTTCTCATTGAGTCATAAAGTCACACAGCACCGCAGCAGGACCTTCAACCAACATGTCCATACTGACCATCAACTACCCAGCCACACTAATCCCATTTACCAGCATTTGGTCCATAGCCTTTTATGTCTTGGCAATTCAAATGCTCATCTAGATACTCCTTAAATATTGTGAGAGTACCCACTTCTACCACCCATTTAGTCAGTTTGTTCCAGATTCCAACCACATATTGGGTGGAGACATTCTTCCTCAGATCCTCTCTAAGTGTCTTCCCCCTTACCCTAAACCTTTGTCCTTTACTTTTTGGCACCTTTGTTATAGGGAGAAGTTTCCTAATATCCACCCTCTCTATGCTCCTCATAATTTCGTATTCAGGCACCTTCAGAGATTCTTGGACTTGTATGCCGATGTCTCTCTGTTTCTCAATTTTCCCTTGGGCCCTACCATTCATTGCATATGTTCTAAAATGACAATCTCTGGTCATTTAAACTATTTTAAATTCTTCTTGTTATGTGGATTTCCAGAAGGATAAGAAATTAAAATGCATATTGATTATGATAGTTCACAATTCCCAAAACTGGAATTGTTCTGTGAGCAAATAGCATTCTGTTGTCTCCCTGCACTGCACTTTCTCTGTAGCTGTTATGCTTTATCCTGCATTCTGTTACTGTTTTACCTTGTACTATCTCAATGCACTGTGTAATGAATTGATCTGTATGAAGTGGTTTGCAGGACAAGCTTTTCACTCTACTTTGATAAATGTGACAATAATAAACCAATTCCAATTCCAATTCCAATTTTTCTTTTTACCATATAGCACACCACTGGTTCAATGCGCTGTACTTCTGATGTCATATGCACCAAACAAAAAGAAAGTGAGTAAAGCATGAGAGGGTGAATGCCAGGTTTAGGGTAAGTGGTCCAGTAAGCATTCTCTGGACAAATGCACAGAGTATGAGTAACAAACTGAATGATTTGTTAGCATAAATGTAACCTTGGGCAGTATGACATGATAGCGACCACGGGATCATAGTTTCATGTCTGCCAAGAAGAGGCAGTAAGGATACCAGGCTGAGGTCTACAAGATAGGTTATAGAAACAATAGAAAGGTAGGAGTATGCCTAACAAGTGAACATGAAGTCACTTTGATGATTGAAGAGGATTTACCAAGACAGTAGGGACTTTACGAGTAGAACTAAGAAACAAGAAGTATTTAAGACTGAGAATCATGGAATCATAGAAACGTACAGCACAGAAACAGCCCTTTTGGCGCAACTTGTCTTAGCCAACCATGGTGCCTATCTAATGTTAATCCCATTTGGCCTGTTTCCCAGTACATCCTGTACCTGTCCAAATGAATTTTAAATGTTGTAAGTGTTTACTCCTCCACCACCTCCTCTAGAAGCTCATTCCAGATATTCAACACCCTCTGTGTGAAAAATGTACCCCTCAGATCTCCTTTAAATCTCTCCCGTCTTATCTTAAACCTGTGCCCTCTAGTTCTAGACTGTCCTGCCTTAGGCAAAAGACTCTATCTATCCTATCTCTGCCCCTTGTAACTTTATAAACCTCTGCAGGATTACCCCTCAGCATCTTACACTTCAGTGAGAATAAATCCTGCCTATTCAATCTCTCCTTATAACTACAGCCCTCCATTCTGGGCAATGTCCTGGTGAACCTCTTCTGTGCTCTGTCTATTGCTACCACATCCTTCCTTTAGTGTCACAGCCAGAACTGTACAGAGGCTGTTAGGAGCAGCTGTAAAGTGATAAACATATAATCTCAGAAATCATACATGGAAAGCTTCTAATGGCAAATTATAATTTTTATATAGATATAAAAACATAAGAAATGGGAGAAAAAAGTAACTATCCAGCTCTTCTTGCCTATGCTGGCATTCATCAATATCATGGCTGATCTACCTTAGCATAATTTTCCAGCACCAGCCCCAAAAGACCAAAAAATCTATTGACCCCTGTTTTAAATGAACGCTATGAATGAGCCTCCATAGCGATACAAGACAGAGAATTCCAAAGGTTCACTACCCTCTACAGGTTGCCTACAGAGAACTGGGCAAATCTGAGAATGGTAAAAGAAAAGATCAGTGGAGATGTTAAAGATAAGATAAGATATCCTTGTTAGTCACATGTACATCGAAACACACAGTGAAATACATCCTTTTGCGTAGAGTGTTCTGGGGGCAGCTCGCAAGTGTCACCACGCTTCCAGTGCCAACATAGCATGCCCACAACTTCCTAACCCGTATGTCTTTGGGATGTGGGAGGAAACCGGAGCACCCGGAGGAAACCCACGCAGACACGGCGAGAACCTACAAACTCCTTACAGACAGTGGCCAGAATTGAACCCGGGTCGCTAGCTCTGTAAAGCGTTATGCTAACCACTACACTACCGTGCCTACTGTACCATGACATTAAAAAGAATTTAATGTCATTTTGATCTTATTTATGCACCCAAGAAACAAGAACAAGAATTGCAAAAAGTAAAGCCACAGGTGAATAAAGACATATTTGGACAAAGGAATATTTTCAAACTCAGAGACAATGGAAGATCCTGGCAAAGGAAGGAGATATAAAACACACAGGAAAATACAATAAAACGAATAGAACTATGAAAAAGCAAAATGAAACGAAACCACCAAGAGAAATTAAATCAACAGTTTGCTTTTATATTCAGACAAAGAAAGTGGGCAGAAAAAATGAAAACTGGCATTCTCAGAAGTTTTTCTTCAAGAAGTTAATAACCAATAATGATCTTGCAAGGCAGCATCTTGGGAGAGAGAAAAACAGCATGAACATTTCAAGAGAATGACAATCTATCAACCTTGTTAACTCTGTTCCTCTTTGCATCAATGCTACCTGATCTCTTAAGTATTTCTGTCATTTTCTGCTTTTAGTTCAGATTTACAGTATCTGCAGTTCTTTTTATTGGTATTGGTACTGGTATTGGTTTATTATTGTCTCTTGTACAGAGGTACAGTGAAAAAGTTATCTTGCATACCTTTATACAGATCAATTCATTACACAGTGCATTGAGGTAGTACACGGTAAAAAATAATAACAGAATACAGAGTAAAGTGTCACAGCTACAGGGAAGTGCATTGCAGGTAGACAATAAGGTGCAAAGTCAAAGTAGATTGTGAGGTCAAGAGTCCATCTCATCATTTGAGGGAACCCATAAGACTAATCACCATGGGATAGAAGCTGTCCTTGAGCTTGGTGATATGTGCCTTCAGGTTCCTGTATCTTCTGCCTGATGCAAATAATGATCTTTACTGGTTGATTGTCCTTGTTATATATCCCTCTATTCCAAGGTTATCTGCTGCACATATGGATTTCTATATTTATAGTAGCTTCAGAAACGATTTGCAAACTGTGGTCATGGATCAAAGAGAATTATTTTCACCCTGTTCTGGACCACTAGAAAAATTTTAAAACCTCATGTACCCTGAAAATTAAATGAGTATAAATCTATCTTTAGAAATTGAAATTATGGGATTATATGTTACACCTTAATTTGGCCTTTCACACATCTCAATATTCCTTCAAACTTGGATATTCGAATCGCTTATTCTATCACTATCTGGCTTAATCACTGAGCCATGAAAGATTAAATTAACCAACTTTGTCTTAAACCCTTATGTATCTGGGATTTATTCCGGTTGTTAATATATTTTGTGGATAAGTCTTGATTTACTGGATACTCTTTATATATATTTAATGATTATGCTCACATTTTGTTTTTTTCTGCAGTTTTGCCAATGGCATAGCAAAACACAAAGCATTAAGAGCATCTATTGCATAACAATGGAGTGCAACTATTGCATAAGATTGTTTTCAAGTCAAGTCGAGTTTATTGTCATAAACACACGTACGGTGAAGTATATGTACAATGAAAAGATTACTTGTAGCAGCATCACAGGTACGTTGGTTCAGACAACACACAGAACATAAATTATACAGAAATTATACATGAATTATACATCTGTTGTGATCCATCAGATCCCCTGTGTAAACTGAATTTCACATTTCTCTGAATCTACCGGTGCTATCCAGGAGGGACCCTATCACTTTAGTATGGGTTTGAATATTGACAAACCCTGACAGAATCAGCTTTCAACGAAGGCACATAGGTTTATTTGAAAGAAATCTGCTTTGTATTGACAGTGGCATCCTGTTTGGTTTCATTCTTGATATAGATGAGTAGGTACTTCAATTATATTTTGGTCTCTGAATTTAGAATCAGATCACCCAGGCATTGCCTTTCCAGTAGTTTTTTTTGAGGAGTCTCACACCATCTCTAACTGACATGAAAAACCATAAACCGTTTAAGAACAATACAGACCAATCAAACAACCAGGAAACTACCCAAGACTTAGGTCTCCAGGGCTACACATCTTTCATTAATATTTGACTGTGTTGCCAGATATCAGACAGGTAAGAGGTAAAGTATGAGGGATACAATTAAATCTGCACTTTTCCCTTACTTTGTCAAATCATGATTGTGAAAAGCAATTGCAAAGTAGTATCTCAGCTAGGGAGGATGTGTGCTAGTCTGGTACCCACAAGTGCAGGAGGAAATTCTGCAACAGATTTGTAATCTTTTCCTCCATGATGTACAACATTGAAGGTGAAAGTGGGTTTCATGCCCTTCAGTATTATCATGCCACCAGATCTGTCATATTCCCCCAAGCATGGCAGTGGTGAATTTTAAATTTGGTGAAGCAAACTGGAATTTTTTTTTAAGTTAACATTAGTAACAATGACAATGAAACTGACTGATGGGGGAAAAAAAGTTATTTCAAACTCTGATGTCTTTCATGGGAGGAAGTCTGCTTCTCTACATGGTTTGGCCTGTCTGTGACTTCAGAACCACAGCAATCTGGTTGACTCTAATGCTCTAATGAGCCATTCAGCTGTAGAGCAGGCAGAGGACAAAACTGAAAAGACCACCAGATATCGACCTAGACCAAATTCAGTCATGGAAAAGTCAACCCCAGCCGAGCCTGGTCAACTTTTCCAAAGCCTCGTCACAGATATCCATGGAGAAGTTGTCCCACAGATTAGCTAGGCAACAGATTGATATACAGTAGTTGTACTCATAAAATGATAGCTTACAATGTGTTTCCATCACTTTTCCTGGGTACCACCTGTCCCACTGGTAGGACCAACCCATCAGAGGGCATGGCACAGTGGTATACAGACAGGAATGAGTAGCCTTCAATGTTAACTCCAGACTCCATGATGTCCTTATTTAAGGAAGAAGATAACTGCTTTGAAGGAGTTCAGAGAAATTTACTCTACCAATACAGGGGCTCCCTGGTTTAAGGAAAACCTGACTTACAAAAATCCGACTTTAAGCATATTTTCCCAGACTCTGCTTTTAGATATAGTACTCGAACCTCTTCACCAGGAAACAATGCAGAGATTGCCCAGAGAAAAAGCCAATTCTGTCTCCAACTCTTCTTCAGGTAAGATCAAACATTACAAACCCCAAGCCACTACTCGTCTGTGCACACTTTCTTTTATTAAACTGCCAATAGTTTTCTCACTGATTAGCAGATCAGCTCCCCCAATCACTTCTCCAGGGCTGCACTCAGACAAACATTTCTCACAGTTCAGTTGTTGATAACAACTCCTATCATCCACGTTGACCTTCCCCTGTCTAGTCTTTGTAAATCAGTCCCCAAGGTCTGTTGAGGCTAAAAAATTTACATCATGATTTGGGGGAAATTTGTTCATTTCTGACTTACAGAAGATAGTTCCCAGGGACAGAACTATAACATAACCCAGGGACACCCCCCACCCCCCCCCCATGACTTAAATGGACAAGTTATTTATAAGGGAAAATTGATAGGCTGGGTTTTATCCTTTGGTGTCTATAAAAGTGAGAGGCAGTAGTGCACTACCATCTTTGCATCATTCTGTTGTTTTTGTGCTCCAAGCTGCATTTATTGTTATACTTATTATTACCATTTATTATTGCCATGAGTTTCACACAAGCAAGGAATTTCATTGCACCCTGGTGTATATGGTAATAAATTCATCAGAACTGATCTGATAGTAACACCGATTTTTTTACTGTTATTATCACATCACTAATATTGCCAGCTTAACTCATTTCATAGCATTATAGAATTGTACAGCTTAGAAATGAAACCTTTCAACCCACCTCATCCATGCCGACTGTGATACCTGGCTACACTAGTCCCATTTGCCCAATTAGACCTGTATCACTCTGTGTCTTTCCCACCCAAGTATCTGTTCAAACACTGTTTAAACATTCTAATTGTATCTGCCTCCTGTACTTTCTCTGGCAGCTTGTTCCAGATATTCACTGCCCTCCATGTCAAAAACTTACCTCTCGGATTTCCTTTAAATTTCACTCCTCTCACTCTCAGCCTATGCCCTCTAGTTCTGGACTCCTCTGCCCTGGGAAAATGTTCTGACTGTCTATCCTATCTATGGCACTCATAATTTTTTAAACTTCTATAAGTTCACTTCTCAGCCTCCTGTGTTACAATGAGAATAGATCCAACCTATCCAATCTCTCCTTATAACTACAGTCCTCCATTCCAGGCACAGTGCTGGTGAATCTCTTCTGCACTCTCTCGATTGCTACCACATCCTTCCATCCTACCAATCAGAACTGTACACAACACTCTAAGTGCGACCCAGGCAATGTTTTGAACAATTGCAATATGACATACTGTGGCATCAGGTTACCCTGTGAAACTGAAGTCAATACATATCCAGGGGAAAATGCTCATTATTTGGAATCATACTTCACATAAAGGAATATGATTGAGATTATTGGTGCTTAATCATCTCCACAGCAGGACACTGCTTCACGATTTCCTCAGAGGAATGATCTAGGAATGACCATCAACCTTCAGCTGTTTCATTAATGCCTTCCTTCTCTCATCAGGTCAGAACTGGCAATGTTCAGTGATGACTGCATGATGTTCAATTCCATTCAAAACACCTCAGCAAGTATGCAACCCATGCCTGTTTGTAGCAAGATCCAGACAATGTTCAGGCATGGACTGATAAATGGTATGTAGGGTTTGTGTCACCAAATTGCCAGGTAATGACTATTTCCAACAAGAGACTATCTAACTATCAATCCCAGATATTCAATGGCATTATCATAATTACCCCAGCATCAATATCCTTGAGGGGTGCACCATTGAACAGCAACTTAACTAGGTCAGTCACATATATACTGTACACTGGGTAAAAATCACGTTGATGCTAGAGAAACTCAGCAGGCCAGGCAGCATCAGTGGAGAAAAGCAGACTGTCAACATTTCGGGTCAGGAGCCTTCCTCAGGACTGAAGATAGGAAAAAGGGAAGCCCAATATATTGGAGGGAAAAGCAGAGCAGTGATAGGTGGTCAAAAGAGGGAAGGTGGGGTGGGCACAAGGTGGTGATAGGTAGATACAGGTAAGAGATAGTGATAGGCAGGTGTGGGGGAGGAGGGAGAGCAGATCCACCGGGGGATGGGTCAAAGGTAAGGAGAGAAAGGGAAAAAAGTGGGGCAGAAAAAAGAGAGATAGGCCAGGAAAGGGAAGAGAGAAGCATGGTGGGGGGGGGGGTTTGTGGGGAAGGGAGGGATTACTTAAAGCGAGACAATTCAATCCCCGCCCTTCCCCACAGCCCCCCACCTCCCACCATGCTGACGGAACATATCTCAGAAACCTGATGAATCAGAAAATCTTAACATTTGATAAACTCATTAGGCTTCATTTATCTTTTAAGAATTAAACATACATGCCCAGAAATGTATCCCCAGTCAGTTGTACTAAATTTGGTAAATAGTTAATTAACATAAATTTGAAATGAAGTTGCAACATACTGACATGACTATACAGTATTTTTGACTTGGGATGAATTTCTAGCAAGCTAATTAATTTGTGTATTGTTATTTCAGTGCAATGTGTGGAGAAATACATGTTTATATTGCTGAGAATGAATCACTTAGAGAAACATTACTACAGTGGGATGGTCATGGAGGATGGTACTATCAATATTGTACTGAGAGTACAGACCAATTCCCAATACTGTTGTAGGTGTCTGCTGTTGGGGAATATACTGTATAATTCTAATGTTGATACAAATAATGCATGTACAGACATTACATTAAAAGCACCAGAGTCACCTGAACATTTCCATGCTAGTTTACACCTAATAATTGCAAATTGCTGTTCTCTTACCTATTTACATGGAACAATGCAAAACTAGTACATTAAGAATGCCAGTCTGATAAAATGCCATGAGCCTTAAGCATTAACTCTGTTTGTTCCTCCACAGATGCTGCCTGACTATCTGACTATTACCAATATTTTGTGCTTTTATTTCTCATTAAATGCAGCAGCTCTAAGATAAACACTTTGTAAAGATTATATGTCAGTATTTATGCTATATTTGGATTACTTTCATGCTTAGCGTCAATTGTTCATTTTATTTTTTGACACAATTCCCCACTGAGAGAGGGAAGGTAAATGGGCTAGTTCCACATTAATAGTTGCTGTACTTAGGGCGGAAGGTTTGCCTGTGGCAGTAAGTGCATGCAAGAGGATTGGCCAATGTTTGAACTCACCCACCCAGGTTCAGATTCATTGAAGTCAACTGAACAAAATGTGCAGAGGTTAGTACAATCTTATATTCATATTGCAATATCTGAGTGCAGAATACAAGCTGATTTACTTTGCGTGATCACCCTCTCAGTGAGGAAATGAAGAATTTGGTGTAGATCGCCTAGGATGCAATAATTCTACCAGAACTGAACCTAGGCATTAGGATTCTAAAAATTTAGAAAGAAAAAAGAACTTTCTCTGCTTACCAATTAAATGGACATTATTCTGAGACTATCCTCCCACCAAGGGAAACATCCTCGCAGCATCTTACCTATCTAGCTCATTTGGAATCTTATGTTTAAAATATGATAACTGCTCATTCTTTCAAATTTGAGATAGAACTAATCCAATGTGTGTTATTTTCCTCTTAAGATTAGCCCTGTCAACCCAGGAACCACTCGATTGAATTTTTGCTTCTCTGCCTCTAAGGCAAGCTTATGTTTCCTAACTTAAGATAAGATAAGATATCTTTATTAGTCACAAGTACATCAAAACACACAATGAAACACATCTTTTGCATAGAATGTTCTGTGGGCAGCCCGCAAGTGTCGCCACACTTCTGGCACCAACATAGCATGCCTACAACCTTCTAACCCGTACGTCTTTTGGAATGTGGGAGGAAACCGGAGCACCCAGAGGAAACCCACGCAGACAGGGGGAGAACGTACAAACTCCTTACAGACAGTGGACGGAATTGAACCTGGGTCACTGTGCTGTAAAGCATTATGCTAACCGCTACACTATTTTACACAGTACTGCAAACGTGGTCTCACTATTGCCCTGTACAGTTGCAGCAAGACAAACCTACTTTGTTATTCCATCCTTCTTGCAATAAAGGCCAATTTTACCATCCTAATTACTGACTCTACCTGCATACTGCCTTTCTATGCTTCTCATATCCTTTAATATACTTGGTTATCAAAAATTAACAGTGACCTAGCATTATTTGTTGTTTGCAGGATAGAGTTCCAATCTTCGACCACTTTTTGCATGCCCAAATGTTGTTTACCATCACTTCTAAAAGGTTTAGCTCTAAATTTAGATTTTGCCCCAAGTCATAGACTCAAAGCCAGGGGAATATTTACTATTTATTCTATAATTCCTGTAATTTCTTGAAAACTTCAAGCAAATCATCACTTAGCCATTAAGATTCCAGGATATCCAATCTCACCTTGGTTGTTATAATCTCACCTCACACTTAAGCTTTCTGTTCAAAATGATTCAATCAGATTCATCTTTCATGACTTGCCCTTTACTAGTCCATGTTGTCTCTCTGTCAAGGTACTTAAGTTCTATTTATTTCCTGACAACAGGTGTTTACGTATCATATTGGCACTTGCAGTTTTCCCCTGTTCAAAGGAATAGTTTCCGACTTTGGAAAATTATAGTTAGAGAAGCTTCCTTTAGATAAAATAAGATAAGATCTTTATTAGTCACATGTACATCGAAACACACAGTGAAATGCATCTTTGCGCAGAGTGTTCTGGGGACAGCCTGCAAGTGTCGCCACACTTCTGGCGTCAACATTGCATGCCCACAACTCCTAACCTGTACATCTTTGGAATGTGGGAGGAAACTGGAGCACCCGGAGGAAACCCACGCAGTGTGTTTAAAACCCATAAATAAAAATGATCTCATTCTCAAGGTTTGTCACAGTTTAACACCATTCTTTCCTTCATCCTTGTTACATTGTTCTTGCTAAGTTGAAGAGATCCTGCCTTTGATTCAATATTAGATTTCTTGTAATGAGCAATATCTCATCTTTGACTATAAATACCATCGCAGAGTAATCCTACAACATGCCTACAGGTTACTTTTTATTTACATTTACCCTTTCATTATTATCTATTTCTAAAGGATACCAATGGTCCCGTTGTCCACTTTTTCCTAATATAATTTGTAAGATATTTAGAGTTAACTTTGACAAACTTTGCAAGCATCTTTTCCTATCCCCTATCCACAGTACTAAACATGTGTTTTGTTCATTCGATGGAAATCATCATGAGATATTTTGATAAAAATGATAAAGTTTGATGTAGATTTAATTTCTTTCTGTTCAGTCTAGAAGTAGCAAATCCAACACATATTATATGTGGAAAATGCTGAAAATACTCAGAAGGTCAGTTGGTGTCTACATATATACATAAAGGACAGGAGGGGTTAAAGGTTTGGGTGGATAGCCTTCACTGGATCTAATGCAAATTGACAGGATTTGCAGAATTTTGCCTATTTATTCCTGTGTATATTTGCCTGCACATTATTATGATACCTGGAACATGTATCCTGCTTTGAATATTTGACTTGCTCTTTTGGCAGAAGAGCATTCAGAATCCATTGTATTCAAAGTATTGCTTTTGAGGTGTTGCTGGAGCAGAAGGATGCTGCAGAATTCTTTTTGTTCCATTCCTAGTTTTCAAATTAAGACAAGGTGGTTTTCTATGACATTCCAGATCATACTGGCTTCTCAATCACCTAACAGCACTCATGAAAATGCTGCAAAAGATTGTTTATGAAACATTGTTGACTGCTCAGTGTCAAGTGAAACATTCTGGAAATTCTGGTGTCGTCCTGAATGGCCAAATTTTCCACATGTTGAAGCTTATTTCACACTTTGCATGATCACGCTAAACATAAGTTGCTAGTGATGAGAAGCACTTGGTCAAAACTTCAGCGTGTTTTTCTACAATAAGCAGTAAAACCAATCTTTTTGTAAGGTGTAAAGCAATGTTACAACGCACGTGTTGTTCTGTGATGCATTCATTGTTGTCAATGCTAATTTGCAATCTTTACGTTCCATTATTGAAAGAAAGGCAAACAATCAGAACTTGTATTCTCATTGCATCTTTCACAATGTCAAGGCATCCCCAAGCCAATGAAGAATTTGATTCTAATCCATCCACAAGTCAACGTCGTGTCCATCTGTTCATATGGTCTGTTTCAAAGAATAACAGAGGATTTTTCTCCATTGTTCTGAGGGCATAGTTTATCCTTCAACTAACACAGCTCAAACAGATGAACTGCTTACAAGAATATGCAATGTTTAAATGCACTGTTAGTGCTTAAAAGCAGCATATCAAAACCCCGTGCTTATTTGTTGCATTACAACAGTAGCTGCAAAGTATCTTCAGACACTCTGAGCTTGAGGAAGGTGATGCATAAGCACAAGTCTTTTTTTTCCTTGCTGAATAAAGTACCATATTGCAAAATCAATGCTTAGTTATTGACCTGCAATGTTCATTTTCCCAGTGTGAAGCTTGACTATCGTTTATTATGGCTAATATCTGCAATAGATAAGAGAAAGAAAAAGAATAGAACAAAATACAACTCTACCCCTCTAACCTCCCTTTGATCTATGACCTAAGCAAATGTACTTAATTATTACAGTCATCTATGTTATGACATCTAACCTATCATTCTTAGGCAATAATGTTAAGGATCTAATTTGAAAAATAACTTCTGGTTGTTGAAAAAAATGTTTTTTGATTATGTAGTGCATTGTTTTTAACAGTTAAAGGTACTATATTGTGCATGTTGCACGATTATGTTTGAGAACATATCAATAAGTTGTCTTGAAGCATATGCCATAAATTGTCCCTTCCTTTTTTACACTGGGTAATCAAATCAAAGTATACATAGATTTATGTAGTTTCTATCAAAATATCTAAAAGTGCTTTACACCTTTTGTAGTGTTTGTTCTAGTAAGGTTATATTATTTAAAGGTAACACCGAAGAACAGAGTTGTGAAACAGAAAATGCCGTAACTAATTTGAACCCAGAAATCTTCCACAACAGCAATGCGATAACAAAATGATATTGAAGGAAGGATAATACCAGCTGGAGCACTGGACTCATCTACCCTACTTGTCTCGTTATGAGATCTCTTGTATTTCCAATTCCAATTCCAATTTAAATGAAAGGACAGCTGGGGCCTCAGTTTAATCCCTTGTCCAAGAGATATCACCTATGACCGTAAACCACACCATTAGTCCTGGACTAGAGTGTCAAGCTAATATCTAAATAGTTACTGTATATAATCACATGTCATTGAAATAGCTCATATTATTTGAAAAGACTGAACGTATGGTAGAGTGGGTGAGGTAGGGTGCGTGAGTAAGACTGAACATGTGGTAGAGTGGGTGAGGTAGGGTGCATGAGTAAGACTGAACATCTGGTAGAGTGGGTGAGTAAATTTGTAGACAACACAAAGATTGGTGGCGTTGCAGATTGCATAGAAGATTGCCAAAGGATACAGCAGGATACAGATCAGTTGCAGATATGGACAGAGAAGTGGCAGATAGAGTTTAATCCAGGTAAGTGTGAGGTTCCTCACTTTGGGAGATCCAACATAGGATCTTTTGCAGGATGGCAGGATGGCAGGAAGGCACAATGGCAGCATCCTTAGCAGCATTGATGAACAGAGGGATCTTGGGGTCCAGGTACATGGTTCCCTAAAAGTGGCTACACAAGTCGATAGGGTACTAAAGAAGGCATATGGCATGCTTGCCTTCATTAGTCAAAACATTGAGTTCAACAGCCAGGAAGTTATGTTACAGCTTTATAAAACTCTGGTTAGGCCACATTTAGAGTATTGCATTCAATTCTAGCCACCTTATTATAGGAAGGATGTGGAGGCTTTGGAGGGGGTGGTAGAGGAGGTTTACCAGGATGCTGCCTGGTTTGGAGGACATGTGCTATGAGGAGAGGTTGGACAAGCTGGGGCTGTTTTCTCTAGAATGGCGGAGGCTGAGAGGAGATTTCATGGAAGTTTATAAGATTACGCGGGGCATAGATAGAGTAGACACCCAGTATCTTTTTCCCAGGATTGAAATGTCTAGCACTAGAGGGTGTGTACTTAAGGTGAGAGGTGGAAAGTACAACGGAGATGTGCGAGGCAAGTTTTTTTTACACAGAGAGTGGTGGGGACTGCCAGCGGTGGTGGTCAAGGCAGATAGCATAGGAATGTTTAAAAGACTCTTAGATAGGCACATGAATATGCAGAGAAGGGACGGATATGGTCAATGTGTGGGTAAAAGAGATTAGATTAATTAGGAGTCACTGGTTTAATTAGTTCGGCACAACATCACGGGCTGAAGGGTTGTGACCATATGCTTTCCATTCCAGGTTACTGCCAGCATATATCAGAATGAATGCCCAGTAATTGAGAGTTTGTGGCAAATAAAATCAAAAGTCAAACAGTAAAACTTCTTCCATTTACTTGCTCTGAAAGAATTAAGAGAGTTGTTGTCTAGAGGGATAGTTTGAAACTTGGCAGTGTGGAGCAGTTACAAAAGGCTGATGTTTTTGAGAGTAACACATTAACATCCACTCAGCAGGTCAGGCAGCATGTGTGGAGAGGGAAACAGACTTCACGTATCAAGTCGAAGACCCTTCGTCAGAACAGGGAGAGAGAAAAAGGCAAGTAAAAGTCCAATTATCCAGCACCCTTGGGAATTTGGCGGCCCCAGACAGCAGATTTTCTGGACTACTGAACGTTATTCCCACTAATACACCAACACACTTTTATTACACTTTTCTTACATGTTACACAGTAGTGTAATAAATTTTCCAGTCAACCCGGTGAGTTTGAAGGCAGTGGAGGAAACAGAACCCCATGAGTTTCAACTTGTAAGTCAAAATAGCTCCTTGTCAAAACAAGCACACTGGACCTGACTAGTACTCCAGACCATGGCTCTGGCCGTGAACCTGACCATAGGTGTTCCCGACCTTGACCCCAGTTCCAGCCGCAAACACTCTCATTAAAGCTCAGCCAACCTCATGTGTGCACAGATCCACAGATAGTAAGCTCACAGTTAACAAGAACTTAACGTACTAAGGAGTGAGCCAGTTGCTGAACCGTCAGGATTTCAAAACAATTAGATACTGGATTATCAAAGTTTTACTGTAATTTGCAGAAAGAGTCAGAGAGGGATGGATGGGACAATGAGAATCTGTCATAGGATGAGGTTGGGGTTGTCATAGTGATATGTTGTTGATGAAGTTAGCTGGCTGATAGGTTGAGGACAATTAAAGAGAAACACAAAAACAAAGGAACATAAAAGCTATGAATTACAGAGCTGCAAGGGCTAGACAGGGTAGATGTTGAGATGTTTTTGCCAGTGAGAGGAATCTTGAATGAGGGGACATAGCTACAAGATAAGCACTGTCTTTTTCCAAGGGTTGGGGAATCAAGAACTAGAGGGCAAAGATTTAAGATTTAGAGGGAGAGATTTAACAGGAACCTGAGGGGCAGCTTTTTCCAACCCAGAGGGTGGTCAGTCTATGGAATGAGCTGCCAGAGGAAGTGGTTGAAGCAGGTACTGTACATTAACAACATCTAAAGGACATTTGGACAGGTAGATGTATAGGAGAGGTTTAGAGGGATATGGGCCAAGCACAGGAAAATAGGGCTAGCTTGGATTGGAATCTTAGTCGGCATGGACCAGTTTGGCCAAAGGGCCTGTTTCCGTGCTGTATGAGTCTATAATTCAATGTTGGTCAGTTAAAACTGAAGTACATGGAAATTTCTTCCCACAGAGGGTGGTGAATCTCTGGAATCCTCTGCCCTGCAGGTGGTGGAAGGTGGAAGGTCCAGACAGAAGATGAGGTGTTGTTCCTTGAGCTTATGTTGAACATCATTAGAACAGTGCAGGTTAGAAAGTCAAAGTCAAAGTCGAGTTTATTGTCATATGCACAAGTACATGTATTGAAGAGCTTACTTGCAGCAGCATCACAGGCACATAACATCATATAAGCAGTATCCACAAGCAAAACATAAATTATGCACAATTTTTCGAAGAAAAAGCACAATTAAAACAAAAAAATCCATTTAGTGCAAAGTGATCAAAATGATTATAGTGTTGCTATACTAAGGTAGTGATTAGGGTTGTACAGGTTTGTTCAAGAACTGAATAGTTGAAGGGAAGTAGCTGTTCTGGAACCTGGTGGTGTGGGACACAGACCACAGATGTGAGACTTCATGCTTTTAAATGAGAAAACAGCTGGGGCCTCACTTTAATACCTCATCCAAAACATATCACCTCTGGCAGTGAACCACACCATTAGCATCCATCCTTGACCCACTGTCATTGCAACTTTTCCTTGTTTCCCAGTTCTGGTGAAGGGGCTTCAACGCAAAACATTAACATTGTCTCTCTTTCCACAAATACTGAGAGTTTCCAGGGTTTTCTTTTCTTGTCTCAGATTTCTAGAACTTGCAGTTTTCTGATTTTTCACTTCACTGCCCACCCAAGTCTCTGGAGTAGGAAGCCCACAAAACACGATCCCCTAGGATTCATCCAGAAAGTCATGAGGCATGGGATCCATGGAGGCTTGACTGTGAGGATTCGGAATTGGCTTGCCCACAGAAGGCAGAGGGTGGTAGTACATGGAGCGTATTCTGCCTGGACGTTGGTAACTAGTGGTGTTTTACAGGGATCTGTTCTGGACCCCTGCTCTTTGTGATTTTTATAAATGACTTGGATAAGGAACTAGAGGGATGGGTTAGAAAGTTTGCTGATGATATGAATGTTGGAGGTGTTGTGGATAGTGTAAAAGGTTGTCGTAGGTTACAACAGGATATAGACAGGATGCAGAGTTGGGCACAGAAGTGGCACTTGGAGTTCAATCTGGAAAAGTGTGAAATGGTACACTTTGGAAGATTGAAGTTGAAGGTGAAGTACAAGGTTAATGGCAAGATTCTTAGCAGTGTGGAGGAACAGAAGGATCTTTGGGTCCAAATCCATGGATTCCTTAAAGTTGCCATGGAAATTGATAAGGTGTTTAAGAAGGCATATTGTATTCTGGCCTTCATTAGTCGGGGGATTGAATTCCAGAGCTGTGAGGTAATGTTGCAGCTCTATAAAACTCTGATTAGACCACACTTAGAGTACTGTGTTCAGTTCTGGTCACCTCATTATAAGGACGTGGAAGCTTTAGGGAGGGTGCAGAGGAGATCCATCAGGATGCTGCCTGGATTAGAGAACATGTCCTATGAGGAAAAATTGAGCTTTTCTCTTTGGAGAATTGGAGGATGAGAGGTGACTTGATAGAGGTGTATAAGATTATGAGGGGCATAGATAGAGTGGACAGCCAGCATCTTTTTCCCAGGGTGGCAATGGCCAATACCAGAGGACATCCGTTTAAGGTGAGTGGAGGAAAGTTTAGGGGAAATGTCAGAAGTAGGTTTTTTTACACAGAGAGCGGTGGGTGCCTGGAATGTACTGCCAGAGGTGGTGGTAGAGGCTGATACAATAGGGACATTTAAAAGACTCTTGGATAGGCACATGAATGTAAGAAAAATGGAGGGTTATGGGCTGTGTAGGTGGGAAGGGTTAGATTGATCGTGGAGCCGGTCAGCACAACATCGTGGGCCGAAGGGCCTGTACTCAACTGTTCTATGTTCCATGTTAGTAATTGTTGTAGTATTAGCCACTGATGTCTCTATATCAGGTCACAGTGTACTAGAAATTTACAGCAGAAGTTATTAAGAGATCAGTGCCTGGTATGTGAAGTTATTTTCTGTTGTATTTTTCACAACAGTCATTTTTCTAATTCACGTGTGTGCGTGCAGAAATTTTGATATCATTTCCTTACAACAGTAAGAAATAATTACCTTTTGGTCAAAGTCCAAGCTTAATGTATTTCTACTCATGGGTTGATATCCCTCAACATTCTGACATTTTACCATCATTACTATATCTAAGATCATATAACTTAACTATAACAATCACCATTTTACCTCATCTCTCAGTTAGAAGATTGTGGGTTCAAATCCTACTCCAGAGACAAGAGCACATAACAAACTGCTAAGCAAATTGCTGAACTATCATTTCTGCCATATTTTGGGCATAACCTTAAATGGTGTGCATAAATAGGTTACTCTGTCTCTAACATTACAAAGGTGATGAGGTTTTAGAAGTACTTTGGTGGTTGCAAATTGTTTTGAGATGTCAGGAATAGTGAACACTACACTCAATGTATATTCTATTTTCCCTTTTTATTCCCATTTTGATCTTCTAGTATGTTTCAAGTTCACCAATCATACTACTAATTATCATCCAATATAATTTACAGTCAAGGTTTTCCTAATGCTTCAGTAGCCAAATCTGCTGTGTAATATGTTATTTAACTGCAGAGAACATAAAGATTCCCAAATTACATCTCTGATCTACATTCTGTTAAGTGTTCATCACTCGTGACCAACAAGAAGACTAGTCAGCTAGGGATCCTAATGATCTTCAGAAAACAATAGCGAGCATCTGCAGTTTTGTTGACATCAGGCTCTATTACAATTGTTTTTATGTGTAAGCTGCCTGCCCATACTCCTTATCTTACAAGTGACGAGATTGCAAAAATTATAGAAGTCATTCCTCAGCTTGAGTCAACTTGATTAAGAAAGAAATTAAGGAAATAAAAGAAAATGCACTGAATCAACTCCACCACTTAAATGGCACTAAATAGAAAATAACAGACAAATGATTGGAAGGAACTTCATGAAGGAAGGGTAGTAGAGCACAGACTGAGAATCCATGAGGCCCAACAATATGGACACCAGTTACATAAAAATATTAGTTTATAATGTTTAAAATAGAAATTTGTCTCTTGCTTGTGTTTACAAACAAAGATGACTTTCCATTCCATTCCATTTGACTGATTTAAATCCATGTCCCATAAAACAAGGTGTCTTTTACCAATTTCAAACAATTTCAGGGCAATATGAAGAATTGACTAAGATACATATTGTTGATAAGACATGTTATTAAAATCAGGTAGATTCCTCCAATAACTAGTATTTTTGATTAATATATTGGCATTAAACTAATAGAAATCTATCACTTTTTACATCTAAGTATACAATTATCAATGACCCTTACGTATGTATGCATAGGTGTGTTTCATAACCACAGTTGTTGACCTATCAATGGACTGTCACTTGGACCAAGTTTAGTCATGTTACTGATTGGGACAACAGGACTTCCCCAACCAGCCTTGTTGGAAGCATCAGCATATATGACCACTCAGTTGGCATATCAAATAAATGAACATTTTCCTTAAAACACCCAATATCTTTTAAGATCTTTATTAGTCACATGTACATCGAAACACACAGTGAAATGCATCTTTGCGTAGAATGTTCTGGGGGCAGCCCGCAAGTGTCGCCACTCTTCCAGCGCCAACATAGCATGCTCACAACTTCCTAACCTGTACGTCTTTGGAACGTGGGAGGAAACCGGAGCACCTGGAGGAAACCCACACAGTCACGGAGAGAATGTACAAACTCCTTACAGACAGCAGCGGGAATTAAGCCCGGGTCAAGGGATAGGCAATATTGTGATAGCCCATAATAATGTGATAGATAAGCAGAAAAGAAGTAGTCCTGACAGAGACTGGGCCAGATGCATTTGGTACACTGACAAACCTCACACACAAATGGTGAAAAGCTTCTTGTTTAAAAATGTTGAGCAGAAACTGGAAGATTGCTTTAATTCAGCATCATGAGAAGTAGCTGAAAGCTGTAATTTTGGGACAAAAAGCCAGAAGTGCTAGAAATTATTGAACGCATTATTTCATTATTCCACAATGTTGGTGCTATACTTAGTAATGTCACATGCAATGTGGACTGATAGATGAACAAATTCATTCAAAGCTGTTGAGCATGCAGAACCTGACATTTGAAGCTGCAAAGAAAATTGCTGTGTCAGTGGCATCCAAGAACACCAGGGAGTTGTGTCCACTGTAAATAATTGATCCAGTTGTGGTCCACAGTTAGAGAGCTGCAGTAAAAGCCAAATGCAGAAAACTCAGTCCAAAGCAAAGTGGTGAAGTGAGTTCTGCTACTTACCATCACTGCAATGACCATCATTCATCACAGGTCATAGTTAACATTTTCCACAGAGATTGTGTGAAATTGTCCACTTAGGAAAAATTAAAAACAAGCATATTGTGTAAATGGTGAGAAATTTAAGAGTTCTGACATGCAGTGAGAGTGCATCATTTTGATGTCTTGTTAACTTTTCAAATTACTTGTTGTCCCTCCATAGTAGCAAAAGGCAAGTGTGGAGTGAGAGCAAGCAATTAGAAAAGCTGATAGAATGTCATTGCATATTCTATGGGAAATTTAATAAAAAAGGTAGCAAGGTTAGTTTTCACATAACGGGCTCAATGAGACCTCATCTGGAGTCATTTGTACTGTTATTGCCTCCTTATTTAAGGGAGGATTTGAATGCTATGAAAGCAGTTCAGAGAAGTAGGAAGTCCTTTTTTCTGTTGTTAAGTTCTCACTGAAGTTGCTTGCATTGCTTGTCTTGGTCATGTCTACAGGATGGAATGGGTGGGTTGACTTATGGAGAAAAGTTGGATGGACTAGACTTCTACCTGCTGAAGTCTAGAAGAGGTGACTTGAATGAAAGACAGAAGGTCCCAAGGCATCTTGACAGAATGGAATTGGAGAGGTGGGACAAGCTAGGTTTTTACCAACTGGAGTTTAGAGGAGTAAGAGGAGCACTTAAAACATATAAGACCCTGAAGGATCTTGGCAGGGTGGATGTGGAGACAATGTTTCTTCTTGTGGAAGAATACAGAACTTAGGGTTACCTTTTGAAAACAAGGGGTTCTTCATACAAGACAGATATGAGGTGACTTTTTTCTTCTTTTGGATAGTCACAAGTCTTTGGAATAGTCTTCCTCAAGGGGCAGGTGAAGTGGAAGTTGATCAGCAGTGGGGGTGGTGGTGGTGAAAGGTTCCCACGGATTGATGGGAATGCAGCCTTGAGGTTACAGTTGAATCAATCATGATCTTATTGACTGCTAGAGCAAGCTGGAAGGGCTGAGTAGCCTACTCCTGCTCATAATTCATACATTCATATGTTTGTATGTCTTGTCAGTTTAGAGGAGTCAAATGTTTTGGTTGCCAAAAGAAAGGTCAAGTTTTGACATCCAGCAGACACAAGGTTAAGCCAAGCAATAAAAGTGGCTTCAGGGCAACTTAAAACAACAACAGAAATGAAGGTGTTGTAGTTTGAAAGTTCATTCAGACAATGAACAACTGGGATTGTACACTATCCATGCAGTGATGTGTAATGGTGGCATGCTAAATTAATCACCAATGCATTGCCACTGACTGTTTGATAATGTCAAGACACCTGCTGGAGCAGGATCATCCATACTTTATTGGTGGCATGCACCAATGCACCATCAGATTGAAAACATACGGTGGATAGATTTTACCAATGGGACACACAGTGTGTTAATGGACAATGAGTACAGCTACCTATCATCGTAGCAAACTATATAAGCAGGTCAGTCATGGAGAAAGTCTGGCTGAAACAATACACACAAGACCGGAGGCGTGTTTTCTTCATTGACGCTTCAAAGTTGTGCTCTGATATATTGTAGGAGAGGTATGACAAAATGTTTGGAAAGTTACAGGATGTGAGAGTTTCACATGACATATAGATTCACATCAGACCAGATGCAAAGTTGGTCCATTGAAAGCTCAGACGATTCACATTCCCTGAAAGGAATCAAGTTGAGAAGGAAATGGATAGGCTACAGACTGAATGGGCCACACTAGTGGTATCACTGAGTCATAGAGGCACACAGCATGGAAACAGGCCCTTCTGCCCACCAAATTAATATTAACCACCAAGCACCTATTTACACTAATCTGATTTCTTACTGTCCCCACACCCCCATCAACTCCCCCCAGATATGGCCACCCAACTAACACTACAGTGGCCAATTAATTTACCAATCAGCATGGGATGAAACTGGAGCTCTCCGGGGAAACCTGAAAGGTCAGATTTAAATTTGGGTGGCTGGATCCGTGAGGCAGCAGCTCTGCTAACTATGCTAATGTGCCATGTGCTTGTTTGGAGACCACAAAGTCACATTAAATAAATTCTACAAACATATTCACAACAATTGGACATTTGCCATTCCCAATCACAACTAAATGTCATCAAAGATAATCTGCAGTGCATAAGCATCCACACATGCAAAATGCACCACTTAAACATAAGACTTACCCTATGCAATCAGATCTTCACCCAGGCTACACTGGATAAAATCTTGAAAGAAGAGGTCATTGCTTGTGTGGCAAGGATGACCTGTTGATTGCCTTGTGCACAGTTAGAAGAAAGGTTTTTAATTTGGAAGAACTGTTCAGGAAACTACATGAGTCCAATGTGAAGTTGAAACAAATCATATGCAAATTTCTGTGATGAGAAGTAGGATAGTATGGTTCATAGGTCAATGCTAATGACTTACAACCAATGAAGGGCAAAGTGGAGACCATCCCCTTGGCTCCAAATCCTGAACATATAGAGGAACTAAGGTCTGCATTTAAGATGTTGTAATATTATCTGTAATTCCTTCCAAATCTAGTGACAGTACACACACACTTGTACTACTTGAGGTGAAATATATGTGGGCATTAGAGAGCATGTGTTAAGTGCAAGAAAGACTTGATGAATGAAGTTTTTATTGGTCACTCTGATACCAGGAATGATTTGAAGTTGGCACATGATGTATCAAGACTATGGCAGTGTTGTGATTGTGTTATTAGACAAGTTGCAGAATTCTGGTTCTGTGTTCGAGAATAATGACTTTGAATCCCACCATGACACCTGGTTCAAGTAAATAAATCTGAAATGTAAAAACAACAAAAAAAAATCATTGCTATGAAATGACAGGATTGTGGTTAAAAACCCATCCGGTTTCCCAATGTTCTTCTTCACCATTTGCCAGACTGGCCTAAATGTGACTCGAAACCCACCAATGTGGTTGACTCTTAATGCCTCTTCAGATCAGGGGCATTTAGCAATGGATAATAAATGCCAGCATTGCAAGCCCATCAACAAACACACTTTAAAAGTTACTGTGTAGGGACTGTAAATGCCTCTTGAACACCATTTATCATAATTCTATACAAGACAATAGTTCTCCATCTGCAATGCCATGGGAGAATGACAAATAGAGTAAAAAACAACTTTTAATTTTGTTTAGAGAATCTGGCTTTTGGACCCACAAGCACTTTCTTCTCAATATTTCCATAATCTTTTCTACTCTGGGTCTTTTCAGCTGCTTCATTGCTTGTAACTCCATTGCCACGCTGTAAATAAAATTTAATTTAAAAAATTTACTCCACTGTGCATCTCCCTATTTTTAAATAGCAACACTTACTCATAAGTTAAAAGCTGGATGTAGCAATGCCACACATTTTCCACCACTCAGCCTAGCAAATTTCTTCCCCTGCACCATCCATTTCAATTTACCTCAGAATTTCTCACAAGTCCATTTCTTCTCAAGTTATTTCAGAATAGAAAGGGTAGAGTTGTGAGACAGGTGAATGCTATCTTTAGATTGGTTGTGTTTTGTTGTTCAAGTGAGTGCCATGGAGTTATTTGTAATCATTAGACCAAAATTACTAACTAAAGCTATCTAATAACTCATGCAGCGTACTTTTTCCCCACGATACACTGCCTTTAAGCATACTATGTTGGCACCAGGAGCATGGTGACACTTGCGGGCTGCCCCTAGAACACTCTATGTAAAAGATGCATTTCACTGTGTGTTTCAATGTACATGTGACTAATAAAGATATCTTATCTCATTTAAAATTTTTTTAAAAATTTTATTTACAGCATGGTAACAGGCCCTTCTGGCCCAACGAGTCCACGCTGCCCATTTTAAACCCAAATTAACCTACCCATACGTCTTTGGAATGTGGGAGGAAACCGGAGCACCCGGACGAAACCCACGCAGACAGGGGAGAACGTACAAACTCCTTACAGACAACGACGGGAATCGAACCCCAATCGCTGGTGCTGTAATACCGTTGCGCTAACCACTAAGCTACCGTGCCGCCCCCTATTTTTTATTTAATATCTGCATTTCCTTCGAAATAGCCAAAATAAGCCAGTGCATCCAATAATCCAAAAAAAGTCAAGCTTTCTCTTTAATTTATAATCTAGTTCTCCAGGAATATCACTTCTTTCAGTTCCACTTTCCAACTCCTCTTTCATTGGTGTTTCGTCTGTAGATACAGTAAAACCTCAACAGCCCAGCACCTTTGGGTCTTTGATGGTGCCGGATTGGGAGACATTTGAGACTATTGAATATTACCCCTATTCATACAACAGCAGATGCTTAATTCACCTTTTTTCAGATGTTACACAGTTGTATATTTGCCATTGAACCTGGTGAGTTTAAAGAAAGCCGGGACTGTCCCTTATTAGGCCATAAATCCTATCACTAAGAATCCTCTCCAGTTGCCTCCACAGTACCAACGTGAGACTCACTGGTTTATAGTTTCCAAGATTATCCCTATTTCCCTTCCTGAATAATGGAACAACATTAGCTCGCCTGTGGCTAGAGAGGACAAGAAGATCCTGGTCAAGGCCCCAGGAAACTCATCACTTGCCTCTCTCAATAACCTGGGGTATATCCTACCAGGGCCTGGGGACTTATCCACCTTAATGTTCTTGAGAAACCCAACACTACCTCCTTCTTTATCTCAAGATGTCCTAACATATTAGCACGCTCACACTGATCTCACTATCCTCCGCATCCTTCTCCTTGGAAATACTGATGCAAAGTACTCATTTAGGACCTTGCCCACATCCTCCACTTCCAAGCATGTTTCCTTCTTTATCCTTAAGTGTTCTGACTCTCTCCCTAGTTGTTCTCTTGCTCTTGATGTATATATAGGATGCCTTAGGATTCTCTTTACTCCTACTTGCCAATGACTTTTCATGGCCCCTCATGGATCTCCTAATTCCCTTCTTGAGTTATTTTTTAGATTCTTTATAATCTTCAAGGGCTCCAGTTGATTTAGTTTCCTAAATCTTACATACGCTTCCTTTTTCTTCTTGACTAAATTCACCACCACTCCACAACCAAGGTTCCCTTACTTTGCCATCCTTGTCCTTCCTTCTTACTGGAACATACTGTACCTGTCCTGTACTCTGTGCAATTGGTCTTTAATCACACGATGATGCTGGAGGAACTCAGCAGGCCAGGCAGCATCCGTGGAGAAAAGCGTCGGTCAACGTTTCAGGTCAGGACCCTTCTTCAGGACTGAAGGTAGGAAAAGCGGAAGCCCAATATATAGGAGGCAAAGCAAAGCAGTGATAGGTGGACAAAAGAGGGGAGACGGGGTGGGCATAAGGTGGTGATGGGTAGATGCAGGTAACAGATAGTGATAGGCAGGTGCGGGGGAGGAGGGGAGAACAGAGCCAATGGGGGATGGGTCAGAGGTAAGGAGAGGGAAGAAAAAAAAGTTGAAAAAAAAGAGGCTAGGAATGGGAAGAAGAGAAGAAACACGGTTGGGGGGGGAGTTGTGGGGGGTGCTGGGGATTACTTAAAGTGGGAGAATTCAGTGTTCATGCCATTAGGCTGCAAGGTTCCTTGATGGAAAATGGAGGAACAGCACTGGCCTGCTGAGTTCCTCCAGCATCATTGTGTTTTTCATCTAGCTTCCAGCATCTACAGTCCTTTGTTTCTCCGGTCTTTAATCACCCTCTGCATGTCAGATGTGTACTTGCCCAGAAACAGCTGTTCCCAATTAACTCTCCCTAGTTCCTGCCACTTGCGGGCTGCCTCCAGAACACTCTATGCAAAAGGTGCATTTCACTGTGTGTTTCGATGTACGTGTGACTAAAGATATCTTATCTTATTTTATCTTATCTCATCTCATCTCATCTCATCTTGTGTTGTCTTATCTTATCTTATCATTTCTAATTTGCCCTGCTCCAATACTCTCCTGCAAGGTCCATATTTATCCTTATCTATAGCTATATTAAAACTTAAGGAGTTATGGTCAGTGTTCCCTAGATTTTCTTCCTGAAAGGTCAGTCACCCGGCCAGGCTCATTACCCAACACCAGGTCCAGTTCAGCCCCTCGTCTCGTTGGACTATCTACATATTGATCTAAGAGACCCTCCTGGATGCAGCTCACAATTTCTGCCCCGTCAAACCTTTTGTACTAAGGAGATCCCGGTCTATATTAGGGAAGTTGAAGTCACCCACAACAACAACCCTGTTATCTTTACACCTTTCCCTAATCTGCCTGCATACCTGTTCTTTAATGTCCCAGTGACTATTGGGGGGGTCTGTAGTATAATCCCATCAGAGTGATTGCACCTTTCTTATTTTGAATTCTACCCTTATAGACTCGGAGAATGGGCCCTCCATTATGTCCCCTCTGAGTGTGATGTTGCCCCTAATTAATAGAGTAAATCTCCCCCCTCTTTTACCTCCCTCTCTACCTTTTCTAAAACATTGAAACCCTGGAACATTAAGCACCCAGCCCTGTCTCCCTCTCTCAAACAATTCTCTGTAATTGCCACAACATCATAGTTCCACGTACTAATCCATGCTCTAAGTTCATCACCCCTACCCCTAATACTCCTAGCATTAAAATACACATACTTCACCCCTCCGTCCCATCATGTCTATTACCTGTTCTTCCTTACAGACTTACTGGTCATGACATCTACTTTCTCAATCCCTCAACTTTCTGACCTGGTGCTCTGGTTCCCATTTCCCTGCCAAACTAGTTTAAACCCTCCTGAGTAGCACTAGTGAGCCTCCTGGCCAGGATACTTGTTACTCTCCAGTTAAGGTGCAGCCCATTGCTCTTGTACTGGTCGCCTCTGCCCCAGAAGAGGATCCAAGAACCTGAAACCCTGCCCCCTGCACCAGTTCCTCAGCCACACATTCATCTGTTCTATCTTTCTATTCCTGGCACTGGGGATAATCCAGAAATTATTACTTTTCAGCCTCTTTCCTAACTCCCTATACTCACTGCACAGGACCTCTTCCCCCTTTCTACCTATGTCATTGGTGCCAATATGCACCACAACCTTTGGCTGCTCACCCCCCATCCCCTTTTAGAATGTTCTGCAGCCCCTCTGAGACATCCTCGATCCTGGCACCCAGAAGACAACACACCATCCTGGCATCTCTTTTGCAACCAAAGGATCTCCTGTCTGTCCCCCTAACTATTGCTCTGCCTGACTTTACCCTTCCCTGCTGAGCCTCAGAGTTGGCTGCAGTGCCACTGACCTGGCTGCTGAAGAAGTCAAGTCGAGTTTATCGTCATATGCACAAGTACATGTATGCACAGGAGCAATGAAAAACATACTTGCAGCAGCATCACAGGCACATAGCATCAGATAAGCAGCATTCACAAGAAAAACATAAATTAAACATAAATTAAACATAAATTATACACAATTTTTACAAGAAAGAACGCAATTAGCCCATTTTAGTGCAAAGTGATCAAAGTGATCAATGATGCTAAACTGTAGTGATTAATGTTTTGCCAGTTGGTTCAATGGTTGAAGGGAAGTAACTGTTCTTGAACCTGGTGGTGTGGAACTTCAGGCTTCTGTACCACCTGCCCGATGATAGCTGTGAGGAAATGACATAGTCTGTGTGGTTGGAATCTTTGATGATGGATGTTGCCTTCTGGGGGCAGCACCTCCAAAAAGAACTTAATAAAAAGGAGAAAGCCATTCAGCCCCTCAATCCTGCTCTGTCATTCAGTTAGATCATGGCTGATCTTTTACCCAGTGCTACTTTGATGTACTAGCGCAGTTCAGAAGAGTGTTGCTCAGATGGTTCTCTGACAGAACCAACCAAAGATTCCTCTCTCTCTGCCTTTTCTTTGTAAGCCTATAACATATATTCTTAGCTTTAGCTACTTTCCGTTTAAGAGCTATTGTGAATACTGGTTCTCACATTGTTTTGGTAAAGTGGTCCTCATCTTAACAACCCATCGAGCTGGGAAATTTAATTCATTTTTGCTTTTTTTTGGTCAAGATGTCAAATTTAAGATTTCTAGTAACTGACTTACTGACAAATGAAATTTCTTAATTTCCTTTATCAGAACCTTTCTTTATTTTGAATACTCAGATTCTCAATTTCTCTTCTGAAGGAACCATCACATCAACTGAGGTTAAAAATATTTGCTGACATCTAATTTTTGCATGTTTTTCATTATTTTCCAGTGATGACAATTGAGATAAAAAGGTGAATGTGACTAAAGATTGGAAGGAATCATGAGCAAAATATTGCCAGACATGATGTTAGTCATAAGTGAAATTATCACAGACTTTTTTCTTCCTGTTATGAGGTGGCAATTCTTGTATTTTCAAAGGATTTAGGAAAAAGGTCATGATAATTCATAGATTGTTTATATTCACGATACCAATGTGCTAAACCTCGCAATGCAATTAAGAACAATAAAATTTGCAAAAAAGATCCATTTCCAAAATGTTTCTTACTACAAGAAAACCCTGCAGTTTCTTTGATACATTTTGAATTGCAAAGCAAAGGTCTCCTATTTTCTGCCATAAATCAAGCAATTTATTGAGCAAAATAAAAAGACAAATTGCTGGAAGTACTCTGCAGGTCAGGCAGCAACTGTGGAGGAAGAAAGAGTTATAGTTCAGACTGATGATTCTTATCAGAAACGGTGAATGGTTATTAACTTGAAATTTTAATTCTGTTTCACCTTCCACAGATGCTGCCTACCTTGCTGATTCTCCCACATTTTCTCTCTTCAGATTTCTAGAATCTGGAGTTATTTACCTTTCAAATTTATTGACCCTATCCGGACCAAAAATACACCAAATAGTATTTAGAACAAATTTTTCAATCTGGGAAGACACTGAAATATGCTATTGTCTGTACAGAACCTAGAACATAGGACAGTACAGAACCTGTGTTACGGACTCAGTGAAAGTCCCTTTAAGACAGACAGTGTGTCTGTATGTGTGTGTGGGGCGTGCTTACGTCAATAGAAGATAAAGGACGTAATGACGTTGTTGAAGAAGTAAGAAGAAGGAGAGAGAGAGAGAGAGAGAGAAGGGAGAGAGACACCAGCCTGCTTGTTTTCTCTATCGATGGGTGAGAAACAATAACTGTGTTTGCCACTGAAATCCATGTATGGAAGTTGGAAGTAATCCGGTGGAGTTCACTTTGTTGTTGACCTGTAGAAGGAAACAGGTATTTGTGTGTGGACGACCACGATTCGGATGCTTTTCGGGGTGAGGAAGTCACTACCGAGTAAACATTGAAGTGTCGTTTGGGTTCCATCGTGGAACATTTGGATTTCATATGTACTCTCTCTATGTTTCTCTACGTCTACGTCTTATCTTCAGACAACGGTGGTTGTTGAAGAAGCCCTTGCTCATGTTTCACCTTATGGCTTGCGGAACTGAACTTTAAGAACCATTCCGGAACTGGGAGTTTTGGACTTTGTCACACACACACAAAGAGTTTAGTTTTTGGGGTTAACGTTCGAGGTTTAACATTTTTGAATTCTAACATACTAACTTTTTTACTTTTATTTTACGTATTATCATAAGTAGTGATTAATAAAATAGTTTTTAACACTGAATCATGCTCAGTGTGTTTCTTTTGTTGCTGGTTCATGACACCTGGTAAATAGAACAGTACAGCACAGGAACAGGCCTTTTGTCCCTCAATGCTCATGGTCCATTTCCCTCCATTCCCCGCATATTCCTGCGCACATGTAAATGCGTCTTGAACATTGCTATCATATCTGCTACCACCACTGCCCCTGGCAGCGCATTCCAGATTCCTACCATACTCTGTGTGAAAAACTTAGGTCACACATCTCCTTTAAACTTTCCCCCTCACACTTCAAAACTATGCCCATCAGTATTAAACATTTCCACTCTGGGAAAAGAACTCTGACCATCTACCCTATCTATGCCTGTTATAATTTTATATTCCTCTATCAAGTCTCCCCTCAGCCTCCAATGCTCCAGATAAAACAATCCAAGTCTGTCAGCCTCTCCTTATATCTAATGCTCTCTAATCCAGGCAACATTCTGGTGAACCTATTCTGCACCCTCTCCAAAGCCTCCACGTTCTTCCTGTAATGCAGTGGCCAGAACTGCACACAATACTCGAAACGTGGCCTAACCAAAGTGTTATACAGATGCAACATGACTTCCTGACGTTTATACTCAACACCATGACCAATGAAGGCAGGCATGCCATATGCCTTCTTTACTCCCCCATCTATTTATGTTGCCACTTTCAGGGAGTTATGGATTTGCACCTCAAGATCCCTCTGTACATTAATCCTCCTAAGGGTCCTGCCATTTACTGTATACTTTGCCTTACGTTTGACCTCCCAAAGTGCAACACCTCACACTTGTCCAGATTAAACTGTCATCTCTCTGCCTACATCTGCAACTAATCTATATCCTTTTACAACCTTTTTCACTATCCACAACTGCACCAATTGTTGTGTCATCTGCAGACTTATTAATCAGCCCACCTACATTTTTGTCCACGTCATTTATATATGTCACAAGGAATAGAGGTTGCAGCAGGGATCCCTGCAGAACACCACTGGTCAAAGACCTCCAGTCAGAGAAACGCCTCTCCACCGCTGCCCACTGCCTTCCATGGTCAAGTCAATTTTGAATTCAATCGACCAAGCCTCCCGTGGATCCCATGCATCTTAACCTTCTGGATCAGCCTACCATGAGGTACCTTGTCAAATGCCTTACTAAAGTCCATGTAGACAACATCCACTGCCCAACCCTCACCAATCACTTTCATCACCTCCTCAAAAAACTCAGTCAAGTTTGTAAGACATGATCTACCTCGCACAAAGCTATGCTGGCTATCCCTAATAAGCTCATGCATTTCTAAATGCAAGTAAATCCTATCCCGAAGAACCCTCTCAGTTTCCCTGCCACTGAGTAAGGCTCACCAACCTATAATTTGCTAGATTATCTTATTGCCCTTCTTAAACAAAGGAACAATATTGGCTATTCTCCAGCCCTCTGAGACCTTGCCTATGTCTAGATGAGATACAAAAATCTCTGTAAAGGTCCCAGTAATATCCTTTATTGTTTCTCTCAATAATCTGGGATATACTCATCAGGCCCTGAGGATTTATCCACCTTAATGTTCTTCAAGAGACCCAACATCTCAACATGCTCTTGAATATAGCATATTCCACACAGATCTCACTATCCTCCATGTCCGTCTTCTTGGTGAATACCAATACAAAATACTCATTTAGTACCTCACCCACCTACTCTGGCTCCAGGCATAAATTCCCTCCTTTGTCCTTGAGTGGTCCTACCGTTTCCCTAACTATCCTCTTGTTTTTTAGTGTATGTGTAAAATGCCTTGGGATTTGCCTTAATCCTTCTCGCCAAGGACATTTCATGGCCCCCTTTGGCCCTCTTGATATACGCATCCCATATTAATTGTACGACACTCAATGCAAAATTCAGATAAAAATTATAGAATACATTACATATTCTATGGTTACACTGGCACTTGATCAACTCATCAGTGATTCTTATGGGAACTGCAAGAGAATCCTTGAGAAGCATCTAAAAACTTTCGCCTACAAATCCAAGCACAGCCAGAATTGGATTCACAAAGGGAAGGTACATACCAGGTACACCTATTATAGAGTCATGGAGTCATTGAGCAAAACAGCACGTAAACATTCCCTTTGGCCCAACTCATCCATGCCAACCAAGATGCCCATCTAAGCTAATCCCATTTATCCATGATTGGCCCATATTCCTCCAAATCTTTCCTACCCATGGACCTGCCCAAGTGTTTTTTTAAATATTATTATTGTACCTGCCTCAACTACTTCCTCTGGCAGCTCATTCTATGTATGAACCAGCCTTTGTGTGAAGATGTTGCCCCTCTGGTCCTATTTAAATCTTTCCCCTCTCACCCTAGACCTATGCCCCCTAATTTTTCATTCCCTTTCCCTGGGAAAAAGACTGTGTGCCTTCACCCTATCTATGCCCCTTATGATTTTATACACCTCTATAGGTTACCCTTCAGTCTCCAACACTCCAAAGAATAAAGTCCTAACCTGCCCAACCTCTCCCTATAACTCAGGCCCTCAAGTCCTGGCAACATTCTCAAAAATGTTCTTTGCACTTTTTCCAGTTTAATGATGTCTTTCCTGTGTAACCAGTGTAACCAAAACCGTACACAGTCCTCCAGGTGTGACCTTACCAACATCTTGTACAACTGCAACATAACGTTCCATCTCCTATACTCAGTGCCCTGACTGATGAAGGCCAACGTGCCAAATAACTTCTTCACCACCCTGTCTACCTGTGATGGCACCATGGTTCAGGGAGCCATTCAAGGGGGGGCAGAGAAGAGAAGTGTAGTTGTGATTGGGGATAGTAATGTCAGGGGAGTAGACACAATTCTCTGTCGCAAGGATCGAGAGACCCGAAAGCTGTGTTGCCTGCCTGTTGCCCGGGTTCAGAACATCTCATCTAACCTGCAGAGGAATTTGGAATGGGACGGGAAAGATCCAGTTGTTGTGGTCCATGTGGGTACCAATGACATAGGTAGAACAAGGAAAGAGGGAACTTGAGCATCTAGGGACCAAATTAAAAAGCAGAACCAAAAAGGTAACAATCTCTGGATTGCTACCTGAGCCATGTGTAAACTGGCACAGGGTCAATAAGATCAGAGAGTTAAATGTGTGGCTCAAAGATTGGTGTGGGAGAAGTGGGTTTGAATTTGTGCGACATTGGAAGCAGTACTGGGAAAGGAAGTGTAACTAGGGCTGCAGATAGAGCTTTAAACTAAATAGTAGGGGGATGGGTTCAACAGATTGGAAGAGTGTGGATAAAATAAAAGGGAAGGAGAGTGCTGAAGAGGTTATTGAAGTCTCCAGAATAAAGAGTAAGACAGAAAGTTTAGAAACTGATGAGAATTTAACTTCAGGCAACATGGAGACAAATTTGAGAAGAAGGGTGGTGAATACAGGACTGAAGGTGTTATATTTGAATGCACGCAGTGTACGAAATAAGGTAGATGATCTCATAGCACAGTTAGAAATTGGCAGATATGACATTATGGGCATCATAGAGTAGTGGTTGAAAGAAGATCACAGCTGGGAGCTAAATATCTAAGGGTACACTAATGAAAAGACAAACAGGTGGGCAGAGGGGTGGGTGGGGTGGGGTGGCTCTGTTGGTAAAATATGAAATCAAGTCATTAGAAAGAAGTGACATAAGATCAGAAGATTTAGAATCCTTGTGGGTAGAGTTAAGAAACTGCAAGGGTAAAGAGACCCTGATGGAAATTATATACAGGCCTCTGAATAGTAACCAGGATATGGGGTACAAATTACAACAGGAGATAGAAAAGGCACGTGAAAAAGGCAATGTTACGGTGGTCATGGGGGATTGCAATATGCAGGTAGATTGGGAAAATTAGGTTGGGACTGGATCCCAAGAGAAGGAATTTGTAGAATGCCTATGAGATGGCTTTTTAGAGCAGCTTGTGGTCGAGCCCACTAGGGAAAAGGCAATTCTGGATTTGGTGTTGTACAATGAACCAGATTTGATTAGGGAGCTTAAGGTAAAGGAACCCTTAGGAGACAGTGGTCATTATATGGTAGAATTCACCCTGCAGTTTGAGAGGGAGAAGCTGAAACTGGATGGATCAGTATTACATTTGAGAAAAGCTAATACTGATCCACATCAAGCTGCAGCTGTTTGATGTGGGAACTCGTGGACCTTGCTGCGGTCCAAGATAGTCACATCTGCAGTAAGTGCTTGAGGCTGGACGAACTTCGGCTCGGAGTTGATGAGCTGGAGTCGCATCTACAAACACTGCGCAGCATAAGGGAGGGAGAGAGTTATGTAGATACGGTCCATCAGGTGACAGTCATCCCCCCTTAGAGCAGGTACATCTGAGGTTCAGGAGGCAGATAGAATGGTGACTGTCAGGGGAGGGAAGAAGAAGAAGAAGTCAGGCAGGCAGACAGAGCAGGTAACCCCGGACGCTGTTCCCCTCAGTAACAAGTTTTCTGCCTTGGAAGCTGTTGAGGGGGATGACCTGCAGGGGCCTAGCTGCAGTTACCAGGTCTCTGGCACTGGGACTGGTACTGCTGCTCAGAAGGGAAGGATGGGAAAGAGACATGCAGAAGTGATAGGGGACTCGATAGTCAGGGAAACAGATAGGAGGTTCTGTGGCAGTGAGCATGAATCCCGGATGGTATGTTGCCTCCCAGGTGCCAGGGTCTGGAATGTCACTTGAGCGGGAGGGAGAGCAGCCAGAAGTTGTGGTCCATGTTGGCACCAACGACAGAGGTAGGAAGGGGGATGAGGTCCTGAAGAGTGAGTTCAGGGAGCTAGGCAGAAATTTGAGGAACAGGACCTCAAGGGTAGCAATCTCGGGATTGCTGCCAGTGCCACGCGATAGTGAAGGCAGGAATAGGAGGAGGTGGCAGATAAATGTGTGGCTGAGAAGCTGGTGCAGGAGGGAGGGTTTTAGATTTCTGGATCATTAGGATCTCTTCTTGGGAAGGTGAGACCTGTACAGAGAGGACGGGTTACACCCAAACCAGAAGGGGGCCAATATCCTTGCGGCGAGATTTGCTAGGGTAGTTCGGGAGGGTTTAAACTAGTTTGTGATGGGGAAGGGAACCGGAGGAGTAGGTCAGAGGAAGAAGGGGATGGGGAAAAGTTAGATCAAACAGGTAGAGAGGCTTTGGGGAAGGAGAAGCAGAATACAGGCCATAAAAGTAGTAAGGTAGATGGACTGAAGTGTGTTTACTTAAATGCAAGAAGTGTCAGGAATAAGGGGGATGAACTGAGCGCTTGGATAAGTATGGGGGACTATGATATCGTGGCTATTACTGAGACATGGCTGACGTCAGGAGAGGAGTGGATATTGAATATTCCTGGTTTTTGGTGTTTTAAGAGGGATAGGGAAGGTGTGAGAAGAGGAGGAGGGGTGGCGATACTGGTCAGGGACACTGTTACGGCTGTGGAAAAGATGGATGTTGTAGAAGGATCATCTCTAGAGTCCGTATGGGTGGAATTAAGGAACAAGAAAGGAGCAGTTACTCTACTAGGAGTATTCTATAGGCCCCCCAGAAGCAGTAGAGATATAGAGGAGCAGATTGGCAGGCAGTGTTTGGAGAGAAGCAAAAATAACAGGGTTGTTATAATGGGAGACTTCAACTTCCCAAATATAGACTGGAACCTGCTTAGTGCCAAAGGTTTAGATGGGACGGAATTTGTTAAATGTGTCCAGGAGGGATTCCTGATGCAGTGTGTCAACAGGCCGACTAGAGGGAATGCCATGCTAGATTTAGTTTTAGGAAATGAACTGGGACAGGTGAAGGATCTATTGGTGGGTGAGCATTTGGGGGACAGTGACCATTGCTCCGTAACCTTTAAAATTGTCATGGACAGGGACAGGTGCAGAGAGGACAAGAAGATATTTAATTGGGGAAGGGCGAACTATGAGGCTATAAGGAGGGAACTTGGGAGTGTAAATTGGGATGTCCTTTTTGAAGGAAAATGTACCATGGAGATGTGGTCGATATTCAGGGATCTTATGCAGGATGTTAGGGATAAATATGTCCCAGTGAGGCAGAGAAAGAATGGCAGGGTGAAGGAACTGTGGGTGATGAGAGAGGTGGAATGACTTGTTAGGGAGAAGAAGGTAGCGTACATGAGGTATAAGCAGCAAGGTTCAGACAGGGCCCGTGAGGAATATAGAGTAGTGAGGAAGGAACTTAAGAAAGGGCTGAGGAGAGGTAGAAGGGGACATGAAAAGGCGTTGGCTAGTAGGGTTAAGGAAAATCCCAAGGCCTTTTTCAAGTACGTGAAGGGTAGGAGGATGGCTAGGGTAAAGGTAGGTCCGATTAAAGACAAAGGTGGGAGAATTTGCCTGGAGGCGGAGGAAGTGGGAGAAGTTCTCAATGAGTACTTCTCTTCGGTATTCACCAGTGAGAGGGGTCTTGATGACGTGGAAGGGAGTGCTGGTAGGGGTAATGTTCTCGAGGTTGTAGCTATCAAGAGAGAGGATGTGATGAAGTTGTTAAATAATATTAAGACAGATGAATCTCCCGGGCCTGATGGGATTTTCCCCAGGCTGCTTTGAGAGGCTAGGGAGGAGGTTGTTGAACCGCTGGTAAGGATCTTTGAGTCCTCAT
Organism: Pristis pectinata; assembly: GCF_009764475.1. Taxonomy (NCBI): domain Eukaryota; kingdom Metazoa; phylum Chordata; class Chondrichthyes; order Rhinopristiformes; family Pristidae; genus Pristis; species Pristis pectinata. The sequence goes on from NC_067408.1 coordinate 13,466,828, forward strand.
TGTCCCCGGGGATGGTGCCAGAGGATTGGAAGGTTGCGAATGGTGTCCCCTTGTTCAAAAAAGGTAATAGGGATAGACCAGGGAATTATAGACTGGTGATTCTCACGTCTGTGGTGGGTAAGCTGTCAGAAGGGATTCTAAGGGATAGGATTTATGAACACCTAGAGAATCATGGACTGATTAGGGACAGCCAGCATGGCTTTGTGAAGGGAAGATCTTGCCTCACAAGCCTGATAGAGTTCTTTGAAGAGGTGACCAGGAAGACTGATGAGGGCAGTGCGGTGGATGTGGTTTACATGGATTTCAGTAAGGCATTTGATAAGGTTCCTCATGGTAGGCTTCTTCAGAAGGTCAGAGGCCAAGGGATCCAAGGAAGCTTGGCTGTGTGGATTAGGAATTGGCTTGCATGTAGAAAGCAGAGGGTTGTGGTGGAAGGAGTGCCCTCGGATTGGAAGGCAGTGACTAGTGGTGTCCCACAGGGATCAGTTCTGGGACCTCTACTTTTTGTGATATTTATAGATGACTTAGATGAGGGGGTGGAGGGCTGGATTAGTAAGTTTGTAGACGACACTAAGATCGGCGGTGTTGTGAATAGTGTGGAGGGCTGTTGGAGATTATAGAGGGATATTGATAGGATGCAGAGCTGGGCTGACAAGTGGCAGATGGAGTTCAATCCAGAGAAGTGTGAGGTGGTACACTTTGGAAGGACAAACTCCAGGGCAGAGTACAGGGTAAATGGCAAGGTACTTGGCAGTGTGGAGGAGCAGAGGGATCTGGGGGTTTATATTCACAGTTCATTGAAAGTTGCCTCACAGGTGGAAAGAGCAGTTAAGAAGGCCAATGGGATGTTGGCTTTCATAAATTGCGGGATTGAGTTTAAGAGCCGCGAGGTGATGATGCAGCTTTTCAAAACTCTAGTTTGGCCACACTTAGAGTACTGTGTTCAGTTCTGGTCGCTGCATTATAGGAAGGATGTGGAGGCGTTGGAGAGGGTGCAGAGGAGATTTACCAGGATGCTGCCTGGATTAAGAGAGTATTGAATATGAGGAGAGGCTTAAGGTGCTAGGGCTTTATTCACTGGAAATGAGGAGGCTGAGAGGAGATATGATAGAGGTATATAAAATATTGAGAGGAGTAGATAGAGTAGACAGTCAGCGCCTCCTTTCCAGGGCACCAATGCTCAAGACGAGAGGGCATGGCTTTAAAGTTATGGGTGGGAGGTTCAGGGGAGATGTCAGGGGGAGGTTTTTCACCCAGAGAGTGGTTGGTGCATGGAATGCACTGCCTGGGGTGGTGGTGGAGGCAGATTCATTGGACAGGTTCAAGAGCTTGTTGGATAGGCATATGGAGGAGTGTGGGATGGGGAGATATGCGGGAGGAAGGGGTTAGGTAGTGTGAGGGTGGTTTGATGGACGGCACAACATGGTGGGCCGAAGGGCCTGTTTTGTGCTGTATGGTTCTATGGTTCTATGGTTCTATGGTAACTACAGAGGAATGAGAGACGAGCTGGCCAAAGTTGATTGGAAGGGGAGCCTAGCAGGGATGATGATAGAGCAGCAATGGCAGGAGTTTCTGGGAGTAATTCGGAAGATGCAGGATCAGTTCATCCCTTTAGAATGCTTCTTCATTCTAAAGGGAGGATGAGGCACCCATGGCTGAGAAGGGAAGTCAAAGACAGCATAAAAGCAAAAGAGAGGGTATACAATATTGCAAAAATTGGTGGGAAGCTGGAGGATTAGGAAGCTTTTAAAAACCAACAGAAGGCAACTAAAAAAGCAATAAGGGGAGAAAAAATGAAATATGAAGTTAAGCTGGCCAATAATATAAAAGACAATACCAAAAGTTTTTTTCAGATATATAAAGTGTAAAAGAGAGACAAGAGTGAACATTGGAACACTGGAAAATGATGTTGGAGAGAAAATAATGGGGAAAACAGAAATGGCGGATGAACTGAATAAGTATTTTGCGTCAGTCTTCACTGTGGAAGACACCAGTAACGTGCCAGAAATTTGAGAGAGTCGGAACAGAAGTGAGTGTAGGCACTATTACTAAGAAGAAGGTGTTTGGGAAACTGGAAGATCTGAAAGTAGATAAATCACCTGGACCAGATGGACTACACCCCGGGGTTCTGAAAGAGGTAGCTGAAGAGATTGTGGAGGCATTAGTAGTGATCTTTCAAGAAACACTAGAGTCAGGAATGGTTCCGAAGCACTGGAAAATCACAAATGTCACTCCACTCATTAAGAAAGGAGGGAGGCAAAAGGTAGGAAATTATAGGCCAGTTATCCTGACCGGTGGTTGGTAAGATGTCAGAGTCCATTATTAAGGATAAGGTTTCAGGGTACTTGGAAACTCATGATAAAATAGGCCGATGTCAGCATGCTTTCCTTAGGAGAAGATCTTGCCTGACAAATCTGTTGGAATTCTTTAAGGAAGTAATAGGCAGGAAAGACAAAGGAGAGTCAGTGGATGTTGTTTACTTGGATTTTCAGAAGGTTTTTGACAAGGTGCTGCACATGAGGCTGCTGAACAAGATAGGAGCCAATGGTATTACAGGAAAGGTACTAGCATGGATAGGTTCTCACTGGAGTTTAGAAGGATGAGGGGGGATCTCATTGAAACCTACTGATTATTAAAAGGCCTGGATAGAGTGGACATGGAGAGGATGTTTCCAGTAGTTGGAGAGTCCAGAACCAGAGAGCACAGCCTCAGAATAGAAGGATGTCCCTTTAGAATAGAGATGAGGAGGAATTTCTTTAGCCAGAGGGTAGTGAATCTGTGGAATTCATTGCCACAGATGGCTGCGGAGGCCAAGTCATTGGGTATACTTAAAGCGGAGGTTGATAGGTTCTTGATTAGTAAGGGTGTCAAAGATTACGGGGAGAAGGCAGGAGAATGGGGTTGAGAGGGAAAAATAGATCAGCCATGATCGAATAGCCTAATTCTGCTCCTACGTCTTATGGTCTTATGGTCTTATGTTAGAATTGATTCAGGCAGGAAACAGATCTACAGCCACCAGTGCATCAAATTGCTTATAACTCCTATCAATTAAGTGGATATTATTCATCTCCAACTTAATTTAAAGGCAAACAGTGCATCTTAAAGGGATGATACAATCTGCCAAGGGAAAAAAATATGCAAATAAAATTAAAGGTAAAATACGTTTTCTTCCCTCTACAAAACCATGAACATTCGGAATTCTCTACCCAAGAGAGCCATGATGGCTGAAACATTGTATGTATAAAGTTGAGATAGAATTTTTGTTGGTGAAACAAGGTTTATAGAGATTAGGCATGAAAGTGGAGACCAAGTTCAGATCAACCTTGATCTGATTATATTGTGGGGCAGGATGGATGGGCAAAAGGTTTTTGCAATAACACTTTTATATCTAAGAAAGCAGAGCAGGCTTCTTTCTCCCCTACGGGGCAGGAAGCCCTCCATGTATCAACTATTTTAGCAGTAGGAAAAGCTCATAGAGTATGTCCACCCTGGGAATCGAGCATCCAAGTCATGAGTGTAATATTGGTAGGAATTCAATGACCTCATTAGGATTTCTAAGGTAAAATTAGCTCTCTTCTCATACCCACAGCCTCAAAAATTGGAATCACGTCCCCATTTCCTTCATCCATTTTGGCTGCAGAACCAATGTTGAAATGGACCTATTTCGTCGATTATGTCTTCGTATTTTTTTGCACTAACATCTTGCTTTTGCACAGTCTTTTTTTCTCTGTGTTGTATAATTTTATGTATAATTTATATATAATTTATATTTTGTGTGTTGTCTGTATCAATGTGCCTACAATGCTGCTGCAAGCAAGTTTTCATTGTACCTGTACCTCACCATACGTGTGCATATGATAATAAACTTGACTTGACATGACACATTATCACAGCAATCCAGCTTTTTTCCAACAGGGGACCAGGAAGCTTAGTTCCCTGGGACAGGTGCACTCTATCTACACTCAGAATGGCAACAGAATTGCTTCTTGCCAACGGCACCACTAGTGAGCGGCACACAGACGGGCAGGCTAGGGTCCTCCTCTCCTCAACCAATCGTTTCGATCTGCAGCTGAGGACTGAAGGCCCAGAAGTACTCACGGTTTTCCTCTGCAGTAAGCAGAGCTTCCCTAAGCTGATTTCCACCTCTCCCTTTCTCACTGACCTGCACTGGATCCTACTTCAGCAACCATAATTTAAAATTCTCACCTTTAACTCAAAAAGTCCCTTGTGGCTTTTCCCCTCTTCATGTCTGTAACTCCTCCTACTTCCCTTCTTCATGTCCGTAACCTATCCTATATCTGGTGTCTAGTGATTCCCATTTCCATTGCTTCACTGCTGGTTGTAGAGCCAGCTGCTGTCAAGAGGCTCAGCTCTAGAATTTCTTCCTTAAACTTTTCCTCTCCCTGAAACCTCTCTCTTTGATCAAGGTTTTGGTCAGTTCCTCTCCTTTCTCTTTATACATCATTTTTTAAAATGAAGTTACACATATCAAGCACATTTTATTACATTGAAGCCACTGCAAAAATTCAAGTTTCTGCTGTTTTTTTTTGTTGGGAAAATAAGTAATGGCATTAATGCAGTTCAAGACTCCTCATACCTGTGAACTATTATTCTGCAAAGTGATTGGTTGGCAGCTCTCAAGCCACATGAATTATAGCTCTGTCAGTAAGGAAGCAGCTGAAGTGTAGTTCTTAACCACTATTCTAAAAATACAGCCTGCAGCAGACAATGCAATCAACAAGAACAAATAATTACTTTGTGAACAGTGGTGAGAGTAGCATTCTTGATCCTGTTTGTTGGATAATACCCAACTTATCAGTAATGCCTCCTTACCACTGAAGGCTCATTTTAGTGTGATAACATTTATTCACTTTTTTTTCTTTAGTAGGCCACGCTACAATTGCTTGCCATGAAGCTCAATGATAAAATAAGTGAACTTCCCCACATTGCATATTTCCATTTTCTCTATGTCTTTCTTCTTTCTTCTTCCTTGACAGTCCCTTGGAATTAAGGACGACCTGAGTCTGGTTTTGTGTATCCTGAGGTAGTAGATGATGCCAACATGGCAACTGTTGATTCTTCCGCAGATGCGGCAGGAGGTGATTAATGGGATGGCAGGCAAATAGCTTCTGAGGTGGGATTCTCTGTCCTCCATGTACTCAGGGCTTCAATGTGCATGGCCTCAGAGTTCCCACAACTATTGTGAATGCTCCTTCTGCACTTTGAGTGGTCATAAGCCAGAGATTCCCAGGAGTCACTGAGATTCCTGCATTTCTTCAAAGAGACTTTGAGCACATCCTTGAATCTTTTCCTCTGTCCACCTGGTAATCCCTTCCTATGACAGAGCTTGGAAGTCTGGTGTGAGGTTTACAAACAATGTGGTTTGGCTAATGTAGCCAGCTGAGTGTAAGTATCATTAGCTACCAAGAGGCCAGCACTGAACGATGTTTGCATAACAATCAACCGGCGTTCTGTCAGCCAGTTATGACTTCTGCGCAATGTTACATTTCAGTTAAAAGGACTAAAAATAATGTTGTTTGTAATACTAACTTCAGCAATATAGTATGATTAGGGCATGAATCTAATTGTCGCAATTTAAGATGAGAACAAATATTTACCTGCAATTTTCTGGAACTGCTTGAGTGTTTGAGTGTTTAAACATAAAACATAGAACAGTTCAACACAGAACAGGCCCTTCAGCCGACAATGTTGTGCCGACATAGTTATTCCATCCTACCTACAGAATGCCCATATCCCTCTATTTTCCTCTTATTCATGTGCCCATCCAAGCCTCTCTTAAAAGCTCCCAGTGAATTTGCCTCCACCACCCTATCAGACAATGCATTCCAGGCATCCACCACTCTCTCAGTAAAATAAGTACCCCTGACATCTGTTCTGAACCTACCCCCTCTCACCTTAAATGCATGCCCTCTGGTATTGGATCACTCAATAATGGGAAAAAGATATTTCTTGTCCACCCCATCTATGCCCCTCATATTTTATACACTTCCAACAGATCACCCCTCAGCCTCCGCCGCTCCAGAGAAAAGAGCCCGAGTTTGTCCAGCCTCTCTTGACAGTACGTGCCCTCTAATCCAGGCAGCATCCTAGTAAACCTCCTCTGCACCCTTTCTAAAGCCTTGACATCCTTCCTGTAGTGAGGTGACCAGTATTGCATGCAATATTCTAAATGCAGCCTAAACCAAAGTTCTATAGAGATGCATCATAACTTCTTGACTCCTATACTCAATACCCCGATTAATAAATGCAAGTGTTCCGTCAGCTTCTTAACCACCCTGTCATGGACTTGCACCCCAAGGTCTCTCTGCTCTTCAACACTGTTAAGGGTCTTGTCCTTAAGAGTGTACTTCCTCTTGACATTAGTCCTACCAAGGTGCAACACTTCACATTTATCCATGTTAAACTCCAACTGCCATTTCTCTGCCCACATCTGTAACTGATCTATATCACGCTGTATCCGTTGCCAGTCTTCTACACTATTCACAACTCCACCAATCTTGGTATCGTCTGTAAACTTACTAACCCATCCATCAACATACTCATCCAGGTCATTTATGTACATCACAAACAGCAGAGGTCCCAGCACAGATCCCTGAGGAACACCACCACTCACAGGCCTCCAGCCCTAATAAGTCCCTTCAACCACCACCCTTTGTCTTCTACAGGCAAGCCAATTCTGGATCCACACAGCCAATTCTCCACTAACCCCATGCATCTGAACTTTCTTGATTAACCGATTATGTGGGACCTTGTTAAATGCCTTACTAAAGTCCATGCAGATAACATCCACAGCTCCTCCTTCATCACTTTCTCTTGTCACCCTGTCAAAAAACTCAGCCAGATCAGTAAGACACGACTTGCCCCACACAAAGCCATGCTGGGTTTCCCTAATCAAGCCATTGGATTCCACATGCTCGTATATCCTATCTCTAAGAATTTTCTCCAGCAATTTCCCTGCAACTGACATGACACTCACCGATCTATAGTTCCCTGGATTTTCCCTTGTTCCTTCCTTAAATAAAGGAACAACATTAGCCACTCGCTAGTCATCCAGGACCTCATCCGTGGTCAAAGAGGACACAAAGATACTGGTCAAGGCCCCAGCAATGTCCTTTCTCGCCTCCTTCAGTAACCTGGGGTATATCCCATTGCGTCCCAGGGACTTATCCACCTTAATACTGTTTAGGAGACCTAACAATACCTCCTCCTTGACCTCTAAATGCCCTAACATGTTTCTGCCCTCAGTTCCAATTTCAGCGTCCTGCATGTCCTTTTCCTGGGTAAATGCTGAAGAGATATACTCACTCAGAACCTCACCCACATCCTCTGCATCCAAACATAGATTCCCTTCTTTATCCTTAAGTGGTCCTACACTTTCTCTCATTATCCTCTTATTCCTGATGTTGGTATAGAATGCCTTTGGATTGTCCTTAATCCTACTTGCTAAGGACTTTTCATGGCCTCTCTTGGCTTTCCTAATTCCTTTCTTGAGTTCATTTCTAGCCTCTCTATAGTCCTCGTGTGCTCTGTCTGATCCTAACTTCCGAAGCTCTACATACTTGTCCTTTTTCTTCTTGACTAAGTTTATTACTTCTCTGGACATCCAAGGTTCCCTTATTTCCCCATTCATATCCTTCCTTTTAATCGGGACATACCTGTCCTGTACTCTGTGTATTTGATCCTTAAACACTTCCCACATGCTTGATGTGGACCTGCCAGTAAAAAGGTTTTTCCAGTTTACTCTACCTATTTCCTGCCTTATGCCTTCATAATTAGCCCTGTTCCAATTTAAAAACCCTCCCACTAGCCCCATACGTATCCTTATGTATAGCTATCCTGAAAGTTAATGAGCTGTGGTCACTGTTCCTCAACTGCTCACCCACTGATAGGTGAGTAACCTGGCCAGACTCATTACACAACACCAGGTCCAGAATAGCCTCTCCCCTTGTTGGACTGTCAACATATTGATCTAGGAACCCCTCCTGGATACACCTAACAAATTCTGCCCCTTCTAACCCCTTGCACTAAAAAGGTCCCAGTTTATATTAGGGAAGTTGAAGTCTCCCATGACCACAACCCTGTAATTTTTACACATTTCCCTGATCTGTTTGCATATCCATTCCTCAATGTCCAGTGGCTATTGGGAGGTCTATGGTACACCCCCAAGAGAGTGATTGCACCCTTCCTATTCCTGAGTTCTACCCATATAGATTCTGTATCTGAGCTGTCCATAGCGTCTCCCTGGAGTGCAGCTGATATATTATCTCTAATTAGTATTGCAACTCCTCCCCCTCTTTTACCCCCCTCCTTATTCTTCCTAAAACTTCAAAACCCTGGTACATTGATCACCCATTCCTGTCCCTCCTTCAACCAAGTCTCTATAATGGCCACAACATCATAGTTCCATGTACTGATCCATGCTCGAAGTTCAATACTCTTGCTCATAATAGTCCGAGCATTAAAGTACAAGCCATTCATCCCATCACATCTGTTATCAGGAATCTGCCTAATACTAAATTCCCTGATATCAGCCCTCCTGCCCATGTCCTCACTTACTGACCTGTTTTTCTGGTTCCCATCTCCCTGCAAAGCCAGTTTAAATCTTCTCCAGTAGCATTAACAAACCTCCCTGTGAGGATATTGGTTCCCCTCCAGTTCAGGTGCAACCCGTCCCTCTTTTACAGGTAACCCCTTCCCCAGAAAAGGTTCCAATGATCCAAGAACTTGAAACCTTGCCTCCTGCACCATCTCCCCAGCCACTCATTTGTCTGCACTGTCATCCTGTTCCTTCCTTCACTAGCTCATGGCACCAGAAGTAACCTGGAGATAACTACCTTAGAGGTCCTGCTCTTCAGCCTCTTTCCTAACTCCCTATACTCATTTCGCAGGACCTCTACCCCTCTCTTGCCTATGTCATCGGTACCAATGTGCACCACGACCTCTGGCTGCTCACCCTCCCCCTTAAGAATATTCTGCAACTGCTCCAAGACGTCCAGGACCCTAGCACCCGGGAGGCAACATACCATCCTGGCGTCTCTTCGGCGGCCACAGAATCTCCTATCTGTCCCCCTAACTATCAAGTCCCCTATGACTATCGCTCTGCCTGACTTCACCCTTCCCTTCTGAGCATCAGAGCTGACCACGGTGCTACTGGCCTGGCTGCTACTGCCTTGCCCAGATAGTTCATCCCCCTCAGCAGTATCCAAAGGGATATACTTGTAGCTGAGAGGAATGGCCACGGGGGACCCTGCACTGACTTTTTCCCCCTACCTCTCTCAGTGCTCACCCATCCACTACCTGAATCCTGCCCTCTGGGTGTAACCACCTGCTCAAAAGTCCTGTCTATGATTCGCACAGCCTCCCTGATGCTTCTCAGTTCATCCAACTCCAGCTCCAACTCCTCAATCCGGTCTTCCAGGAGTTGAAGTTGGCTGCACTTCCCGCAGCCAACTTCAGTCAGTTAATGTAAATGTCTACTTCTGGTGGTGTTATGAGTTCTTAAGAATGTTGCTGGTGAGACAGTTTTGTGACTCACACTTTTGTGGTTTATGTGCATTGTACTCGTGGAATGAACTACATTTGAGTTCCTTGACTTCAAATTTCATATTCATTTTGACAGGAAGACATTAATCTCAGACCTAAGGGAAACTACTTCAACCTAAAGCACTCAAAAAGAATCTGGCAGGGTTGAGACACATGGAGAAGAATGAAGAACAAGGTGACCCCTCCCTCACCCCCAGCCACAAGTTAAAGGGACGAAGCACTGGGTATCAGTGGAGTCTTATCATACGTGGTGACTGGAGACACAGACCTCCTCCATGACAAGGCTTTCAGCACTCACTCATATTGATGATGTTAGTGGTGAGTGAAATAAGATCAAGTGAGTAATTTCTACCTTTGCAGTTCTAACTCGTGTCTTCAACCTCCCTCAGGGCATCTTAGCATCCCACCAAAGGTGGTCCAGGGAGACAATGAATAATCTTCAAAGAAGGTCAGGAATAATGAATAATCTTCAAAGGAGGAATGGTGGAGGTCGGAGAAGTGGTGGAGTGCCCATGTTGGACACCACAGGGTCCTGCAATCACTGCTCAGCTGTGGCATCCATTTACATTTAAAAGAAAATTACTTCCATCATTTCTTTTGCCTTGACCATTACAGTGCAGTGATTGGCCTGAAGCATATTTCTTCATTGTGATCAGTAAGATATGAATTATTGCCAAGCGAAGTGAAATGATACTCATCTGTACTGCCCTGTGTTGGGAGAAAGTGTGGTGACAGAGCATTGGAAAGTGTATTTTGCATGTGAATGGTCTAACAGACCCAGAGTGAATCCTTGGCATCTTTGCTAAATGTGTGTCAGCAGTTGATGCATTGACTCAATCATGTTTCTCTTCCTCCTTCACCTGTTCCTCCATTTTGAGGTACTGTGCTCTGCACCATGATCTTCCTGCAGGTCTAGGCCTCACAACAGTGTGATGTGTTGCATACTGAAACCATTCTAAGGACTGGCTGGTGGATCCCCAGATCCACCCAGGTACCTGTTTCACATCTTCAGCATACAAATAACTTGTTTAATGGTCACCTGGTTGCCATGTGGTTTTCAGTACTTCATGCTTGAGTTTCTCACAAGTTTCATTGGCCACGTTTAAAACATGTGCCTGTGTCTCTGAACAGGCTTCATAATGCAAAGACATTTAGGAATTTCATCTGCCACAGTATGAAAGCAGCCAAAAAAACCTTAAAAATATCTGCATAACAATCTTTTTGTGGTTGCAAACCAGCTGTGTATTGATGAAGTGGAAGCCCTTGATGTTGATGAATACACCTAGGTGATCAGGGTAACATTCAGTCACATTCAGTCAGTCAATGATATCTTCTGCTTGTGAGAAGCCAGAGTGGCAAACTCACCCTCACTTCATTCTAACTGTGACATTGCAAGTGAATTGAATATAAATTGCCTGTCTTGGCAAACAAGCCATCCAATGTTCTATATTTGAGCATCATCAAATACAGGACCTTATAAGTGTCTCTGGAAGGGTTCAGATGCAAAGGAGATGCAGATTCTGATGAAGCTTTTATAAAATTCTGCTTAGGCCACATCTGGAGTATTGCATTTAATTCTGGTCACCCCATTATAGGAAAGATGTGGAGGCTATGGAGAGGGTTCAGAAGAGGTCTACCAGGATGCAGACTGGATTATAGTGCATGTGCTATAAGGAAAGGTCGGACAAACTTGGGTTGCTTTCTCTGGACTGGTGGGGACTGAGGGGAGACCTGATAGAGGGTTATAAAATTATGAGAGTCATAGATAGAGTAGATAGCTGGTATCTTTTTCCCAGCATCAAATTATCTAATACTAGAGGCCCTGCATTTAAAGTAAGAGGAGGAAAGCTCAGAGGAGATGTGCGGGGCAAGTTTTTTACACAGAGAGTGATGGGTGCCTGGAATGCACTGCCAGGGGTGGTGGTGGAGGCAGAAATGATAGAGGCCTTTAAGAGGTTCTAAGATAGGCACATGAATATGCAGAGAATGGAGGGATATGGACCATGTGCAGGCAGAAGGGATTAGGTGTTATTAGCTTAATTACTTTGGCACAACATGATGGGCTGAAGGGCCTGTTCCTGTGCTGTACTGTTCTATGTTCTTTGCCACTAGATCCAATCAATAGCAGCTCTTGTCCAAGCTGACTGGAGAAATTTGCCGCAATCTTACACAGGTAAGTGTTGGTGTTATTGCCTCCAGACCCCGTGTGCCAGTTCAACTTTTTGCAAGATGAAGCTCCCTGTTGATTCCACCTCCATGAAGTTGCATTTGGTGGGGAACAGACAGCTGGTGCCCGTGTTGCTCCTGTTCTTTTTGTGACTGTTGCTGGTGCAACTCCTGCTGCTTCTCTAGTGGTGATGCTACTTCAGCAACTCCTCCATCTGCTCATGGCTGCACTGTTGAAATTGGTCAACTTCATCCTCATCTGCTTCCCTTAGTATTACAGCAAGTATGTTGATCTATTCTGAAGTATTAGGCTTCTAAGTCAATTGAACTGCTCTGTCTGAGACCACAAGAAATAACAGAGAGTTGTGGACACAGCTCAGCACATCACGGAAACCAGTCTACCCTCCATGGACTCTGTTTACACTTCTCGCTGCCTCGGTATAGCAGCCAATATAATCAAAGACCCCACCCACCCTGGACATTCTCTCTTCTCCCCTCTGTCATTGGGCAAAACATACAAACTTCTGAAAGCACGTACCACCAGGCTCAAGGACAGCTTCTATCCTGCTGTTAGAAGACCATTGAATAGTTCTCTAGTACGATGAGATGGACTCTTGACCTCACAATCTACCTTGTTATGGCCTTGTACCTTATTGTCTGCCTGCACTGCACTTTCTCTGTAACTGTAACACTTTATTCTGCATTCTGTTATTGTTTTACTTTGTACTACCTCAGTGCACTGTTGTAATGAAATGATCTTCATGGATGGCATGCAAAACAAATTTTTTCACTGTATCTCAGTACATGTGACAATAATAAACCAATTTACCAATTTGATCCGACAAATCCAAAAAGGGTAAGTGGAGCTGAATGAAATGTATAGATGGGGTTAAGTAAGAACAGTAGGGCCTGATCAAGCATAATCTGGTCAATGCTTCAACCGCTCAATTGATCTTATGTTCTTGCCTTCTTTTCACTGGTGAGTTCCAAAAAGCCAGGAGACCCTGAAATACACATTTAAAATGCAAGAATCTTATTAAAGTATTGGAGTCTTACACTTGGAATATCGTATGCAGTTCTGGTCGCTGAGCTATAGAAAGGATGTCTTTAAGCTGGAGAGGGTGCAAAAAAGATTCTCAAGGATGTTACCGAGACCAGAGGGCTTGAGTTATAAGGAGAGACTGGATAGCCTGAGGCTTTTTTCTCTGAAGCAGAGGAGGCTAAGGGTCACCTTGTAAAATCATGAGGGGCATAGATAAGGTGGATGGTCACAGTCTTTTTCCCAGGGTAGGGGAGTCTAAAACTAGAAGGTATGTAGTTTTCACACAGAGGATGGTGGGTATGTGGATCGAGCTGCCAGAGGAAGTGGTGGAGGCGGGTACAATTACAATGCTTAAAAGGCATTTAGACAGGTAGATGGATAGAGGGATATGGGCAAAACACAAACAAATGGGACTACCTCAGGTAGGCAACTTGCTGAGCATGGACAAGTTGAGCTGAAGGACCGGTTTCCATGCTGTATAACTCCATGACTCTCTGGCTCTATGACTCCAAAATCTCTGTGCTTCAGTGTATTAAAAGTGACAAAGCACTTTTCCTAACACAGTTTCTTGCATATAACCAAATGTGTTGGTGTCAGTTTCTCCAGTTATAAATTTCACATGACCACACCCAAATTCATGCCCTCCTTCACATTAAAGTTCAGCCCATAAAATGTTAAATCACAGAAGGGAAGTTAATACCTGTTTTGGCTCTTTAGGTACTGAATTAGTCTCACACCCTTGCTCTTACCTTGATGTATATTTAATGTATTTTCCTTTCAAGTTCTATTCTGCAAAATATTATCGAAGCTGCCTCTGGCACCCTTTCAGGAATTGATTTCCAGGCCATAATAACTTCCTGTATAAAACAACATCTCCTTAAAAAGATTATTACTTCTTTGCCAATCGCTTTCGATTTGTTTCCTTGCGCCACCTTTTCTATTGTCACTTTTTTTCTGCTTACTTACTCTATGAAAACCATTCACACCTTTGAGCACCTCCGTTAAATATCGTTTCAACTTCACTTCCTTGCTTGGTCATTCTACTAGATTGCTTCTACAATCTGGGCATCCTTTTTGAAATGTGTTGCCAAAAATAGAACACAATATTACAGCTTGAACATGGTTGTTATTTATGTGTTGACTTGTAAACCTGATTGCCAAACAGATCACAGGAGTTCACAGAAGAAAAGAGATGGTTAATTTCATTCACGATATGTCAGCCTCCTGCATCTTCTTCCTCTCACTGACTGAATGAATGTTGTTTTATAAAGGTTCAGCATGAGAACCCTGCTTTTCTACTTGTGTCCCTACCAATAAAGCCCAAGGTTTGTTGTGGTTTATTAACCATTTTCACAACCTGCTCTGCCATTTTCAATGATTTGTGCGCACATTCCCTCAGTTCACTCTGTTCCTGCACCTCTTTTGGAATAATATCTTTTATATAATATAGTCTCTCCTCATGCCTCCTATCAAAAGGCATCACCTTACAATTCTCCACATTAACCCTCATCTGCCATGCATTTGTACATTACATCAGCTTGTCTATCTCCTGCTGCAAACTATCAATATATTTTGATTTTGACGTGACTATCTTTCCAACATAATGTAATCAGCACACAATCATAATGACAATAATCCCTTCCAATTTTGCATCAAATGCCTTGTAAATTAGAAATGCTTCCTTTGTTTTGTTAATGTGGTTTGAATTTATATTGGGTTTATTGGTTGTGCTTTCCTGTTAATCAGAACATTAAGCTAGCCATGTTTATTTCCTTTCTCTGTGTTACTTTTTTCTTCACCACTATTAAATTCCTAATTACTACTATTCCATTTACACATGTGATGTGGATATTATTGGCAAGCCTGGTATACCTTGTCCAGCCCCCAGACCCTTGAGATGGCTTGTTGGGTGGTTAAATGTAATCCGCAATGCTGAGCTTTGAGAACAGTTACTTCCCTTCAATCATTCGGTACTTGAACTTGTGCATATGACAATAAACTCAACTTTTGACTTTGACCTTTGACTTTTATATATTGCATAAAGGTGACAAAAATCTTTCCCTCCAGGTTATTAGACAATATAGAAGTTCCATTGCCATCACCACTAATACTAGCTTTAAGTCCCAAATTTATTTAGTTGAGTTTAAATTCTCCAGCTGCCTTGGTGAGATGCAAATTCATGTCTCTGGATCAATAAGCCAAGGTTCTAGATGTGATCGAGTAATTTATCTCCTAAAAAGTGGTAGGATGGTAGTAGAGTATTCAGATGAATAGCATTGATTCGTTTGAGGTGAAAAATGAATGAGTATATGAGCAAAGAAATAATAGGATATGTTGAAAGAGCTAGATGAATTAATAATTAGAGATTGATGCACTGCTTTGATGCTTTGGTATTTTTAAATCCCTGTTGTGAAGACTTGAGTCATTCTTTGGTTGCTGTGCCACCTTGCACCACACCTCTAACTTTCTGTCTGCTGTATCATTCCAAGTTCCGTGTAAAGGGGGATATAATCATTTGTGGCATCTCTGATGAAACTGAGTTATGAATAACTCTGATTCAAAATTAGTTGGACCTTCCTGCTTTTTATTGGGTTAGTTTATGTTGCCGATTAAAATAACACACCTGCCCTTCTGTTTCTTTTTCACACATTGAACTTCCTTCCTTCCAAAAGCAAAATACTGCAGATGCTAGAATTCTAAAATAATACAAAGTGCGTCGTGAATACTCAGCAGGCCAGACAGAAACTGTTGACAGAGAAACGGGCTTAATGCTTCAGGCCAATGATCTCTCATCAGAATTTACTTTCTCCATGGCCTCATCTGGTTCTCTATAGCTTGCCCTCAGTGTTTGCTTAATATTAATAACGCAAATAATTTCATTTGGACAAAAGCGCCTTAGCATTCAACCATCTACTTATTTTCATTACATTCTCTGATTGTTAAATCACTGCATTATTTTTGACTTTGAGGGAAATAATGTGCCAAGCCTCCAAGCCAAAGACAATTGTTTAACAACCAGCTTCTACAAGATTGGAAAGAACAGCTCAAATCGATCCACATTCTGGCTTCCCATCTCTCGATTTGGAAAATTGCTTATTTACATGAAGAGAAACTGCAGAATTTTGGGAATCATACAATAACGTTCCATGCAATAAATTAATTTCACAACATTTGGCACATCACTTTCCACAAAGACCACCATTTTCTCATTCAATTAGCAAGTAGATTGCTAATTGAATGAGAAAATGCATGTACCCAGCTAGAAGTTTAAAAGAAATGAAATAAATTCTTCAGAATATCTTGGGGTCTGATTCCACAGGACACTCAAAGTGGCTGCGCAGGTTGACTCTGTGGTTAAGAAGGCATATGGTGTATTGTCCTTCATCAATCGGGGAATTGAATTTAGGAGCCATGAGGTATTGTTGCAGCTATATCGGTCCCTGGTCAGACCCCACTTGGAGTATTGTGCTCAGTTCTGGTCGCCTCACTACAGGAAAGATGTGGAAGCCATAGAGAGGGTGCAGAGGAGATTTACAAGGATGCTGCCTGGAATGCGGAGCATGCCTTATGAAAGCAGTTTGAGGGAACTCGGCCTTTTCTCCTTGGAGAGACGGAGGATGAGGGGGGTCCTTATTGAGGTGTATAAGATGATGAGAGGTATTGATAGGGTAGGTAGTCAGAGGCTTTTCCCTAGGGCTGAATTGGTGGCCACAACAGGACATAGGTTTAAGGTGCTGGGGAGTAGATATAGAGGAGACGTCAGGGGTAAGTTTTTTACTCAGAGAGTGGTGAGTGCGTGGAATGGGCTGCCGGAAACGGTGGTGGAGGCTGATATGATAGGGTCTTTCAAGAGACTGTTAGATAGTTATATGGAGCTGAGTAAAATAGAGGGCTATGGGTAAGCCTAGTAATTTCTAGGGTAGGGACATGTTCGGCACAGCTTTGTGGGCCAAAGGGCCTGAATTGTGCTGTAATTGTTCTATGTTCTATGTTCTAATGCCAAGGAAACTATAAATGTTCTATTACAGTTTAGGGACTTTTCGTTTTTTTTCTATACCAAACACTAATCTTGTGAACAAATTGACTTTGTATGACAATGCGTAAGGTAATCCACCAGCCTGCCCGTTGATTAATATTTAATTAGCTGAAAATTTCTTTGGGACTTCTTCAGATCATGAAAGACAATTAATAATACGGAAAGCAGCCATTTGCCCTACCCTTTCCATCCCAGTCAAAAGCAGTTTGAGATTAATCCTGTTTTCTACCTCTCAGTCCATAGTCTTGTGGGTTACTGTATATCAAGTGCTCATCCAGGTACTTTTTAAATGTGGTGAGGCTTTCTCCCTCAAGCATACTTTCAATCAGTTGGCTTCAGGCCCCTTACCCCACTCCCCACCACACTCTTCCCCCTCCCCCGTGTTTGGGTGAAAACATCTTTCCTCCGTTTTGCTGCAATCATTCTACCAGGCATTCTGCATTAAGGCGCTGTCTCCTGTTTACTGACAACCTTGCTAAAAGAAATATATCCATCTTATATAAATATCTGTATAAGTTAAAATGAAATTCAATATGAGGTAAACTAAAGCAAAAAGAAACACATCAAGTGTCATGAAATTATCATTAATGATTATCTCTAAACTGTTTAATATATTTGCTTTTGACATTCTTGGTGTTGCAAGTAGAGAGGATAATGTGGTAAAGCTAGTGAGTGTTTAGCATGTGCTCTGTAAATTGCACATATTGCAATCACAATGAAAAAAAATGATACAGATGGTGATACTAAGTCCAGTGGTAGGGACACAGATCAAAGAGACAGCCTATTCTTAACAGTGGTGAGCAACTTAAATGATGTTATAGCTGCATTTCTCTGGGAAAATAATGAGTAATGCTGCACACTCTCGACTAGAACTTAATGGAATTGGAATTAGTTTATTATTGTCACTTGTACTGAGGTACAGTGAAAAACTTGTCTTGCATACTGTTAGTACAGATTAATTTATTACACAGTGTATTGACATAGTACAAGGTAAAACAATGTAGAATTCAGAGTAAAATGTCACAGAGTACAGAGAAAGTGCAGTGCAGGTAGACAATAAGGTGCAAGGTCATAATGAGGTAGATTGTGAGGTCAAGAGTCCATCTTATCATTCAATAGTCTCCTAACAGTGGGATAGAAGCTGTCCTTGAGCCTGGTGGTACGTGCTTTCAGGCTTTTGTATCTTCTGCCTGGTGGGAGAGGGGAGAAGAGAGAATGTCCTGGGTGGGTGGGGTCTTTGATATGTAGGCCTGTGACAATAAACTTGAACTTAACATCACCTCCCATCTGTCGCTATCTCCACCCTTCCTTCCCATTTCTCACTCCATCTGCTGATCAACTCCTCCTCTCCTGGATCCTTGCACCACTTGCCAGCTCTTGCCCCACCCCTCCCCATCTCTTGATACTGGTTATCTCCCTTCACTCTTTGAGCCCAGATGAAGGGTCTCGACCCGAAACATCAACTGTCCATTTCCCCCCACAGATGCTAGTTAACCCACTGAGTTCCTCCAGCAGCTCATGTTTTGCTCAGATTCCAGCACCTACAGTCCCTTGTGTCTCCAAGTCCTGCATCACTGTTCAACTCAATGAATAATGATGTACAGGGCAACAGGAAGAGCATGAAAAATGCGAATATGAAGACAAATATAAAAGATCAGGAAGTCAGAGAGAAACAATGAAAATAAGTAGTGTAGCAGTTAGCGTAATGCTTTACAGCGCCAGTGACCCGGGTTCAATTCCGGCTACTGTCTATAAGGAGTTTGTACGTTCTCCCCATGTCTGCGTGGGCTTCCTCCGGGTGCTCCGGTTTCCTCCCACATTCCAAAGACACACGGGTTAGGAAGTTGTGGGCATGCTACTTTGGCGCCAGAAGTGTGACAACACTTGCGGGCTGCCCCCAGAACACTCTACGCAAAAGATGCATTTCACTGTGTGTTTCAATGTACACGTGACTAATAAAGATATCTCATCTACTCTAAAATATTTTACAAACACATTGACTGAAGAATGTTGTGAGTAAAATAGTGATGGGCAGAAAAAAAATTGGGGTGACCCAAAAGCAGAGCTTTCAAATCACAACTACAGTGATCCAGGTTCAATCCTGACCGCCGCTGCTATGGGTTTGTATGTTGTTCTTGTGTCCAAATAGGTTTTCTCAGGGAACTATGGTTTCCTCCCACATCCCAAAGACCTGCTGCCTAGTGCTGGTTGGCCACTGAAAATTGGCCCACGGTGTGTGTGTGACTAGTGGAATTTAGAAAGAATTTATGAGAATGTTGGGAGTGTTACGGATTAGGTTGCTATTTAGTGAATGTCCCTTTAAGACATAGTACAGTAGTCTGTGTGTGTGTGTGTGTGTGTGTGTGTGTGTGTGTGTGTGTGTGTGTGTGTGTGTGGGTGTGTGTGTGTGTGTGTGTGTGGGGGGGGGGGTGGTGTTATTATGACAACAACAGGAGATAATGACATGCTGACGTTTTGGTTCAGTCAGAGTCAGGAGAGCGAGGATAAAGAGAGACACTGCCTGCTGGTCTCTGTATCCATGGATGAAAAACAATAACTTTGCCTGTCACTACAATCCACGTATGGATTTTTGGAATAATCCAGTGGAGTCCACTTTGTCGTTAACCCATAGAAGGAAACAGGTGTTTGTGTGGACGGCCACATCTCGAATTCCTTTCGGGGTGGCAGATACTTCAGGACAAAGCAATGGAGATCATCAGTGACTGAGGTGTCGTATGGGTTCCATCGTGGAACATCTGGATTTCGTAATGTCTCTATTCTCTCTCTACATTTTCACTTCAGTCAACAGTGGTTTTGCAAAAGCCTTTGCTTACGTTTCACCTTATGGCTTGCTGAACTGAACTTTGAGAACTATTCCTGGACTTGGAGTTTGGGAATTTGCCACACACGCACTTTGGGTTTAGTTTTGGGGTTAATGTTTAATATCTAACATTTTTACTTTTAACATTCTAACACTTTTATTTTTCTTATTATCATAAGTAGTTTCTAATAAAATAGTTTCTAATACTTATACATGACTCAGTGTGTTTCTTTTGTTGCTGGTATGTAACAGGAGAAAAGGTTACAGTGAAAATTAGTGGGGAAATGGGGTTGCTCTGTGAGCCAGCACAGACTCAATAGGCTGGTGACTTCCTTCCATGTTGTAAAGAAATAATTGGCAATTGGTTTATTATTGTCACATGTACCAAGGTACAGTGAAAAACTTTGTTTTGCATGTCATCCATACAGATCATTTCACATCAGTACATCGAGATAGTACAAGAGAAAAGCAATAACAGAATGCAGAATATAGTGTCACAGTTACAGAAAAAGTGCAGTGCATGCAGACAATAAGGTGCAAGGCCATGACAAGGTAGATTGTGAGGTCAAGAGTCCATCTTATCGTGCAAGAGGTCCGTATAATAGTTTTATAAAAGCGGGATACAAATTGTCTTTGAGGCTGGTGGTACGTGCCTTCAGACTTGTGTATCTTCTGCCCGACAGGAGAGGGGGGAAGAGGGAATGTCCGGGGTGAGAGGGGTCTTTGATTATGCTGTCTGCTTTACCGAGGCAGCGAGAAGCGTAGACAGAGTCCATGGAGGGGAGGCTGGTTTCCATGATGTGCTGAGCTGTGTCCACAACTTCTGCAGTTTCTTGGACAGAACAGTTGCCATACCAAGCCGTGATGCATCCAGATAGGATGCTTTCTATGATGCATCTATATTGTAATGTGGTAAAATCTCACATGAATATTGGAAAATTAACAGGAATTGCTGGAAATGCTCAGCAGTTCAGGTGGTATCTGTGGAAAGAGAAAAAATATCAGAAGATGAAATACATAGAAACCAACAATATAAAATTAAATAGTACTGAAAAGGAACCGTCTTGCTTACTGTTTGAAGAGGTTAAGACACAAGACAAGAGGTTTAGAATTGAAAAGTAATGAAACTAGACTGGACTGGTATTAAACTTATAGAAACTTTTTTAAGAACACTATATACTTTTCTGGTTGTCATAAGAAGAACATAGAAACATCAGTAATGGTGTGAAAATGATTTACAAGGGAAGTACTATGAACATTAAGTTATACCTAGTAGGGAAGGAAAATCAAGCAAGTCTTTATCCTCCCATGAAGAGAAAGCTAGGAGTCTTGAAAATTATATAAGGTTTTGATGGAATGCAGTGTGAGAATTTCACTTGTGTGAAGGAACAAAATTACAGGATATCAATAAATAGTCAGCAAGAAGTCAAATACGGAATTCAAACAAAAATAAGTTTACCCTTTGAAGAAAGAGAATGAGAAACTTGAGATTACAAGTTTGTTGCTTCTAAAAGCAAAGTATGGGTGGAATTAAGGAACAAGAAAGGAGCAGTTACTCTACTAGGAGTATTCTATAGGCCCCCCGGTAGCAGTAGAGATATAGAGGAGCAGATTGGCAGGCAGTGTTTGGAGAGAAGCAAAAATAACGGGGTTGTTATAATGGGAGACTTCAACTTCCCAAATATAGACTGGAACCTGCTTAGTGCCAAAGGTTTAGATGGGACGGAATTTGTTAAATGTGTCCAGGAGGGATTCCTGACGCAGTATGTTGACAGGCCGACTAGAGGGAATACCATGCTAGATTTAGTTTTAGGAAATGAACCGGGACAGGTGAAGGATCTATTGGTGGGTGAGCATTTGGGGGACAGTGGCCATTGCTCCATAACCTTTAAAATTGTCATGGACAGGGACAGGTGCAGAGAGGACAAGAAGATATTTAATTGGGGAAGGATGAACTATGAAGCTATAAGGAGGGAACTTGGGAGTGTAAAGTGGGATGTCCTTTTTGAAGGGAAATGTACCATGGAGATGTGGTCGATGTTCAGGGATCTTATGCAGGATATTAGGGATAAATATGTCCCGGTGAGGCAGAGAAGGAATGGCAGGGTGAAGGAACCGTGGGTGACGAGAGAGGTGGAACGACTAGTTAGGGAGAAGAAGGTAGCATACATAAGCTATAAGCAGCAAGGTTCAGACAGGGCCCGTGAGGAATATAGAGTAGCGAGGAAGGAACTTAAGAAAGGGCTGAGGAGAACTAGAAGGGGACATGAAAAGGCGTTGGCTAGTAGGGTTAGGGTAAATCCCAAGGCCTTTTTCACGTACGTGAAGGGTAGGAGGATGGCTAGGGTAAAGGTAGGTCTGATTAAAGACAAAGGTGGGAGAATATGCCTGGAGGCGGCGGAAGTGGGAGAAGTTCTCAATGAATACTTCTCTTCGGTATTCACCGAGGAGAGGGGTCTTGATGACGCGGAAGGGAGCGCTGGTAAGGGTAATGTTCTCGAGGTTGTAGATATCAAGAGAGAGGATGTGTTGAAGTTGTTAAATAATATCAAGACAGATAAATCTCTGGGGCCTGACGGGATTTTCCCCAGGCTGCTTCGAGAGGCGAGGGAGGAGATTGTTGAACCGCTGGTAAGGATCTTTGAGTCCTCGTTGTCCACGGGGATGGTGCCAGAGGATTGGAGGGTGGCAAATGTTGTCCCCTTGTTCAAAAAAGGTAGTAGGGATAGTCCAGGGAATTATAGACCGGTGAGCCTTACATCTGTGGTGGGTAAGCTTTTAGAAAGGATTCTAAGGGATAGGATCTATCAACACCTGGAGAATCATGGACTGATTAGGGACAGCCAGCATGGCTTTGTGAAGGGAAGATCTCGCCTCACGAGTTCTTTGAGGAGGTGACGAGGAAGATTGATGAGGGTAGTGCAGTGGATGTGGTCTATATGGATTTTAGTAAGGCGTTTGATAAGGTACCTCATGGTAGGCTTCTTCAGAAGGTCAGAAGCCAAGGGATCCAGGGAAGCTTGGCTGTGTGGATTAGCAATTGGCTTGCCTGTAGAAAGCAGAGGGTTGTGGTGGAAGGAGTGCCCTTGGATTGGAGGGCAGTGACTCCTGGTGTCCCGCAGGGATCGGTTCTGGGACCTCTACTTTTTGTGATATTTATAGATGACTTAGATGAGGGGGTGGAAGGGTGGGTTAGTAAGTTTGCGGATGACACTAAGATCAGCAGTGTTGTGGATAGTGTGGAGGGCTGTCAGAACTTACAGAGGGATATTGATAGGATGCAGAGCTGGGCTGACAAGTGGCAGATGGAGTTCAATCTGGAGAAGTGTGAGGTGGTACACTTTGGAAGGACAAACTTCAGGGCAGAGTACAGGGTAAATGGCAAGGTACTTGGCAGTGTAGAGGAGCAGAGGGATCTGGGGGTTCATATTCACAGTTCACTGAAAGTTGCCTCACATGTGATAGAGCAGTTAAGAAGGCTTATGGGATGTTAGCTTTCATAAGTCATGGGATTGAGTTTAAGAGCCGCGAAGTGATGATGCAGCTTTACAAAACTCTGGTTAGACCACACTTAGAGTACTGTGTTCAGTTCTGGTCGCTGCATTATAGGAGGGATGTGGAGGCGTTGGAGAGGGTGCAGAGGAGATTTACCAGGATGCTGCCTGGATTAGAGCGTATGGAATATGAGCAAAGGCTTAAGGTGCTAGGGCTTTATTCACTGGAAAGGAGGAGGATGAGAGGAGACATGATAGAGGTATATAAAATATTGAGAGGAATAGATAGACAGTCAGCGCCTCCTTCCCAGGGCACCAATGCTTAAGACGAGAGGGCATGGCTTTAAGGTTATGGGTGGGAGGTTCAGGGGAGATGTCAGGGGGAGGTTTTTCACCCAGAGAGTGGTTGGTGCATGGAATGCACTGCCTGGGGCAGTGGTGGAGGCAGATACATTGGACAGGTTCAAGAGTTTGTTGGATAGGCATATGGAGGAATGTGAGATAGAGGGATATGAGGGAGGAAAGGGTTAGATAGTGTGAGGGTGGTTTGATTGACGGCACAACATGGTGGGCCGAAGGGCCTGTTTTGTGCTGTATGGTTCTCTGGTGCAAGAGTGGATAAGCATATGAAAGAGAATGGAATAGTTAAGTGAATCTAGATTGGAACATAACTAAATGACGAGTTTCTGTGCGGTATGTTTTGCAAGCATCTTTGCAGTTTACCCGGGAATTAAAGTGATAAATAAGATGTACTATATAAATTAGGAAACATTCCAGTTCTAAACCGAGCTGACTGAGGATATTCGTCAATGCACAATATTTTATATCTCAAAAAACCCCGCATTTTCAGAAGATTTAAACGTGTGATTAATTTCTCGTGCGCTTTTCCAAAGAGATCAATTCAACAAAACTATTGAAAAAGTAAAAACAGAGCCGCAGTAAAGGATTCTAACGTAGACGAACGAAGTCACAGGACAGCGGTAAAACAGGCTCCGGGATCCTGGATCCCCAGACCGAGGTTCCACGTTGAGTGACAGTGCCGGCTGGCTGGAAGTTCCGCCTTCTTTCCTGGGTCTGAGGAGAGGGCGGCGCATGTGCGGGGAGTGTAGCAGTTTGAACAGTATCAGCTGGCGCCAGGGTTCCATTGAAGGAAGTATTGCTGTATCAGGGCTGGAGTTTGCCTCTCATTGCCGGTGTAAGTTGGAGCCATTTGGCTTTCCTTTCCCCACACCTCATGTTTCTCACACAGCCTTTCGCCACTCCGTTTTATATCTAGCCCACCCCAGGCCCTGATAATTCCTCTGATCGCTGTGATTCCGCTTTTCGCACGTTTTGTACCAAAACTCAGGGCCTCATTTTATTTTCAAGTACCAATATTTTGATGTTTTATTTACTTTCACTTTTAATTGTAGGTCTGACCGGGAACTGCTAATTTAGGCATAGGCCCCGCATACCCCAATAAAGAAACATAGTTTATATTTCTGCTGTAGAGATGGAGTCATTTTCTTTAGGCACTGAAATATAAGGATATTTCCTAAGGTCGAAATTGATAAGTATTTGTTGACAGCTGGTCAAACCGCTGCCTGGTTGCTTTAAAGAGAAGCTTTTTGTTGTAGGCTTTTGAGAGGGCCTGTTTAAAGTATAAACTCGCAGTTAAGTAGGTGCCTTTCACATTCTGGGCTCCAAATGCAGAACGCGCGAAAAGTTGCTTTTTATGTGTGGTCACGTGGTGAAAATAACCAAGGGGCAAAGGGAGGAATTAAGTTTTTCTGCTTTTTATAAGTAGAAAAAAAAGTACCAAGCAAAGTAACGGCGCCAAAAGCTGATTGGACCCCTGAACTTGATGGTTTGCATGGTGGTTCCAGAGGAAGTGGATATATTGGTTGTAATCTATCCAAATTCCCTGGATTCTGAGAAGCTGTTTCCCGTAGTGGAGTTATCTAGAACTACAAGGCAGAGTTTCAGAGTAAAGGGTTGTCCATTTCATATGGAAATAAGAATTTTCTTCTCTCAGAGTATTATAAATCTTTGGGATTCTCTACTCCAAGGAGCTGTGAAGGTGTTTTAAAGGCAAAGGAACGAAAATCAAAAAAAAAAATTGCAGATGCTGGAAACATGAAACAGAATCTGATTTATTATCACTGAGATATGTTGTGAAATTTGTTGTTTTGTGGCATAAAGTCATAAAAATTACTACAAGTTACAAAAATAAATAAATAGTGCAAAAGAGGAATAACAAGGTAGTGTTTGTGGACTGTTCAGAAATCTGATGGCGGAGGGGAAGAAACTGTTCCTGAAACATTGAGTGTGTGTCTTCAGGCTCCTGTACCTCCTCCCCGATGGTAGTAACACAGAGGGCATGTCCCGGATGGTGAGGGTCCTTAATGATGGATGCCACCTTCTTGAGGCACCGTCTCTTGACGATGCCCTCTGGCGGGAGGGTTGTGTCCGTGATGGAGCTGGCTGAGTCTACAACCCTCTGCAGCCTCCTTCAATCCTGTGCATTGGAACCTCCATACCAGGCTGTGATGCAACCAGTCAGAATGATCTCCACCGTACATCTGTAGAAATTTGCAAGTCTTTGGTGACATACCAAATCTCCTCAAACTCCTAATGAAGTAGAGCCACTGGCATGCCTTCTTCATGATTGCATCACTGTGTTGGGCCCAAGATAGATCCTTTGAGATGTTGACACCCAGGAACTTGAAGCTGCTCACCCTTTCTACCGCTAACCCTTAAATGAGGACTGGTGTGTGTTCTCCCGACTTCCCTTTCCTGAAGTCCACAATCAGTTCCTTGGTCTTCCTTGACGTTGAGTGCGAGGTTGTTGTTGCAACACCACTCAACCAGCCGATCTATCTCACTCCTGTACGCCTCCTCATTCGCCATCTGAGATTCTGCCAACAGCAATGGTGTAATCTGTGAATTTATAGATGTCGTTTGAGCTGTGCCTACCCACACAGTCAGTTAGAAACAGAAAATGCTGGAAGGACTCAGCAGGTCAGGCAGCACCTGTGGAAAGAGAAACAGAGTTAATGTTGCAGGTCAAAGACTGTTGTCAGACTTTAGAGATTTGCAAATGTTTAAAGTACAAGAGAATAGAGGGTTGTGGGAAGGGGGTGCTGCGGCATGATCTTAGAGCCATGGAAACAGGCCCTTCGGCCCAACTCGTCCATGCCAACCAAGGTGACCATCTGAGCTCGTCCAATTTGTTTGTGTTTGGCCCATATCCCTCTCACCCCTTTCTTTCTATGTACATGTCTAAAAGTCTTTTAAATATTCCAGTTGTACCTACCTCCATCACTGCTTCTGGCAGCTTGTTCCATAAACCCACCACCCTGTGTGTGGAAAAACTTGCCCTTTGGATCCCCTTTAAATCTTTCCCCTCTCAGCTTAAATCTTTGCCCTCTAGTTTTAGACTTCCTACTCTGGGAGGGAGAAACACTGCAACCATTCACCTTATCTATGCCGTCATGATTTTGTACACCTCTGTAAGGTCACCCCTCGGCCTCCTACGCTGCAGGGAAGACAGTCCCAGTCTCTCCTTATAACTCGAGCACCCCAGTCCCAGGAACATTCTTCTGAATATTTTTTGTATCCTTTCCAGCATAATGACATACTTCCTTTTGCTAGGTGACTAGAACTGCGCACAATACTCTGTGTGCGGTGTCTCACCAACATCTTGTACAGCTGTTGGGTGACAGAGTGTGCTTGAGGGGCTTTCTGTTCCTGTTGCTTATGTTGTGAAACTATTAGTATGTAGGGAAATATGGTCGGCAGTCTGCACTCATCAAACAATGTTTTGATTAAAAAAATGATTCACATTTATATAGTTGCCCCAAAGTGCTTGACAGCCACTAAGTTCTCCTTCCTCGCATCTGCCTTTCACTATCTCTTACTTGCATCTACCTATCACCACCTTGTGCCCACCCTGCCTCCCCTCTTTTGTCCACCTATCACTGCTTTGTTTTCCTCCCTATATATTGGGCTTCCCCCTTTCCTATCTTCAGTTCTGAAGAAGGGTCCTGACCTGAAACTTTGACCATCTGCTTTTCTCCACGGATGCTGCCTGACCTACTGAGTTCCTCCAGCATCTTGTTTTTTTTCTAGATTCCAGCAGCTGCAATCCTTTGTTTCTCTAGCCACTAAGTTCTTCCTTGCCTGCTGCAGCCTCTACATGACTTCAGACCCACATGTTCACTTGAAGTGCCCAAAATTGATGACAAATAAAGGATGGTATTGATCTTGCCAGCAACACCCACATTTTGTCAAGGAATTAATTTTAAAAATGGTTAAAAGTGCTGTCTGAAAGTATATTTGGTCTATACTTAGGTGCTACCTAAATGGCAGGATGAACATTTAAAAATGCAACTCAGTTAAAGACAAGACAGACAAAATTGCATAACTAGCTCTAATTCAATTCCAGCCACTGTCTGTAAGCAGTTTGTACGTTCTCCCCGTGTCTGCGTGGGTTTCCTCCGGGTGCTCCGGTTTCCTCCCACATTCCAAAGGTGTACGGGTTAGGAAGTTGTGGGCATGCTATGTTGGTGCCGGCAGTGTGGCGACACTTGCGGGCTGCCCCCCAGAACACTCTACGCAAAAAGATGTATTTCACTCTGTGTTTCGATGTATGTGTGACTAATAAAGGTACCTTATCTTAATTTACAAAGTTGGGAGGCATTTTTGTTTCTAAGGGAGAAACTACATTAAACTACATGAGCAGTTGGTATACTTTTTAATGAACATTTTAGTCCTGGTGACAAAGGTGTTGTGGCTACTGTTGAGATCCAGCTGCTGCTCTTCAGCAAGGAATGGGGAGTGACGGGGTGGCGTTTGATGCTGACCGGTGGTGTTTCAGCTTTGCTGTCTCTCACACCTGGTTTGGGCAAAGTTCAGCTCCAACAATTGGCTCAGGAGCGTGTCTCACCAACTGTTCCTGTGCCTCGTTGGTGCGGTGGGCTTATTCAGGCATTCCATCATGCTTACTCTTTTTCTGCTGTCTGATCTAACCCAGTCGTCACCTTGTGCTGCCACCTCAGATTCTCTGTTATTTCTCTCTCCCCTTTCCTGAATGGGTATCCGGTATGGAGGGAGTGTGTGAGGGTGTCATCAGGACAACATTTGCCATTAAAGACCCCAGCCAAAAAAAAATTGCAGTGGAGGTAATTGGTTATGTTTTACTATTGTCACATATACTGAGATTCGGTGAAAAACGTTTTTTGCATGCCATCCATACAGATCATTTCAAAACGTAAGTACATCGAGGTGGTACAATGGGGAAAGCAATAACACTGCAAAATGTAGTATTATGGTACAGAGAAAGTGCAGTGCAGATAGACAATAAGGTTCAAGGGCCATGACAAGGTAGATTCTGATGTCCAGAGTTCAAGAGGTCCATTCAAGAGTCTTACAACAGTGGGATGGAAGCTGTCCTTGAGCCTGGTGGTGTGTGTTTTCAAGCTTTTGTATCTTCTGCCCGATGGAAGGCGGGGAAAAGAGAGAATGTGGAGTGGAAGGGGTCTTTGATTATGTTGGCTGCTTTCACAAGGCAGTGGGAAGAGTAGACAGAGTCCATGGAAGCTGGTTTTCGTGATGGACTGAGTTGCCTTCACAACTCGCTGCAATTTCTTGTGGTCTTGGGCAGAGCAGTTGCCATACCAAGCCGTGATATGGTCTAATCTGAATTTTCTGCAAATAATTGCAGTTCTGATGCATCCCCTGTTAATGTTAATGGGGTTTTCGGTAGTAATGTTGTTAAATGTCAGGAAGAGTTGAATAGACTTTTTCTTGGTAGAAAATAGTATTCATCTGTCACTTGTGTAAAGTGTGATTATGTCATCCCATGCCTGAATATCGTTTGAGTTTGCTGTATGTAGGCATGGGCTGATTCACCAGCAAGTATCTACTTTTAACCTTATGAGAGGAAGCAGCTGAGGATGGCTGGAATAAAAACAGAATGCTGGAAATACTCAGCAGGTAAGGTGCACCATCTGTGGAAAGGGAAACAGTGTCGACGTTTCAGGTTGATGACTTCATTAGTCACTGACCTGAAACATTTCATTCTGGTTTTCTCTCCCTGGATGCTGCCTGACCTGCTGAGTATTTCCAGCATTCCGTTTTTTTATTGCATGTTTTAGGGATGGAGAATTAAATGCTGGCTCAGCTTGTGAAGCCCACATCCCAAGAATGAATAAAAAATAAATTACAGCATTCATAGTTTTTTTTTGCTTTAAAGATAATTGGGCCCATAACACTGCCCTGAGGAATTCTTGCAGTTTTGCACTCGGGATGAGGTGATTGGCATCCAACAACCACAAATTGTATCATTCTGGCAAGTTTCCTCCTCAGTCCCCTGTAACTTCAGTTTTGCAAGGATGTCTTGGTGCCACACTTAGTTAAAGGTCAAGGACAATCGTTCATCCAGCTTGGTCCAAAAGTAGAATGAGACCTCAATCTGATTGGTCCTGGCCAAACCCAAACTGAGTGCTGGTGAGCAGGCTTTTGTTGGGCAGATCTTAGTATTGCACCTTACTGTCTCTGGCCAAGCTGTGCCTGTGAGTTCTGGTGTTTAGGTTCTCAGCTTGGGTCTAATCAGTGAATTGAAAGATTTGGCATAACTCTTCCTTTCCTATTCTCTGTCTATCTTCAATGTGCTTTTTTACAGTTGCTTTTGTGGATTCATATGTGTGGCCCAAGGTGTTTATTTCTGATCCACTTTTTAGTCTATGTTCATATCGGTTCATCATTTACTTTCCAAAGTGCAACACTTAGCCCTGTTCAGTGATATATATGTCTCTTCACAACCAGCTGATATCTGCTACAATCCTCTTTACTATTAGCTGCACTTTGTAGCTTTCTCTCATCTGCATATTTTAATGTTAAAGCCCCTGTTCCCAATCAAAATTTTCACAAGAATTTGGTAAGAAATTTTACTTATTTTTTTTGCATGACAGGAAGTTGCTAATCTTACTATAAAAGTGAACAATTTCTTTGTGTGCATAAGAATTGCTTGTGATGAATATTTTAACAGGAATACTGAGAACAGTAGCTTTTTATTGCATTCTTTATTTTTGATGGATCATTTTCAGTGTTCAGAAGACTCCCAGTTACACCTTTTTCAAGTGCAGTGATTCATTTATAGAGTCATACAGCATGGACACAGGCCATTCAGCCCACCATTCCACACTGGCCGGTGGGCTCCCATTTGTATTAATGCCATCTTCCAGCACTTGGCCTGTACCCTTTAAGGCTTAGGTGATTCAAATGCTCATCTAGACACCTCTTAAATGCTGTCAGCAGCTCTGCTGCCACCAGTCTCTCAGGCAGTGCATCCCAGGTACTCATCACTCTCTGGGTGATCCCCTCTAAATCTCTTACTCCTTACCCTGCATATATAGGATAAGATATCTTTATTAGTCACATGTACATCGAAACACACAGTGAAATGCATCTTTTGCGTAGAGTGTTCTGGGGGAAGTCCGCAAGTGTCGCCGTGCTTCCGGCGCCAACATAGCATGTCCACAACTTCCTAACCTGTACGTCTTTGGAATATGGGAGGAAACTGGAGCACCTGGAGGAAACCCACCCAGACACGGGGAGAACGTGCGAGCTCCTTACAGACAGCAGCCGGATTTGAACCCAGGTCGCTGGCGCTGTAAAGCATTACGCTAACCGCTACACTACCATGCCTGCCCTCCATATATGTTATATTTACCTCTTAAAAGGGGAAAAGATTCCTGCAGTCTGCCCTATCTATGCCTCTCCTAATTTTATATACTTCAGTCATGTGCCCTTAACTTCCTCCACTCCAGGGAGAACAGACCCAGTCTCTCCTCGTAACTGAAACGCTGCATTCTAGGCAATGTCCTGGTGAATCTCCTCTGCATCCTCTCCAGCCCCACCACATCTTTCCTATTGCATGGTGACCAGAACTGCATGCAGTTCTTCAGCTGAGGTCTAACCAGTGTTTTATAACACTAATGAAGGCCAACATCCCATATGCTATCTTAACCATGTTACCTACTTGCACTGCCATCTTCAAGGGTCTTTGGATTCGCATACCAAAGTCCCCTGTTCCTCAATACTCCCTAGGACGTCACCATTCATGGTATATGTTCTGGCTTCATTAGTGCTCCCAAAATGTATCACCTCACATTTATCAGGATTAAATTGCATCTGCCATTTCTCAGTCCATTTCACCATCGCATTGATATAACCCTGTAGCATTGGACTACTCTTCACACTGTCAACAACTCGATCAATCTTAGCGTAACTTGCAAACTAACTGATCATGCCATCTATATCCACATCCAAGTCATTCACATATATTACAAACAGCAAGTGCCCCAGCACCGATCTCTGGAACACCACTAGTCACAGGCATCCAATGGCAAAAACAGTCCTCTACATCACCCTCTGTCTCCTATTGCCAGGCCAATTTTGGATCCAATTAACGAACTTGTCCTGAATCCCATGGGCCCTAACCTTTTGGATCATTCTCCCGTGTAGGACCTTGTCAAAGGCTTTACTGAGGTCCATGTAAACTACATCTGCGGCTCTGCCCTCATCAACACACTTTGTTACCTTCTCAAAAAAATCAATCAGATGGGTCAAATAAGTTCTGCCCTTGACAAAGCCACACTGGCTGTGTCTGACTAGTCTGTTCCTTTCCAAGTAGTCATTAATCCTGTCTTTCAATTTTTTTCCATCCCTACTACTGATGTTAGGCTCACAGGTCCTTAATTGACAAACTTTTCCTTGCTTGGAAAGGGAGACCACATTTGCTGTCCTCCAGCCATCTGGTACCTCATTTGTGGCCAGTCAAGATGTAAATATCTTAGCCAGAGCCTCAGCAATCTCTTATCTCCCATAGCAGCCTAGGATAAATCTCATTCGACACTGAGGAATTTATCCACCTTCAAGCCTGCCAAGGCATCGAGTACCTCCTCTTTATTTATGGAGACTTGCACTAGAATTTCACCTCCCCCTCGCTGAGTTCTCCAACTGAGAATCTGTTTCTTTGTGAATACTGATGAGAAGTACTTATTTTAAGATCTCGCGTATACCTTCTGGCTTCACACACAGGTTGCTCTTGTTGTCTCTGAACCTACTCTTTCCCTGTTTATTCTTTTGTCCTTAATACACTTATAAAACGCATTTGAATTTACCTTAACCCTGTCAGCCAGTGGTATTTCATGACCCCTCTTTGCCTTCCTAATTTCCTTTGTAAGTGACTCCCTACACTTTTTATGCACTTGATGGGCCTCCCCCATCTCTATACCTGCCATATGCTTTTTTCTCTTTATCCAACTCTCAACATTCCTCTATGTCCAGGGATGTCACATACTCTTGTATAATGCAGGTAAATTTGTATAAATAAAGCAGTGATTATAGTTCAATGTTACTAAATATTAAATGCTTTGGCATTAAGAAGAGATGTGTTAATATGTTGTTTTTAAGTTCATTTTATCCTTACAGTATTGAGGTTCATACACCCACTCTCAATTTCCACATTCACTATACACTTAATATTCTTTTTTTAAAATTTTATTTACAGTGTGATAACAGGCCCTTCCCGTCCAATGAGTCTGCGCCGCCCATTTTTTTTAAACCCAATTAACCTACCCATACATCTTTCCAATGTGGGAGGAAACCGGAGCACTCGGAGGAAACCCACGCAGACACGGGAGAACGTACAAACTCCTTACAGACAGCGACGGGAATCGAACCCTGATCGCTGGCGCTGTAATAGCTGATATGCAATAACATTGAATGCCCTCTTCTTCCTGCTTCTCCAACAAACTCAGTTGCTGAATATAATTTAGTTTAATTCTTAGAGTTCACTTTCAAACTTGGTGTTTTCAGTTCAGACTTAGAATGATCTGATCCTCCTCCACAGATGCTGCTCGACCTGCTCAGTTCCTCCAGCAGATTGTTTGTCGCTTCAGATTCCAGCATCTGCAGTCTCTTGTCTGCTCCGTAGGGTGACCTATATTTGTGTTTGAGAAGGGGTAATTTTTAGAGTGACTTAATTGTTAAGATGCTGCACTCTGCAATGAATTCTATGACACTGGCGCAAATTGTGAAAAGCCCCCTGTGAACTGCTCATTTTAACTCTGGAATCCACAGCTGTGAAATGAGTCATTGTGCTGAAGTTATCACATACAGTACAGTTTTATTTCAACTGGAGTAAACCTAAGAGTTCCTGGTGCTAGAAGGAACTTGTGCTTGAAATCAAAAAGGTTTCCTTGATTTCACCATAGTCATTTCACAGTGAACGGTAGGGCACTGGGGAGTGTTGTAGAACAGAGGGACCTTGGAGTTCAGGTACATGGTTTCCCAAAAGTGGAGTCTTGAGTGGACAGGGTGGTGAAGAAGGCTTTTGGCACGCTGGCCTCCATCAGTCAGGGCATTGAGTATTGAAGTTGGGAGGTCATGGTGTGGTTGTGCAAAACGTTGGTGAGGCTGCATTTGGAGTATTGTGTTCAGATTTGGTCACCCTGCTATAGGAAAGATGTTATTAAACCAGAAAGAGTGCAGTAAAGGTTTACAAGGATGTTGCCAGAGCTTGAGGGACTGAGTTATAGAGAGAGGTTGGACAGGCTAGGACATTTTTCCTTGTACTGTAGGAGACTGAGGGGTGATCTTATAGAGGTGTATAAAATCGTAAGGAGCATCGATAGGGTGAATGCACTCAGTCTTTTTCCCAAGGTTGGGGAGTCCAGAACTAGAGGGCATAGGTTTAAGGTGAGAGGGGAGAGATTTAATAGGATCTTTAGGGGGATTGCTTTTATACAGAGGGTGGTCCATATGTGGAATGCCAGAGGAAATGGTTGAGACAGGTACAACAACAACTTTTAAAAGACAGTTGGACAGGTACATACATGGGTTTGGAGGGATATGGGCAAATAGGACGAGCTTAGATGGGAATCTTGGTCAGCAAGGATCAGTTGGGCCGAAGGGCCTGTTTCCGTGCTATACAACTCTAGGACACGCTAAGAAAAAAAGTGAGGTGAGCTGCTCCACCCCAAGGCCATTATTTTTCTGCAGCTGACTGGGGAAAGTGGGAATTACATTTTACACTTTCCCACTTGCATCCCAGGATGATTGTGGAGCATCCAAACTACCAGGCACTTTTATAAGATGACTGTTAACTTCTGAATCACCCTGTTCATACAGTTAACATTGAGGGATAACAGACTGAAAGGCTTTGGTGATGGTGTTCGTGCAGTATGCATCTCAAGTCACTAAGGAAATAACAGGAATGCTGTCTCTGCAGAATCCTCCAAACTTGCAGGAGGGACAAGCAACCATGTCAATGACCTCTCCCAGGCCAACATCCCCAGTATTGTAGCCCCAGTTGCACTGAATTAGCTACATCTCACCAGTCACATGCATAACACCAGACTCCTGAAACATGTACTTTATTTCGAACTCTGCCATGGGAAGTGAGTACCAGGCAGACAGAAGAAAAGATTCAAGGTTGTGCTCAAATCCTCCATGAAGAAATGCAGGATCCTGACTGACTTGTACGGAGAAGGCTTTCGGGGTGTTATTGAGAACCTTGAGTCCGTTCACTGGGAGCACTGCGTATAAGATAAGATCTTTATTAGTCACATGTATATCGAAACACACAGTGAAATACATCTTTTGCGTAGAGTGTTCTGGGGGCAGCCCACAAGTGTTGCCACACTTCCGGTACCAACATAGCATGCCTAAAACTTCCTAACCCATATGTCTTTGGAATGTGGGAGGAAACTGGAGCACCTGGAGGAAACCCATGCAGACACGGGGAGAAGGTACAAACTCCTTACAGACAGTGGCCGGAATTGAACCTGGGTCTCTGGCGCTGTAAAGCGTTATTACGCTAACTGCTACACTACCGTGCCTGCCATGGATGCGGTAGAAGAATCAAAAGACACAAACCACCCACCTATGTGTCCTGTCAGCCATCACCTACCCATCTGTGGATGGTTAATAAAATGAATGTGGGCTGGGAATTAAGACTCCTAAATGTGCTTAACTGAAAATGATTTCTTCTCTTTATTAGATTGGGAGCGATTGAAGACCTGCAAAGATGTCCAAAATTGAGAAGATGAGTATTCAGGGTGTGAGGAGTTTTGGAATAGATGACAAAAATAAACAAATTATCACCTTCAATACTCCATTAACTGTTCTGGTCGGACCAAATGGCGCAGGAAAAACGGTGAGTTCTACATTTGCAACTTAGCTATACATAGACTGAAAGGGATCCTTGCAGTGTGCCTTCATTTGACCCTAAATTGTGGTTACCTTTGTGCATTGTTTTATTCATTTTCTGTCATATTCAGAATGACTACATAACAGATAAAGTAAAGAAAATCTTTAACTATTCAAAAAAAACTGTAAGGGACAGACTAAATGATTAAAATAAGTGATCACCTGTAGAATGGATTGAAATCAAGCCAAGATTTAGTAGTAGAAAACAATTTTTGTCTGCTTTCTAATAACTACATTCCCCACAAACAAGTAGAAAATACCGGAAACAGCAAATACGCCATGCAGCATCTATGGCAAGAGAAACCTTTGATGCTTCAGGTCAATGATCTCGCATACTGATGAGACAGCATGGATTTGTGAAGGAAAGATCTTGACTCACAAGCCTGATAGAGTTCTTTGAGGAGGTGACGAGGAAGATTGATGAGGGTAGTGCGGTGGATGTGGTCTATATGGATTTTAGTAAGGCGTTTGATAAGGTTCCTCATGGTAGGCTTCTTCAGAAGGTCAGAGGCCAAGGGATCCAGGGAAGCTTGGCTGTGTGGATTAGGAATTGGCTTGCCTGTAGAAAGCAGAGGGTTGTGGTGGAAGGAGTGCCCTCAGACTGGAGGGCAGTGACTAGTGGTGTCCCGCAGGGATCGGTTCTGGGACCTCTACTTTTTGTGATATTTATAGATGACTTAGATGAGGGGGTGGAAGGGTGGGTTAATAAGTTTGCGGACGATACTAAGATCGGCGGTGTTGTGGATAGTGTGGAGGGCTGTCAGAACTTACAGAGGGATATTGATAGGATGCAGAGCTGGGCTGACAAGTGGCAGATGGAGTTCAATCCAGAGAAGTGTGAGGTGGTACACTTTGGAAGGACAAACTCCAGGGCAGAGTACAGGGTAAATGGCAAGGTACTTGGCAGTGTAGAGGAGCAGAGGGATCTGGGGGTTCATATTCACAGTTCACTGAAAGTTGTCTCACAGGTGGAAAGAGCAGTTAAGAAGGCCTATGGGATGTTAGCTTTCATAAATCGTGGGATTGAGTTTAAGAGCCGCGAAGTGATGATGCAGCTTTACAAAACTCTGGTTAGACCACACTTAGAGTACTGTGTTCAGTTTTGGTCGCCGCATTATAGGAGGGATGTGGAGGCGTTGGAGAGGGTGCAGAGGAGATTTACCAGGATGCTGCCTGGATTAGAGCGTATGGAATATGAGGAGAGGTTTAAGGTGCTAGGGCTTTATTCACTGGAAAGGAGGAAGTAGAGGTATATAAAATTTTGAGAGGAATAGATAGAGTAGACAGCCAGCACCTCCTTCCCAGGGCACCAATGCTCAAGACGAGAGGGCATGGCTTTAAGGTTATGGGTGGGAGGTTCAGGGGAGATGTCAGGGGGAGGTTTTTCACCCAGAGAGTGGTTGGTGCATGGAATGCACTGCCTGGGGCAGTGGTGGAGGCAGATACATTGGACAGGTTCAAGAGTTTGTTGGATAGGCATATGGAGGAATGTGAGATAGAGGGATATGAGGGAGGAAAGGGTTAGATAGTGTGAGGGTGGTTTGATGGATGGCACAACATGGTAGGCCGAAGGGCCTGTTTTGTGCTGTATGGTTCTCTGGACATGGAAATAACATTATGGCACAGTACCATCATGTAGAAAGTGCCATTTAGCTAATAGGAATAACAGATGTGAAGATAGAAAAAAATAAAGAGAGTGGCATTTTGTATTGAGAACAGAGGAATGTAGATCGTGATTGTAGATCAGAGAAAGCTGGACTTATTGACAGACCTGCCTTAAGTTACCCACGAAGTAGAAAATGCTCCCATTGGTAGAACTGGTGCCTCACAGAACCATTGCCCCAGGTTCAATCCTGAGCTCTGGTGATGTCTGTGTGGAGTTTGAACATTCTCCCTGTGACAGTATGCATTTCTCCCAGGTGCTCTGGTTTCCTCTCACATTCCAAAGAAGTGTGGGTTTGTAGGTTAATTGCCACTGTAAATTTCCCCGAATTTCCCCTCGTGTGTATGTGAGGGGTAAAATCTGGGGTGGTGGGGGTGGGAGGTGGAAGTTGCTGTAAATATTGTGTTACAGACTCAGTGAATGTCCCTTTAAGATAGAGTTAGTAGTGTGTGTGGCATGCTTACGTCAACAGAAGATAAAGGACATAATGACGTTGTTGAAGAGGTCAGTCGAAGAGAGAGAGGGAGAGAGAGAGAAAGGGAGAGAGACACCAGGCTGCTAGTTTCTCTATCGATGGATGAGAAACAATAACTGTGTCTGTCACTGCAATCCACGTATGGAAAGTGGAAGTAATCCGGTGGAGTTCACTTTGTTGCTGACCTGTAGAAGGAAACAGGTATTTGTGTGGACAACCACGAGTTGGATGCTTTTCGGGGTGAGGAAGTCACTACTGAGTAAACACTGAAGTGTCGTTTGGGTTCCATCGTGGAACATTTGAACTTCATAAGTACTCTCCCTATGTTCTCTACATCTACGTCTTATCTTCAGACAACGGTGGTTGTTGAAGAAGCCTTTGCTCATGTTTCACCTTATGGCTTCCTGAACTGAACTTTAAGAACCATTCCTGGACTTGGAGTTTGGGACTTTGCCACACAAACATGAAGAGTTTAATTTTTGGGGTTAATGTTCAAGGTTTAACATTTTTACTTCTAACATACTAACATTTTTACTTTTATTTTTCTTATTATCATAAGTAGTGATTAATAAAATAGTTTTTAACACTGAATCATGACTCAGTATGTTTCTTTTGTTGCTGGTTCGTAACAATTGGAATTAGTTTATTATTGTCAGTTGTACCAAGGTACAGTGAAAAACCTGTCTTGCATACCGCTCATACAGATCAATTCATTACACAGTGCTTTGAGCTAGTAGAGGGTAAAACAGTACAGAATGCAGAGTAAAGTGTCACAGCTACAGAGAAGGTGCAGTGCAGGTAGACAATAAGGTGCAAAGTCATAACGAGGTAGATTGTGAGGTCAAGAGTCCATCTTATCGTACTAGGGAACCGTGCAATAGTCTTATAACAGTGGGATAGAAGCTGTCCTTGAGCCTGGTGATATGTGCTTTCAAGTTCTTGAATCTTCTATCTGATGGGAGAGGGGAGAAGAGGGAGTGACCTGGGTGGGTGGGGTCTTTGATTATGCTGGCTGCTTTACTGAAGCAGAGAGAAGTGTAGACAGAGTCTATGGAGGGGAGGCTGGTTTCTGTGATGTGCTGAGCTGTGTCCACAACTCTCTGCAGTTTCTTGCGGTCCTTGGCAGAGCAGTTGCCATACCAAGCCGTGATGCATCCAGATAGAATGCTTTCTATGGTGCATCGATAAAAGTTGGTGAGTATCAAGGGGGACATGATAAATTTCTTTAGTCTCCTGAAGAAGTATAGGCGCTGGTGAGTGTTCTTGGCCATGGCGTCTACGTGGTTGGACCAGGACAGGCTATTTATTAGTGATGTCCACTCCTAGGAACTTGAAGCTCTCAACCATCTCAAC
The DNA here is from genome assembly GCF_009764475.1 of Pristis pectinata. Taxonomy (NCBI): domain Eukaryota; kingdom Metazoa; phylum Chordata; class Chondrichthyes; order Rhinopristiformes; family Pristidae; genus Pristis; species Pristis pectinata. Next base: position 13,505,700 of record NC_067408.1, read on the forward strand.
CTCAGCACCATTGATGTAGACAGGAGCATGTGCACCGCCCCCCTCTTGAAGTCAATGACCAGCTCTTCTGTTTTGCTGACATTGAGGGAAAGGTTGTTGTCATGACACCATGTCATTAAGCTCTCTATCTCCCTCCTGTACTCTGACATCATTATTTGAGATACGGCCCAATACGGTGGTATCATCTGCAAACTTGTAGATGGAGTTAGAACAGAATCTGGCCACACAGTCATGAGCATACAGGGACTAGAGTAGGGGACTGAAGACGCAGCCTTGTGGGGCACCAGTGTTGAGAATAATCATGCTGGATGTGTTGCTGCCTATCCTTACTGATTGTGGTCTGTTGGTCAGGAAGTCAAGGATTCAGTTGCAGAGGGAGGTGTTGAGTCCCAGGTCTCAGAGTTAGCTTGGAATTATCGTGTTGAAGGTGGATCTGTAGTCAATAGTCTAATGTCGGTATCTTTACTGTCTAGATGCTCCAGATATGAGTGCAGTGTCAGGGAGATGGCGTCAGTGGTAGGCGAACTGCAGTGGGTCAAAGTTTTCTTGGAGGTTGGAGTTGATGTGTGCCATAACCAGCCTCTCGAAGCACTTCATGATGGTGGATGTCAGAGCCACTGGACAGTAGTCATTAAGGAACATTACCTTGTTTTTCTTAGGTACCAGGATGATAGTGGTCTTCTTAAAACAGGTGGGAACCTCAGATTGAAGCAGGGAGAGGTTAAAAGTGTCTACAAATATCCCGCCAGCTGCTCAGCACAGGATCTGAGGACACAGGCAGGGACACTATCCGGGCTAATGCTTTCTGCGGGTTTACTCTCCAGAAGACTAAGATCAGTCCTCAACGGTGACCATGGGTTCAGGTTCGTTGGAGGCTGTTGGGGTGGGTGGTGACATACCAATCCCCTTGTGTTTGAAGCATTGCATGGAATGCATTAAGCTCACTGGTAGGGGATGCGCCGTTGTCTACGATGCTGCCTGACTTCGTTTTGTAGCCCGTTATAGCATGTAAGCCCTGCCACAACTGATGGCTGGTCTGGGACTCGATTTTGGACTGATATTGTCTCTTGCCATCTCTGATAGCTTCATGTCATGGAGGTTGTATCTCGATTTCTTGTAAAGGTCAGGGTCACCTGATAACGCTGCAGTCCTGGACTTCAGTAGGAAGTGGATCTCCCGGTTCCTCCGTGGTTTCTGGTTTGGGAACACCCGTATTGTCCTCTTTGGTACACAGTCCTCAACGCACTTACTGATAAAGTCAGTGATGGTGCTTATCTAGGCTGGCAGCTGAGTCTTTGAACATGGACCAGTCCACTGACTCAAAGCAGTCGCGCAGAAGCTCATCTGTTTCCTCAGACCAGCACTATACGACTTTCTGTACTGGATCCTCCCGTTTCAGCTTCTGTTTGTATGCAGGGAGAAGGAGCACAGCCTGGTGGTCTCACTTACCAATGTGAAGGTGGGGAGTGGCTCGGTATTCATTTTTGATGGATATGGGGAAGTAGATTGTAGGGAAAGTTTGTGGCAGAATGCCAATGCTCTGAGAGCTGGCACTAACTCAGTGGGCTAAATAGACTCCTTCTATGTCTTAAGGAAATATGGTATCTCTTGCCCTGAAGAGTATAAGATGACTGTCAGATTAATGATGAAAATTATGCTGTTTTATTACACTTTGGTGTTGCTATTTTACTCAACAGCTTCCTGCAATCTATTTTTCATTTCTGTGTAAATAGTGTTTATTAAAGTAGGACAACAGTAGAAAGGATTTGCTCTGCATTCAGAGTTTTGGTTTTATGTTTGAAATCTGCTTTGGATCATGAGTTTAATCTTTATTTATCTAGGAATTTATTTAGCATGATCCTCCAAAGGTAATTGGAAACTTCTGATAAGGTCTACTGTGAATCAAGTTTAACTATTCACTTCAGTATTTAAAAACAGCTTAATTCTTGGAGATCCTGGACTTCAAGTCAGAAAAAATATTGGAGCTACGTTACAGAGCAAGAGGTGATGACAGCTGTTTTGGGAATAAAAGGGGAGGCAGTAACTGTTGGGAGGTGGTGGTGCCCAGATGGAAAAAGAGACTGCAGTTGGATGGAGGCAGAAGAGGTTTTCAGAGATTCCTGGAGTCTTTGGACAGACTGTGGGAATCACTCAGTCAATTCAATGGTTAGTTGAGTTTGGAAATTGGAAGCTTGGAACTAGATCAGATCTTTTCCAATACAGCACCAGCACTCCTGTGAACCACCGTTTTCCTTCGGTGGTTCACCATCATGAATATCAAAACAGTGATAATTAAGATGAGATAATGCAATAAAGTTGTTTCAACACAATTTACAGGCTTTTGATTTCAACAGAGAAATGAAAGTGTAGTTATTCTAAGATGTCCTCTTATCAATTATCACAGGACTATCTGTTTTGTACTAATTTATTGAAAGTATTTTGAGTTTTTGAACAAGTTTCATGATACAGAATTTAATGTAACAGGATCATGTTTATTTTCTTTACATACATTCAATTTTGTTTTTGTGTTACAGACTATAATTGAGTGCTTAAAGTACATTTGTACTGGTGACTTCCCTCCTGGAACCAAAGGGCAAACATTTGTGCATGACCCAAAGGTAGGACAGATTTAGAAAAGTGCACAAGGTATCTCAAACTAAAATAATTGTTATAAATTGTGCTATTGGCAATTTAAAATGTTCTTGTGCAGATATTTGCTGTTGTGTGCCTACAAAATGCTTCTGCTCTGCATGCCTTGTGTTTAAGGATGGAGGATTTGGGGTTGCTACTTGCTTCTCTTTGGCAGATTTAGAATCCTGATAACGTGATTAATTTTGAAGGCTTTTTCTGCTTATTTTCAAGCACAATCCACCTAATTTAGCTTTTAATGTTGATAATCAAATAGATAATAATGGCATTTGTTAAGAAAAGGCAGCTCATGATTATTGCAATGAAATAGGATGGCTCACAGTTTATTCCATAAAATTAAAACCAAACTTAAAAATTCTGTCTATATACAAGTCTGTTTAAAACTTTAAAGTTTTATTCCCATTACTAAAATAAACTAATTAACATGCATAATGTGTGTGTATATATTTTTTTTCTCATGACATATAAAGAAGTCATTTACTTCACAAGTCTATGCCTGTTCACAGAGTATCCCATTCCCCCAAGTTTCCCCAAAAACAAACAGCAATTAGTAGTGGACGGGAAAAAATTGCAAATGGCCAATGGTAGAGTTCTGGAAACGTGGGACATTGCATGTGATCCAGGTTAAACTCATTATTTTTTAAAATGAGTTTATTTTTCTTCCAATTTCTTCTAATGTTGTGCTTGTCAAGATAGCAAACACAGCAAATAAGATAATTGACAGTTTCATTTGCTTTTTGAGATTGGTTGAAAACAGCTATGATTATCTAAACTGAGAGTGATAGAATTTGTCTAAGATGTGTCTTCGTGTTGCAAAGCAAGTAGGTTAATTTTGTTAATGGCCTAAATTTCTCGGCAAGAGTATTTTTTTGTTTTTGATTACCTTAAGTAGGTCAGGTCTCTTGCAGTTCAAACCTGGTACCCTTATAGATAAAGTATTTTGGAGATGGACTGTACAGAATTCATCATAAGTCTAGGGACAATCTAATCATTCTCCACTCTCCTTCCTGAAGGTGCAGTGTACTATATTGATGGACTAAAATGCATTGGCTAATCATTCATTTGCAGATTTATTTGCAAATTAACTAACACAGAAGTGAAGTAATTCAGTAGTTTAATCAGTTCAGCACTTATTTTGGGAATTAGTTCTTAAGAGATTAAAGTGTCCTTTTTGGAGTTTAAAGCATGATAACTTCTTGAAGTTGAGGCCAGCTTTTTTGGAGAAAGAATAGTTGTGCAGTGATTGGGCTTGCGTTAAATTCCACATTCATATGCATGCAAGTTGTGCACCCCAGACTTAAGTCATTTAGTAGAGGCCTTCATTTGTAAGTTTAGAAAGGAAATTGGGGATAGCTAGATCCAAAGAGGAGACATAATGTAGTGGTTAGCATAATGGTATTACAGCACCAGCGACCTGGGTTTAATTCGGGCTGCTGTCTGTAAGGTTCTCCCTGTGTCTGCGTGGGTTTCCTCCAGGTGCTCTGGTTTCCTCCCACATTCCAAAGACATACGGGTTAGGAAGTTGTGAGCATGCTATGTTGGCGCCGGATATGTGGCGACACTTGCGGGCTGCCCCCAGAACACTCTACGCAAAAGATGTGAATGACACAGCTTGAGAGCAGGGGAACACGAGCTGTGAGAAGGGTGCAAAGAACTCCAGTCTGATTTAGAAAAGTTGGGTGAGCAGGCAAATTTGTGGCAGATGCAGTGTAAGGTGGATATAGGTTAGGTTCTAAAAACATAAAGCCTGTATTAGCGATAGATTGAGAAAGGGGTTAGCGCTATAAAACCCAGGTGTCCTTGCGCACCAATTACTTAAAACAAGCATTCAAGTACAGCAAGAAGGTAGGAATGCAAATGGTATTTTGGCCTTCTTTACAAGAAGTTTTGAGTGCGGGAGCAAAGATATCTTACTTTAGGTGTCAGGGTCTTAGTGAGACCCTACCTGGAGTTTTACATGCAGTTTTTGTCTCACACTGAAGTAGAATGTCCTTGCTACAAAGGGAGTACATTGAAGGATCAGTGGATGATTCCTGGGATAGCAAGTTGGATCTGTGAGAACAGCTTGGGTTTACTGGGACTATCCTCGCTGGACTTTAGAAGAATGAAAGGCTGGCACAGCGGAAGGGCTGCTGCCTCACAGCTCCAGGGACCCTGGTTCAATCTGACTTCTGCTGCTTTCTGTGTGGACTTTGCACATTCTCCCTGTGACTGTATGGGTTTCCCTTGGGTGCTCCAGTTCCTTCTGATGTCCCAAACATGTATGCGTTTGTAGGTTAATTAGCCACTTAAATTGCTCCAAGTGTGTAGGTGAACGGTAGATGCTGGGGGGTGGGGGGAAGTTGATGGGATTTTGGGGAGAATAAAATGGTTTAGGGTAGGTTTAGAGTAAATGGGCACAAACTTAGGGGGCCAAAGGGACCTGCTTCAGTGTTGTGTTTTCCACTCTCTCATAGAAACCTATAAAATTCTAATAGGACCAGACAAACTAGATGCAGGGAGCATGTTCCTGATGGTTGAGCAGGCCTGAACCTGAGGCCACAACCTTGGGGTATGCCATTTAGAACTGATATCTGAAGAAATTCTTCAGTGTGGTGAATCTGTGGAAACTCTACCATTGAAGGTAGTGGAGACCAAAATATCTTATCTGCCTTTTTGGACACATTGTTGAATGCTAAATGGATCAACAGTTATGGGGAGAAACCAGGAATGGAGTGCAGGTGCTGAAGTGGTTGATCAGCCGTGATTAGATTGTTTAGTGGAACAGGCCAATTTTCTACAGGCTGTGGTTATTTTTACAGGATGTTTAAACACTGGCTGTAATATTTCTGCTTCCTATTCATTTCTCCATCTGACGATACAGCAAAGAACCTGGGTTCTAGGTTTGTAAGCGAGACAGTTTATCTACTAATTCCAAGAAACCCTACGGTCTTAAAGGTTGACAGTGAGATTCTTTGCATATTCCGTTTGAAACATCTGTGGTTGTTCCTACAACCTTGATTAGCTTTGGCGTGGAAAATACTTTTACAAATATTTGCACTCCTGTTCCATGAAGCATGATTATTCTCAACGCTGTCGCCTCACAAGGCTGCGCCCTCAGCCCTCTCCTCTACTCTACTCCCTATATACTCAACTGCGTGGCCAGATTCTGCTCTAACTCCATCTACAAGTTCGCAGGTGATACCACCTTAGTAGGCTGTATCTCAAATAGTGATGAGTCGGAGTACAGGATGGAGAGAGGGAGCTTAGTGGAATGGTGTCATGACAACAACCTTTCCCTCAATGTCAACTAAACAAAAGAGCTGATCACTGACTTCAGGAAAGGGGGTAGTGCACATGTACCTGTCTACATCAAAAGTGCTGAGGTTGAGAGCTTCAAGTTCCTTGGAGTGAACATCACCAATAGCCTGTCCTAGTCCAACCACGTAGATGTCACAGCCAAGAAAGCTCACCAGTGTCTCTACTTCCTCAGGAGGCTAAAGAAATTTAGCATGTCCCCCTTGACACTCACCAACTTTTATCAATGCACCATACAACTTGCCTGGGACCGCAAGAGACTGCAGAGAGTTGTGGACACAGCCCAGTGCATCATGGAAACCAGCCTCCCCTCCATGGACTCTGTCTTTACCTCTCGCTGCCTTGGCAAAGCAGCCAGCATAATCAAAGACCCCACCCACCCAAGTCATTCTCTCTTCTCCCCTCTCCCATCAGGCAGAAGATATAGGAGCCTGAGGGCACATACCACCAGGCTCAAGGACAGCTTCTATCCCACTGTGATAAGACTATTGAATGGTTCAGTTATACGATAAAATGGACTCTTGACCTCACAATCTACCTTGTTGTGACCTTGCACCTTATTGTCTACCTGCAATGCACTTCCTCTGTAGCTGTGATACTTTGTACTCTGTTATTGTTTTTACCCTGTACTACCTCAATGCACTGTGTAATGAATTGTTCTGCACGATCGAGTATACAAGACAAGTTTTTCACTGTACCTCGCTACAAGTGACAATAATAAACCAATACCAATTTGATACACATGGATGCAGTTCCTAGCAAATGCATTCCCTAGTGAAGGTGACTTTCATCATGTGTGACCACTTCATATTAATTTCTTACAGAATTGAATGTGTGCTCAACAATAGTGAAAAGAGCAAGCCAACAAAGTGCAGAAAGCAGTGAACCAGTTAGGTTTGAGACTCAAACAGATTGTATCAAAGATTAAATGAAGGAAATCCATGTTTTGTTTTTAATCCTTTAAACAAGAAGTCAGATTTGCAGTATATATGCAGATTCCAAGCGAGGTCACAACATTAAAATGAGTTCTTAAATTTACAAGAGCAAGCAGTAGATAAGTATCTGCAGCAGCTATATCCTTTAATGTGCCAGAAATGGCCCAGGACACTTTGTGTGTTTCCGCAGACTGAAAAGTCATTGTGTGATGTTGAGAGATTATCATCCTCAGAATGGTTTTTGCTCAAAGTATTTACAGAAAATCAATTTAAAAATAGCACAAAACCAGCTGACAGTAAAACGCAAACATTTATCATATTCTGAAAAATACCTAGAACAGGACTTGATGTGAGCAGAGTGTCTGTGTGGTTCATTTGGTTGGTGAGGGGGGAAATGGACCAAATGACCAATCACACCTTAAATTTGTGTTCGTTTGTGATTCAGTCATGTGTTTTAAGCATGGCTGTACTTTTTAAGCAAAGGAGGAGTTGTAGGTGTGATGAAGTGTTGCAGCTGCTGCCTCACAGCTCCAGCAACCTGGTTCGATCCTGACCTCGGGTGCTGTCTGTGTGGAGTTTATATGTTCTCCTGTGACCACATGGGTTTCCTCCCGGTGCTCTAGTTTCCTCCCACATCCCAAAGATTATTTGGTCACTGTAAATTGCCCCTAGTGCATAGGTGATTGGTAAAATTTGGGGCAACTGATGGAAATGTGGGGAGAATACAATAGAATGAGTGTAAAATTTGTATGAGTTTGGTGGTCTGGAGTGTTTGTTTCCGTGCTGTAAGAGTCTGACCATGACTCCTCTCTTTAGCACCAGAAGTTTGATGCTGTTAGATTTTCCCCGATGATGTGTCTTCACACCAATTCTCCCATGATTCACGTGTGTGCTTTAGCTGTTATAATATGTCAGAAAGATGATCATTGATTTTTAATGTACTAGTAAGAATGTCACCTCTCTCATCAGTTTTATTTTCAAATAAAAGAAATACATAAAAAAAAACTTTTCAGAATATCATTCCATTAAATAGTTTAACTAATTAAAAAGATCTACAAATTAATGACATTCAGTTCAATAACAATTTTCATTTGGAACATAGAACAGTACAGCACAACAGGCCCTTCGGCCCACAATGTTGTGCCAATATAGCTAATTCCTTCTACCTGTAGAGATCCCATATCCCTCCATTTTCCTCTCATTCATGTGCCCATCCAAGCCCCTCTTAAAAGTGCCTGATGAATTTGCCATTTGCCATGACTGGCAATTTCCTTTGCTCAGTGGAGCTTCCAATCCAGGAGTGCCTTATGTTTGCAGTTAATTAGTTCCTCAGTCTTCCTGTCGTTCTCATCAAACCAGTCCAGGTTGTTCTTGGTAGAGAAGCCTAGAAGCTCTTCACAGGTGTCAGTTATGGTGGACTTAAGGGTAGCCTGTACACTGTGGACACTCTGCCGGTGGCTGGGAATGGGCAGGTTGTCTGCAAAGCTCTGTCTAAGAGCTGCATTTGTGGTATCCTTGAGAGGTTTGACATTGATTTCCTTGAGGCCACATTTCTGCAGATCTTTTGAGGTCAGTTTGATGGAGATTATAAAGTGGGTTAGGCAGTAATCAGTCAAGCAGCTTTTGATATTTATCATGGTGTAGGTGACTTGAACATCTTTGCAGTCCCTTGCTCAAATGATATATTCTAACAGGAGCCAATACTTGGACAGTGGTTGTTGCACTGAGGTCATAAAGCACAGAAACAGGCCCTTCAGTCCATCATGTCCATGCCGACCATCAAGTACCCACCTATTTTAATCCCATTTACCAGCACTTGGTCCATAGCCTTTTACACCTTGGCGGTTCAAGTGCTTGTCCAGGTACTTAAGCATTGTGAGACGATTCTCACCACTTCCATCCACCCTCCCATCTTTGCTCCGGATTCCGGCCGCATTCCTGTCCCTGGCCACGAATCTGGCCCCGTTCTGGGGTTCGGATTCCGACTCTGGCTCCGTATCTGATCCCATTCCCAGCCCCAGCTCTGGCTGCAGACCTGGCCCTGCTCCCAGCCCCAGGGTCCAGTGAACAAATACAGCATTAAACAAAGTTAATGTGCAGCCATACAGAAGGTCAGCTTGGTCAAAGAGGTAGTCCATCAAGAGCATCCAAAAAGTGGGGACTGAGCAAGATCAGAGAGGGAATTCCAGAGTTTAGGGAATGGGCAGATGAAAGTCCTTTGGTGAAACCATGGTGAGTGATTAAAATTGGGCATGAGTAAGAAACCAAAATTGGAGTAGGACTGGGGGCTTGTGGATGGAGAGGGTCAGAGCGTGGAGGTATTCGAAAACAATGATGCATTGTGTAATTTGTTATTCTTTGCAATGATGGACAAAACTGATGAAAACAGTTTTAAACAAGTGTAAAACTAATCGCCGACTTATACTTGTGTTTTTTGGGATTTGAAATAAAGAAGGGCAGGAAATAAGCATGTTTGTTTTTGATAAAGGTTGCCCATGAAACTGATGTGCGAGCGCAAATCCGTCTACAGTTTCGAGATGTGAATGGAGGAATGGTGGCTGTGCAGAGGTCAATGCTTTGCACTCAGAAGGGAAAAAAGACTGAATTCAAAACCTTGGAGGGCGTGATTACACGAATGAAGTGAGTCCAACTCAACAAGGAAAATTTTTGTGTGACAGATGTTGCTCGTTAACTGTTTGATATCTCAAAGAATGGTGACTGGTTTACGGACCAGAGCCAAGCTCAAGGGTAGTGGATATCTTTTTTAAAAAAAAGAAGAGCTTGCATTTGTAAGGCTTCTTTTATTATCTTGCAATCTCTAAAGCATCTTGCAGTCTGCAAAGTACATTTAGAGTGTTAAGTATTGAAACACTGGAAATGTGGAAATCAGTTCATGCACTAGTTCCTTAAGGCAGCATTGTGATAATGCCAAGATGATTTTTCCATTATGTTATTAATTGCAGATAAATATTGTCTTGAATGAACCTGTGATGTTAGGTAGATTAAGAAATGTGGAATTACTTTCCTTTCTGAGGGGGGGAAGGGGGGGGAGAAAAAACATGATGTTCACAAAAGGAAGAAAAATTGAGAAGTATCATTGAAAACTTTTACATTTCTTTTCAAAGGCATGGAGAAAAAGTCAGCTTGAGTTCAAAATGTGCCGAGATGGATCGTGAGATGATCAGTGCCTTGGGTGTCTCAAAAGCTGTGTTAAATAACGTTATATTCTGTCATCAAGAAGATTCAAACTGGCCTCTGAGTGAGGGGAAGGCTCTGAAGCAGAAATTTGATGAGATTTTCTCAGCCACAAGGTGAGATTTCTTTCCATTTCTCAGAATGTGGTATTTATTTCCATGAGCCAAGCTGAATACATTTTTGTTATGCAGTGACTAGAATATAGGTCAATGCATGGACATCTTGACGTGTAAGTTCATTTCACATTCTTTTCATCTCTAGCATTGGAAAACATAATCAAAGATGCCTCCCACCCCGATCATTCTCTCTTCTCCCCTCTTCCATCAGGCAGAAGATCCAAAAGCTTGAGACCACAAACCACCAGGCTCAAGGACAGCTTCTATCCCGCTGTTATCAGATTCTTGAATGGACCTCTCGTACACAAAATATGAACTCCTGATCTCCCAATCTACCTCGTCTTGGCCCTTGCACTTTATTTGTCTATCTGCACTGCACTTTCTCTGTAACTGCAGCACTATATTCTGCATTCTGTTTTCCTTTTTACTGCCTTGATGTAACTTATGTATGGTATGATCTCTCTGGATGGCATACAAACTAAAGCTTTTCTCTGCATCTCGGTGCATGTCACAATAATAAACCAATACATGGAGTCATACATCATGGAAACAGGTTCTTCGGCTCAACCAGTCCATACCGACCAAGATTCCCATCTCAGCTAATCCCATTTATCCGCCTTTGATCCAGACCCCTTTCCTATTCAAGTACCCGAACAAATACCATTACCAAACATCCCAAGGAACATCAAGGTGTTGTAATCAGATATAATTCAACACCATGGCCTACACAGAAGTTTTAGGGAAGATGATTTTCAGGAGTGTCTTAAAGGAGGAAGAAGAAATTTAGGGAATGATTTCCAGAGCTTGAGGCCATGACAACTGAAAGCATGTCCGTCAGCAGTGAAGCAGTTAAAGTGGGGATATCCAAGAGGTTATGCATTAAATGAAGATGATTGTCTCAACCTGTCATGGGCTGGAGTTAATGAAGGACAAGACCTTGGATAGAGTTGAAAATAGTTGATAACTTGAGGTTGATGCAGGTGTGAAGGGCCATTATTGATAGGTAAGTGGGATTTAGTGATAGATCTTTGGATGATATCAAGTTTACAAAAGGTAGAAGGTGGGAGACCAGCCAGAATTGCTTTGAAAAGTCAAGTCTAGAGGTAACACAAGTGTCGACAAAAGAGCTCAAGCAGCTGCGTGTGGTACGGCCAGCAGAACTGCGCTCCCTCTCCTTTCCAGTGACTTGGGTTCAATCCTGATCTCTGGTGCTGTGTGTATGGAGTTTATGTTTCTCCTTGTAACCACCTGAATTTCTTCCAGGTGCTCCAGTTTCCTCGCATATCCCAAAGATGTGCGGGTTTGTGGGTTAATTGGCCACTGTAAATTGCCCTTACTGTGTAGGTGAGTGCTAGAGTGGGAGAGTTAATGGGAATATGAGGAGAATAAACTGAGAATAGTATAAATGGATGCTTGATGGACAATGTGAACTCAGTGGGCTGAAGGGCCTGTTTCCATGCTGTCTGACTCTGTGTAGAACATTTTGTTTTGATAACTTCCTGCTCTATGTGCACACTATGAGCCGTTATACTATTAACTCTCCAAGTTGACAACAGAGAAGTGGGGTGTCTCTGCCTTGCCCATCTCAGCAGTGCTCCAACCTCTTCACCCGAAGCCTGATGAGGAATTCTAGCAATGTTTAGGATTGCATGCTGGTTCCATAAAAGATCCAGATGTGTTGTAAAATAACGCACCATGATGTACACAACTTCTGAAATCCCGGGTGGTGAACATACACAGCTGGAGAAACGAGCAAAGTTCAGACCACCGATATACAGAAAAATACCTCTTTGAAAGGATCTAGACGGATTGGCATGTGTCCCTGAACAAGGGCCATTTTGGTACCTGCATTGAAGGCAGAATGAACTTCTCCATTAACACCCTAATTCTTAATTACTTTAACTGGCTGTTCTTCTTCCCAATGGCCAAGTTATGAGCCGAGGAACCCTTGGCTTGGGAAAGCATATTTGAGTGGCAGTGCACCACAGGCCAACAATGCAATTTTTCCCCCAAGGACTTACTGCTTCAGAATTCAGTAGTGCACCAAGGTCTTGCAAATTAACTTGCTAAAAGGCTTTATCTTTGGTGCACTCTGCTATTGCAGACTGTGGAAGATAATGAGTAAGTTGGGGGGCTCTAGGATGGTGAATGAATGTTGAAGGTCATAATTAGACTAGGTTGTAGAAGAGAGCCCACAGGACCAGGGCAGAGGAAAAATGAGTTGGGGTGTCAGTGGGCTACTGGGAGAGATAGGGGAGGGTGGAAATTGGGTGCTGGAGGGGCCAGAGAGGGGGTGCGATCATGACCTGAACTGCAATCTCAGCAGTGAACTTCATGACTTCAGACCTGCCTCCTGTAGATCTCCTTTGGGCAACCTCACAGTTAAGTGCTCCTGTGAGAATGCCCTGCATTGTTCACAGGTCCTGCATGCATGGACGAAAATTACTGAAGTGTCCGCCTGATTATAACAATGCGTGTAGTTGGAAATGACTCCATTAATGCAAGAGACACATTGAGGAACTTGGAAGAAAAGTCATAGACCCAGATGAGTGTGCAATAAATCCCTTTGTTTCTTGTTTAAACTTTTTTTTAATAGAAAGCATACTTCATTGCATTGAGACCCAATTATATTCAATTGTTTCCATTGGGCAGGCTACCTCATTAACACACCAGACTTCCAACGCAGACTGTATCCAGGCAGACAAAGGAAAAGATCCAAGGATATTCTCAAAGCTTTCATTCCTTGGAAGAAATGAAGCATCCCCACTGAATCTAGGCCACTGACCACGCAAAGTGGAGGAGAAGCATTTGAGATAGTTTTAAGAGCACAAGTCCAAACATTGGGAACTCCAAGAAACAGAATATCAATGGCAGAAGGAGTGCAAATCATCCAAACCATCAAGTGTGTTGTGTCCTAGTGGCACAGTCTGGATCCCGTATCATTCACCTCAGAACCCACAGTACTGGTGGGGAAGCAAGTCACATTCAATCTCGAGGAAGCACCTAAGAAGATGACTGCATTGCACACAAATATCGCATGAGAGAGAACAGTTTCTAGGCTCGAATTTTATTTAATGGCATACAGCACTACCCTCCAAATACAGTCATGTAATAGCAAGGGGACTTATTGCCCCAGGACCTGCTGCAGAGCTTGTAGAGAACCATGCTATAACTTTACTAATACCTTGAGACTTTATAACACTTCAATGAATGAGAATTGCATTTTTAATTTAAGAACATCTTTCCGAAATTGAATTAATTTCTGTTAAATCAGTTGTTGCGACAAAGAATGTAAATTTGCTGTTTCACTCTAGGTACATTAAAGCTTTAGAAATGCTTCGTCAGGTCCGCCTGAAGCAGTCACAAAATGTCCGAGATTACCAAACGGAGCTCAAGTACCTGAAGCAAAACAAGGAAAAGGCCCAGGAAATCCAGCATCAGGTGACTGAGAAAGAGACCCAGCTGGCTGCTTCAAAGGAGAACGTTCAGTTGATTGAAAATCAGATAGCTCCCTTAGAGGTAACACATTTTACTTTTGATTTCTTTTGACAGAGGAAATCAGTGTTGGACTCTCTTTTGAAATCCACCATTGTGGCGTAAAGGTGACAATACAGATGCTGAAATGCCTGCTTGATTTACTCTGCAGCTAAGATATCATCTTATTGTAGGACTCTGTAGTATGTGTACCTGTGTAAGAAAAAAAAGACCTATTGCTCCAAAAATGCCAGTAATTTCCTTATAACTATATTAAGATCTTTGTGTATAAATGTTAGGTCAAAAGTACAGTTTTCTGTGTTGGAATGTGTAATATGCTTGGGATAGTTGATGCTTTCTTGACTCCATACTGCAACTTCTGCCCTAGCAGATCTGTGTAAAGATACCCATGCCCCTGTAAGTGGAGGGGGTCAGGGTTACTGCTCTTACACATTGTTGGTAATGATCTGAATTTGAAAAATTCAAATTTGTACCCTAACAATAATATTCACTGAATGACAAGAATCTATTGATCTGCCATTGAACTTATTGACTCGGAAACTCTGCTCCACTGCCAGCACTAATATCAGGACTTGTTCAGGTCCTGTTTCCCATTGCTGGTGTGGACCTAAACTAGCAGCGGCATCTTCCAAGCTTGTTTCTGTGTTACACTAGTTGACTTTTCTTAGTGTCCCAATGGGGCAGTGATATCTTCTGCAGGGAAGCCTGAATTTGTTTTACTGTGTTGTATGTTTAAAAACAATTTTTTAAAAATTATCTTAAACATTTTCTTGAATTTTTAACAATGTTTTTCTTTAGTAGCTTCCAAGTAATTGAGACAAATCAAAATGAATTTGTGAAAAGGAAATTATATAATAATTTATTGGGATCTGTGAGGATGTAGTGAAGCTGAGGGCAGCATGGTATGTTGGGGTTTTTGGAAAGTTCCCGATAAGGTGCCACACAGGAGGTTATGGAATCATAGAGCTGCACAGCACAGAAACAGGCCCTTTGGCTCATCATGTCCATGCCAACCTTTTTGCCCATCTACAGGTGACCCTGCATTATGGTGGAAGGGGGGCTTGTCTTCCTAGAACACAAGAAAATTGTGTCCTTATCACTATTTTCCAGAACATGAAGCTGCGTCACTTGCGCATGCATCAAGAAATGCAATTTTTAAAATATATTGTGTGTTTATTCATTTAATTTTCTCACATAAATTGCACGAGCACGTGTTATATATCTCAAATTTTCAGGTACTGATTTGTGAATTCTGTAAGAGTGAGTTTCTGTCACCCGAATGGCCGTAATGCAGCGATTGCCTGTACAGTGGCATGCAAAAGTTTGGGCACCCCCGGTCAAAATTTCTGTTACTTTCCTGCGTCCTCACCACAAAATTCAGTGTCAGAAGTTTGCAAAGGAATATCTAAACAAGCCTGATGCATTTTGGAAACAAGTCCTGTGGACTGATGAAGTTAAAATAGAACTTCTTGGCTGCAAAGAGCAAACGTATGTTTGGAGAAAAAAGGGTGCAGAATTTCATGAAAAGAACACCTCTCCAACTGTTAAGCACGGGGGTGGACCGATCATGCTTTGGGCTTATGTTGCAGCCAGTGGCATGGAGAACATTTCACTGGTAGAGGGAAGAATGAATTCAATTAAATACCAGCAAATTCTGGAAGCAAACATCGCACCATCTGTAAAAAAAAAGGAAGCTGAAGATGAAAAGAGGATGGCTTCTACAACAGGATAAAGATCCTAAACACACCTCAAGATCCACAATGGACTAACTCAAGAGGCACAAGCTGAAGGTTTTGCCATGGCCCTCACAGTCCCCCAACCTAAACATCATCGAAAATCTGTGGATAGACCTCAAAAGAGCAGTGCATGCGAGACGGCGCAAGAATCTCACAGAATGGATGAAAATCCCTCAAACAAGAATTGAAAGACTCCTAGCTGGCTACAGAAAGCGTTTACAGGCTGTGATACTTGCCAAAGGGGGTGTTACTAAGTACTGACCATGCAGGGTGCCCAAACTTTTGCTTCGGTCCCTTTTCCTTTTTTGTTATATTGAAACTGTAAAAGATGGAAATAAAAACGTAATCTTGCTTAAAATATTAAAGAAACGTGTCATCTTTAACTTTATGCCTTTTGGAAATCAGGTCATCTTTTACTCAGCTATTCACAGTAACAGAAATTTTGACCAGGGATGCCCAAACTTTTGCATGCCAGTGTATACCAATCACTACACCATCAACGCTTGGTGAACAAGTTTGAAGCACACAAGGAAGTAGTGGTAATATACTCTTGTGAATTGTGAGGAAACAAAGAGTAAGAATAAATGGGTCCTCCTCAGGTTGGCAGGCAATGACTAATAGGGTACTGAGACCAAGCAAGGGGCTTTTGGATTTGTGCACATCCACCTGGCAAGAGCATGGAAGTTTGCAGTTCCCCTGCTGGACTCCACTTGGAATGAATGAAGTCATGATAGCATGTGATGAACCTTACTGAAATCAGTAGACAGAGGAATGTGTTTGGAAATAAATTCTGCAAAACTGTAGCAGATTGATTTCATTTTATTGGGAAAAGCAAGGTTATCCATTTTGGACCTAAGAATGGACCTATGTGCCTTACATATAGTAAAAAGCTAAATAACTAAAAAGTAGAGGTCAGGTATAAAAGATATTGAATGTGGCTAATGATCTGATTACCTTTATATTTGGAGGGCTGGAGTATAAAGGGTGAGGAGAGCTATATGTAGGCCTAATTAGACCACATTTGGAATACGGTGTCCATTTCTGGATAGTGCACCTTGGGCGAGATATGTTCACTGTGGCAGGAGCGCAGCTTTTGAATTTGACTTTGAACCATAAACTTTCCTCATTACATTTTGAAATGGTGGAATTTGTTTTCAATTTGGATGAGCTTGAAGCCTGCAGTCTTCCTCCTTTTTAGAGGGATTGGTCAATGTGATCCTCAAATCTCCCTGGATCCTAGCTTTTGACTGAATCAGTTGGATCTGTCCTTTATAGGTTCAAAACAGATGTCTGCAATGAAACCCATCTGTGATATTTTTCCCCATTTAACCCATCAGTGCCTCTTTATAATTGTCCAGAATTCTAATTCACCAGATTGTTACATGTGCTTTGTGGGGAGAGATATCAGGAGAGTTTATATAAATTATGTTTGTATTCCTTCTATTATAGAAAGATAAGAACAATGTAATTGAGGTCTTGAAATAAATTGATTGAAATCCATCTCAGCGTGATTGTAATGTCACACAATCCAGTCTTTGTTGTCAAGTTGAGACAATGTCTCCTCAGCACCAGTGCTTTCATCAGCAGGTGTATCTGCTACGAGTAGATTGACGAGGATGAGGTCAAATAGGTTTATCCCTTGTGTTGGATCACTCATCATCTGCTGCAGAGCCAGTGTGGCAGCTTTGTCCTTCAGGATGTGATCAGCTCATTCACTTGTGATGTTACAAAGCCACTCTTGGTGATAGCCATTGAAGTTCTTCTTCCAGAGTAGTCTGTGCACATGCCACTTTCAGTGCTTTTTCAAGTGTTAGTCAACAAAAAAACACTGATTTATCAGCTCAGAGAGGATCATAGATGTTAATCATGTTTGACCTGATACCACAAGACTTTATGGTATCTGAGATTCCCATCTGTATGACACTGTGACTCTGTCCTGGAATAAGACATGCCCTGGAATTGAGAGTCTGATGTAAGATGTGATTCTGTGAGACAGACCGTGCCATGTTGTTGCTTGACTACTTGTGGGACAAACCACTACATTTAGACACCAGTCCTTTGGAAGGTCAAATGGGCCTGAAGTGACTTTGCCAAGTGCAAATTGAGTGCCTGAATTGATCACACCTGGGCCCACCAGCTTTTATTCTTATCCTGCTTCAATGCAGTACATGTGGTTGGTTATTTCAGAGTTAACTACATTGGTGGGTGGGTTCACTAGGTAAGGCTGACAGACATGAGTCAACCAGGTGAGGTTTTGTGGTTACCATTGTTGATGTCTAGTTTTTTTTTAAGTTTCAGACTTTGAAATTTAAATTTTGCAGTTGTCATAATGGGATTAGAACTTTGGTCTCTGGTGTATCAGTCCAGGTCTCTGGATTATTAGCACAGTAATGTAACCTTTTTGCCCACACTTTACCCAGTAAAACAACAGAATAAAGGCTGTGGGAAAACGTACAGGGCAGCACTGTGAGAGCAGACTGCTTGCTTCCTGTGTATAAGAGTGACCACATTTCAAAAGTGCTTCTCTGGTTGTAAGCAGCTTTGGGATATCCTGAAAGGGACATGGAAGTTGCCTGGTGAAACCAGGAAGTTTTCTTGTTTCAATTAGATTACTGATCGGGAGAATACTCTATATGGGGTGTATAACCAAACTCAGTATTCAGCAGGAAGTGAAAATCAATCAGTTGTTTACTTGATACTAAAGTGAAGTAACCTTAGAATGCAGAACAGTATAGCCCAGGAACAGGCCCTTTGTCTAACAATGTCTGCGCCAAACATGATGCCTAATTAAACTAATTCTCTTCTGTCTGTACATGATCCACATCACTTTATTCCCTACATAGTCATGTGCCTATCTAACAGCCTTTTAAATGCCTATATCATATCTGCTTCCACCACTTCCCCCAGTGGCCCATTCCAGGCACCCAAATAAAAGTCCCACACATTTCCTTTAAACTTCACCCCCTCATCTTAAATGCATATCCTCTAGTACTCGATAGTTTTACCCTGGGAAAAAGATTCTGACTGTCTACCCTATCTATGCCTCTTGTAATTTTATAAACTTCTATCAGGTCTCCCCTTAGCCTCATGCTCCAGAGAAAACAACACAAGTTTGTTCAACCTGTCCTTGCAGCTCATACCCTCTAATCCAGGCTGGTAAACCTCTGTGCACCCTTTCTAAAACCTCCACATCCTTCCTGTAATGGGGTGACCAGAATTGTACACAATACTCTGTGCGGCCTACCAAAGTTTTATATAGCTGCAACATGATTTCCTGACCCATTGCCCCAACCAATGAAGGCAAGCGTGCTATATGCCTTCTTTACCACCCTATCTACTTATGTGGTCACTTTCAGTGATTTTTAGACTTGGACTCCAAGATCCCTTTGTACATCACTGCTGTTAAGGGTCCTGCCATTAAATGTATACTTTCCCCTTACATTAGACCTCCCAGAGTGCAACACCTCATACTTGCTCGGATTAAACACCATCTGCCATTTCTCTGCCCATATCTGTAACTGATCTATATTCTGCTGTATCCTTTGACAGCCCTCTATGCTGTCCACAGCTCTGCCAGTCTTTGCCATCTGCAAATTTACTAACCCACCGATCTACATTTTCATCCATGTCATTTACAAACATCACAAACAACAGGGGCCCCAGCACCAATCTGTGTGGAACACCACTGGTCATAGGCCTCCTTTCCAAAACTCTCCTCTGGGCAAGTCAATTCTGAATCCAAACACTGTGGATCCTATGCTTTTTAACCTTCTGGACTGGCCTACCACAAGGGACCTTGTCAAATGCCTTACTAAATTCCATATAGTCAACATCCACTGCCCTACCATCATCAATCACCTTAGTTACCTCCTCAAAACTTAATCAAGTTTGTAAGACACAACCTGCCCTGCACAAAGCCATGCTGACAGGCCCTAATAAGCCCATATGTTTCCAAATGCGCATAAATCCTATCCCTAAGAATCCTCTCCAGTAGCTTCCCTACCACTGTTATGAGGTTTATTGGTTTATAATTTCCTGGATTATTCCTGTTTCCCTTCTTGAACAGAGGAAAAACATTGACTGCACTCATGACCTCCAGGACCTTGCCTGTTGCTGGTGAGCACACAAAAATCTTCAAGGCCACAGTATTCACCTGGGCTATAACCCATCAGATCCCGGGGAATGATCCACCTTGGCGCTCTTCAAAAGACCCAGCAACACCTCCTACGTGATCTCAAAATGCCCTGGCACATTAGCATGCCCCACACTGCTCTCACTATCCTCCGTGTCCTCTTTGGTGAATACCAGTGCAAATTACTCATCTAGTACCTCGCCCATCTCCTCTGACTCCAAGCATAAATTCCCCCCTTTATTCTTGAGTGGTCCTACCCTCTCCCTAGTTATTCTCTTGTTTTTAATCTAAGTATAAAATGCCATGGGATTCTCTTCAATCCTACTTACCAAGGCATGGCACCTTTTGGCATTAAATACATTAATCCAAATGATAGGAATTTGCAAATTCATATCAGGCCAGTCTTGTATTAAGATGGTGTCAGAGTTATACAACATGGAAATGGGCCCTTCAGCCCAACTCATCCATGCCGACCAAGTTGCCTTCCTGAGCTAGTCTCGTTTGCCCACATTTGGCCCACATCCCTCGGACCTTTCCTATTCATGGGCAAGTCGCAGCCACTTACCTCGAAAGCATGGTAAGAGGGCTGGGCTGCAGGTGAAGCTTAAAACAGCATGGATACAAGACCCTCCTCCCCAGCATACTACTAACTAACGTCCAGTCCATTGAGAACAAAGTTGATGAAATAAGGGCAAGACTGACCTATCAAAGAGAACTGAGGGACTGCTGTGTGCTCTGTCTCACTGAAGCGTGGCTTACATCTGCTTCACCTGACTGTGCTATACAACCTGAGGGCTTCTCAATCCACTGAATGGACCGTACAGCGTCCTCGGGCAAAGATTGAGGCGGAGGGGTCTGTTCTTAATAACTTGTGGTGCTCAAACGTGACGGTCCTAGTGAGCTCCAGCTCACCCAGACTGGAATATCTAACAGTGAAGTGTCGACCATTCTACCTGTTATGGGAGTTCACCAGCTATCCTGATGGCAGTCTACATCCTACCCCAGACGGACATGAAGCCTGTGCTCAATGAGCTATACTCCGTGGTCAACAACTTTGAGACAGGATACCCTGAGGCCCTCTTCATTATTGCAGGTGACTTCAACCAGGCCAACCTCAAGTGTGTGTTACCAAAGTACTACCAGCACGTCTCCTGTCCCACCAGGGGCCCTTGACCATTGCTGTACAAACATCAAAGGTGACTTCCAAGCCACCCCTCACCCTCACTTTGGTAAATCAAACCACCAGGCTATGCTGCGCCTCCTCCCTGCATACAAACAGAAACTGAAATGGGAGGATCCAGTACAGAGAGTAGTGCAGTGCTGGTCTGAGGAAATAGATGAGCTTCTACGCGACTGCTTTGAGTCAGTGGACTGGTCCATGTTCAAGGACTCAGCTGCCAGCCTTGATGAGTATATCACTACTATCACGAACTTTATCAGCAAGTGTGTGGAGGACTGTGCACCAAAGAAGACGATACAGGTGTTCCCAAAAGGAAACCATGGATGAACCGGGAGATCCACTCCTTACTGAAGTTGAGGACTGCTGCATCAGGTGACCCTGACCTTTACAAGAAATTGAGATACGACCTTCGAAAAGCTATCAGGAATGCCGAGAGACAATACTGGTTCAAAATAGAGTCCCAGACCAGCCGTCAATTGTGGCAGTAACAGTAACGTGCTATAACGGGCTGCAACATGAAGTTGGGCAGCATAGTCAACAACAGTGCATCCCTTCCTCATGAGCTTAACGCATTCTATGCACGTTTTGAACTGAAGGGGAGTGGATTGTCACCACCCACCCTTACAGCCTCCAATGCAACTGAACCCGTAGTCACCGTCGAGGATGTAAGATCAGTCTTCTGGAGAGTGAACCCGAGGAAAGCATCTGGCCCAGATGGTGTCCCTGGCCGTGTGCTCAGATCTTGTGCTGATCAGCTGGCAGGGATATTTGCAGACATATTTAACCTCTCCCTGCTTCAGTCTGAGGTTCCCACCTGTTTTGAGAAGACCACTATCATCCCAGTACCTAAGAAAAATAAAGTAACATGCCTTAATGACTACCGACCAGTGGCTCAGGCATCCGTCATCATGAAGTGCTTTGAGAGGCTGGTCATGGCACGCATTAACTCCAGCCTCCCAGACAATCTCGACCCACTGCAATTCGCCTACCACCGAAACATGTCTACAGTGGACGCCATCTCCCTGGACCAACACTCATCTCTGGAGCATCTGGACAGTAAAGACATCTGCGTTAGACTATTGTTTATTGACTACAGCTCCGCCTTCATTACTATAATTCCAAGCAAACTCATCACCAAACTCAGAGACCTGGGACTCAACACCTCCCTTTTCTACTGGATCCTTGACTTTCTGACCAACAGACCGCCATCAGTGAGGATAGGCAGCAACACCTCCAGCACGATTATTCTCAACACTGGTGCCTCACAAGGTTGCGTCCTCAGCCCTCTACTCTACTCCCTATATACTCATGAATACGTGGCCAGATTCTGCTGTAACTCCATCTACAAGTTTGCAGATGATACCACCGTTGTAGGCCACATCTCAAATAACGATGAGTCGGAGTACAGGAAGTAGATTGAGAGCTTAGTGACATGGTGTCATGACAACAACCTTTCCCTCAATGTCAGCAAAACAAAAGAGCTGGTCATTGACTTCAGGAAAGAGGGTGGTGTACATGCACCTGTCTATGTCAATGGTGCTGAGGTCAAGAGGGTTGAGAGCTTCAAGTTTCTGGGAGTGAACATCACCAATAGCCTGTCCTGGTCCAACCACATAGACGCCACGGCCAAGAAAGCTCACCAGCACCTCTACTTTCTCACGAGGCAAAAGAAATTTGGCATGGCCCCTTTGACACTCACCAACTTTTATCAAGCACGATCCTATCTGGATGCATCACGGTTTGGTATGGCAACTGCTCTGCCCTGGACCGCAAGAAACTGCAGAGAGTTGTGGACAAAGCCCAGCACATCACGGAAACCAGCCTCCCCTCCACGGATTCTGTCTATACCTCTCACTGCCTTGGTGAAGCAGCCAGCATAATCAAAGACCCCACCCTCCTGGGTCATTCTCTCTTCTCTCCTCTCCCATCAGGCAGAAGATACAGGAGCCTGACGGCACATACCACCAGGCTCAAGGACAGCTTCTATCCACTGTGATAAGACTATTGAATGACATCGACCTTATATGATGAGATGGACTCTTGACCTCACAACCTACCTTGTTACGACCTTGCACCTTATTGTCTACCTGCAATGCACTTCCATGTAGCTATGACACTTTACTCTGTATTCTGTTGTTGTTTTTACCCTGTACTACCTCAATGCACTATGTAATGAATTGATCCATACGAACGGTATGCAAGACAAGTTTTTCGCTGTACCTCGGTACAAGTGATAATAACATACCAATACCTGTCCAAATGTTTTTTAAAACTAGTAAAAGTACCTGCGCCTACCACTTCCTCTGGCAGCTCGTTCCACATGCCCACCATCCTCTCTGGGGGTGGGGGAGTAGAAACAAAAGACATGAAGATATTTCCACCAAGATCTAACTACTTTGGATTAGAATTACCTACCTATGTACAGCAATTCTTCCAGAATTGTCTGAGAATCACTCGGGCATTGATATTTATAACGTAAGTTGTAAATGCAGTCTTTGCTGTAAATATTGATTTACTACCCATGCTTGAGATTTGAATTGCTGGGGATGTCGAGTCCTGCCATTGTTACCCTTACTAATGGAATCTGGAACTCTGTAAATGGAGCTCTGTTGTATATATCTACCCCTTTCCTTCAGCTGATCAGCCTGATAGGAATAATGCTGACATTTTGCAAAGTTCCACATAGCCTCATACTATATGCAATGTATTCCTGTGAAACTTGTCTTCAGTTGGGAAGGCAAGACTCCCTGGAGGTTGTCGATACCTTTGAATTCACACAAGCTACAGGTATACCTCATGCCAAACCACAAACGTGACAACTGTTTTATATTTCTGCCTTGTCCTGCCCTCAAAAGCTGACATGTTGCAGAATGACCAATTTTGAAAAAAGAATGTTGGACAACTTTAAAGATAGGCCATACTGATACCTTTCAGTATGTTGCAACATCTGCATATGTTTACATATAAATGAAAAATTGCTACTACTTCAAAATGGTTTGATCATCAGACTTGCCTTTAACTACACCCACCACAACTTCACACCTTCTGAAAAGATTAAAATCAAAATTAACTGAAAATTGCAAAAGGTCTACAAAATAAAATCTATTCAACCATTTTATGCCAGAAGTTTGCAACTTAAATGCAGCAAACTTGATGTTTATCGGGGTTGCGAGGGATTATATTTAGTTAATATTTGTAGCATTTGTTGATCTCTGAAGATATTGGTATGTGGCTGTGCAATTTTGTTTTTTAGGTGCTGCTGTATTACAACATTTTCTAAATGTGGTCAAGTTTTCCATGACAACATCCCCCACCCCCTTCAAACTTGTCAGTCTTTTGCCATTTTCTGGTAACTGATTAGGGGTATTATACCCCGATAACTTTAGTAGTTGGGTACTATTGTAAACAGCTGGAAGGTATATGTGTTGGGCTATTTGTGAGTAATTGTTAGCAGACTATAAATATGAATTATAACGAGGAGGCTGATGAAGAGTATGAATGGTGGCAGACACCAATTGGCCACCACTTGTGCAGTTAATTATAAATAGCCTTCTGGTTAAATTTTAGTGTTGAGTTGACTGATTAGCTGGAGTGGTAAGAATTTTCCTTCCCAAGGACAAATAGGAATGTAGGTGGATAGCTCAACCACCCAAGATGCAACAAGAATATGAATGATGCTTATAATCATGGAAGTATTGAGTACCCAAAGTTGTCTTGCCTTTTAAGAAATGTATTCTGTGTTTAGGATAGTGTTGTCCAATAGAAATTGATTAATTGGCAGAGATGTGAGAATGAGGCACTGTTTTAGTTTTTTTTAAAATAAGAAATGGCCTTATGCACTTAACCAAATGTATTTCACCAGATGTTTAGGGGATTGATGTTAGGCAAAGCATTTGTTGATTAAACAAATGTTTATACCATGCTTTTTCTCATCAAAGGCACACAAACTTTGAAGTCCACATGTAGACCCTTTGCGAATGTGGAATTATTGTTTTCTATTTGCAGATCAGAATTGAAAATGGCCACAAATGGCTGATGTATTGGGCAAAATTGTGTAAGATACATCAAGTCACATCTTATATATACATATCATATTACTGTACTTGATCTTGCATGACAAAGGCAAGAATATCGACATTATAGTTGGACTGGGTGTGGGATGGGTATTCCACCTTTTCACTTCCCATGGTGGGTTTGAATGCAGGCATGAGTCCAATGAATTGGAATGTCTTCAGTTCATTGCCTCTGTTTTGATTTTTTTTTATTTGAATTCCTTCAAGACAATTGGGTGTCCTTGGCAAAACCAGAATTTATTACCCATCCATGATTACCCTTGAGAAAGTGCTAGTGAGCCAGGGCTTTGAACCAAAAACATTAGAAAATAGTTGTGCCATTTCCAATATCAGGTTATTAAAGTGGTCAACATGTTCTATTTTCAGCTCTAATTTGAAACTAAAGATCAGAAAACCGTGGCATATTTCTCCCAAATGGACATATTCTTTGTCATGATTGTTATTTTCAGATAATTTTCAGCTCGTTCTTTGCCTGCTGGCAATGACAGGGTGGTTCAGCCCACCTCTGATTTCTTAGCCTGCAAAGTGAGCTGGAAGTCAGATGCTGGCACATTTGATCTCCTGCACTCACCATGGAGTCCAGGAGTGAAGCACTGAGGTCCTGGATGGACATTCTATCCAGATTGGTGGAGATGCAAGTTGCATCTTCTGTCACCTTTGTCAGCCTTGTGATATTTCTCTAACCTTGTGTCAAGAACTGATGCTGCCCCTGATTGACAGATTACAAGGATTAAATCAAGGACTTTGGTCTTTTACATGATAATGCACTGCATACTAAGTTTACAAAGTTTCTATCAATAGCACTGTGGCTACCAGGATACAGACATGATCTATGGTTCATCGCTCTGTATTCTGTTTTCCTTTTCCATACCTTTTAATTAAAGTTATGTTTAAGGGGAAGTCAGATAAAGAAGATAAAGAAAAAGCTAATTAGGTTAGTTGAAGTAACATTGTGTGAAACCTTACCTACATAAACTGCTTGAACCAGATGACCTATCTCTGCGCATTCTCTACACATCCGGGAGTAAGTTCATAATACTTGCTTGACTTTTGAGTTTGAAACAACCTATCTGAATTTCAATCATTGTCTGTCTGTCTTGTTTTTTTTCAACAATTTAATACTGATGTTACCATAACCTGGTATTTGTGATTCTTATTTAAACAAGCTGATTAGAGATTTTATAACACGTTTATACTGACTGTAGTTATGATTCAAACTAAACTGGTCCCCCAGCCTCAGATATAAGACATTTCAATAATGAATACTGAGTGCTAGAAGTACTCAGGATGTCAAATGTCAAATTTGCAAGAAAAATGTCTTTAACAGAATCACAGTGGAATAGTACAAGGCAGCTGTGTTCACTTTGCAGCCTTCCTGTAATATTCTGAAGCATGTTAGTGAACTAATGGCTTTTTATGACAATCCAATACATACGTATTTGGTAATCATTAATGCTGCTCAGATTTTTACTCCAAATTTATGTAATTAGTTGATTTCAAATTCACAAGGAGACATGGTGAAATTTAGGGTTATAGTGTGAGTTATGACCAGTCCATTACCAATATCACTCTGCCTCCATACCTGAACAACAAATGATGTTTTCTTTATCTTTACCATTTTATTCTTCATACATAGAATTGTAGACATTAATAGCACCATTGCTGCCTGCCATGTTGGCTGAGTCCCATTTTTTTTAGGTCTTGGCAGCTAGCCCTGTTGGTTATGTGGCTTAGTGTAAAACTACATTTTAAATTGGAGCAGTCAGATGTTTGTTTGCTCTGTTTTGAATCAAACTGTTTCTCTTTACAGGAACGTTTGACACAGATTGATAAGAACTTGACTAAAGTGATGAATCTGGACGTTGACATCAAAGCTCTTGAAAGCAGGAAAAAGCAAATGGAGGAGGATAATCGAGATCTAGAGGAGAAAATGGAGCAGGTTTGTTTCTTCTGTTGACATCAGGCTTGTGTAGATAATTTCTTTGCAAAAGTGATAGCTGTGTATTTAAACTTAGTAGTTTCCTTGGCTTTTTCGTCTCTTCTGATTGTAGTGAGTTATGCCCTGGCTTTGCAAAAATTCAGTTTCTACAGTTTAATAATTTTGATAGATGATGTCCATTTTAGGGCTTTGATGTCAATTTTTATTACTTTAAGTTTTTATGATAGTACCAAATTATAGATGCGAGAAGACAATTTATAAATAATATGTATTATCTCCTTTCAAAAGATCAAAAGGAAATACTCATCTGTCAATAAATCAATTACCAGCTGAGTTCCTCCAGCACACTGTTCATGCAGCTGCGGTCTCTTCTGTCCCTCTGTCAATGAATCATATGTGTTTGAATTTATTGTGTTCATTTGGCAGTTTGTACTTATTAAGTTCTGTGATACACCTTAAATGTTTCTGATGTTCTGCGATGCATTAACACCTGTGAGGTTTTGTGGACCTGTGAGTGTGAGGTGAAATAAACACTTATCAAGGTTTGCCAATAGAAGTTGCATTCTTCCAAACCTAATATTTGACCATAGTTTGTAGGTGCTGGAAGCCATCCAGTATGACATCTGTGTAATATTAGGGAGTAAAGTCGATTATTCATCCGTAGAAGATATCACAGTTGTGCCAAATCCCTGTGGCACTCAGCATCCTGTCACTTAACTCTCTGGCACAATGTTAGATGGTCAAGGGCAGGAATTTATATCTTAAACTAGTGATAGAGAGTTTAATGCCTCTTGCCATTTTGGCCTTCACTTGTATAGAATCAGAGACAACCTACAAAAGTGAAAGAAATATCAACATCACAAACTCCTGCATGTTAGGAAGACGTCTCCTCTGGCTAAGATCATGCAACTGTATCCTGATCAGTCAGGTAGAGAATGCTGGTCTGGATGACCCAGTACTCTGCTGGCCTGTTAATGTACCCACTGAGTCATTTAGAGAGTGGCCCATAAATTACAGGTGAAGAACTTTTAGGCTATTGGAACCATTTACCAAAGAGAATCTCCTTCAATCTAAAAGGATTGAAGTTCCTTTGATGGGACTTCAAGTTGGGGCTTTTTTTTTGCTGGTATTTGAAAAAGCACAACAGTCTCTCCCTAGTGTAAGGGATTGGGGGAGGATAGTTAAAGGCTCTAAAAGATTCAACCTAAAGGTATCTGCATTTACAGTAAACATTCTGCCATCTCCACCACCACCTCTGTCACTTGGAATTCAGATGTTATTTTTAGAAGTGCCTTTTAAAGGGTGACTAAAGCGGCCATTTTATGACAAACAAGCAGCTGCTGTTGGATAGGAGGACGGAATTCCTGCGTGCATTTTGGCTTCTTTTGCCACACTTGCACCATTACATCTGGTGTCCCCTAGGACTCTATCCTTCCCCTCTCTAATTTCCCAGCTGATGCTTCCCCTCGGGAAAGTTGACTAAAAGCACAGCATCAGTTTACATGGGGATCCAGTAGTTTGGATATGGTCTATAATAACGTCAACCTTCACTCTCTCTTGACCCTGCACCATCAAACTGTCTATCTGATAAACAGCACTGAATGAGCAGAAATTTCCTTCTGGATATTGGGCAGATTATTCCCTTTACTACTGTGATAGCTAGCCATCAAGTCCATCCCTCTGCCTGGTAGCTGAAACTAAGCCATACTTCATAATCTCTTTGTGATATTTGACCCTGAACTTCAACCATGTATCTGCCTTTTAACTCATTTTTTTCCCAATTTCCATCACTACAACATTGTCTTACACCACCCCAGACATCATCTGCAAGAATTCTTTGTTATCTTTTGATGGCTATTCCAAGAATATCAGATAAATAGGTATTTTTTGCATTTTATGTTTTTTCCAACATTCACACTAAGTTTTTAAAACTTAAAACGTTTTAAAACTTTATTTATACAGCACGGTAACAGGGCCTTCTGGCCCAATGAGCCCATGCTGCCCAATTACACCCATGTTAACCTACTAACCCATATGTCTTTGGAATGTGGGAGGAAACTGGAGCACCCGGAGGAAACCCATGCAGTCACGGGGAGAACTTTCAAACTCCTTACAGAGAACAGCGGGAATTGAACCCCGATCGCTGGCGCTGTAATAGGGTTATGCTAACCGCTACGCGACCATGCCACGAATGATTAAGTCTCCTATTTTCATCTCCTGCAGACAGACCATTCGTTCTCAGAATCAGGTTTATTATCACTGACATATGTTGTGAAATTTGTTGTTTTGAGGCAGCGGTACAGTGTAAGACATAAAGACATAAAAATTACCACAAGTTACAAAAATAAATAAATAGTGCAAAAGAGGAATAATGAGGTAGTGTTCACGGGTCCTGGACTGTTCAGAAATCTGATGATGGAGAGGAAGAAGCTGTTTCTGGAATGTTGAGTGTAGGTCTTTATCTGTCCTTTCTCCACCTTTCACCTTGTAGTACTGTCTGTTTGTCAATCATTCCCTCCTCATCTCCATCTTGTAAGAGACCTTTGCTTTTGTTCTCTTTTCCCTTTCTATGCATCTTACAACCATTTTATCTCTAATTTGTTTTGAGAAAAGATCATCAGCTTGAAAAATTAACTTTGTTTCTGTTCTGCAGGTACTTCTGACATGTTCTGTTTTCCATTTTAGATTTAGAGCCTCTAAGGGGCCCACTGTTACAATAGTAGTCTTATAACTGCAGCCAATTGTAGGGGCTGACCAACATTACTTTAAGGGCCTATGACTTGGGGGGATGGGGGTGGGTGACCATAACACCTTTCTCCTGGCTTTGTCTATGTGTCATCAAAAACTCTGCAGAATATGTCTTGTCTTGTTATGACTCATTTAGTCCCCATCTCTCTCTGCTTCCTGACCTACACTGAATCTCAGGTCAGGTAGCATTTGTGGAAAAAAAAATCAGAGTTAATGTTTCAGATCACACACACTTTGTCGGCCTTAACGAAGGATCTCTAAGCTGAAATGTTAACTCTATTTCTCTTTCAACAGATGCCACTTGACCAGCTGAGTGTTTCCATTATTATCTCATTTTATTTCAGATTTCCAACATTTTATAGTTTCTTTTAGTTCCCACACAGTGTCCCAGTTCCCACACAGTGTCCCAGTTAAGTAACATGTTAATTTTTAATATTCACACCCTCGGTTCATGTCCTTCCATAGGTTTACTGCTCCCTTTTTGCTGTAATCTCCTTCTATCCTCATTCCTCTGAAATTGACCTCTTGATCAACACTAATTTTAATTGTTCCACTATTGGTATTGGTTTATTATTGCCACTTGTACCGAGGTACAGTGGAAAAACTTGTCTTTCATACCGTTCATACAGTTCAATTCATTACACAGCGCATCGAGGTAATACGGGGTAAAAACAATAACAGACTACAGAGTAAAGTGTCACAGCTACTGAGGAAGTGCATTGCAGGTAGACAATAAGGTGCAAGGTCATAACAAGGTAGATTGTGAGGTCAAGAGTCCATCTTATCATATAACAGAACCATTCAATAGTCTTATAGTGGGATAGAAGCTGTCTTTGAGCGTGGTGGTATGTGCTCTCAGGCTCCTGTATCTTCTGCCTGATGGGAGAGGGGAGAAGAGAGAATCACTCGGGTGGGTGGGGTCTTTGATTATGCTAGCTGCCTTGCTAAGGCAGCGAGAGGTATAGACAGAGTCCATGGAGGGGAGGCTGGTTTCCGTGATGCGCTGGGCTGTGTCCACAACTCTGCAGTTTCTTGCGGTCCTGGGCAGAGCAGTTGCCGTACCAAGCTGTATGGTGCATCGATAAAAGTTGGTGAGTGTCAAAGGGGACATGCCAAATTTCTTTAGCCTCCTGAGGAAGTAGAGCTGCTGGTGAGCTTTCTTGGCCATGGCGTGTATGTGGTTGGACCAGGACAGGCTATTGGTGATGTTCACTCCAAGGAACATGAAGCCCTCAACCCTCTCGACCTCAGCATCGTTGATGTAGACAGGTGCATGTGCATTGGCCCCTTTCCTGAAGTCAACGACCGGCTCTTTTGTTTTGCTGACATCTGTGCCTTCAGCTGCAAAGGCCCGAAGTTCCAGAATTCCTCAACCCTGTTCTCCCCGCACCGCCTCCCCCCCCCCACAGAAACCTCACTGCCTCGCTTTCTATCCTCTTTATTTGCTTTAAGGCTCTTCAACCTGCTGTTTGCTCATCTGTTCAAAATCCTGAGAATCACTTCACATTTTTCAGTTATAACTTTCAGTTATATCAGCATTATTTGTTTAAGGCTGTGTATATGAGGGTTTGGTTATGTTCTTTGCAGTGCTTGCATTTTGTTTCCTTAAAGGGTTACTGTTGCATGGCATAAATGATTAACTTAATTTGATCCATATCTCTGGTGTGAATGTGTAAAATTAATCAACTGTGTCATTAATCAGCAACTTTATGTGAAAAAGGCGGTTTTTATTCATTTAGATAGAAATGTATGGCACTTTTAAAATAACAGTCTTGCCAAGAGCTATCTTTGTGGTTGAAGTTGGAATTGCTGCTTTAAGTTGTATAAGAACAGATTGCTATCATTGATCAAAGGCTGAGGTGGGCTCATTTCTATCATGTAGTGACAGCTTTGAGTATTTTGGTTAAGAGCTGGTTTGTTTTATTTTAAGGATTTGCATATCAGCTGTTTCTTGGATAGTTATTTTTTTGTGGGATGCACAGAGTGGGGAGGGCATCTTTGTACGAATCTGTGTACTTTCTCACTTTGAGTGCATTTGCCCTCTACCTCCAGTGTGCCCTTAGTGGGGGGGGGGGGGGGGGGAGGGGGAAGAGGGGTGGATGAGGAAAATCTAGAAACTAATCATGTACTTGTTCATACTCATTTTTACACTAAATTGGTTGGTATTGGTACATCTTAGGAGAAGCTAGGTAAACACAAGGAAGAAATAAATAAAATGTTATACTCACAGGATAGGAAAGAGACATTGCATAAAAGGCTACCAGCAGAGTTGAGGTTACAGTCAGATCAACTGTGTTCTTACTGAATGGCAGAACAGGGTCAAGAGGCCCAATTAATAGGTACATTTAAGTAATAATTGAACTGAATGGGTGCAGTTCAATTGGACTTGCAGGGTAGCACTGAGAATTTGAACTGATATATTTTCTACTAACCTGTTGACAAGATCCTAGTTTTCAGGGTTTTAAATTGGGATAATCTTAGCTTGGTATATTGTGATGTATTTGACTGCAGAGACAACACAAAACTTGTACATTTTGTACATGGCTACATTCCCCGCCAACCTCAACTGTTCCTCTGCGCCCCCCCCCCTCACTGCCTCCAGGCAAGGTACTTCTAAAGCTCCCCATTGTCAGGCTGTCTGATGTTTCTTGAACATACTTAGCCAGAGAACCTTATGGTGCAGAGGTTGGCCGGTTGGGTCATTATGTCCATGTCCATTCTTTGAAAAAGCTTTACGACTGTCCTGTTCCCTTGATCTTTAACCATTCCCATTTTTCTTGTAAGACCAGTTCCCCACTATTCAAGTTTCAGGATCCTCCAAAGCAAAAGAAAACTGACATCAAGTAAGTCCAAAGCAACCTGCAACCTTCTACAAGCTTTTGGTCACCTCTTCTAATGCTGCTTTGTGACACAAGTATCAGGTTTTCGATAAATCGTCTTCGGGCACTTTGCTATGTCAAAGGTAGAATGTAAATAAATGGCTAGTGTGTGGTATGCTAGAGCCTGCTGCAAACTAGGAAAATAAAGCCATGCTTATTCCTCCATCCCTTGTCAACATTCTGCAGAACACTAAATGCAATAAAATGGAATTAACAGTCTTTTACTGTTCCCTTCTATTTATTATCCTTTCTCCTTTCAATATCTTTTGTTTTATAGACTACAAACAACCATGGTGAACCAATTTATTTCTGTGGATTGGCTCGTTTTGATGTCATGCCTCATGAATTATAAATCTCATTCATTGTAGTAGTATTTCAGCATCCAAAAATATTGCACTGGTTTATAGATGTGCTATCCTGATAATATTTATAAAAGCACATTCTTTAGTGGTCGAACCAAAATTTCAAGTCGTCAATACCAATTAGTTGTACCAGCCTTCTACGAATTATCCATGATTAGTTTGGTCTGCTTTAAGGTTTTCCAAGGGACAGATGAGCAGCTTCGAGACAAGTATTACAATCACCAGAGAACAGTGAATGAGAAGGAGAGGCTGCTGAATGATCGTCAACGTGAGCTTGAACGTATAAATCAGCGGTGCCAGAAACTCAACCGACAGAAGTCAGAAATGTTGATTGAGCAAGGTATGCACTACAAAGGCATCTGTGAATGGAACTCTTCATCGTCTGCACAGTGACCCAGTTTTAGAGTCTCTACATGATACCTGTTTTGGTATACATGAAATCATTTAATTTTTTCCATTCATTAAAGAAAAAGTTTCTTTTTTTTTGCACACTCTGATGTTTCACTGCTTGCAACTTTGGGGAAGTAAAAAGCCCTGTAGTGAATTGGGTCTCATCTCAACAGAGAAATCTATAGAGAAGATCATGAAAATGTTAGAGAACATGGACTTAATTTAACCTTTGGATGTGGATTGTTAGATTGGGAGATAGGAGATAGGAAGGATAGGAAGATGGGAGTGTTAAGGGAATCCAATCTGATGGTGGTTTGTGACAAATCTTATTCTCCAAAAATTTTCAGGTAACTCGCACCCCCAGTGTGCGCGCGCTCTCTCTCTCTCTCTCTCTCTCTCTCTCTCTCTATATGTAAACACACAGACACACGTGTACACACACACACACACACACACACACACACACACACACACACACACACACACACTTACTTTCCAATGTACTGTGGTTGCTGTTTTAAAAAGACTGGACACTTAATGCGATTTGATGGTGAGTGGCCCAAGTGTATTATTTTGGCTTTGCACATCTTTACATTGGATCTCAAGATTGAAGGCTGAAGATATCCAAGAGCTCTGGTAGATATCTGCTTCAATCTGAACATAATTTATGACTTTATTGGATGTGAATAGTTGTGTTTCACCAAATGTTATCCATTGGATATCATGAGAGCTATTTAGTAACAAGTGTCTCCAAATGAGAAGTTTTGAGTTGAGTACTTGTAGGTCTGCTTGGATTATGAATCAGTATAGGAGACTGGCAAGAGGAAAGGATAATTTTGCTGATGAAAGTTACTCATGTTTTCATGAGTTAATAATTTATCCTCCCTCCACCCCACCACCCTGTTTCCGGCTTTTTAGGACGACTTCAGCTCGAAGCAGATCGTCAGCAGGAAAACATCAAGAAGCGAGATTCACTTGTCCACTCTCTGGCCATGCAGCTCAAATTGGATGGTTATGAAAGAGCACCTTTCAGTGATCGCCAGTTTGATAGTTTCCGTCGACAGCTGACTGATAGGTTGGAGAGAGAGAAAGAAACAGCCAGTCAGCTACTGGTGAGGCTTCGCTTTTTTTTGGACTATATCAAACTGTTTTCCCATGATCTCCACTTTGAGTCTGTTCCATTGTACTCCCACTGTACTCAAACTAGCTGATACAAGAACTTGGCCCATCCTCATCAATTTTGTTCATTTCTGCAAAACAAGAACTTGTCCTAATTTTACCAGATCAATTGACGATATTTCCTTGTAGCCGCTAATTAAGGTCTCACTTCTCTCTGCCAATGCCTGTGGACAAAAGACCATTGAAGCTTTGAATAGGTAATTTCAATTTTCCCTCTTTGTGGCCACTGCAAGCAATAGGTTTGTAATTTTCTCTTGTCAGGTGTTGCAAGCATCACTTTGCCCTCCGTCATTATCACTACAACAGATGATCTGCTCATTATCTCACTGCTGTTACAGAGGAGTTTGCTGTATACAAATTGACTTCTGAACTTCAACAATGCTATTGTTTCAAAAGTATTTCTTTAGCTGTAAAATAGTTCGGGACATTCTGAGGTTGTTTAACTCCAGTTATCATGCAGCCAGACACAAAATGAGGTTAACTTCAGAATGAAATAAATCATATATAAATGGTTAGAGTACTATTTGCTGTAGAGTTCTGACCAGGTTTCTCTTTGAATCTGGGTAACACCTTGCTCCTGAAGTGTTCTGATGATTGATGTAACCTGCAGCTGTCATACAGAAATCAATAATTGCTCTCAACAGAATGAATACACTGCAAAAGAAGCAGCAAAACAAAGGCAGATTGATGAGTTCAGAGATAAGAAGACAGGATTAGAGCGAACAATCGAACTGAAGACGGACATTCAGAGAAAGAGACAAACCGAACTGACAAATATTAAAGTGGATTTGCAACAGCTGGAGGGGTCTTCTGACAGACTGCAGGAACTCGACCAAGAACTGAATAAAGCGGTAAGGCAGCAATGGGATTACCCAAAAGCATTAGTCTTTGATCATTATCTCACTAATGCGCACCTAATCTCAGTCAGGAAAAATGTTGAAGTGCTATCAATATTTGATTTTTAGATGCGTGTGAGGTAAGAGAAATGAAGTGCTGTGTTGATACCACTCATTGAAAAATAAAGACGGGCCTGTTTTGGGATAGAGGCAATTGAAAAGAATATCCAAATGAGTTTGAGTACAGATCCTACAAACAATTTTAATGCAAAACATCAGAAAGTTAGTTTGACCCTCTTATTATCAAGTTTCATTATAACTCTTGTGCAACCTTCAGGCATCCAACATTTTAAGAATACTGTGCGATTAATGATGGACACTTGTTCAGCTAATTTGTGGAATGCTTTAGGCTAAATCCACAAATTGTTTCATTTACTGTTGCAATGTTAATCATATTTTTTTCCTCTATTTTGAACTTCCACATCAGTGAATTAGATTTGAAATTTATCCTTGGTGTATCCTGTTAATTAGTACATCTCTGTAGTTAATTAGTATGTATCACGTGCATGTTCAAACCTGAATAATACAGCAGACTGCAGTGCCGTTACTTGCTGTGCATCACCAGTAAACTCGAACAGATGTGTCAATCAACATTTTATAAATCAATACTAACACAACAAATAGTGTTAGTGGACCAGTGTTAGAGTGGGGAACTGAGGCTTTGGCTCAAAGGGCTTCAGCGAGAGGAGGCTGAGGCAAAGGTATGTGTCTGGTAAGTTTCCTTCCTCCCTTCCTCCCTCCCTCCCCTGCCTTCCCTGGCCAGAGTAGTTAGAATGGCTCCGGGGTCAGTGGTGTGTTCATCTTGTGAGATGTGGGAGTTCTGGGAGACATCCAGTCTCCCTGATAGCTACATCTGAACAAGGTGCATCCAGCTGCAGCTCCTTACAGACCGTGTTAGGGAACTGGAGATGCGGCTGGATGACCTTCGGCTCCTACAGGAGAACAAGGAGTTCATAGATAAGAGCTGGAGGGAGGCAATCACTCCTAAGCTGCAAGAGGCAGGTAGCTGGATGACTGTAAGGAGAAGGACAGAGAGCAGGCAGGTAGTGCAGAGTACCCCTGTGGCCATTCCTCTCAATAACAGGTAGACCTCTTTGGATACTGTTGGGGTGGGGTGACCTACCAGAGGAAAGCCGCACTGACCAGGTCTCTGGCACTGAGCCTGATCATGTGATGCAGAAGGGAAGTGGGGAGAAGAGGAGGGTGGTAGTGATAGGGGATTCCATTGTAAGGGGGGCAGACAGGAGATTCTGTGGACGTGAAAGAGACTCCCAGATGGTATATTGCCTTTTGGGTTCAGGGTCAGGGATGTCTCTGACTGGGTCCAAAACATTCTGAAGGGGGAGGGTGACTAGCTGGAGGTCATGGTACATTTTGGTACCAATGACATAGGTTGGAAAAGAGATGAGGTCATCAAGAGGGAATATAGGGAGCTAGGTCGGAAGCTGAAAAGCAGGACATCAAGGGTAGTAATCTCTGGATTGCTGCCTGTACTACACGCCAGTGAGGGCAAGAATAGGTTGCTTTGGCAGATGAATGCGTGTCTGAGGAGTTGGTGCAGGGGGCAGGGTTTCAGATTTGTTGATCATTGGGATCTCTTCTGGGGAAGGTACGATCTGTACAAAAGGAACGGGTGACACCTGAACTGGAGGGGGACCAATATTCTTGTGGGGAGGTTTACTAGAGCTGTTGGGGAGGGTTTAAACTAGTTTGGCAGGGGGATGGGAACCTGAGTGATAGGTCAGAGGTTGGTGCATTTACTGTATAAGTAGATGCAGAATGTAGAAAGACCGTGAGGAAGGAAGGAAGGGTAGGCAGTTGAAAGGGCAAAATTGCAGTCAGTTGGATGGGCTGAAGTGTGTCTACTTTAATGCGAGAAGTATCAGGAACAAAGGTGATGAACTTAGAGCATGGGTAAATACATGGAACTATGTTGCGGTGGCCATTACAGAGACTTAACTGTCACAAGGGCAGGAATAGCTGCTGGATATTGCGGGGTTGAGATGTTTCAAAAGGGACAGGAACAGAGGTAAAAGAGGTGGGGGAGTGGCTTTACTGATCAGGGACAGTATCACAGCTGTAGAAAGGGAGGACATCCTGGAGGGATCGTCTACTGAGTCACTGTGGGTGGAAATCAGAAACAGGATGGGAACAATCACTCTATTGGGAGTATTCTACAGACCCCCCCCCCCCCCCACCCCCAATAGCAGCTGAGACACTGAGGAGCAGATCGGGATGCAGATTTTAGAGAGGTGCTAAAATAGCAAGGTTGTTGTCATGGGTGATTTCAACTTCCCTCATATTGATTGGCACCTCCTTAGTGTAAAGGGGATAGATGGGGCAGAGTTTGATAGGTGTGTCCAGGAAGGATTCCTGATACATAACTCCTTGACCTTTACCATAGCCTTGGAGAAGGATAGGAGCAGATGATATGACAAAGTATTTAATTAGGGCAGGGGGAATTATGATGCTATTAGGCAGGAACTTGGGAGCATAAATTGGGAACAGTTGAGGGGGCAGATGCATTAGGGACATTTAAGAGACTCTTAGATAGCCACATGAATGATTGAGAAATGGTAGGGAAGGGTTAATATTTGGGACGGAAGGGTTAGATGGATCTTAGAGCAGGATAAACTGTCTGCACAACATTGTGGGCCGAAGGGCCTGTACTGTCCTGTAGCGTGCTATGTTCTAAACACTATCATAAAAGAACTAAGAATTATGATAAACATGTTCTTTGAATTTTAAAATGTTGTCCTTTCTGATTGCTTTCTTTAAAATATAAAGCACTTAAGTATAATAAGCAAACTGTTAATTGTCCAACCACTTGCAGCTGCACTGAAGAAAAGCTCATTTCTTTAGTTAAAAATATGGCATAATTGTATTAGGAAGCCAGATGTTTTATATTGTCATTGATTGCACTACTGATCAGGGAGAATGTCACAGAGGGACTTAGGGAGTATATCCTGGAGGGGTCATCCAGTGAGACAATATGGGAAGAAATCAAGAACAAGAAAGGTGCAATCACTGTGATGGGGATATACTACAGGCCTCCCAATAGCCAGTGGGAGATGGAGGAATAGATACTTACACAGATTATGGAAAGATGTAAAAGCAATAGGGTAGTTGTAGTGGGGTGCTTTAATTTTCCCAATATTAACTGGGATTCCGAGTGCCAGAGGTTAAGAGGGGACAGAATTTGTTAGGTGCATCCAGGAGAGTTTCTTGACGCAGTATGTAGATAGCCCAAACAGGGAAGGGACCATACTGGTATTGGGAAGTGAGCCTTGCCAGGTGACGGGAGTTTTAATGGGAGAACATTTTGGGAATGGTGTACGTTGTTGTACTTATTGTTGTATTGCCATGTACTTCGTTGTAAGCTTCACACAAACAAGGAATTTCATTGCACCCTGGTGTTTATCACAATAAACCTATCGAATCTAGTCTAATCTACGATGGTAAAGAAGGCATACAACATACTTGCCTTAGTTGTTCATGGTGTTCAGTTTCAAAATCAGGAAGTCATATTGCAGCTGTACGTTCTCCCCATGTCTGCATGCGTTTCCTCCGGGTGCTCTGGTTTCCTCCCACATTCCAAAGACGTACGGGTTAGGAAGTTGTGGGCATGCTATGTTGGTGCTGGAAGTGTGGCGACACTTGCGGGCTGCCCCCAGAAAACTACGCAAAAGGTGCATTTCCCTGCGTATTTCGATGTACATATGACTCATAAAGATATCTTAAAACTTTGGTCAGGGCACGTTTGGAGTATTTTGTGCAGTTCTGATTGCTGTGTTACAGGAAGGATGTGGAAGCTTTGGAGAGGGTGCAGAAGAGGGTCACCAGAATTTTGTCTGGATTGCAATGTATTCGTTATAAGGAAAGGTTGGACAAACTTAGATTGTTTTCTCTGGAGCTTTGGAGGCTGAGGGGCAATCTGATAGAAGTATAGTCTTTT
The DNA here is from genome assembly GCF_009764475.1 of Pristis pectinata. NCBI lineage: Eukaryota > Metazoa > Chordata > Chondrichthyes > Rhinopristiformes > Pristidae > Pristis > Pristis pectinata. Next base: position 13,544,856 of record NC_067408.1, read on the forward strand.
CCAGGGTGGAAATGTCAAATACTAGATGAGTTAGCTTTATGGTGAGAGGAGGAAAGTTTTTATTTACACATAGAGTGGTAGGTGCCTGGAATGGGCTGCCAGCAGAGATGGTGGAAGCAGATAGGATAGTGGTTAAGAGGCATTTAGACTGGCACATGAACAGGCGGAGAATGGAGTGATATGAATCATGTGCAGGCAGATGGGATTAGTTTTGATTGGCATCATGGTCGGGACAAACATCGGACCAAAGGGCCTGTTACTGTGCTGTACTGTTCTGTGTTGTTTTGTAAGGCTGTTGTATTAAACTCTGAGTTTCTGTTAAGGACACTGCTGTATTTATCAAGCAGACCCTTTCTCACTACTTATTCAAATTGCCTTTTGTGAAAACGGAAGAATCACAGCTTACAGTGGAAGGAGCAGAAACATTAACGTGCACATATACAACCAAAGTGGATTGCTCATCGTGAGCTTGATAGCATGTGTTTTTTCTCCAGGTTCTGCAATTAGCTTTGCTTCAAGAACAAAACAATTAACAATCGTGTTGGACATATTTTTATTGTCCAGGTGTAGTATGCAGCACAGATTAACTAATGAATACCAAATTGGCTGAAGTACCATCTTTAGGAGAAAAGGCAAGCAAGTTGCCAGTTTGATAACTTATAAATGTCAGGACTAAATGCAGAAGAAGCTAATGCTTCTGGTGGTGTTGGGTCAACGAAGGACAAGGGCAGTTGTAACATAAACCAAAACAAGTACTGAGGAAACTTACTTGCCTAAAGTAAAGAAGGAAAATGCCAGAAATGCTCAGCAGGCTAAACAGCATCTTTGTTGAGAGAAGTAGAGTTAACATTTCAGAGTTATGACCTTTCATCAGACCTGCCTAGTTTGCTGAGTATTGTCAAAATAAATTGTTTTTATTTTGGATTTCTGACATCTGCAGTATTTTGCTTTTGGACTTCTTGCCAAAGGGTGGTCCTCTCAAGCTCCCCAGCAGCGGACCAGTTAAGGCTGGTCCTCTAGATTTCGCAGAAATCTAAGACTTGCTTCTATGTGAGTGGCTTGTACCATTCAGGTGCCTTGGCTGAACAGATAAATTTTGTAAGTGAATTCAAAAGGAGTAATGCACACCATTTGATTTAACTGTGTTTATCTAGTACACTGCAAGTATGCATATATCAACAAGTGACAGAGATGGAATGGTTTGAAATGTAATCAGCCTTTTAGATTAAAGTCCTTGCTGGACTAAAATATGTGTAGTACAAAAGAACTTCTGGATTCTTTATCTGGAGAAATGCAAAGCAGCAGCAACATTTGTAAATTTGTGCACTCGAGGTTTTGAGAAGGTTTATTTCAAGTTTTCCTTTTGCTTGTTACATGCTATTACATCAGTTGTTGAGTCTTCCTTTGATTGGATTTTAGACGGTGGCATATATGTTTGAGGCCAAAACCATTGACGCTTTATGAAGGTAAATGCTGGTGTTTTGCCCATCGTGCTAGGAGATGTTTATAATTGCAGACTTTATTTTTCAAATCAGAGGCTCAGTATACCACAACGAGCTGGTGCTTGTTTTTGTAGAGTCCTCATGCATTTCACACTCGTGCAGATTTTGCGTGACTAGCACATGACCCAGAACCTCCGAGCTGACCACGTTTGTGCATGCCTTTGAGTCTTACGATTTGCTTAAAATATTATGGTTCCTTTTTGCATTATTCAAGGTGGTTGAATTCATTTCCTGGTCCAAGAGCAGCATCTGTGGGGGGAAAGTTCGTCAGTGTTTTGGGTCGATGCCCTGCATTAGAACTGAGAGTTGGGAGAGAAGATAGCCAGTTTCAAGAGAGGAGGGGTGAGTCAGGGGTCAGTAGGTGATAGGAGCGGGTATTGGTTTGTTATTGTTACTTGTACCGAGGTACAGTGAAAAACTTGTCTTGCATACAGATTGTACAGATCAATTCATTACACAGTGCAGTTACATTGAGTTAGTACAGAGTGCATTGAGGTAGTACAGGTAACAAAACAATAACAGTACAGATTAAAGTGTCACAGCTACAGAGAAAGTGCAGTGCAGGTAGACAATAAGGTGCAAGGTCACAACAGGGTAGATTGTGAGGTCCGAGTCCATCTCATCGTGTAAGGGAACCGTTCAATAGTCTTATCACAGTGGGGTAGAAGCTGTCCTTAAGCCTGGTGGTATGTGCCCTCAGGCTCTTGTATGTTCTACCTGATGGAAGAGGAGAGAAGAGAGAATGACCCGGGTGGATGGGGTCTTTGATTATGCTGGCTGCTTCGCCAAGGCAGTGAGAGGTAAAGGCGGAGTCCAAGGAGGGGAGGTTGGTTTCCATGATGCGCTGAGCTGTGTCCACAACTCTCTGCAGTTTCTTGCGGTCCTGGGCAGAGCAGTTGCCGTACCAAGCCGTGATGCATCCAGATAGGATGCTGATGACAGGCAGATGGAGCTAGGTTGGGAAGGGGTGGAGTTGGGAGTCTGAAATGGGTGGGTGATAGATGAAAGCAGACAAGGGGAGGGGGGAAAGGCAGATGGATTCAAGTAGGGGGAGGGGAGGGTGAAATTGGAGACGGTTGCTGAAAGGTGATAAGCAGCAACACAAAGGCTACCAGTGCTGGAATCTGATAAGGAAGGAAGGTGATAATGGGAGCCATTAGGGAAGAGGTGAAGGGCAGATGAAATGTATGGACTGTAGGTAGGTGGAACCAGGAGGGAGAGAGGGTGAATACGGATGATGGGGGCCTGGGGTGGGGGCAGGTGGTGTATGAGAATGGGAACAAAATTGGGGGAACCAGAGCTGAATTGGAAGGAGAGAAAGAGGGAACTATGAAAGGGTTACTTGAAACTGGAAAATCCGGTGTTTATACGATTGGGGTTGCAGACTGCCCATATTCAGTCTTTTCATCCGACTACAAGTTACCTTAAAATCTATAGCTCTTTGTCACGCACCTCTCTGCTACAGGAAATGTCCACTCTAGGTCCCTCAATTAAATCTCCTGTCACTTTCATTTGTTCAAAATAAACAACATTAACCTTTTCATTTTTTCCTCATGGAAATTTCCAGTTCTGATAATGACCTTGCAAATTTCCACAGAATCCTCTATAAAGTATGTCTTCCTGTAAACTTCCTTGCAATCAACATGCATTTGAGTGTGGGAATATAAATCAAGTAGGGAAGAATACACAAAAGCAGCATCACTGAAACCAATGATACAACATCTCAAATGAAGGTTAATTGAATGCTGGAGGGAAAAAAAACTCAGCAGGTTGACTAGAACTTGGAGGGAAATGCTGCAAAAGGGCAAGGTGGATGTTTGTGTGGTCTGTGTCTGCTCGTCACTCTCACTGTTATAGTTAATTAGATATTCAATTACTTAGAGACGTACAGTACAGAAACAGGTCTTTCGGCCCACTGAGTCCACATCAGTCATCCATGTACACTTATTATTGTCACTTGTACCAAGGTACAGTGAAAAACTTGTCTTGCATACAGATCGTACTGGTCAATTCATTACACAGTGCAGTTACATTGAGTTAGTACAGAGTGCATTGAGGTAGTACAGGTAAAAACAATAACAGTACAGAGTAAAGTGTCACAGCAACAGAGAAAATGCAGTGCAATAAGGTGCAAGGTCACAACAAGGTAGATTGTGAGGTCATAGTCCATCTCATCGTATAAGGGAACCATTCAATAGTCTTATCACAGTGGGATAGAAGCTGTCCTTAAGCCTGGTGGTATGTGCCCTCAGGCTCTTGTATGTTCTACCTGATGGAAGAGGAGAGAAGAGAGAATGACCCGGTTGGGTGGGGTCTTTGATTATGATGGCTGCTTCACCAAGGCAGTGAGAGGTAAAGGCAGAGTCTAAGGAGGGGAGGCTGGTTTCCGTGACGCGCTGGGCTGTGTCCACAACTCTCTGCAGCTTCTTGTGGTCCTAGGCAGAGTAGTTGCCGTACCAAGCCTTGATGCTTTCTATGGTGCATCAATAAAAGTTGGTGAGTGTCAAAGGGGACATACTGAATTTCTTTAGCCTCCTGAGGAAGTAGAGGCACTGGTGAGCTTTCTTCGCCGTGGCATCTACGTGATTTGACCAGGACAGGCTATTAGTGATGTTCACTCCCAGGAACTTGAAGCTTTCAACCCTCTCGACCTCAGCATCGTTGATGTAGACAGGTGCATGTACACTGCCCCCTTTCCTGAAATCAATGACCAGCTCTTTTGCTGACATTGAGGGAAAGGTTGTTGTCATGACACCATTCCACTAAGCTCCCTATCTTCTTCCTGTACTCTGACTCATCGCTGTTTGAGATATGGCCTACAACGGTGGTATCATCTGCAAACATGTAGATGGAGTTAGAGCAGAATCTGTCCACACAGTCATGAGTGTTTAGGGAGTAGAGTGGAGGGCTGAGGACGCAGCCTTGTAGGGCACCAGTTATCCTACACTAATCCCATTTTTTTTCCCCTCACATTCCCATTAAATGCTACACTGACCCATACTCCAGATTCAGATTAGTTTATTGTCATATGCAGTAGGGTGCAATGAAATTCCTTGCTTGCATGCAGCTCACAGAGTAAACAGTATACATGGTTTAATAAATACAGCAATAAATATGACCACAAGTGCAACACAGCAGTCTGGCGCACAGATTGTAGTGCGAACTGAAGTAGTGCAAGAAGAAATGCTAAAGTGACAATAACAGAATAACCGAGAGAGGTAGAATTAAGAGTACAAGAATGAGGCAGCACAGATAGTGAAGGGAGTGTGAAAGAGGTGACTTGTTCTGAAGTCTTATAGCAGTGGGGAAGAAGCTAAGTCTGGATGTCCAGGCTTTCGAGCTCGTGTATATTCTCCCCGAAGGTAGGAGAGGGAATGGCCAGAGTGGCAGCCATCCTTGATGACACTGTTAGCCTTCCTGAAGCAATGCACAACAGCTTGTCCTGTCCTTAACAGTGTGGTAGTGTCTGATGGTTCCAGGCAGTCCCTGGTTTGTTTAGCATTTTCCGATTATAATTAATAGATGTTTAACATTTATTTTTACAGTTCATGATGACATCTGAAGACCAGCTTAAATGCTGTCATCAGCATCCTCAATGCTCTTTATATCAATCTGTCTACTTCATTTATATTAGGCAGGAAGATGCCCTCTGCTGTATACCAAGCAACAATATATAGACAGGGTTACTGAGGCTGGTGATTTCCTCAGATTCTGCTTTACTTCACATTTACCCAAGTGATGCATGTGCCCCCCCCACAAATCAGTTTACCCGATGGTTCAAGAAAAGTGGTTAAAAACTGGAGGTGAGGTGGTGATACCCAGTCAGTGGACCATGGCTGATGAGTATTTATCTCAACCTCAGCAGACCGGAATTGGAAAAACTCAACAGGTTAGCCAATAAGTGTGGTGAGAGAAAGGGAGTTCATGTTTCCAGTTATTGACCTTTCATCAGAACAGGACCGAGTTATTCTAAAGCCTTTGCCTGGCTCCATCATCCCTGTTTGTCATTTGATCTCTCCCAGTTCCCAACCTGACATAGACCTTCCCCTTTGTTCTTGCCCCTCTCCACTCTTTCTTTGCATATTAAGATGTGGCCTACTTCCAACTTCCCCTGCTGAGTATTTCCAGCACTTCCCATTTTATTTCACGTCTCAAGTGTTTATAGTGTTCTACATTTGGAATTTAGTATCTTGATTGCATCTGTTTCACCAAATCCCTGGAATACAAATAATTCAGTTACTGGAAAGAGATTTAAGTGTTGAAGCTTCTGGTGCTCTTTTAGTTTCTGATGCTTTTTCTTCCCCTCAATTAACTGTCTCCCCTCGGGGACTTCTCACTTGTTGCTGAATTTGTTGTCTGTTTAGGAGCGTGATCTTGAACGTGCTGTAAACGGCAGTAACGTGGAAGGCCTGAATACAGAAGTGGCAAATCTGCGGAAAGAGAAGGAAGATTTAGACAGGTCCCTGCGGAAGCTGGATCAAGAAATGGAGATAATAAACATGCACACCACCACCAGAACTCAGATGGAAATGCTGCAAAAAGACAAGGTGAATGTTTGTGTGGATCCGTGTCTGTCACTCTCACTTGTATTTGGTGGTCAATTATTTAGTGGTTTCCAGAACAGAAACGGGTCTTTCAGTCCATTGAGGTGACCAGAATTGCACGCAATACTGTAAATGCGGCCTAACCAGAGTTCAGCTTAACTTCACATTTACCCAAGTGATGCACATGCCCCCTCCCGCAAATCCCAATGGTTCAAGAAAGGTGGTAAGAACTGGAAGTGGGGTGGTGAGGCCCAGTCAGTGGACTGTGGCTGACAGGTATTTATCTCAACCTCAACAGATGGGAATCGAATTATAAAGCATTGGACTAATTTTACTGAGTGCTAAACCAGAGAACTGTAACATTATAAAAATAGTTTCCATTTGGTACCATAATTACTAAATGCTGTGTTCCCCCAATGTCATAACAATAAAGTAACATTTCCTATCTTAATTAAAATGGCAATTCATCCTTCTAACGGTCAGTCACTAATTAGGTGCCAATAGGTTTGCCGCAAAAACCTCTCTTTAGTTTTTGAATGATTCAGATTAACTGGGTGTAGCCAAGTGTGAGCTGGTAATTAACACACAATTTAAAACCATTTACTGCTGAGCTGTCTGCTAAAAGGGTTACAACAAATCTTGGTCCTTCATAAACCTACCTGACTTCATCTCATTTGAATTAGGAGGAGGAATAGGCTACTTGAGCCATCAAGGCTGCTCTTTCATTCGGTAAGATCATGGCTGATCTTATTGTAACTTCATCTCTGCATACCTGTATAACTGTGGTCACCTTTCATCCTTGCTTATCGAGTGTTTTAAAAATATTCAAAGGCAGAGCACTTTGAGCATCCCATGACCCTTTGCCTAAATTCCTTATGAATTTTCGGATATTATTGAAATGAAGGCATATGGGGTTTGTACAGGAAAGGGGCGCTGAGGTAGAAGATCAGCCATGATCTTATTTCATGCGCAAAGGGCCTATTGACTGAATCCTGCTTCCATTATCTATTCCCTATTGGGATACTGGGACTGGAGGGCTTGAGTTATAATGAGAGCATGGATAACCTGGGGCTTTTTTTTAGAGTGTGGGAGGCTGAGGGGTGACCTTATAGAGGTTTATAAAATCATAAGGGATATAGATAAGGTGATTGGTCACTGTCTTTTTCCCATGGGTGTCTCAAATCAGAGGGCAAAGATTTAAGGCAAGATTTAAGATCCGAGGGGCAACTTTTTCACACAGGGTGGTGGGTATATGGAACGAGCTGCCAGGGGAAATGCTAGAGGAAGGTACACTTACAATGTTTAAAACACATTTGGACAGGTACATGGATAAGGAAGGTTTGGAGAGATATGGACTCAGTGCAGGCAAATGGGAGTAGCTCAGGTAGATATCTTGGTCGAGCTGAGCCGAGAGGCCTGTCTCTGTGCTCTATTAATCTATGACTGTCATTTGAGGAGGACCATTCCTATGATCCACAGCAGTTTGAGAGAAAATATTTTGTTTCATCTGTCTGAAGTGGGTGACGACTTATTTTCAAATAGTGGCCCCTGTTTCTAGATTGTCGCAACAGAGGAAACATACTTTCCATATCTACATTGTAAGAACCTTTCAGGATCTTGTACGTCCCCTCTGACTTTCTCAGATACAAGCTCAACTTGTCCAACCTTTCATTATAAGACACCTGCCCGTAGGACTTGCAACATATTAGCATTCCTCCCAATATTAGGAAAAAATATTGTACACTCCAGATGAGGCCTGATGCAACTAAAGCATAACTCCTTTAATACTTGGTTGTGAATCAATCCTATTTTCTTAGTAAGTTATCCCAAGATCTTTATCACAGGTTTTTTGAATTGATAATATGCAGCAAAATGGTGGTTATGTTCTGTCAACTTGACTGCTTTAGCGTTGCCAAATGTGCTGTGCCCACCTACAACTTCTTTGTGGATATTGCAATTTCAGCTTTCATCCAAAGTCCACTGCTTTTTCCAAAATATTCCCCAGTGGTCGATGTACAAGAAATCTCTTGACTCAGCCTTGAATTGGTAGCTGTGGAGGCTTGGCATAAGAGCTATTACTTTGCTGTAAAAATGCCTAAGCCTAATATTTGGGAAAACTTCTAATTAAAAAAACTAGTTGTAAATCAGAAAGAAGCTGTAGAAAAGAAAATTAAATTTTTTGGATTAGTGAGACTTTGACCTAGCATTCTTTGATTGGATTATTGATCTATTTTCAAGAGGAAATGTTTAATGTTCCTACTGCTATGACTCTCTAGTTATTCCCTGTGCCTTTGCTTTAGCTAGGCTGTATTGATCAAATGCAGATCCAATTCCTAAAGATTTTTTTTTGAATTCTTTGATAGGCTGACAAAGAGGAACAGATCAGGAAGATAAAGTCAAGACATAATGAGGGACTGACAGCACTGTTGGGGTATTTCCCTAACAAGAAGCAACTGGACGATTGGCTTCATGCAAAAGTTGGGGAGATCAATCAAAGCCGGGATAAGCTATTCAGGCTGAAGTAAGTACTAGACTTGCTGGTTCAGGAGAATGTTGCTTGGGTAAGACTTAGTATTGTTGGAATATATCGCACAGCAGGTATAGTCATTTTTACATTGAGTGCATTCAGCACACTTTTGCATTCTGTGTCTTGGCATCTAACTAAACTACTCATTTTGGGGATTGGATCTACCAATGGGATCTGTTGTTAGATCAGGGAATCCTGTGTTGACACCTTTCCAGGAGAGAGAGCTGTTCATGCCTCTATTTCATGTTGCTTAATTTTTGGATTTACAAAATATTATACAATACTTATTGTATATAGTTGCAGTCCCAGCACTGATCCCCAAGATTGCTAATCTGCAAACAATTCCATTGTCCCTGCTTCCTGCTTGTTAACCAATCCCCTATCCATGCCAATACATTATATTCAACAGCTTTTCTCTTTTGACTTAACCTTTTATGAGGTACCTTGTCAAAAGCTTTCAGCAGGTACAAATACAACACATCTACTGGTTTCCCTCTGTCCACTCTGGTCAAAACTTCCTCAAAAAGCTCTAATATATTTGTCAGGTAAGATTTCCCCATCATGAAGCCACATAGACTCTGCTTGATTATAGTATGATTTTCCAAAGGTTACTTCTTCCTTGATAATCGACTCTAACATGTTCCGACAATTGCTAGAGGCTACTTGGTGAATATTTATCCACACCTTGCCTCCCTCTCTTTGAATAGTGAATATCACAATGTCAGTTTTCTAATCCTCTGGTACTCTTCCAGATTCTAATGATTTTTGGAAGATTACAACCAATATATTCATTATGTTGGTGGGCATTTTTAGGAGCCAAGGATGCAAGCCATCCATGCCGGGGGATTTATTAGCCTTAAGTATTTATTTGCAGTCTCCGTGGGTTTCCTCTGGGTGCTCCGGTTTCCTCCCACGTTCCAAAGACGTACGGGTTAGGAAGTTGTGGGCATGCTATGTTGGCGCCGGAAGTGTGGTGACACTTGCGGGCTGCCCCCAGAACACTCTACGCAAAAGATGCACTTTACAGTGTGTTTCGATGTGCATGTGACGAATAAAGAATTCTTATTCTTATTCCTTCTTTTGTCACCATTTGCTGGATTCTAAATTTAGCCCAGTCTTTGGGTCTGCTGTTAATTTTTACTTTATGTTTTTCTCTTTCTAATTAATGCCCTGTTTAACTTCTGTGAAATGCTAGGAAATCTTTTGTAGCATGGTGCTTGGCAATAGTAAATGTATAATGTCATGTAACATCTATTTCAACAGTTGATTTTTATTTGAGAATGTTTCAGTTAATGTTTAACTAGTTATTTATTTCCTGTGTTCAAGACCCTTCGTTAGGCCTTGACATTGACGTTATGTTTGGGGGTCTTGTCCTGCTTCCTTAGAAGTTTGCAGGACTTTAATCTCATTTCAAGATATTCCTCAAGTTAAATGAAATGCAATCTATGTCCACATTGACCTGGTTGAGGAAATGTTATGTCTCAGAGCCACTTCTGGTTTGATTGGTTTATTATTGTCACACAATATTGTGATACATTATATTGTATTGCATTGCATATTGTGATTCTGATTCTGACATGTACTGAGATATAGTGAAAAGTTTTTTTGTTTTGCATGCCATCCAGGCAGATCATGCCATACATCATTACATTGAGGTATTAAAAAGAAAAACTGAATGCAGAATGTTGTTGTTGCAGTTACAGAGAAAGTGCAGTGCAGGTGGACAAATAAAATGCAAGGGCCATGACGAGGTAGATTTAGGAGATCAAGAGTTCATCTTTTAGAGCACAAGAGGTCTGTTCAAGAGTCTGGTAACAGCAGTATAGAAGCTGTCCTTGAGTTTGATGGTACGTGTTCTCAAGCTTTTGTATCTTCTGCCCAACAGGAGAGGGGGGAAGGAGGAATGACCGGGTTGGGAGGAGTCCTTGATTGTGTTAGCTGCTTACCTGAGGCAGCTGGAAGTGTAGACAGAGTCTACGGATGGGAGGCTGGTTTGTGTGATGGACTGAGCTGTGTCCACAACTCTGCTTTTTCTTGCAGTCATGGCAGAACAATTGCCCTACCAACCTTTGATGCATCAGGATAGGATGCTTTCTATGGTGCATATATAAAAACTGGTAAGAGACATCAGGGATATGCCGAATTTTCTTAGTCCTCTGAGGAAGGAGAGGCATTGGTGTGCTTCCTTTGCTATAACATCCACATGGTTGGACCAGGATAAATTGTTGGTGATATTTACACCGAGGAACTTGAAGCTCTCAACTATCTCCACCTAGCACCAATGATGCAGCCAGGGAATTGTACTCCACCTGGCTTCCTGAAGTCAATGACCAGCTCCATTGTTTTGCTGAGTTTGTGGAGATTGCAGATGGGATAAGGTTGAGACCCAGTTGATTTGAGTATCTTTGTCAATGCAGGGCACAATACATTGTTTATCGTGGAGTTGCATAGCTTAGAAATAGGTCCTTCAGTCCATTGTGTCAATGCTGACCATCATGCCTATCTATACTAAGCTCACTTGCCTGCATTAATTCCATATCCCTCTATACCCTACTCATTCAAGTACCTGTCCAGATGCCTCTTAAATGTTGTTATTATTCCTGCTTCCACCACCTCCTCTGACAGCTCATTCCAGAAACCAGCTACTGTTTGTATGAAAAATGTACGCCTGAGATCCCCTTTAAACCTCCTCCGTCTCTCCTTGAACCAGCGCTCTCTAGTTTTAAACACTCTACCTGTATATATAAAAAAAAAGATACCGGCTATCTACCCTATCTATTCCTGTCATCATTTTATGTACTTGTTACTTCTCAGACACCGCTACAAGAAAAACAGACCCAGCCTATCCAATCTCTCCGGATAACTCAAGCCCTCCAATGTAAACAACAGCCTTGTGAATCTTTTCTGCACTCTCTCTAGCTTAATCATGTCCTCCTTATAATGTGGTAACCAGAACTGCACACAATACTCCAATGTTTTGTACAACTGTAACATGACGTCCCATGTTCATGCTGAGAGAGAGAATTCAGCTGCAGAACATGCCATTGGTGTTGTAATGAGGAAGGTCAATGGATAGGAGCCCTATGATATCACTTTATGATGAGCGTAATCTGTAACCAAGGAAAGGCAGCATTAGTGAGAAGGATGCCTGGCTCAGTAGTACTGAAGTGAATTTTCATTCATTTTTCCAGCTTTTTCTCTTCTGTGTGGTGGGTGAGGGATCGAGTTTATTTAAATAATGTACAGACAAAAGATTGTGAAGTCTATTGCATTTAAGGGAGAGCAATACAAGGAACATTTTTTTTTAAATATTTTTTAATCTCAATTTATTTTCAGTTGAACAGTCTTCACACCTGTAACATTCAATTTTTCCAGAGCCAGAGACGGTTTTGAGCAGTAGTTGTCACTGGCTGTATTGTTAAAGACTCCCACATATGTATGCAAATCGTCACTTTAAGACCCACTTTCAGTACTGAGCTGGTGTTCAAGTACGTGATTTCAGTGCCGTTGTTTATTTGGAGTATATCTGTGATGGAGCAGAGTAAATTAGACATCAGAATTTCTGTTTTGGCTGCATCTGTCAGAATGTTGGTACAGGGAAAAGTATCTTAGAAAATAGCTCTGTTCCCTTTAGAGCATCAAAATCAGACCAGAAGAACAAATAGAGTCATAGAACGATACAGCACAGATACAGGCCCTTCCGCCCATCGAGCCCATGCTGACGAGGTGCCCACCCAGCTAGTTTCAATTTCCTGCATTCGGCCCATATCCCTCTAAGCCCCGCCCCTCCATGTACCTATCCAAGTGCTTCTTAAATGATACTATTATACTTGCCTCAACCATTTCCTCTGGCAGCTCGTTCCATATACTCACCATCCTCAGCGTGGGAAAAGTTGCCCCTCAGGTCCCTTTTAAATCTTGCCCCTCTCACCCTAAATCTATGCCCCCTAGTTTTGGACTCCCCTACCCTGGGGAAAAGACTGTTACCATCCACCTTATCTATGCCCTTCATTTAAACATTTCTATAAGGTCGCCCCTCATTCTTCTACATTTCAAGGAATAAAGACCAAGCCTGGCCAACCTCTCCATATAACTCAGGCTCTCTAGTCCTGGCAACATCCTCGTAAATCATTTCTGCACTTTTTCCACTTTAACTATGTCTTTCCTATAACAGTGTGACAAAAGCTGTATACAGTACTCCAGGTGTGGCCTCACCAACGACTTATGAATCAAGTATTTTCTACGAAATGATTGCCTAAAGTGGTTCAGCTCCCCTTTGAAGCCTTTCAACCTTGACACTCATCAACATTCTTTACTTTGTACGTTTATACAATTTACGCATTCACCTGGGTCATCCCCAAACTCCTAGAACATAGAACACAGAACAGTACAGCACAGTACAGACCCTTCATCTCACGATGTTGTGTCGAACTATATGAACACCTCCTCTATGATCAATCTAACCCTTCCCTCCTGCACAGCCCATAGCCCTCCATTTTTCTTACTTCCATATGCCGATCTAAGAGCCTTTTAAGTGTCCCTATTGTATCAGCCTCCACAACCACGTTCCAGGCACCCACCACTCTGTGTAAATAACCTATGTATCTCCCCTGAACATTCCTCCTCTGACCTTAAACTGATGTTCTCTGGTATTGGCTATTGCAGCCCTGGGGAAAATGTGCTGGCTGTCCACTCTATCTATGCTCCTCACAATCTTATACACCTCTATCAAGTCGCCTCTCATCCTGCATTGCTTCAAAGTGAAAAGCCCTAACTCGCTCAACCTTTCCTCATAAGACATGTTCTCTAATCCAGGCAGCGTCCTGGTAGATCTTCTCTGTACCCTCTCTGAAGCTTCCACATCCTTCCTATAATGAGGTGACCAGAGCTGAGCACAGTACTCCCAAGTGTGATCTAACCAGAGTTTTATAGAGCTGCGACATTACCTCACGGGTCTTGAACTCAATCCCCCGACCAATGAAGGCCAGCACACCATACGCCTTCTTAACCACCCTATCAACTTGCACGGCGACTTTGAGGGATCTATGGACTTGGTCCCCAAGATCCTTCTGTTTCTGCACACTGCTCAGAATCCTGCCATTAACCTTGTACTCCGCCTTCAAGTTAGTTCTTCCAGATTGTATCACTTCACACTTTTCCAGATTGAATCCATCTGCCACTTCTCCGTCCATCTCTGCATCCTGTCTCTATCCTGTTGTAACCTATGACAACCTTCTACACTATCCACAACCTCTCCAGCCTTCGTGTCATCTGCAAACTTACTAACCCATCCCTCCACAAACTGATGTAATCTCTCAACTGGGGCAGCAAATTTGCAGTGGTTCGGTTCTTTATTTTTAGGCCTCCGTCAACTCATCACCTAAGTATAATGGCCAAAATAATTGATCCGAGATGTTTACGCCAGCCTGTGCTTGGTGGAGCAGGTGTAAGAAATAATGTTTGTAGCTTTGGATTTTTTTCTCGGACGCAGTGTTGAGAGAAAAGAGGTGAAGGGCACACTACTGGAATAATATGAATACTTAATAGTAGAGAGCCAAACCTTGTGTTGGGGGTCTAGTTTTAAGCTTTGCTTTATTACATGACACGATGGTGTTTAAAGATTTGAGGAGTGTTGCAGCTTTAACCATCTTGCCTACACTTTTTTTTTTGATGTGCACCCGCAGGAAAAGTTCAGTGAGTAATTCCAAATTCTTTGCCTATAAGAAAGCAGCCTGTGTGAAATTACGAATTGACACTTATGTTTCGATAGCCAGGGGACTTTTCTAGCCACTTTTAATCGCATGTTTTGTGGTAATAGGGTTGATTCCTCTTTTCCCCCCCCCTTAAAAGCCCTTCTACAAAAGCTCTTGGGAACCATCTAAGTCTTATCAGGTGAGAAATGGAAAGGAGTGCTATACTTCTTAGGGGTGCCAACCACAAAATGGCAGCTAAGTTTGCAAACGTACTGCTTGCAAAGATTGAGAGAAGATTGCTAGTTTTTGTGCTTTACCTTGAAGATGTTACCGGAATCGGACAACTTGGTGGAAACATTGATGACTGTCAACCCAATAGTGTAGTTTTTTCTGCTTTCTTATTGCTCATTACGCTGTAGTAACAAGGTAAGTCATTTGCGGTTGGCAACTACAGTCAATGTTATGCTTTCCGGCTTATTCCTTTACACAACTCATCCTGCGTGCTTACGACATGGACGGATTGGTTTTCGTGGAATTTGAAGATTGCCGCACGAAGGAAAGAAAAGAGAAGACCAGCACGTAAATGCATGAATGATAGAACCTTGAGACGCAAGAGACTGCAGATGCTGGAATGTAGAGCAACAAACAAGATTCTGGAAGAACACAAAAGGTCAGGCAGCATCTGTGGAGGGAAATGGACAGTTGATGTTTCAGGTCGAGACCCTTCATCTGAACTGGTCCAGATGAAGGGTCTCGACCTGAAACTTTGGCTGTTCATTTCCCTCCACAGATCTGCCTGACCCGCTTAAGTTCCTCCAGCATCTTGTTTGAATAACAGCATCATGTCAAATTTCGTCCCTTAGAACACTAGTTATGTTAGAGGTGCCATTTGCAAGTTGTTATTCATTGGTGATTTTCGATTTTTTTCATATTTATTCCTATTTTTGGATCTGGGGCACCCTTTACTATTTAAAACCTCCATGCTTGTTGGCATGTTTTCAACAGCAGTTAATTCTTATTTGGCTGCAGAACATAAATCATGTCTGGAAGAAGAGGCAACAGGGCAGCAATAAAGCAGATCCTGGAACTCTTCATAGAACTTCATTTGCCCTTTCAACTGCCTATCCTTCATAGAAAGTTGGATGGGCTAAAGTGTGTCTACTTTAATGTGAGAAGTATCAGGAACAAGGCTGATGAACTTGGAGCGTGGGTAACTACGTGGAACTATGACGTGGTGGCCATTACAGAGACTTGGCTTTTGCAAGGGTAGGAATGGCTGCTGGATATTCCGGGGTTTAGGTATTTCAAAAGGGACAGGGACAGAGGTAAAAGAGGTTGGGAGTGGCTTTGCTGATCAAGGACAGTGTCACAGCGGTAGAAAGGGAGGACGTCCTGGAGGAATCATCCACTGAGTCAGTGTGGGTGGAAGTCAGAAACAGAAAGGGAGCAATCAGTCTATTGCGAGTATTCCACAGACCCACCCCCCCCACCCCCAGTAGCAGGAGGGACGCTGAGGAGCAGATCGGGAGGCAGATTTTGGAGAGGTGCAAAAAAACAGGGTTGTCATCATGCGTGATTTCAACTTCCCTAATATTGATTGGCACCTCCTTAGTGTAAAGGGGACAGATGGGATGGAGTTTGTTAGGTGTGTACAGGAAGGATTCCTGACACAGTATGTGGACAGGCTGACTAGAGGAGAGGCCATTCTGGACCTGGTACTAGGCAATGAGCCTGATCAGGTTTCAGATCTCTTGGTGGGAGAGCATTTTGGAGATAGTGACCATAACTCTTTGACCTTTACCCATAGCCTTGGAGAGGGATAAGAGCAGACCATATGGGAAAGCATTTAATTGGGGGAGAGGGAATTATGATGCTATTAGGCAGGAACTTGGGAGCGTAAATTGGGAACAGATGTTCTTGGGGAAATGCACAGTGGAAATGTGAAGGTTGTTTAAGGAATACATGGTGTTCTGGATAGGTTTGTCCCATTGAGGCAGGGTAAGGATGGTAGGGTGAAGGAACCGTGGTTGACACGAGATATAGAATGTCTTGTCAAGAGGAAGAATGAAGCTTACCTGAGGTTTAGAAAGCAAGTATCAGACAGGGCTCTGGAGGGTTACAAGGTAGCCAGGAGGGAGCTTAAGAATGGACTTTGAAGAGCTAGAAGGGGGCGTGAGAAGTCCTTGGCGATTAGGATCAAGGAAAACCCCAAGGAGTTCTACACATATGTGAAGAATGAGGATGACTAGAGTGAGGGTAGGACCGATCAGGGATAAAAGAGGAAACCTGTGCCTGGAGTCGGAAGAGGTAGGGGAGGTCCTTAATGAATATTTTGCTTCAGTATTCACCAGAGAGAGAGACTTTGACGAGGATGGCGTATGACAGGTTGATATGCTAGGGCATGTCGACATGAGGAAAGAGGGGGTGCTGGAACTTTTGAAAAAACGTTAGGATAGATAAGTCACTGGGGCCGGATGGGATATTTCCAAGGTTATACGGGAAGCGAGGGAAGAAATTGCTGTGCCTTTGGCGATGATCTTTGCATCCTCACTGGCCACAGGAGTAGTGCTAGATGGTTGGAGGGTGGCAAATGTTTTTCCTTTGTTTAAGAAAGGGAGTAGGGACAACCCTGGGAATTACAGACCAGTGAGTCTTACTTCAGTGGTGGATAAATTATTGGAGAAGATTCTTAGAGACAGGATTTATGGGCATTTAGAGAAGCAAAGGCTGATTAGGGACAGTCAGCATGGCTTTGTGAGGGGCAGGTCATGCCTCACGAGCCTGATTGAATTCTTTGAGGATGTGACAAAGCACATTGATGAAAGTAGAGCAGTGGATGTGATGTACATGAATTTTAGTAAGGCGTTTGATAAGGTTCCTCATGGAAGGCTTATTCAGAAAGTCAGGAGGCATGGGGTCCAGGGAAACTTGGCTGTGTAGATTCAGAATTGGCTCGCCCATAGAAGACAGAGGGTGGTGGTAGATGGAGCATATTCTGCCTGGAGGTCAGTGACCAGTGGTGTTCCACAGGGATCTGTTCTGGGATGCCTGCTCTTTGTGATTTTTATAAATGACTTGGATGAGGATGTGGAAGGGTGGGTTAGTAAGTTTGCTGATGATACAAAGGTTGGTGGTGTAGTGGATAGCGTAGAAAGTTGCTGTAGATTACAACAGGATATTGATAGAATGCAGACCTGGGCTGAGAAGTGGCAGATGGAGTTCTACCCGGATAAGTGTGAAGTGATACACTTCAGGAGATCGAATTCGAAGGCAGAATACAAGGTTAATGGCAGGACTCTTAGCAGTATGGAGGAACAGAGGGATCTTGGGGTCCAGGTCCATAGATTCCTCAAGGTTCCCGTGTAGGTCGATAGGGTTGTTAAGAAGGCGTATGGAGTGTTGGCCTTCATTAGTCAGGGTATTGTTCAAGAGCCGCAAGGTGATGTTGCAGCTCTATAGAACTCTGGTCAGACCACACTTGGGAGTATTGTGTTCAGTTCTGGTCGCCTCATTATAGAAAGGATGTGGAAGCTTTAGAGAGGATGCAGAGGAGATTTACCAGGATGTTGCCTGGATTGGAGAGCATGTCTTATGAGGATAGGTTTTTGAGGTTGGGCTTTTCTCTTTGGAGAGAAGGAGGATGAGAGGTGACTTGATAGAGGTGTACAAGGTGATAAGAGGCATAGATCGAGTAGACAGTCAGATACTTTTTCCCAGGGCGACAATGGCTAACACAAGGGACATAATCTTAAGGTGATTGGAGGTATAAGGGGGATGTCAGGGGTAGGGTTTTTACATAGAGAGTGGTGGGTGTGTGGAATGCACTGCCGGCAGAGGTTGTGGGGGCAGATACATTAGGGACATTTAAGATACTCTTAGATAGACACATGAATGGTAGAGAAATGGGGGGCTATGTGGGAGGGAAGGGTTAGATAGATCTTAGAGCAGGATAAAATGTCGGCATAACATTGTGGGCAGGAGAGCCTGTACCTTGCTGTAGTGTGTTCTGTGTTCTAGAACTCAGCATCCCAATGTCAGAGCTCAGAACCAAACTACACCAGAAGTCCTTAAGTCTCTTGGGCTCCCAGAGTACACTTACTATCAGTTTCTTGCTTCTCGCCACTTCAATCATTTCTTCCAAATGGTCATTTTTCCTTCAGACTAAGAATCCCAGGAAAGAGGCCATTCATCCTGGGGAATGCCAAGGGATTGGATTTTTAGGGGACACAGCCAGGGACTGGAGCCCAGACACAACGAGTCATGTTGCCATCTTGATTGAGGTTGATGCCAGTAACCCTGGCCTCTCGCTCAGTTGAGTGTAATTTTAGCCAGCTTGCAATTCATGAGGTGGCCAAGATTAGGCAAGGTGCCGAGAATATCTGACTTCTATGCATTGCTTTTTTTTTATTTTGAAGGAGCTTCAATGAAAACAGTGACTGCACTTTGAAAGTGCATTGTTTTCTAAAAAAAACTTTTGGATACTCTGAAAGCTGCTGTTATGAATGCATGTTTCTTTTATTGTTTCAATCCCTTTCTGTGAATTTCTTGGAGAAATCAAGATTGCTCTTTTTCTTCTGGGATTCTGCTGAACTTAGAGATTGGGAAAATTCCACTGGAAATTCCATATCCTTTCTTTGTCTTTGCATAATAAATTTATAAATCATGGGAACTACAGTCCCATGTATCCTTGTATCAGTAGTAGGGAAAATGCTGGCATTAACTATAAAGGAGGTGATAATGGAATCCTTGGCAAATATCAGTGGGATTCAACAAAGTCAATGTGGATTTATGAAAGAGATATTATTTCTGAAAAACCTACTGAAGTTTTTTTGGGGATGTAACTGGTAGAATAAATTTTGGAGAACGAGTGTATGTGGTGAATTTGCCATGTAAGAGGTCAGAATGTTGAAGTAGAGCTTGGGATTGGAGGTAAATATTGGCATGGATTGAAAACTAAATGTAAAGAGGCTTCTGTGGGATTTAGATAAATTGAACGAGTGGGTATATACATAGCTGCAGTATAATGTGGAGTTTAATAGGAAAAACAAAAGGCAGAACGTTATTTACATGGTGAGAAATTGGGAAATATTGAGGTACAGAGGGACTAAATACAAACATACAGGTGTAACATTAAGAAGCTAAATAGTACGTCAGTCTTCTTGGCAAGAAATTTTGAGTATAGCAGCAAGGATGTCTTACTACAGTTTTACAGGCTCTTGGTGAGACCACTTCTGGAGTGTTGTATGCAGTTTTCATCTCCTTAACTAAGAAAGAATATCCTTGCCATAGAGGGAGTGCAGTGAAGGTTCATCAGACTGATTTATGCAAAGGTGGGACTATTGTGTGAGGAGAGATTGGGACAACTAGAAATGAAAATCTAAACACTGCAGGTACTGGAAAATTTGAGTACCATTTGGGTCAACAATGTCCAAGTTTACTAGAGTTTAGAGGAATGAGAGCAGATCTCATTAAAACGTACTGAATCCTGACAGGCTCGACAGGATGGATGTTTTTCTAGCCAGGGGGTCTAGAACCAGGGGTTTCGGTTTCAGGACATGGGGTGGGACATTGAGGAATGAGATGAGAAATTCCTTCATTCAGAGAGCAGTGAGCCTGTGGAATTCTCTATCACAGAAGGCATTGGGGGCTAAGATACTGAATATATTGGAGGAGGAGGTAGATGGATTTCCAGACAGTGAAGGCATCAGTGGGAATGGGGAGAGCAATGGAATATGGGAAAGAGATGGAGAATCATCCACGATCATATTGAATGGTGGAGTAGGCTTGAACAACCAAATGGACTTCTGTTACTTTTTTTCTGTTTCTTTTTTATCTAGTCGTGTGGGGAGAGCAAGAGCTTTTATTATTACTTCTCCTGTGCAGTTGCTTGTTCTGATTTCTTTATCTGAAAGTTTGGTGTTAGTTTGCTCAGACCCTTAGTGAACAGTTGGGTATTGGTCTGAACAGGACTCATCATAGGGTTTTGCTTAGTGCATTGCCCATTCAGTCAGAATTGTGTAACTTCATGGATGAATAACCTGCCTTTTTGCTGACAAGCAGAATCATGTTTAATTATCTAAAGGATAGCGAGAATAAATCATATTTATGACTTATGGTCAGGTTTGCCTTCTACACGACCTATCAGAAGCGATGGCCAGAGAGGAGTTTATCAACAGTGCTAAGTATTTCAGCTGGGGATCTCTGATAATTGCAGGTGGTATTTCAGATTGAGGGTCAGAGGTAAGATAAGATATCTTTATTAGTCACATGTACATCGAAATACACAGTGAAATGCATCTTTTGCATAGATTGTTCTGGGGGCAACCCGCAATTGTCACCACGCTTCTGGCGCCAACGTAACATGCCCACAACTTCCTAACCCGTACGTCTTTGGAATGTGGGAGAAAACCGGAGCACCCTGAGGAAACCCACGCAGACACAGGGAGAACGTACAAACTCCTTACAGACTGTGGCCAGAATTGAACCCAGGTCGCTGGCACTGCAAAGCGTTACGCTAACCACTACACTTACTGTGCCTGCAATCCTGTGATCAGTCCTGGTCAGTCAAAGGAATGAGCAGCTTAGTTAACATTCCTGACAGTGACTGAAGTACTTAAGTTAAAATTGATCCGGTTTACAGAGAGGTCTTCCCCAGGTTGCGACAGGATGCCGTTCCTGAAAACTGTTTGTGACGTGGACAGTTTGCAAGTCGGAAATGCAGCCGTGAGCCAAGGTCCCATGCAGCAGAAGATTGGTATTGGTATTGGTTTATTATTGTCACTTGTGCTGAGGTGCAGTGAAAAACTTGTCTTGCATACCGATTGTACAGATCAATTCATTACATAGTGCATTGAGGTAGTACAGGGTAAAAACAATAACTGAATACAGAGTAAAGTGTCACAGCTACAGGGAAGCCTTGCAGCAGCCAGTAAATCCATCCTGCCAGTCTTCTAAACCCTTCTGCGTATGTGTGGGCTGTACCTAAATCGGGCGTTCATAAGCTGGGGAGGGCCTGTATAGTGAACTATTCGGCAATTTAGTTGAGATCTGTGCATACACTGCTAACACGTACTGCTGAACCAGAGTTTTTGGTGTTTGCACAAGTTCTCTTCAGAATTCGAGCTGATGTGTCTAAGACTTAAACAGGTAGGGTCTGGGCTGCATAACCATAAGTGCCAGCTTCACACAGCTTCTGTACATGTTATGGACTGCTTAAGACTAGCCTCGTATCTTTATTCCATTTTGTGTGCAAAAACAAAGGAGGCCAGCTAGTGGCAACATTGAGCAACCAACAAAGTGATGACCAGTGGCTCCACCTTCTGGCAGTTTGTGTTCTCTGCATTATTGCTTCAAATGGTTCGATGTGTTCATATGAAGGTAATTCTGCCTTAATTAGCTCTTATCATTAGAGAACATATTTATGATTTAAGTTTGAGACAAAGATTCAAAATGCACCTGAAGGTGATATAATGGTAAGATAAGATATCATTATTAGTCACATGTACATCGAAACACACAGTGAAATGCATCTTTCGCGTGGAGTGTTCTGGGGGCAGCCCGCAAGTGTCGCCATGCTTCCGGTGCCTACATAGCATGCCCACAACTTCCTAACCTGTACGTCTTTGGAACGTAGGAGGAAACTGGAGCACTCGGAGGAAACCCACGCAGACACGGGGAGAATATACAAACTCCGGTATTTGGTAGCCAGTAATGTTCTCCCACTATTTTTGACTTTGCCTTACTGACTTCATCTATCAATTATCACTAAATTAGTTTTGTTTTGCATGGTTATAACCCTATCTTTACTAAGCTTTTATCTTCAAATGATTTTGCAGCTGGGGATTTTTTGTTCACAGCAACATTCAGAGAGAAACTTGGCCACTATCAAATGTGCATTATGTCTTCTAATTAAGATCTCAATTTCACAATTTAGTTTTTAATGCTTTGCTTATTTACAACTCTGACACATTCCTCAGTTACCAAATACTTCCCTTCACGGTCTTTACCTTTCTCATCTTCTGTGGCGCAGATTCACACACCACATGCTAATGCCCATCGGTTTAGTTGGTGTTTTACCTTCCATCTGTTCTTAATCTCATCCTCTTGTACACATATAGGTTCCCCCAGGTTACCAATGCCCGACTTATCTACAGCCCATACATACGAGCGAGCACTTAGGAGACAGGTGGAATGCATTTGCCATCTACTGCAGGGATGGAACCCTGCCATAACCTGAAGAGATACAAACCTGCCATAACCTGCTGTAGAGATACAAAATTTCTGCATGCCCCACCCTGGGTGCTCTAGTTATCTCCTGTGCAAGAGCAATGTTACCTTGTATTTAATTCAGGCTGTATTCTCTCCCTAGAGTTTACTGCTACTCCAAATGTCCTAGAAATCCAAGACTCTGCTTTCTGTTCCACCGTTCAAGACCATAAGACGTAGGAGCAGAATTAGGCCATTAAGCTCATCGAGTCTGCTCTGCCATTCCATCATAGCTGATTTATTTCCCTCTCAACCCCATTCTCCTGCCTTCTCTCCGTAACCTTTGATGCCCTTACTAATCAAGAACCTAGCAACCTCTGCTTTAAATATACCCAGTGACTTGGCCTCCACAGCCATCTGTGGCAATAAATTCCAAAGATTCACCACCCTCTGGCTGAAGAAATTCCTCCTCATCTCTGTTCTAAAGGGATGTCTTTCTATTTTGAGGCTGTGCCCTCTGGTCCTAGACTCTCCCACTACTGAAAACATCCTCTCCATGTCCTCTCTATCCAGGCCTTTCAATATTCGGTTGGTTTCAGTGAGATTCCCCCTCATCCTTCTAAACTCCAATGAGTACAGGCCCAGAGCCATCAAACGCTCCTCATATGTTAACCCTTTCATCCTCAGGCTCATTCTTGTAAGCCTCCTCTGGACCCTCTCCAACACCAGCACATCCTCCTTAGATATGGGGCCCAAAACTGCTCACACTGCTCTCAAGCTGCACATTATTGTTCTTCCTCTAATGGATCTTAAACATCACCTGGAGAGCAGTCCTGAAATTATTATTCTTTAGGTCCTTTCTTTGATCTAACATCCAACTCCATCAATTTTCCTTTCCAAATGTAAGTGAGTCATGATTGGAGATGGGTCATTCTCTTATCTCTACCTATTCTGTCATATTTCTTGAGCAACAAACAATCTGCTCGAAGAACTCAGCAGGTCGAGCAGCATCTGTAAGAGCAAAGGAATTGTCAATGTTTCGGATCGAAACCCGCATCAGGACTCCTGCATCAGGAATTCCCGATTCCGCAAAGTCATAACTGTTGCTCCAGATTCCAGCATCTGCAGACTCTTTTGTCTCTGTCATATTTCTTACCTGACACCTAGGAGGCAATTGGGATTCCAAAATTGTGGATTCAGTGACATTGAATCCTCTCGGTGTGCTATCTTTCTTTCCAGGCCATGTGTTTTTGTTATTAATTGTAGATATAACTGCACAAAATTAGCACAGGAGTAAACCAAAAGAGCTGGTCATTGACATCAGGAAAGGGGGCGCTGTACATGCACCTGTCTACATCAATGGTGCTGAGGTCGAGAGGGTTGAGAGCTTCAAGTTCCTAGAAGAGAACATCACTGATAGCCTGTCCTGGTCAAAGCATGTAGATGCCACAGCCTAGAAAGCTAACCAGCACCTCTACTTCCTCAAGAGGCTAAAGGAATTCGGTTTGTCCCCTTTGACACTCACTAACTTTTATCGATGCACCATAGAAAGCATCCTATCTGGATGCATCACAGCTTGGTAAGGCAATTGCTCTGCCCAGACTGCAAGAAACTGCAGAGAGCTGTGGACACAGCCCAGCACGTCACGGAAACCAGCCTCCCCTCCTTGGACTCTGTCTTTAACTCTCGCTGCCTTGGTGAAGCAGCCAGCATAATCAAAGACCCCACCCACCCAGGTCATTCTCTCCTCTTCCATCAGGTAATAAGATGCAGGAAGCTGAGGGCACATACCACCAAGCTTAAGGACAGCTTCTATCCCACTGTGATAAGACTATTGAACGGCTCCCTTACACGATGAGATGGACTCTGACCTCACAATCTACCTTGTTATGACCTTGCTCATTATTGTTTACCTGCACTGCACTTCCTCTGTAGCTATGACACTTTACTCTGTGCTGTTATTGTTTTTACCTGTACTACCTCAATGCACTCTGTACTAACTCAATGTAACTGCACTGTGTAATGAATTGACCTGTACGATCGGTATGCAAGACAAGTTTCTCACTGTACAAATAAACCAATACCACTTCACTCCTCAAGTCCCTGCCACCATTTAATAGGATCTGATTGTAACCTTAACTCTGCAGTTTAAGCCTGATGCCTCCCACCTTGAAATGAATATGTTTGCTGACCTTCACATATTTCAGCGACCTTCACATATTTCAGCAACCTTCCACCATCCTCCTTGTCTGTCCCTTGCTATTTAGATCATAGGTATGCAGGATTGCACATCTCTTTCCTTTATTCAGATCTGAAGGAATTCCTGAATTTCTAGTTATTTTCTCTCAACACTTCTTCCCACTCTGTGCATTATGAATGAACAGAAGTTAGTTTTACACCAGCCACATTTTAGAAACATTCTCAACTGCCTCCTGTCCTTGTGCTGGATTACATTAAATTCATTCATTGCACATATAACAGAAGACAGTGGTGGGGGAACACATGCATTACGACCTGTCATTTCACACTTAATAGATAACTGTTGATCAAATTGGCTCATCAGTACATAACAAAAATGAAGAACATAGAACAGTGCAGCACAGGAACAGGCCCTTCGGCCCATGATGTTGTGCCGAACTAATTGACCTAGTAATTAAACACCTAACTAAACTAATCCCTTCTGCCTACACAATGTCCATATCTCTCCATTCTCTGAACATTCATGTGCCTGTCTAAGAGCCCTTTAAATGCCTCTATCGCGTTTGCCTCCACCACCACCCCTGGTAGTGCTTTCCAGGCACCCACCACTCTCTGTGTATACAAAACTTGGCCCGCACATCTCCTTTGAACTTGCCCCTTTCACGTTAAATGCATGCTGTCTATTATTAGACATTAAGCTATCTAATGAACTAGTAGGAAAATCAGAAATTGTTAAGGGTCAACCAAAATTGCAATTTTGTGGAAATTGCAGACTCTGCAGAGTTAGGCTGTAAGGTAATTTTTTGCCCTGAGCAGTTGGTACCACGTGTCACCCTATGGTGCACTGCCCTTGGTGGTTTTGGGGTGACGGCCCACCTTGCCAGTCGGAGAGTTTGTGGAATCTGCTCCTGGGGCTTGATGAGGTCCAATATTTGAGACCGCTGGAGGAATTCAGCGGGTCAGGAAGCATCTGTGGAGGGAAATGGACCTCACAATCTACCTCTTTTTGACTTTGCACCTGATTGTCTACCTGCACTGCACTTTCTCTGTAACTGTAACACTTTATTGTGCATTGTTTTACCTTGTACTACCTCAATGAACTGTGTAATGAATTGATCTGTATGAACAGTATGCAAGACAAGTTTTTCACTGTACCTCAGTACATATGACAATAATAAACCAATTTATCAATTTACAGTTGATGTTCTGGGTCGTGACCTTTCATCCATTCCAGATGAGTTCCTTCAGTATCTTGTGTGTTGCTGTGAAAGGAATTTGTATTGGGCAGCACAGTGTCACAGGTATTAGATCTGCTGCCTCTCAGCTCCAGCAACCCGAGTTCAATTCTGACCTCTGGTGCTGAATATGTGGAGTTTGTAGGTTTCCTCTGGTGCTCCATTTTCCTTCCTCATGCCAAAGGTGTGCAGGTTAGTAGGCTAATTGGCCGCTGTTAATTGCTCATAGTGTGGAAGTGAGTGGTAGAATCTGAGGGGGGGTGGAGGAGTTATGGGAATGTGGGGAGAATAAAATGTAAACTTACCTTTCACTGTATTTCAGGCCAAATCCTTTTGGCTCATTGAGTAATCTGCATATCTTGATGTCTTAGAACTTAATTTAAAGCTAGAATCTTCAATTAAATCAAAGTGGTTAGTCCATCAGGTACATATTGAGCACTTGGGTTTATTCCTGTTGGATGTTTATATTAAATTATCTTCTCTGAAACTTTCAGTAAGAACTTGGCTTCATCAGACCAGAACAAAAATCACATAACTACTGACCTGCGGACAAAAGAACAACAGCTCACCACCTACAAAGAAAAGTTCTTTGATGCATGTGGAGAGCAGGATTTTGAAAGCAACCTGTATAAACTTCAGGATGATATTGAAAAGACATCAAAGCAAAGAGGTAGGGTTCATTGCATTGTGAAAGCAACTGGTTTTGGTGACATCCAAGATCTTGGTGTCTGTGGTGGAATGTCAGGATTGTAGTGCTATTTAGTTATCACTGGTGAAAACTTTTGTTGGAGCATATCCATTTGATTACATTTTCCACCATCTGCTTTACCCAACACTGCAGGGGCGAGGTTTGCCTCCTCTTCCATCCCATCCCATCCCACTTCTCTTCCAACCTCTTCTTCAAATGCCTTTGTCCCTTCAATTCTTTTGCAGCCTCATCACTTGAATCCTTTAAAAGCTTTCTTTTCACACCCACCCTATATTTCTTACTAAAATGTCCTTTCTTTTATCCCTTGGGATCTGTGGTCAATGACTCCAGCATTGTGGTGGCCAGCACTTAACATAGTCTGTTAGTCTCCTTACTCCCATGGTGATGGTGACTGCTCCAATCACCTCTGTGAATCCCTCAAGACCTAAACTGCTGACCTTCTTTCACCCTGTTTCCTTCTCCACCTGTTTCCTGGTTTTATATTAAAAAAACTTCCCCGGTCATTTACAACTTTACTTCAGAGTGCTTAATCCAGTTCCCCACATGCCGCAATAATCTCTGCAACCATTACTTTATTTCACCTGCTCCCTGACCTTTTCTCTTGTTCCCAGGGAAAAAAAGGCCTTCACTGTTTTCCATCTCAGTGCTATCCTGGTGTAAGCCTCATTGTCAGTGCCTCTAGTTCTGGTTACTGAATTGTCCATATTTGGTTTATCATTGACATATCAATCTGTCAACAGATATAGGCAGACTTCTTCATACCCATTGAGGTGTAGCATCCTCTGCCGAAAGTCCACATTATCCACAACCTTCTCTTCCATAGTCTCATTTTCAGTTAAGTCTTGACTCAATATTTCTTTTTATATAACACTGACACTAGTTCTTCCTCCTTTCTCCACCTGCCTCTTTGCTATCAGACTGCTTTTGACCATTGAATTTCTGTCTTTGGAGATATTGATGAAGCATTTGTACAAAAGACAAAAACATGAAGTTTAGAGGACAAGGAGTAGGTACTGTTTCTGTGTTGTTATTACCTAAGGATTGGGTGATGAGAACTCCCATTAAAACAGTGAGATATTCCAAATGCAGGTACAAATGAGTCGCAAACAATTTATTCTTTCAAGATAAGTCCAGCATTTATTTCCCAGCCTTAATTGCTCTTGATGCTCGAAGCTGTCTTCTATTACAACAATTCTTGGTTTGAAAATCCGCAGCAAAGTGTTTATTGATACAGCTAGGATATTTCAAAGGACATTGCTGTAGATTTGCGATCTTTTGGAGGTTGGACTGGAGAGGGTAGATTTGCCTCCTTGATGTCCGTTGGTGACCCAGATGGAGCTTAACAATCTGTTACCAATACACATTCCAGATTTATTCAACTGATTGGTTAAATTAACCAGCTGCCACAGAAAGAAATTTGAATTATAAATGTGGAT
Organism: Pristis pectinata; assembly: GCF_009764475.1. Classification (NCBI taxonomy): domain Eukaryota; kingdom Metazoa; phylum Chordata; class Chondrichthyes; order Rhinopristiformes; family Pristidae; genus Pristis; species Pristis pectinata. Next base: position 13,572,906 of record NC_067408.1, read on the forward strand.
TGCCATTCCAGTAACATAATTGCTGCCAGAGACACAAGGGACTGCAGATGCTGGAAATCTGGAACAACACACAAAACGCTGGAGGAACTCAGTGGGTCAGGCAGCATCTATGGAGAGAAATGGGCAGTGGATGTTTTTGGTCGAAATCCTTCATCTGGACTGGATGAAGTCCAGGTGAAGGGTCCCGATTTGAAATGTCAACTATCGTGGGGAGAATACCAATCTGTCAGTAATGAGCCTCAACGAGCTGCAGCAAAGGCTGGATTTGACACATTGAATTTTGCTGCAGTAAGTGGTAACCTGGGAAAAAGCAAACAAAAAACACTGGAAACACTCAGAGGTCAGGCAGCATCTGTGGAAGGAGAAGCAGTGAATATTTCTGGTATGGGACCCTTCATCGGTTTGGTTCTGCTTTTTCAGATTTCCAGCATCTGCAGTTTTTATTTTGTTCATTCAGATTTGAGAAAGTCTTGTTATTCTGACCACCTTCAGCACCCACCACCTGCCAAGAAAAATGATGTGGAGAATAAAATCTCCCATTGCTGTGCTATCCTATCTCTGCCAGAAATAACTGAATTTGTTTGGTTGCTTCTTCACCCTTTTTTTGTAGCCATGCTCTCTGGAGCAACGGCTGTGTACAGTCAGTTCATTAGCCAGCTGACGGAGGAGAACGAGCCCTGCTGTCCAGTGTGTCAGCGCATCTTTCCGTCGGAGGCAGAGTTGCAGGACATCATTGATGACCTGCAGTCAAAGCTCCGGCTCGTTCCTGACAAACTGAAGTCTGCGGAGTTGGAGCTGAAGGAGAAAGAAAAACGCCGCGATATCATGATGGGACTCAAACCAATCAGGTACAAGACGCACACAGCTGCCTCTTCTCTCTCTCTTGTTGCCCATTGATTTAAGAGGTTGATTGATTTAGGACATTTAAGAGACTCTTAGATAGACGCATGAATGATAGAGAAGTGGGGAGCTATGTGGGAGGGAAGGGTTAGATAGATCTTAGAGCAGGATGAAGTGTCGACACAACATTGTCGACCAAAGGGCCTGTACTGTGCTGTTATGTTCTATGATTAATTCTCTGTTAGATTTGATTTCTATTTTTCATTTAAATAACCTTTTTAAAAATACTTTCTTAAAACTTATTTTAATTTCTCTAGTATTTTTTCTTTTACGATGGTATCCAGTATATTTTTATTAATTGCTTTTAGCAAAGGGATTTGTACCAAGTCTTATAGGCCGATAATTTCTCATATAAAAGCAGCAATGTTGAGCAGGTCAGGTGAGAGAAAGAGAGTTAATGTTTCAGACTGATGATTTTTAATCAGAACTAGGAAAGATTAGAAATCAAGCATGTTTTGAGTTGCAAAGAAGGGGGAGAGATGGAGGTGACAAAGGGACGGGCTATCTGCAATAGGGTATTGAAGGTTTGCTAATTACAGCTGATCGCCTGATGGGGATTGGAATGGGAGATGAATTGGGAGTAGAGAGGGGAAGAAACAACGTTTTGCAGCCATTGGATATCCAAAATAAATTGGAAATGCAATTGGTTTATTATTCTCACCTGGTTGGTGTCAGGTCCACTACTTTTCATGTTATATGTTAATGATCTGGATGATGGAATTGAGGGCTTTGTGGCCAAGTTTTCGGATGATTCAAAGATAGATGGAGGTACAAGTAGTGTTGAGGAAGCAGGGAGTCTGCAGAAGGACTTGGACAGGTTGGGAGAATGGTCAAAGAAGTGGCAGATGGAGTACAGCGTAGGGAAGTGTATGGCCATGCACTTTGTTGGAAGGAATAAAGGCATAGACTATTTTCTAATTGGGAAGAAAATTCAGAAATCAGAAGTGCAAAGGGACTTGGGAGTCCTGGTGCAGGATTCCCTAAAGGTTAACTTGCAGGTTGAGTCAGTAGTAAGGAAGGCAAATGCAATGTTAGCATTCATTTGGAGAGGACTAGAATATAAAATCAAGGATATGATGCTGACCCTTTATAAGGTGTTAGTCAGACCGCATTTGGAGTATTGTGAGCAGTTTTGAGCCCTAAATCAAAGGAAGGAAGTGCTGGGGTTGGAGAGGGCCCAGTGGAGTTTTACGAGAATGATCCCGGGGATGAATGGGTTAACCTATGAGGAGCGTTTGATGGCTCTGGGCCTGTACTTGCTCGAGTTTAGAAGGATGAGGGGGGATTTCATTGAAACATACCTAATATTGAAAGGCCTGGATAGAATGGATGTGTGAACAGCCAGATGGTGGTGAATCTGTGGAATTCATTGCCACAGACGACTGTGGAGGCCAGTCATTGGGTATATTTAAAGCGGAGGTTGATAGGTTCTTGATAAGTAAGGGCATCAAAGGTTACGGGGAGAAGGCAGGAGAATGGGATTGAGAGGGAAAAATAAATCAGCCCTGCTCAGATGGCGGAGCAGACTCGATGGGCTGAATGGCATAATTCTGCTCTTATGTCTTACGGTCTTATATACCAAGATACAGTGAAGAAAAATTCTTGCATGCCATCCAGACAGATCATTCCATACATAAGTACATCAAAGTAGTGAAAAGGAAAGCAGAATACGGAATAAAGTGTTACGGTTACAGAGAAAGTGCAGTGCAGGTAGACAAATAAAGAACAAGGGTCACGATGAGGTAGATTGGGAGGTCAAGAGTTTATCTTTTAGCATATGAGAGGTCCATTCAAAAGTTTGATAATAGCAGGATAGAAGCTGTCCTTGAGCCTGGTGGCACGTGCTCTCAAGCTTTGGTATCTCCTGCATGACAGGAGAGGGGAGAAGATGAAATGACCGGGGTGGGAGGGGTCCTTGATTATATTGTCTGCTTTCCCAAGGCAGTGGGAAGTAAATGAGAATTACTCCAAATACTTAGCAGATCAGGCAGCATCAGTGGAGAGAGAAAAATGGAATTAAGATTTCAGGTTGAAAACCTTCATAAGATCACAAGACAAGGGAGCAGAAGTAGGCCATTTGGCCCATCGAGTCTGCTGCAAGGAAAAGGAAAAAGAAATGAGAAATTGCGGGCGGTGGGGGGGGGGAACAAAAAAAACCTAACCCCAATTTTCGGCCTTATCCTCATATCCTTTGATACCCCGACTATTTAGATATCTATCTATCTCTTCCTTAAATGCCTCCAGTGATCTGGCCTCCACTGCTGTACCTGGCAAGGAATTCCACAAATTCACCACCCTCTGGCTAAAGAAATTTCTCCTCATCTCTGTTTTAAACCTGTACCCTCTAATTCTAAGATTGTGCCCTCTGGTCCTGGACTCACCCACCAAGGGAAACAGCTTGACCACATCTACTCCGTCCAGTCCTTTCAACATTTTAAATGCCTCTCATTCTTCTGTACTCCAGTGAGTACAGTCCAAGAGCTGACAAACGCTCATCATACATAGGCCCTTTCATTCCAGGAATCATCCTCGTAAATCTCCTCTGAACCCTCTCCGACATCAGCACATCTTTCCTAAGATATGGAGCCCAAAACTGTGCACAGTATTCCAAATGAGGCCTCACTAGTGCCTCGTAGACCCTCATCAACACTTCCTTACTTTTATACACTATACCTCTAAAAATGAATGCCAACATAGCATTCGCTTTCTTTACCACCGATCCGACCTGGTGGTTAACCTTTAAGGTATCCTGCACGAGTACCCCCAAGTCCCTTTGTACTTCTGTACTTTGAATTTTCTCTCCTTCTAGATAATAATCTGCCTGTTTATTTCTGTTTCCAAAGTGTACAACTGCACATTTCTCAACATTGAATCTCATCTGCCATTTCCTTGCCCATTCTCCTAAACTATCTAGGTCTCTCTGCAACCTTCCTGCCTCCTCAATACTCTCTACTCCTCCACCTATCTTGGTGTCATCCGCAAACTTAGCCACAAAACCATTTACTCCGTCATCCAAATCGTTAATGTACAAAGTAAAAAGAAGCGGCCCCAACACAGACCCCCTGCAGAACACCACTAGTAACCAGTAGCCAACCAGAACAAGATTCGTTTATTCCCACCCTTTGCTTCCTGCCAACCAGCCAATGCTCCACCCATTCTGTTATCCTACCTGCAATTCCATGACCTCTCATCTTATTAATCAGTCTCTTATGTGGCACCTTGTCGAAGGCCTTTTGAAAGTCTAAATACACAACATCTATCGCCTCTCCCTTATCCACCCTACCTGTGATTTCTTCAAAAAACTCCAATAGGTTGGTCAGGCAGGATCTTCCCCTCACAAAACCATGTTGGTTAGGACCTATCTTGCCTTGCGCCTCTAGGTATTCCATAACCCCATCCTTGAGGATCGATTCCAATAACTTTCCCACCACTGACTTCAGACTAATAGGTCTGTAATTTCCTTTATGCTGCCTCCCACCTTTCTTATACAGCGGAACTACATTTGTGACCCTCCAGTCCTCCGGAACCATGCCAGAGTTTATCGATTCCTGGAAAATTATCACCAATGCCTCCGCTATCTCTAAAGCCACCTCCTTCAGAACCCAGGGATGTACCTCATCCAGTCCGGGAGACTTATCAGTCTTTAGCCCATTTAGTTTTCCTAGTACCTTCTCTCTAGTAATCTTAACGGAACTCAGTTCCATTCCATGAGACCCCTGACTAACCGGTATATTGCTGATGTCCTCCACAGTGAAGACTGATGCAAAATACTCATTTAGTTCTTCTGCCATCTCTTTTCCATCAAGACTGATCTGCTCTAGTGCTGACAGGGAATGTTGTCTTTCAGAAGTTAAGTCCTGAGGGCTTTAGCGTGCCTAGTTAGAAGGTGAGATGTTGTTCGTCAAACTTGTGTTGGGCTTTGTTGGTGGCAGGTCAGGGCAGGAGTAGGGTGGAGGGTTAAAGTGACAGGCAACAGGAAACTCAGGGTTATTCTGTGGACGATACAGAAGTGTTTTGCAGCGTGGTCACCCAGTCTGCACTTGACCCCTCTATGTAGAGGGGACCGTATTGTGAGCACTGAATGCAGTATGCTACACTGGAAGAAGTACTGCTTCTTCAGAAAGGACTGTCTGGATCTCTGGATAGTGGGAAGGTAAGAGATAAAGGTCAGACTTTGCAACTCCTTCTGCAGTTGCATCAGAAGGTACAGCTGGAAGGGGAATGGGTGCTGGTGGAAATGAAAGAGCGGAACCAGGAAGTTGTGGAGGCAGTGATCCCTTTGCAACGCTGAGAGGACGAGGAAGATGTGCCCGATGGCGTAATCTCACTAAAGCTAGCAGACATTGCAGAGAATGATCTGTTAGATGCAGCGGCTGATGGGGTAGAAGGTGAAGACCAGGGGATCTCCATCCTTGATTTGGGTAGGAGGAGATGAGGTGCAGGAAATGGAGCAGCGTTTCAGGTGGGCAGTTCATTACATTTCATGCACTTGGGCTTTCATCCCCCCCCTCTTCTGACGCAGGGCAAGGATGGGGGGTTCCCCTTGTCCTCACCTTCTACCCCACCAGCCTCCACATTTAACAGGTCATCCTCCATAATTTCCACGTGATGCCACACCGGGTTCTTTCCTCTCCCCTCCCCTTCACGTCTCCTCCAGGACACCAGCTGCGATTAGGAAGGCTTCTCCACCCACTCACAGCTGGCACCAGCACCACTTGGGTCATTTCGTCTGTGTTGCTGTCCACCCTGTCTTAAACACTCCCTTTGTGCTCTTTACCACTCTCCCTTAAAACTGTCCTTTCTGATTTCACTTCTGAATGAAATTACTCTAATTTTACAGACATTATTCCTTTGTTCAGTATTAATTGAACTTGAGATAAAATTTGGGCTTTTTGTCTAGTGGTTTGAACGTAGCATTAACAATCTTTCACATTGACCCACATGAAGAGGTCGGACAGGATGCTCATTAACCTGATCAAAAAGGTAGATGTAGTCTTAAAAATTCCAGAGTTCAGGGCCCAGGCAGCTTTTTTGCATTGGTTGCAATGCATAATTTTAACCACATTATTTTGATTGCAGTCCCCTGCACTCAAGGGAGTATGGCAGTTTACGTATCCTACCCTCATAATTTAATATCTTAAGCCCCCATTTCATTACTGTTTAGATGACTGAATTTGGAAAATAATTAGTGGTGCATCAATCTAAAATGTATCCTAAATATGAGAGCTTCTTTCAGAAGTAAAATTCATATCAGTGAGCGCTGCCGTATAACAAACATACCTATTAAAGTGGAACAGCTGAAATCTCAACCTCACACAAGATAGATCATGACATTTATATAAGGTCAAACAATTTTTCCTGCTCATTTGGCCAGCCTACATATTTTTGTCTGTGATTTTTTTATTTAAACTCTCGTGAAGCTTTTTTATTCTGCAGAGAAACAGTCATTGAACTTGAAGAAAAAGATTTGCCTGAGTTGCGAAATAAACTGCAGAGCATCAATCGAGATATTCAGCACCTGAAAAGCGACATAGAAGAGGAGGAGACTCAGCTTGCTGGCTTTATATCACAGGAAGGCTCAGCAAAGTTATGTCTGCAAGACATATCACTCATGGAGAGATACCAGGTAACACCAGGCAGGCCGTGTTCTAAAAATAAAAAAAGAAAATGCTGGAATGTTTGGCAGGTCAGGCAGCATTTGTGGAGAGAGAAGCAGAGTATATGTTTCAAGGCAGGACCTTTCATCAGGCTCCTTTCTAAATGCTCCCTTTAGCCAAAGTGGGAGCATGGCTAGAATTTCTATGTTTCTGTGTAGACTCTACATTTCTATGTCGAGTCCACAAGCTGATTTGTTTTCAAACCGTGTATCATAAATGCAAAGATTTTATTATGTCACCTTTAATTTTCTTTATTTCTGTGCTATCTCAATGAAAAGTGTTACCTTTTGGTAGCCAGCACTAAGCAGACTTGGTTTCCCTGAGACTGTGTTGCAGGAAATTTGGTATTGGTTTATTATTATTTGGTATCGGTCTTGCATACCAATCAATTCATTACACAGTACAGATACATCCTATTTGGATGCATCACGACATTGAGTTAGTACAGAGTTCTTTGAGGTAGTACTGGGTAAAACAAATAACAGAATACAAAGTGTCACAGCTATAGGGAAGTGCATTGCAGGTAGACACTAAGGTGCAAGGTCAAACAAGATAGATTGTGAGGTCAAGAGTCCATCTCATCGTATAAGGGAACTGTTCAGTAGTCTTATCACAGTGGGATAGAAGCTGTCCTTGAGCCTGGTGGTATGTGCCGTCAGGCTCCTGTATCTTCTGCCCGATAGGAGAGGGGAGAAGAGAGAATCACTAGGGTGGGTGGGGTCTTTGATTATGCTGGCTGCTTCATCAAGGCAGCGTGAGGTATAGACAAACTCTATGGAGGGGAGGCTGGTTTCTGTGTGTTCTAGTGCTCTTCTTTCTAGTCCCATTCTCAAAGTTATGTTGTCCACAGCCACTCCCATCATGTATTTCCCATTCATGTGCTCAGTCGCATGCTATGGTTTTCCTAAGCTCCCTGGTTTTACCTCACAAGAGTTTTTGTGGTCTCACCACACCCCATGCCTGTACCATTCTCCAGCTTTATAATTGTCCAGGACCTCTCTCTTCCTCTACGTTCATCTTTAGTTGTTCTAAACTGCCATTGGTAGCCAGGCAGCCAAACATCTAGGTCCCAGGGTACTGGAATTTGCAGCCTAAATCTTAATGCCTCTCCACTTTCCCTTCCCTCAACCCGCTTCAAAGACCATGCTTGTTTGGTCTGATGTCATTACTAGAGTCATACGGCACAGAAGCAGCCCTTTGGCCCAACATGTCCATGCTAATCCCATTTACTAACACTTGGTCCACAGCCTTCTATGCCTTGGCAATTTACATGCTCATCCAGATACTGCTAAAATGTTGTGAGAGTATTGGCCACCATCACCAAGTCAGGCAGGGCATTCTAGATTCCAACTACCATCTGGGTGAAAAAAAATTCCTCCTTGGATCCCCTCTAAACCTCTTAACCTAATTCTACACCCTCTTGTTATAGACAACTCTGCTATGGGGAAAAGTTTCCCAATATGTTCCCTATCTATGTCCCACATAACTTTGCATACCTTTATCAGGACTCTCCTCAGCTCTGAGAAAAACAAACACAGTCCATCCAGACTCATCTCAATTCTGGAGCATTCCATTCCAGCCCACATCCTGGTAAAACTCCTTCGAATCCTCTCCAGTGCAATCATGTCCTCTCAATAGTGGTTCAACCAGAACAGTACACCAGTGTCCAGCTGTGATCTAACCAAAGTCAAAGTTGAGTCTACTGTCACAGGCACAAGTAAATGTATGCACAGGTGCAATGAAAAACTTATTTGCAGCAGCATTTCAGGCACAGAGCATCAGATACAGAACATTCACAGGAAAAACACGAATTAAACATAAATTGGACACAATTTTTACAAGAAAACACAATTAGAACAAATAACAAAGTCTATTGTAGTGCAAATGATATTTTATGATAATACTTCTGTGAAACTCCTTGGGGTAGTTTGTTTATCTTACAAGGGCAATATAAATCCATGTTGTTGCAGCATTTAGCATCTTGAGATCTCATTTAGAAATTTTAAATAGAACATTGAATTACCTGCGTTAATGCATATTGTTTCTTGTTAAATTTCCTCTTGAATTATTGCTTTGAAATAATGTAAAATTACCCCTTTTACAAGGTACCAGCTGTAAATTATCTTGAAGGACTGCCATGCGTTATTGTTGGAGCCCTGATTATTGTGGAGAGTTGCAGAGTTGGATGTCGTGTGCCTCTTTATCCCGGGGCTGCTCTTTGTTGCATTGTGGTAGAGATTTTAGAGCAACGTGCCTGTCCCTTCAACCAGTTCATGCTTCGTGACTCTGGGAGAATCTCATTAGGGAAGAAAGCATAACATATCCCCTTATACATTTAAAACAAAGTAGCATGTCTAATTTCCTTCATTCACTGTGCTAATTCTATTGGTGTTTTTTTTCAATACTGATGAGAAGACAAATGTTCTGTCACTTTTCATAAGAGGAGCAGTTTTGGGTCCAGGGTATACTGCATAACTTGCTTCCTTAATGTTTCCTTAAAGATGGAGGCTATCTGTAAATCTTTAAGATGTCAAACTTTTGACAAAAAACATGATTTTAGTCTTAACATTTTTCGAATGATACACATTTGCTCCTCTCTAATTTTGAGTTTTTAAAATTCTTCTGATGAGCTAGCTTTGTCTTACTGAGGAGGGCCATGTGAGGGAGCTAAATTTCCATATACTGGGTATGACCTCTGGTTTAGTTATGCTATCTCTTTACAACTTTCAACCTTGCAGAGTTGTGCTAAGAAAATCTTTCAACTTTATCACGATGTCACTTTTTATTTGGCAGTATTCAATTGGCATTATTACAGCCAGTAGAATTTTTTTTAAGAAAGGTTTGTTTTTAAAGTTTGCAATGAGATGCCCTTTGCTTATATAATTGAAATTGCAACACTAGTATTGATTTCTAAAATAATCCTGAATCTAATTGTCAATATTATTAACAACCACTTAATTTTCAGATGAAGTAGGGAGTAATAACTAAGCCTGAGTGGAACTACAAGCTGTTTTTTGTTGGTTCCACATTGTTAAGGAGCAACATCTGGAAACTAAAATGGATGCTGGCATTTTATTTTTTTTAAACTGGTGTTTTTTTTTAAATTTTGTAAAAATGGATGGGAATAGCCTTTCTCACTGGCTCAGTTGTTTTGTGACCAAATAGCAAATTATGATCAGGAGTACCTTCCCTTTAATGGGGATGGAAACAGATTCAATAGTCGCTTTTAAAAGGAAATTGGATTCGTATTTGAAATGGGAAAAATATGTCATCTATAAGATCAAAGTAAAGTGAGAACAATGGGAAGGCTCTTTGAAAGACTTTACACTGGAGTTATGATCTCCTGTGATATGTCGTTACAAATGTTCATGACTGATAACTGTACTTTCTGTTCCATCAGACAGACCTGAGAGATGTTGAACGCAAGATTGCACAGCAGGCTGCCAAGCTCCAAGGGGTAAATATGAACCGAACAATGCAGCAAGTCAATCAAGAGAAGCAAGAAATGCAGCTCCAAGTGGAAACAGGTACGGAAGAATGATGAGAATTTTGGTTGTGCAAATACTTGCGATTCCCTGCATCAATAATATACCAAGCAGCTCAGGTTTTTTACTGACAGCATGGAAATGCGCCTCCATACCTAACCTCCATACCTAAGAGTATATGTTGGGACAAAAAGCCCTGTGCCAATTTAGGAGGGAAACACTGGCAAATTTCTCTCCAGCCCTTGTAAGTAATTAAACCATTTCTAGAAACCGCAGAGACTGGGAGTTGCATCAGATCGAGGATCTTTCATCAGTTAGTTATCTAATTGTGTTTGAGCCTTATTAAACAGATGACAAGATTTATGTCGAGGTAAGAAACTTGGGTGTCTTGGAACTTGAAGTAAAATGCTGCATTGTCAGCAGTTTGTAGCTCAAATATTTTGGTGTGTGATACTTGTGTAAGAGGGGATCTCAGAATACCTATGACCGAGATGAGAACATCATTGAGCCTGTTGATCTGGAGAACAAATTCAGTTCAGTTCTGGAAAGAACATGCACTTTATGAGTGACCACCAGCCTTGATATGTATTTTTGACCTGGAAGTTAAATTTTCTTCAATGGCTATAAGCATGCTGCTAATGGAGTTTGATCTAATAAGTTCAGTTGGACATTATTCAAAAATGAGATTGTATTGGTATTTTATCATTTTGTTTTAATATTACCTTTACAGGTCTCAATGCACTGCTCAAGTTCCGAGGGAAGGATCTTATCCTTGGTTTGTTGTTCCCAATCACTGTGGTCTCTGAAACTGATTTAATTACCTATGAGGGCTAAAGAAAGGTTTTCGTAGTGTTTTCCTTAAATTAGCCTGAAGTTCTTTTTCTCACGAAGGAATTGCATGGGTGGCTGGCATGGGATGAAGAAAACAATTGGTTGTTGTGTGCATAAGTTACCCCATGTCCGTATGAGACAACTTTGATGGGTCAGGTAATCTTTTTCAGCCTGTGACTTTGAGCATCAAATGCTCCAGGTTCTCTGGCTTCCGGTCAGCCAACTGTCCAATTTAGAATCCTCATCTTTGTTTTCAAATTCCTTCATAGACTTACACCAGCCTATCTCCGAAACCTCTCCAATCCTAGAAGCCTAAGGTCTCTGCGATTCTTCAGTTCTGGTCTCTCAGTACATCTTTAATTTTGTTTGTTTCAGTCTTGATAACCTTCATTTGCCCAAGCCCTTATGCTCTTTGCCCTGCCACCTCTGTCCTCAAACTTGCTCCATTAAACTTGCCTCTTGGACCAAGTCTTTTGCCCACTTAAAAGTAGGTCCTGGCTTTTGCCCTCTTCCTTTCCAGTCCTGATGAAGGGTCTCAACCCAAAACGTCGACTATTTATTTCCCTCCATAGATCGGCTGAATTCCCAGCATTGTGTGTGTGTTGCTCCACATTCCAGCATCTGCAGAATCTCTTGGGTCTCCTTGTGTGGTTTAGTGTCCGTCTCTGTTTGCCTTTGCTCTAAAGCACCTTAGGGTCTTTTACTGCATCAAAGTGCTGTATAAGTACACCGGACCATCAAACAACAAGGCATGTTCATTCCATTGCTAAACTGTGGCCTGAATATTAATAAAGGACTGATGCATTCCTGAATCTTTGAGAAACTACTGCAATCTTGCATTTACTGTGAAAGTACTGTTTCCATTGCAGTTTCCAGTAAAATCGAACTGAAAAGGAAAATGATTCAGGATCAGCAGGAACAGATCCAGTTATTGAAGAGCATTGTCAATGAGATCCGTGCTGAGAAACTCCATATTGCCGGCAATATGCAGCGGCGCCAACAACTGGAGGAGCAGAGTGCGGAATTTTCTACTGAGATTCAGTCCCTACACAGAGAAATACAAGTATGACATTGACAGCAATGTTAATGGCTCTGGCTTTCTTTTAGTTACTTTGCTATTTACATTGCAAAGTCAACTTCTAGTCTCGTTTTTTGACGCCTACCCTTCAATTTATCCACAACGTTCTTCAGTTTTCAGACCCCATCCTACAATGTTCTACTATAATTTCTAGGCACAGGTTGGAATATTTGCTTTATATCATGTTCTGTTCAGAAAATTCAGAACTGCCAATCACTGTGAATTCTAAATTCTGCTATTTTCTAGCGGACTGTTGAAAATTGTAAAGGAAAATGTTGGTATCAGTGGAATTTGGACCCATAATACTAAAAGGTCCACAGTCCCCATTTACAAATCGAGTGCGCTTGTGCGGATTCTACAAAGATTACTTCCTCCAAGTGCCAAAAAAAGACAGCCATTGTTATAGAGTTATTGTGTCATAGAGCATGGAAATGGGCCCTTCAGCCCAACTCATGCATACCAACCAAGTTGCCTACCTGAGCTCATCCCATTTGCCTGCATTTGACCCATATCCCTCTAAAACTTGCCTATCCAGGTACCAGTCCAAGTGTCTTTTAAACATTGTAAATGTACCTACCTCTACCACTTCCTCTAGCAGCTCGTTCCATATGCTGTCCTCAAGCACTTACTTTTGTTGAGGCCTCCTCATGGCCAAAGCATTCCGTAGTTTGGAACTTTTGCTCAAGGTGGTACATTGAAGTCCTAGGGGTGAGATTTACCTTTGAGTCAGAAAATCTTGGATGTTGATGCATTGTAGGAGTGATTGATGGGGAGTGAATAGTGTTTTCAGGAGGAGCTAATTAGCTTGCTTATAGCATGATGCTTCATGAGTAGCGGCCAGTTGGCTTTAGTGTGTTGGGCCAGAGAGGGAAAAAGGTTCTGTTTCATGGAGAATGGCCCTTAACTGGGAAGGCTACCTGTGCAGGTGCTGACTGAGGACAGTGTTGAGCCTTACTTGTGATGCTCTTTCCCGGTAATCCAAGTGGTTCATTGCTATTTACTGTAAAGGCTTGTATGTGAGACAATATACCCATTTGGGGCTTCATGTCAACTAGAACCTCAAATGAGAAACCACTTAGTGTTGTGTATGAAAATGTGAACCTTATTAAATGCAAGAGGTGAAAATAAAACTAGTGGCATTATATATCTGATGCACGATTTTTAACCATTATGTATTTATTAAATACGAATGTCTTTAATGCAAGTTTTCTCTTTTGCAGGAATCTGAGGAACAGTTATCTCCAATAGCTGCAACTCTGAATAAACTACGAGAAGAAAAACAGGAGCTGATGGAGAGGAAAAGTACCAGCTACAAGGAGATGCAGGATAAGGTCAGGGGGAATGTGATTGACTTGACTTCCAATCAGTAATGTTTGAATGTTTAGTCCTAGGTTATGGTCTCAAATGTGTTGTGTTTCATTCTGTAGCAACTACAACAATGAAATGCACCATTTCTTCTAATTAGTTCAAGCTCCATTTGATCCTTTTGCTATGTCATTCCTTGTGACAGCAAAGTTCTCTATGTTAAGTATGTATGATTTGATGAACACAGTTGCCATTCCACCTGAGCAGATTGAACAAATTTTGCCCAATTTTAATTCTGTCTGTCATCTGCCAATTCATCTGTAATTCTTGTCTCTGCAAACTTGATAGCAAAATGGCATAGTTTTATCAAGTGATGCTGATTCTGAGACTCCAGCTTCAGTTTGATTGCAAGGATCCAGTTTTGAACTTTTATCTCTATATTGATCAGTTTTGGATAAACCAGACTAAAAGACTATGACAGTACAAGTCATTAAGGTTGATAAGGATGACTGGGAAGAAAGGGTAAATTGAAAAGCAGGGATTGTGAAGTTAAGCTTGAGTTTTAAAATCCAAAATGCTGAGGGAGGTGAGTCAATTTTGAGATTGAGAAAAAAATAAGCTAAGTGAATTTTGACACTGAGATGACACAAGGCATGTAGGATGGCACACAGAGGGAAAAAATGTGCAATTATTAATTAAAGCAGTATTGGGGAAAAAAATGGGTACCAAAAGAGAAAGAAATTAGATTGGGACAGGAGAAATGAAGTCCCTGTCAGGTGGCCAGCTTTAAATAGTACTTGCCCAGGAGTGCAAGAGAATTCTAAGGAGACCCACCTCAGAAAATAGAATGGAAGGTTTTGAGTAAAGAAGAAGCAAAATTTATAAAATTGTTTACTTCATCTATAACTCTTTATTTCCAGATAAATGAGGTCAAAGACAAATTGAAAAATATTGATGCTTATGCAAGAGAAATTGAAAGATACATCAAAGAAAGAAAAGGTGAACATAAAGAGGTAAACACAGTTTTTACATCTGCTCAGTAGACTTGGTTTTGAAGAACTAAGGAACATCCATTTAAAGTTTGTGGTAAAACAATTATATAGGAGCATTGAGAACATTTTCTTCGTCCAGAGATCTCTGGGAGTCTGCAAGAGTACGGGAACTCTCAGCATATTTAAAGATTGTCTGGATAAACACTGGAGGTGTCCAGCTCTGCACAAAGAGGAATAAACCATGTCAAGAGCTGGAGAGTGGGACAAGGCTAGTTGCATTCATACTAGTTGGCGTGTACTCCAGGGCCGGGATGGTGACTTCTGTGCAGTAAACTTCTGTAATAGGACTTGTAATGGCTGTGTGTTTCTTCTGCTTTCCAAGCAAAAAGAGTCTGAGCTTCAAGACACCACAATTCAACTAAATGAAGCTGAGAAACAGCGGGAGAAGATGCACAGAGAAATGGAGGCTATACGAAAGGACATCGATACGCAGAAAGTAAGAGAAGAATTGTAGCTTCATGAATTGACACATATTCAAGCAAATTCTGTGAGTTTTACTGACTATTTCCCTAAGTATGATGAGACAGCCCTAGTCTTCACACAATGGGCCGGGAAACAAGCAACATTTGAAAGGGCAGGTTAATGGGTAGCTTTTGCTCAGAACCACCATGAACATGGTGAGCCGAGCGATCTCCTCCTCTGCTTTAGCCTTCCTGAGGTTCATCGGGAAGAAGGGCAGTCAGGGAAACTGTCAGAACTGCTGAGCAAAGGATGTTATATTCAAAGAGGCAGTTTGAAGCATACTTTTGAGGATGAGTTCAGTCACAAAGCGGAGTGGTTAGGAATAATAGCAGAGCAAAGTGCTTGTGAGCTGTTGACGAGAGTAGACCAGATTGTAAGCTGTTGTAAGGTAGAGCAGAGTGGGAGTGGGAGCAAAGCAAAGAGTTTGCACTAGGGAGGTGGTTCACAATAAAGAAATAAATGTGCCGGGAACAGAGTCTTCTGTAGGCCAGTAAGGACAGCCTATAATTGAGCTGGAGTTAAAAGATTGGATAATTCTGGATAAAGGAAGGATAAATTTGAATTTATGTGGTGCCATTATTGATCTCCAGATGTCTAAAATCTCTTTATTACCAGTGTAGTTATTGCTGTAATTTAGATAACAGGGCATCAGATTTGTCCACAGCAAGCTCCCCTAAACAGACAGAATCCATTTGAAGCGGTAGAAGATTGAGATCGGCATAGAGCAGTTGATTCTGAAGATAATTGTGCACAGGGTTTTGGGGAGAGGTAGGGTCAAACAGGAAGGTCCTTAAACAAATGAAATTGGAATTCTTGGCATTGAGAAGGATGGAGTTTGAAGCTCATTTTCAAACAGGACACAAGATGGCGTGCTAATGCATCCAATCTGGCCAGGAAGGAGAATGGTTTGAAACTGAGGCAAAAGCAACATCCAGAATTGGAAAAAACCAATTACAATTGCATCATGCCATACAAGATGTGTATACACTTGAAAATTACTTCCACATAAATTATGTGGATATGGGCTTGCCGATGTTTAGATTTCACATTTTCTATACAATCTATGAAGCATTGATTTCCTGCTTTCTTCACAGATGTAGTTAATTACACTTAACATCATGCTGCTTCATGTACAGACCTGTGAAATTTTAGCAGCCATTTGATTGGTTCACCAACCACTTTGTGCCGCCTCTTCCTCCTCACACTCCGATCCTGCTCTGCTCCCCAACTACAAAGTTTGAGTCTCGGATTCTTCAAAAGAGAAAAGGAGTTGCATTTGTAAAGAACTAGAGTTAGATTGGAATAGTTGAGCGAGTAATGTATGAACAAATATTGGAGACGGGTTAGGAAAATAAATACTCTAGTTTGGGTTTTGGTTATCATAAGATCAAATACAGGAAGTCTTACTCAGTCTGAGAGTTTAAGCTGAAAGCAAAATGAAGGAAATTCCAACAGTAACGTGTAAAATAACAAGAAGACGATAGATGGATTATTATAAAGAAGAAGATAGATATTGGTTTTAAGAAAAGAATTAACTTGGAATTTTATAGAATCATCTGTGCTCAAAATTGCTAAGCATATAATGAATATTGTGCTTAAGATGCCATTTTGATACCAGATTGTGTAAATTGGCATGTAACAATAGCACCTTTTGGGACTTTACACATCATCAGTCCCTTACTCATTCTATTAGAATAACAAAGAATCTTCTTTTTACTAAACTATTTATGTGAAAGGCATGCGGATCTGTTAATGTTCTGCAAAAATCTGGTGCTGAAGTATCTGCTCCCAATGACTGAGATGGATGGCCTTACTTTGTATAACTTGAATTTAATTGGCTGTTAAGCGCATAGAGGCATCCTACAGTCATGAATAATACTATATATACGTTTGCAGAAATGCAAGATCTTCACTGAGAGAGACTTTTTTTAATAAAGTAGTTTTTATTCCTTAAAATCTGATGAAAATCGTTCCTGACTTCTAACACGAAGTACAAATTCCATCAGGTTAAAAGTGCCAAAATAATTAAATGCAGGGGAATTCCCTTTATGGTTAGAATGTAGAACTCACTACCACAAGGAATAGTTGATACAACTACCATATAGGCATTTAAGAGGAAGAAAGAAATGGAATCTCTTAATGAGAGTTAGATAAAGTCATGTAGTTAAGTAACTGGATGTTTTGATTTGGAATCGTGTTCAAATCCCATCACAGCAACTGGGAATTTAAGTTCAAGTAATTAAATAGATCTGCAATATAAAGTTACTGCCTGTATTGGTGACCGTGAAGCTACCAGATTGTAGCACAGTGCCTTTCAATGAGGAAAATCTGTTGTCCTGATTTGTGTGATGTGGTTAACTCTCAAACAAAACAACCTGGGGTAATTAGGGATGGTCACTAAATGTTGGCCTTTCCAACAAAGTCTGCATCCTGTGAATGAATAAGCAAAAAGATTGGCAGGCCCAACTGGAGAATATGGTCTATTTAAGTGCTTCATGTAAAACTGGAAGTTGTGATCAGAAAGACTTCAAAGAACGTAAAAGTGGATAAAAATGATTGGATTGCAACCCATATTTATATAGAACATAGAAGACTACAGCACAGTACAAGCCCTTCGGCCCACGATGTTGTGCCGACATTTTATCCTGTTCTAAGATCTATCTAACCCTTCCCTCCCACATAGCCCTCCATTTTTCTATCATTCATGTGGCTATCTAAGAGTCTCTTAAATGTCCCTAATGTATCTGCCCCCACAACCTCTGCTAGCAGTGCGTTCCACACACCCACCACTGTCTGTGTAAATAAAAAAAACTTACCTCTGACATCCCCCTTATATCTTCCTCCAATCACCTTAAAATGATGTCCCCTCATGTTAGCCATTGTTGCCCTGGGGGAAATGTCTCTGACTGTCCACTCGATCTATGCCTCTTATCATCTTGTACACCTCTATCAAGTCACCTCTCATCCTCCTTCTCTCCAAAGAGAAAAGCCCTAGCTCCCTCAACCTATCCTCATAAAGACATGCTCTCCAATCCAGGCAGCATCCTGGTAAATCTCCTCTGCACCCTCTCTAACGCTTCCACGTCCTTCCTATAATGAGGCAACCAGAACGGAACACAATACTCCCAAGTGTGGTCAAACCAGAGTTCTATAGAGCTGCAACATTACCTCACGGCTCTTGAACTCAATACCCTGACTAATTTCTTTGAGGAGGGATTTTGTTTAAAGCTCAGTAAGAAATATCTTTTTAATTTGTTCAATTTTCATGGGATGTGAATGACATTGCAAGTGCCAGCATTTATTGTCCATTCCTAATTGCCTCCAAAGTTGGGAGTTGATCATTGATGCATCTGGAATCATACAGGCCGGACTGGAAAAGAATAGCAGATTCCTTTCCCTGAAAGACATTCGTGAACTAGGGTTTTTACAACTATCCAGTTGTTCATGGTTACTGCTACTTAGACCAGCTTTTAATTCCATAAATGAAGTTGCAACATAAACGAGCAGGGTCTTTTGTAGCGGTATTCGTGTGTGATTGCCACTGGATTTACATGCCAGTTGGTTGATAAGCTACAACTTCCCTTGGTCTTCCAAATGATGATGATGCACCATTTGGAAGTATTCCTGATGAAATGATATGGTCAGGTTTTCATTCCTTGTATTGTAGAATTCCGATAATCCAGCATCCCATTGTTCGGAAGTTCTGGTTTGTCATCTGGCTCACCCAGTAATCTGGAACATGAGCTGAGGGTTCAGAGGGCAAGTGGGGTGTGCAGCCAGAACTCAGGGTCTGGGGATCCCCACCGTGGGTCAGGTGCCTCGCTGGAGCCAGGGTCCAGAGTGCTGCTATATTTCCCACTCCCTTTAAACTCACTGGGTTCACTGAAAAGGTTACTGTGTCCATACCACATCCATAGATCCCTCAAGGTTGCCACACAGGTCACTAGGGTTGTTAAGAAGGCGTATGGAGTGTTGGCCTTCATTAGTCGGGGTATTGAGTTCAAGAGCTGTGAGGTGATGTTGCAGCTCTATAGAACTCTGGTCAGACCACTCTTGGAGTATTGTGTTCAGTTCTGGTCACTTCATTATAGAAAGGATGTGGAAGCTTTAGAGAGGGTGCAGAGGAGATTTACCAGGATGCTGCATGGATTGGAGAGCATGTCTTATGAGGATAGGTTGAGTGAGCTAGGGCTTTTCCCTTTGGAGAGGAGGAGGATGAGAGGTGACTTGATAGAGGTGTACAAGATGATAAGAGGCATATATCGAGTGGACAGTCAGAGACATTTTCCCAGTACGACAATGGCTAACAGGAGGGGACATAATTTTAAGGTGATTGGAGGAAGATGTAAGGAGGATGTCAGTGGTAAGTTTTTTTTATTTACACAGAGAGTGGTGGGTGCGTGGAACGCACTGCCTGCAGAGGTTCTGGAGGCAGATCCATTAGGGGCATTTAAGAGACTCTTAGATAGACACATGAATGATACAAAAATGGAGGATTATGTGGGAGGGAAGGGTTAGATAGATCTTAGAACAGGATAAGATATCGGCACAACATTGTGGGCCAAAGGGCCTGTACTGTGCTGTAGTGTTCTATGTGCAATATGTAAAAATAAAAGTGCGTTTAGATGTTAATAGGAGTAACATCCAATAGCCCAGAAGGTCTACTAATCCAGCACCACCAAAGTCCCGAAGTAGTTATAAGCTGGGAACTTGCAACCTGCACAGTGACCTGAGACCTCTGTGGTAGGAATGACACAGCTAGTGGAAGACTATGTACTGTGCACTGCTAATACATCACTGATTCTGTTTGAAGTAGATTTGCAGCCTCGGGTTAACAACAGGCACGGTAGTGTTGCGGTTATCGTGACGCTATTACAGCGCCAGAGACTGGGTTCAATTCCAGCCGCTGTCTATAAGGAGTTTGTACGTTCTCCCCAGTGTCTGTGTGGGTTTCCTCCTGGTGCTCCGTCTTCCTCCCACGTTCCAAAGACATACAAGTTAGGAAGTTGTGGGCATGCTACGTTGGCGCCGGAAGTGTGGTGACACTTGCAAACTGCCCCCAGAACACGCTACACAAAAATGCATTTCACTGTGTTTCGATGTACATGTGACTAATAAAGATATCTTGTCTTGTCTGAAATGTGTTTCATCAGAAACCAATGATTGAGAACAATGCAGAAAGGCTGTTTGATAGAGGCAATTCCACCAGTGAACAAACCATTAAGCAATTTGAACTTCAAACTTTGTATCCCGAAAGTATTATCCTTGTCACAGCCAAGGCTGAGATACAATATGAACAATACCTTCAACACAGCCACACAGAACAATAAACAAGGAGTATTTACATCACCTAGGGGAGTATCCTGTGTGTAGATGGTCTGAAGAGGGGACATCAGATGGGCTCTTTGGCCTGTGAAATATGGTGGCATGGGTCATGTTGACTTGGTCAATCATCAAGACTAATTCTCCCCAATGATGACTTACAGCTACCATCCCTTCCAGAGGCAAAACGACAAATAATGGACACTTTGCATAGAACAAGCCATAAAAGAACTACTAAAATCTATCAAAGAAGTTATTCCACGTAGTTCTCTTATTTTTAGGGGAATGTGTAGTAGTTTAGAAAGCATTTTGCAATCGCAAAAATGGAAATTACAATCATCTGCTAAGCTTCATTTTCAGTAAGCAGATTGATGGAACTTTTGAAGAGGCACTGAACTGCATCTGTGTGGCGACAGATTGTAGATCGCACTGATAAATGGTTCCTTATGACACAGTTCTATTTAACTTAGTTTGGTAGCCTCAGAAGCTTTTATCAACATAAGATCAAAGGCTTGCTAGGTTTATGAAATAATTGATGTTGGGGTGGAAACAAGAGATTCTACTTTCCTGCAAATAGATGATGGTCAGTGTCTAAAACAGACAAGTATTTCAGGGCTCTTATTGGAAAATATTTGTCTTTGTGAACAAAGTGCAGTGTGGGGTTTCATATTTGCTTGAAGGGAGAAAAGGTTGGGGTAAGCAAGGATTATTTTGTATCCTGCAAAGATCTGCAATTGAGATTCAAGGTAAAACTGCCCACACTAGCCCAGCAACATTTTGAATTTCAAACAACTCACTTCCTCTTATTCTGTTCTCTGGTCCCACCAGCAATAATTCCAATCTCACACCAACTGCCCCCATTTCCTGTTTGGGCACAGCAACTAGTCAGTGCAAAGTTCAGCACGTTGTCTGATGGTGGGTCTGACCCCCATGAGAAAATGGATTCATTCCATTTACTTGGGAAGCTTGCAAGAGTTCTACTGTTTGATGCAAGCTCGCATTTCAGATTGGGAGTAAAGATGAAATCATTGATTATTTAGTTGAACTAAGTTAATGGTGTCATTTCAATGTGTGTTGCACATATCATTTCATTCTTGTTTTTTTTAAATTTACCGATAGCTGTTGGAACACTTGAGCAAGTTCAGTGAATTACCAATGGCTTTCCTTCCTTGTCTCTCCTTCCCCGGCCATATGGTTCTGGGGGACTCAACTCAGTAGATGCCAAGAGGATGCTCCGCCTCATGGGTGGTGGGTTGGGGGCGGGGTGGTGGCAGTGGGTGGGGAACGAGGGGGCATGTTTTCAGAATGGGGAGTCACACATTTAAGATGGAGGTGAAGGAGAATTTCTTCTAAAGGTTGCGAATCTGGTATTCTCTACCCAGAGAGTTGTGGAGGGTAAATCGTTTAATAAGTTTGGTAGTGAATAGACAGATTTGTTTTGGACTGTTACGGGAGTCACAGTTTATGGGGAACAGGCAGGAAAGTGGGATTGAGACCAAGCTTAGATCAGCCGTGATAGTTTTGCATGACATTACATGGGGTGGCACGATGGTAAAGCTGCTGCCTCACAGCTCCAGTGATGTGGGTTCAATCCTGACCTCCAGTGATGTCTGTGTGGAGTTTGCATGCTGTGACTGCGTGGGTTTCCTCTCACATCCCAAAGACATGGGTTGGTGGCTTAATTGGCCACTGTAAATTGGCTCTAGTGTGTAGATGAGTGTTAGACTCGGGGGGGAGGGCGTATTGATGGAAGTGTGAGGAGAATAAAATGTTGGTTAGGATTAGTGAAATATTTGGTGCTTGATGCTCAGCACAGACTCAGTGGGCCAAAGGCCCTGTTTTCATGCTGTATCTCACTATCTCTACGATAGAGAAGGCTAAAGGGGCTGTCTGGTCTACTATAGGTTCTTGTGTTCTTAAGGCATTATACAAATGACCAATTGGCATGAAGCACGGTGTATGCTGAAGATTACTTTAGTCAACATGCAGGTGAGTTTGGCTCTGTCCTTGCCCAATATATTCAGTTTGTAACAGGAGTTGCAGTGTATCGAGTAAGTTTCCTGCCTTTTCACTGACTTGGTTTTTGAAGACTCCTAGCAGTGCTCCCATCACACTAACTTTAGCTAACTTCGTACAGACTTGTGACCAGTACTTGTGGAGGACTCGATCCACAACTGGCAGTGGATCTATCACTGGGTCATCAAATCAGTTCAGGATCTAGACATTGAATCCTTTTGTGTAGCAGTAAATGTTTGTTGCTTTTGGAAGGTGTAAAGTGCTTTGTTATCTCCACTCTGCAAAGCACATAGCCATAATTTATTACACAAAGCTACAGACAGAATGTTAATAAATCCTTCTCTTTACAAATGCTGATAAGCTTGCAATAAAACAGGAAATGTAGGAACAATTCAGCAGGTCTGGTGATATCTTTGGAGAAGGAAACAGATTTAATATTTCAGAGCAATGATCTCTCGTTAGGGCATTGTTTTCTCTTTCTATGGTTAAAATGTAACTCGTTGAGTGTCTCCAAACTTCCTATTTTTATTTCAGATTTCCTGCTTCTGGAGTATTTAGTTATTGCAGATAGATTTGCTTTGTAATTGTTGCATTTTTTTCTTTCTGGGTTTTAGACTGCAAATATTTGCTTTGCAGTCTTTGGACATTGGTGAATGGATGTAGTCCAAATTACACAGTTATATTTTGCTTATTTTTCCCTTAGCTTGAAGAGCGGTGGTTGCAAGATAACTTGACGTTGCGAAAGAGGATGGAAGAATTGGAAATTGTAGAGACCAAGAGGAAGGAACGGCTGAAAGAAATGGGAAGAGATGGGAGTAAAATCAACTCAGGAGGTACAGGAAACCCTAACCATGCAGTAGATGCTTCCCCCATTTCTAAACTGAACCTATCTTTTAGCACCAGGTGTCACCAAAACTATATTTTAACATCTAGATCTTATGTGGCTGAGAGGGAGCTTCACGCAAATTCCCACTGGTTCACTAATGTTTTCGAGAGAAGGAAATCTGATATTCCTACCTGTTCTGGTCCATGTGTAAATCCAGAGCCACACCAATGTTCTCCTTCCCAGGCAGTCCCTCAAAGTTGAGGATGACCTGCTTCTACTCGAGTTCAGTGGGTTCTGAAGTGGCAGAAGAGTGCAATTCAGAATCTACAGATAATGCCACATTGGGGCAAGTGTTGCTTGATGGTATGGGTGGATGGGTTGTCTGGGGTGTTGTGTGCTCGTTACATTGTATCCTTTGCCCTCAAGTTCTGCTGTCAGAGACTCAGTGCACTGAATACCTTTCTAGATTCTTCTTCTTTGTTTTGAGCAGCTATGGGCCAGGGGTTCTCACAAGTTGATGAGGATGTTATATTTT
This sequence comes from Pristis pectinata, assembly GCF_009764475.1. Taxonomy (NCBI): domain Eukaryota; kingdom Metazoa; phylum Chordata; class Chondrichthyes; order Rhinopristiformes; family Pristidae; genus Pristis; species Pristis pectinata. The sequence continues at coordinate 13,596,375 of NC_067408.1, forward strand.
CAAGGAAATCTTTAGAACATAAAGCATTTTTGCCATCCTCCTTGGAAGTCTTTTGCTGTGATGGAGCTCAGAGCAGAGTGTTTGACTACCAGGCTCGTTTCAGCATTGCAGATGATGTGGACCACTCATCAGATCCTTAAAGCGGATGATGCTGGCCCAGGAGAGGACACTGACATTGGTTCAGCTCTCCTGTCAACGGGTTTGGTGGATTTTGTAGAGATGGCATTGGTGGTACTTTGCCTACTGTAGATTATCCATGTCTCCCAAGCATATGGGAGCACAGAGATCAACGCTGCCTGGCGCCAGGTTTGAGATTTTAGTCTTGGGACACTCTATTCCTAAGTTGCCGTGTTGGTCCACTGGACATAGTGAAGAATTTCATCGTTATTATCTGCCTTCATCAAGTGGTGTGGAGATGCTCAAATTGACTTGTGTTTCCAGGGTCTTGTTATGGACTCAGTCGTTGAGGTATGGTGTTGTGCGGCCTGAGAAGGTTGATAGAGAAAATCTGTTTTCCGGATGTGTAGTGTGAAGCCCATCCTTTTGTACACTTCATTGAAGGAGTCAACAATGACTTGAATCTTGGTCTCCGATTGTGCACATAAGCAAGTATTCAATGTACATGTGGCTAATAAATAAATATCTTGGAGGGTAAATCGTTTAATATGTTTGGTAGTGATCTTGGTCCTGGAGGTGAGGATGGTGAAGATTGAACAGTTTCCCTTTCATTTCTATGGATTAACTCTACTCCAACAAGGAATATGTGAGAGATGAGATTGGTTGACTCTACTGTCCACTGATCTGGTGACCCTATTGGTCATGTCTACAGTTTTCATGCATTACGGAGCAAGCATTGAATGGTAACAAATTTCTGTGTGGTGCAGATCAAGTCTATTGCACCTCTTGATGGATGGAGTCCACACATAGTTGACCCTTTCCTCTGAAAGTGCTCAGCATGCATTTCAGTCCAAAGGCAATTAAGGGAGTGTGATCAATGTTGACCCTGACAGTGATGCCCACAACTGAGAATGAATTCTTTAAGAACATAAATGACATTTGCAATTTGCTTTTTGTAAAGTGACCTTATTTAATTCCAATGCTATTAATGTCTTTGTACCATTGTTTTGAAATAGCAAAACACCAAATATATAATTTTTGTCCATGTATGTGGCCCTTCCTTTATGTAACCATACAAACTCAAACATTTTGGCATGAGAGGCATAATCTGACATTTTTAGTGTTCCACAACAGCGAATCAGATACAGGTTTTTAAGTATTAAGGATGTCTGAAATTTTCTCCTTTCAAGTAAGGCAATTGTGGACTTCAAAATGGAAGAAGCGCTCTCTTTTTGGGTTGGGGAAGGTTTGGTATATGTTTCAACACTCCAGGTGGAATTCCCTGATATTCATTATTCTCCATTCTCAAATGGAAAATAATGAATACAAGCACTGAATAGTTTGCATATTTTTTTCTGATGGTAGTCGATATAGAAGCCATGCATTCATAGGGAGAACGTGCAAGCTCAACACGGACAGTACAGAGGTCAGTATGGAACCTGGGCGGCTGGAGCTGTGAGGCGGTGGCTCTACTAGCTACGCCACTGTGCCTCCCGCAATCAAGATGCATTATGTAGATTCTCCTGACATAAGGCTTGTTGATAATTGTGTGCATAATTTATGATATTATTTTGCACGTCTAAGCCAAAAGTAATATTTTTTTTGATGGCAGTGAACGACAACAACTGGAAGAGCGACTGGATAATTTCAAAAAGAATCGCAATCTGGCCAAGGGCGGCAGAAAGGTTTTGAAGAGGAAATTCTTCACTTCAGAAAGGAACTGAGAGAAGCTCAGTATAGAGATGCTGAGGAAAAGTTCAGAGAAATGATGATCGTAATGAGGACAACAGAACTGGCTAACAAGGACCTAGATATTTATTACAAGGCACTGGACCAGTAGTATTCTAACATGTTATAAATGTTCTTGTTTGGCAAAGTGAAATGTTTGCTGTGAGTAATATCTTCAAACTATACCGAATATTTTGCTATATTAAAAATATCTTGGCTCCTTCACATTAGGATTAATCTGGGCATGCTTCAGAAAGATATATCGGAGTCCCTGAGATTTCCATAAATTTTGAAAAAAGAGAAGACTTCTTCAATATTTCAAATAATATTTATTTATTTTAGCACCAATTATATGCCTTTAATGTAATAAAATGTCTCAAAGGCATTTTCCATGAGTGACATTAAAAACTGATGTCAAATATGCCTATAAGATAAATGTTGGTAATTGGTTTATTATTGTCACAAGTTCTTTGTTTTCATGCCATCCATACAGATCATTTCACAACATAAGTACATCCAGGTAGTACAAGAGAAAACCAATAACAGGATGCAGAATATAGTGTTACAGTTACAGAGAAAGCGCAATGGAGGTAGACAACAAGGTGCAAGGGTTATGACAGGGTAGATTGTGAGGTCAAAGAGTTCATCTTATTGTACATGAGGTCTGGTCAATAGTCTTATAATAGCAGGATAGAAGCTGTCCTTGAGGCTCGTGGTGCATATTCTCAAGCTTACAAGAGAGAATGGAACACTTTGAGCAGAATTAGTTCAGTTGACTAAAATTGTGCCTTTTATTTGGGAGTTGATTTTAATTGGTAAGTTTTTGAAAGTGTTCATAATGCATTTTATTGACACAGGAGGTACTCCAGTGACTGATGATGTCTTGATGTGACAGAACTTTGATTAAAGTGCTCTGTTTTGTAGCCTGGTATCAGACATACAGACAAGTCAATTCAGTGTAATTGGAACCATAATGCAGGGACTGTTAGCTTGGGAAGGTACACTGACATTAGTTTGCTTATTCTTCCATGGATTTAGATTTTGTAGAAGCAGTGTTGGCAGGATTTCTCCAGTACTTTTAGCGGCCTGCTGTAAATAGTGCAAGTCTCAGAGGTTTATAGGAGCAGAAGGATCACTGCTGCTCAGTACATTGATATTGGTATTGGTTTATTATTGTCACTCGTACAGAGGTACAGTGAAAAACTTGTCTTGCATACCGATTGTATAGGTCAATTCATTACACAATGCAGTTACATTGCACTGCAGTTACATCATGAATTTTGCATTGAGATCTTGATGTGATGAAGACAATAGTGAATTTTATCGATGTTTGCCATTGCCAACAGGTGGCTCTGAGATATGGGAAGGGATCTACATATTTTGCTGAGGACCTTGGTTACTGGAGGCCAGTGTGATTACAGTGGAGATAGATTGATTTTGTAGATGATGAGTGTGAGGTCCTCTTTTGTGCTTCAGTGTAGGAATCAACAGTGTCTTGGTACTTGCTGTGTATCTGCAAAATGTTGTCTACATACTGCAGCCCAACTACTGATGTTTGGGTCACCTTGGTTCTATAGTGGCTCTAGATCGACAGAATCCACAGTGCAATTATAGTAAACACCAAAAAGCTGAATACCTTGTACGTTGTTCCTTAATTCTCTCCAAATAGATATTGTTTTTGACTCCACTGCTGCATCATCCTCTGCAATTTTCTCAGTTTAATGTTCCATCAGCTCCTATCCTTAGTGTTCTTACTTGAATGCCTTGTAGCTTGGGATATCCATTGCTGATCCTCCCCCCTCTCGAGCCAGGTCTCTGTCAGTTCTCCTCTCTTGTTGTCCTTTGTGTTTATCTGATCTACCTCTCATCAACCTTATCACGGTTTGTGTACTTCGACACGTCCACTCCAAATCTATATAAGGCTGCCTGGAGTTTCCCCCATTTGCCTCCTCGTATCTCATAACTGTTCTTTATTTCAGTACGTTTACTATCCATGTGCTCAGTAATATTTTCTTAAGGTGCCAACCCTCCAAATTATGGGTTAGTGTTGCAGGAGTGTAGCCCCATTTGTGTTCAGTATGTCATGCACAATAAATATGTTCCCTCCTGCTCCAGAACTGATTCAGATGTGAATGTGAAGACTTCTCACTATTTTACCAGTCACAAGTTAACTGTCTTAGTTTACTATTCCTGTATTGGCTAGCAGAATACCATAGATGCCGGAAATTCTGAAATAAAAATGGGAACTACTCAGCAGATCAAGCAGCATCTATGAAGAGAGTAAACAGAGTTAATGTTTCAGTCAATGATTTTTAATCAGAACTGGGAAAAGTTTGAGAATTTCCTTTCCATGTCATTATTTTCTCACAAAAACTCTGCCTTCTGAACATTCACCACCCTTAAAACAGTTCACGACCTCTCAATAAGGTCTATTTAAAAAAACACACAACTCAGCAGATACCTTTAGATTTATTAACTGGGACTTTCCTATACAACATTGGGTCTGCGTCTCCCTGCCAGTCTGCTTATTTTCAAGTTCAAAACCAAGGAGACTTGTGAAGTGGCTCACCTGATCTATAAACAGTGTTAAAATTGATGCTTCTAAGTGTTGTAATTGGCAGGATGAGTAATAAGCAAACTGGATTGAAACTGTAGACGTTCCCAAAGGGTATACTGGCGTTGGTTTATCTGAGGCACACGATTGGAACACAGCAGACTTTGCTTTTCAGTCTGTGTACCATCTGAGCTGTGTATTTTACATTCAGCTTTAGTGAAACAGTAAATAGTGATACCACAGATCTCTTCTGGTTATTCACTTGTATTATTTAGAATCATCCTGACCTATGTTTTGTAGAAGCTACATTTACTGATTTACTCATTTTAGAATTTGGGTTTCGATACTATTCTGCTCCTCAGGGAAATACTGGAATTTTTAGCTGCTATTCTCTTGAGGATTCAAATGGAGTAGAGGCAAACGGGCAGAAATGAAGGGACAGATTCTTTCTTATCACTTGCCGGACAGTAGCAATTGAGTCAGACATACCCTGTTCTGCTCTTGATTTAATTTTTATTCTCTCATATTTATTTCCATTTCTGCTTTAAGAAAATGGGTATAGGTCCAGCCAAGTTAGAACCCTTAATCCAATCAGTTAGATTGGTTGATATGTATCTCACTCACCCGCCTCAGTTTCATTTGCCTTTACAATCTTATCTAGCTAAAATCTAGCAATTGCAACTTTGCAATTTCCAATCGACCACCCAGTCTCATCAGCTCTTTGACAGTGAATGCAATTCTACAAAAACAAAAATCATAGATTTGATCACCCCGTGGCATCTAAGCTGTCAATTTTCAAGTCGTATCTCCTTGTTCTGCATTCCCCAACGAGAAGTAGAGAAAATAATTTCCTTTTGTTCTCCTTTCAAATGTTGTTATCATCTTAAGCATCTGAATTAGCTTGCACAATCTTCTGTCCTCATGGCTTTGTGACATTAGACTTGTTTCTTTTAATTTAAACATTTCAGTCTTGGTCTCATTCCAACATATCCTCACTGTATCCCGAAAGTCGGTTTAATCCTTTTCAAGATGTAGTGTCTGATACTTGAGATGCAATCAAACTAGAGCTTCCTCACCTGTGCCTTCTAGACCACCTCAGACAAAGACAGACATCCCATTAGCCTATTTAATTACTTTCACCAATCATCCATTCAAATATTAGACTGTCAACGCATCATGCATTCCCTCCCTGTTCTGTTTGTTGTTGTGACTCATTTATTACATCAAAATGTAACTTTTTGGTATATATGTCCAAGGACTAGAGTGTGTGTCTTGAAGGGTTGGTCAAACTTGAGATCTACCAATTTGTTAATATTTGGCTATGTATCACCACTCTTTACAAGTGTTATTGTTAAAATCTTATGTTAATCTTGGCTTAATGTGGAGTTTATGTTGCATTCATTGTATTTACTGAGTGATGAAACAAGAACTTGTTACATCGCCTGCCTTAAGAAAAAAACATGGATCTTGTATGAAGGTTGTAATATTCCCAAATGATATACAGACCAGGGGACATAAGAGACAAATGAACCAAAACTTCATAGCACAGAGGGTGTTTATGATCTGGGGATTCACTGTTTGCGGAGGTGATGGAAACTGAATCAATTCGGATGCTCAGAAAGGAATTAGACACTTGTTAGAGAGTCACCTACAAGTTTGGGGGGGAAAGAGCACCGGAATGGGTCTGATGTAATTTATTTTATGCAGAGCTGCCAGTGACTTGGGGGCTGCATTGGCTTTAATCAGTGCTGTATTAATTCTTGAGTCCTACAAATATGTTGTGTAATTCCATATATTAAATATAGTGTTTTAATGCAATATTTAATTGATGTAATTTGTGAATTATAGTATTATCAAGAAACACTTAAGGCTGTGAATTTCTAATGATTATCCTCCCATTGTCAATCTTCTTGTTCATTGAGAGGTATTATCTTTAACGGATTAATTTAAAATTTCATTAGGTGAGGCCTCTGCATGTAAACGATGTAAATACGCCATACAGTAGTTGTAATTAGGAAGAATGGACAGAGGGATTCTTTACGCCTTGAAGTAGGAAGTCACTCTGGATGTTTTATGTCTGGTATATCTTTGGTAAAATGTAGAGATGGGACTTTTTGAGACTGAGGAGAGAAATAAAAGAAGTAATATTTCCGTTACTGTCATGTAGAATATTTGAAATTTGTATCTTTGCCTTTTTGAAAAATAATAAAAATAAAAATGTTTGTATAAGTAAAATGTAGGGAATATTTTCATAATTCCATGCACTTAAAATGGGCAAAGAATTGAGTCATAATAATGAAAATTATTATTTACTAAAGAATGAATAATGAATACTTTGGTTCAGTGTTCACCAGGAAGAGGGACTTTGACAAATATGAGTTCAGCATAAGACAGGCTATTATGCTGGAGCATGTCGAGGTTAAGAAAGAGGTAGGCGTTGGAGCTTCTGAAAAACATTAGGATAAGTCCCTGGGGCCAGACGGGATATACCCCAGGTTACTACGGGAAGCGAGGGAAGAGATTGCCGGGGTGTTGACGATGATATTTGCATCCTCCCTGACCACGGTAGTAGTACTGGAGGATTGGAGGAAGGCAAATGTTGTTCCCTTGTTCAAGAAAGGTATTCGGGATAATTCTGAGAATTATAGACCAGTGAGTCTTACATCAGTGGTAGGCAATCTATTGGAGAGGATTCTTAGGGACAGGGTTTATGAACGTTTGGAGAAGCATAGTCTTAGTAGGGATAGTCAGCATGGCATTGTGAGGGGCAGGTCGTGCCTCATGATACTCATTGAGTTTTTCGAGGAGGTGACAAAACAAAACTGATAAAGGTAGAGCGGTGGATGTGGTGTATATGGATTTTAGTAAGGCGTTTGACAATGTTCCCCATGAAAGGCTCATCCAGAAGGTCATGAGGGCATGGGATCCTTGGAGACTTGGCTGCATGGATTCAGATTTGGCTTGCCCACATAAGGCAGAGGGTGGTAGTAGATGAGCATATTCTGCCTGGAGGTCGGTGACTATTCTGCCTGAGGGTCGGTGACCCTGCTCTTTGTGATTTTTATAAATGACTTGAATGAGGAACTAGAGGAATGGGTTAGTAAGTTTGCAGATGACACGAAAGTTGGAGGTGTTGTGGATATTGTAGAAAGTTGTCATAGGTTACAACAGGATATAGACAGGATGCAGAGTTGGGTGGAGAAGTGGCAGATGGAGTTCAATCTGGAAAAGTGTGAAGTGATGCACTTTGGAAGAACGAACTTGAAGGCGGAGTACAAAGTTAATGGCAGGATTCTTAGCAGTGTGGAGGTACAGAGGGATCTTGGGGTCCAAGTCCATAAATCCCTCAAGATTGCAGCACAGGTTGATAGTGTGGTTAAGAAGGCATATGGTGTGCTGGCCTTCATTAGTCAGGGCATTGAGTTTAAGAGCCGCAAGGTAATGTTGCAGTTCTATAAAACTCTGGTTAGACCACACTTAGATTATCGTGTTCATTTCTGGTCGCCTCATTAGAGGAAGGATGTGGAGGCTTTAGAGAGGATACAGAGGAGGTTTACCAGGATGCTGTCTGGATTAGAGAACATATAAGATATATGTTCTCTAACATATAAGATATATGTTCTCTAACATATAAGAGAGGTTGAGCAAGCTAGGGCTTTTCTCTTTGGCGTGACACATGATGAGAGGTGACTTGATAGATATGTATAGATGATGAGAGGCATAGATAGAGTGGACAGCCAGCAGCCTTTTCCCAGGGTGGCAATGGCCCATAGTAGAGGACATCCATTTAAGGTCAGAGGAGGAAGTTTATGGGAGATGTCAGAGGTAGCTTCTTTACACAGAGAGTGGTGGGTGCCTGGAACTTATGCCGGGGTGGTGGTAGAGGCTGATACAATAGGGACAATTAAGAAACTTAGATAGGCACATGGCTGTATGAAAAATGAAGAATTATAAACTGTGTAGGAGGGAAGGGTTAGATTGATCATGGAGGTTTATACAGGTCGGCACAACATTGTGGGCCAAAGGGCCTGTACTGTTCTGTGTTTTAAAGAGAAAATAATACTGAAATCTTTGGCCAGTAGAGCCAAACCCAGTAAAATGGAAGCACAAGGGACTGCAGATGCTGGAATCTGGAGCAACACACAAGATGCTGGAGGCACCCAGTGGGTCAGGCAGCATCTGTGGAGGGAAGTGGACAGTGGATGATTCAGTTGAGACCCTTCACCTGGACTGAAAGATAGAGGGGAGATAGTATAAGGAGGTGAAGGGAAGGGGTAGTGCAAGATCTAGCAAGTGATAGGTGGCTCCGGGTGAAGAGGGATGATAGGCAGATGGAGGAGGGGAAATAGTGACAGAGGCGGGGAGGTGATAGGTGGGAGGCAACAAAAGGCTGAAGGTGATGGAATCTGATAGAAAAGGAAGGTGGAGGATGAACCAAATAAGGGAGGTGGGGAGGGCAGATGGGGACGGTGGGGAGGGGAACCAGTGGGAGGAGTGTGTGGGTGATGGGCAGGTGGGAGTGTGCGGAGGAGGCGAAAGAAATGATGATGGGGTGGGTGTAGGTTGAACTGAGTAGATCACAAGGAGAGAGAACAGGAACAGAGGGATGAGGTCTCCGAAAAATTTGCTGGAATTGGTCAGACAGGATCTCTCTCATAAAAACTATGTTTGATTAACCCTTACCTTTCCAAATGAAGATTAACCCTGTCCCTCAGAATTTTTTTCCAATAAATTCCTTATCACTTATGTTATACTCACAGACCTGTAATTATCTAACCAGTCCCTGATGCCCTTGAATAAAAGTACCACATTTGCTGTCCTCCAGTTATCTGGCACCTCACCTGTAGTCAACAAAGATTTAAAAATCTGTCAGGACCTTAGCAATCTCCTCTCTTAGCAGCCCAGCATACATTGTAGATGGATGACTGACAGAAGTGACCTGTTTTTGATACAGACGGACAGAAAGGAGTGAGTTACCTAAAGCTGTAGAATTCAATATTGAGTCCAGGAGGCTGTAACATGCTCAGACGGAAGATGAGGTGGCTGTTCTTTAAGCTGTGTTGGACTTCATTGTAAGAGTGCAGGAGGCCACAGACAGAGAAGGTCAGGTTTGAAGGCATGACTGCTTTACAGTCTTGAAATGAATGACAGCAAAACAGAATTATAATGTGAATACGTGTTTAACAGAACAATATAATAACTTGAAGGCTTAATGTTACAAGTAAATCCTTGGAAAGAAGGCCTGAGCGTCACCTTTTCAGATTTCGTTGAATTTGCCAGAAAACTAATTGAGTAGAAACTTTGAAGTACACAATTGTAGAATTGCAGTTTATGAAACTTATGTGAATTCATTCACATAGACCTTTGAGTTAGTCATTCAACTGAGTTTGATTTCTGCATTCTGCCTTATCCATAGAAAAAGTGAAAAGTTTAGTTGGTGGGAAATAATGCCAGGTCATAAAAGATCCTAATAAGATATTTTCAAGGGGAATGAATTTAGGTACGTCTAATATAGTAATGTTACTGGTCCAATAATCTGGACTAATGTTAGGAAAACAAGAAATCAAGTTTGATCATGACAGTTCTGGAATGCAGTTAATTAAATAAATTCAGAGTATAAAGCTAACATCAATAATGATGACCATAAAATCTAAAAATGGATTGTGTTTGCAGTCTGGTTGAACAATTATCTCTCCGCCAATTCAATACCATTCTAGAAATAACCACTATCTACACCTTAATCAGATAGGACACATGGAAGAAGATACTTAACTTGAAATCAGACGGATAACAAAGTCACTTACATAATATAGTTCTTCAATTCTCACAATGATGCTTATCCCACAGTTAGATCAGTCTTTCGGAATAAATGCCCTGGAAACCAGTACTGTGAATGTAAACATTACACTCATCCTGTGTCTCTTGATGTGATAAGGTTTCAAGGCACATCCCTTGAAGTCCTCCCACATTGTATGAACACCAAGTGCATATTGAGAACTTTGTTTCAGGCATCCTTGGGAATCAATATTTTTTCTTATATTTCTTATAATATAAAAGGAGGCTATTCAGCCCCTCGGGTCAATGCCAGCTCATAGAACAATCCCATTGGTCCTGTTCCTCCACTTATTTCTTTGTAACCTATTCTCTCTCGCATGCCCATCAACTTCTTCTTAATTCTCCTGCTATCCACCTGTATTAGGGTAATAAATGGTTGTCAATCAACCTACCAGCATGTCTTTGGGATGTGAGAAGAACTCGGAGCACCTGGTAGGAACCCACACGGTCACAGGGAGAACTGCAAAACTCCACACAGACAGCAATGGAGGTCAGGATCGAACCCGGGTTGCAGGAACTGTGATGGATATTAGATTAGATATTTATTAGTCACATGTACACAGTGAAATGTGTCTTTTTGCGTTACTGAGCACTAACTGCTACACCACTATGCCACCCTCCCCAAATCCCCCCACACACCACCCCTTCAAAGAGAAGCTGAATATCCTGTACTTGGACTCGTGCAGAGTATACAAATTTGGAAGATCTATTAATCCAATGGTTTAGTTTGTAATTTTGATGACAATGTTTTGTATTGCAAAGAGATTAATGATTAGTGTGTCCCCTGTGGGATTCCAAATCCACATAAACATAGTTGACTTAACTGCCCTCTGAAGTGACCAAGCAAAATCTAAACGGACAATTCAGAGGAACAGTTGTACCAAATGTATACCTGATGTTGAACAAGAATGGAATTTGGAGAAATGATAAACAATTCCAAATTGAGTAATTAAAACCACGCATTCTTGGATATCACTGATTAATTGTTACGATATGACACCAAATTGTTATTGCTATAGTATCAGCTGTGGTGCAATTTATAAGCAGTCTTTCTTGGCATTTGAAGATGTGGTGTCCATGTGTCTGGGTCAGCAAACAGAATTGATGCTCCAATTCGGTGTTGGAGGAAATGTTCAAGCAAGAGCCCAGCTGCACCCTCCTAGATAAGAGATCTCAAATATTTGCAAAGAATAGCAGAGGGGTTATCCACAGTGCTGTGCCCAATATTTATCCCTCGGTCAGCCTCACTTCAAAATGATAACCTGCTCTTTATTGTTGTGGTGTTTGTGAGGGTTGCTTGTGCTCAAGTCGGCTGGTGCATTTCTCAGCCTCAGTGTGTGATTCTCTCGAATGGCAGTCAAAATTACAGGGGCTTGCATTAAAAACGCAGCAAGTAAAATGCTTGCCATTCCAGCTGCCCTGGCCACAAAGCTGTTAACAGTTTCCTGGAATCTCCAGCACAAAAGTGGCCTGTGATGTTATCAGATGTTTAAGGAGAGAAGGGTGCGGTCTATTGTATCAAATGTGAGCAAGTGGGGCTTTCTTCCAAAAGTTCACAAACCACAGTCCTGCTTAATAGTAGTGACGACTCTTCAAAAGTCTATCATCATCCTCCTCTTCCCTCTCCACTCTCCCCCCTCCGCTCTCCCCTCCTCCTCCCCCTCCTCCCTCTTCGCACCCCTCCCTCTCCTCACACCCCCTACCCCCTCCACTCTCCCCTCCTCCTCCCCCTCCTCCCTCTTCACACCACTCCCTGTTCTCACACCCCCACCCGTCCTCCTCCTACCCCTTCTTCTCCCCCTCACCCCGTCTCACACTCTGTCCAGACAGAGCACTGTTGTGCATACTATTACTACATGAAAAATCTCCCAATACCCACGTTGGTGACATGTTTCCCTGGTTTTCCAGAGATTTGTGTATGGCATTTTGTTTTGCTCTCAGCAAAGCTAACTTAAACTTACCTTTTAACTTGAAAAAAAGACTAGAGAAATAAATTTTACATCCGAAGGCTCACCACGTACACACAGACCCAGACCCTCAGGTCTGGAGCCAAGCTCTCAGCCCTTTCACAATACTTCCAGTTTGCTTCAAGTCACTTTCTATCAGCGATGTGATGGGAGATCCCATTGACCAAGTGAAAAATGGAAGAATGACCTTAAATTGTGACAGTGCCTGTGTTTCAGTCATCCCATATCAACGCTACTCTGATACTAAAGCCATTGTAAGTGCAGACATCTAATTCAGCAGTAACATATTAGCCAAAATTAAATTCCACAGCCATTAGCATTTTTATACTTTAAAGTTCGTGTTTTCTTTATTATTTTTTATTTATTTACTAGCTTAGCTTATGTGAGTTTTTAAAAAATATAACCGAGTCAGTGCACCTTTAAAGAACAATGTAACTATTTAAATTGCATTGTCAGAGATTCTTAGTGCAGTGAAGTTTGGAAAAGTTGTGTGACTCATTTCTGTCAGCTCTCGAAAGTACTCAACCTTGGTTTAGAAAAAACATTGATTGCATCTATTTTTTAAATCAGATAATTATTGTGTCAAAGATGTTGGGTTATTATGATCGGTAATTTGAGTCATTTTGCAACCTCTAGAGAGCTGTACAGTGAATTCAGGAAGCTTAATTCCTTTTTTGGTAATGCTTGATGCATTTATTAAAAGTCACAATTGTGTACAATTTTAGTTTGCTTATCTAAAAAAGGATGTACTTCCTATCCACTAAAAAAAGGATGTACTTGCTATACAGGGGGGTGCAGAGAAGATTCAGCAGACTGGTTCCTTAGGTAGTGGGTCTGTCAAATGAGGAGAGATTGAGTAGGCTGGCCCTCTATTCCTTATAGAGGAATGAGAAGTGATCTCATTGAAAGGCACAAAGTTCTTAGGCGGCCCAGCAAGGTAGATTAGGGAAGAATGTTTCCCCTGACTAGAACTATGGGTCACCGTCTCAAAATAAGCAGTAGGCCATCTTGATCTGAAATGAGAAGAAATGGCCACGCTCTGGTGAATATTTAGAATTCTTTACCCCAGCGGACTGTGGAAGTTCAAACATCAAATTCATTTAAAAGGCCAATAGGTTTCTGGATATTAAAAGAATCAAGAGATACGGGGTTAGTGCAGGAAAATGATGCTGAGTATAAGATCAACCATGATGTTGAATAGTGAAGCACATTCAAAAGGCCTACTGGGCTTCTGCTCTTGTTTCTTGCATTCTTACAGTTTTTGCATTATATTTATGTTTTAGTTTGAATAAATGTAACAAGTGACAACAGAAAATCTCTTTTATGCTGGTTATGAGACTGAAGATATAGAGGATTGTACAGGACCAAAAAACTCCATTGTGATTCACCTTGCCATTCAGGGTATCGGAGAAGGATATTAGCCAGTAGCTCACATTGATTTTGCAAGTTGCTAATCAAACCCGCCCTTAAATTTTCCATCCAATTTCAACCAACCCCTCACTTGATAATCCATTTAATTTTGGGTAACATTTAGTAAATGTCGTTAAAATTTTCTAAAGGGGTTTGGATAGGCACAAAGAGGAAGAGAGTTTGCAGGCCTGTAGGGGAAGAGCTGAGCAGTGGGACTGACTGGATTGCTGTATAGGGAGCTAATGTGAACTCAATAGCCAAGTGGCTTCCTCCTGTGATGTAATTATATGAAAGGTTCTCACCCTTCCTTTTAAAGAGCTCCTACTATTTCCTGCCGGCACTTCCAAGCTGTAACAGTGTCACCATCTGTAGCTTGCTTTGATGTTGGAAAAGTTGTCATACTTCAATATTTTTGTGTCACGTTATCGCTAACCTGCCATAATGTTAGTCATCGTGGAAACACAACTTTCTGTTGCTCATGTTTTTAAAGTAATGTATACATCAATAATGCCTATATCTAACAAATTTATCAATTGCTTTGAAAATGAAGGAGCTGTTCAAATTAAAGGTATCTCTAGCAAACTGAAGTCCAATTCCAACTCCGATTATACAATCAGAATTTATTGTGCACGTCATATGTTCTTGCCCTTTAGGAAACGGGTGGACTAGAAATTAAGCTCCTGGTTGTCTAATCCAAACCACTCCAGTCTTGCACCATGGCCTATGTGAAAGCAGTGAAAACATAATGTTTGGAGTTAGAGATGCTTTGAGATATCAGCAGGAATGAGCAGATTTATGTAATATATAAAGTTCATCTTTTGTGCAATATTTTCAAACTGGAATTAATTTCAAGGCAGACTAACTTGCTCCTGTGCCCAGCATTTTTATCTGACTTCATGTTATGACACTCACTCATTCCTATTATTAAAGAAGACCACACAGGTTGAAACTTCTATTGGGAAAATAGATGCTTTGAAATGAACTGTTAGAAGTTCAGAGTGCAGCTTATTCCTACTTGTAGTTTGTGAAGAAGTGTAAATAGTATATTTTTTGTATAGTTGCTGTAAAGGTGCTCAGATAGCTTGATGGGACAGTGCACCACAATTGAAGGTTGATCCAAATAAAGAGAGCAATAAGTATCTTTGTAAATGTTGAGTGCTGCTACTGAATCTGGGAAATGCTAGCTTTATTACTCTCCTTACTTACACCTTTACCAGGTCTAATGTAGTGTCAGTATACAAAATTACATGAAAATATGCTGAACATCTTTCATTATTGGAATTTGTAATCAGTGGTTCTGGTCATCAGGTACAAAAACAAGGAGGGGGTGATTAATATTTCTTCTCTATTTAATTTTATTTTTAGAGCCATTATGAGATTCCACAGCATGAAGATGGAAGAAATTAATAAAATTATCCGGGACCTGTGGCGGAGCACTTACAGAGGACAAGGTATATGTAGTACATGATACTGAGGATTCCAGTTTCCAGTGTTGAAGTTACGTTTCAGAGGAAAGAAATGAGTGCAATTTTGGGAATCAAGTTATGAGGAAGAATTAAAATAGCAAAAAAAAAGGCCGATGCCGGAATCCTGAAATAAAACATGCTGGAAATACTTGGCAGGTCAGGTGGCATCACTGGGGAGACAAACAGAGTTAACATTTCAGGTCCATGACCTTTCATCAAGCCTGCCCACATATTTCCTCTAACTATGAATCCTAATTGTGGACAGAAATTTGTTTCCTTATTTTTCTTATTGAAACCTTTTGTTTTCCATCATCCATCCAGATAATGGATCCCCATTAGGGGTCTTCCTACTTCTCATGTTTACACATGTTGTCTTTAATTTGGAAATGTGACTTAGCTTTGCTGTAGTGCACAGAATTTAACTCTTCATAATCTTTAATGCCTCCACTTTATCTCCTTTGGGGTTTGGCATTGACAGTATGACCCTCTTCCATAACCCCTCCAATAATATGTTGGACCCAAGATCTTACCTTGGCTGAAACCTTCTGAGCTACTGAGTCAGCTTAAGGGTACAATGTTGAATAAGTCCAGTCATTCCAAGATGTAAATGCCATTAGAAAGGCAAAAGGTCCAAATGATTTATTATCAGTGGTTTGAAATAGGGAGTATAAGACTCAAACTCCAAACATAATGTCAACATAATTAAATGTAGTTTTAAAATTACCTATTTGGATTTATGCAGAATCTTGAGCCAGCTTCTATCCCACTATTAAGACTCTTGAATGGGCCTCTCATACAATAAAGATGAACTCTTGATCTCTCAGCCTACCTCGTCATGGCCCTTGCACTTTATTTGTCTACCTGCACTGTACTTTCTCTGTAACTGTAACATTATATTCTGCTTTGTTTTTTTTTTCCCTTTTGTACTACCTCGATGTACTTTATGTATGAAATGATCTGCCTGGATGGTATGCAAACAAAAGCTTTTCACTGATTCTTGGTACATGTGACAATAATAAAACCAATTACCAATTATATATTAAATTGAAAGAATATCTATCCTTCGCTCCTCTGTCATTCAGTGTGGTTGTGGCTAATGCTTTACCTCATTCACTTTCTCACTTAATCCCATATCACTTCATACTCTCACTGTCCAAATATCACACAATATTAGCTCTGGATAGGGTCAATGATTGAGTAACTAGAAGTCTCTTAAGTCGAGAATTCCAAAGCTTTACAAACTCTATATATAAAAGAAATATTCCTCCTCGCAGTGCTAATTGTCCAACCTTTTTATGCTCTCTAATTCTTTAGCCAAAAGAAAAAGCATCTTGATATCTCTACTGTCAATCCATTTCAGAGTTTTGATTGGTTGAATGTCTCACCTCATTATTCTAAACGGGTGAATATAAGGGAATCTTACCCAGTTTCTCTTCATGGGACAGTTTTTTCAACCTAGGATCAATCTAGTGAATATATGTTACATTTAGAAAATCAAAACTGCACACCCTGCAAATGAAGTCTTGTCAAAGGTTTGATGATAAGCAAGACTTCTTTCCTCTTTTTACTCCAAACCCTCTATGAATAAGACCAACATACCTGCAGTCTTCCTAATTGTGTGCTGTTTCTGTATATTAATGTTCTGCACCTTGTGAATGAGCCCACCAAGATTTGTCTATCAACCAATGTTTTTTATTTGTCAATATGAAAGGATATTTTCCTAATCTCCCTACCAAAGTGCATAACTTCACGATGTCCCCCATCATACTTCATCTGCCGCCTTCTTCCCCACAAGTATAATCTGTCTGTATCCCTTTGAGTCCTTCTCATAGCTCATTTTTCCATCTGACTTTGTATGACAAGCAGACTTGGATGAAAAGACTAAGTTAACATAAAAGTTATTAAAACAAATTGTGAGTAGCTGGGGGCTCAATACTGATCCATACAATACCTCACAAGCCCCACCAACCAACCCAAAAAGGATTTATTTGTCCCAGTTGTCTGTATCCTGTCCTTTACATAATTGTCTTTCCTCACGGATGTTACCTCTGTAAGCTAATTTTGCATTCCTTGCTATGTATCTCAATGTTTTAATTGATAAGATATCTTTATCAGTCACACGTACATCGAAACACACAGTGAAATGCATCTTTGAGTAGAGTGTTCTGGGGGCAGCCCGCAAGTGTCGCCACACTTCCAGTGCCAACATAGCATGCCCACAACTTCCTAACCCGTATGTGTTTGGAATGTGGGAGGAAGCCGGAACACCCGGAGGAAACCCACGCAGACACGGGGAGAACGTACAAAGGTTCCAGGTCGCTGACGTTGTAATAGCATTGCGCTAACCACTGCTGAGGTAAATTGCACTGCTGAATTTATTTATTGCCCTAAAACTCCAAGGTCCACTCGTGCCTTGATAATATTAGAGTGAAAATGAAGGAAAAAGAAAAAGAAGCAGTGACAAGATGGCAGACAGGTTCATCTACAGGAACTCAGGGGTGTAGTCAGTGGTGAGTCACCTTGGAGGAACTTAGTCTGATGGGTCACCAGGGGTCAACTCACACCGGCTGAGGATGCGGAAAGCTCAGTATAAATATGTGTTATTTCTAATTCATTTGCATTTAAAATATACTCAAGTTTGAGTTCAAATTTTAATAAAACAATTAATTGCATTTGTTGCCAATGTTTGATCTTCAGAATATTAGGGGAATTGTTGCATTTAAATTGTTGTGTCTTAACAGTGGCTCAGTTGTAATACTCTTGTTTCTGAGTGGACCGACACTGTAGTATAGTGCAGTGCTGCACAGCTGCTCAGATAAGATGTTAAATTGAGGAATTGTCCTGCCCCTTCAGGTTTATGTGGAAGGTTTTGTGACACTATCATGATGTATCTTGGATTTGTGGTTTCTTTCAATAGATATTGAGTATATTGAGATCCGTTCTGATGCTGATGAAAATGTGTCTGCCAGTGACAAAAGAAGAAATTACAATTACCGTGTAGTAATGGTGAAGGGTGATACAGCACTGGACATGAGAGGAAGGTACAGCGCTGGACAGAAGGTATGGAACACATCTACTCATCATTGTGTATTTAACATCAGTCAGAAAAGGACAACAATCTTATCTTTTTCTCTCTGGTTTGAGGCATTAAATAAAACTTCATGTGATAATCTCACTAATCCAGATTTCACTCGATCTGCCAAATCCAGTTTATTTGTACTGAAGAGCCATGCGAAGATCCTGATTCCCACCTCTTAGTTTTCCTTAATTATCCTGTGGTTAACGATGTGAGGTCCTTTCCTGTATACTTGTAAGCCTCTTTCTCGACCTCATTATGACATTGCACCTTACTGCACTGCACTTGCTCTGAAGTTGTGGCTCTTTATTCTGCATTCTGTATTGTTTTACCCCATGCTACCTCAATGCACTATGTAATGAATCAGTCTGTATGAACGGTACACAAAACAAGCTTTTCACTGTACCTCAGTACAAGTGACAATAATATTCCAATTCAAGCAATATTTGTTTCTCTCTTTGATCATTTTAATTGGCCAATTTATTTTCTTCAACTACAGTTTGAAATGATGTAAATTCTCTCCTTCAACCAATTTATGTGTTTCTAATTAAAAGACGATGAAAGCATACATCACAGTTTTTAACCATCAGTTATTCATTTGGTTGTCAAAGTGGTGTTGTATGTATGGCATTACTTCTCCAGGACAACTTAAAGCGCTGTCTCAAATAAGAACAAGTAGAACAATCCTATAGTAAGGATTGCCTACATCTTTTATTTAGAATTGAGAGTTCAGACTAAAGGGGAGATAGGGGGTAAGTTTTTTTTAAAAGGGAGTGGTTGATATCTGGAATGCGCTGCCAAGGGAGGTGGTGGAATCAGGTACAATTACTATGTTTAAGAGGCCTTTAGGCAGGCACTTAAATAGCAAGGCATAGAAGGACACGGCCTTAATGCGGCAAATGGTATTAGTGTAGGAGGACAAAAAAGTTGGGACTTTTTTCATTGGTAATCTTACAGAGTTGTATCAAATCATGAGGGGCACAGATAGATAGGCACAGTCATTTTCCCAGGGTTGGGGAATCAAGAATTAGAGGACATAGGTTTAAGGTGAGAGGGGAAAGATTTAATAGGAACATACAGGGCAATTTTTTCACCCAGAGAGTGGTCGGTATATGGAATGAGCTGCCAAACAAAGTGGTTGAGGCAGGTACACTAACAACATGTAAAAGGTACTTGGACATGTACATGGATAAGAAGGGTTTAGAGGGATATGGGCCAAACACAGGCAAATGGGACGAGCTTAGGTGGGCATCTTGGTTGGCATGGGCCATTTGGGCTGAATGACCAGTTTCCATACTGTATGACTCTATGACTCCAAAATTCTTTTCATTTCATAGTAACTCAGTTTCATATTGCGATTAACAAAACTTCTGCTTTCTTTTAAGAAGTTCCAAATTCCAAAGTTGCTCACTCATAGCCTGAGGTTAATACTTTTGAAGTAAATAGTTTTTATGCTAATGGTTCATTAGTGGGATGTGCATCCTTAATTTACTTCTGGGAAGTTGCTCCTGAACCATCAAGTCAAGTTTATTGTCATGTGCACAAGTACATGTATGCACAGGTGCAATGAAAAACTTTACTTGCAGCAGCATCACAAGAAAAACATAAATTTAACAAATTATACACAATTTTTACAAGAGAGAACCCAATTAGAACCAAAAAAAAAGTCCATTTTAGTACAAAGTGGTCATAGTGTTGCAAAACTGTAGTGATTAGGGTTTTGCTGGTTTGTTCAAGAACTGAATGGTTGAAGGGAAGGAGCTGTTCTTGAACATGGTGGTGTGGGACTTCAGGCTTCTGTACCTCCCGCCCAGTGGTAGCTGCGAAAAGATGGCGTGGCCGGGATGGTGGGGGATCTTTGTTGATAGATATTGCCTTCTTGAGGCAGTGCCTGCTATATATACTGCCAGTGGTGAGGAGGGATGTGCCTGCGATGTATTTGGCAGTGTCCATTACCCTCTGCAGCTTCTTGTATTCCTGTGCATTCGAATTGCTGTACCAAACCATGATGCAACCAAGCAGGATACTTTCAACAGCACATCTGTAGAAATTTGTTAGAGTGTTCAGTGACAAGCCGAACCTCCTTAACCTCCTAAGAAAGTTGAACTTCTGCAGTTCTTGTAGTGAAAATATTCCCACAATGCTATTGGGTTATGAGTTCCAAGATCTAGAACTGGCTGTGTTTAGAAGTGGGTGAAAATATGGGAGACATGTAGTTTTACTGCATTAACTGGGTGCAGAATGTGATGTGTTGCATTATAATTGGGTTGTCAAAATTAGGATTAACAATTTAAGAGTGGTCTCTAAGTTGTCAGGGAAATGTGCAATCCTCAGTTTCAGTTATTTGTAAGTTTCTTAATCCTAGCAAGGATGGTAGGAAACAAAGCACATTACGGACAAGATATTCTTTCCTTACGTTTAAGCTTAGCATCAAGTTGGTATTGGAAATTTTGAAGGAAACTTTTCACGAAGATCTAACAATCATTATGATATGGATTCCCTTCTTTCTGACATGATTTACTGTCAGTCCAAATGGATTGCTGGCATCTAGCTGAACAGTCAATTCTATTGAAGAATGCTCACAAATAGCAAAGTAGGAAGTAAGAAGCACAATTATTAACATTTTGAACCTTTTACGAGGCGTAAAATAAAGACCATGTGCAGGAGTTTTTGATAGATGTCCAAATATAAACAACCTTTTAACCGAAAATAATCCATTGAATTTTGAAATATTTACAGGGGATGATAATCAATGCACACAAATAGTTTATTGGTGCTAGAATAGTTTTTAAACAGCAGTCTAAAAATTCAGATATACTTTGTGCAACAAATAGTACAATATTCAGGGATTTATGATGATGATCTCAGTTGGTGAAGAGGCATTCTTTTAAATGACTTTGATCACCTGCTTGGGGAATCACCCAACAGAATCTTAAGATATTTATTTATTAGTCACATGTACATCGAAACACACAGTGAAATGTGTCTTTTTGCGTTACTGAGAATGTGCTGGGGGCAGCCCGCAAATGTCGCCAACATAACATGCCCACAACTCCTAACCGTACGCCTTTGGAATGTGGGAGGAAACTGGAGCATCCGGAAGAAACCTACGCAGACACAAGGAGAACATACAAACTCCTTACAAACAGCAGTGGAATTGAACCCAGATCACTGGTGCTGTAATAGCGTTACACTAACGTGCCGTCTACAATCTTCTCTTCCTATGTTTTGGGTAGACCATTGCCTGATTGATTTGTGAGTAAGGTGTTCTTTTAGATAAAGTGTTCTACAGGGTGGTGCAGAATGATCCAACGAAAAGAAACATTCTAAGGCAACATTGGCCAAACCCACCCTTCACAACACTGGGGACAGATAGAATGTCAACACATAGTGACACTTGGTGCTTGCATACCCAGAGTCTATGCACAGTTTGATGCAGCCATCAGAATTAGGGCCATGTTGTGTACATTCTCTCCCCACTCCCCTTTCTAGAGATTTATACATCGAGTTTCACTTTTGAACTCCAGTAGATTTGGGAAAGGTTTCAGGTGATTGCCACAGCACAGTTGCAGGATATGGGCCCCACCTGCACCAAATACAGCAAGAGCATTTGCACCTGATGACTTGGTTCCTCCTTGTAAATAAGAGTGAGCACTGTTGGGGCGGGGAGTTGAGAGGGAATATGGGGAGAATAAAAGATGGGTGAGAGTAGGATTAGCATAAAAATAAATCCTTGGTGGTTGATGTGGACTCTATAAACTTGTTTCTGTGCTATACGTTACTATCTCCCTGAACTATCTCTGCCCTAATGTCTTAATTCACTTTTCTAAACACATCAATGCATTTGCTTACTAATTATCTAACTGAATCCAAACTTGCTCATTCTCCAGCCCTGGCTTTGGGGATCATGGCAGCACAGTGGAACACCTAGTAAGCTGCTGTCTCACAGCTCCAGTAACCAGGTTCAATCCTGGCCTCTGGCGCTGCTTGTGCAGAGTCTGCACATTGTCCCTGCGACTGCCTGGGTTTCCCCCGGTGCCTCATTCTTCCTCCCACGTACCAAAGATGTGCAGGTTGGTAGGTTAATTGACTAAATAGTAAATTGCTTCAAGTGCACAAGTGAATGGTAGGATCTGGGTGCGGAGTTGAGAAGGAATGTGGGGAGAATAAAAAATTGATTAGGATAGGATTGGTGTAAACATGAATGATTGGTGTAGACCAAGGGACCCATTTCCTTGCTGCATAACACTATGACTCTATTACCCTGGAGCCTTTCTGGTATCATCGCCTTCTTTTTGTAGTGTGGAAATAAGAACTATGTGCAGTACTCTTACTGTGGCCTAATTAGTGTTCTACATGGTGTCTAACGTAACCACTATCATCTTGCATTCTGTGACTCAGCCAGTGAAGGAAGGTTTCTCTTTGACTTGCTGTGTTAATTCTATTTCAGGTTCTTGCCTCCCTCATTATCCGTCTAGCACTGGCGGAGACCTTCTGTCTGAACTGCGGAATTCTTGCTCTGGATGAACCAACCACAAACTTAGATCGGGAAAACATTGAATCACTGGCCCATGCTCTGGTTGAGTAAGTATCCTGAACAGACCTCGATCTCCTAGAAGATATTTGATCTTTAGAAATATGACCATTCTGTTTCATTTCAAATTAATTCCAGATTCCTTTTCGCATTACATGGGCGTTGGTGTCAATTCATTATAGCATGATCCTTCTTCTGGTCTCAAGGGTAAATGCACCACTCTGATGTAGTTCCAGCCATACAGCCAGCACTGCATCAAAGTGTCAGCCTCAGTCATATATATAAGTCCTGATGTGGAGCTTGAACCCATAGGTTTCTCACTGAGGCTGTAGAGTGAAGAGTTTCATTCATGAATCCACTCCATTGTCCATGAACCCAATCCATTGTCCATTTCTGGGAAGAGAAGGATATACCAGAGGACCTCAGAAATGCAGTCATTGTAACCATCTTCAGGAAGGGAGACAAGTCCAACTGTGCTCACCCACTGGAGTATTGCTCCCTGAACTGCAGTGTGGATTCTCTCCACCTGGAGATCCAATAGATATGATCTTCATCACACAACAGCTCTAAGATAAGTGACCACCTTCATCCTCACTAAAGGCTTTGACTCCGTCAGTCGGGAGGAACTCCTCAAATTTGGCTGCCACACAAGTTCACTGCCATTTTATGGTTTGCTTTGTGTAGGCATGCAAGCCATGATTCTAATCCTGTCTACAACAGAGCCAATGTTGGAAGATCAGTGCCAAACAAGGCTGTGTCTTTGCCTCAACACTTTAACCAGTCTTGTTGCAATGTTTCATTTCACCTCCAACAAACTTCCTGTGGGAGTGAGCTAATCTTCAGAGCTAATAGGAAAACTGTTCAACCTATGGCAAATACACTCCAGGAGTAAGGTCACCCAAAACCCCCATGGTTGTACTACAATATGTAGATGCACTTTTGTTTGCAAATGCTCAAAAACCGAGCTCCAATGTATCATCGATTTGATCGGTGAAGCATACGAGAGGGTAGCCTTGTGCTCAACAATGGCAAGATGCAAGTCCTCTATCAACCTGCCCTTGCTACACCACACTGCCCTCTGATAATAAAGGTTCATGGGAGACCCTGGAAAGAGTGGATTACTTCTCACATCCATCTCAGGAGCAACCACTTGACAAAGGCAGGCATTAACAATGAAATTCAGCAGCACAACCTTTAATCAATTGAGAAGAAGGGTATTTGAAGATCAAAACCTCAGAAACTGGCACAAAACTCGCGGTCTACAGAGCAGCTGTGATCAATTCCTTCCTATGTGCTTCTGTGAGCTGGACTATTTACAGAAAGCATCCTAAGGCGCTTGAAAGATACTGCCACAAAAACATCCAAATTCACTGGAAGGATACGTAAATGAACCAACATCACTACCTTGTAGCAGACCATCATCCCCAGCACATAATACTTTCAATTGACTCTGTTGGGCAGGCCATATATTTCGCATGTCTGACACCAGACTTCCAAAACAGAGGCTTTATTCCAACTTGCATCCTGGGAAGAGATTACCAGATTGATAGTAAACATACAAGGATGGGCACAAAGCCTCATTGCAAAAGTGCAACATCCCCACTGACTCATGGAAACCTTTGGCCCATGGCAGCCTGAAATGGAGGGATGGTATTGAAACCTTGAGCCCATGCACTGGGAGCTGATGAATGTCCTGTGTAAGTGGCAGAAGGAGCGCACCACCTCACACACCCACCTGCCCACCCATTCGGGCATCTCCTGCCCCATTTGTGGAAGAGTCTATGGTTCATCCATGAAACTGAATTGGAACTAGGTCATCCTTGATCCAGAGGGACTGTGTAAGAAGAAGATGAAGTATTATCACCAAGCCAAAACCAATCCTTTGAATGAAGATTGTCATGTTATTTAAGATCTCAATTCCTTACCCACCAGTTCTGAAATGCTGTGATAGATATTTTAAACCAGACACCATGCTTGCACATCAGTGTTCAAAAAAGATCTATCCTCTTTATAAATGAAGTCACTTCAGGCTTAACTGCTGAAGCAGACAGGTTTGCGCTATCAGTGCTTGGAAAGTATGGGGAATTGGAGGTGTTCAAATATCAGTGCAAAAAATCGAGAGCTGCCTCTCTCTCCACACCATTCTAGTGAGACTGAAGCAAAGCCAGAAGTCATTGAAGGACTGTCAGCATTGGCAGCCCCATCTCCAACCTCCCTCCAAAACCCTTACTTATGTTATTGTCTTCCAAATACCAGTCTGTTGTCCTTGTGCAATATCAGTATGATAATTACCCTGTTGTAACATCATCTGAGGACGGGTGTGGGAAGAAGCTACCAGGATAGTGCATCTTCTACTGAAAATCCTTATTCATGTCTTGTGACCTTCATTCTCAATTATTTCAATGTATTTTCTCCATTTCTCACTCTTGCATAGACTTTGCTTCACTGGTAGCTTCTCCCACACCTGCCCTCTGTCACCCTTGACTTAGCTATTCCAGAGACATTAATTGCATACATTCACATTCAGGTGACAACCCATTGCTGTCCTGTAATTCCATAACCTGCCACAAGGGTGCAGAAATGACATAAAGCCCAAAAAGTTTGAAAGCAAGTCACCTTTTCCCTCTTTGGAAATCGGTGTAATTCACTTTTACACTGCTAGTTTTTCCAATGTGGACTTAACAGTCTAATATTTTGCATTTTGTGGCAAAATGTTTTGCTCAAAACTTGGTCCTTAAAAAGGACTGAGCAAGGATCTGAAACCACATTTTGATTTAATCCTTTGAATGTTAACTCTGGCATCTCCATGTGGTCATGTTTATTTATTAAGTGGATCTAATTTCCTAAATTAAGCCCATTCCCCAGCATTTAATTCCACCCATTTCTACCTGCTTACCTCCCCCTGGCTTTCTCATTATTTCCTCCTCTTAAAATGTTTACCCTCCTCTAGTCCTGTCGTGCCCCAGTTCCCATTATCCCATTCCACACCAAACCACCAATAACGTCTCCCTCCTCCTTTTCTTTTTCCCACACCGCCAGTTCCCATTTCTGACTCCCTCTCCGTCTTGCACTCTTGATCCCTCCCTCCCTCCCTCGTCCTCTCCTGCCCTCCTCCCCTCAACCTCTCCCTTTCTCTAGAACTACTCTCCAACCCAATCTGCCTCACCATTCTCCAGTTATCTGAGATAATTGGATATGCCCTCTGAGTAACCCATTAAAGCTATGGCCAACCCAGGTTGCATACTCAAGTCTGAAGTGAACTTGAGTGTTAAGAGTGCTATCCCTTAGCCCAAGCTTTGCACTGTTAGCAGCAGTGGCAATGGGGTACGGAAAAGTGCGACTAACCCCTCCACTCTTTTCCAGCAAAAAAAAATCTTCATTAACTAAGCTATGCTGCTGTTTCCTAGGATAATAAAGAGCCGTTCAAACCAAAGCAACTTTCAGCTTCTGGTGATCACACATGACGAGGATTTTGTCGAGCTGTTGAGTCGTTCCCAATACGTCGAACACTTCTACCGAATCAAGAAGAACATCGACCAATGTTCAGAAATCATTAATGCAGGGTCAGCTCCTTGAACACCCATGTCTAGTCGAAATGTATGTCATCAACAACTGTTTTCTTATCTCATAACATTTCGGAGTGAGCTATAACAAGGAACCATTTTATGAAGTGGTTACAGTTCTCTCTGCATGATTAGATTAGTCTTGCACTTTCTATTTTGTTGTTGATATATGATCTGATTTCTCTTTTTGTCGATAACAGCATTGAACTGGTGCAACAATAAATCAACTTGTTTCTTCCTACCCATCACTCTCCCATTTGTGCAACTTTGAACTCAATCTTGGATGTGAATTTTCGGGGGATTATGGAAAGTACAAATCCAGTTTTTCTTTGAATTAATGTTTGAAATATGGAACAGGAAGAGGCCCTTTAGCCCACAATGTCTGTACCAACCATGATTGGAAATTAAACTAATCCCATCTGCCTGTACGTGATCCATATCCTTTCCTTCCCTGCCTGTCTAAATGCCCCTGAAACACACTATCATGTCTGCTTCTGTCAACCCCTGGCATCACATTCCAGGCACCTATCACTCTCTGTGTATAAAAATGTGTCTCGCACATCTCCTTTAAACTTTGCCCCCCCTTACTTTAAAGCTTATACCCTCTAGTATTTGACATTTCCACGATGAGGAAAAAGACTCTTAACTTTCTATGCTATCTATGCCTCTCATAATTTTATATACTTCAACAGGTCTCTCCTCAGCCTCTGAAACCCCAGAGAAAACAATCCTACTTTGTCCAACTTCCTCTGTAGCTGGTACTCTCTAATCAGGAGATGTCGTGGTGATGTTCTTCTGCACCATCTCCAAAGCTTCCACATCCTTCCTGTAATGCGGTGACCAGAACAGCACGCAATACCCCAAATGTGGCCTAACCAAAGTTTTATATAGCTACAATGCGACTTCCCAACTTTTTATACTCAATGCCCCGACCAATGAAGGCAAGCATGCTGTTTTGCTGCCTTTACCACCCTATCAACTTGTGTTGCCACTTTCGGGGAGCTATGAACTTGTACCCCATGATCCTTCTGGACATCAGTGTTCCTAAGGGTTCTGCCATTTACCGTATAATTTCCCCTCCCAAATTGCAACACCTCATACCTGTCTGGATTAAACTCCATCTTCCATTTCTCCGCCCATATCTCTAACTGATCTATACCCTGCTGAATCCTTTGACAACTTCGGTATCTGCAAATCCACCAACTTTTGTGTCATCTGCAAATTACTAATCAGCCCATCTACATTTTTGTCCAAATCAGTTACCACAAACAACAAAGGTCCCAGCACGGGACACCATTGACCACAGATCTCCAGTCAGAGAAGCACCCCTCCACCATTATCATCTGTCTTCTGTGGCCAACAAAATATTTAAAACAAATAATCATTGGAGTAAGCAGGGAAGTTAAATTGTAGTCCAGTATTAGCCATTGTCTCAATCCTGGAAAGTCTAGATGTGCACTGATTGTGCCCCAATCTGCAATTATCTCAAATGAAGTTTAATTCCTTTGAATCTTTGTGAATCTTGCTAGTTTATTGTATTATATGCTCCATTCCAATTAGTGCCTGATAGAAGTCCCAGATTTGGTCTTTGTATCACCTAAGGTTGGTGCAGCCGAAATTATTAAGTTTAATTAATGCTCAAGAACCAGAGACTGAGGGACAGAGTGGGCAAGCTCATTAAAATTGTAGATTGGCTGAAAGTCTACTCAAACTTAAATGCACAAAAGAGTTGAGTATAATGCTTCCAAAGCCACCTTTAGCTCAATTATTAACCTAATCACAACTGACTAGAACTATTTCCACATCCAAATACAGTGCTGATAAGCACCTCAAATACCTAAAAATTTAGTTTAGAAAAATTTATAGAGTTGGGCCTTTGGAACAGGAAAATTACAAAACAAGGAAAGTTGCCATTTTTATTCTGTAAACTTTTTGTGAACGAAATGCTTAAGTTGCTCAGTAATGTAAAGTTATGAAAGAAATTGAGGAAGTTTGGTCACAAGTGCCAAACAGTTGTTGGATGTCCGCCATCAGTTGTACTTATTTTCCCAGTGCTCAGTTTTGTCTGCTTCAATTAACTGGATATTAGGAAAGGAGTGCAATGATACTATTAGGGTGAGGAACCAAAGATTACTTGAATGCAAAAATCAAGATGTGAATATCTATGTTTTTCACTAGAAACTTTGAAGTTGGATTGGCATTACTCTATATTTCACTCTTCATAGAATATTCACACACAATTTGTAAAAAAGCAAACATTAATCCTTAAACCAGCAAAATATTTATGGTAGACTGCATGTGTTTTATTGTGACATTTCCATTTTATTTTCGACTCTGGTTATGGCCAACCTAATTAACCCATGCTCTCCACTTGGACATTCTGCATTCCATTTTGATTTTCTGTAAGCTGGCTGGTTGGTTGGTTTTCAATTTATTAGGACTGTGGAGTGACTGGTTCTTTGCCCCATCAGGTCCATGTTGGCTCCCATCAATCCCATTCCCTTCACCATATTTCCCTATACCCCTGCGACTTACTCCCCCCCCCCCCCCCCTTTTGATTTACTTTGCCACTTACCTGAGGTAATTTACAGTCACCTATTAACCTGCCAGCATGTCTTTTGGAGGAAACCCTCATAATCACGGCAGGAACACACAAACTCCAGTCGCTCAGCACGCAAGGTCAGGATCATCCCTGAAACTATGAGGTAATCGTCATAACTGCTGTGCCACCCAAGCCCGTGACCATTATGGCATAACCTGTGCTTTATCATTCAGACTTTTTGGAGCACTCAGTGGTAGGAAGCTGCCTCCTTATCTTATGCCTGATCACTTTACATTGAGGCTTTCAAGTCCAAATAAACTGCTGACATTGACAATGGAGAAATGTTATTAAAATTTGTTTGAAAGGTTTGCTTTCACAATCTTTGTTATTGTTCCCTTGTGCTGTGATGGAAGGTGTAACTGCACGGTTTCCACTTTCAGTACTCCACGCTATCTGCAAGACAAGATCAGAGAGTAGCCTGCAAGGAGGGAGGAAGACAGTGGAATGATGGTTTACAATATTCACGTCGTAGCCACCTACTGAGGAAGCATCATGGCAACTCTTACTGAAGTCTGAAACTAAAATAAAAAAGTGCTGGAAACACTCTGCAGGTCAGACAGCATCTGTGGAAAGAGAAGTTAACATTTCAGGTTGAAGAACCTTCATCAGAATTTACTGAAGGAGGAGCAAAATTTAAGATATAGGTATTTATTTATTAGTCACATGTACATCGAAGCACACAATGAAATGTGTCTTTCTGCATTACTGAGAATGTGCTGGGGGCAGCCCGCAAGTGTAGCCACACTTCCAGCGCCAACATAGCATGCCCACAACTTCCTAACCTGTACATCTTCGGAATGTGGGAGGAAACCGGAGCACCTGGAGGAAACCCACACAAACACGGGGAGAACGTACAAACTCCTTACAGAGAGCAGCTGGAATTGAACCCAGGTCGCTGGTGCTCTAATAGTGTTACGCTAACCGCTACACTACCGTGCCGCTCATTCTGGCTTGATCAAACCACATCCAACCTAAGCCCATCATCTTGTTCATAGCCGACCCGAGTGGGTTTGGGTCAGGTGACCAGGGTTTAGAGAAGAGTCACTATTCGGGCTCAAGGATCCACTTGTATGGCACCTTTCGGTGGTCTTCACTGCAGCCATCGCCCTTATAGCCCCAGCCCCTGGGCTGCTCCTCTCACCTGCCTACCTAGGTCAGGATAGACAGGGAAGTTATTCAAAAAAAATTATCGGTAGGGTTGGGGAGTCAGCGTCTGTCTTTTACCTTTGTGATTTATGTGTGATGATGAGCCATGTGATGTGAAAAAGAAATGAACTGGGTTTACTTTGTGCTTATAGAAAATTTACAGCACAGAATGAGGTATTTGACTCATTATGGCTGCACCAAGTAGTTATCCCTTCTGTTCATGTCCCTCCTCTTCCCTATAGCCCTTTTATCACCTTTTCAAATATTTTTCACATTTTAAAAATGATAAAGTAATCCATTTTCCTTAACTTTCTGATAGGATATTACATTCTAATAATATTCTACAATCAAAACCAATTCTAAACCCTCCTCTCATTGACTTAGAGATGTTAAACTTGTTCTCTCTCATAAATGTCTCATCAGGGAAATAAATTCTCAGCTTGTATTTTCAAAACCCATTCTAAGTGTGGACTCATCACTGGTGTCATTACCTCATTATATTCTCTGATGCAAAGTGCCCCAGTTCACCAGTAGAGTCACAACTAAAGATTACCAGCTTCTCTACCTATGTAAATCTCTGATGTATCATACAACATAGAATGGTACAGTACGGGACAGGCCATTCGGCCCACGATGTTCTGCCAAACAAATTACAGCAATTACTCCAAATTAATCTAATCCCTCTTTCCCACAGATTGACCATATACCTCCCTTCTCTGCATATTCATGTGCCTGCCTAAGAGTCTCTTAAATGCTCCGATGCTATGTCTCTAGCAGTGCATTTCCAGGCCTCCACCACTCTGTGTTTAAAAAAAAAGTTGCCTCACACATCTGCGTTGTACTTTCCACGTCTCACCTTAAATACATGCCCCCTAGTACCAGACATTTCAATCCCAAGGAAAAGATACCAGCTGCCTTATTCATCTATGCTTCACACAGTCTTATAAACTTCTACCAAATTTCCCCTCTGTCTCCACTGCACTAGAGAAACAGCCCCGCTTGTCCAACCTCTCCTCATAGCAGCATCCTGGTAAAGCTCCTCTGCACCCTCTCCAACCCTCCACATCCTTCCTATAATGAGGTGACCAGAATTGAATGCAATACTCTAAATGTAGCCTAATCAAGTTTCATAAAGCTGTAACGTAACTTCCTGGCTCTTGAACTCAGTGCCTCGACTCGTGGAGACGACCATGCCATGTGCCTTCTTTACCACCCTATCAATCTGTGCGGCCACTTTTAGGAAGTCATGCACCCTGGGCCTCAAGATCCCTCTGTTCATCAACTATGTTAAGGATCCTGCCATTAACTGTATACTCTCCCTTTATGTTGGATCTCCCAAAGTGCAGCACCTCACACTTGCCCAGATTAAAGTCCATATGCCATCTTTCCACCCATATCTGCAACTGATCTCGCTGTATCCTTTGGTAACCTTTGATCCAATCCACAATACCACCAATTTTTGTATCATCTGTAAACTTGCTCACCCCACTTTTACCACATTTCATCTAAATCATTATATACCTGACAAACAACAGAGGTCCCAGTACAGATCCCTGCAGAACATCACTAGTCACAGACCTCCATCCAGAATAAGACCCTACCCTCTTCGATCCAATTTTCGATCCAGTCAGCCAAGTCACTGCGGATCCCATGCATCCTAATCTTCTGGATGAGCTTCCAAGAAAGACCTTGTTGAATGCCTTACTAAAATCCGTGTCATATTCATGAAATTGCAATCTTTCCTAAGTGGAGCATCTAGAGTAAACAAAAAGGTTCTAATAAATAATCCGTATAGTGTTATCTTGTGCCCAATGCCTCAGTTTATAAAACTAGGATTCAAGAAGTTTTGAATTGACTTTCTCTATATCCAACCACTCCCCCCCTCCACTTTTACCCACCTGAATTACTCAAATTTCTTAACTTTAAACTCCTCCACTCTTCAAAGGTTTGTTGCTTGCTCTGTATTGTTATTTTTCCTCAAGTAATCACTGTGCATTCTTTACATTATTTTATAAAAGAATTCTTAAGTATCCACGTGCACAATACCAGTTTTTCTTAATCAGAGACTATGTTTATTTCTTCCCTCAAGGAAATATGGATATTGGTGGAAAATATGTTACTGACCACCTATCATTCCAAAGCCAAATATATATCTGTTTTCAAAAAAAGTATAGCCATCATAATGTTGGAAATACAACTGCCAGTAAATGGTACAGACAGTGGCACATAAGTTCCACAAACAGAATGTGATGACTGGATAATTTTGATTTTTATTGAGGAATAAGTATTGATCGAGAAACCACTCTGCTTTCAAGTGGTGCCAATCAGATTTTTTTTTATCTGTTTGAGAAAGAAGATGGCCTTGTTTCTTCTTCTTATCTGAAAATGACGATTCTAACAGTGCAGCACGGTTAAACGCAAGCTCCAGTGAGAGCCAGCCGAGATCTTTACATTCAAGTGGCTGCAGTAGGTCTGAACCCACAGGAAGGAAAGGTCTCTTGAATAGATTTTTTCCCTATAGCCATTTGTCAATCTGATCTATAAATTAGACCTCTGAATTACACCAGGAGCTACTCTTTATATGATGTGCTCTTTAATGTAATGAGGTAAGTAACTAACTATCGGGCAGGGGTCTCTAGAGGTCGATTAGCTGTGTTTTGATAAACCAGGTGGACGTCTAGGCCACAGGCAGTTAGTTGCTTCAGCCTCACTGTCATGCAATTGGAGTCACAAATAGATAAGCCCAGACAAGGAGAGCAGGTTTTCACAAGAAAACAGGAGCAGGAGTAGGCAACCAAGTCCCTCAGGCCTGCCCCACCATACAATATGATCGTGGCTGATCTATGCCAGCCTCGATTCCTCTTCTGTGCTAGCTCCCCATAACCTCAATCTTTCAAATATTTATTTATCTCCATCTTAAATACATTTGATGACATGGCCTTCACCACCCTCAAGGGCAGAGAATTCCAGAGATTCACTAAGCTCTGAGTGAACAAATTTCTGCACACCTCAGTTTTAAATGACTGGCTCCCTATTTTGCAACTTTGTCCCATTGTTTGTGACTCTCCCACATGAAAACCTCTCAACATCTACCCTGCCAAGCTCCCCTAGAATCTCGCATGCTTGAATAAGGTAACCCTTCATTCTTCCATTTTAGATGTTTGTAGCATAACTGACTGTTCTGTGATCACAAATACAATAATAGTTTTTACATTTTGAACATAATGTCAAACAGCAATGATAGGAAGTGAAATTCTATTTGGCTTATTGGTCCACTGGATCCTCACTTAAATTGCTCAATGCTGTTGACTGTCATCGCTGGCTCCCTCACTTACTTCTGACAAAGGCTCAAGATTTTTCAAAGGGGAGAAGGTTTGGATCATCAATAGCCTTTACACATGGTCATATATACTCCA
Organism: Pristis pectinata; assembly: GCF_009764475.1. Classification (NCBI taxonomy): domain Eukaryota; kingdom Metazoa; phylum Chordata; class Chondrichthyes; order Rhinopristiformes; family Pristidae; genus Pristis; species Pristis pectinata. The sequence goes on from NC_067408.1 coordinate 13,629,789, forward strand.
TTTGATAATCTCACAAACTACATTAAGCTATAAAAGCTTTAATAAACATGTAAAAACAAAACTATTGCCAAAGGCTTAATAAGGTTATAGACTGACACGGGAGAAATTTATCTTGAGGAATAAGGAAATAGTAGAGAAATTATAACAAATATATCTTCAGGGACAAAGGCACAAAATCCTGGAAATAGTGGAGGGCAATATTCTTCCGTGAATGAGGAGCTGAAAGAAAATAACATTAGTTTAGAAAGAACAGTTTGGAGGAATTAATAGTATTGAAAGCCTACAAATCCCCAGGACCTAATAATCTGCATGCCAAGGTTTTCAAATAGGTGGCAGTGAAGATAGGGGATGGGCAGGTTGTCATCTTCCAAAGTCCATTCATTCTGGAATGGTTCCCACAGGTTGGAAGGTAGTAAATGTAACTCCCGTGGTTTAAGAGAAAAATTGGTGACCTACAGACCAGTTAGTTTGACAGCCACAACAGGGAAAAATGCTGGAATATTATTAAGAAAGTGATCGCAATGGATTTAGGAAATTTGGATTGGGCAGAGTCAACATGGATCCATGAAAGGGAAATTATATTTAACAAATCTGAAACAGTTTGGGATTGTAACCAACAGAATAGATATGGATGAACAAGCCAAAATAGTGGACTTGCACTTTAAGAAGTACTTCCATAAGGTGCCACGAGAAATAATTAAGCAAAATTAGAAGAAAGTATATTGAAGGCATTAACCTGGCATGGGATGAGGATTGATTAAAGATTGGTGCTCTAGGACTGAGGAGAAGTTTCTTAACTCAAAGACTTGATGGGCATGTGAGAGAGAATGGGTTACAGAGAAATAAGGTGGTATAAATGGAATTGACAGGGTCCTATATTGCCAGCATGAACCTGATCATCATGAGTAAGTCTTCAGAGTGTTATTTCCCTCAACGTGTTTCCAACAATAAAATGGGTTGTTATTTAAATGGAGAAAGTTGGAGCACAAAATAATTTGGGGGAACATGAAAGACGGAATGCTAGCAGGTAATTGGGAACCTAATGGAATACAGACTTTTAATTTAAGGTGGTTGAGGTAATGAAAGTAGGGAAGTGTTACTGCAGCTGTACAAAGCACTTGTGAGACCACATCTGGAGTGCTGTGTACAATTTTGGTACCCTTAAAATGTAATATCATTGGAGGAAGTTCATGGAAGGTTCACTAGGATAATCCCAGATATGGAAGGATTGTCCTATGATGCAGGGTTGGCAGGCTTGGAAAATGATTTTATTGAAGCATTTAAGGTTCTTATGGAGCTGGACAGGGTAAATGCTGGGATGATGTTTCCCCTCAATGGGAGAGTCTGGGATCAGAGGGCATGGTATCAGTATAATGGACACTCAATTAAGATGAGGAGCAGAGTTGAGAGTCTTTAAATTCCTTGCCCATAAATATATGCAAAGCTGAGAGATTTTTAATCAGCAAGGGAATCAAGGGTTATGGGGAAAAGGCAGGAAAGTTAACTTGAGGAAAGTTGGATTCTGCAAAATCATTGAACGATGAGGCCAAGTGGCCTTCTGCTGTTCCTATCTCATGTGGTCTTACAGAAAGGTGGAAGATTCCCATTAACTAACAGCAGAGGGCACTATTACCAGCACATAGTATCGCAAAGATTCTGGGCACGACTTCTTAGATAGTGTCTTTAAAGCACAAACTATTCCCATGTACCCATGTGTTATCAATAAAGATTTGACACACATGCACATAAGGAGATATTAGGACATGTGACCATAGACTTGCTCAAAGATGTGGATTTTAAACATCTTAACGGAAATATCAAAGAGGCTTTGGGAAGAAATTCCAAATCTCAGGACCTTGGAAGCTAAAGACATGCTGCCAATGATGGAAGTGATAACATTTTATCGAGAAGATGGAATTGGAGGAGATCTCCTAGATATCTCAAGAGGTTGAAAGATATTACTGAGATAGGGAGGCCCTAGGATTTGAAAGTATATATAATAAAACTCCAAAAATCCTCCAATTGTTTGGAATCCTGATTGTTCAGCATCTGCCTCATTCATTAGTCCAGAGTGTGAGCTGATGGTCCAGGTTGCACTGGACCCCAGTGTCCAAACTGTGGGCTGGGTGTGCAGTAGAAACACCTTGGGTCAGGAAACATGGGTAGGTTTTGTAGACAGATACAGGGTCCAAATCATTAGTATATTTCTTGTGTCTTTCAAATTCACGGGGTTCACTGAAAATTTTATTATAATACTGTGGAATATGTTCTAAAAAGTGACTAAAGTGTAATTAGGCATTAATAGGAGTAATTGTCCAAAACTCTGCTAATCCAGCACCACCAAAGTCTTGCGTTGGATTATTGGAGTTTAACTGTAAGAGTGATGGGTGTTTTTTTTTTTACATCATTTAATAGTGTTTAATGTCCGTACCTAAATGCCTTTTGAAGGCAGTTACTGGCAGTCTTCATGATCCATAGCAGTCCTGCTATTGAAAGTGCTTCCACAGTTTTATCAGGTCACAAGTTCCAAGAGATTGATCAGTGGCAAAGAAGAAATAGTGATAGATTTCCAAGTCAGGATAGTTTATGGTTTGGAGGGAAATCTACGTAGAGTGCATTACAGGCATCTACTGCCCTTGCCTAGGTGGTCTGGGAAATGCAATGATGAGTTGCCGTTTTTGGAATAGTGCACGTTCCAGTAATGGAAGGAGTGAGTATTGAGTGGCGGACACCAACCAAACTGTTTTGCACAGAAGATGTCAGAGTTCTTTGAACGTTGCTAGAGCTATATTTAGCAGGAAAGCAGAAAATGTTCAATTACAGTTCTTACATAAAATTTGTAGATAGTGAATTGGGTCTGGGGAAGCAAGTATTCATTGCAAGATACATAGCATCTGACCTGCTCTTGCAGCCACAAATATTTCATGATTAGTCCAATTAAGGCAATGCCCAAATGTTGTTGGTGTGGAATTCAGGAAAGGTAATCCCACTCATTTTTATGGGGTAATGATTAGACTCACTAATGTAGGAGATGGTGAAGCATAAATATTATCTATCTCTTATAAGTCCAAGCCTGTGCGATGCCCAGGTCTTGCTGCATGCAGGCATAGGCAGCTTTATTAGGAACTGTGAATGGAATTGATCACTGCAAACCTCCCCACTTCTTCCATTATGATGGAAGGATGGATATTGGTAAGCAGCTGAAGGTGTTTGGAGCCAGAACTGAGAAGGTCCCTTGGTGATGTCCTAGTACAGACTCTTAACAGCCCCCACCATCTTCCTTTGTGCAAGGTATGACTCCAAACATCAGAGTGTTTTCCCTTTGATTCAAATTGACTTTAGTTTTACCAGGACTTCTTGATGCCACACTCAAAGGCTGGCTTGATATCAAGGGCAGCCATTCTCACCTCATGTTTTGAATTCCAATCTTTTGTGTCTCAGTATCTTTCTTATTCTCTAAGATGCTGAAAATGGTTGGTAAAATAAACCATCAGTAAACGGCGTCATTTTGCATCCTTACAGTTGTTTCTTCCAGTAGGCTCCTCCTGGAACTTTGTCAAGAAAGACTGTTGCAAAGCTAAAAGCAAACAGTGGTGGGGAACAATCCTGAAGGGGTAACATCATTAAAGGAACAGTTATTGTCCATGCACCACATTTGTTACATTCCTCCTTCAACGTCATGGCGTGGTACAGCAACTGCTCTGCCCAGGACCGCAAGAAACTGCAGAGACTTGTGGACACAGCCCAGCGCATCACGGACACCAGCCTCCCCTCCTTGGACTCTGTCTTTACCTGTCGCTCTCTTGGTGAAGCAGCCAGCATAATCAAAGACCCTACCCACCTGGGTCATTCTCTCTTCTCTCCTCTTCCATCAGGTAGAAGATACAGGAGCCTGAGGGCATGTACCACCAGACTTAAGGACAGCTTCTACCCCACTGTGATAAGACTATTGAACAGTTCCCTTATTCAATGAGATGGACTATGACCTCACGATCTATCTTGTGACCTTGCACCTTATTGCACTGCACTTTCTCTGTAGCTGTGACACTTTACTCTTTACTCTTATTGTTTTTACCTGTACTACATCAATGCACTCTGTACTAACCCAATGCAACTGCAATGTGTAATGAATTGACATGTACAATCGATATGCAAGACAAGTTTTTCACTGTACCTCGGTAGAAGTGACAATAATAAACCAATACCAACCAATACCAAAAAAGGAGGAAAAAAAACATCCAAATAGCTGCCCAGTTTCTGTGTGCTCCACCTTGGCATGAAGTACTTGAGATACATGGGCTAATCAACTACTCCTCCCTCCTTGTGGGGTTTGTGGTACACACTAGAATATCTCTGCATCTGCTTCTATCAAGCAAGCCTCTTCTGCATCCTTCCTGAACTGTTCCTCCTATATGCCCTCATGATATTTGATTTGGGGATCTGATTGTGTCAAGTCACTGCTGCTTTCTGCCATGTCAGGTCTTGGTCTGGTATCGTCACAAGGTTGTCTGCTGTGAACTGTAGCCCTTCATCTGTGGTCATTATCTCTGGTAAACTGTCCATTGAACATACGAAATCTGAAGATGAAGGGTGTTTTCTAAGAGATTTTTTTCCCAGAAATCTGAAAAATAGTCAAGTGTCATCAGATACATTTTCCCAGCTGGCTGAATCAGATCTGACCCAATTTTGGCCATCCTTCCTGAGTTGTGTTGACATTTGATTGGGGGTCTGGATTGTGTCGAGTCACCACTGACTTCTGCCATATCTGGTCATGGTCTGATGTGGTCTTCCTCTACACACCATCTCCAATTCTTGGTTATAGCATGCGTTAGTCATCTCTGCTGAGGTCATGTGGCTGTCTTCTTTTGACCACCTAATTTATCTGGAACTTGATGGGAGTGAATAATGAGATCATGGTTGCTCTTTTATCTCAGCATCACTCTCTGCACTAACCACATAGAAAGAGTAATAGAGACATCAGCACAGAAACAGGCCCATTAACCCACTGAATCCATGCCAACCATCAACAGCCATTTACACTAATCCCATTTGTCATTTTATGCTGCTTGCTCTATCCCCATATTTACCTTGTGTCTCGTGAACTAGCTCACCAGGATTCCTCTGTACATGAATATATGTACCCTCTATTTTCATTGTCTAAAAATTATTTTGCTTTTTAATTTGTTCTTCTAAAGTGCATTATCTCCTATTTTCGTATGCCTTGTTCCCACATCGTACTTCTCTGCTAGCTTCTTACTCTCTTAACTTGTCTATCATGTTATCCTCCTTGTCGTATCCTCCTTACATCCCCAACCAGCTTTGCATCATTGCCAAATTTAGATACATCTGAGTTTCCATCCAATTCAAGTGATGAATAACTGAGGATCCAGAACAGATCACTGTGGCATACAGTTAATCCGAAAATTGCCCATTTATACCAGTTTCCTGTTTTGTGAAATAGCTGATATTTTATCCATCCTGATATGTTATCCTCAATGCAAGGTAGGGTAGATAGTAAAACTATTTTGCCCATGGTGGGGTGTCATGAGGGCATAGGTTTAAGGTGAGAGGTAAGGGATTTCTTTCACAGAGGATGGTTAGAATATGCTGCCTGAAGGGGTGATGGGAGGCAGACACTCCCACAACTTTTAAGCATCTAGATACACACTTGAATCACCAAGACATAGAAAGTTACAGACCTAATGCAGTAACTAGGATTGGTATAGATAGATACAATAGGTAGCATAGACATGATAGGCTCAAGGGCCTGTTTCTGTGTTGTATGACTTTAATTCTTTGAGCCATTTTGTAACAACCTTATATCAGGTACTCCTGAAAATCCAGGTTTTCATACCTACTAGTTTCCCCTTAACTACTTGGTATTGGTATTGCTATTGGTATTGGTTTATTATTATCACTTGTACCGAGGTACAGTGAAAAGCTTGTCTTACAAACTGATCGTACAGGTCAATTCATTACACAATGCAGTTACATTGAGTTAGTACAGAGTGCATTGATGTAGTACAGGTAAAAGCAATAACAGTACAGAGTAAAATGTCACAGCTACAGAGAAAGTGCAGTGCAATAAGGTGCAAGGTCACAACAAGGTAGATCGTGAGGTCATAGTTCATCTCATTGTATAAGGGAACTGTTCAATAGTCTTATCACAGTGGGGTAGAAGCTGTCCTTAAGTCTGGTGGTACGTGCCCTCAGGCACCTGTATCTTCTACACGATGGAAGAGGAGAGAAGAGAGAATGACCCGGGTGGGTAGGGTCTTTGATTATGCTGGCTGCTTCACCAAGACAACGAGAGGTAAAGACAGAGTCCAAGGAGGGGAGGCTGGTGTCCATAATGCGCTGGGCTGTGTCCGCAAGTCTCTGCAGTTTCTTGCGGTCCCAGGCAGAGCAGTTGCCATACCCAGCCGTGATACATCCAGATAGGATGCTTTCTATGGTGCATCAGTAAAAGTTGGTGAGAGTCAAAGGGGACAAACCAAATTTCTTTAGCCTCCTGAGGAAGTAGAGGCACTGGCGAGCTTTCTTGGCCGTGGCTTTTACGTGATTTGACCAGGACAGGCTGTTGGTGATGTTCATCCCAGGAACTTGAAGCTCTCAACCCTCTCGACCTCAGCACCACTGACGTAGACAGGTGCATGAACACCGCCCCTTTCCTAAAGTCAATGACCAGCTCTTTTGTTGACATTGAGGGAAAGGTTGTTGTCATGACACCATTCCACTAAGCTCTCTATCCCCTCCCTGTACTCTGACTCATCGCTGTTTGAGATATGGCCTACAACGGTGGTATCATCTGCAAACTTGTAGATGGAGTTAGAGCAGAATCTGGCCACACAGTCATAAATGTATAGGGAGTAGAGTAGAGGGCTGAGGACTCAGCCTTGTGGGGCACCAATGTTGAGAATAATCGTGCTGGAGGGATTGCTGCCTATCCTCATTGATTGCGGTACTTAAGTTTCTCCTTAACTGCTTTAATACTTGAAAAAACCACCAGACTTGTCAAATATGACTTCCACTTCATAAAATCAGTTGCCATTGCCTAATCATATTGTCATTTTCTAAGTGTCCTCTAATGTACATAATGATGAATTCCAGCATTTTCTGACTACAGATGTCAGGCTAACTGGTCTACAGTTTTCTATGTTTCTTCTCTCCCTCCATTCTCGAGTAGCAATGTTATATTTGCTGTCTTTCAGTCTGCTGGGATTATTCCAAGAATTAGGGGATTTTTGGAAGATCATCACTTATGCTTCCCCTGCAGCTATCTCAAAGCCTGGGACTTGGTCTGCCAGGTCCAAGTGATTCCCCCAGCAACATTTCCATTGATTTCTCCAGTACTTTCCCTTCAGTGATATTTTGGGCAGTGCAGTGGCACATCTAGTAAAGCTGCCTCATGGGTCATACAACCCAGGTTCAATCCTGACTTCTGGTGTCGTATATGTTAAGTTTGCACATTCTCCCTGCGACCACATGGATTTCCTCTGGGTGCTCCAGTTCCTCCCACATCCCAAAGACTTGCAAGTTGATTGGTTAATTTAGCATAGAATAGGATGAGGCCCTTCAGCCCACTGAGTCTGTGCCAATTGAAACTAATCCCATCGGCCTGCAGATGGTCTATGTCTCTCCGTTCTCTGCCTGTCCATGTGACTGTATAAATTCTTCTTAAACATTGCTATCCTATCTGCTTACACCACTTCCCCTGCCAGCACATTCCAGGCTCCTACCACTCTGTGTGTATAAAAAAATCTCCTTTAATCTTTTCCCTTCTCACCTTAAAGCTATGCCATCTTGTATTTGACATTTCCACTGTGGAAAAGACTCTATCTACCCTATCTATATACTTCTATCAGTTCACCCCTGTATGGGGAGGAGTTGTGGCAAGTGAGGGGAGAATAAAATGGGATTAGTGTAGATGGATGGTTGATTGTCAGAGCAGACTCAGCAAACAACATACAGGTGAGAAATAGGTTGGGGATGGGGAGGTTAAAGATAGATTTCTTGAGGACCTCAGTGGGGCTGGTAGAGGTGAGGAAAGAGAAACCTCTTCTGGTGATTCTTTGGATGAATAAGAATTGAACTGAGCAAGTGCAATCCCAACCAGTTGGATCTTGGTGGAGTACTATTGGAGGGTGATGGGATTCTTCAACTGTGCAAAAATCTGCAGACGGGTCGATAAGGACAAAGAGAGCCAAAGTACCATTGTCATAATTACGGAGGAAGTCATAGCTATTTTGGGATCAAAATCCTCACTGAAAGCATTAGAAAGGTGGGAAAGATATTGTGAACCTATGAACATTCAAGTACTTCGGAGAGAGGTGGTAGAATGGGCAATTGTTTGCAGGAACAGTGGGGTAAACATTTATCCAGTGGCAGATTTGTGCCACTTACATTTTTTTTCTCATTCTGGGTGTAATCTTGTTAAAGATATTTTAGAGTCTAAGACATTCTTGTAGATTGAGTTCAGCATCATAAATAAACCAGCATCTATTTGCAGATAAGTAAAGGAATATCATTTTTGACAAAAATACAAGTACATTTTCTGCTTCATTATCATCCTGCAATATGTACAAGAGGCTCTTAGAGGGCACATTTCAGAAATAATAAAATTTATGATCAGTTGAGCTTATTATTGTATATTTAGATTATGGCATGTTAGAGATGAGGTAATTTACCCAGCAATCTTAAATTTCTGGTCAAGGACATTCCTTAGACTCTTGGTTTATAATGTGCTCCATATGAACATTGTAAAATCCAACTGCATAAAGCCTTTGAAACTGACAAAACAACTGAGTTGTACAGCAGAGAAAGGATCCCTTCAGACCACCAAGTCCTTGCCAACCTTTTTAACCCATCTACACTAATCCCAATTGCCCACATTAGGACCACATCTTAACTATCAGTCAGAGCGTGCAAAGTTGCCATAAAGTTACAGTAGCGTTGTAGCTAGCAGAGTGGCATATTGACACAGTGTTAGTACTGCTGCTGCACATCTCCAGGGATACAGATTGGATCCCGACATCTGGTGCTGCCTGTGTGGAGTTTGAGTGTTCTCTCTGTGACCCTGTGGGATTCCTGAAGCCTCCAGTTTCCTCCCACGTCCCAAAGACATTCAGGTAGATTAATTGGCTGTGGTAGATCACCCCTCAGTGTAGGTTAGTGGTAAAACAGTCAAAGGGGAAATCAAAGGGCATGTGCAAAAGAATGAGTTACAGTGAAACAAGGAAAAGTGGAATGGGATTGATCCCCAGGAACCAACATAGACATGGTGGGCTGAATGGTCTCCTGCTGTCTCATAATTTACTGGTCTTATATCCAGAAACTTGAGCCATTGATTCAGAGTTTAAATCCTACCATGGCAGCTGGGGAATTTACATTCAAATAACTAAATAAAACAAGAATTTTTTAAAGTTATAATTATAAAATGGTAGTCAAATAAATATTGGATTTTCATAGTCATTTGGATCACATACTGGATGGAAGTCGACCAGCCTTACCTAGTCTGGCCTCCACATGACTCCAGCGTCACCAATATGGTTGATGTTGAACTGCCCTCTGCATGGCAAAGCAATTGAGAGTCAATTAGTGTTAAACAACTAATGGTTGCTTTGTCAGGGAGTTCACCATAGTGTAGCGGTTAGTGTAACGCTTTACAGCGCCTGCGACCCGGGTTCAATTCCGGCCACTGGCTGTAAGAAGTTTGTACGTTCTCCCCGTGTCTGTGTGGGTTTCCTCCAGGTGCTCCGGTTTCCTCCCACATTCCAAAGATGTACGGGTTAGGAAGTTGTGGGCATGCTATGTTGGTACCGGAAGCGTAGCAACACTTGCAAGCTGCCCCCAGAACACTCTACACAAAAGATGCATTTCACTGTGTGTTTCGATGTACATGTGACTAATAAAGATATCTTATAAAATTATACAAATAAAAAAAAGAGATGATCTTTCATGACTTCAGTAAGGAATGATACACCACATAATATGAGAGGCTTGAGATAAAACAGTCCCTCTGCTTGTCTAACTTCATCACTTTATAACTGGATTAAGTTAACAACCTTAGTTTCATTGTCATCTTATGATACTGAGGTTACTGATATGACTCCTTTCACAACAAACAATCTGCTGGAGGAACTCAATGGGTCGAGTAGCGTCTGTGGGGTGATGGGTGGGGGGTGACGTTTCAGGTCAAGATGCCTGATGCAGGGTCTCGACCTGAAACATGGACAATTTCTCCCCCCACCCCCCACAGATGCTGCTCAACCTGCTGAGTTCCTCCAGAAAATTGTTTGTTGCTCTAGATTCCAGCATCTGCAGTCTCTTGTGTCTTTCACTCCTTTTGTGGTTGTGCTTGAGATGACCTAACGCAATACAAGGATGTGATGAGTAGAGTGTAGATAAAAGGGAACTAGTGAATGAAGAATTTTTAGATTTTCAGAAGGCTTTTGTAAAGGTCCCACACAGATCAACAAGATTAGAACACATGGAAATGGGGGGTAAAATACTAGCATGGATTCAAAAGTGGTTAACAGACAGAAGGGAAAGTGTGAGTAAACAGTTCATGTTTGAATAAACCTTCTTTCTAAGGGAGACGGAAAGCAGGAAACAACAGATCTGTTAACTTGAAGTCTGTCATGGGTAAATGTTGGAGTCTATTATTAAACACGTTATGACAAGTTGATTAGAAAAATTCTAAGTAATCAGCCAATCAACAAGGGGAAATCATGTTTGACCAGTTAAGAATCTGCTGCAGGAACTCAGCGGGTCAAGCAGCATCCGTGGGCGGAAAGGAAATGTCGACATTTCGGGTTGAAACCGTGCACCGGGACAGACCAATTTACTGGTGTTCCTTGAAGTAGTAAAGATGCTATGGATAAGGGAAACCAGTGGATGTACTATGCTTAAATTTCTAGAAGGCATTTGACAAGGTTCCTTGTTAGTGGATAAAAGCTCGTGGTGGAGGAGGTAATATTGGTGTGAATAGAAGTGGTTGGCTGACAGGAGACAGTGAGCAAGCATGAATGGGATGTTTTTCAGGTTGGCTGGATGTGGTGAGTTGGTGCTATAGGATCAGCTCTAGGGCTTCAACATACAGTTTCTGTAACTGATTTGGATGAAGGCACCAAGTTTGCTGCTGACACAAAGACAGGAAACTGTGTTGTAAAGAGGACATAAGGAAGCTACAAAGGGATTATTGACAGATTAAATGAATGGGCAAAGACCTGGCAAATGGTGTATAATGTAGAAAGTCATGAATGTGGATTCTGGCAAAAGCAATTTTAAAAAAAGCATTATCTCTCTACTTTATATTTAGTTCCCCAAACCAAATGCTGAAGTTAAAGCTGATCCATGCAGATTAAAAAAAAACATGTTAAAGGACTGTAGAACTCTGAGATGCAGACGAATCTGTGTATCTTAGTGCATGATTTACAGAAGTTTTGTATGCAAGACAGCAAATAATTAGGAAAGGTAATGGGATGTTATTGTTTGGGGAACTGGGGAGGTCATGTTATAACTGTACAGTGCTGCCTATTTCTCACCCCACAAATCAACATTTCATCTTTGTCAACCACACAATAAAGTCCCAATCCATTTCCTATTTGCTCTTGCATCACACCTTGCTGATTCAATATTGTTATCAAGGGATAATCTGATGTGTCACTTGCATCTTTGTTCCTGCCCAGAGTCTTCTATTTGGAAGTAGAGTGGCACAACCAATGGAGCTGCTAGCTCACAGCTCCTGCGACCCAGGTTCGATCCTGACTTCTGATGCTCTCTGTATGGAATTTGTACGTTCTCTGTGCTCCAGTTTCCTCCGACATCCCAAAGACGTGTTGGTTCATAGGGTTAATTAGCTACTATAAATTGCCTCTAGTGTAGGTGGGTGTTGGAATCTGGGGGGAGTTGATTGGAATGTGGGGAGGATAGCTTACACGGAAAATTAGCGTGCAAATTGATCTGTGAGTCAGCATAGGCCCTATGCACTGAAATGGCCTTTTTCTTTATTGTATGGAAATATGGAATAACCCCATATTTTGACATTTATGTATTAATGTTTAGCCCCATTTCAGTTAGCTTGGGAAGGACGTGCTTTGGCTATTGCTGTTGTGGTATACAGAACATGATACACTGAACATGTGTATTAGGCTTGGATGTGCAGAGTAGATTCAGTGGAATACATTAGTGTCAGCTTCAGCTTCTGTAGGACAAATTTGCTTTGGAGATAGTCCTTATAGTCCAGGTGAAAATCATGACTAACCATGGCAAAATAAGAAAGCTTCTTTCAAGAGCCAAAAACAAAGAACAAGGAGTTGAAGACACTTGATGTGTGAAATATAATACACTGAATATAAAGAACAAATGAAAGAAATTGAAGAACATGAGCAGAGAATTGAATACTCATGTCAGAAAGATGTGATGTGTAAAAAATGTGGGAGAAGTATCTTCCCTTAGTAAAATGATGCAGTTAAAGCTCAAAGATTCTGTGGAGAAAGCTAATTTTTTTTAAAACTACAAAGAATGTTGACAAATGATTTTCACAGTTTGCATTGCTACATAACCTTATCTACAAATGGCTCTGTGGAGATGGTTTATATGCATAAACTTAAATCGCAATGACTGACATATTCAAGAACTTATTCAAGACTGTAGTCCCACTGATACAGTATCTTTAATGAAAATGAAACACTAATTCAAATGCACACCAGATAAGGACCAAGCTGCAGTTGTCAAAAAACCAAAAGGTCAGTGGCCACCTCTTGTTTTCACAAGCATGACTGGAACCAAAAGACACCATTTATTATTCATCAGCACGTTCAAAGAGGTTTACCCACACCAGTCACTTACCAGTTAGCTATGCAGCAAAGCAGAAGGCCAGAATGATATCAATGATCTTTACTTCACTGGTTCAGCAACTTATCACCACATGCACTTCCAGAAAGGAAAGATTCTATTGCTCATGGATAGTTGCTCAGTTTATCCTAGTATGCCTAGTTATCCCAAAAGCCACATGATGGGCTTTTCCATCCAGTTCACCCTCACCGGTGAGGCAGAGAAGGAATGGCAGGGTGAAGGAACCGTGGGTGACGAGAGAGGTGGAACGACTTGTCAGGGAGAAGAAGGTGGCATACGTGAGGTATAAGCAGCAAGGTTCAGACAGGGCCCGTGAGGAATATAGGGTAGCGAGGAAGGAACTTAAGAAAGGGCTGAGGAGAGCTAGAAGGGGACATGAAAAGGCTTTGGCTAGTAGGGTTAAGGAAAATCCCAAGGCCTTTTTCAAGTACGTGAAGGGTAGGAGGATGGCTAGGGTAAAGGTAGGTCCGATTAAGGACAAAGGTGGGGAGAATTTGCCTGGAGGGCCGGCAGAAGTGGGAGAAGTTCTGAATGAGTACTTCTCTTCGGTATTCACCAGGGAGAGGGGGTCTCTTGATGATGCGGAAGGGAGTGCTGGTAGGGGTAATGTTCTCGAGGTTGTAGATATCAAGAGAGAGGATGTGATTGAAGTTGTTAAATAATATTAAGACAGATAAATCTCCGGGGCCTGACAGGATTTTCCCCAGGCTGCTTCGAGAGGCTAGGGAGGAGATTGTTGAACTGCTGGTAAGGATCTTTGAGTCCTCGTTGTCCACGGGGATGGTGCCAGAGGAATTGGAGGGTTGCGAATGTTGTCCCCTTGTTCAAAAAAGGTAATAGGGATAGGCCAGGGAATTATACGACCCGTGAGTCTCACGTCTGTGGTGGGTAAGCTGTTAGAAAGGATTCTAAGGGATAGGATTTATGAACACCTAGAGAATCATGGACTGATTAGGGACAGCCAGCATGGCTTTGTGAAGGGAAGATCTTGCCTCACAAGCCTGATAGAGTTCTTTGAGGAGGTGACCAGAAGATTGATGAGGGCAGTGCGGTGGATGTGGTTTACAATGGATTTTAGTAAGGCAGTTTGATAAGGTTCCTCATGATAGGCTTCTTCAGAAGGTCAGAGGCCAAGGGATCCAAGGAAGCTTGGTTGTGTGGATTAGGAATTGGCTTGCATGTAGAACGCAGAGGGTTGTGGTGGAAGGAGTGCCCTCGGATTGTAAGGCAGTGACTAGTGGTGTCCAGCAGGGATCGGTTCTGGGACTTCTTACTTTTGTGATATTTATAGATGACTTAGATGAGGGGGTGGAGGGCTGGGTTAGTAAGTTGCAGACGACACTAAGATAGGCAGGGTTGTGGATGAGTGTGGAGGGCTGTCAGAACTTACAGAGGGATATTGATAGGATGCAGAGCTGGGCTGACAAGTGGCAGATGGAGTTCAATCCGGAGAAGTGTGAGGTGGTACACTTTGGAAGGACAAACTCCAGGACAGAGTACAGGGTAAATGGCAAGCGTACTTGGCAGTGTGGAGGAGCAGAGGGATCTGGGGTTCATATTCACAGTCATTGAAAGTTGCCTCACAGGTGGAAAGAACAGTTAAGAAGGCCAATGGGATGTTGGCTTTCATAAATGCGCGGGATTGAGTTTAAGAGGCCGCGAGGTGATGATGTAGCTTTACAAAACTCTATTAGGCCACACTTAGAGTACTGTGTTCAGTTCTGGTCGCCTCATTATAGGAAGGATGTGGAGGCCGTTGGAGAGGGTGCAGAGGAGATTTACCAGGATGCTGCCTGGATTAGAGTGTATTGAATATGAGGAGAGGCTTAAGGTACTAGGGCTTTATTCACTGGAAAGGAGGAGATGAGAGGAGACATGATAGAGGTATATAAAATACTGAGAGGAATAGATAGAGTAGACAGTCAGTGCCACCTTCCCAGGGCACCCAATGCTCAAGACGAGAGGCCATGGCTTTAAGGTTATGGGTGGGAGGTTCAGGGGAGATGTTCAGGGGGAGGTTTTTCACCCGAGGGTGGTTGGTGCATGGAATGCACTGCCTGGGGTGATTGGTGGAGGCAGATACATTGACAGGTTCAAGAGCTTGTTGGATAGGCATATGGAGGAGGGTGGGATGAGGGGATATGCGGGAGGAAGGGTTAGGTAGTGTGAGGGGTGTTTGATGGACAGCACAACATGGTGGGCCGAAGGGCCTGTTTTTGTGCTGGTATGGTTCTATGGTTCTATGGTTCTATTACTCAGCCAATAGACCAAGGTATAATTACAAATTCAATATGTTTTTAAACCACAATATACTTGCCCATAAAACAATTGCCTTCCTAAAATGTCTGGTGAAAACGTTGATGTCGACTTGCTTCAAGCGGTGGACATACTAATGAAAGCCTGGAACATGGAAAAGCAGGAAACAATGCAGAATTGCTCGATGCAAGCACTTTTGTTTGAAGCAAATGGTAACAATCTCAATGGATATTCAGTGTGACATCATGGAAGAAGATGTCGACACTAGAATCTTTGTCTGCCACACTATCACTGACGATGCTGAACCTCATGGATGAGGACAGCACTGCAGAAGGAGTTACAAATGCAGCAGCAGAGGAGAAAGCAGAGAAGGATGAGATGCCACATGCCAAGCAGCCACATGTTACCACACACAGGGCCTTCAATATATTAAACTCATGCAACTATTATAAAAACGAAGAAGCATTCAAGTTACAGTCTTGCAGGGAAGAAACAATTTTCAAGAATGAAACAACTATAATTGAAACCTTCTTCAAACCTTATGATTAATACCTATGGATACCGAGATTTTAGTCTTTGAAATGTTTGGTTTTGAAATGTTTCAATAGTTTATGTGCATACTGTCTGGAAGGGAATGACACTGCTGATATTGGGGCCATTAATAATTACAATAAAAATGAACGTTACAATTCTCAATACGTTTTGTGTTTGTTTGAAAACTGGCAAGCAGTGGATGCAACAGACATCATAATCCTTGAAGAACTAACAATATGACCATTATCACTCAGCGCGTGATGGTCTGCAACCACCGTGAATTTAGTAATTCCAAAACCATGTTAGGTTCACAATGTTTACGTTGGCCCAGAAGTGTCAACTAAACAGCTCGCACTGTACAAGGAAATGGTGAGACCACAGCTGGAGTCCCTGTGTACAGTATTGGTCTCCTTATCCGAGGAAAGATACAAATATACAGGAAGCAGTTCAGAGAAGGTTTTACTTGTGAAGAAAGTGTTGGACAGGACTAGGCATATTTCTGCTTTAGTTTAGAGAGTGAGAAAAGATTTGGTTGAAAGTATCTTGACAAGATGAATATAGAGAGGATGTTTTGTCTTAGGGGAAATCTACAACTAGTTGTCTCCTTTGAAAATAAAGTGTTTTCCCCACAAGATGGAGATAAGGTGACTTTTTACCCTCAGAAGATTGTGAACTCTCCTCCTCAAAAGAAGAGTGGAAGTAGAGTCTTTGAATATTTAATGCACTGGTACATGGATACTTGATAGCAAGGAAGTAAAAGGTTACTGGGGGTATTAGGGAATGCAGAGTTAAGGTCACAATCAGATCAGCCACGATCATATTAAATGACAGAATGCTTGGCAGGCTGTGTCTGGTGGGATACCATGGGATCTGTGCTTGGGTCACAGCTATTCACAATTATCATCCACCTTATCTTTGCTTCTCATAATTTTAAACATTTCTAAGGTTGCCCCTCAGTCTCCTACGTTCCAAGGAATAAGGACCTAGTCTGGCCAACTTCTCCCTACAGCTCAGGCCCCCTAATCCTAGCAACATCCTTGTAAATCTTGCCTGCACTCTTTCCAGTTTAACCACGTCTTTCCTATAACAGGGTGACCAAAACTGTACACAGTACCCAAGTGCTGCCTCACCAACAAATTATGCAACTGCCACATAATGTCCCAACTCCTATACTCAATACCCTGCATCGGGACTGAGAGTGGAAAGGCGAGGTGGAGAATATAAAGAGGAGAAAGGGAGTGGCGAGGAAAGGCATCCAAGGTGATTGGTGGACTGAGGAGGAGTGTAAGATGACAGGCAGGTTGTTGCCAGATAGGGGAGGGGAGCAAGGGAGGAGTTGGGGAGACAGTGACAAGTGAATGCAACTCCTGGCAGTATCAGGAGAAGTTGAGTAAACTAGGCCTGTATTCGCTGGAATCTGGAGGAATGAGAGGGGATATATCAACGAAGCTTAGGAAATTCTGACAGGGCTCAAACAGGCTTGGTTATTTCCCCTGGCTGGGGAGTGGTAGAACCAGAGATCACAGTCTCAGAAAATGGGTGGGTCGTTTAGAACTGAGATGAGAACAAATTTCTTCTCTCAGAGAGCAGTGAATCTTGGAATTTTTACCCTGGATGACTATGGGGGCTTAGTCATCGAGTTCATTCAAGACTGAGACTAAGTACCTCAAACATTTTCCTTAATCTTTGTGCTGCCATAGAAGATTAGCTTTGATCTTGAATGGCAGAGCAGGCTTGGAGGTACAAATGGCCTATTCTTGATCCTATTTCTTATGAAACTCAGACTGGGCATCAAACCCACTTTCCTAGTTCCAACAATGTGATTTTATATAACATCTATAATGTAGCAAAACAAGGTTCTTCACAGGAGAATTCTACACACAGTTTGGGCACTGAGTCCATAAGGAGCTATAGGATAGATGGCCAAAGGCTTTTTTAAGGAAATTTTATAGTGCCTTAAAGAGTTAAAAGGAAAAACTTAGGGAGAGAAATCTTGAACTGAAAGCCTTTCAGATTAATTTTGATGAACCAGGAATCCAGAATTTGAGGAACATGGATAACAGGAGTTTATGGAAATGGGAAGGGAGGTGCAATGAATAAGGCAATAGAGGAAGAAAATTTTAAATCTTTACAGTCCCTCACCAGAACCCATTGCAGGTCAGTAAGCACAGGGGCCAGAAGTGAAGGAAAGTTATCTGTAACTACCTTCATGTCAGCAGAGCAGTAGGTGACCTCAAGTTCAGGGTTTCAAGTTGATTAGTATGTTTTTGGGGGAATTTTATCCTCTCACAATCAGAAAAGTTTTAGGTCTGAGGTTCAACTTATTACCTATTCAGTTTGTGGGCTTCTTAACTGGAGACCATTCAGGTTTTAACAAGATTTTTTCTCAGAGCTAAGGAAGAAAATTGAATATATGACACATGAAATATCCGTAATCTTGATGCTGTTTTTGTGTCACACTGACTTCAGAAAATCCAGTGTTTGAAGCCAATGCAATGGAGTTCAACATATGTTACATTTGCTGGTTTGTGTTTTCTGAAGGTTCTGGTTCCAGGGAAGTGGAGGTGAATCTCCTTAACACTGTAAGCCGGTGAGCGTTATACAGTGTTAGGGAAATTATTCGAAAAGATTCTTAGGGTTAGGATCTACTCACATCTGAAAAAGCTCAGACTTATTAGGGATATTCTGCATGTCTTGTTTGCAGCGAATGTCATGTCCTGCAAATTGATTAAGTTTTTTTGAGGATGTGACAAGATAATTGATGAGGGTAGGGCAGTGGATGTAATATATAGGGACATTAGTAAACTTTCACAAGGTCCTCTTGGTAGGCTGATCCAGAAGATTAAGGCACATGGGATCCATGGAGACTTGGTAGACTGCATTCAAAATTGGCTTGGCCATTGAGGACAACAGGGTAGTGGTGGAGGGATATTATTCTGATTAGAGGTCTCTGTCCAATGGTATTCCATATGGATCAGTGCTGGGACCTCTGTTTATGATAAATGATTTTGATGAATATGTGATTTATAGAGTCTTAGAGCATGGAAACAGGCCCTTCGGCCCAACTGGTCCATGCTGACCAAGACTCACATCTAAGCTAGTCTCATTTGCCCACGTTGGCCCATATCCCTCTAAAAAACCTTCATATCCATGTACCTGTCCCAAGTGCCTTCTAAATGTTGTTAATGTACCTGCCTCAACTACTTCCTCTGGCAGCTTCATTCCATATACTAACCACCCTCTGGGTGAAAGTGTTGCCCCCTCAAGTTCCTATTAAATCTCTCCTCTCTCACCTTAAACCTATGTCCTCTAGTTCTTGATTCCCCAGCCCTGGAAGAAAGACTGTGGCACATTCACCCCTATCATGATTTTATACACTGCTATAAGATCACACCTCATTCTCCTACACTCCAATGAGTGAAGCCCCAACCTGCTCAACCTCTCTCCATTATTCAGTGCCTCAAGTCCTAGTAAAATCTTCGTAAATCTCTTCTGCACTCTTTCCAGCTTAATGGCATCTTTCCTGCAGCAGTGTGACCAAAACTGAACATAATATTCCAAATGCAGCCTCACCAACCTCTCATAAAACTGCAACATAACATCCCAACTTCTTGTACTCAGTGCCCTGTCTGATGAAGGCCAGCGTGCCAAAAGGCTTCTTCATCACCGTCTACCTTCGATGCCACTTTCAGGGAACCACGTACTTGTACTCCTAGGTCCCTCTGTCAACAACACTTGCCAGGGCCCTACCGTTCACTGTGAAACTCCTACCCTCATTTGTCTTCCAAAATTGTAACACCTTGCACTTATCAAAATTAAAATCCATTGCCATTCCTTGACCCACTTACCCAGCTGATCAAGATCCCTCTGTAAATCCTGACAATCCTGATTAGTAAATTTGCATACAAAGAAAAATTGGTAGAGTTTTGGATAGTGAGGAAGGTTGTCAAAAGGTTCGGCAGGATGTAGATCAGTTGGAGATATGGGCAGAAAAATAACAGATGGAGTTAAGTCTGGATGTAGATAGGGTGGTAAAGAAGCTGTACGGCATACTTGCCTTCATTGGTCGGGATGTTGAGCATAAAAAGTCAGGAAGTCATAAAACTTTGGTTAAGTCACATTTAGAGTATTGTGTACAGTTTCTGCTTGCCCCAGTACAGGAAGGAAGTGGAAGCTTTGGAGAGGACGCAGAAGAGGTTAATCAGGATGTTGCCTGGATTAGAAAGTATTAGCTATAAGAAGTTGGCCAATCATGGACTGTTTTCTCTGGTGTATCAGAGTCCAAGGGACAACCTGAAATATACTTCTGGAGGCATAGATAGGGTAGATAGAGTCCTTTTCCCAGGTTGGAAATGTCAAATACTTTACAGAGAGAGCCTCCACAGATGCTGCTTGACCCACTGAGTTCTTACAGCATTCTGCTTTTGTAACCATAGAGGCCTGTAGGTTGGACAATCTTGCCAGAGGGATTGCCATGTGGAGCCTAGAATTTAGGCATACTGTTTGGCAGTGCAAAGAACTTTATTTGTTTTCATCCATTTTGGGAATACTTTGACATTCGAACAAAGAACAAAACAGGAGAAAGTCATAGAGTCAGAGAGATACAGCATGGAAACAGGCCGTCTGATCCACTGAATTCATTTACACTAATTCTATATTAATCCCATTTTTTCTTCTCCCCAAATTCTTATCCACACCCACCAAATTCTACCACTCATCCACATACTAGGTACAATTTACAGTAGCCAGTTAACCTAGCAATATGCACGTCTTTTGCACATGGGAGGAAACTGAAGCAGCCCAGAGAAAAGCCACTTGCTCTCCGGTAGAACTCGATATAGACAGCACCGGAGGTTAGGATTGTACCTGTGGCCCTGTGAGTCAACATCTCTCCTAGATGCTCCACTGTGCTGCAAAGAGTTTCATTCCACAGAACCAACAATTCCCCCCTCTTAACTAGCTGAAGTTCCACCTCTGCATTCCCAGGTAAACTATACTTGTTCACATGAACTCAAAAGCTGAGGAATTGTGTTGTTTTTTTTTTATTCTCACGTTCACCAAAGAAACTGGGACATAGCTGGGATGAGTATCTTAAGAAAATGCAAAATGAATGTAAGATGCTTTGTAGAGTGCCCATTTACTTTCTGCTGTGGATCTGCTCCATTCATTCTATTAACGTCAGCTGAGACTATTTTGGTAACCCTCCTGCCTCCAAATTCAATTTATCACAATCACCTTGATGCTTCAGTGTAGGGAGGGAGTGCTAGACCATCAGGTATCTGATCAATTTGATGAAGCATTAGTTCCATTTACTCTAATCCTAATTAAACCCATTTCAAGAGACATAAAAATCAGGGTTCCCATTGCTCTTTCAGGCGATGTGAAAGGGCACCTGATAAATACAACCAAGAAAATTACCCTAAAGGTTCGGGGTGCCTCACTTAGGTTTAGTAAACAAACAAATACTTCCTCATTGTTGCATTAGTATTTGAGGGAGCTTACTGTGAGCAGCACACAAGATGCTGGAAGATCTCAGCAGGTCAGGCAGCAACTACGGAGGGAGATGGATAGTCAACATTCCAGGTCGAGATCCTTCATCTGGACTGAAAGGTAGAGGGGGAGGTAGCCGGTATAAAGAAGTGGAGGGAAGGGGCGGAGCAAGAGGTGGCAGGTGATAGGTGGATCCAGGTGAGGAGGAGTGATTGGCAGATGGGAGAGAGGAGAGCGGGAATAGCGCCAGAAGCTGGGAGGTGATAGGTGGAAGCGACAAAGGGCTGAAGATGATGGAATCTGATAGGAGAGGAAGATAGAGCATGGAATCAAGGGATGGAGATGGGGAGGATAGATGAGAACAGTTGGAGATGGGGACCAGTGGGAGGGTTGTGTAGGTGATGGGAAGAATGGAGGGCGTAAAGGAGGGGTGATGAGAAACAGGGTGATGCAGGCCGGATAGATCAGGATAGAGGGGGAACAGTTTACTGAAAGTTGGAGGAAACTGAATGTTCATGCCACTGGCTTGTAGACCACCAGGCGGAATGTGAGGTGCTGTTCCTCTAGTTTGCGTTTAGCCCACCCTGGCAACGGAGGCCAGGAACCTGAAAGTTGAAGAGGTGGAGAGCGTGCGAGGTGTCTCGGATGTAGGCAGGAAGAAACTTTACCAGGAGGGACAAGATTGAGTTGAGGTATGGGAGATGAGTTGAGTAGGTCAGGAGCAGGCAGTAACAATGGGCCTCTTGGGTAGGAGATAGAAAACAGATGGTGTGGGGTTAGGGAGCAATCAGGCTGAAGGCTGTGGAAGGAAGATCTCCAGAAGTGATGAGGTCTGTGACAGTACGGCAGACAGTGGCCTGATGATCATGGGTGAAGTCCTGGTCCCAGGGGTAGGTAAGAGGAGGCATCTGAGATCTGTTTATCTTTTTACCAAGACCTTTTTGTCTGTTTTCTTTCAAACTATCTTTGAGCAAATTGGCTGCTGCAGGTCCAGTATATTGCACTATATTGCATCATTGAACTATATTGCAATAGCGATTACACTTCAAAAATACTTCTGGATGTAAAGCAAGATAAGGCATCTCAAGGGTGGACACGGAAACTCTGAATAAAAACAACTATGGAAGTCATATCCATAATAAGTTCTAAAATAAAGTGGAAAAATACAGCTTTAAAAGGTTGTGGCTAAAGGGGAAGGGAATGAGCTTGTGGATGTCCCTCGCAAGAGCGGGGCAATGCAGTAGGTTGCATAGCTTCTTTCTGAACTGTAGAACTTGGCCTTTGTTTTCTGGAGGCAAAGTTCGAGTGGGTGTATCGGCCTTGTTCTCATTTTCCGATATTTAATTCTACTGAAATTAATAGAATGGAACATGCGGCATTATAACTGGCATCTATAATCTTACACATCTCATAATCAATGACGGAAGGCAAATTCCTCCCACTATATTCTGAGATGAACAGATAATCTGTTGAACGCAGTGACATATTGGGTCCAAATGATCTATTTTTAAATGCAGAAGATTCAGTCTAAAAAAAACAAACAGGGTCTTATATTTCCTAATTTAATTGATCATTATTAAATTATATAGGCCCCTGGTGAGACCACAACTTGAAAATTCTGTACGGGTCTAAGGAAAGATGTATTTTTGGTAAAGAGTATACGGAAAAGATTCACCTGATTGATTCCTGAGGTCAAGGAGAGATTAAGCAGATTGACCTAAACTCTCTAAGACGTAGAAGATTGAAAGGTGATCTCATTGAAACATACAAAATTCTCAGAGGGTTTGACAGAGTAGATGGAGAGATTATGTTTACCCTGGTTGGAATATCTAGAAGCAGCATTCACAAATATCAAAGTAAGGGTTCTCAAGAATGGTTCTCCACCCTGAGACCAATGAATCTTTGGAGACACAAGAGACTGCAGATGCTGGAATCTGGAACAGTCTTAATGCAGGGTTTCAACCCAAAATGTTGACAATTCCTCCCCCCCCCCCCCCACCCCAATGAGTGTTTAGAATTACCTCTAGGAACGCTGTGGAGGCTCAGTTTGTGAGTATATTCAGGACAGATTTGAATAGATTTTTGGATATTTAGGAATATGGGGCTGACAAAGGAAACTGAGGTAGAAGGTCAGCCATAATGTTATTGAATGGTAGAGGAGCATGTGGGGCCAAAGGGCATATTCTTGCTCCTATTTCTTATGTTCTGGTTGCTTATGTCCAAGGAGAGCACCTAACCTGTCCATCAGCTTGCCTAACTCAAGAAAATAATGGATTAATGGAAGATTGATTACTTTGTTGAGGCAGAACCTGTACTGTTACTTGATATGGAATTGAATACATAAATGAAAATGAAGGTTATTGAAAGAAATGGGGAAAAGTAGAGAAACAACATTTTGTAGATAGCTTCAATGGAAAGTCGGCAAGAGCAACATTTGCATTATAATTTCCACAAAATCTCTATACAGGTCATCCAGCTCACACATATAAATGTACTCATTGAATAATTAGAGATTTTACACCATTCATCCCTCAGGGAAAGTGTTTCAGATTTTAACTAGTCTTTGCTTGAAGAAGTGCTCTTTGATATCACTATGGTATTTAACCACTTGGGGTATTGATGAGAATGAAAATGGTTAAGGCCTCCTTGGAATGATACCTTTTCTCAGTATCTTAAGTCAATTTATAAAATCCTCTCTTACATTCTCCTTGCATCATATCTGATTGTTCTGCCAGTGGAGATTAGTTCTATTCCATAGAACTTGACCAGACTTAACTGAACATGGGCATCATTAAGCAGAGCTTGCAGTTATTACAAATCATTGAATTTATTGGCATGCCTGGCCATTCAGAGGGCAGTTAAAAATCAAACACATTGGTGAAGTTTCCTTTCCTAAAAGGCAACAGTAAACTAGTTGGTAGTGATAAATATCCAATGGTTTCATGGTTACCATTATTTATTCAAGATTTATTCATTAATTGAATTTAACGGATATAGCAACTATCATTAATCCAAGCCTCTGAGTTGATAATTCAGGGACATCACTACATTCTGCCTTACTCCTAAACTCATATCCCAAGGTACAATACACAAAACGTGCTGGAGGAACTCAGCAGGTCAGGCAGCATCCATGGAGGGAAATAAACAGTCGACATTTCAGGCCAAGACCCTTCACCAGGCCCAAGGTACAGCCTGATTCAGCGCACGACAGGGTCAAGAAGTGGATTGGGGTAGATACAATAAACAATATTTAAAGGACATTTGGGATAAATACCTGGATAACAAGGTTTGAGAGGGATATGGGCCAAAAGCGGGCAAATGGGTCTAGCTTGGTGGGCACCATGGTCAGCATGGACGAATTGGGCTGAAGAGTGTTTCCATGCTGCATTACTCTATGATTCTTTGTCTCTATGACTCTGAGATGATGTTCACAGAAGCACAAGCCTAGATTTTTGTTCCCTATCAATATAGTTTGAGCCCAAATAGTAGTACATTAGCGTAATGCTTTACAGCGCCAGTGACCCAGGTTCAACTCTGGCCACTGTCTGTAAGGAGTTTGTACATTCTCCCCGTGTCTGCATGTGTTTCCTCCGGGTTCTCCAGTTTCCTCCCACGTTCCAAAAGACGTATGGGTTAAGAAGTTGTGGGCATGCTATGTTGGTGCCGGAAGCACGGCGACACTTGCGGGCTACCCCCAGAACACTCTATGCAAAAGACGCATTTCACTGTGTGTTTTGATGTACATGTGAATAATAAAGATATCTTATCTTATCTTCTTCTCTGGCAGGTAGCAAAGTGTACAATTGTTTGAGATTCTTACATTGGGAATTGTTCTGATTTTTCTAAGTGCTGATATATGGCAACCAACCCCGATAGTCCAAAACCCAGAGTCATACAGCATGGAAACAAGCCCTCTAACCACTGAAAGCCAAAAGAAAAAGCAGATGCTGAAAGGAAAAAAAAACAGAAAATGCTAGAAAAAGCTCAGCGGATCAGGCAGCATCTGTGGAAAGTGAAACTTAACAGTTCAGGTTGAAGGCCCTTCATCAGACCATTCTGCTCAGCCTTTGACCCACTGAATCCGTGCCAACCATCAAGCATTCATTTACACTAATCCTACACTAATCCCATTTTATTCCCCCCACATTCCCATCAACTCTTCCCAGATCTACAAATTGGCCAGAGAATCTAAGATTGAACCCCGAGGATGCAGTTTTTCAAAAATTCAAGTAGGATCTACTAATACCTCACTTCAGAGGCCTTTCTTTAAGCTCTGTGACAGCTAAGCTAATTGTAATTTGTGTCACTCCTGAGCCATCACCTTGGATGCTGATTCCAATGTTGTACAACAATAGCAACTTCTATTTATATGGTGCCTTTAAAATAGGAAAAGATCCCAGCTGATCTATAGGAGTTTTGGCAACATTCTCCCTTCCTTTAAAAAGCAACATAAAATCTACCTCTCTTACCAAGCTTTTGAGCATTTGACAGCAAGTCACATTAGGAGATTTATATTGCTTCTTAAAGGAATAAAGAGAGGTAGAGTGTTGGAGAAGTTCAGTGAGGGAATTTCAAAGTTCAGGGTTAAGCACTAATTCCAGTTACAAAGGGATTAATTTGGAAATTACCAAGAGTGCCCAAAATTGGAGGCATATTGGTATCTCAAAGAATTGTGAGTCTGGAAGTTTCTATAGACAAAAGGGAATATTAACACCTTAAGGGACATGAAAAAAAGGGTGAAGATTGTAAAATCAAGGTGTCACCTAATCTGTAGCTGATTTAAATCAGTAAGCTCAGGAGTGATTGGTGAATGGGAATTGGTGTGAGTTATGATACAAGAGTAGAGTTTAGCTTGATAATGATCAAGAGAAAGAACTTAATTTTACAACTTCTTAGCCTCGGCATTCAGGATGATATTGACAGGAGCCACTGGGATAACACTGCCTCATTTGGTTGGTGGTATGTGTATGCGAATCATGTGCATTAACATAAAAAGATAAGAACCTGCATATGTGTCAATTAAAAGAAATCTTGTATTTCATGGAATGAACACGCGTTTCACAGTTTTTCACAGAACCACAAACATATAGCTTTAGCTCAATCTACCTCCTAAAGTATTTTCAAAATGTGTGTTTTCTTAGAAGTTTACCATCCCCTGACCCCAGTACTAGAATGGTTTTGGAAACCAGCATAATTAAGAGAAGAGCAAATGAATTTTAGACTGAGATAAGTTCATTGTTCTGCTTCTTCGCCCTTCTTGCAGAGTCAGCTTTCTTTCCCTCTGAAAGCCCTCTAATCACCTTTTCTTGGAAAGTTAACCGAAGTTACACATTGTATTTACATGTAAATCAGAGAATAACATTTTATAGTGAACAGTTCAAAATGGCACAAAAAACACTGCGGGACTTTTCCCTCCAGTAAATTTTCCGCGTAAGTTCAACCTGTCATTATCATATTTCAGCATCCTATTGGTCTTGATAGTTCATACTGTGAATCACTTGGATATGTTCAAATGATGATCACAAAAAATTTCAACTAACATAGATGCCTATATACTATTTTTGAAATAAATTCTGGCTTGGAATAGGTCTTCACATTGGAAATTAAACTAACACATTTGTGTGGCTAACAGAAGTAAACAGACCAGGAAATTCATGTTTGAAAGTCCTTTGCACTGACATTGGCGCAGCCAGATTGAAGCAATAGCTGGGGCGCTACAATTGATCAGAATCATTGCCAAGCTACCTTTATGGAAATATGATCCATGTGGACCTAATCAGCTGTCTTACAGAATCATAGAATTGTTACAGCACAGAAGGAAGTCTGTACCAGCTCTCTACCAGATCAATTCAGATCCCTTATCCATATGGTAAATTTTACTTCACCATGAATTTATCCAATTCCTTCCTGAAGTCCAGAACAGAACCTGCCTCCATCACATCTGCAGGCAGTGCCTTCCAGACTCCAACCACAAGTTGCATTAAAAAAATTTTCTCTCATGTCACTATTCATTCTTTTCCCGTTTTATTGTGTACCTGTGGCCTGTCGTCCTCAATCCCTCTACCAATGGGAACAACCTCCCACTATCCACTCTGTCCAGACCTCTGATTATTTTATATACCTCCACCAGATATCCCTTCGGCATCTGCTTCTCCCAGTCTCTCCAATCTATCCAGAATCTACCCCAGGAACCATTCTTGTAATCCTTTTCTGGACCCCTCCAGGACCTCCACACACTTCCTACAATGAGGTGGCTAGAGTTAAACACAATGCTTCAGCAAAAGCTGGACCAGAGTTTTGTAAAGGTTCAGCATAACTTCCCTGCTTTAAGCCCTATGCCTCTACTGATAAAGCCCAGAACTGAATATGCCTTGTTAGCCACTTTCTGAACCCACTATGCCACCTTTAATGGCATGTGCACGCATTGTCACAAACCCCTCTGCTCCTGTGCTGCATTGAAAACAGTATCTATTATTCCATGTTTCATCTCCTCATTCCTCCTACTAAAGTCATCACCTCACAGTTCTCTGCATTAAACTTCACCTGCCACGTTTCCGCCCTTTCTTCTGAACTTCAAAGAGTACAGTGATAGATATCCCATTGCAACTATCACAATGCTCTTTGCAGTTCAATGTGTTGCCAAATTTAGAAATGGGGATTGCCACTATTCATCTTCCTCCTGTCTGAAAAACAAACATTCACCATGACCTTTTGCCTGTTACTTAACCAAATTCATATCCACACTATAAATCTTAGAGAGAACAGCCCAGAGTGCTGCAGGAAGACAGGAGATGCAGCTTCACTGCCATGGTAAACACCAATGGTGACACCTGATTGCTTTCTCCTATTTTTCCAGTCATCATTCCTTCACCTGACTCCTGATTACAACCATCCTCTCTTGGCCCCTAGTCAGGTCCAGTTTCTTGTCATATGCACAGGTACAATATACATTGACATTGAGATTCTCTTCAACAAGGATCTTCCTGGAGCAATGCATCCCTTTATCTTTCATTGAAGCACTTTTCCAGGTGAAATCATGACAGTTGAATTTTCGCGACTGCCACAGTGGATCATTGATGGCTCAGTAAGTTAACTACTGTGCTCTGAATCCCCATGTGGAGGATTTCCTCATGATGACTACCATGTTTCCAGGATGCATACCATCCTGAGGAAAATTCTGAGTGGCCAGCTCTGTCCGGAGGGATATATCCAGAGGGATCAAGGGCTATCTTCTACTTCTCTGACTTTTCCTACCTATGTGTTGCCCAACCACAGCAGCTGAGCACAGATAAAGCCAGAGCCACACAAGCCCCAGGGTGGTGGTGGAAAGTGTCGTTTGTCTCCTCAAGACAAAATTCTGGAACCTATGTCAGTACTAGGCACCTTGCAGAGTAAACCAAGTAGGTGCAGAGACCTTATCATCATGTGCTACATGCAGCAAAATTTGACAAACTATGGACGGCAGCCAGGGTCAGAGGAAAAGCAGCCAGGAGACCTCAAGGGCCATGAGGCGGAGACTGAAGGAACAACAGGAGCAGGAGGATGAATAACTCAACCAGTGGTGAGAACAGCCTTATCAGATCCGCTGTCTCACCTCCCAGCTCGGCAGTGGGAGAGTTCAGTCATGTATTGCCTTGCAGGTTCCCTTTGATTATAACACATGAACAAATGAATCCCTGTTCCAATCACTTGAATGGCTTGCTGCAAATATCTCTGTATTTCTTCATGAGTGGCACCCCATTTAAAGAATGCAGAGACCTGCATAAGATGCATTTTCCTGTGAGAATCTCCATTCCACGGGTGTATCCAGTGGTGGGAAGATCACCACAGAATTTATTTCCATTGCACTGAAGGACACCTCTTGCCGTTCTTTTAATGCCGGGCTTTGCAGGTGTCCTCTCTCTCCTCTTCAAGCTCTGTCTCCTTTAAAGCAGCCAAAGTGAATGCTGCTGATGTCTGTTTTAGTGTTTATCTCTGGGGTGTAAACCACCATAATGCCATTTCAAAGTCAAAGTAAAAATCAGTTTATTGTCATAAGCACAAGTACATGTACGCACAGGTCCAATGAAAAACTTACTCGCAGCAGCATCACAGGTACATAGCATCAGATAAGCAGCAATCACAAGATAAACAAACTATACACAATTTTTATAAAAAAGAACACAATTGGAACAAAAAAAAAGTCCTTTGTAGTGCAAAGTGATCAAAGTGGTCATGGTGTTGCTATACTGAGGTAGTGACTAGGGTTGTGCAGATTGGTTCAAGAACCGTATGGTTGAAGGGAAGTAGCTGTTCTTGAACCTGGTGGTGTGGGACTTCAGGCTTCTGTACCTCCTGCCCAATGGAAGCTGTAAAAAGATGGCATAGCCCAGATGGGGGGATTCTTTAATGATAGATGTTGCCTTCTTGAGGCAGTGATACTACCAATGGTGGGGAGGGATGTGTCAGTGATGTATTGGGCTGAGTCCACTACTCTCTGCAGCTCAAATTGTCATATGAGACCATGATACAACCAGTCAGGATACTTTCAACAGTACATCTGTAGAAGTTTGTTAGAGTGTTTGGTGACATGCCGAACCTCCTTAACCTTCTAAGAAAGTAAAGACACTGACGTGTCTTCCTTGTGATTGAATCTATGTGCATTTGTTGACTAACCTTGCCAATTTGGTGTTAGCGTTAAGAGATCAAAATTGGTACAATCTAATTTCTAGACAAGACTCTCCGGTTATTGTCACATAGGTATTTGTGGAAGCTTTCTGTGTGTCAATATGCTACCACAGTTCCTAAATACAATTAGTAGCCACACAGAAGGACTTCAACAGTTGTTGTGACAGTCTGAGATCGTTAAAGGCACTATACAAATGCAAATATTTCTTTTTCTAATGCAAAATGATTAGAATACTCATTTTTACTTGAGGCTATTAAGACTAAGCAGTTAGTTGGATTCTCTCCATAACTGGTAGGCATAGTAAATGGAATGGTGTAGGTAGGTACTTGACGATCGACATGGACATGGTGGGCCAAAGGGCCTGTTTCTGTGCTGTATGTTCCTATAACACTATCTTCATTTGACTCTGAAATGAGCTTCGGTACCAATTCAAACCCCAGCCCACCTCAGCTCTGGTGCTGATACCCTCACCCATACTTTTGTTACTGCTAGACCTGACTGCTCAAGAACATACCTGACCAGTGTGCCTTGTTCTAACTTCCTCACGCATGAGTTTGTTCAGGACTTTACTTCCTAACTTACACAGATTCCTGTCTACTCATGACCCATCACTGCTCACCTGCGTTGCCTCTGGTTACGTAACACCTTAGCTATGAAATTATCAGCTTTGTTTTCATATCTGTTGGTGTTGCTCCCTCTCTCTGTAGCCACCTCCAGCCCTACAGCCCTCTGAGTTAACAGTATTATTCCAACCACCCTCTTATAATCGTCTCCAAATTTAATTGCTCTGCCATGTTTTCACTCATTTCTGTCTCCTTTTAAGGCTCATTGTGAGGTTTCCCTTGAGAAAGGTCACATGCGGCTTTTTGTTGTAGAACTATTCTCATGGTGTGGGGTAAATTTAGTAACATGGATTGAAGACTGGTCATCACGTGGAAGACAGCGAATTGGGATACATGGGTCTTTTTCAAACTGGATACAACTAGTAAAAAGCCCAAGGATCAGTTCTTGGCCCTCAGTTATTTGCGATTTATATTGAAGACTTGGAGGAGATGGCAGAGTGTAAGGTATCCAAATTTGTCAATGACAAAGGAGATGTGTGAGGCAAGGTTTTACAGAAGGAGTGGTAGGCGCCTGGAATGCGCTGCCAGAATAGATGGTAGAAGCAGATACAATAGCAACGTTTAAGAGGGACATAGACACATGAACAGGCAGGGAATATACAGAGCATGTGCAGGTAGATGGGATTAGTTAGATTGGCATCATGATTAGTGCAGACATGGTGGGTCAGAGGGCCTGTTCCTGTGCTGTAGTGTTGTATGTTCTATGACACAACAATAGATGGAGGACATGTTGCGATGAGGATATTTGAATTTTGCAACAGACAATAGAAAGGTTGAGTAAGCAGCTGAAAACTTGGCAAATGGAGTGTACTGAGGAAAAGCATGATTTCATGCATTTCAGTGAGGAGAATCAAAAGACAGATTATTATCTAAACAGCAGGAGATTGCAAATGAGTGGAATACAGAGGCATCAAGGTAGTCTTGTGCATGAATCACAAAGTGTTAAAAGGCAGATGCAGAAAGTGGTTGGGAAGGAGAATTGCATATTGACCTTAATTGCAAAGGAGTTGGAGTTCAGATATCGGGAAGTATTGTTATAATTTACAGGGTGTTGGTGAGGCTACACCTGGAGTACTGTACATAGTTCTTCTCTCTTTTTTTCAGGAAGGATGTACAAGCATTGAAGCAGTCTAAAATAGATTCACTAGGCGTGGATGGAAGTGTTGTTCTATTGCAAGTAGCTAAACAAGCTGATGTGTTTTCTTTGGAGTTTAGGAGAATGAGGGTGGCCTAACTGAAACTCATAAGATCCTAAGTTCAAGAGTCACGAGGTAATGTTGCAACTCTTTGGAACTCTGGTCAGACCACACTTGGAGTATTGTGTTCAGTTCTGGTTGCCTCATTATAGGAAGGATGTGGAAGCTTTAGAGAGGGTGCAGAGGAGATTTACCAGGATGCTGCCTGGATTGGAGAGCACGTTTTATGAGGATAGGTTGAGCGAGCTGGGGCTTTTCTATTTGAAGAGAAGGATGAGAGGTGACTTGATAGAGGTGTACAAGATGACAAGAGGTACAGATCAAGTAAACAGTCAGAGACTTATTCCCAGGGCAAAAATGGCTAACACAAGGGGCCATAATTTTAAGGTGATTGGAGGAAGGAGGATGTCAAAGGTAAGTTTTTTTCACAGAGAGTGGTGGGTGCGTGGAACGCACTGCCAGCAGAGATTGTGGGGGCAGATACATTAGGGACATTTTAGGTAGACACATGAATGAAAGAAAAATGAAGGGCTATGTGGGAGGGAAGGGTTAGATAGATCTTAGAGCAGGATAAAATGTCAGCACAACATTGTGGGTCGAAATGTCTGCACTGTGCTGTAATGTTCTATGTTCTTTGTTCTAAGGAGACATGACAGAGTAGGTGTTGAAATGCTTCCACTAGTGGGAGAATCTCCAACAAGGGGACATGGCTACAAGATGAGGGTATGGTCATTTAAAATTGTGAGGTGAATAGGAAGTTTGCATTGCAGATGGTGGTAAGTATCTGTAATTCTCTATCCTAAAGGGTTGTGGAGGCATTTAAAGAAGGGGTAGCTAAGTTTTTGAAAGATTGTGGAACTGAGGGCAACAGGGCACACAGGAGGAGATGAGCCTATGGCAGATCAGCCATGATCATATGGAATGCGGGCCAGGTGGCCTATTCCTGCTCCTATTTTCTTGTGTTTTTGTGTGTTCTTGAAACGGGAGCTCAGCATGGGTGGCGAATACATGGAGATAAAAACAGAAGCAGATATTCAAGTAGTCAGATTTTTTAAAGAAGAGAACTGCAAAGGTGAGCCTTCACCTGACTCATAAGGAAATACAAGAACACAGCTGGGGCCTAATTTCAGCGCTGGGTTTGCTGAGTTACATCAGATCATTCCTTGCTTGGCAAGGCCTTAGTTTTAAAATTCTCACCCTTGTGGTACAATCCCTCACCCCTTCAAAAAACTGAAACTTCCTCCAACCATACAACTTCAAAACTAAGTGTTACCGAGCCTACTTTGTCTGCCAGTGACCTCGAGGCCTCTCTCCTGAGATGAAAAAATGCAATGAAGAATATTAAGAAGTGGAAAAAGCAGAGAGTAAAGATTAAATAATAAAAAAAGATCACACTGCGTTGGGAGAACTGTCATTGCCTTATTGAGGTCACTGGAATGCAACATAATGCAGCTTTGCAACATTTGGTTGATAGCAATGGAAGGATGTTAAATGGCTGATCAGCACTGAAGATAATTTGTTATCTTCAACTCTGTGACATTTACAATCAGATGAATGTTTATGGCCACAGAATTTCCTCTTGTCATGTTAACATTTATTAGAATTATATGTGGACCTAATTGCTGTTACTGTGTATTGTTAATGTCTAGTAAATATCATGATCAATAAGAAATTCTGTGAATAAACGCATTTATTTATCTTGGGTATGTGCAGAAATATGTTGGCCAGTTTAAACAGGAAGGACATCCTTTTAATTCTGCTCTGGTTCCTGCTAAATATATCGTGGGCCTTGGTTCCTTGACTATTCTACAATCCCCCTCTCCTTCCTGAATTAAAACATTCAGTAAAGAAATAAATATCCCTGGACAAAACAATCTGGATTAAATATCTGAGAATAATCAGTGTGGAATTAACAATAGCTAGATGAATATTTTTTGCCTTGCCTCCTGAAAGCCGTGTGCTTCTGAGCAGGGGTCTCTGATAAACTAAAGGAAATTTCCAAATGGCTGATGAAAGTCAAAGAAAAATTACAGGTACTGAAAGTCTGAAATAAAAACAGAAAATGCTGGGAATACACAACAGGTCAGGCAGCATCTGTGGAAAGAGAAACAGAGTTAATGTTTTGACTCACTGTCATTTCATCAGAACTAGGAAAAGTTAGCAATTGAACATGGTTTAAGTTGCAGATAGCAGGAGGGGTATTGGTATTGGTATTGGTTTATTATTGTAACTTGTACTGAGGTACAGTGAAAAGTTTGTGTTACAAACCAATCGTACAGGTCAATTCATTATACAGTGCAGTTACATTGATGTAGTACAGGTAAAAACGGTAACAGTACAGAGTAAAGTGTCACAGCTACAGAGAAAGTGCAGTGCAATAAGGTGCGAGGTCACAACAAGAGGACAAAGTGAAAACTAAGAGAGACTGATTACCACAGGCAGTAGTGCCAGCAAAAGAAGGTGGTGAAAGCTTGCTGATTGCAGGTAATCTGTCTGAAGGAGATGAAAGTGGAAGGGGAGAAGTGAGGAAAGAGAAAATAAGCTGGACCTTCGATGTAGAGAACACTTCAAATAAAAGAGAATGCTGGAAATACCCAACTGCTCAGACGGTTTCTGTGGACAGAGAAAATGGATTTCATGCTATAGCTTGATGATCTTTTATTAGAGAAAGCCATTTCCGACACAAAGTGGAAATCCTGGTTATCTGAAAAAGTTGCACCCTGAGGGCAATAACATGCCTAACTGGAAGGGTGAGATGTCATTCCTTCCATTGGACTTCGGTGGAGACCAAGAACAGAGTAATCAGATTGAGTGTGGGATGGATGTTAAAGTGACAAGATGCTCAAGGTCATAACTAGTGGACTGAATGGTCCATCCCTCTACATCCACACCTCAGTGAATTCTGAGACTAGGATGATGTTGCCCCTTTGTCTCTGTGCCATTTTTTATTGGCCAGAAGACCTTATACCAGATTGTGGATTCCTTCTGCTGTTTCCAGAATTCCTGATCCATCTGGAGCCCTCCTTCTGGCCTTTTACTCTCCCTAAGTCTATTCAACACTAACTGTCAATACGTCATTGACCATTTCAATTTTTCTACTCCTGTTACTTATTCCAATCTACCCCTCTCTGAACTTCCACGCTCTGCTCACAAATGACAGAACCAAACATTTCTGTCAAACTTCGCGGCAGGGGCAATAGTGTTGTTTGGTGAACTGGCCTCTACCTTGCAAGGGACGAATATCAGCTCTCAGACACCTCCCTGTATCTCCCTCTGGACCATGATTCACCCTCCGAACATCAAGCCAGTCACTGTCTTCATTCCCTCTGGAGGTTTTTCCTCCAGAGCCTCCAGTCTATTTCTCCCCAAACCATGCACTGCTTCCTCTTCAAGGTCTACAAGCAAGGTTGTCCTACTGGGCCCAATTTTTCATCTTGTTCTTGTGGCACAGAACTTATTCCTTCCTACCTTGATGCTATTCTTTCTCCTTTTGTCCAGACTCTTCCCACTAACATCTGCAGCATCCCTGATGCCCTTTGTCACTTTGATGCTTTCCAGTTCCCTGGTCACAACCAGATCATCTTCACCATCAGCGTGATCAGACTCTCTTCACCTCCGTCCCATTCCAGGATAGCCTGAGAGTCCCATACTTCTTCCTTCAACAGAATCCCAGCAATTCCCCTTCAACAATGGCCCGTCTTTACCTGGATGAAATTATTGTCACATCAATCAACTTTTTCTTTAACACCACGCACCTCCTCCAACACAAAGGTGGCTACGGGAACCCGCATGAGTCTAAGCTACATCTATCTCCATGTGGGATACATGGAACAGTATTTCTTTCAGTCCAATTCAGGCTCCCTTCCCTAACCTCCTTTTGAATGCTTGGATGACTGCATTGGTGCTGCTTCCTACTCTCATGGAGAACTTGTCTTTGCTGCAAGTTTCCATCTGGCTCTCATTTTCACGTGGTACATCTCCAGCTCTTCCATTCCCTTTCTTTGCTTCTCTATCTCCATCTCAGGAGACAGATTAGGGACCACTATCCATTGATAGCTCACAGACTTCAACATCTATCTGGACTAGACCTCCTCTCAGCCTGCTTCCTGTAAGAACTCTCATTTATTCTCCCTGTTTCTCTGGCTCCATCCATTCCATTCCATTTGAAGTCTTCCATTGGAAGTTTTCCACACCAGTGAAAGGTGAAATTGTCTTCTTTTTCTCTTAACCATGGCTTCCCTTACCAGATCCGATGGGGCTCTCAACTATGTCTGCTCCATTTCCTCACTTCAGCTTTTACCCCCTCTTCCACCAAGAATAAAGAGAAAAGATATGGAGGAATTTAAAATAGAGGGATATGTGAGAGGAAGGGGTTAGATAGTCTTAGGAGTGGTTTGAAGGTCGGCACAACGTGGTGGGCCGAAGGGCCTGTATTGTGCTGTATTGTTCTATATGGTTCCCTTTATCCTCACCTTCCACCCTTAGCAGCTTCCAATTTCAACAGATCACCCTCCATAAGTTACACTGACTTCAGCATGATGCCACTACAGGGCTCATCTTCCCCTCACCTTTCAGCATTCCAAAGGGACCATTCCCTGGTGCACTCTTCCATGTCCATCAATCACTCCATTTCTTGCAATACCTTCCCATGCAACTACAGGAGGTGCAGCACTTGCCCTTTCACCTCTAACCTTTCCAGCATCCAGGGATCCAAACGCTCCTTCTAGGTGAAGCAGTGATTCATTTGCTCTTCTTCCAATTTAGAGTCCTCCAAATCGGAGAAACGAGATACAGAACTTGCTGGAGCCCTTCCGTTCGGTCCATAGTTACCTTCCTGTGTAATTCTCCATCCTATGCGCACTCTTACCTTTGTGTCTTTGGCCTCTTGCACTATCCCAATGAAATCTAAAGCAAGCTTAATAAAGGACATCTCATCATCTGATCCAGTATACTACAATCATCAGTACACTCTATATCAACTTCAGATAAACTGTCTTTCCAGTTTGTGATAAAACCAGCCACTTCTGACAAAAGATCATTAACCTGCAACATTAACTCAATTTTTCTCTCTTCACAGATGCTACCTGACCTGTTGGGTATTTCCAGCATTTCTTTCAGATATCCAGCAACCGCAATGTTTTCTGCCATTCCAGCAATTTTTCTCTCCTCTGTCCTTATTTAGCTCCTTTTATCTACACTTCCTGTAAATAGTTAAGAAGCCTTCCTCTCCTTCTCTCAGCCAACACCAACATCTATTGTGCGGCATTCAGTCTCTTATGGTCTCCACCCTACTACAGATACTCCCTTTGTTCTCTGCAGTCCTTCCCCTTCTCAACAACTCAAATCACGTTCAGTCACTAACTTTTCCTAGTTCTGATTCAAAGATCATCAAAAGGACTGTGTGCATTCACCCTGTTTATGGCCCTCATGATTTTATATGCCTCTTTAAGATCACCTCTCAGTCTCCGACACCCCAGCGAAAAAGAGGCTGATTTCTTTTTGCTCTTCACTGTAGCAATCTTTAGAATAACTACTTAGCCCTAATATCAACATTATAATACTCACTCACAGAATGCGTCATCTAAGCCAGTTGTGTAATATATGTAAATAAGTATGAGTTGCTATATGGAATCACTGATCGTGTGTGTACCATATGAGAAGAAACCCAAATAAAGGAATCATGTGTTTCAGGAATTGTGCACATTTCCTATGCAGTACTTTGTATACTCTGCTTATTTCTTCACTATAGACCAGGAAACACAAGGGCATATACAGTACACCAGCAACAAAGATAGAATGGCTAAAAATGGGGCAGATTGGCAGCTCAGGCCCACTTTGGATATCTCAGGAAATTTGGTGTTTATCCAACAAGAGGAATAGGAGCACAGAGTGCAAATCTGGATTTAGTCTTAGGAAATGAAGCCAGAAGAGAATCAGTGGGAGAGTACTTTTGTGCTTGTGCCCTTAGATCAGATAGATTCAGTTTAGTTAGAGAAAGGGACAATGATAAATATGGACTCAGGTTCTAAATTGGGGTCAGAATAATTCTATTAAACTGGGAAGTGAATTAGTAAATTAAACTGGGAACAACTGCTTGAGGGTAAAATAATCCCTATGCAATTACAGCAGTCAATAATGAGATTCAGAGGAGGTACAAGACATTCAGAGGGTTCAATGTAAACATATTCCCATAAAGAGAAAGAATGGGACTGCCATATCTAGGGTGCCATGTACAGGTACATAGCAGATAAGGGGCAATAAAATGAAGCTTTTATCAGACACTGAGAACTTAATACTGAAGTAATCCTAAAACATGTAGGATATGTAGGGGTGAAATTAAAAGAGGAATTAGGAAAGCAAAGAGGGGGCATGAAAATCAGAGAAGTAAAATTAAAGAAAACTCAAAGATATTTTATAAGTACATAAAGACAAAGGACAGAGTAGATCCTTTTAGAGCCAAAAAGTTAATCTATGTATGGAGGCAAAAGCTGTGTGTGAGGCTCTTAATGAATACTTTGCAAATGTCTTCACAATGCTGATGTTGCTGTTAAGGAAGAAGAACGTAAAATATTGGATGGGATAAACTTAGTGGAAGACGAAGTATTAAGGAGTTACTGTTTCTAAAAAAAATGCTTAAACCGCCAGGTCCAGATGGAATCCATCTCAAACCCTATTAAAAAGCAAGGGAGGAAAGGCAAAGGCTATGATCTCAAATTTTCAGGCATTTCTGACTACAGGATTGGTACCAGAGGGAGAAAAGGATAAACCAACTAATAACAAACTAGTGAGCTCATCTTCAGTTTGCAAAAATTATTGGAAATAATTCTTCGGGAAAGTGCAAACCTTAATTTGGAAAGGTACAAATTACTCAAGAGAAAGTCATGTCTAACTCCATCAAGATTTTTGAGATGATAAGAAGCAGGTTCAGTAAAAGCAGTGGATTTTTCATTGTCTACGTGAATGTTAACAAGGCTTTTGTAAGGTCACACCTGGCAGGCTGGTCAAAATACATAAAAGTTTATGAGATCAAAGACAGAAAGGCAAATTGAATCCAAAATTAGCTCACCTGCAGGAATTAGGGTAATGGCTGATGGATGTTTTCATGACTGAGAGACTGTTACTGTTGATGTTCGATTTAACTTGGACTTAAATGCAGAAAGCATAATAAAGATGTTTGAAGATGAGACAAAAATTGGGTTAGAAGTGAGAAGGAAAGCTTTAGGCTGCAGAAAATAGCAAATGAAATTTAATCCAGGGAAATTTGAAGTCACTGATTTGGGAAGGTGCAGCAAAGCAATGGAATATACAATATGTGGTAGTGTATTGAGAGATATGTAAGAACAGAATCTCTCTACATCTACAGATCCTTAAAGTTAGTACATCAGGTCAATAAGGTGGTTAAAAAAGTATGCAGGATGCTTTATTAGCTGAGGCATGGAATACAAAAGCAGGAAGGTTATTCCAAGACAATATAAAACATTAGCTAGACCATAGTGTGAGTACTGCATATGTCTGGTCACCAAACTGCAGGAAAGATGTGGTTATAGTGGAGGATGCAGAGGAGATTTATGATGATGTTCTCAAGCCAGGAAAATGTTATCTATGTGGAAAGGCTGCATAACTGAGGCTGAGGGGAGACTTAATTGATGTGTATATAATTATGAAGGTCCCAGACAGAATAAGTGGAAGAACTCGGTTCCCTTAGCAGAGGGGTCGAGAACAAGTGAACACAGATTTAAAGTAACAACAGAAGGCTTAGATAAGGGAAAAAAAACTTTTTTTTCACATAAGCGGTGGTAGGGGAAGAAACTCTCACTGGATTTAAATAGTGCTTGGACGTGTACTGAAAGAGCCATGACCTAGAAGGTGTTAGAAAGTAGGCTTAGGCTGGGAAGCACTTGTCCAACCAACATAAAACATGCCAATCTGAATGACCTGCTTCTGTAACATAGATAGAAGATAGATCATAGAACAGTCCAGCACAAGAACAAGTCCTTCAGCCCATGATGTTCTGCCGAACTAATTAAACTAGTAACTAAAATCCTACTAAACTAGACCCTTCTACCTACACAAGTCCATATCCCTCTATTCTTTACATATTCATGTGCCTATCTAAGAAACTTAAACACCTCTATTGTAATTGCCTCCACTACCACCTCAGGCACCCACTACACTCGGGTAAAAAAACTTGCCTCACTCATCTACTTTGACCTTACCTCCTCTGACCTTAAATGCATGCCTCCAGTATTAGACGCTTCGACACTGGGAAAATGATACCCCCTGTCTACTCTATCTATGCCCTACAGCACACTAAGGTGAATAAATCCCCAAGGCCTGATCAAGTGTATCCTCGGACTTTATGGGAGGCTAGAGAAGAAATTGTGGAGGCCCTTACGGAGATATTTTCTTCATCGTTAACCACTGGTGAAGTTCCTGAAGACTGGAAGGTGGCCAATGTCATTCCGTTGTTTAAGAAGAGTAGCAAGGACAAGCCAGGGAACTACAGGCCAGTCAGCCTGACATCAGTTGTGGGGAAGTTACTGGAGGGAATTTTGAGGGACAGGATCTACCAGCATTTGGATAGACAGAGTCTGATTAGGAGGAGTCAGCCTGGCTTTGTGTGTGGAAAGTCGTGGTTGACGAACATTTTAGAGATTTTTGAAGAGGTAACCAAAAAGGTAGATGAGGGTAGGGCAGTGCATGTTGTCGATTTGGACTTTAGCAAGGTCTTTGAGAAGGTCCCATGTGGTAGCCTGGTCTGGAAGGTTGGGTCTCATGGAATCCAGGGTGAGCTTGTTAGGTGGATTCGGAGGTAGGAAGCAGAGGGTGGTGGTTGAAGGTTGTTTCTCGGAATGGAGGATGGTGACTAGTTGTGTGCCGTAGGGGCCGGTGTTGGGACCCCTGTTGTTCATTATTTATATAAATGATCTGGATGCGAATGCACAAGGCTTGGTCAGTAAGTTTGTGGATGTCACGAAATTAGGAGGTGTTGTTGATAGTGAAGAAGGTTATTGTAGATTACAGGGGCATCTTGATCAGTTAGGGAAATGGGCCGAGGAGTGGCAAATGGATTTCAATACAGATAAATGTGAGGTGATTCATTTTGGCAAGTCAAACCAGTGTAGGACTTATACTATGAATGGTAGGGCACGAGGAGGTGGGATGGAACAGAGGAACCCGGGAGTACAAGTGCATAGTTCATTGAAAGGGGTGTCACAGGCAGACAGGGTGGTGAAAAAAGTATTCAGCACGCTGGCCTTCATCAGTCAGGGCACTGAGTGCAGGAGCTGGGATATTATGTTGCAGTTGTATACTTGGAGTGCTGTGTACAGTTTTGGTCACCCTGTTATAGGAAAGCTGTGGTTAAACTGGAAAGAGTGCAGAAAATATTTACAAGGCTGTTGCCAGGACTGGAGGGCCTGAGTTATAGGGAGATGTTGGCTAGGCTAGGTCTTTATTCCTTGGAACGCAGGAGAATGAGGGGCCACCTTACAGAAATGTTTAAAATTATGAGAGGCATAGATAAGGTGGATGGTAACAGTCTTTTCCCCATGGTTGGGGAGTCCAAAACTAGGGGTATAGGCTTATGGTAAGAGGGAAAAGATTTGAAA
This sequence comes from Pristis pectinata, assembly GCF_009764475.1. Classification (NCBI taxonomy): domain Eukaryota; kingdom Metazoa; phylum Chordata; class Chondrichthyes; order Rhinopristiformes; family Pristidae; genus Pristis; species Pristis pectinata. Next base: position 13,671,025 of record NC_067408.1, read on the forward strand.
GGAACCTGAGGGGCAACTTTTTCATGCAGAGGGTGGTGAGTGTATGGAACGAGTTGCCAGAGGAAGTGGTTGAGGCAGGAACAATAGTATCATTTCAGAAGCACTTGGACAGGTACATGGAGTGGTGGGGCTTAGAGGAATATGGGCCAAACTCAAGAAATTGGGACTAGCTGGATGGGCACCATGTTTAGCATGGACTGGTTGGGCTGAAGGTCCTGTTCCATGCTGTATTGTTGTATGAATCTATGACTCTCATAATCTCAACTTCCGCCGCAAAAATCCAGGTTTGTCCAACCTCTCTACATAGCACATGTCCTGTAATCCAAGCAGCATCCTTGTAAACCTCTTCATAGATCTTCTATGATTGCTATGATGTTATAACCTCCTTGTGCCATGCAGTATCACTTTAATTCAAATCTTCACAGCTCATAAAACATCACAAGTTCTGAATCAGAAATCAAAGGTTGGAGGAGACCATTAATATTTGTGTAGTTGTGGTGAAGGAGCCTGACTTGATACAGTGAATTTGGTGCCTTCATAAACCAAACATTGTGGAACAAGTATGTGTATGTGCTTTAACAGTCAAGCAAATTCAAGTTAGCACAAGACTTGGTGTTTGATCATACATATTAAATTATGAATCAAATTGTGTTTAGTTCTGGTCGCCTCATTATGGGAAGGATGTGTAAGCTTTAGAGAGGGTGCAGAGGAGATTTACCAGGATGCTGTCTGGATTGGAGAGCATGTCTTACGAGGATAGGTTGAGTGAGCTAAGGCTTTTCTCTTTGGAGAGGAGGATGAGAGGTGACTTGATAGAGGTGTACAAGATGATAAGAGGCATATATCGAGTAGACTGTCAGAGACTTTTTCCCAGGGCAAAAATGGCTAACACAAGGGCCCATAATTTTAAGATGATTGGAGGAAGATATAAGGGGGATGTCAGAGGCAAGCTTTTTACACAGAGAGTGGCGGGTGCGTGGAATGCACTGCCAGCAGAGGTTTTGGGGGCAGATACATTAGGGACATTTTAGGTAGACACATGAATGAAAGAAAAATGAAGGGCTATGTGGGAGAGAAGAGTTAGATCTTCCTCCAATCACCTTAAAATAGATAGAGCAGGATAACATGTTGGCACAACAGCATGGGCTGAAGGTCCTGTACTGTGCTGTAATGTTCCATGTTCTATGTTCTATGATATTAAGATGAGGGTACTTCCAAAATCGCTGAAGGATTTCAGTTGGTGCATAATGTCGGTATTAAAACTGCACACAGAAAAGGGCAATAGCAAAGGTGGGAACTTCCATACTAAGCCTAAGTCACTTGAGTGAGTTTGATGCATAAAGTGAGATTGGTAGGAAAATCTGCAACCGATGGAATGGAGATCACCCATCACACATGTATCAGCATAAAGCAGTAAAATGCCTCCCCAGCAAAAAGAAAGAGTATGCAACCCCAGTGTGTAAAGCTAGACCCAGGATTGCAAGTCAGCAAATTATCAGCTGTAGGTTCTGAATTTAAAGGCTTACTTATGACTGAAAGCCACATAGAAGAGACTTGTATAATATTAAAACTAGTGTGCAAAGTGAAGAATGAATCTTAAACAGCTTGTATGCTACTAGTAGCAGTAAGTTTGTAGACAACACAAAAATTGGCAGAGTTGTGGATCATGAGGAAGGTTGTCAGCAGGATGTAAACCAGTTGGAAATGTGGGCAGAGAAGTGGTGGATGGAGTTTAATCCAGACAAGTGTGTGGTGTTGCATTTTGGAAGGTTAAATATAAGAGGAAAATATACAGTAAATGGTAGGACCCTTAGGTGCATGGATGTACAGAGAGATCTTTGTGTGCAAGTCCATAGCTCCCTGAAAGTGACAACACAAGTAGACAGAGTAGTAAAGAAGGTGTGTGGCATACTTGAATGGGGTGTTGAGTATAAAATCAGGGAAGTCAAGTTGCAGCTGTATAAAACTTTGGTTAAGCCACATTTGGAGAATTGTGTGCAGTTATGGTTGCCACATTACAGGAGGGATGTGCAGGCTTTGAAGAGGGTGCAGGAGAGGTTCACCAGAATGTTGCCTGGATTAACTATAAGAAGAGATTGAACAAAATTGGATTGTTTTCTCTGGACCATCAAAGGCTGAGGGATGACCTGATAGAAGTATATAAAAGGAATATAAAACTGATAGATAGGGTAGATAATCAGAGTCTTTTACCTAGAGTAGGAATGTCCAATACTAGAGGCCATAGCTTTAAGGTGAGAGGGGGAAAGTTTGAAGGAGATTTACGAGGGAAGTTTTTTACACAGAGAGTGGTAGGTGCCTGGAATGTGCTTTCAGGGGAGGCGGTGGAAACGGATACGATGGTAATATTTAAGAGAGACTTAAGACAGGCACATTAACAGGCAGGGAATAGAAGGTTATGGACCTTGTGCAGGCAGATGGGATTTGTTAGATTGGCATGACTGGCACAGACATCATGGGCCAAGGAGCCAGTTCTTTGTCCTATGTTCTAATGGAAAATGCAATGATTCTAAAATTGAAATAAAACTCAATGATCAGCATATCGATATGAACATAGATATACCTGCAATATGCACAATAATGGACAGAGATATCAAATAGTTTGGCAAATTGGCATGAACAAAATGCATGCTGAATTTGAAAGCATATACTGGAAAGGCACCAAAAACTATAGATCAGATATATGGTGTTTCTCATAATGGTTAAAAAGTGACACTTCCAATCATAGTAGCCAACTACACAAGGAGATCAACTCCAGTACAAAAAGACATGCTGAAAGAATTAAAGATAAATTGGAAAATGCATTTAGTTTGAGGTCTTTGTAATCACATTGAGATATGCTCTTGAGTATATGCAGTTATGTTTAAAGATTCATATACTGGTACTATGGGGCACTAATGCCCACAATTGCAGTAAGCCAAACACTGTGAACTTATTTGCAGACCTAGACTGGTACCATATATACTGGAGGTTCAATTAGAGGAGGAGATGAGCAAACTCAAGTGATATGGTATGTTGATCAGAACTATACATAGTGATTTGATGACATCCCTTCATGTAGTGCATTAGGCAACCAAGACTGTCTGGCTCGTTAGGACGATAAGGTAAACCTTGAACTGTGGACAGTTACCAGTTTCATTTGCCCAAATCACAGGATGTGTACTATGAATTGGCAGGGGCCAACATCTTTGCAAAAGATAGAAAAATGGTCACAGAAAGATTTAGCACTCAATCAATTATATATGAGAGCATTTGAATGGCTGGAATGATCTGGCCACATATTTGAATGAGAAGTCATCCTTTCGTCACAGACATTATGACCGTTTCATGAATCACGGCTGTATCTTATAGGGCAACTGGGTAGCCAAGGATCTTCACGGCAAAGTTGTGGAGGAACTATTTGGGTATTGTTAACATGAAAGTAGTGGTTCACAGCCTTATTAATATGCATAGTTTACCACGTCTGCACATCACAGGCACTGAGCACTGCTCCAAATGTGGAAGTGGCCCAAGAGGTCAGTCCAGCTTGTCAACATAGACTATTATGAGAAAGGTGTGGACAACCACCTTACATTGGTAGGCATGCATAATAATGTCTGTGTGCTGAGACTACCAGGCAAGTCAGAGATAGAAAATGGAATATTGGAAAAATTGTGGAGATATATGGCCCCTAGATTTATCTTGTTAGAGAAAATAAGAGGTTCAGAAAGGTTCTTGTAAATCAAAGCATGCTAACCTAAAGATTGTGAGTTTGAAATGAGTTTTACAACTGTTGACACAGACCATGAGTGAAGAGAATTTAGACATGATACCTTCAATAAACCCAGGGATGGTGCTTCATCAGCAACATCTATTTAGTTTTCCAGATCAACTCAAGCACACCAGCATAGTTACAGTGATTGAAGGGAATTTGAAAACCAGTTAATTGGTTCAACTTGCATATTCATAAATGTTATAACCAGCTTCATTCTTTGAAAGCATGAAAGCAATGTAGTGCATGTAACTAAGTGTGGCATCACTGCACCAAAGTGAATAACATTGCAGTTTTCCACATTATATTCCAATTGCCATGTTCCTTCTCAGTCACTCAGCTTGACCATATTTCCTTGAAGCCTCTTTACAATCTCCATTATATTCACAATCCCACCTAGTTTAGTATTGTTGACAAACTTAGGTAACATTTGATCCTCACAAATAAGTGGTTGATATAGATCATGAATAGATGAGGACCAATTCCTGTGATAACCCTCAAGTCACAGTCTGCCATCCTGAGAATGATTCATTTATTATACTCTTTGCCTTCTTTTGAATAGGCAATTCTCAATCTATGTCACTATATTACGCTAATACCATGCCCACTAATCTTGTTGAATAACCTCCCATCTGGGATCTGATCAAAAGCCTTGAAGAATGTACAGGAAAGTCTAAACTTTAGTGTATGTGAGAGAGCAAGAGTTGGAATTGGAATTGGTTTATTATTATCATGTTTACCGAGATACAGTGAAAAGCTTTTTCTTGCATACCATCAAGACAGATCATTCGATACGTAAGTACATTGAGGCAGCAAAAAAGAAAACAGAATGCAAAATATAGTGTTACAGTTACAGAAAAAGTACAGTGCAGGTAGACAAATGAAGGACAAGGCTACAACGAGGTCAGATGAGGAGATTAAGAATTCACCTTTTAGCTTATGTGAGGTCCATTCAAGAATCTGATGACAGCAGGATAGAAGCTGTCCTTGAGCCTGGTAATATGTGCTCTCAAGCTTTGGTATCTTCTTCCCACAAGGAAGCATGATGAAATGTGAGGTGGGACACTGTGAATGGGTCATGCTGGCATTTGGACATTTGGTCAGTTTCAACGTGAAGACAGAACTGAGACAGCTTTCAGGTTGACATCTGGACACCTGGCTAGTATCAATGTGAGAATGTAGCTGAGAGAGCTCTACAAGCCCTGTGTCTCTGAGAACAGAACAGACAGATAAGCATGTTCAGGAACAGGCATCCTATGCAGAAGTGTAGGCTGACACCCTGATAATCAGAAGACCAGGTGGTTAAAGGGTTAAAGTGATTATGAAAGACAGGAGGAATTTGAGAAATTAAATAAAGTACATCTCAAGAAAGTAGTGGACCTTTAGCCACACAATTGGTTGTAACTTCAAAGCAATGCCTTGGAGGTATGCAAAGAAATCTATAAAAAGGTGCCCCACTGGATGATCGCGAGTGACCACTCCAGAGAATAACTATAGCAGAAGAAGAAGGCCCTGAGTCTGCTACTCAGTGAAGAACTCATCATATCAAACCCTGGCCAGGTTAATCTAGGCAATTTTGGAAACACAAGAGACTGCAGATGCTGGAATCTGGAGCAAAAAACAAACTGCTGGAGGAACTCAACAGGTTGAGAAGCATCTGTGAGGGGAAGGGAATTGTCAATGTTTTGGATCAAGATCCTGCATCAGAGGGTTTTGGAAAGTTGTGAACATAAACTTAAGTGCTGTGTAACTATGTAATAGTCATGTAACTAAAGAATTAATGAGTTTTGTTTGAAACTATGAAAAAGTTTTGGAGTTGCTTGTACTAATTACTAACTGTGATTAATAAAGAACTATAGTTATTAGGAAAAATCATTGTCTGGTGTCGTCTATCGGATGCTGAACTTTAATTGGCAACATTTGGCATCCTTGGATGGGCTCGATAAGAGGTGATTCTAAATCATCCCAAGCTGAACCGCTATATAAATTATCTAAATTTTTACTAAAGGTTGGTTTAGTTACGTCATGGCTACCGGCTCAGTCAGGTGCCAAGCACCTGACAATGCCTAAAGCTAAAGGATTATGGTGGATGTCCTATGAGTCTGTTTAAACAAAAAGTAGCCCAGATTGGGTAGAAGTCTCAGACAAAGGAGACCCATTGGGGATGGGATGGCTGGGGGATATGCTCTGGGAGCAGCTCAAGTTGATCAGAGCAAAAGAGCCAAATAATTAGGTAAATCAAGCGTAGTTGCATGTGCACTATTAGAATTAAAACTTAAAGAAGAAGAAATTAATAAACTATTGTGCCACAATTTAACCAAAACACAAAAGATGGTTCAAATCAAGCAAGGAGCCAAAGCATTAGAGTGTTTGTGTAAATGGATTGACGGTACAGGTTTGGCAGCATTCGAAACAAGGAACAGTCCCCAAATGATACCTGTGGTACACTAGCAGTTTTAGACTGAATATACACATATTTTCACCGAGAATGTTATTTCCTCTACCTATGATTATAGATAGCTTAGCATAAGAGTTCAAACAATTCTCATTTTCTGTTTCTGTGGAAAGATAATTACAAGAAATTTACCCCAGATGATGATTTTGATATCACATTTTTTTAAATTTTCCCATCACTTCCTCTGCTCTTCCTCATCCCCACTTTGCTGTCTCTTTTCATGACCTAAAGCTTTTCTTTAGGTACAAAAATTTGCTGTCTCAGTGGTTAAACCTATGACGTTTCAGTGACATCCCCAGTATTTCCTCTCCAGCAAATTATTGGCTATAAAAGGTAAGCTAATTGTTCGTTGAAATAATCTGTTGCTGTGATTGATTAGCTCAAAGAATTATCATGTCTGTGATTCTGAAGGCTGTGATATGTCTCTCCATTCTAGCAAGTGTGAACTGCATGATTTCGCGTCCATTGCTAGAAGAGATTATTAACGACCTGTCAAAAGGTAGATGGAGAATGGTAAGTGCAAAAACATGATTCATAAATATTAGTCTCAGATTGTGCTGAAGTTGTTGCTCACCTGATGTACGTATCAAGCTCCAAAGTAGAACTAGTGTTTGTATTTTCTAATAACTGTTCTGTCAAAGGCTATTGACTGTAACGTAACAGACAAAATAAAGCCTGTGATTAATCGTTTGTGATTTGTATTAACTGCCCAAATCTAACATCTTTCTTTTTTGTTTCTCTGAAGATTCCTTGCAAAGATAACTTACTTCCCCAAGTTAACTTCAAACACCACCCTCATGTCAAGGTGAGAATAGTTTAAGATGATAAGCCTACATATTTTAACATGTGAATAGAATTTTCCATTTTGTAAGTTTTAATTATTTAATAGGTTTAACATGATAATCGCCATGTAGCATTATAGTATTACTGCGTTGCAGGTGTCATTTCGCTCATGAAATCTGATTAGTTTAATTGAGATTTTCCAGGCACAATATACATAATAATTGTAAATTAATACCACTACCTGAGTCCACAGTACATATAATGGCAGTAGAAATGTTCATATCCTGAAGACTGTAAATCTCAAGGCACATTATCAAAAATGACCATCAAACTTCAAATTATATAAATAACCAGTTAATGCTGCAGTCCATAATCACTTTCACAATCCTAACTTGAATCAGTGGGATGCTTTCTGAGATGTGATATGTATTTGCAAGTTGAAATGATGCATGGTACACTGTGCAGCCAATATAGTGCCATCTCAAACACAAAACCTGAGGACTCAAGCCAGAATACAAAGTGCCCTAATCTGCATGTTGAGTGAGTAGATCTAAATTGCAAGATGTTTATTTAACTGGCACTAAGTGTTTAGGCTATAATTCAATTGATCACACTCTTGCCTGCTCAAGTTCTGCTGCAGAGATCTGAGCACAAAGCTCTAGCCTAGATTCCAGTGTATACTGAGTGAATAAAAAATGAGCTGCTGGAGGAACTCGATGGGTCAGGCAGAATCTGTGGAGGGAAATAGACAGTGGGCATTTGAGGTTGAGACTCTTCATCTGGAATAAAGGGGTGGGGGGGGAGATAGCCAGTATAAAGAGGTGAGGGGCAGGGATGGGGCAAGAGCTGGGTAAGAGGTATGCTCCTCTGCTATACTGAGTGAATGTTTCATTGTCAGAGGAGTTGCCTTTGGAGTGAAATGTAACACCAAGGCTCTGATTTCCTTATCCATAAGATCTTGTGACACTAAAGAAAGAGCAGTAGGAGTTTTCCCTGGAATTCTGATCAATCAAATTCACTAACAAAAATGTTTATCTGGTCATGGATACATTGCACCCTATTGTTGGACATATTGGTTGCTTCCTTTTCTACACTTGTTTACTTCAGTAGTTGCAGAGGTCTCTGGAACATCTTGAAGGAGATGTCAAAGGCACTATATAAAGGCAACTTGTATCTTCTAGATGGCACAACAATTAGTGCTGCTGCCTTACAACTCCAGGAATCTTAGCTGCTGTATTTGCAAAGTTTGGACATTACCCCTGTAACTGCTTGGGTTTCCTCTGGATGCCCCAGTTTCCTCTCATATCCCAAGGATGTGCTGGAATTTAACTGGCTGCTGTAAGTCACCTCTTATGTTAATGGAAAAAGTAATCAAATACTATTTGTGAGAATTCCTGGGGTGCAGGGAAATAAGTAGAGGGGGGAAAGAGACTAATGTAAGTGCACCCCTGGGAGAGAATATGGACCTGATGTGCCCATAACTTCTTCCTGTGTTAAGTATAACTGAGTTAGCAATATCTGCATTAAGAAAACTCTTAAATGAATTCTTGAAAGATTTGTTGAATGAACACTTTCCTCTTCAGTAACACAATTAAATTTCTTAATATTCCTCTTCTGGAGTCAATATATAAAATCCCCTGATGGACTTGTGTTTTATTTTCCAGAATGAAGAAGCAAAGAAGGTATTCTGCAAAGCTCATGAAGCCCTGAAACATGTAAGAGACTGTAAGGGCTTTAACATAACAAAACTCCATCTGAACCTATGGAACGCAGGAGGTCGGGTGAGTGTCACTCAGAATGTATTGCTTCTTTGGAAAAGAACACTATTGAGAAAAGTTAGAGCTAATATTTAGTTGACAAACTGCTGCTCAACAACATGTGAACTTTGAAAATTTTATTTTGTAGCAATAAGATAGCTACTGTCTTGTGTTTTGAGGCAAGTTGTCAAATTTGATCCTACATTAATTTCCTGAATTTAATTTGGGCAATTTGGTAGCTAATCTAGCATGTCAAAATGAAAATGAAAAAAAAAACATGGTAGTGTAATAATCTCTCTAAAGTGGAATGTGAATAATTACAATAGATAAAAACATACTATTTCCTTTGGTAATAGAATTTTATGGGCAGTAGCTTAACCACAAGAAGCAGATGCATATACATTCAATCAGATATTCAGATATGCTGCACAATATGTGACCAGCGATTAAGCTTATTCATAATCGCACCAACATCAGCTGTAATCTGCAAAATCAAAATCAACTATTTTTAATTTACCTTTGATTCCAATCAATATTTGCAACATTGCAATGAAATGCCGGAAACACTCAGCAGGTCAGAGAAACAGAATTAATCTTTCAAGGCTGAGGCTTTTTGTTGAGAACTAGGAAAGAGAGAAAACTGTAGAAAAGGTGGGGAAGGGGTGGGTAGAAAAAGGGGAATATCTCTGATAGAATGAGACCAAATGAGTTAATGTGGCAGTTAGCAATGCATCATGGTTCTTTGTGTTATGTGTTGCTAATAGCAGAGCTGTGGGACATGGCCAGAAGGCCAAACTATACTATTAACTCATTTGGTCTTACCCTATCAGAAATATCTCCTCTGTTCTACCAATCCCTCCATCACCTTCTTTGTTACTGAAAACTAACATGTCTTCTCTCTTTCCCAGTTCTGACATATGGTCTCTGACTTGAAACACTAACTGGATTTCTCTTTGCACTGATGCCACCTGAACACCTGAGTGTTTCTGTCACTTTCATCTTTTATTTCAGAGCATATGCTGTATTTTTGATTTCTGCTCAAAACATCGTGCAGGTGTAGAGAGTAATATTTTTTTTCAATCCTCATGCATGCTACCATGTGAATATACGGGTGATCGTATTTAGTAATTATCTAAATAACTTGCAGTTATTTTAAGTTACAAATTTAGATTGGTACTTATAATAACTAAATGTTTCTACCATACACATGAAGAATTCTTTATCCTGATGTAGAAACTTGCAATGCTTTCATTTTTCACTTTTTTTTTCATTGCAGACTAATTGTTCAGTAGATAAAGCTGAGGAGTTTGAACTGAATGAATTTATCAAAGGCTTGAAATCATTCACTAGGTCTGTATTTAAAGAATCCGACTGGAAAAAAAGTGGTATACACAAACGTGCAAATGAATAACAGTTTGAATAGTATTTATTTATTTTTTAGTAGCATTTTATACAAAACATGAAAATCACCAACATTTATAACTAACAGAAATATTTCTAGATTGTGTATGTTACAATATGTGTTATATGTTTGTAAGTGAAAGCTGGATGACTTCAACAAGTAGCACAGGCCTTTGAAAACTCTTGGATCTTATTTAAAAATTTTAATCTGAAGGCAGTGGGGGATTATGACATTACTGATGGTTGGGACCAGAAACTAGGTTAAGATCAGATGTCAATGATCCATGGACATGTGTGGAAGGTCAGGAAAGGAGTAGGGACAAGTATGAATGGGGGTGATCCAATCTTCCTTCCAAGCCCAGAAATACTCATCAAACATTTTAATGTGTAATACTTGCCTGGGCATCCTTGAACCCAGTGCTGGAATGCCAGCTTTTTAACTTGAACACAGGGGTTCAAGTGACGTCATCCACAATCAACACTTTAGTTTTTAACGAGGTTCCCAACTAGTTCTGAAAGGTACACTGCAAGTTTCAGTGAAGTCAAAAGTACTGGAGGTGAACACAGCAAGAAAATTGAGGGAAAACAGTGTGGGGGTTCAATCACCATTTTAATGCTCAACTTCTTTCCATACCTCATCACACCTCTCTATCTGCACCTTTCCTGTCTGAATTAAAACCCGTTTTATGTCATTATTATTGTTATTATTATTATAGAAATTCATTTCTGTGATAAGGATTTATTCGAAAAATCTATTTTATATACAAATTAAAAACTATCTACTTCCTGTATTAAATTTCTGTATTTAATATCTATTATGTATTAATATCATCAATCAATAAATTATGTATTTTTATGGATATTCACGTGCAATTTTCTGGCTGTATATTTTTTTAAACTGTGCATGGAGTAATTAATTGAATTTTTATTATTACCTTTGTTAGAAACATGCATAAAACACTGGCTTACTTAAGTTCCAAGTTCAGTAAAATAAAAAAAAGGAGCAGAGAAAATAAGGTGAACAGAGGAGTGATAGATGGCACCAATTCTGAGCATTAAACATTAAGATTACAATAACTTGTGCAGAAAAACTGCTAGTTCAGAGCTGCATCGATTAAAACTGCATCCATTTTCAAAATATGGTTCCTTTGCATCACTGAATTTTAGAACCAGAGCAAAAAGACTGGATTACTGGGGGCATTTAAAGAGGAAATAGATACATTTTGAAAGATAAAGGAGTAGAGGGCTGTGGGGAATCTCAACAGGATGTGCAGGGAAATCTCAGCGGGGCTATGGGGAACTGGTACAGAAAAAGAGATGAAGCCTGCAACAGATCATATGATCATATTGAATGATCGGCAGGCTTGAGAGCCCAAGTTGTCTACTCCTGCTCCTATTTTCTTATGTTCTTATGCTTACTTGTTTGCGCCAAGTGACAGAGAATGAAATTCACACTAATCACCCGTTGGAGCATCACCTGCTGTTTAGCTTCATCTCCGCACGCTTCTGCAACATGCAACAGTGAAGTAATACCCTCGCACTTGTTCAGCACCATCAAATATAAATCTCTTCCCTAAGGAATAACGATCAAACTGAATGCACCAAGAAGCAATGGGATGAGTGTTGAGCAGAAAAGTAATAGAAAATAGAAGTATTTAATATTATGAGAGGCATAGATAGGGCAGATAATCAAAGTCTTTTTCTTATGGTAGGGATATCAGAAGCAGGAGGGCAGAGGTTTAAGGTGAAAGAAAGGAGTTTTCAAGAGGATCTGAAGGGTAAGTATTTTACAGAGTGTTTGATATCTGGGATGTAAGATAAGATAAAAGATATCGCTATTAGTCACATGTACATCAAATGCTGCCAGAAGAGGTGGTGGAATCAGACATAATTAGCATGTCCAATTATAACACTCAGCCTGTCCCTGTGAGGGTAAGAAGCAAAGTTGGTAAAATTAAGGAACCTTGGTTAACAAAAGAAATTGAAGGTTTGATTAGAAGGAAGCATATGTCAGGTGTAGGCCACTTGGTATCAAGTGAGTCCTTTGAGGTTTCTAGGGGATAGAAACAGAGAAAGATAGAAAACCTACAGCATAATTCAGGCCCTTTGGCCCACAAAGCTGTGCTGAACATGTCCCGACCTTAGAAATTACTAGGCTTACCCATAGCCCTCTATTTTTCTCAGCTCCATGTACCTATCCAAAAGGCTCTTAAAAGACCCTATCGTATCCGCCTCCACCACCGTTTCTGGCAGCCCATTCCACGCACTCACCACTCTCTGAGTAAAAAACTTACCCCTGACATCTCCTCTATACCTACTCCCCAGCACCTTAAACCTTTGTCTTCTTGTGGCCACCATTTCAGCCCTGGGGAAAAGCCTCTGACTATCTACCCGATCAATGCCTCTCATCATCTTATAAACCTCTATCAGGTCCTCCCTCATCCTCTGTCTCTCCAAGGAGAAAAGGCTGAGTTCCCTCAACCTGCTTTCATGAGGCATGCTCCGCATTCCAGGCAGCATCCTTGTAAATCTCCTCTGCGCTCTTTCTATGGCTTCCACATCCTTCCTGTAGTGAGGTGACCAGAACTGAGCACAGTACTCCAAGTGGGGTCTGACCAGGGTCCTATATAGCTGCAACAATACCTCTTGGCTCCTAAATTCAATTCCACGATTGATGAAGGACAATACGCTATATGCCTTCTTAACCACAGAGTCAACCTGAGCAGCTGCTTTGAGCATCCTATGGACTCAGACCCCAGGAACCCTCTGATCCTCCACACTGCCTAGAGTCCAACCATTAATACTATATTCTGCCATCATATTTGACCTACCAAAATGAATCACTTCACACTTATCTGGGTTGAACTACATCTGCCACTTCTCAGCCCAACTCTGCATCCTATCTATGTCCCACTGTAACCTCTGACAGCCCTCTATACTATCCACAACACCTCCAACCTTTGTGTCATCCACAAACTTACTAACCCATCCCTCCACTTCCTCATCCAAGTCATTTATAAAAATCACAAAGAGTAAGGGTCCCAGTACAGATCCCTGAGGTACACCACAGGTCACTGACCTCCATGCAGGATACGAACCTTCAACAACTACTCTTTGCCTTCTGTGGGCCAGCCAGTTCTGGATCCACATTGCAATGTCCCCTTGGATCCCATGCCTCCTAACTTTCTCAATAAGCCTTGCATGGGGTACTTTATCAAATGCCTTGCTGAAATCCATATACACTACATCTACTGCTCTCCTTTCATCGATGTGTTTAGTCACATCCTCAAAAAATTCAATCAGGCTCGTAAGGCAGGACCTGCCCTTGACAAAGCCATGCTAACTATTCCTATTCATATTCTACCTCTCCAAATGAAAATAAATCCTGCTTCTCAGGATCTTCTCTATCAGCTTACCAACCACTGAGGTAAGACTCACCGGTCTATAATTTCCTGGGCTATCTATACTCCCTTTCTTGAATAAGGGAACAACATCTGCAACCCTCCAATCTTCTGGAACCTCTCCCGTCTCCATCCATGATGCGCAGATCATTGGCAGAGGCTCCGCAACCTCCCCCTTGCCTCCCACAGCAGCCTGGGGTACATCTCATCCTGTCCCGGCAACTTATCCAACTTGATGCTCTCCGAAAGTTTCAGCACCTCCTCTTTCCTAATATCCACATGCTCAAGCTTTTCAGCCTGCTGCAAGTCCTCACTACAATCACCCAGATCTTCTTATGTAGTGAATACTGATGTAAAGTATTCATTAAGTACCTCCGCTATTTCTTCCAGATCCATACACAATTTCCCACTGCTGCACTTGATAGGTCCTATTCTTTTGCATCTTATCCTCTTGCTCTTCACATACTTGTAGAATGCCTTGGGGTTTTTCTTAATCCTGCCCACCAAGGCCTTCTCATGTCCCCTTCTGGCTCTCCTAATTTCCTTCTTAAGCTCCTTCTTGTTAACCTTATACTCTTCCAGATCTCTAACATTACCTAGCTCTCTGTACCTTTCGTAAGCTTTTCTTTTCCTTTTGACTAGATTTATTATAGCCTTTGTACACCACGGTTCTTGTATCCTCTCATGAATCCCCTGTCTCATTGGAACATGCCTATGCAGAACTCCACACAAATATCCCCTGAATATTTGCCACATTTCTTCTGTACTTATCCAGGAAAACATCTGTTCCCAATTTAAGCTTCCAATTTCCTGCCTGAGAGCCTCATAATTCCCTTTACTCCAAGTAAACGCCTTTCTAGTCTGTCTATTCCTATCTCTCTCCAATGTTATTGCAAAGGATATAGAATTATGATCACTATCTCCAAAATGCTCTCCCACTGAGAGATCTGACACCTGACCAGGTTCATTTCCCAATACCAAATCAAGCACAGCCTCTCCTCTTGTAGGCTTATCTACATATTGTGTCAAGAAACCTTCCTGAACACACCTAACAAACTCCACCCCATCTAAATCCCTTGCTGTATGGAGATGCCAATCAATATTTCGGGAAATTAAAATCTCCCATCACAACAACTGTGTTATTATCACACCTTTCTAGGATCTGCTTCCCTATCTGCTCCTCAATATCCCTGTTACTATTGGGCAGCCTATCAAAAACACCCAGTAAAGTTATTGACCCCTTCCTGTTTCTAACCTCCAGCCACAGAGACTCCGTAGACAGTCCTTTCATGATGTCCACCATATCTGCAGCCGTGACACTTTCTCTGATCAACAGTGCCACTCCCCCACCTCTTTTGCCTCCCTCCCTGTCCTTTCTGAAACATCTAAAACCTGGGACTTGAAGTAACCATTCCAGTCCCTGAGCCGTCCAAGTCTCTGTAATGGCCACCACATCGTAGCTCCAAGTATTTATCCAAGCTCTAAGCTCATCTGCCTTGTTCACAATACTCCTTTGATGTAGCAGACAACTTAAGAAATAAATGAGAAAGACAAAAGGAGGACATGTAATGGCCTTGGTAAGCAGGATTAAGGAGAATCTGAAAATCTTTTATAAGTATATTAGAAACAAGAAGGTAGCTAGGAAAAAAGTAGGTCCCTTGTTTAAAAAGTAGGATCATTAGGAGGATGGAGGAAAAGAGGAATCTTGGGGTCCACATCCATAGATCCCTCAAGGTTCCACACAGGTCAACAGGGTTGTTAAGAAGGCGTATGGAGTGTAGGCCTTCATTAGTCGGGGTATTGAGTTCAAGAGCTGCGAGGTGATGTTGCAGCTCTATAGAACTCTGGTTAGACCACACTTGGAGTATTGTGTTCCGTTCTGGTTGCCTCATTATGGGAAAGATGTGGAAGCTTTAGAGAGGGTGCAGCGGAGATTTACCAGGATGTTGCCTGGATTGGAGAGCATGTCTTATGAGGATAGTTTGAGTGAGCTAGGGTTTTTTTCTTTGGAGAGGAGGACGATGAGAGGTGACTTGATAGAGGTGTACAAGATGATAAGAGGCATAGATCGAGTGGACTGTCAGACACTTTTTCCCAGAGTGACAATGGCTAACACGAGGGGACATAATTTTAAGGTGATTGGAGGAAGGTATAAGAGGGATGTCAGAGGTAAGCTTTTTACACAGAGAGTGGTGGGTGCATGGAATGCACTGCCAGCAGAGGTTGTGGGGGCAGATACATTAGGGATGTTTAAGAGATTCTTAGATAGCTACATAAATGATAGAGAAGTGGGGAGCCATGTGGGAGGGAAGGGTTAGATAGATATTGTAGCGGTTAGCGCAATGCTATTACAGTGCCAGCGACCCAGGTTCAATTCCTGCCACTGTCTGTAAGGAGTTTGTACATTTTCCCCGTGTCTGTATTGGTTCCCTTTGGGTGCTCCGGTTTCCTCCCACATTCCAAAGACATACAGGTTAGGAAGTTGTAGGCATGCTATGTTGGTGCCAGAAGCATGGCGACACTTGCGGGCTGTGCCCAGAACACTCTACGGAAAAGGTGCATTTCACTGTGTGTTTCAATGTACATGTGACTAATAAAGATATCTTATCTTATCTTAGAGCAGGATAAAATGTTGGCACAACATTGTGGGCCGAAGGGCCTGAACTGTGCTGTAGTGTTCTATTCGGGAAATTTATGTGTGGAGTCAGGGGGTATGAACAGGATCCTAAATTAATATTTCTCATCAGTATTGACCAAAGAGAAGGATGTGAAGGATGGAGAGTTAGGGGAGAGGTGCACTGTTATTCCGTAATGTGTCGATGTCAGGAAGTAGGAAGCATTAGAGATATTGGCACACATTAAGGTGGATAAATCCCCAGGTCCTAATGGTATCTATCCCAGGATGGCATGGGAAGCAAGGGAGGAGATTGTTGGGGCTCTGATGGAGATACTTGCACAGAGTCATTAAGCCACTGTGTTATTCAGTTATATACACAGGAAAATGCCCATCAGCCCAGCTCATACAAGCTGACCATGTTGCCTCCCTGTGCTAGGCCGATTTGCCCACAGTTGGCCCATATCCTCTAAACCTTTCCTATCCATGTCCAAGCCGAAATATCTTTTAAATGTTGTAATAGTACCCACTTTTACAGCTTCCTCTGGAAGTTAGTACCATATACCAACCAACCTCTGTGCCCCTCAGGTCCCTTTTAAATCTTTCCCCTCTCACCTTAAATCTATGTCCCCTACCCTGGGAAAAAAGACTGTGACCATCCACCTTATCTACGCCCCTTATGATTTTATAAACCTCTATAGGCTCACACCTCAGCCTGCTACATTCCAGGGAAAACAGTCCCAGCCTATCAAGTCTCTCCTTATAACTCAAGCCCTCCAGTCCCAGTAACATCCTTGTGGATCTTTTCTGCACCCTTTCCAGTTTAATGACATCCTTCCTAGAGCTCGGCAACTACACTGCAAGTGTGATCTCACCGACATCTTGGAGAGTGGCAACGCGACATCCCAACTCCTGTACTCAATGCCCTGATCGATGAAGGTAAGCGTGCCAAACACCTTCTTTAACACCGAGTCTATCTGTGTCTCCACTCTCAGAGAACTATACATTGTACCCCTAGGTCTCTCTGTTCTACAACACTCTCCAGCGCCCACTATGAATTTCCTGTCCTGGTTTAACTTAGCAAATGCAACACTTCGCACTTGTCTGTGTTAAATTCCATTTGCCATCTCTTGACCCACATTACCACTTGATCTAGATCCTATCTTCATTAGCCATACATGAGGTACTGGAAGACTAAAGGATAGCTAATGTTGTTACCTTATTCAAAAAGGGCAGTAGGGATAAGCCTGGAAACTACAGACTGGTGAGCCTTACATCAATAGTAGGGAAATTATTGGACAAAAAGTTCTAAGGGATAGGATTTACGTCCACTTGGAAAGGCAGGGACTGATCAGGAGGAGTCAACATGGTTTTATCCAGAGGAACTCCTGTCTCACCAATCTGACTGAGTTTTTTTGAGAAGGTAAGTAAGAAAATTGATGAAGCAGAGTGGTAGACATGGTTTCGTCATCGTGGCTATCCCTCGAGGTCGAGGATGATGGTCTTTGTTCTGTTGATCTATTTATGGACATGGTTTACATGGACTTTAACAAAGCTTTTGACAAAGTCCAGCATGGTCCACTGGTCCGGAACATTATGGCATGTGGGATCAAAAGTGTATTGACAAACTGGATCCAAAATTATCTTGATGATAAAAAACAGAGGGTCGTGATAGAGGAGTGTTTTTCTGACAGGAAGTCTGTAACTCAGGGATTCGTAATGGGATCTTTGTTGTTTGTCATATATATAAATGGCTTCAAAGTTTGCTGACAACACAAAAATTGATGGAGTCATGGATAGTGAAAAAGGTTGTGAAAGGTAACAGGGACATAGATCAGTTACAAGGTCAGGCAGGTGGAATTTACTCCAGACACGTGTGAGGTAGTGCAGTTTGGGACATACACTACTAGCAGGACATATGCAGTAAAGGGCAGAGATCTCAGGAGAATTGATGCACAGAGGGACCTTGGGGTGCAAGCTTATAGCTCCCTGAAAATAACAACACAAGTGGATAGGGTAGTGAAGAAGGCATTTGGCATGCTTGCCTTCATAGTCCAAGGCACTGAGTATAAGAGTTGAGATGACATGTTGCAGCTGTACACAACATTAGTCAGACTGCACTTGGAATATTGTGTACAATTGTGGTCACCACACTACAGGAAGGATGTGGTAGCATTAGAAGGAGTCCAGAAGAGACTCATCAGGATGCTGTCAGAATGAAGAGCTTTATTTATAAGAAAAGATTGAATAGGCTGGGTTTATTCTCACTGGAACACAGGAGGCTGAGGGGTGACCTTTTTGAGGTTTATAAAATTATAAGAGACATGAAGGTACATAGTCAATCTTTTTTCTATGGTGGGGGAGTCTAGGAGTAGAGGGCATAGGTTGGAGAAATTTAAAGGAGATCTGAGAGACAAGTTTTTCACCCAGAGGAAAGGGGTTATATGGAATGAGGAAGTGGTAGAAGCAGATAAAATTGCAATGTTGAAAGGGCCTTTAGACAGGTACTTAGATAGGAAAGGAGGGATACTGGCCTAATGCAGGCAAATGGGGTTAGCATCGATAGACGTCATAGTCAGCATGGACAGGTTGGGCTGAAGGGCCCATTTTTGTGCTGTACAGCTCTATGACTATGACTAATCAGTGTATTATCTAGAAAATCAAAAAGGCTGCAAAAATTTCCCACTTTCTTGTAGTTAGTCAGTTATGAATAATTACATAATATAAATAAAATGCTGCGAAAACTTAGCAGGTCAGACAACTTCTATGGAAAGAGGAGCAGTCAATGTTGCAGGTCTGAAACCCTTCACCAGAACGTGGAAAGTGAGAAATACATGTTAGTTGTCAGTAGAAGAGATGGGTGGAGCAAAGGGAACATCTCTGCTTGGGTGAAATTGTGTGGTGGGTGGGATCAGATTAAGTTCCTGTGGTCATGTGATGTGTTGCTAACGTGGTTCTAGCCTACTGAAAACATGCCCAGCAGACCAGACTGTATTCAGAGAGGAAAAGAAAAATGGATGGCAAGAAAAAAATGGTTCTTATATAGACAGGGAGAAAGGGTGAATTGTCTTAGGTTGGAGGGTTCAATAGTGAGTCTAGAAGGCTGCAATGTGCCCAGGCAGAAGATGAGGACCTGTTCCTCAAGCTTGCATTGGGTCTTGTACCAGTGCTAGACTGGGATGGTGAATTAAAGTGTCAGGCAACTGGAAGCTCGGTCTGACAAAGGGTTTTGGACCTGACACATTGACTCTGTTTCTCTTCCTGTTGAGTATTTCCATGGAAGCTCAGGGTTACTCCTGCAGACTAATCATAGGTGCTCCACAAAGTGATCATGGAGTCTATGTTTCACTGCGCCAAGGTAGAGGACACCACATCGTGAATATTGAATACAGTACACAAGATCGAAAGAAGTACAAGTGAATCGCTGCTTTATCTAGAAAGATAGTTTGGGTCCTTGGATGGTGGCAAGGCAAGTGGTAAAAGGGCAGGTGTTGCACCCTTGTAGTTGCACGGGGAAGTGACCACGATGGGAAGTGGTAGGCAGGGAATTGTGAAAGAAGTGATCCCTATGACATGCTGAAAGGAGAGGGGAAGGGAATATGTGTCTGATGTTGGAATATTATCGAAGTTGGTGGAAATTGCAAAGGATGATGTGCTGATTGTGGAGGCCACTGGGGTGAAAGATAAGGACCGGGGAACCCTGTTCTTGCTCTGTTCAGGAGGAGAAGGGGTGAGACCAGAGGTGCGGGAAATAGATGAGATGTGGTCAAGGGCTCTGTTCACCGTGGAAGAAGGGAAGTCATAACTAAGGAAGGAGGAGACATTTCAGAGGTACCTGTGCAGAAGGTTTCATCATCAGAACAATTAAAATGGACACAGAGGAACTGAGAGAATGGAATGGGGTCCTTATAAGGAGCATGGTGGGAGAAAGTATAATCGAGATGGCAAAAGACACCTCTAAGGACTTGCTCTTTCTCCCTGAGCATATAAGAACCATTTTTACTTGCCATCCATTTTCTTCACCTCTTTATATACAATCTGGTCTGCTTGACATGTCCCAGAATGCCAGAAGCACATTAGACACACATTACACACCCACATTAGCTTAATCCGATCCCACTTCCCACTTGATTTCATCCTATCAGAGAGATTCCCTTTATTCTACATACCCTCTCCCCGCCTTCTGTGCTACCTAGACTAACTTGTTTCTCTCTTTCTCAAATCTGATGAAGGGTTCTGAAACATTACCTGTTTGTTATTCCACAGTTGCTGCTAGACCCGCTGAGTTTTTCCAAGATCTTTCATTTTCTGTTTTTATCTCATGTTGGCTCAGTTTTTCTTACCTTACATGTATAAGTCTGGTCTGCAATGTCCCACAATTTTGCCATTAACAACATATAACACAGACCAAAAAATTTAACCTAATGGTAACTGCCCCCATGAAGCCACTTTGACTTCCCCTTTGTTTTACACATCCCTCCCCTGCCTTCTCTTCTACTGAAAACTAACTTGTATTTCTCTCTTTCCCAGTTCTGATGATGGGTCTCTCTTTCTCTTTCCACAGATGGTGCCTGACCTGCTGAGTTTTTCCAGCATTTTCTGTTTTTATTTCAGTGCTATTCATAAAGAAATGAAGGATTAACAGCAAAAAGCAACTGTTGGAAGGACTTCGTGGGTCGAGCAGCATCTGTGGGGGGAATCGTCGATGTTTCAGGTCGAGACCTTATTAAAAAAAAGATTCACAAGGATGCTGCCAGAACTTGAGAGACTGAGTTACAGGGGAAGTTTGGACAGGCTAGGACTTTATTCCTCAGAGTGTAAGAGACTGAGAGGTGATCTTATAGAGATATATAAAATCGTGAGGGGCGTAGATAGGGTGAATGCACTCAGTCTTTTTCCCAAACTTGGGGTATCAAGAACTAGAGGACATAGGTTTGTGAGAGGGGAAAGATTTAAGAGGAATATGAGGGGCAATCTTTTTACACAAAGGGTGGTATTCACATGGAATGAGCTGCCAGAGGAAATGTTTGAGGCAGGTACAATAACAACCTTTAAAAGACAGTTGGACAGGAACATGGATTGGAAAGGTTTAGAAGGTTACAGGCTAAATGCTGGCAAATCAGACTGACTTGGATGGACCAATTAGGCTGAAGGGCCTGTTTCCGTGGTATATGGCTCTATGACTCTATGACTTTGCACCAGGACTGAACTCCTCCAGCAGTTTGTTTTTTAATTCCAGATTCCAGCATCTGAAGTCTCCTGTGTCAACATGAAGGATTAACAGTTCAACTATAACACAGTCAGCCTGACATCCAAGTAGTTAAGTAAGGTCAGATGGTACAGATTTACTGAAGTTGTGACTGACAAATTCTATAACATTGTCTGCTTGGATAGATAAGGAGATGAAACTGGAGTTGACAAAACTCACACACAAGAAATAACTTCAGGGGAAACTTCTTTATTATGTAACTGCTGTAAACTCCATTCATTTGTTTTAATCATGATTTTCAATGGATATAAAACTTATGTTATAGAATTTACTGTCACTTTCTCTGATCTGCCTTTGTCGGTTCCCCAGGCAGCCACCTCTCGAACAAATCATGGTTCCTGAAAGTGCAGGACCAAAATTCCTCTAACAAACAATGCAACGAGCCCCTTTTCCAGATCAATTGAATTAGCTGCCTCTTCCACGACAAAGATTGAGGCAAAAAACCTTATCTTTTACACAACAAAAAAATTAGAGTTCAATAGCACATAAACAGGCCCCAAGTCCCATCATGTCCTTGCCAATCATTTTGCCCATCTACGCAATCCCATTTACCCGCATTAGGTCTGTATCCTTCTGTGACTTGCTTATTCATGTGTCTGTCTGAAGCATTGTGATGGTATCTGATTCCACCTCCTCCTCTGGCAGTGAGAACTTGATACTAATCAGTCTCTGTGTAAAAAAAGTTTCCCCTCAGATCCTCTTTAATACTCCTTCCTCTCCCCTTAAACTTATGCCCTCTTGTTTTTGATACCAATACTATGGAAAAAAGATTCTACCTGTGACTCTCATTAGAAGGACAGCTTCTTTCTTACTGCTATCAGACTCTTGAATGGACCTCTCATATGCAAAAAGATGAACTCTTGAACTCCTAATCTCCCAACCTACTGCGTTGTCATGGCCCTTGCACTTTATTTTTTGACCTGCACTGCTCTTTCTCTCTAATTGCAACTCTAAATTCTGCATTCTGTTTTTCTTTTTACTAACTTGATATAATTATGTATGGCATGATCTGTCTGGATGGCATGCAAAACAAAAGCTTTCTACTGTATCTTGGTACATGTGGCAATAATAAACCAATCCAATCCAATCTAAATTTTATATATGTCTATCAGGTCACCCCTAAGCCTCCTTTACTCTCAGCAAAACAAGCCCAGCCTATCTAATCTCTCCCCATAGCTAAAGTCCGCCAGTTCAGGCAACATCCCATTGAATCTCCTCTGCATTCTCTCCTGTCTGCACGGGAACATTTGTTACTGACCTCAACCAATCTCACATTCAATAGCTCTAGTCCATTCTTAAATTGTCTTTTTCTTTTACATTAACTAAAAGATTTATTGTCATACTTCACTTCCCTTGCTATATTCAATTTGAAACTTCTAGTTCTGCTGCCTTTCTTTGCTGGTAATATCTACTTTTAGCTACAGTCATGATGACCTTGAACATCAAACAAAGAACTGTACAACACAGGAACAGGCCCTGCTGCCCATCACATCTGTGCTGACCATGATGGCAACCTAAACTAAACCCATCTGCTTGCAAGTGGTCTGTATCCCTCCATTCCCTCCATCACGTGTCTGTCTAAACTTCTCTTAAATATTGCTCACACATCTGCTTCTACCACCACCACCCCCGCCTCCCCCACAGTGCGTTCCAGGCACCCTCCACTCTCTGAATGAAAAAAAAACTGCTTTGCAAATTTCATTTAATCTTTCCCACTCTCACCTTGAACTTATGGCCTCTAGTATTTGGCAATTCCACCCTGCGAAAAAGACTCTTACTATCTACCCTGTCTGTGCCTCTCATAATTTTATATACCTCCATCAGGTCATCTCCTAGAAAACAATCCAGGTTTGTCCAACCTCATAGCTAGTACACTCCAATCCAGGCAGCATTCACCTGCATTAGGTCTGTAACCTTCTATGCCTCGGCAAGTCAAGTACTTATCTAGATGTTTCGTAAATGTCATCTGCCTCCTCCACCTCTTCAGGCAGCACATTCCGGATTCCAACCACTCTCTGTGTGAAAAAAAAATCCCCCTCCAATCCCCTCTAAATCACCCACCTCTCACCTTTAAACCTATGAAACCTATGCCCTCTTGTCTTGGCTACGCCTACCACAGGAAAAATATTTTTACTACCCTCCCCTCATAATTTTATATACCTCTATCAAGTCACTCCTCAGCCTCCAATGCTCCAGAGAAAACAATCCAAGTTTGTCTAACCTATCCTTATAGCTAATTCTCTCCAATTCAGGCAACATCCTGGTGAACCTCTTCTCACCCTCTCCAAAGCTGCCACGTCCTTCCTATAGTGCACAACACAGTACTCTAAAAGTGGCCTAAACAATGTTTTATACAGCTGTAACATGACATGCCAACTTTCAGACGATGTCCTGACTGATGAAGGCAAGTATGTCCTATGGAGCAACACACACAAAATGCTGGAGGAACTCAGCAGGTCAGGCTTCTATGTCCTAAGCCACCTTTATCATTGTATCCACTTGTATTGCCATTTTCAATGAGCTAATGGACTTACATACCAAGCTCCCTCTGTATATCAATTCTCCTGAAGGTCCTGCTATTTATTGTATATTTTGATCTTGCATTTGACCTCCAAAAATGCATCACCTCACACTTGTCTGGATTAAGTCTATCTGCCATTTTTCACCCAAATATCCTGCTGTATCCTTTGACAACCTTCCTTGCTATGCACAACCCCACTAATTCTTGTCTCATCTGTAGACTTACTAATCAGACCACCTACATAGTCATCCAAATCAATATATATTACAAACGACAGAGGTCCCAGCACTGATCCTTGTGGAACACCACTGGCCACAGACATCCAGTCAGCAGAACACCCCTCCACCACTACCCTCTGTCTTCTATGATCAAGCCAATTCTGGATCCAATTTACCAACTCACTGCAGATCTCCTGTGACTTAATGTTCTGGACCAGACCTGACTGAACCATCTTTGGAGCAGGAGAGTGAGTGTGTGGTGTGTGGTAGTAACTCTGTGCAGTTATCAACATGACTGTACCAATGCTCAAAAGATGAATAACTTTAGCTTCAAATTCATGTTTGTTAGGGGAAGAAGCTGTGCTGCAGGGAAAAGGAACAGAGAAAATCTTTTTTATTGGTGGGAGAATGAAGGATGTGGAAACTTACGTTCAAAGTCAGAGCAGCATCACTGGGGAGAGAACTTGGGAAACAAACCGTACTTTAGGAGTGAGATTGCAGTGTAGAATTCTCTCTGATGAATAGCTGTAGATTCTGATTCAGTTAATAACTTGTATCTGTGATGGATGGATTTTTGGTACCCAAAGGTATTGAGGGATATGACACCAAGTTAAGTAAATGGTACAGATTGACATATCACTACAGCAAATAGACCATAAGATACAGGAGCGGAATTGGGCCATTCGGCCCTTTGAGTCTCCCTGCTATTCAATCTTGGCTGATTGTCTTTTCCAACCTCATTCTCCCACCTTCTCCCCATAACCCTTAACCCCCTTACCAATCAAGAACCTATCAATCTCTGTCTTAAATACACTCAACGACTTGGCCTCCACAGTCCTTCGTGGCAACAAATGCCACAGATTCACTACCCTCTAGCTGAAGAAATTCTACATCCTCAGTTTAAAGAAACGTCCCTTCATTCTGAGGCTGTGCCCTTGGATCCTAGACTCTCCACATCAACTCTATCCAGGCCTTTCAGTATCCTGTAGGTTTCAATGAGATCCCCCCCTCATCCTTCTGAACTCCATTGAGTACAGGCCCAGAGATATTAAACGCTCCTCATATGTCAAGCTTTTCATTCCTGGGATTACTCCCGTGAACCTCCTCTGGACCTCTCCAGGGCCAGCACATCTTTCCTTAGATATGGGGCTTATACGGGGCAAATAGAATATAATGGTAGATTGGGAGATCAAAAGTGGTTGAAGAGTTCATAGAAACATGGGAACAAGATATACTACACAACCCCTCCACCACTGCTGTCTATCAATATCCCAATTCCAGTCACCCAAGTTGATCCCATATCCTTCAATACATTTGGGTATCAAAAATCGATCAGTTTCAGATACAAAGTTATTAACTGAACCAGCATCTGTGACAATTCTTCGGAGAAAATTCCATGATGCAATCCCATGACACAACCCCAGTGCCTGGCTCTGACCCCCCAGCTCAGTGTGATCTGCATTGGCAGTGTTGAGTCCAGCGGTAGGGAAATAGTAGAGACAAATCAAAAAATTATAAATCCATTTAAAGTTTTGACTCTTACATTTTTGTTTCTGTAAGGGGCATTCGGGGAGTGGAGCCCCTCCTGAGGCCTAGTTGCTGCTGAGATGTTTCTGCCCAATATGAGGGCATGGAGTCCCTCCACTGTTGGACCAGATGACCGCAGAAAGGAGTCAACTCCAGGCAATCTGGGTTCAGCCATTTATCTCTTATGTTCTCATCTACTCAATTTAACATGCAGTCTTTCTGCCAATGGCAAACCTGGATTTTTAGCTGATTGTAGTGTTATCTAAGTCATCAATAAATATAGTGAATAATTGTGTCCCCTTGCACAGGCCTTTGTTGTCATTTTCTTTTGATATGAGTGTACACTCATTAGCACCACTACTTGCAAGCCTATCTCTTCATTAGCCTTCACTTCCATACATTTTAAATTTACCCAACAGACTCTTATGTAGCACCTTATTGTATGCCATCTGGAAGTGCACATAAGTTCTACCTGTAGGCACTCCCCGATTAATTAATTTAGCTGCTTCATAACTTGGTGTGCCCACTTTTTTTGTCATTTGGTTGACCTGCATCCATCTCCTCAAGTATTCATGGGACCTCTAGAAAAATAAGGGCATTAGAAGTTGGAATGGGAGTCAGCTATATGGCCCCTTGAGCCTGTTCCACCATTCAATAAGTTTATGGTGGATCCAATTTTGGTCTCAGCTCCTCTACCCTGCCTGTTCCCCATAGCTCTTGACACCCACTTAAACCAATGATCTATCAAATTTCAGTCTTTAATGCATTCAGTTACTTAACCATCATTGCTCTCTCCGGTAGAGAATTCCAAAGAGTCCTGACGTCTGAGAGAAGAAATCATTCTTCTTTTCCATCTTAAATGAGGGACACTTTATTTTTGAAACCATGTCCCTTAGATCTGAATTCCCCAATGAGGGGAAAATCCTCTCAGCATCCTTCCTATCAAAGACCCCTTTTCTCAATGAACATCCCAGGCAAATGCCTCAGTCAATGATTGAATGTGTAGATTTGCAGTCTGCTACCTGTTGAGCAACCATTTATCCTAATAGCTTATGCTCAGAGACTCCAAACTATATTCAATCAAGTTTACTGTTATGTAGCTATTAGAACCATAGAACAATACAGCACAATACAGGCCCTTCGGCCCATGATGTTGTGCTGACCTTTAAACCACACCTAAGACTATCTAACCCCTTCCTCCTACATATCCCTCTATTTTAAATTCCTCCATATGCTTATCTAACAATCTCTTGAACCTGACCAACGTATCAGCCTCCACCACCACCCCAGGTAGCGCATTCCTTGCCCCAACCACTCTCTGGGTAAAAAACCTTCCTCTGATATCTCCCTTGAACTTCCCACCCATCACTTTAAAGCCATGCCCTCTTGCCTCTTGTATTGAGCATTGGTGCCCTGGGAAATAGGTATTGGCTGTCCACTCTATCTATTCCTCTTAATATTTTGTATACTCTATCATGTCTCCCCTCATCCTCCTTCTCTCCAATGAGTAAAGCCCGAGCTCCTTTAGTCTCTCCTCATAATCCATACTCTCTAATCCAGGCAGCGTCCTGGGTAAATCTCCTCTGCACCCTTTCCAATGCCTCCACATCCTTCCTATAATGAGGCGACCAGAATTGGACACAGTACTCCAAGTGTGGTCTAACCAGAGTTTTATAGAGCTGCATCATTACCTCATGGCTCTTAAAGTCAATCCCATGATTTATGAAAGCTAACATCCCATAAGCTTTCTTAACTACCATATCCACCTGTGAGGCAACTTTCAGTGACCTGTGGATATGAACCCCCAGATCCCTCTGCTCCTCCATTTTGAGAAGTAACTGAAAGACTAGTATTTCGTATTTTTTGTAGTGTACATTGTTATCTGATAAACAGCCTATTACTGTGGAATAGTCATTTCCTTCAAGTGTGTTAAAAGCAAAGTCATTTAGTACCAAATTCATAAGTAGCATCTCAGAGATAATGTTAGTACTGAAAAGCTGGGAAAAACTGATATCATCGATGATTTGTCGATTTAAGTGGAAGGAAATTCATCTTGCCTTGCAACGTTAAATGGGTGACAGTGAAGTTTTGCTTTGTTTTAGCCTTCTTTCATTTGCTTTTGTCATATGAGGTGGACCACTTGCCATACTTCCTGCTGAGCTGTTCTATTTGCTCCTTGTAAAAGTTTCTGGTCAATAATGACACGCAAGCTTTTCATGGTGGGGGACCCACAAATGGTAATATCATTGAACATCAAGGGGAGGTGATTAGTATCTTTAGAGATGACACTCATCACTTATCAACCCATGTCTGAATGTTGCCTAGTTTTTCTGAGTATGACTGTAGGCTGCTTGATTCTCTGAAGATCTGGCAAAGGAATTCAATTTTGTGCAACCATCAGTGAACAGATTAAGAAATGAAAGAAAGTTGCTGAAATTTGCAAAATATAAATCATATGAAGTTTCAGCTTTCTGGCAGATTCAATTTTTAAATTCTCATTCTCATTTACAAATCGCTCCCTATCCCTGTAACCTCCTTCAGCACTACAATCTTCCACAACATCAGCCTCTTTGTACATTTCCGATTTTAATTGGTTCACTTAAATCTCTGGCTCTTTCATCGTTAAGGTGTTCCTTAAAATCTGTATCTACGTAAGTTTACAGGCATGCAGCTTGCATAGTCTCAAAGTCCAAAGGAAATAAACATTGGGAGTGGGTTGGGATGGGAGACTGAAGGGTTCCAAAAGTAGTGCTGGACATCTGTTTGGAAACAAGATAGGAGCACTCTAACCCGGTTTGTGGAGTCTGGGGGAGAACTTTCTTATTCCCAACT
Organism: Pristis pectinata; assembly: GCF_009764475.1. Classification (NCBI taxonomy): domain Eukaryota; kingdom Metazoa; phylum Chordata; class Chondrichthyes; order Rhinopristiformes; family Pristidae; genus Pristis; species Pristis pectinata. The sequence continues at coordinate 13,699,572 of NC_067408.1, forward strand.
CCACTAAAATATGGAAGAGCATCCCTTTGGACCAACCTCAGGCGAGGGACTAGTCAGAGAGTATAAGCCACTCTGGTTTAAAAATAGGATACAGCACAAGAACCTGGCTTGCAGTTCACCTAACTTGGATTTGGATTTCAGGAAATGAATCGCTCATTTCCTGAAAGCCAAACTCTGACCTGCTTTTGTTGGCCCAGTTTGTATGTGGTTGATTCAGTTAAGTTTCTGGTTAATGGTGCTGCCCAGGATGCTGTTGGTGGGGTGTTCTCAGAGTTGCCATTGAATGTCAAAGGTAGATGGTTATTCTCTCATATTGCAGAAGTTCATTAGCTGACACCATGAACTGCACATAGTGCAATCATTCACAAACATCCCCAACATCTGGCTTTATGATAGAAGCAAGGTCATCAAGGAAAGCAAATGCTTGTCACATCAGCTTTAGGCTTCTTAAGCTCTGTTGTTTCAACCAACCAAAGAAATTCAGCTTCAGGTACTTTTCCCAACTGTTGCTCCCTCTCACAGCTGCAATCTCTCAACAGCCACCTGCAACTGCAGATACCCACAGTTCTTGTTTAAACTAGCTGGTTCTGGGATAGGGGTCACCCCTATGTGGTTCTGCATTCTTTTGACATTCATCTCTCTCCTAATGGCTCCCATTCTCATCTCATTTACTTATCAGATTCCAGCACTTTGTGTTCTTACTTATCTCCCTCTAGCAGCTGTCTACAACCTTCAATCTCCCCTCCCCTCACCTTGCTCCATCTGCCTCTCAATTTTTTTCTCTCTTTGTCTGCCTCCATTCACTTGTCATTGTCTTCCAGCTCCATCCCCCACTCATCCCCCCATCTACCTGGCACAACCTGCCTGTCATCTTACACCGCTCCTCAGTCCACTAATCACCTGGGACTCCTATCTCACCACTCACCACTCCACAAATTCCAGACATATTTAACCTCTCCCTGCTTCAATCTCACGTTCCCACCTGTTTTAAGAAGACCACTATCATCCCGGTACTGAAGAAAAGCAAGGTAACATGCCTCAATGTTTACTGACTAGTGGCTCTGATATCCACCATCATGAAGTGCTTTGAGAGGCTGGTCATGGTACACATCAACTCCAGCCTACCAGACAATCTCGACCCACTGCAATTTGCATATCGCTGAAACAGGTCTACAGTGGACACCATCTCCTTGGCTCTACACTCAGCTCCGGAGTAAAGACACCTACATTAGACTATTGTTTACTGACTACAGTTCTGCCTTCAATACTATAACTCCAAGAAAACTCATCACCAAACTCCGAGACCTGGGATTCAACACCTCCCTCTGTAACTGGATTCTTGACTTTCTGACCAACAGATCGCAATCAGTGAGGATAGGCAGCAATATCTCCAGCACAATTATTCTCAACACTGGTGCCCCACAAGGCTGCATCCTCAACCCTCTACTCCCTATACACTCATGACTGTGTGGCCAGATTCTGCTCTAATTCCATCTACAAGTTTGCAGATGATACCAATGCAGTAGGCCATATCACAAACAACGATGAGTCAGGGTATAGGAAGGGGATAGAGAGCTTAGTGGAATGGTATCATGACAACAACTTTTCCCTCAATGTCAACAAAACAAAAGAGCTGGTCATTGACTTTAGGAAAGGGGCGGTGTACATGCACCTGTCTACATCAATGGTGCTGAGGTCGAGAGGGTTGAGAGCTTCAAGTTCCTGGGATGAACATCACCAACAGCCTGTCCTGGTCAAATCATGTAGAAGCCATGGCCAAGAAAGCTCGCCAGCGCCTCTACTTCCTCAGGAGGCTAAAGAAATTCGGTTTGTCCCCTTTGACACTCACCAACTTTTATCGATGCACCATAGAAAGCATCCTATCTGGATGCATCACAGCTTGGTACGGCAACTGCTCTGCTCAGGACCACAAGAAACTGCAGAGAGTTGTGGACACAGCCCAGCACGTCACGGAAACAAGCCTTCCCTCCTTGGACTCTGTCTTTACCTCTCGTTGCCTTGGCGAAGCAGCCAGCATAATCAAAGACCCCACCCACCTGGGTCATTCTCTCTTCTCTCCTCTTCCATCAGGTAGGAGATACAGGAGCCTGAGGGCATGTACCACCAGGCTTAAGGACAGCTTCTATCCCACAGTGATAAGACTATTGAATGGTTCCCTTATACAATGAGATGGACCCTGACGTCACGATCTACCTTGTGACCTTGCACCTTATTGTCTACCTGCACTGCACTTTCTCTGTAGCTGTGACACTTTACTCTGTACTGTTATTGTTTTTACCTGTACTACCTCAATGCACTCTGTACTAACGCAGTGTAACTGCACTGTGTAATGAATTGACCTGTACAATCAGTATGCAAGACAAGTTTTTCACTGTACCTTGGTACAAGTGATAATAATAAACCAATACCAATACCAATACCCTCTCCTCTTTATACTGGCCATCTCCCCTCTACACTCTCAGTCCTGATGCAGGGTTTCAACCCAAAACATCAACAATTCCTTTCCTCCCACAGATGCTGCTCAACTTGCTAAATTCCTTCAGCAGGTTGTTTGTTGCTCCAGATTCCAGCATCTACAGTCTCTTGTGTCTCCTTGTTTAAACTATGACAGCTCAGATGATGCCCATCCTGATCTGAATCAGAGCATCTCCACTGTTTTGAAAGTAAGGTCTCAACTAAACCAATTAACAGACAAGAAAATGACTGTGGGTTCCTGAATATTTCCATCTTTTAAGTAACCTCGTCAATTGCCCTTGTGATCATGTCTTGGTTCAAGGACCTTTTGAAATCTGTCCATTCTCCACTACATTTAAAAGTGTGAAAATATCATTCCAATTATTTGATTAATATCTGTTAAAAGTAAGCCAACTCTGCTAAGGCCATTTTCACACAACCAGCCTAAAACAGAGGAGTTAAACATAGAAGTTTCTGGGCCTCTGGACAAGGCTCCCAAATGTCTTTGTATTCTTGATGTCCTCTTGCCCTCTGCACAGGACACTGCTTTTCAATCGGAAACTGTAAAAATCAGACCCACTTCAAGAACAACAATAAAAAGGCAAAGGGTAAACTTAAATCACAGCTTAAAATTTCAATCACACCCATTACACTTTCATATCACCCTATACAAACACAAGCAAGTGATCAATCTAGATTTGATCTTGCAGGCCACTTTCTTTGAGTGTTGATTGGCTTACCCAAGTGTGGTGCCAGTAGCTCAGATCCAGTCTTTTAAATTACTTTCTTGTCATCAAGTCTGATGCGCACATAACAGATTGTTGTTTGCCCATTTTCTTTCATAACACTGTAGACTGACCTTAGTGGAGTCATCTCTGCCTGAGTCAGTTGTAATAATCAGAAAAGTTGATTTTGGCTTCCCCAGAGACAACTGGAACAGATATCACAAATCCTCAAAACAGAAATCATATCTTCTTACAATACTGTCGCAGTTCCATTTTCCACATCTAATTTCAAGGTCATGAACACATGCAGCAAATGGCAATGGACTCCATTTCAGTTGAAGCTAATCCTGGTTCCTCCTCTTTCAGTTCTGTTTTACTTGCCTTTATTACCTTAGCAACAGCAGCTCACCACCTACATGTGTTCTTCCATGTTAAAATGTCTGCACTGTTTCTCGCTCCACGAGTACTGGCTGACTTGCTGAATGATTCATTTTCGTTTTTTTGTTTCAGATTTCTAACAGCATTTTCCTTTTGTCATTTGTTTTAGTTTCAACTGAACACAGTAGCAAGTAGTTTTACACGCTTCCAAAGGCAGAAGAAAAATATCTTCTTAGATAACCACGATGTAAAAAACATCTTGAAAAGTTTAGAGAGGATTTTAATCAAGCTGACATCTATTCACACATGTCATAGGTGCACACAGATTGAAAGCTATTGATTCCTGCAGATATGTTGGACTGAGTTATGCATAAGAAAAAATTAGTTTGATTACACAGTGCATAATAAAACATTGTCTTCCCACCTGTCTACTTCGTACTGCCCCTCAACAACAAAGATCCCAGAAAACATATCTTTCCATATCCACCACTATCTCCATAAAATGCTCCAAATCCATTGGCAGTACATGCGAACCAATGCCAGCATCCTTTCCCATCGAGACTCTAATTACACTCAACTGACTCCAGTGGGCAGGCCACATCATTTGCATACCCAACACCAGATGCCCAAGGACGGCCGTCTCTTCTGAGCTCTGCCACAGCACAGGATACCAAGAGGACGGAAGAAATGCTTCAAAGATGTTCTCAAAGCCACGTTGAAAAATTGCAGCATCCTCACTGACTCATGGAATCTCTGGGATGAAGAACGTTGAGTTTCTTCATTGGAAGCACATCAAAGACCAGTAAAAAATGGCAGAAGGATCTCAGAAAGAGCACACCGCTTTTCATTCTATTGACCGTTTAACTAATGCCTCAAGTTCAGCCACAACCATCGACCATCATGCATGACTGTCAACTGACCTCAGGAGGATCATGTTCCTTATCAGGATTTAGTAATTCAGTCCAACAGATCATTGAGTAATTCGTTCCCATACAGTTCTACTTAGAGGGAGACTCTAGACCTTCCTGGGATAAAACAAATGAGAATCTCCTGTGTGGGGTTGTTAAAGCAGCTAAGGTCACCCAGGCAGCGGCATTTTGCCACCAACAGCAAATGACCTCACCTCACACCTCCTTTCGGCTTCTTGACCGCAGGTAGCTATGGTGAGGACAGTTCCCAACTGGCATCAACCATTGTAGAACAGAGGAACCTAGGAGTACAAGTACATGGTTTCCTGAAAGTGGCGTCGCAGGTAGACAGGGTGGTGAAGAAGACTTTTGGCACACTGGCCTTCATCAGTCAGGGCTTTAAATACAGAAGTTGGGATATTATATGGCAGTTGTACAATACATTGGTGAGGCCGCATTTGGAATATGCTGTTCAGTTTTGATCACTCTGTTATAGGAAAGATGTCATTAAGCTGGAAAGAGTGCAGAGGAGATTTACGAGCATGTTGCCGGCACTCAACGGACTGAGTTTTGGAGAGAGGTGGAGCAGGTTGGGACTTTTTCATTGGAGCATAGGAGAATGAGGGGTGATCTTATAGAGTGTATAAAATTATGACGGGCATAGATAGGGTGAATGCACACTGGCTTTTTCCCAGGGTTGTGGAATCAAGAGCTAGAGGGCATATTTTTAAGGTGAGAGGGGAGAGATTTAATAGGAACCTGAGGGGCAAATATTTCACCCAAAGAGTGGTCAGTATATGGAATAAGCTGCCAGAAGAAATGGATGAGGCAGTTACATTAACAACACTTAGAAGAGCAGGTACATGGACAAGAAAGGTTTAGGGGGATATGGGCTAAACGTGGGCAAATTGGACTAGCTTAGAAGGACATTTGGTCAACATTGACCAGCTGGGCCGAAGGGCCTGTTTCCATGCTTTGACCGTATGACACTATTGAAAAACAAAGAACTGCAGTTAAGACCAAAGGACAACAAAACAAGAAGAAATATGAACATGAGTAGGCCATTCAGCCCCTTGAGTTCTGCTCCACCTTTCAACAGGATCTTGGCTGATCCAACATTCATCAAGTACATTTTCACACCCTTCCCCCATAACCCTGATTCCTTTATTGATCAAAAATCTATCTCATTTTTAAATATACATAGGGACTCTGTGCCCACAGCTCTCTGAGGCAAGGACTCTAAGAACCCTCCGTGAGAAGAAATTCTTCTTGATCTCAGTCTTCAATGGGTGCCCCATTATTCTGAGACCATGCCCTCTGTTTCTCGATGTTCCCATGAGACGAAACATTCTCTCAGCATTTAATCTATCCAACCACCAATGAATCTGATATATACAAACACATACACACACACACACACACACACACACACACACACACACACACACACACACACACACACACACACACACACACACACACACACACACACACACACATATATATATATAATAGATTCCCAACCTCTTTCAACTTTCCTCGTAGGACAACCCATCTGTTCCCAAGATAATCCCAGTGCACTTTCTCCAAAATGCCACCAATGCTAACGATGTTTATCCTTAGATCGGGGAATAAAACTGTTCACCAGATGTGCTCTCACTCGTGCTTTCTACAGTTGCATTAAAACTTTCCTACTTTTATACTCCAGCCCACTTAAAATAGGGCCCAACATTTCATTTGACTTCCCTATTATCTGATGCACTTGTCATAGTCATAGATTGAAACATCGCAGAATTAGGTCCTTTGGCTCAACTCAACCATGCTAACCAAGATGCCCATCTAAGCTAGTGTTCTGCGTTTTGACCCCCAAATTCCTTTGTGCTGCAGCGTTCTGTAGATCTTTTCCATTGAATAGTACTCTCTTCTTCTGTTCTTCCCGCAAAATGAGCAAATTTATATTTTCCTACATTACACTTCATTTGTCGACACTCGCTTAACCTATTAATATCTCTCTGTAAACTATTTGTACCTTCTTCATAATTTACCTTACTACTTATTTTTATGTCATCTGCAAATTTAGCTCCTGCATATTCACTTCCTTCCACCAAAAGGCATTAATATATTTTGTAAACAGCTGCAGTCCCAGCACCTGTACCCCATTGGTCACAGGTTGTCAACCTGAAAATGAGCCACTCATCCCTGCTTCCTATCCTGTTAACCAATCCTCCGTCCATGGCAATATATTACCTCCAACACCATGGACTCTTGTGACTTAACCTATTGTGAGGCATCTTGTCGTACAACTTCTAGAAGCCCAAATACGAGACATCTACTGATTCCCCTCTATCCACTTTGGTTGAGAATTCCCAAAAAAAATTGAGTAATAGTCAGAAACAAATTTCTGTCCATGCAGCCATGATGATTTAGTTTGACTAGATTATGATTTTCAAAATGTGCCGCTATTAGTAATTGATTCCAACATTTTTCTAACAACAGCTATTATGCTAATTTACCTTTAGCTATCTATTTTTTGTCTCCCTCCACCTATCACGGAGGCCAGTTCTTTTAGGATCCTTGGATGCAAGCCATCTGGACCAGGGAACTTGTCAGTCATTGGCCTCATTAAGTTGTCTAATACTAGTTCTTTTGTGATGATGACGGTACTTAATTCTTTCTCTGTCTTATTCTGTATTAATGGGATGTCCACAATATCTTCCACCACAAAGAATAATGCTAAATATATGAGTAATCCTCAACCATTTCCTTGTTCCCCATAACCATCAGATGTTGCAAATCTGAAATGAAAACAAAAGAAGTCTGAAATATTTAGCTGGTTAGGTGGGATCTGGGAAAGAGAAAGAGATTTAATATTTCAGGCTAAAGATCCTTCATCAGAACAGGGAAAGAAAGAAGTTAGTTTTAAGAGCCATCTAGTTAAGAGATTAATGAGGGCAGTCCCTTTCCTTCATCTAGAAGATACAAGTCAGAATTGTGATGAAACACAAACAGAAAATGCTGGAACCACTCATTAGGTCAGGTAGCATCTATGGAAAGAGAAACGGTCAATGTTTCAGGTCAATGACCTTTCATCAGAACAGAGAAAGAGAGAAAGCTAGTTAGTCTGTCTTCCTTGAAAAGAGGATCAATGACTTCTCTTCCACTAACAAACTCATTCACTTTGTTCTTACATTAAACATCTACTTCCCCAACTCCGCTCCCTGTACCCAGATAAAGGGGGTAGCTGTGGACACTATGCCTGCCTTTTTGTGAAATAGGTGGAATAATCTTTGTTTCAGTCCCTCTCAGGTCCACTCCCTCAACTCTTTCTCTAATACATCAACAACTGCATTGGTCTTGCTGTTAGGGATTAGGAGGCATGGGGCATCTTTTACAGTTATGAGATGGGTATGGCAGTCAGTTAATACAAACATGAACCAGTCTTCAACAAAAAAAACCTGATCGCAACGTAACATACATTGATACTTTAAGGACATTGAAACGAGTCACTGGGTGTGGGCTATTCTAATTCTGCACAATTGTATCTACGCAGGAGAAGACAATAAGTGAATGTTTATGTTAATCAGCCCTCACTGAATCTACCAGGGTGAGATTAAGGATGGTATTAAATGGTCATTTCCTGTATCAACACATAGCTAAAGGCATATTCCTGCCACTTAACAAATAGTTCAGGACATATCTGATTTGTCAATTAATATTCTGAGTGTTTGTATATCCAGGGAGCCATCCCTCAACACTGCAATATAAGCACTAGATTTTGGGTGTTTGGGGATTTGTGCTCAGATCCTTTGGACCATCCACCACCGGTATTCCGTCAGCTGAGATGTGCTCCCATTGTGAATGTATAATTCCACAAAGTTGAAGAGGGTAACTGTAACCATTGAAACTGTACTTAATCATTTATTGTAATCTTTCTGTTTCCATAAAACCTCACTGTAATGCTGAGTTTCTCCAGAGCATCTCCAAGAGAATGCCTGCTTGTTGTGCTGAATAAAGACCTTTTACATCTACAGCTCCAGTCTCCATGTGGCCCTTTCACAGTCACAACGCTGCTTCCTGCATTTATGCTGAATTTAAAAACTTCATCACTTCTGCAGCCAGCTTCCACCCTACTCTCACCTGCACATAGTCCATCTCTTCTCGTCCCTTTCTGGATCTCTTTGTCTGCAGCTCAGGGAATAGACTAACAACCAATCTAAACTACGTCCACAGACTCCCATAGCTACCGTGATGATACTTCCTCCCACCCTGCCTCGCGTAAGGATTCCATTCCATCCTCTCAGTCCCCCCATCTCCATTGTATTTGCCCTAATCATGAGATGTTCTGCACAGTTACCTCTAAAATGTCTTCCTTCTTCCTGAACTGTGGCTTCCCCTCTAATGGACAGAGCCCTTGAACACCAGCCTCCACATTCAACAGATCATCCTTTGCAATTTCCGCCAGCTCCAACAATATTCCACCTCCAGACACATATTCCCCTCCCCTCACCTTTCAGCATTTCATAGGGATTACTCGCTTCATGATTCCCTGGACCACTCTCCCATACCTGCCTACCACACGTTCACATGCAACCTTTCCATCCATTGCCCTCCTCCATCTTCTTCGCCACTCAGACCAACTTGCTTTCTCTCGTTCTCAGTTCTTGAAATGTTAACTGTTTCGCTTTCCACAGATGCTGCCTGACCTGCTGAGTTTTTCCAGCATCTTCTGTTTTTATTTCAGATTTCGAGCATCTGTGATTTTTTCTTTCATTTAGCTGTGATGAAATACTTTCCACTTGCCTGGAAAGTGTAGTTACATCAACGCCCAAGAAATTCCACATCATCCACAATGAAGCAGCTCACTTGACAGGCACTCCATCCACCATCCTGAACATTCATTCCCTCTACCACCAGCGCACTCTGGCTGTAGTGTATAATTTGCAGAGTTCACTAGAATTGTTGGGGAGTGGGATCTGAACTGGAGAGACTGGGGAAGAGGCGTTTGGCTCTCAAATAGAGAAAGCTTGTAGACAGTACAAGAGGGAGGATAGGCAGGTGATAGAGAAGGGACGTGCTCAGACTGACAGTTTGAGATGTGTTTATTTTAACACAAGGAGTATTGTGAACAAGGCGGATGAGCTTAGAGCTTGGATCGATACTTGGAGCTACGATGTGGTGGCCATTACAGAGACTTGGATGGCTCAGAGACAGGAATGGTTACTTCAAGTGCTGGGTTTTAGATGTTTCAGAAAGGACAGGGAGGGAGGCAAAAGAGGTGGGGGAGTGGCACTGTTGATCAAAGATAGTGTCATAGCTGCAGAAAAGGTGGACGTCACGGAGGGATTGTCTACAGAGTCTCTGTGGGTGGAGGTTAGGAACAGGAAGGGGTCAATAACTTTACTGGGTGTTTTTGATAGGCCGACCAATAGTAACAGGGATATCGAGGAGCAGATAGGGAAACAGATCCTAGAAAGGTGTGATAATAACACAGTTGTTGTGATGGGAGATTTTAATTTCCCGAATATTGATTGGCACCTCCATACAGCAAGGGATTTAGATGGGGTGGAGTTTGTTAGGTGTGTTCAGGAAGGTTTCTTGACACAATATGTAGATAAGCCTACAAGAGGAGAGGCTGTGCTTGATTTGGTATTGGGAAATGAACCTGGTCAGGTGTCAGATCTCTCAGTGGGAGAGCATTTTGGAGATAGTGATCATAATTCTATATCCTTTACGATAGCATTGGAGAGAGATAGGAACAGACAGATTAGAAAGGTGTTTAGTTGGAGTAAAGGGAATTATGAGGCTCTCAGGCAGGAAATTGGAAGCTTAAGTTGGGAACAGATGTTCTCAGGGAAAAGTACAGAAGATATGTGGCAAATATTCAGGGGATATTTGTGTGGAGTTCTGCATAGGCATGTTCCAATGAGACAGGAAAGTTACAATAGGGTACAGGAACCGTGGTGTACTAAGGCTATAATAAATTTAGTCAAAAGGAAAAGAAAAGCTTATGAAAGGTTCAGAGAGCTAGGTAATGTTAGAGATATGGAAGAGTATAAGGCTAACAAGAAGGAGCTTAAGAAGGAAATTAGGAGAGCCAGAAGGGGACATGAGAAGGCCTTGGTGGGCAGGATTAAGGAAAAACCCAAGACATTCTACAAGTATGTGAAGAGCAAGAGGATAAAACATGAAAGAATAGGACCTATCAAGTGCATCAGTGGGAAAGTGTATATGGATCTGGAAGAAATAGCAGAGGTACTTAATGAATATTTAGCTTAGTAAAATAGAGGGCTATGGGTAAGCCTAGTAATTTCTAAGGTAGGGACATGTTCGGCACAGCTTTCTGAACCGAAGGCTCTGAATTGTGCTGTAGGTTTTCTATGTTCTATGTTCACTGTGGTTATTCACCTTAGCTGCCCTGAACCCTCCTAAACCCACAAACTTACAACCAAGATGGGCAAGCGCTTTCAGTTTCCTTCCCAGTCACACACCATCCTTTATTGCCATTCCTTCATCCTTGCTGGATCTAAATCCTGGAAGTATCTACTCAATGACAATGTGTGAGCTACTTCACCTGACGGACAGCTGCAACTCAAGAAGATAGCTCAGCATCACCATCACTCTCCTAGGGGCCATTAAGGAAGGGCAACAAATGCAAGCCTTTCCAGTGATGCCCATACCAATGAAATGAATTTAAGAGCATGATACTGTTCCCTGTGAATCAGTTACCTCTTATGACTAAGAAGGAATCCAGACAAAGTTTAGAGCAATCAACCCCGGTACAACTCTCAAAATCAATTCTTCGGTCAACCCCCTGTCATTTATTTGACAACTTGGTCGATAATGGTGGTGCATTCCTGTACAATACAGAGAAGGAAGGCCCAGGTTCAATCACTTCTCTGAATGCAGCTTGGCAGTCTCAGCCATGGGGAAGGTTTGGATCACTGGAAGGATCTGTGTCACCCTCGGAAAAGATTAGTTGTCCAGAAGTTTCATTTGTGATTGATATGCAATAAAACCCTGCCATGCAGCAATTCTTATTGGATAATATATGTATGTCCATATGCTGGGCATATACCAGCTTGTGTATATTGGGTGAGTATGATTGGTCCAGCTCCTTAACTAAATAAACTGGTAAATTTGGTAAAATTGTTTATTACTGTCACATGTACCAAGGTACAGTGAAAAACTTTGTTTTGCATGCCATCCATACAGATCATTTCATCAAATCAGTATATTGAGGTAGTACAATGGAAAACAATAACAGAATGCAGTGTAAAGTGTTGCAGTTACAGAGAAGGTGCAGTGAAGATAGACAATAAGGTGCAAGGCCATAACAAGGTAGATTGTGAGGTCAGGAGTAACGCTCAATGTCTCTGCTTTGACATGAAGGCTAGTCATTCCATTGTGATATTGGAATCCTTTCATACCTATAGACCTATATTCTTGGAAGGATTGGAAAAAATTGGGGAGAAGCAAAGTAAGAGTCTAGAGTATATTGACAAAAGAGGCAGGTTAAAAATTATTTAAGAAATGACATACTACCTCTAATGACTTGCAAATGCTCGTAATTTGCAATGAAGTTTGAACCCACAAAATAAGCAATCCTACTCTAGTCCTTATATACTCATGACTGTGTGGCCAGATTCTGCTCTAACTCCATCTACAAGTTTGTGGATGATATCACCATTGTGGGCCATATCGCAAATAATGAGTCAGAGTGCAGGAAGGAGATAGAGACCTTAGTAACATGGTGTCATGACAACAACCTTGCCCTCAATGTCAGCAAAACAAAAAAGCTGGTCATTGACTTCAGAAAGGGGGACGCTGCACATGCTCCTGTCTACATCAGTTGTGCTGAGGTCGAGAGGGTTGAGAGCTTCAAGTTCCTAGGAGTGAACATCATCAGTAGCCTGTACTGCTCCAACTGCGTAGACGCCACAGGCAAGAATGTGCACCATCACCTCTACTTCCCTAGGAGGCTAAAGAAATTAGGCATGTCCCCAATGACCCTCACCAATTTTTCGTGATGTCCCATGAAAAGCAGCCTATCTGGCTGCATATGTCAACTGCTCTGCCCAAGAAACTGCAGAGAGTTGTGGACACAGCTCAGAACATCATGGAAACCAGCCTCCCCTCCATGGACTCTGTCTATACTTCTCACTACCTCAGTAAAGCAGCCAGCATAATCAACGACCCCACCGATCTCTCTTCTCCCCTCTCCCATTGGGTAGAAGGTACAAAATCCTGAAAGCACGTACTATCAGGCTCAAGGACAGCTTCTATTCCACTGTTAGAAGACTATTGAACGGTTCCCTAGCACGATAAGATGGACTCTTGACCTCACAATCTACTTCGTTATGACCTTGCACCTTATTTTCTGCCTGCACTGCACTTTCTCTATAGTTGTTACATTTTATTCTGCATTCTGTTATTGTTTTACCTTGTACCATCTCAATGCACTGTGTAATGAATTGATTGGTACAAAAGGTATGCAAGACAACTTTTTCACTGTACCTCGGTACACGTGACAATAATAAACCAATTCCAATTCCAATTCCAATTATGTGTGGAGCCACAGGAGATGCATAATGTCCTCAATGAATATTTCTCTTCTGTATTTACAGTGGAGAAAAAAACAGATTCTAGGGAACTCAGGGAGGTTAATAATAATATCATGAAGAGTGTCCACATTGCAGAAGAGGAGGTGCTGGGGGTCTTAACATTTATGAAGGTAGCTAAATCCTGAGGAGCAGATCAAGTGTATCTCTAGGACATGGTGGGAAGCTAGGGAAGAAATTGTGGGGCCCCTAGCGAAGATATTTATATCATTGATAGCCACAGGAAGACTGGAAGGTAGTGAATAATATGCCTTTCCTTAAGAACAGTTACAAGGAAAAGCTTGGGAACTACAGAACCAGTGCGCCTAATGTCAGTGGTGAGTAACATTGGAGGGGATCTGAGAGACAGGATCTACATGCATTTGGAAAAGCAAGGACTGATTAGGGAATGTCAGCATGGCTTTGTGAATGGGAAATCGTGTCTTATGAATTCTATTGAGTATTTTGAAGAGGTGATCAAGAAATTAGATGTGGGCAGTGTAGTAGAAATTGTCTACATAGACTTTAGCAAGGCCTTTGATAAGGTACCTCATGGTCGGCTGGTCCAGAAGGTTAGATCTCAGGATTCAAGGTAAGATAGCCAATTGGATACAAAATTGGCTTGACGATAAGAGATAGAGTCAGAGTCATAGAGCAATACAGCACAGATACAGGCCCCTCAGCCCAACCAATCCATGCCACCCATAGTGCCCACTCAGCTAGTCCCAATTTCCTCCATTTGGCCCGGGCAGGCACGGTAGTGTAGCAGTTAACGTAACGCTGTTACAGCACCAGTGACCCGGGTTCAATTCCAGCCACTGTCTGTAAGGGGTTTGTATGTTCTCCCCGTGTCTGTGTGTGTTTCCTCTGGGTGGTCTGGTTTCCTCCCATATTCCAAAGACCTACAGGTTAGGAAGTTGTAGGCATACTATGTTGGAACCGGAAGTGTGGCAACACTTGCAAGCTGCCCCCAGAACACTCTACGTAAAAGCTGCATTTCACTGTGTGTTTCGATGTACATGTGACTAATAAAGATATCTTATCATATCTTATATCCCTCTAAGCCCCACCCCTCCATGTACCTATCCAAGTGCTTCTAAATTATACTATTGTACCTGCCTTAACCACTTCCTCTTGCAGCTCGTTCCATATATCCTCTGTGTGAAAAAGTTGCCCCTTAGGTCTGGTTTAAATCTTTCCCCTCTCATCCTAAACCTAGGACCCCTAGTTTTGGACTCCCCTACGCTGAGTAAAAGACCATTCACCTTACCTATGCCCCTCATAATTTTAAACACTTCTATGAGGTCTCCCCTCATTCTCCTAGGTCCCAAGGAATAAAGACCTAGCCTGGCCAACTTCTGCCTATAACTCAGGCCCTCTAGTCCTGGCAACATCCTCGTCAAAGGTGGTGATAAAGGATGGTGGTAGAGGGTGGTTTTTCAAACCGCAGGCCTGTGACCAGCAGTGTGCCACAGGGGTCAGTGCTGGGTCCACTGTTGTTTGTCATCTATATTAACAATTTGGATAAAAATATATGTGGCAAGGTTGTAAGTTTGCGGATGACACTAATATTGGTGGCATAATGGACAGTGAAGAAGGTTAGCTCAGATTACATTGGGATCTTGATCACCTGGGCCAGTGGGCTGAGTACTGGCAAATGGAGTTTAATTCAGCTAACTATGAGGTGTAGCATTTTAGTAAGACAAACGAGGGAAGGACGTACTCAGTAAGTGGTGGGGCCCTGGGGAGTGTTGTAGAACAGAGACCTAGGGGTGCAGGTACATATTTCCTTGAAAGTGGCAACACAGGTAGAGGTAGACAGGCTGGTGAAGAAAATGTTTGGCAAGCTTGCCTTCTTCGGTCAGGATACTGAGTACAAGAGCTGGGACATCATGTTACAGCTGTACAAGGTGTTGGTCAGGCCACACTTGGATTATTGTGTACAGTTCTGGTCCCCCCGCTGCAGGAAGGATGTCATTAAACTGGAAAGGGTGCTGAAAAGATTTACAATTATAGTACCAGGACTGGAGGTTTTGAGTTATAAGGAGAGGCTGGATAGACTAGGACATTTTCCCCTAAAGCATAGGAGGCTGAGGATTGAGTTTTTGAGGTTTATAAAAATCATGAGGGGCATAGATAAAGTGAATAGCCACAGTCTTTTCACCAGGGTAGGGGAGTCCAAAACTAGAGGGCGTAGGCTTTAAAGTGAGAGGGGAAAGACTTAAAAGGCACCTGAGAGGCAACTTTTTCATACAGAGGGTGGTGTACATATGAAATGGACTACCAGAGGAAGTGGTAGAGGCAGGTACAAATTATGATATTTAAAAGACATTTGGACAGGTACATGGATAGGAAAGGTTTAGAGGGATATGGGCCAAATGCAGGCAAATGGGACTAGCTCAGTTAGACAATTTGGTCGGCATGGACGAGTTGGACCAAGGGCCCTCTCTTCCATGCTGTACAGCTCTATGACTCCAAATCACTATCCCTAATCACCCCTGAGAAAGTGGCAATGAGCAACGTTCTTGAATTGCTCCATTCTTTCTGGTGAAAGTACTCCCACACTGCCATTAGTTAGGAGTGCCAGTGACAGATGGTGTGTGAAGTGAGTAAGAAATTGCAGATGGCAGGTACTTCCAAGGGCCTGGTGTCCTTGTCCTTCTGGATGGCAGAGGTTATGCCTGAGGTGATGCTGTGTATATTGTAGATGGTACGGACTTCAGCCATGTTATATTGGTTGAGAGGGAATGAATATTCAGGGGGGTAAATGGAACGTCAGTCATGTCCTAAGTGATTTGAACTCTTTGAGTGCTGCTGGAGCAGACATCATGCTCCACCCAAAGGTAAATCATTATCATCTCACTGCAGCAGTCTTCTTCAGTTACTTCCCCATTTATTGTAAATGATTTCTATCTCTACTGGTAAAGCATCTGATTGCAGCTTGTTGATCAGTAAATCAGAAGTTTGTCTCTGCAAGTAATTCTGTTGAAAGTAATTGTAATTGGATGTTGCCTGATTGGAAACGTAACAGCCATCAGATGAAAGTGTCTATGATGGTGCACCCCCCATGTTTTGTAATCCTGCGACAATTTCTTTCATGAAGCAAATTCTCCAAACTCATGATACATTAGTCAAAAGTATTCAGATGTATTTCTGTGTCCCCTCCTTGATATCTATCTTCATGCTACTCTGTATACATTTTTACTTCTGAGCACAAAGGTATAATTTCCATATGAAATGGTCATAGCATGTGGAAGTCTTCCCCTGAAATTGTTATGGTGAAAGAACAGTGTTAAGCATTAACACTTGCAATGAATTCCCACTCCAACTTTGACTCCCACATCTCAATCCTCCCAACTTCCCAATAGCCTTGCATTATGCCTTTGCATCCATTTGATCCAGACTTCTGTGATACATAAAATGAATCAGATACTGTTATCAGAGTATGTATCCACAAATCTTTAGCCAAACTGGTTTCTGTAGCCCATTTGTGGACTATAACTTGGAAACTACCTAAAGTAATCTGATCTAAAATATGTCACCAATTACTCACTAATGCCAATTGCAGTAATTGTTGGATAGTAATTTCCTTCCTAGTTACCCTAAAGTAAAAAAAGCTAAATTTTAGATTATGTGTTGAATACATGATATGATTAATTCTGGTATATCTTAATCTTGTCACATGTGGTTTGATGGCATTCCATGTAACTCTTAGGTTTTAGCCAAGACGTCAGGCGTTTGGATATATAACAGTGAGTCGTTCGCAAGCTTCTACTGGTACATTTACCTATTATCGCTTGCTCAAGGAGTCACATTACAAGCTCTCCAGACCAAGATGCTGAAAGCTGTGGTTTTGCTTTTCTCCATTATAGTGAGCATCAACTGTGGGACCATGTGGAAGAGAAGCACTGAACTTCAAACCATGAATGAGATCATCAACACACTGGCTACTATAACGAATGGGCAGCTAAATACTGTAAGTATGTTGTACGTCAGCAGCAGTTCACTACTGAACGCAACAATGTACAGCAATGATTTTTTATCGTATGTTAAAAATAAATGTTAACATTTGAAATGAACATTCATACTTGGTCTGCCTATGTGTACTGTCTGTTGCAGGCAATGAAGTTTGGTGGGTTGTATAACCACAAGTGCTCAGTTAGAGTAAAAAGGGAAGCAGGAAGTTCATTGGTGTGCATTTCCTTGATGGAGGTTAATTAACTTGGTAAAAATTGAGGAAAAATTGATTTGCTCTTTATTCAGGTCATTTGAAAAGGAGCAACAGAGTTATTAGGCTGATTTATTGCTCTATATAAAACAGTCATGTTATAATATTAAGTTTATTCTGCACTTGTATTAGAACCCACATTTGAGACAAATGTCTATCACCAGGAGTCACAGCATCAAACAAGAAGTGAGACATCTAGGACTGAGGTGGGAAGAAATTCCTTTACTCAGAGGGTAGTGAATTTTTGTTATTCTTTTCCCAAGAGGGATGTAGAGGCTCAGTCACTGAGTATATTTATTTCAGAAATCAATAGGTTTTTGAATACTAAAGTAATGAAGAGATGTGGAGTTAGTGCAAGAAAGAGGTAAGCAGCCAGCCATGATCTAATTTAATGGTGGAGCAAGTATGAGGGGCTGAATGGTCTTCTCCTGCTTCTATCTCTTATGTTGTTATTTTCAAATGGCCTGTTCTAAATCAAGTTTTGCTGCCAGTGAAGGATTTAACAGTCTATTCAGTTCAATGGTGAAAAATGTCTCGGGCTGAACTGATTAAGGGGAGTATTGCTTTGAAGAGAAATGTTTTAACGGCATGTTTCTTGTTTTGAAGGATGAATGCCGAAGCGCTCTAGTGCTGGACATCTTCACACCAACGGCAGTAAGTTGCTGTATTTATAAGCTATATCCTTGGAGCTTCGTGACAGTAATTTGAATGATAGTCCTGCCATTATGATTAATGACCTCAAGTAAGTTGATAATGGATGAATCCAGATGCTGTGTTTCCTCTTGTCCAGTAGCAATAATGGGTGTGGATCATTGAGTACTTTCTGTTGCAGGCAATGGCTTGCTGGCAAACGTTGTTTGGACTTTACTCCAGCTTTAACATGCAAATATAATATAAACCATGGGCAGGAAATGGCTAGTTGGTCCATCAAGCTTTCCCCTCACTTGTGATGCTTGGAACATCATAAGTAGGCCCTATCTAGTCCCTCACAAAGAGTTTAGAAATTACTTTAATGGGCTTTGAAAATGTTGATGTAAATTATATACACAACAAATCAATACTGCTCTATTTTAGAAAAGCATGAAGAATATTTGATGAGCATAATATGTAGAAATAGGGTGATATCAAAATGGCAATATTAGCACATCAACCAGGAATCAACCAAGAGAAACAAAAACACTGCACTAAACCCTGGGCCAGTATGAGGAGTAAACCCAATGACCCATTAAGTCAAGCAAAGCTGGTCCATAAGATGACGTTGACTATGCTTACATTATCTGTGAATGAATCAACTTTGCTTTTATGTATCATGAATGCAGACAAACCAACGTTTTCGTCCTCTCTCATTACCACACTTTAATTTGTTGTCACCTCATTGCAAATACAACAGTCCATGGGCATCATTTTAAGGCTTCACTGTCCTCCTCTACTTTTAAATATTTAGGACAAAATTCAGGACGACTGCACATGATAAAGTAGCATAATGGTTAATTTATTTGTTTGGTAGTCGGAGTCCTAGACTATTGTTGCCGTGATTTGAGTTCAAATCCTACCAAAGCAGCAGCAGAACTTGAATTCAAGGGATTAGACATATAGCTTTATTTTAAACAAGCTAGCCTCAGTAATGGCACCAATAGAATTATCAGTGTTGTAAAAACCCTTCTGGTCCTGTAATTGAAGGAAACCTTCTGTCCTCTTCTGGTCTGGCTTCTATGTAACTTCATACCCACCTGCAGGGATGGCCAATAAATATTTTCATTTCCATCAAATCCATATTCTGTGAATAAACACATTTAAAAGAATTGTACTAAGTGATGTTTATGTATAAATTAGACAACTCAGAAAGCTGCTATTCAAAAGGATAGTCATGAATGCATTCATATCCGTTGCGATCTCACCCTATTTCTACATATTCTGATCATTAAATGTTCTTCAATACCTCTTGAAAATAGTTGGATTTTAATATTTATTTGTTGTGAATGTAAATTTCCAATTCTTTGGTTTTCTTGAACATTTAAGTGTTTGATTATGTGTTAAGGTTCTATAGTCTACACTCTCTCAGCTGACAATAAAAGCAGAAAATGATGGAAATACACAATGGGTCAGACATATCTGAAAGATGAAGGTATATTGTTGTTAAAGGTAATTTCTAAACTGCAAATTCAATAGAAAAGGTAATTAATATCCAATAATTTCTAACTGAAAATTTGAAACATATTCAGCACCATTACTTGTGTAACAAAATGTGAAAAAAACTTTGATCCCTAAATTACACTCTAGGATTTCTTTTATAGTCATTTCTTATGTTTCACTGACATTTCAGTAGTTTAGCAGAGAAGAGTTACCCATTTAAAATAGCAGTAAGCATTTGCAGGCTAACAGTTACATAAATTTTCCCTCAGAAATGGGTCATGCTGTGAATTCTATACTAAATGGATGGGTAATATTCAGTGAATCTCTAGGATTAGTATCTTTAAACAGACTGAGACAAATACAAGCTCATGGCTAAAGCCAGATGCTGTCTTGTATAATTGGTTTATTTTCTGCACTTGATGATTTAGGGTGATGCAGTTTGATCCTAATTTGATCCTAATTTGATTGTAGGATCAGAATGCACCTGAAACATTCTGCAAAGCTGCCATAGCTCTACAAAGAAGTACTGGCTGTTCACCCATAGAGCACAGTCTGAACAGTCTTCGAACAAACTTGCAAAATATTGACATAAAGGTAAGTCTGCTCTACAACAGAACAATTCATTCAACAGACAGGATTAAAATACTGGAATAACAAACATGCATGCCATTTTGGGAATATTGTTTACTGCATTTGTAATCCAGCAGACTAAAATCATAATCCAGAAATAAGGAAATAAATCCAGAGTATTTGAGTTTGAGTACCAATTGAAAAAAACAAAATAACTCTTGTCAGTAATCTGGTTGTCACAGGTCATGGTAAAACCTCAAATAAAAACAACAATTGCTGGAAACACTCAGCAAGTCAGGTTGCATCTGTGGGTAGAGAAACAGAGTTAACCTCCTCAATGGACCAATGGGCTTCAGGCAGGTAATCTGCCATCTTTTACTTGATTTGGTCCAGACATGGTCTCAGACCCACTGCAATTTAGTGAATTCTAACCCACCTGCAATAGGACAACTGTATCAAATTAACAATGTAAAGAAAACCCAGAATCTCACCAGGCACCTGGAAGGGTAATAAACCTTGGCCTTACTTGTCATACCTTTGAGTGATATTTTAAAGAAACCTATTTATTGCAGTCCATGATATAGTGGATACACTGTGCATAATACACTGCCAATTCATCTCAGCATATCACATAATCACAGTGCAGCTGCACATTTCTGCAATAAGAAAGGTCTTCACCAACTGCAGTTCCCCATCCCTGTAACCACAACATCACTAATAATCTGAAGAAAACTAGCAATGATAATCCTTTGACAAAACCATGGGAGATTCACTTTAACTAGAAAGCAAAGGCTATTGAAAACTTTCCATGCCATTGATTCTCCAGGAAGAGCTACTGTTTAATGTAATTCATGAAATGTGAGCAGGAATTTCAACCAATTTTCTTCTCTTTGTAGGCATCCAACTGCACCATGAACATCAATTCTCAAGTCAGCTTAAGTGAGTTTCTGCAGACTCTGCTGAGGTTTTCCAGGAGCTCTTTGCGGGAAAGAAATTATTACAAACATTGAGATCTCTGTGTATTAGGAGAAGAATATTTATTTATTGATCAAATGAACATTGTTAATATGTCTAAAAACACTGAATCAATGCTGCATTTTAATTGTATAACATTCCTCAAAGTAATATATATTTTACATGATCCAAAACTCATATTCATCTGATATAGAACTGAAGTGTCAAAGCAAGGATAAATGCTGAATGCAATTTGAAAAATACTGAATATTTGTGATAAACATATATAAACATAGAATCAGAAACTTTTATTGCACAGAAGGAGACAATGATTGCATTCAAGCTCTGTGAAATGGTATCCAAATGACTCTTACAGCAAGTCTCATTCCTCAGACCCTCCTTTTGTGTTTACTTTTTCTTATTGCAAAGCAATAAATGCTTATAGAATATAAATTTTGTGATGCTTCTTGTATTTAAAATGGATGTGCTTTGTTGATCACTGTTCACCAACCATTCTATCTACCAAGGGAGTTCACTTCAGCTCTCCTGATGGCAGTCTACATCCCACCACAGACGGACATGAAGCCTGCAGCAATGGCTTTATGAAGGAAGACTTGTTGTTGACTACACTGATTAGCTATGATGCATTTTAGGATATCCTGAGTTTGTGAAAGGCAATATTTCAATACAAGTCATTTCATTATGCAAGAGGCACTACATCAGTGTAAATTATTTCCTTATACAGGGAAAAATGATACTGTTTTTAAGGTGGGCATCCAGTGTCAATTTACAAGTCAGATATACCAGAAGTGAGTGGAGTATAATTTAATTTTGCCTATTAATGGACAAAATTCATATTTACTTGCAAAAAGTTGGGTTAATAAACAACAAAAACGATGCCCATTATACCCAAAAATTTCATTGAATCCCCTGATTAATTAACGGAGATGGTTGATGGTCACAAAAGGTTAACAGACAGATACTGCAAGTGGTGAAGTAAGCAAAAGGCATATTGGACATTATTGCAAAAGAGTTGTAGTTTAGAAACATGGAACTTTTGTTATAATTACAGGGTATTGGTCAGGCCACACCTAGAATACTATGCACAGTTTTGATCCCAATACCTAGAAAAGGATAGAGTAGCTTTGAAGGCAGTCCAAAGGAGATTCAGCAGGGGAAGTGTCGACCATTCTATCTACCAAGGGAGTTCACTTCAGCTCTCCTGATGGCAGTCTACATCCCACCACAGACGGACATGAAGCCTGCACTAATGAGCTATAATCCGTGGTCAACAACCTTGAGACAGGATACAGAGGCCCTATTCATTATCGCAGGTGACTTCAATCAGGCCAACCTCAAGAATGTGTTGCCAAAATACTACCAGCACATCTCCTGCTCCACCAGGGGCGCTAGCACCCTTGACCACTGCTATACAACCATCAAAGATGCCTTCCGAGCCACCCTTCGTCCTCACTTTGGGAAATCAGACCACCAGGCTGTGCTCCTTCTCCCTGCATACAAACAGAAACTAAAACGGGAGGATCCAGTACAGAGAGTCGTGCAGTGCTGGTCTGAGGAAGTCGATGAGTCCCTACGTGACTGCTTTGAGACAGTGGACTGGTCCATGTTCAAAGACTCAGCTGCCAGCCTAGATGAGTATCCCACCACCATCACAGACTTTATCAGCAAGTGTGTGAAGGACTGTGTACCAAAGAGGACAATACGGGTGTTCCCAAACAGGAAACCATGGATGAACTGGGAGATCCACTCCCTAATGAAGTCGAGGACGGCTGCACACAAATCTGGTGATCCTGATCTGTACAAGAAATCGAGATAGGACCTTCGGAAAGCTAACAGGGATGCCAAGAGGCAATACCAACTCAAAATTGAGTCCCAGACCAGCCATCAGTTATGGCAGGGCTTACAGGCTACAAGACAAAGTTGGGCTGCATAGTTAACAACAGCACATCCCTCCCTGATGAGCTTAATGCATTCTATGTGCATTTTGAACAGAAGGGAAGTGGATTGTCACCACCCACCCTGACAGCCTGCAATGCAACTGAACCCATGGTCACTGTTGAGGATGTAAGATCAGTCTTCTGGAGAGTGAACACGAGGAAAGCATCTGGCTCAGATGGTGTCCCTGGCCACGTGCTCAGATCTTGTGCTGATCAGCTGGCAGAAGTACTTTCAGACAAATTTAACCTCTCCCTGCTTCAATCTCAGGTTCCCACTTGTTTTAAGAAGACCACTATCATCCCAGTACCGAAGAAAAGCAAGGTAACATGCCTCAATGACTACCAACCAATGGATCTGACATCCACCACCATGAAGTGCTTTGAGAGGCTGGTCATGGGTTCTGAGGTCGAGAGGGTTGAGAGCTTCAAGTTCCTGGGAGTGAACATCACCAATAGCCTGTCCTGGTCAAATCACGTAGATGCCACAGCCAAGAAAGCTCACCAACGCCTCTACTTCCTCAGGAGGCTAAAGATTTCAGTATGTCCTCTTTGACACTCACCAACTTTTATTGATACACCATAGAAAGCATCCTATCTGGATGTATCACAGCTTGGTATGGCAACTGCTCTGCCCAGGACCGCAAGAAACTGCAGAGAGTTGTGGACACAGCCCAGTGCATCACGGACACCAGCCTCCCCTCCTTGGACTCTGTCTTTACCTCTCATTGTCTTGGTGAAGCAGCCAGCATAATCAAAGACCCCACCCACCCGGGACATTCTCTTTTCTCTCCTCTTCCATCAGGTAGAAGATACAGGAGCCTGAGGGCACCTACCACCAGACTTAAGGACAACTTCTACCCCACTGTGATAAGACGATTGAACAGTTCCCTTATACGATGAGATGGACTATGACCTCATGATTGACCTTGTTGTGACCTTGCACCTTATTGTCTACCTGCACTGCACTTTCTCTGTAGCTGTGACACTTTACTCTGTTATTGTTTTTACCTGTACTACCTCAAAGCACTCTGTACTAACTCAATGTAACTGCACTGTGTAATGAATTAACCTGTACGATCGGTGTGCAAGACAAGTTTTTCACTGTACCTCGGTACAAGTGACAATAATAAACCAATACCAATAGCAATGAGATGATTAACCTATCAAGAGTGGCTAAATAGGTTGAGGTTACGTTCTTTGAAGTTTAGAAGAATGAGGATTGATGTAAACATATAAGATTCTAAGGGATCATGGCAGGGTAGATAGCAAGATGTTTTTACTAGTGGGAGAGTCTTGAACAATGGGACATAGTTACAAGATAAGGGACTAGTCTTTTAAAATGGAAATGCATCGAAACTTCTTCTCACCAAGGTAGTGAATCTCTAGAACTCTCTGCCCCAAAGAGTTGTGGAAGCTAGATCACTAGTAACATTTAAAGTGGAGGTGGATAAAGGTTTGAAAGATCAGGTGACTGATGGCTAAGGAACTGGCACAGAAGAGGACTTGAGGTTTGGGGTAGATCAGCCATGATCATATTGAATGGCAGGGCAGGGGCTGGGTAACCTACTCCCACTCCTATTTTCTTGTATTCTTATGAGAGCTTTTCAAAATGAGTTTGATGAAGTGAAGCATAACCAGGTGGACTTTGATCAGAAAATTGATGTGGTTTGGATTATATTTGGGATGGATTTGGCGTGACTTACAATACTCTTTCTAAAATAATCTCCTCATAATCATAGTGACATGTATCTTGTATTGGTTTCTATTGTGCAACTTTCTTCCCCATTCCAATGCTGTTTATCTGTAGCTTTGAGGAGCTATTTAAGCATAACGGAGATGTTTAACCTCTGAGTCAAAACATTGTGGGTTCAAGTTTTTTTTTCTAAAATAGTTCATTCATGAAATTTGCAAATAAATGATAGAATATTGCTACTTACAGTGCAAGTCACATCATTCCACTTAGTTACATGAATCACATTATATTTACTTATCTTTTAGATATATTCCATGATCTAACAATCCAAAGGGTTTCCACACAGATGGCCAGCCCTCAGTGTGCAATTGTGAGAGGGCCTACAACAGAAGTCTTTCTTCATAGATTCTTTGCTGTGATTATCCAAAATCTCAGTGGATCGCTCAGCCTTATTCCGGACTGTGGAATGTGCCAGGCTGCAGCACCAGATCATGGACAGCTCCTTGCACTGGGAGAATAGTGGGGAAATGACAGATGGAATTCATTCCTGAAGAATGAGAAGTGATACATTTTGGGAGGACTAAAAAGGAAATAAAGAACAGATTGTAGTGCTCAAGGAAGTACTGAAGAACAGAGGGTGACATACAAGTCCAAAGATTCATGAAGGTTTAACACAGGTAAATTGTTTGAAGCAATCAAGAGGAGTCCACTTTGTCGTTAACCTGTGCTGGAAAACAGGTATTTCTGTGGGCGGCCGCATATCGAATGCCTTCGGGGTGGCAGATACTTTGGAACAAAGCAGTGGAGATCATCGGAGATTGAGGTGTGCTATGGGTTCCATCATGGAACATGTAGATTTCGTAATTTCTCTCTACATTGTCTCTACATTTTCTCTTCAGTCAATGGTGGTTTTGCAAAAGCCTTTGCTCCCGTTTCACCTTATGACTTGCTGAACTGAACTTTGAGAACTATTCCTAGACTTGGGTTTGGGAATTTGCCACACACATACTTTGAGTTTATTAGTTTTGGGGATTATGTTTAATATCTAAAGTTTTTACTTTTCTTATTATCACAAGTAGTTATTAATAAAATATTTTCTAACACTTATACATGGCTCATTGTGGTATGTAACAAGATAAAGTGGATAAAAAGTTGAATGCGCTACTTGCTTTCACCAGCCAGGACACAGAATATATGACAAGGGGGTTACAGTACAATTGTGTAAATCGTTAGTTAGGCCACAGCTAGAGTATGTGTGAAGTCAGGTTGCCACTCTATAAAAAGAAAGGTGCAAAGGAGATATAAAGGTGCAAGGGAGTTTCAGTTGTTGGGAGAGACTGGGCAGCCTGGGATTGTTTTCCTTGGAGGAGAGCTGAAGGGAATCTGACTGAAATATGCAAAATTATGACTGCTATAGATGATGAGAAGATTTTCTCCTTAGCAGAGATATCTGTAATCAGTGGCAAAGATTCAAGGCAAGGGGTAGGAGATAAAGACAGGGCTTGGGGAAAAGAATTTTCACCCAGGGTGGTTGAAATCTGGAACACATTTAAGAATATTTACATGTGCACTAGAAATACCATAGCTTGGGGCCAATTGCCAGAAAATGTAGTATTGATGGTCAGTATTAATAGGTACTGAATTGCTGCACAG
This sequence comes from Pristis pectinata, assembly GCF_009764475.1. Lineage (NCBI taxonomy): Eukaryota > Metazoa > Chordata > Chondrichthyes > Rhinopristiformes > Pristidae > Pristis > Pristis pectinata. The sequence goes on from NC_067408.1 coordinate 13,725,844, forward strand.
ATACAATGAGCTGAAGGGTTTGCTTTCATGCTATTTAACACTATGATGCTACGACGTTTTGGGCAGATCAGAGGGAGTCTTTCCCCGATTTGATAACCTTTCAGCAGCCGTTGAATCTCAACAAGTACCACTGCATCTGTCTCCAGACCTTCCTGACAATAGCATGCTCCAGAAGGAAATGCATAAAGTCACACACTAATCTTAGCTGTTATTGAGTCAGAGCACTACAGCACAGAAGCAGGCCCTTCAGCCCATCTAGTCCATGCTGGCCTTATTTTCTGCCTAGTCCCATCTACCTGCACCCAGACCATAGCCCTCCATACCTCTCTTATTCATGTACCTATCCAAACTTCTCTTAAATGTTACAATTGAACCCGCATCCACCACTTCTGCTGGCAGCTCATTCCACACTCGCACCACCCTCTGAGTGAAGTAGTTCCTCCTCAGATTCCCCTTAAATATTTCACCATTCACCCTAAAACCTATGACCTTCTAGTCTCACCCAACCTGAGGGGAAAAAGCCTGCATGCATTCACCCTATCTATGCCCCTCATAATGTTGTATACCTCTAAGATTTCCCCTCATTCTCCAGCGCTCCAGTGAATAAACTCCTAACCTATTCAACTTATTCCTTTAACTCAGGTCCACAAGTCCCAGAAACATCCATGTAAATTCTCTCTGGACTCTTTCAAGCTTATGAATATCTTTCCTGTAGGTAGGTGACCAGAACTGTACACAATACTCCAAATTTGGCCTCACCAACATCTAATACAACTTCAATGTAACACCCAACTCCTGTACTCAGTGCCCTGATTTATGAAGGCCAAAGTGCCAAAAGCTCTCTTTATGACCCTATCTATCTGCGATGCCACTGTCAAGCAATTATGGATCTGTATTCCCAGATCCCTTTGTTCTACTGCATACCTCAGTGCCCTACCACTCACTGCGTAAATCTTGCCCTGGTTTGTCCTGCCAAAGTGCATCACCTCACACCTGTCTGCATTAAATTCCAATACGCCCCCAATCTTGGTGTCATCCACAAATTTGCTGATCCAGTTTACCACATTATCATCCAAATCATTAATATAGATGATAAACAACAACAGACCCAGCACCGATCCCTGCGGCACACCGCTAGTCACAGGCCTCCAATCAGAGAAACGGCCATCTAGTACTGCTCCCTGGCTTCTCCTGCTAAGCCAACGTTAATTCCAATTGACTACGTCATCCTGAATGCCAAGCGACTTAACCTTCTGGAGCAGCTTCCCATGCGAGACTTTGTCAAAGGCCTTGCTAAAGTCCATGTAAACAACGTCCACCACTTTCCCTTCATCAACCTTCCTGGTATCCTCCTCGAAAAATTCTATTAGATTGGTTAGACATGACCTGCCACACACAAAGCCATGTTGACTATCTCTAATCAGGCCCTGTATATCCAAATACTTATATATCCTGTCCCTCAGAATACCTTCCAATAATTTATGCATGACTGACGACAGGCTCACCAGCTTATAATTTCCCGGCTTTCTTAAACAGAACAACATTAGCTACCCTCCAGTCCTCCAGCACCTCACCCATGGCTAAGGATGTTTTAAATATCTCTGCCAGGGCCCCTGCAATTTCTGCACTAGCCTCCCACAAGGTCCGAGGGGATACCTTGTCAGTCCCTGGGGATTTATCCACCCTAATTTGCCTCAAGACAGCAAGCACCTCTCTTCCGTTATCCAGATACAGTCCATGACCTCACTACTCTTTCCTCTGCTCTATAGAACCTCTGACTGTCTCCTGAGTAAACAGATGCAAAAGATCCATTTAAAATCTCTCCCATCTCTTTTGGCTCCATGCATAGCCAGAGCAACCTCATGTCTTCTTTTAGCCCTCCTGGTTTCTCTCTGAAGTGTTATCTTGCATTTCTTATACTCCTCAAACACCTCATTTGATCCTAACTGCTTGTACCTGATATGACCTCCTTTTTCTTTACCATGGCCTCAATATCCCTCATAACCAAGGTTCCCTAAACCTGTTAGGATAAAAGTCAAGGCTAACAGGAACATACAGATTCTGTACTCAATATTTCACTATTGAAAGCCTCCCACTTACCAAACACCTTATCCCAACCCACGCCTGCCAGATCCCTTCTGATGCCGTCAAAATTGGCCTTCCTCCAGTTTAGAATCTTAACCATAGGACCAGTCTTATTCTTTTCCATAATTATCTTGAAACTAATGGAATTATGATCACTAGATCCAAAGTGTTCCCCTACACTCACTTCTGTCACCTGTCTGTCTCATCCCTAAGACGAGATCCAGTATCGCTCTCTCTCTAGTTCAGACCTCTACATATTGACTAAGGAAACTTTCCTGAATACATTTGATAAACTCTATCCCATCCAGTCCTTTTACAGTATGGGAGTCCCAGTCAATATGCGGAAAGTTAAAATCACCTACTATCACAACTTTACATTTCCTGCAACTGTTTTCTATCTCTCTACAACTTAGCTCCTCTAAATCCCGTTGACTATTGGAAGGTCGATAATAGTCCCACTAATGTGGTCGTATCTTTTTTATTCCTCAGTTCCCACCCAAATTGCCTCAGTAGTCGAGCCCTCCAGTATGTCCTCTCTGAGCACTGCCGTAACATTTTCCCTGATGAGTAATGCCACCCCTCCCCCTTTAATACCTCCCCCTCTATCATGTCTAAAATATTGGAACCCCAGAACACTGAGCTGCCAGTCCTGCCCCTCCTGCAACCAAGTCTCACTCATGGCTACAACATCATAATTCCACGTACGGATCCACACTCTTAAGTTCATCTGCCTTACCTACAATACTCCTTCCATTGAAATAGATGCAATCAGAACATTAGTCCCACCATGTTCAAACTTTCGGTTTCCATCTTTGCTTGTAATCTTAACATCTACTTTCCCCACAGCCTCTCCACTTGCTGCCCTGCCACTCTGGTTCCCACCCCCGGAACTCTATCTTAAACCGTCTCTCCCCACCCCACCGATCAGTCGAGCAGCATTAGCAAACCTTCCCTCAGCAATATTGGTCCCCCTCGAGCTCAGGTGCAAACCGTCCCGTTTGTACAGATTCCACCTGCCCTGGAAGAGAGCCCAATGATCTGAAAATCTAAAGCCCTCCCTCCTGCACCATCTGCTTAGCCACATGTTAAACCACACTAGCTTCCTATTTCTTGCCTCACTAGCACATGACATGGGTAGCAATCCTGAGATCACCACCCTGGAGGTCTGTCTTTTAACTTAGCATTTAACTCCCTGAATTCACTTTGCAGGACCTCATCACCTTTCTTGACTATGTCATTGGTACCTCTGGCTGCTCACCCTCCCCCTTAAGAATGCCATGGACTCAATCTGAGACATCTCTGACCCTGGCACCCAGGAGGCAACATACCATCCGAGTCTCATTCACATCCACAGAACCTCCTGTCTGCTCCCCTAACCAATGAATCCTCTGTCAGTACTGCTTGCCTCTTCTCCCCCCTTCCCTTCTGAGCCAAAGAGCCAGACTCAGTGCCTGAGACCTGACTGCTGTGGCCTTCCCCTGGAAGGTCATCCCCCCCCCCCCCCAACAGTACCTAAAATGATATACTTGTTATTGAGGGGAGCAACCACAGAAATACCCTGCACTGACTGCCTATTCCCTTTCTCTCTCCTGACAGTCACCCAGCTACCTGCCTCCTGCAACTTAGGTGTGACTACTTCCCTGTAACTCCTGCCTATCAACCCCTTAGTCTCCCAAATGATCCAAAGGTCATCCAGCTCCAGTTCCCTAACACGGTCTGTAAGGAGCTGCAGTCGGTTGCACTTCTCGCAGATGTAGTCACCAGGGACACTGGAGGTCTCCCTGACTTCCCACATTATGCAAGAGGAGCCCACCACTGCACTGGGTGTCATTCCCACCGCTCTACCTGTGCAATAATAAAGAAAGAAAGAGAACTGAACAGAACCTCACCTTAGCCTCCGCCTCTTCTGTCAAAGCCTCAGCTCCCCACTCTTACACTGACCCACTCACAGAGTGGCCACTCCAAAATAGCCACTCTGCTTTACCTTACCTGCCTTTATTGGCTGAGTTGCCACGCACTTAGCCAATCAGAATCAACTTTCAACAAAAAAGCTGCTGGCTCCTCCCCTCTGCTGCTCTGGCTATTGAAACTACAAAAAAAAACAAGTCCCCGCTGAAAAATAACTTTTAAAAGAGCTGCTGCAATGGCAGATTTTTGCTGGGCTTCTGTATACATGGATTCAAGGATCTGAGTGCTATTTCAAATGCCCCTTCTCGTCTTTGACCTGGAATGAGACAGAGGCTTCCTCAGGAGGCTAAAGAAATTTGGACTGTCCCCTTTGACTCTCACCAAGTTTTACCGATGCACCACAGAAATCATCCTATCTGGATGTATCACGACTTGGTACGGCAACTGCTCTGCCCAGGACCGCAAGAAGCTGCAGAGAGTTGTGGACACAACCCAGCGCATCACAGACACCAGCCTCCCCTCCTCAGACTCTGTCTTTACCTCTCGTTATCTTGACGAAGCAGCCAGCATAATCAAAGACCCCACCCACCCAGGACATTCTCTCTTCTCTCCTCTTCCATCAGGTGGAAGCTACAGGAGCCTGAGGGCACGTACCACCAGACTTAAGGACAGCTTCTACCCCACTGTGATAAGACTATTGAACGGTTCCCTTATACAATGAAATGGACTATGACCTCACGATCGACCTTGTTGTGAACTTGCACCTTATTGCACTGCACTTTCTCTGTAGCTGTGGCACTTTACTCTGTACTATTATTGTTTTTATCTGTACTACATCAATGCACTCTGTACTAACTCAATGTAACTGCACTGTGTAATGAATTGACCTGTACGATAGGTATGCAAGATAAGTTTTTCACTGTACCTCGGTACAAGTGACAATAATAAACCAATACCAATACCAATACCAATAGGTTCCCAGGAATCTATGGTGGGTGTTGCCCGTTTGCAGGGAGGCTTTGTGAACATCCTTGAATCTTTTCCTCTGTCCGCCTGGTATTCCTCGGCCACCTGCTGCTTTGAAAGAGCAGAAGTACTGTTGCTAGCAGCAATGAGATGTGTCAGCAATCATCATCAATCTATTGCCTGTAGGGACAGTAGGGAATTACAAAACCCTCACCACATATCTTCTGGCCAAAGTATAAAAACCATGCTTCCCAAGGATAATCAGCACAATTAGCCAAAATGTCAATTCAATGGCGGGGATTTCTATTCTTTTCATTTATTTAAAAAATAATGCTTTATTTTTTAAATTTGCAAATATATAAAGCAACACATACAAGTTTTGCCATTCTCACTACAAGCTGTCTCATTTCATTCGCATTATACAATGAAGTTTCCTTGAATAAAGCAGTCCAAGGGTATTTGGACAGGTTCCAGCCCCTCTGTGTTAAATGGCGATTGGGCTCTCAATAGAATATAGAACATTACAGCACAGTACAGGCCCTTCGGCCCACTATGTTGTGCCAACATATTATCTTGCTCTAATATCTATCTAACGCTTCCCTCCCACATAGCCCCCCATTTCTCTGTCATTCATGTATCTATCTAAGAGTCTCTTAAATGTCCCTAATGTATCTGCCCCCACAACCTCTGCCGGCAGTGCGTTCCACGCACCCACCACTCTCTGTAAAAAAACTTACCCTTGACATCCCCCTTATATCTTCCTCCAATCACCTTAAAATTATGCCCCCTTGTGTTAGCCATTGTCGCCCTGGGAAAATGTGATGCCATTCCCCACAGAACCTTTACGGAGACTGCACCAAGTGTCAGTGCATCCCTCAGCACGTTGTCCTGCATCTTGGAATGTACCATTCTGCCACGTTCAGAGGTGGGCACTTCCTTGTTCTGCTTTGTTTTTCCTTGTTCAGGCAGACCAAACTGTGCTTTACACCCACTTGATAATCCTCCAGTGTATAGGACTGGTGTCTCCCCCTACCCAATGACATTTACTGTGGACAAGTAATAGGGTTACTACCAACTGTGCAGAAGGTGATTTTTCATTAATGACACAAAAAAATCAGAATTCCCCATTCAATGGTAAAATATCTTTACTTAAGGTTAAGAGATTACAGAAATCTTAATGAAACCTCTGATAGGAGGATACCCTTCCTTTTCTCTCTGCCTCTCCGCGCAACAAGCCAAACACTATGTATATTCGCCAACATCCCGAGATAAATCCTTGGATGGTCCAAATGAGGGGTGACTTTCAGTAACTGACCAAGTCATCACTCTCCTGACTGCTGTCCACCTGACATTTGTTCTAAAGGACCACTTCAGCACATCTGCGAGCTGAAAGGTTTTTAAGGCAACACTGCCATAAGCAATAGAAACTGCAGCAGAGGTGCTTAAGGCATGACTACTAAATTTTTGATGGCATGCAGGTAGGGCAGTAAAGCTGTGAAAAGAATGTAAGGAGTTTGTGGGGATTATAGATAGGTTAAGTCAGTGGGCAAAAACCTGGCAAATGGAGAATGACATGGGAAAATGTGAAATTGTCCATTTCCGCAAGAAAACTCATTGAAAGTGGCTACGCAGGTAGACAGGGGTGGTTATGAAAGCTTATGGAATGCTTGCTTTCATTAGAGGTATTGAGTATAGGAGTCAAGAAGTTATAATGCATCTTTATAGAATTCTGGTTAGGCCGCATTTAGAGTATTGTGAGCAATTCTGGTCACCTCACTATAGGAAGGATGTTGAGGCTTTAGAGAGGGTGCAGAGGAGGTTTACTAGGATGCTGCCTGGATTAGAGGGCATGTGCTATCGGGAGAGGCTGGACAAACTTGGGCTCTTTTCTCTGGAGCGGCACAAGCTGAGGGGTGATCTGTTGGAAGTGTATAAAATTATGAGGGGCATAGATAGGGTGGACAAGCAATATCTTTTTCCCATTATTGAGTGATCCAATACCAGAGGACATGCATTTAAGGTGAGGGGGGTAGGTTCAGAACAGACGTGAGGGGTACATTTTTTACTGAGAGAGGAGTGGATGCCTGGAATGCATTGCCTGATAGGGTGGTGGAGGCAAATTCATTGGGTGATTTTAAGAGGGGCTTGGATGGGCACATGAATGAGAGGAATATAGAGCGATATGGGCATTCTGTCAGTAGGAGGGAGTATCTATGTCGGTATAACATTGTGGGCCAAAGGGTCTGTTCTGTGCTGTACTGCTTACTGTTCTATGTTCTATGAAAAACATAAGAAAAGAAAACATATCTAAAAAGTGAAAGGTTGCAGAGCGCTGAGCTGCAGAGGGAGCAGGGTGCCTTAATGCATGATCCGCAAAAGGCTATAAACAGGAAATAAACAGGAAAGCTAACATAATGGTATGGTTTATTCCAAAGGGGAAATGGATACAAAATAGAGTTCAGTTATATAGAACATTGGTGAGACTTCATCTAGAGTACTGAGCTCAGTATAGGTCTCCTTATATAAGGAAGGATGTAGATAGATTTATCATGGACAAACAAAGGAACCTCTGAAATAGTAAGTCAGGCAACATCTGTGGCGTAAGAAACAGAGTTAAGGTTTCAGTTTGCCAACCTGTTGTCAGACAAAGTGAAGCTCTATGTTGAGGGAAAGGGAGCTATCATCCATCAGTCATGGCTATCCCTTGAGATCGAGGATGATGGTCTTCATTCCGTTGATCTATTTATGAGTCCACAGAGCGAAGACGCCTGTGCATGTATTTGTTTAACGTGTACTTGATGTCGCACTACAAAAAGCACATGATAATTCACAAATCAACCACTGATTCCAATGGCATGGAAACCACGACGATTGGAGCTGATGGATTTGTTGCAGCCTTCATCCGCCTTCGCAGCCGTTGAGTTCAAGTAACTTCGTCCGCCTGTTCCACCGTTGAGGTCTTGGTTGGATCGTTCTTTGTCAGGGACCTCACCATCGACCTTACTGCCATGGGTGACCCTACCAGGAGCATAGCTCCAGATGGCATCGCTCTCGGGATCTCAGGACCACACAAGCTTCTCCACCACGACAAGGTGACAATCCACGGAGAATCATCCATCATTCAACTGTCAGCCAGCTTTACAGTTGGAAGAAATTGTGTGCGCATGGTAAAGTTAGGAACACCTTGTGTGTGCCATACCTGTAGCAAAACTGGACACATTTGGCCACTTCCAATGGCACCATCTACAGAAATTGCAAACAAGTAGGCACTTGACCAGCGATTGTATGAACAAGTGCTGCAATCTAGTGGGGACACAGGCCACGTCTACAGATCCTGTCCCTAAACACTTCTTCAGCCACACACAAGCTACTGGCTACAGTCAACATGGTCAACATCTCTCCTCCACCTAATGAGGCTCCAGTTGAGAATGTGAGGACTGTAAGGAAGGAAATCTCAGCAATAAGCTTCCAAGCTCAAGTAATCAACTCTCAACCTTTACTCCAACCAACAGAGTCAAAGGATATAAAAGGCAGCAGGTGGTGAAAAGAAAGAAAATGAAAAACAGTGAAGCAAAATGGCTGCCAACACAGGTTGCAAAAGGATCAAGTATCCCAATCAGACATCAGCAGCTGCTTCTCACCTGATGATAAAGTAACATAAGGAAGTTGGTACCACTGGTGAAAGAAGTAAAGAAACAGAAGGAAAGAAAATAGATGGACAAGAATTAAGAACCTGTACGGGAAGCAATGAGCCCTGTGGATCTCAGGAGTGTGGGAGCAGCACACCGTTCGATGCAACTCAGCTTCAGAAGACTTCACATAGCACAGCACAAAGTGGATCCCCGTTCCAGGAATATAAGGCATTGGCGAAATATATAGAGAATACTGTGTACAATATTGGTGTCCATATTTAAGGAAGGACATTAATGCATTGGGTGTAGTTCAGAGAAGATGTATGACACCAATTCCTGAACTAATGGGTTGTTTATGATAAAAGGTTGGACAGACTAGGCTTGCTTCTGCTGAAGCTTAAAAGAGTAAAAGGGGGTGATCGAAACATAAGCCCTGTTTTGACAGGGTAGATGGAGAGATGATATTTCCTCTGATGGGAGAATCTAGAACTAGGGGTCCCTTTGAAAATAAGGGGTCATCCATTTAAGAGAGAGGTGAGAAAAAATATTGGGGATTTGAGTCTTGGGAACTCTTCCTCGAGTGGCAATGGGAGCAGGGTTTTTAAATAATTTCAAGGAAGAGTTGATTGACTCTTAATTAAGCAAGGGGGTGAAAGGTTATCACGGGTAGACAGGAATGCAGACCTGAGATTACAGACATGATTTTATTACATGCTGGAGCAGGTTTGAGAGAGGTGTAGTCACTTACTCCTGATCCTAATTCATGTGTTCATATCAGAATTGAGGATCTTCAATTTGTTGAAGAGACTAGAGACACTGTGGTTTTTCTCCTTGGAGCTGAACGGATTGAGTTGATAGAAATGTTCAAAGACATGAGTGGTGTGATAGAGGGAATAAGGAGAAATTGATTCCAATGGCAAAAGGATTAGTTATCAAAGATGTAGAATTAAACATTTGACAAAAGAACTGGAGACAACATCAATAATATCTATGTGCAGCAATTTGAAATTATCTCATTGTACTGCTAAAAAGGAGGCAAATGTAGATTCAAATACATGTAATTCAAGAGAAAATATGTGCAGACCTATAAAGAAGCAGCTGATTGGAAACTTGCCCAAATAGGAAGTGCAGACATGATGGGTCAAGAGGCTATCTTCATCATGTCATTATAATATCTATGATTATATCATTCTTTTCCCCTTTTGTTAGTTGAGATGATGTTCACATGCATATATTGTACATTATTGATCTGGGACAGAAGTGCTCAGTATTCCCCTTTAAAGTCTTGGTTCCTGTGGTGTGATGTAACATTACCTACTTGAACAATATTCATGCAGCCTTACTTAGCTTACTTGTCTGATCCCTTTTTACTTATCTAATGAGTGTTTGTATTCACTTTATGTGCATTCTGGTTTGGTAATTTCCAGCCTTTACTTACCTTTCTTTCTGTTGAATTTTTCTATCCCACTTTCGTTTATTGTTCTTTCCTCCAACAGTCACAGTAGCCACAAGTAACTACTAGCTCATGGTGCATGATTTCATTTTCCTTTCCTTGTTTACATTTTGATCCAGTTCCATTACATGAGAGTGTGTGGGAGCTCCTTTATTATCATGGACTTGTCTCTGACTGTGTTTTCTTTTTGCATTACTGTCTTGCTTTGCACAGTTATTTTTCTCTTCACTGTCATGTATAGTTTATATATAATTTATATTCTGTGTGTTGTCTGAACCTACATGCCATTGAAAGCATCTCAAGAAGGCAGCATCTATCATCAAGGATTTCCACCATCTGGGTTGTGTCTTCTTTTAGCTGCTACCATCAGGCAGGAGGTACAGAAGCCTGAAGTCCCACATCGCCAGGTTCAGGAACAGCTACTTTCCTACAACCATGAGGTCTTGAACTGACCTGCACAACCCTAACCCTACCCCAGCAATGGAACACTATGGACCTTCTCCTGCACTACTATGGACGTGTCTCTGATAGTGTTTATTTTTTGCACTAATGTCTTGTTTTGCACAATCTTTCTTTTCTTCTTTTTCTTCATTTCTTGTATAATTTATATATAATTTATATATAACCTGTTCTGATTGTTATTGTCTGAATCTATGTGCCCGTAATGCTGCAAGTGTGGCGACTCACCGTCTAGTCAGGCGAACCTGCTCGGCAGTCGGGTCGTGCGGCGTCAGAGCGACAAGGCCCAAGATGGCGGCGGGCCTCGTCTTTCCGAGCGACAGGGAGAACCCGCGCGCGGGAAAGTCCTGATGACGTAGGACTTACGTCATTGCCGGTTGTTTTGGGCGGGAACATTCTCCCTTAAAGGGCCCGCGCAAGGCGGGAAAATAAACCAGTTCTGTTTGGCAATCTTCCGAGTAGAGTCTTGTTTTATTCCACGATAGCAACCGCTACACAAGCAAGTTTTTCTTTGTACCTGTACCTCACCGTACTTGTGCACATGACAAAAAACTTGACTCATCTTGACCTGTCTTGACTATTATTTCTGTTGCATTGTTTTCCCAGCATGTATTCCTGTATTTTTTTCCATCTATCCTACACTCCAATCATTGTAAGGATTTATCTCCTACCAACAGCAGTTTAGATCCATCTCCTGTCTGGGAGGGACCTTCCTTTGGATGACAGATACAAAGGGTACCACCAACATTAGTCCACTACACCACCACTTAAGTAGGTCCTAAACCTGGGTGGACCTGCTTTAATTTGGACCTAGTGTAAAACCAAAGCACCCATTCACTTCAAAGGCGATTCCTAGTCTGTGGAATTTGAAAGATAATTTATTTCTGAAAATTATTTTACTTTACTGATGGTGGAGTAGATCATGGAAGCTAATGAATTAAGGGAATGAATTATTATGTACTGGAACCTATCCACATTATAACAGAGGAGGTGCTGGCGGTCTTAAGGCATACTAAGGTGGATAAGTCCCTGAGGCATGATCAAATGTATCCTAGGACATTGTGGGATGGTAGGGACAAAATTGCTGGGGCCCTAGCAGACATATTTACTTCATCTTTAGCCATGGGTAAGGTACCAGAAGACTGAAGAATGGCTAACGTTGCGCCTTTTTTTTAAGAAGGGCTGCAAGGACAAGCCAGGGATCTACAGGCCAGTGAGCCTAACATCAGTGGTGGGAAAGTTACTGGAGGGGATTCTGAGGGATAGGATCTACCAGCATTTGAAAGGCAAGGAGTGATAAAGGATAGTCAGCGTGGCTTTGTGTGTGGGAAATCGGTTCTCACAAATTTGATAGAGTCTTTTGAAGGCCTAGTAAAGAATATTGACACAGGCAGGGCAGTAGACGTTGTCTACATGGACTTTAGCAAAGCCTTTGACAAGGTCCTGGATGGTAGGCTAGTTTGGAAAGTTAGATCACATGGGATCCAGGGTGAGCTAGCCATTTGGATACAAAATTGGCTTGGTGGAAGGAGTCAGAGGGTGGTAGTGGAAGGTTGATATTCAGATCGGGGGCCTGTGACCAATGGTGTGTCGCAGGGATAGGAGCTGGGTCCACTGTGTTTATCATCTATATTAACTATTTGAGTGACAATGTTGTTAACATGGTTAGTAAGTTTGCAGATGACACCAAAATTGGTGGTGTTGTGGACAGTGAAGAAGGTTGTCTAATATTACAATAGGATCTATATGAACTGGGGAGGTGGGCCAAGGAACAACAGATGGAATTTAACTTGGACAAGGTGTTGCATTTTGGTCAGTTAAACCAGGGCAGGATTCACACAGTAAATGGTATATCCCTACAGAGCATTGTAGAACAGAGAGACCTAGGGTTACAGGCACATAATTCCCTGAAAGTGGAGAAACGGTAGACAGGGTGGTGAAGAAGGTGTTTAGCATGCTTGCCGTCATCAGTCAGGGCATCGAGTACAAGAGTTGGGATGTCATGCTGCAGCTGTACAAGTTGTTGGTGAGACCACACGGAGTATTTTTCGTAGTTCTGGTCAACCAGCTACAGGAAGGATGTCATTTAGCTGGAAAGGGTGCAGTAAAGATTCACAAGGATGTTACCAGCACTGAAGGGCTTGAGTTATAAGGCAAGGCTGGGACTTTTTTCCTTGAAACATAGGGGGTGGAAAGATGAACTTGTGGAGGTACAGTATATAAAATCATGAGAGGCACAGAAAAGGTGGATAGTAACAGTCTTTTTCCCTGGGTAAAGGAGCCTAAAACTAGAGGATGTAGATTTAAGGTGAGAAGGGAAAGACTTAAAAGGGAGCTGATATGGAATGAGCTGCCAGAGGAAGCTGTAGAGGCAGGTAAAATTACAATGTTTAAAAGACATTTGGACAGGTACAGGGATAGAACAGGTTTAGAGGAATATGGGCCAAATGTAGGCAAATGGAACTAGCTCAGACAGACATCTTGGTCGACATGGACATATTGGGCCAAAGGGCCTGTTTCTGTGCTATATAGCTCTATGACTCTAGTGTATTTAGAATGTGCAGTAATGACTATACCTTTAAGAATATTGGCTCATTAAGCACAGAATCATGTAATCAATTGCTGCCTCAATTGTGGAGGGCTGCTAATGAGTTTGTAGAACCTCTTGGAATAAATGCTCATGCTGTGTTGAATTTCTCTGAGTCTGATTAGTTGCCCCCCCTCCACCCCCCACAAGGTTACTGGAAGAACCCATGTACTGCAAGTTTAAATTATTTGTTCTTTAAATAATATTTATTTCTGTATTTAGTTATTAATATTCAAATTTATTTGCATTAATTCCAATAGTTTTGAAATATCTCTGAACATCAGAAAACATTATCAACAGTTAAAAAGTCTTACAGCTGTGACAGAAATGGTAGCTACATATGCCTGAGCCAATTAATGCACTTCCTGAGGCAGGATCTCAGCATCAGGCCTCCTGAGACCTCACTGCCTGCTGTGAAGAGCCAGAGAGTGGTCCTCTGCCTCAAGCCTCGGTGAGTTTGTGTTGATGATCCTAAGTGATTCAGCTCAGTTTCAGCAAGTATTGCTGGATGGCAAAGACCTTGGCCAATTACTCAATGATTTAACTGTGATCACTGAAGCCAATTGTATCAATGTTATTGCCACCCTGCTTGAGATTAGCTAATTCTTCTGAACAGAGGGTTTGAACCTCAAACCTTGAAAGTGTATAAGGGACAGCCACACAGTGAACTAACCAGTTGTACCTCCTGGAGTGCTGGTGCGTTTCGATGGTGCACTCAGTGGTTGGTTTTTCCTCTCTGATGGGTTGAGGTTTTCCTTCCTGACACAGTTGGGAGGAAGAGCAGCAGATCTTTAAGATCACCATAATTCACTGAAATGGTCATGATGTAAACTGCTTTTTCATTTTGGTAAGTTCTTGGGGAATTACAGGGGACCTAGCATTAGGTAGTCTAGTAATGAAATTGGTGATCTAAAATTAAAAAAAAAAAAAAAATTGACTTGCATTTACGCAGCACCTTTCAGGACCCCAGTCCAACTCAAGGTGTTTAATGACCTAATGTATGTTCTTGATGATATAGAGCTGTACAGCATGGAAAAAGGCCATTTGGTCCATATGTGTCCATTGCCAACCAAGATGTATATTCAAGCTAATTCCATTTCCCAGCACTTGGCCCATATCCCTCTGAACTCTTGCCATCCCTATACCTGTCCACATACCTCTTAAATGTATCTAATGTACCTGCCTCAATCACTGCCTCTGGCAGCTATTTCCATATGTATATCACATGCTGTGATTTTTTTTTTAGAAAAGGTTGCCCCTCAGGTTCCTATTAAACCTTTCACCTCTAACCTTAAAAGTATGTCCTCTAGTTTTTGATTTCCCCAACCCTGGGAACAAAAAGACCACTTGTCCTATTTATGCCCCTCATGATTTTGTACACCTCTTTGAGATCACCCCTCAATCTCCTACGCTCCAAGGTGTGAAGGCCCAGCCTGTCCAACCTCCCCATATAACTCAATCCCTTGAGTCCTGGCAACATCCTTGTAAATCTTTTTTGCACTCTCTCCAGTTTAATCACATCTTTCATATAACAGGGTGACCAAAACTGAACACAGTGCTCCAAGTGTGGCCTCACCAACATCTTGTACAAATGCAACATAACTTACCAACTTCTATATTCAATGTCCTGACTGATGAAAGCCAGCATGCCAACAACCTTGTTCACTGCCCTGTCTACCTGTGACTCCACCTTGAGGGAACCATGCACCTGTACTCCAAGGTCCCTCTGTTCCACAACGGTACCCAGGACCCTTCTGTTCAATGCGAAAGTCCTACCTTGATTTGTCCTTCCAAAATGATGTGTCGTCACATCTGAAATAAAGTAAACATGGTGGCCAATTTCCACAGAGCAAGCTCCCATCAGTAGTGATTAAATGAAGTACCACTTCATCTGTATTAGTTATTGATTTAGGGAGAAAGGTTGACCTGATCATTAAGTATTCCCAGAAAATCTTTTGCAGCACCTGTGGGAAGAGATGAGTTCTTGGTTTAATGTCTCATCTGTAAGTCCACATTCCATAAAATACAGCATTTTTTCAAGCTCCACATGGAAGTATCAGCACTGATTATAGAGTCAAAGCTCTGTAGTAAGGTTGATTTGAAGAATCCATAGAGATCAAATTTTCAAGATTACAAGTAGTTTTTTGTTATTGACTTAAAAACTGCCATGCACGTGCACATTTTTAATACAAAAACTGAATAAGAATTGTTTGTACATCTAATGAACTGCACGCTTTCATTTCCATGAGGCAAGGTTGGTAAGTATAGACTGCGACTGTTACTCTAAACTGTTTGTTAACAGAAATGAAGGTTCCACTGTAACTACTGCTCCCGTATGGTCACCTAGTAATTTCAATGAGATCATATTCTTCTGCACAGCAATGACTTATAGGCCCAATGTTCTCATACTCTCTTTATACATCAAGCTTTTCAACTCTGGCCAGAAAAACTACAGACATGTGGTAAGAGCGTGTCCATGAACAGAGGTGACCTGAGCCCAGCAGCTAATGTGAGCTGGCTGAAACTGGTCTGAATCAACCTCACTTTGAGAAAAACAACAGAAGAGACAGGAGGCATGAGTCCTTCTTTGGGAGAAGAGCAATGAGGTAATGCTGCCTGTAATCTTGGGCTAGATCCAATGGAGAGGGGACACAGGCTAGTGAGACAGAACCAACAAAATCAAAACACAACAGTGCAGAACTGATGATAAAGAGAATAAGAATGGAGTATTTTGGGCGATGAAGCAGTGAGAACTCCGGAGACTAAACATTGTAGAAGTTGATGACTGTACGTCGGAACCATGGAGATTACTTCGGGATCAAGAGGGATGCCTGGCTAGCGTGAGCTGCTATTCCTGGGTATTGACCTTTCTATTGTGATGGAGTGTCAGGGAAACCTAGTGGGTGTATGCACAAACTGTTGGTCTTGTGTGAATTGCATGCTTACTTTTAACCAAACTGTACAAGTTGCCTTTCTGTCTTTAACTGAACCAATAAAGATAACCAACAGTTAATACAGATTCTCTCTGCGCCTAACCAATCATTGTTTTTGAGGGTGAGAATACCTGCAACAGAGTTTTCTGTGCATTGTCTCCAAAGCAAGTATATCACTCTGTAAACCTGGAGACCAAAATTGTAAACAGTACTCCAGATTCAGTTCTGATGCAGAGTTTCAACCCAAAACATCAGTTCCTTTCCTCCCGCAGATCTGCTCAATCCACTGAGTTCCTCTAGCAGATTGTTTGTTACTCCAGATTCAATTTTGTTAGCACCATGTAAATTTGTATCAAAAATTTCCTATTTTTATATCCCATTCCCTTGCAATAAAAGATGATACTTCATTAGTTTCCCTAATTATTTGCTGTATCTGAATACCGACCATTTGTTTCATGCATTAGGACCCTAGATTCTTTTGTATTGCAGCACTTTGTAGTCTCACTCCACTTCAATTTTTTTATTCTATTTGCCAAAGTAAGTAACCTCCTATTTTTCCACATTATATTCCACCTGCCAACTACTTGCCGACTCACTTAACTCATCTTTATCCCTTTGCAGATTGAGTCCTTCTCACAACATGTTAATGTACCTCTCTTTGTTTCAAACTAAGTTTGGCTACTTTGTGACTTTGGTCCTTTGCCCCTACATCCAAGTCACAGGTTATAGTTCATTGAGGTCCCAGCACTGACCCCTGTTGCATGCTGCTAGTTAAAAATTTCCAATCTATAAATGGTGAATCTATATGCAATCATGCAGAAGGCACGCCAGTGGCTCTGCTGCGTTTGGAATTTTGGTATGTCACTAAAGACTTGAAAATTTCTATGGGTGTACAGTGGAGACCATTCTGACTGGTTGCATCACAGCCTAGTATGGTGGCTCCAATGCACAGGATCACAAGAGGCTGCAGAGTGTTGTAGACTCAGCCAGTTCCATTGTGAGCAAAACCCTTCCCACCATTGAGGGCATCTTTAAGAGGTGGTGTCTCAAGAAGGTGGCATCCATCACTAAGGACCCTCACCATCTGGGATATGCCTCCTCGTTACTACCATCAAAGAGGAGGTACAGGAGCCTGAAGACGCACACTCAATGATTTTAGGAACAGCTTCTTCCCCTCTGCTGTTAAATTTCTGAGTGGTCCATGAATACTAACACATTATTCCTTTTTTTGCATTATTTATTTTGTAATTTATAGTAATTTTTATGTCTGCACTATACTGCTGCCACAAAACAACAAATTTCACAAAGTATAAGTCAGTGATAATAAACCTGATTCTGATTTTAATTCTGACTCATTTATCTTGACTCTGTTTTCTTTTAATAAGATAGTCCCCTATCTATTGCCAATGTATTGAATCAAACTTGTATGCTCCTAATGTTCAGTGAACCTATACACATCCTTACTGAATGCCTTCTGGAAACCCAAATATACAGCACCTAATGGTTGGCCCTTTTGAATAGATTATTACTTGACCTTTATTTTTAAATTCTCATCCTTGATTTCAACTCCCTCCAGTGGTCTACCCCACACAGTGCCCTCCACTGAGTTTCCCTCCCCTTTCTTCATTCATTTCCCCAAGCCCTACAACTTTTTGAGATATCTCTGCTCCTCCATTTCCAATCACTTGCACATCCCCATTACTAATCACTCCACCATTGGTGATTATAGCTTCAGCTGTTAATTCCCTTAATTTTGGAATTCCCTTCCCAACTCTCTCCACCTCTTTTTTTTTCCTTCCTTAAGGCAATCCTTAATCCCTACTATTGATCAGGATTTGGACATCTTCCCACACCACCAAGTTCAAGAACAGTTACTTCCCTTCAACCATTCAGTTCTTGAACCAAACAGCAAAACCATGACCACTTTGCACTAAAATGGACATTGTTTTTATTTGTTCTAATTGTGTTTTCTTGTAAAAATTGTGTTTAATTTTTGCTTTTCTTGTGAATGCTACTTATAAGATGCTATGTGCCTGTGATGCTGCTGCAAGTAAGTTTTTCATTTCACCTATGCATACATGCACTTGTGCAGATTACAATAAATTTGACTTTGACGTCTCCTCTGAGGCTGCTGGTCAAATTTTGTTTGATAACACTCCTATCAAGCAGATTGGAATATTTTATTACATTATGGGTTCCAGATAACTGCAAGTTATTGTTAGAATGGATTTTCATCATGAAGCTGCAATTGAAACTGAGAGAATTAACCCAACCGATTGTCATATATTGCAATTCCAGCATTAGCATAAACCAGAGAAATGCTGAAGAGCAGATTTCTGATTTTTTTTTTTGCTTTTGCTTGCATTTGTTGAACTCCAGATAACTTTATCCAGATATAAAAATGTGAGCAGTTTCACTTCTCTTTATAACTAGCACAAATTTAAATTTGAGCAACAGATGAAATTACATCTGGTATTGTTTAGCATTGAGAATAATTTTTATTTAAATAGCAATTTTAATGTAGTTGAACACTGCGGAGTGTTCGCAGATAAAACTTGACATTGTGCAGGAGTGTCAGACTGGAATAAAGTGAGGCATCGATAGAGTGGACAGCCAGCACCTTTTTCCCAGGGCAGCAATAGCCAGTACCAGAGGAAATCCATTTAAGGTCAGAGGAAGAATGTTTAGAGAAGATGTCAGAGGTTGGTTCTTTACACAGACAGTGATGGATGCCTGGAACGCACTGCTGGAGGTGGTTGTAGAGGCTGATACAACAGGGACATTTAAAAGGCTCTTAGATTGACACATGGAAGTAAGAAAAATGGAGGGTTATGGGCTGTGCAGGAGGGAAGGGTTAGATTGATCATGGAGGAGGTGTTCATATAGTTCGGCACAACATCATGGGCCAAAGGGCCATGTTCTATTAAGTAACATGTTGGTCCTTATGGCCATCCTATTGCCAATTTAATTAAAGAAGTTGTTCTTAAAAAGTAACAAGGAAAAGAGATAACTATGTGTGGTACGCATTACAAAGGACAAATTGTTGATCAAATTCCAGGAAAAGATGACAAAGGTAATATAAGCTGAGGGTGAATGATCAAAGAAGGTAATATTTGAAGATCTGCACACTGAATAAAACCTAAGGGTTCTCACAATTAACCAGATATTGACATGCATGGGGAGGAATTGTGTGTTCTGAGACACTATCAGATCTAACCTGATGGTACGTATGCAAATATGGTGGTGATATTGATGCCAGCAATGCTGGGCTATATTATTATCCAGCCAAGAAAAGCCCACTCCATTTGCCGGGACTTGAAGACCTGAATTATAGGGAAAGGTTGAATAGGTTAGGACTTTATTCCTTGAAGCGCAGGAGAATGAGGGGAGATCTTATAGAGATATACAAAATTATGAGGGATATAGATAGGGTGAATGCATGCAGGCTTTTTCCCCTCAGATTGAGTGAGACTAGAACTATAGGTTTAGAGTGAAAGGTGAAATATATAAAGGAAATCTGAGGGGGAACTACTTCACTCAGAGGGTGGTGCGAGTGTGGAACGAGCTGCCAGCAGAAGTGGTGGATGCGGGTTCAGTTGTAGCATTTAAGAGAGATTTGGATAGATACATGGATGGGAGGGGTTTGGAGGGACATGGTCCGGGTGCAGGTAGATGGGATTAGACAAAAGGCCAGGTCGTCATGGACTGTGCTGTACTGCTCTATGACTCTATGATGGATTCTCCATTTACCATATCTTTCTCTGCTGAGGGCATTATGAGTCAGAACCACACATTCAGGGGGACATTACAAAATAATGTGAACAGCAGAACTGGGTGACAGGAAAGATAAACTGTGCCAAAAGGATGTACTGTTCTCCTCATCTTCTGATTTGTGGGAGCTTTCCCTGGTTGTTGTGTAGTGGTTACACTTGAAAGATATTTCATTGGCCATCAAATGTTTAGGGTGTCTGGGGACAATGGCAAGTACCACGTCAATACAAACTTCACGTGTATATTGCTTTTCGTGTATAATTTCTGTTTAATTCATGTTTTTCTTGTGAATGCTGATTACATGATGCTATGTGCCTGTGATGTTGCTGCAAGTAAGTTTTCCATTGTACCTGTGCATATGTGTACTTGTGCATCTGACAATAAACTCAACTTTGACTTTGATCTTTCCTTTGCATGTTTTAATAGAATATAGTTATCATTGTGTGGGCTGTTAAGGAGTCACCTTATGATTTACGTTCACATGATGCTTGTGAAGAACCTCAGGAATTTGCCAGGAGGAAGAACGGGTTTACTTTTCATTCCTTAAGTGAGCTCAGATACTGTTAAAGATCCACTCTTGCCACCTAACTCTGCTAGGAAGGAAATCCTCAAGCCACCAGAGATTGAAATGCAACCACTGAGTGTCACAAGCTCAACTGATTCAGCAGATTAATAAACTACGTAATTGTTCCATATAGGTCAGGGAAATCTGACACTCAGTCTGATTTCAGTGAGCAGAGGAATTATTTGGGGTTCCCTTGGTACACAAATATATTGGGTGGAAACTGGCTACATGATAGAAACAAAAACCACACTCCGCTTCCTCTAACATAGTTGAATGAAATCGGAACTTGAACAACGGAAAGAATATAACGTTGTGCATCACAAGACAGTGGTTGCTAACTGAGTTCAAAATAGGAAACTATAATGTTGGAAGGTAGAACGCAAGACCTTTACTTTTAACAAAAACAAAGGAGACGGCTAATCCAGTTTTAGTCTCAAGGAAACCAAACATCCATTGGAAATGAAAAGTGAACAATGATGTAATAATGTAGGATGGATAACAAAGACTGCATGAGCATTATTCAAGTATACAAGGACCCTTGCCTACCATAGTGACCTGTTGGATCTGAAACCACTTCAGCCTCAAGTCCTCAGGTAAATATTGAAGTATAAAAGGAAAGTGGTGGTCAAATCTTGTAGCAGAGAAGGCAGCCATTCGGCCCATGCTGGTGGATTCTTTAGACAAGCTATTTGAATAGTCATGCTCCCTGCTATTTCCAGCTAGCTATGCAAATATTTCCACAATTATTTGTCAATTCCCCTTTGATCTACTTCCGCCATCCTTCCCACAGTGCTTTCCAAATCTCCACTGCTTATCACATAAGCGTTTCTTCTGGAAATGAGAACTTAGGTAGGCAACTTGGTCAGCATGGACATATTGGGCCGAAGGGTCAATTTCCGTGCTGTATGACTCCGACTCTTCCCCACATGAAGAAGTGATTTGCATTAAGAAGAGTTCCTTTCATAAACTCAAGATATTGTAAAGTACATTGTTGGTAGATAGAGATCACCAAAAATATATTCACTTGAAATTCAAAAACTCCACAAAATGTATATTTCATAAAAATTTATTTGCCATCAGAAAAATTAAACAGAATGATGTGTAGGGATATGGTGAATGAATAATACTATAAGACTAACTAGATAGCTTTATTACAGAGATTGCATTGACACAATTGACTGAATTGCGTTCTTCTATGCAGTAAAGATTTCTGATATTATGTAATTCTACATTGTAGCAAATATTTAATATTTTTAAAATGGCATTCAGCACTTACGGTTGTCACTTCAGTGCTATATTAGATAAATATGATTCTTGAATCGTAAAATAAATATTAATTATGATAAGGTTATATAAAATACAGTACCAATTCAAAGAGCTTGACAATAATGTCCAATTAATTAATAAATAAATGTTTCTCTCCCAATGCACAAAGAAAATTGAACATAATATCTCTATGTTTTAGAAAAAATACTCCTGGAAAACTTGAGTAGTTTCACAAGAAAATCATTCAAATCAGTTAGAGAATTTTCAATGACGCAGCTGGTTGCCTGTAAAGGAAAGTAAATAGGTTGAAATTTATGTTCACAGAACATGAACTACGTTAAATTGTAGCCAGTCCAGGAGAGTTAACATTGGTAAGTTTTCAACAACTTTAGCTTGCTTGTTAAAGGCAGCCAGTGTATCTCCTATGGATTTGTCAATGGAGTGTAAGTGCTAATTTCTTAAATGTATTAGTGATGTTGTGAGCAAAGGAATGAGGATCTGAAACCGTGGGATCTGGTGAAAGTCTTTCTCTGAAATGTACAGATGCAGCATGGAAATGATTTGGACAAAAATGTAGGTGGTGTGATTCGTAAATTTGCAGACAGCACTAAAATTGGTGCAGTTGTGGATAGTGAGGAAGGTTGTCAAAAGATACAGTGTGAGATCAGTTGGAAGTCTGGGCAGAGAAATGGCAGAAGGAATTTAATCCGGCCAAGTGTGAGGTAGTGTATTATGGGAAGTCAGATGCAAGAAGAAAGTAGACAGTAAATGGCAAACCCTTAGGACCGTTCATGTACAGAGGGATATTGGGGAGCAAGTACACATCTCCCTAAAAGTGACAACATAGTGGATAGGATGGTAAACAAGGAAGGTGTATGATATGATTCCCTCCATCAGTCAGGGCATTGAGTATAAAAGTTGGCAAGTCATGTTGTAAATGTATAAAACTTTTGTTAGGCCACATTTGGAGTATTGTGTGCAGTTCTGGTCGCCTCACTATAGGAAGGATGTGGAGGTTTTGGAGAGGGTGCAGAAGAGGTTCACCAGGATGTTGCCCAGATTGGAGAGTATTAACTATAGGGAGCACTGGAAGCTTAAGTGTCACCTGAAAGAAGTATATAAAATTATGGGAGGCATAAATAGGGTAGATAGTCAGGGTCGTTTACCCAGGGTGGAAATGTTAAACACTAGAGGGCATAGGTTTAAGATGAGGGGGGATATTTTAAAGGAGGTTTGCTAGGCAAGTTTTTTTTACACAGAGATTGGTAGGTATCTGGAATGTGCTGCCAGGGGAGGTGGTAGAAGCAGATAAGATAGCAAGGTTCAAGAAGCATTTAGACTCATAAACAGGTGGGAAAAAGAGGGATATGGGGCATGTGCAGGCAGATGGCATTAGTTTAATTTGGCATCATGGTCAGAGCAGACAATGTGGGCTGAAGGGCCTGTTCCTGTGCTATACTGTTCCATGTTTTAAAGCCTTACCTCTTCGCCAGCTTTTTGTAAGTTCATATGAAGCTTCTCCATACTGTTGCGCATGGTTGGGCAGGGAGTAATGCTCTGCAGAGTTTTATTAGCTTTGCAGAACGCTTCAGGTGCACTCTGAACCTGCAATCAAATTATTGGAGACTTAAACAGTGACAGAAAATAAATCAGTTACACCAAATAGCACCTGGCTTTAGCCATGTCTATATCAATCTGGAATAGTTCTGATGTCTGAACCCTATTTTGAAATTAAACAACTTTATGCCCATCCCTAACTCACAGGGAACATCACTGTAACTATTAGCTTGCAAATGCTTACTGCTGCTTTAAATTGGTAGCTTTCCTCTGAAATGTCAGTAAAACATAATGAATGTCTGGAAGATAATATCCCAAAGAGTAATCCCAATGTTTTAATTATTTCATATTTTGTTAAACAAGTTTTGGTGCTGAAATTCAGTTTCTAATTTTTAGTCAAATATCATTGGATATTGATTTATCTTTCAATAAAATTTACAATTTAGAGATACCGGTGCACTCTTAATTAAGACACTGATATACCAATGTCTTTCAAATGTCAACTGACCTGCTGTGTTTTTTCAACTTTTTCTGCTTTTATTACCTAGAAATTGGGCCACAAAAACTACTGGAACTTGGCACACAATTAAACATGTAAATGTTAGATAACTGAGGGGTTTAGAAATTGCTTTAATGTCTGTCAAAATTTTTGGAACTTATTTTCTATGATGGTACTAGAAATGAATATTAAAGTCCTTATATTTTCAAACAACTAAAGAATATTTGATAAGCATAAAATACGCATCAAGGGTAAAATTACAATGGGTGCTTTCAGAAAATGAAGGCACCCACGTGAAATCCCATTGCCAGACATTTTGCTAAGGTACCTTATTTAGAATATCACTTTATACAATTCATCCATAATTTTTGATTCGCTACTCCTTTCCATTATCTTTCAATATTTAAAGCCCACCCAATGTGTCCTCATAAATTCGGTCACTTGCAATCAGGTGACAACAAAGTGATATCTGTGAGTTGGGAGGAACAGAAACAAAAGATAGTTTTTGTACATTGTGAACATATTCTAAGCTGATTCAATTCACGGAAGTTGTAAGCATCGACAATGTGATTTCCAGTACTAGTTCAAGGGTTTTATCCCTTCTTTCTCCATGGCTGTGAAGGATCAGGAAGGGTTTGTCTTGATACTCCAGGCATCAAGAATGAGTGACATCTGGTAGATCAACATATCGTTGCATACTAAAGTGGGGGGCTGGTGGGTGACTCAAGTATTATTTAGAAATAATCCACTGCCATTATTGTTACAATCAGAAATGATATAGTTTCATTTATCATATACCCACTCTAAGATAGATGTGCATTGATTATTATGAAATACAATTCTCAAAACTGTTATGGTATATGAATGCTTCGACTTACAGCATTACTTCTGAAGACGTCCATCACCATAGGGTCTTTACAGCCAGCCTTCAAAGCAAAGAAACGTGTTGTTAGATCATCTCTATTCAAAGAAATAGATTCCTAAAAACAGTTCAGTGGCATGTGTTTATCACCAAAGATCTGAAATGTGGCCTGATCCCTAGCAAACTATCAAATCTTTTACAAGCAGCAAAACATGAATAAGATTAAGCCTTTTGTCTCTACCAAAAACCACAATAAATATTTATCATTAGATTCAATGCAATTGATATTGAAACCTAAGTTGTCTTCATGACTCTTACAGAATGATAAATATGCCGTTCAGTTAACCTGAATAAATCATGTTGCTTTTCAATTTTTGAGGATATTTAGTGTCCAATAAGGAACATATAGTATGAGATATTTTCTGCTTTTTTTTCCTTTGTGTAAATTTTTACTGAGGACTTGAGGTTATAAAACCAGACAAACTTTATCGACTGTCAAACCTTTCACAAGTAGGCAAAGTATAAATATTCATTTCAAATGATAAAATTTGTTTGAACATGATAGAATCATTACTACATTGCAACATTCATTGGTGGGCAATTGTTGGCACAAAAGATACTTACAGTATTTATATGCTTCTCTGTTATATCTACCAGGGTTTCAATGATCTCCTTCAAGACCTCACGTTTAATGTTGCTCTGCCATACAACTCCACAGTCAATGCTCGCTACGATGGAGAAAAGCAGAACCACAGTTTTCAGCATCTTGGTTTGGGAACTTTGTAATGTTCTCACTACTTGAACAAGTCAAAGAAGGTAACTATTTCACCAGAAGCTTGTTAAGAACTGAAAGATGGGCACCTCTTTATATACCATTCACTCTGTATATTGGAAAAAACCGAGAAATTTCCTGGAGTATCACCAAACCACCTTTATCTGATTAAATTGACCTGAATCTTTTCAAATATTTAATTCTAAGGTCTACCCTTTGCACTAAAGTGAGCAGGAAGGAAATTCTTATCTGGCAATCACTGCATATTCGCATTGATTGTTAATTCTGAGCTCTGCTTCAGATAAAACATTACGTAATGGAAGCCGGTTCTGGTTGCTGGTCAATCTTCTGAGCCCCAGAACGTTACTGCAAGAATTGCTCAGGGCAGTGTCCCAAGGCACAACTTCTTCAATGACCTTCTTTTCTTTATCAGGTCAGAAGTGCAGATGTGTGCCATTCACAACTGCTCAGCGTAGAAGCAGAACATCACACACACAGCAAAGTTACACAACATTCAACATGAAGTGAAAAGTGTTCAGTATGCCAGACAATAACGATCTCCAACCAGAGCAAACTATCTTCCTTCCTACCCAACTCCTTCCTTGACTGTTTCCACCATGCTTGCAATCAGTGAGTTGCAGATCATAACCACCCTTTGTATATTTTAAAAAAAAGCTTCTTCCTTTCATCCACCTTGTATCTTTTGCCCAAAACTTTAAGCCTCTGTGCACCTGACTTCACCCCTGCCTCAGCTCACCTGCTATTGAAACACTTATCCATAATGTTGTGAATATTCCAATGTACTTCTGGCTAAGTCCTCTTAGTAAATATAAGATCATTTAAAATTTTACCACACATTTCTTGAATCCCATTCCAATCCTTGCGCTTGCTAATCCACATTGACCCTTGTTTAAACAATCACACAATTTTAATATTCCCATCTTTCAATCAATCCATTCCTGTCTCCTGTAACCCTCCCTGATCTCTGCACTCCTCTGATTCTGGCTTCTAAATTTAATTATCATTATTATTGGTCATGGTTTCTCCCAATAAAGCCACAAAGTCCAGAATACACTCTCTAAACTATCATAATCCTTACCTTTCCCTTCCCTCAGGAAATTCGGTAAAACCTATTTCACAAACTGTGGTGGATCAATTCAAGAGATGTAATTAATTAAAAAAATATTAAAGCTTTTAAATTAAAAACAAAATTATCTGATTAAAATGTCATTACTTTAGTTAATATTAATGCATATAAGGAAAAGAAAGCGTTCGGCGCGCTGGCCTACATTAATCAGGGCATTGAGCATAGCAGTTGGGATGTATGTTGCAGTTGTACAAGACATTGATAAGGCCACACTTTGCGCACTGTGTACGGTTTTGGCCACCCTGTTATAGGAAAGGTGTCTTTAAGCTGGAAAGAGTGCAAAGAAAATTCACAAGAACATTGGTATTGGTCTATTGTTGTCACTTGTACCAAGGTACAGTGAAAAGCTTGTCTTACAAACCGATCGTACAGGTCAATTCATTACACAGTGCAGTTACATTGAGTACAAAGTGCATTGACGGAGTACAGGTAAAAACAATAATAGTACAGAGTAAAGTGTCACAGCAACAGAGAAAATGCAGTGCAATAAGGTGCAAGGTCACAACAAGGGAGATCATGAGGTCATAGTCCACCTCATCATATAAGGGAACTGTTCAATAGTCTTATCACAGTGGGGTAGAAGCTGGTGGTACATGCCCTCAGGCACCTGTACCTTCTACCCAATGGAAGAGGAGAGAAGAGAGAATGTCCCAGGTGGGTGGGGTCTTTGATTATGCTGGCTGCTACACCAAGACAACGAGAGGTAAAGACAGAGTCCAAGGAGGGGAGGCTGGTGTCTGTGATGCGTTGGGCTGTGTCCACAACTCTCTGCAGCTTCTTGCGGTCCTGGGCAGGGCAGTTGCCGTACCAAGCTGTGATACATCCAGATAGGATGCTTTCTATGGTGCATCGGTAAAAGTTGGTGAGAGTCAAAGGGGCCAAACCAAATTTCTTTAGCCTCCTGAGGAAGTAGAGGCGCTGGCGAGCTTTCTTGGCTGTGGCATCTACGTGATTTGACCAGGACAGGCTGTTGGTGATGTTCACCCCCAGGAACTTGAAGCTCTCAACCCTCTCGATCTCAGCACCATTGATGTAGACAGGTACATGTACACCGCCACCTTTCCTGAAGTCAATGACCAGCTCTTTTGTTTTGCTGACATTGAGGGAAAGGTTGTTGTCATGACACTACTCCACTAAGCTCTCTTATCTCCTTCCTGTACTCTGACTCATCGCTGTTTGAGATACGGCCTACAACAGTGGTATCATCTGCAAACTGGAGTTAGAGCAGAATCTGGCGACACAGTCATGAGTGTATAGGGAGTAGAGTAGAGGGCTGAGGACGTAGCCTTGTGGGGCACCAGTGTTGAGAATAATCATGCCGGAGGTATTGCTGCCTATCCACATTGATTGCAGTCTGTTTGTTAGAAAGTCAAGGATCCCGTTACAGATGGAGGTGTTGAGTCCTAGGTCTCGGAGTTTGGTGATAAGTTTGCTTGGAATTATTGTATTGGAGGCAGAGATGTAGTCAATAAACAACAGCCTAATGTATGCGTCTTTACTGTCCAGATGCTCCAGAGCTGAGTGTAGGGCCAGGGAGATGGCATCCACTGTAGACCTGTTTCGCTGATAGGCGAATTGCAATGGGTCCAGGTTGTCTGGTAGGCTGGGGTTGATGTATGCTATGACCAACCTCTCAAAGCACTTCATGATGGTGGATGTCAGAGCCACTGGTCAGTAGTCATTGAGGCACGTTACCTTGCTTTTCTTTGGTACCGGGATGATAGTGGTCTTCGTAAAACAGGAGGGAACCTGAGATTGAAGCAGGGAGAGGTTGAATATGTCTGCAAATACTTCTGCCAGCTGATCAGCGCAAGATCTGAGCACACGGCCCGGGACACCATCTGGGCCAGGTGGTTTCCTCGTGTTCACTCTCCGGAAGACTGATCTTACGATCTCCACTGTGATCACAGGTTCAGCTGCGTTGGTGGCTGTCAGGGTGGATGGTGACAATCCACTTCCTTTTTGTTCAAAATGCGCATAGGATGCATTAAGTTCATCAGGAAGGGATGCGCTGTTGTTAGCTATGCAGCCTGACTTTGTCTTATAGCCTGTTATGGCATGTAAGCCCCAACTGGCCACAACTAGCTGCCACAACTGGCGGCTAGTCAGGGACTCTATTTTGAGTTGGTATTGCCTCTTGGCGTCCCTGATAGCTTTCCGAAGGTCATACCTTGATTTCTTGTACAGATCAGGATCACCAGATTTGTGTGCAGCAGTCCTCTCCTTCAGTAGGGAGTTGATCTCCCGGTTCATCCATGGCTTCCTGTTTGGGAACACCCGTATTGTCCTCTTTGGTACACAGTCCTCCACACACTTGCTGATAAAGTCCATGATGGTGGTGACATACTCATCAAGGCTGACATACTCATACTTATCAACAATCAAGTTTATTGTCACAGGCATACATACACAGGGTATAAATGCCATGAAAATTAGTTTTTTGCAGCAGCAACAGCACAGTACATTGCTAATATGACAAACATAAGTCAACATAAACTGAAATTAATATAAATTATACATAATTTACACATGCAAGAAAAATAAACAACAAATTAAACATAACGACACTAGTGCAAGATTGAGAGAGAGAAAAACAAATATAGTCTGAGGTCCTGTTAGCGTTTTTCAGGTCGGTTCAAGAACCTGATGGCAGAGGGGAAGAAGCTGTTGGTAAACCTTGAGGTGTGGGTCTTCAGGCTCCTGTACCTCCTGCCTGATGTCAGCATCAAGAAGAGGGCATGGCCCGGATGGTGGGGGTTCCTAATGATGGATGTTTCCTTCCTGAGGCATTGCTTCTTGTAGATGTCCTTAATGGTGGGTAGAGCTGTACCCATGGTGGAAATGGTGAGTCCACTGCTTTCTGTATCCTCTTACATTCCTGTGCATTGGAGTTACCAGGAATTGAGGGCCTATGTTATAGGGAGAGGTTGGACAGGCTGGAATTTAACATAGGAGACTGAGCTGGTGACCTTATAGAGGTGTATAAAATTATGAGGGACATAGGGTGAATGCACACAGGCTTTTTCCGAAGGAAAGGGAGACTAGAGAAAGGAAAACTAGAGGGCAAAGGTTTAAGGTGAGAGGGGAAAGATTTAAAAGGGACCTGAGGGGGAACTTCTTCACGTAGAGGGTGGTGTGTATATGGAACAAACTGCCAAAGAAAGTAGTTGAGACAGGTCCAATAACATTTAAAAGACATTTGGATAAGTACATGGATAGGAAAGGTTTGGAGGGATATGGGCCAAATGTGAGCAAATGGTGCGCACTTTGGTTGGGCTGAAGTGTCTGTTTCTGCGGGGTATTACTCTATAACTCTTTGACTATAAAGCATTTACTTGCACTTAACTTTTCAGTGCAAATTGACCATCCCAATCAGGTGATCAGCAGAGACTAACTGTATCTGGCTCCTCAGTTCAGCTAGGCTGAGCTCCACCCAGGACTCAGCACCCAGTACAACACCAAAGTGGGAGGTCAGATCCCCTGGAATCTGACCTCCAGCCATTCCTCACTTCCATCTCACAATATACAATTGAGCTGGGGACTTTGCTGTCAGTTCTCTTCCGAGCTGCCAGGAAGTGTTTAGTAAGTTTCAGCCCAATGAGTTTCTCAGTCAGTGATTAAATTAGAAGTATGGGATCTAGTAATAAATCAAAGATCAATTTTCAAAGCTCTCAAGTTAAATATCCTTTCTCTTTAACCAGTATCTGATCAGCCATAATCTTATTTAGAGGTGAAATGGTCCAACCTTATTTTTAAGTTTTCTCATGAATTTACTGCTCTAAGCAAGATCCTTCACCTCCTGTAGTAGGTTGCCTCAAATAAACTGTTTTCAATGGAACAAATAGGATAAGTAAAATGATGGGGAAAGTTGTATTCAGAGTCTCATTGTTTGGATTCCATGCAGAGTTGTTACAAATGGTATAAATTAAATACCATTATATATAATAAATAAAAAAGAGAATAAAAAGAAATCTGTAATTTTATAGTGAAGTTCAACAACAATTGAACTAGCAGTTTAAATTTGTCCTTGGACTGATTCTCTTGGGAAAAGGTAAAAGGTTGCAATTGTGGACTACTTCACATGACCATTTAATACAAGTCTTCAGCTGCTAACTTAATACCTAAAATAGGACATTGGTTTCCTCATCTTTCACAAAAAGCAGAATGTCTTCTTCATAAGCTCCAAGGTCTTTTCATGTTAAGGTACGAGCTTTATAAGGTTGGGAATGCCACTTCTGGAGCTCTGCCTTTACCAGGCATGGTACACCAAGTTCTTCAGTTGACCATGAGTCAAATGGACTGGGAGAATTGAAGCAGGAGATGAGCAGCTATAATCCTCTTAAAGTATGCAAAGTATTATGTATGTAACCAATTGCAGTTGGGAAAATTGGTATCCATATAGCAAAATCCTAAACACTCACACATCAAACCTCAAAACATTGTCAAGATTGGTTACTTAAGTGTTTCTTTCAGAGGGCAAAAAATGACTAGCTTTTAGAGTGACCAAAGAAAGTGTTTTATTTTGTGTGGCCCAGAATTGCAATTCAGCTCCCTTTAGAAGTGGTCTATAATTCTGTTGCTGACAGAACTGATACCTAATGCCATCATCTCCCTGCTCAGGTGGTGGATATAATAGTTCTGAAGGTTTTCTTCTGGTGATACCTATAAGCCTGTGTCTCCTGTTATTAGTTTTCTTTAAACAAATGTTTGCTGCTAATCAAACCCAGGAGTCCAGCTGTGCTTCTTGATTTTCCTCAAATTTCCAAAAACCAGACAAGTTTTTAATTAGATTTTTATTCTAATTCCCTTGAATTACGTAAGATTACACCAATTTTGGTTGAGGATTTACACTGGGTAACTTCTTCAGTGGACATGCATGTGAGCACAATTAACAAATCCTCTAAATAGTGTCCAAGCCACTGAGGGCCTCTTTCAACTGATGCAATTCACCAGTTGATAATTCTACTATTTTGATTCCTTCTCAGAATTTCAGAATCTTACTGTCCGATTCTATCATCCTTGGTTGCGTCACTGTTCATGAAAGGAGCAGAGGCCCTGCAAGCCATTCTGGTGAAGGAAGAAAATTACACTGTTAGGTTCAGAGTCATAGTCACAGGGTGCTACAGCACAGAAATGGACCCTTCAGCTTACCATGTCCATGTCATCCAATGTACTTTTCTACACTAATCTCATATACCTGCATTAGGTCTGTAGCCTTCTATGCCTTGAAGTACTTGTCTAGGTGCTTCTTAAATGTTATGAGAGTATCTGCCTCCTTCAGGCAGCACATTCCACACTCCAACTACCCGCGGTGTGAAAAAAAACACCCTCCGATCCCCTCTAAATCACCCACCTCTCACCTTAAAAACTATGAAACCTATGCCCTCTTGTCTTGGATACCCCTTCTACAGAAAAGTTATTATTATGTATCCTATATACCCCCCTCATAACTTTATATACCTCTATCAGGTCACCCCTCAGCCTTCTCTACTCCGAGGCAAACAAACCCAGCCTCTCGTGTTTGTCCTTGTATCTGAAATGCGCCAATCCAGGCAACACCTTGGCGAATCTCCTTCTCCAGCATAATCACATCCTTCCTAAAGTGTGGCAACCAGAACTGCACACGGTACTCCAGGTGTGTCCTAAGCAATGTTTTATAAAGTTGTAACATGAAATCCCAGCTCTTATATTCTACGCCATGGCCAATGAAGGCAAGCACCCCAAATGCCTCCTTCACTATCCTATCTACCTGCTGCTTTCAGGAATCTATGGATTTCTACCCCAAGGTCTCTCTGTTCATCAGCATTTCCAAGGGCCCTACCATTTACAGTGTATGCCCTGGAATTGGAATTGGAGAAAATGAGTCACGATACAGCAGAAAGGTCAATTATGTAGGTGGATGGGTGCTGGAAAAATTGTATTAGAATAAAAGAAAGCAAGATTGCTAACTACTTGCTGATTAAGCACATCCTTACTTATGCCAGCATGTATCGTACATGGCAATTGTCCTTGAAGGTGAGGGTGAGCTATTCCTCTTGAACTGCAGCAGTCTTTCTGGTGAATGTACATCCATAGTATTTTTGAGTAGGGAATTTCAGGTTTTAGATCCTAAGTTGATGAAGGAACATCAAAGAGGCCACATCAGACTAATGTGTGACTTAGAGGGGAGCCTGCAGGTGGAGTTTCCACAGCTACTGCCCTTATCCTTCACAGGAGAAAAAGTCAAAGGTTTAGGAGGTGGCTTTGGTAGGCTCAACAAGTAACTGTAATACATTTCGTTGATGGAACACACTGCACCATTAGAGGAAGAGTGGATGTTTACATTGGTGAATGGAGTGTCATTCAAGTAGACTGTATTGTCCTGGATGATGGTGAGCTTTTCGACTATAGTTGGGGCTGCACTCATCCTTGCAAGTGGAGAGTATTCCATTCCATACTGGATTTTTGCCTTGTTGAAGGTGTACAGGCTTTGGGTTAAAGGTGAAAATTTTGTCAAAGATTGCCCAGTTTCTAACTTGCTCGTGTATCCATAGATTTTATATGATTGATTCAGCTGAGTTTCTTGTCAATAATGACATGTAAAATGTTGTCAGCAATGGCAACGCCACTGAATGCCAATGGTAGCTCATTCTCTCCTGTGGGAGATGGTAACTGCCCAGTACTTGTGAGATTTGAATGCTACTTAACCCTTCCCTGAACATTGTCTCGGTCTTGTATTGAAGTATGGACTGCTCTGGGTCTGAGTATCTCCAAAATGAGTTGTGAAATCATCAGCAAACCTTTCCGACTCTGACCTTGTGATGAAAGGAAGGTTAATGATGAAGCTGTTGAAGGTGGTTGGGCCTAGACAGTCATAAGGGTTTCTGCAGATGTCCGGGTGATGGTATGATTAAATTCCAATGAAACACAAACATCTTTGAATGTCAAGACTCCAACCATTGGATTTTTTTCCCCTTTGATCCTTATTGACTGGCTTTACCAAAGATTCTCAAGGGCAGCCTGGAATTCAGCTCTTGGATCCATGTTTGGACCAAGACTGTTATGAGGTCCCACCAAAGTCCAAACTGAGTATTAGTGTGCAGGTTATTAATGAGTCAGTGCTGCTTAACGGCACTGTCAATGATACCTCCTATCACCTTGCTTATGAATGAGAGTAAGCCAATTGCATCATAATTAACTATAGTTGATCCCTCCTACCTTTTGTGGACAGGACATATCTGGACAATCATTGATTGATAGATACCTGTTTTGATAGACACAAGAGACTGAAGATGCTGGAATTTGGAGCAATAAACAAACTGCTGGAGGAACTCACGGTGCCTGACCTGCTGAGTTCCTCCAGCAGTTTTTTTTGTACCAGCTTTGGTAGCCTGACTAAAGGTACAGCTGGAGCTTAAGTATTCAGTACTACAACCTAGATGTTGTCTCACGGTGTAGCCTTTGCTGTAACCAGTAATCACAGCTATTTCTTCATGTGGAGTGAATTCAATAAGGGTAAAATGTTAGATTAGCACACAATGGTGTTTGTGGTCCAGAGCAAAGTAAAGGTTTAGTTGCTTTGTAAGGCAGTTCCTTAAGCATTCTGACAAAACATCACTTTGAACAACTAGCAATGCTTTCTTATCTCTGTATTATGTTTTACAACAATCTCCATTTTTATTTACAGTTCCTACAATCTGCAATATTTTGTTAATTTGCATAATCCTGTAAATTTTGCCTTTTTTATCTTATTTTCATTTTATTCACCTCATTAACTTATTTGGCACTCACTTAATTTTCTTGAATACCATTTCCACTTCTCTATTGACAACCGGCAAATCTAAATGCCGATCTGATGGGCAGTTAGTCAATTTTATTGCATCTACGAGCTTGAAACACCAGGGGGAAAAACCCCACAACCCATAGAAAATTTTGCAATGGAGAATAGTTTAAAAAGAAAATGAATCATTTTGCCATCTCAGCTAAATCTGATATTGCTGCTTCATCAGACAACCCCTGAGTGCAAGATAGTCACAGAGAGGAAACCTTAACCGATCCTAGAGCTAGAAGTAACCACTAAGAGTCATTTCAAGTAAATGTATTAAATCAAACCAAGCTATCAGATTTTCCACTTTCCTTTATGAACCAGCAAGCAAGCAATTTCATGTGTCTCAAAAAGCTTTGGAAAATGACAAGCTGTAAGATGTTCAAATTGCACAGTGCTTCCATCATATCTTCTACTCATAAAATTATGGGCATATGAAAAATATTCCCTAATATTTAAGTGTACACAAATTGGGTCAACTTGCATTTATTGAAATTCTATGTCATGGAGTCATTAGTTGACAAAAAAAGCTTCAGTATTTCATTCAGGCATTTATTTTTAAACTGTTTATAAAAAGAGAACGTTATGAATTGATATGCCAGACCAGATTCTGCAGATAGTCCCATGGAGAAAAGCCAGCTGGGGACAATGTTAACCAGCCTGTTCCTGAATTCTACGCCTGCAAACTGCAATCTGGAAGTTAGGCATGCACTCGAGGTCAGATGCCTTTACACTAGGTCCAGAGCAGAAGTCAATCACACTGAGCTGAGGAGATTGCATACACCTCATACCCATCCCCTCGGCTTGGGATTTCGGGTGTCAGAAGGTGAATCACTCATTGCAGGATATCAAGCCTCTGACCTGATCTAGTAGCCAAGGTTTTTATGTGGCTGCACCAGTTGGGTTTCTGGTCAATGGTGACCCCAAGGATCTTGATGGTGGGGGATTTGGCAATTCTAATGCCACTGAATGACAAGAGTAGGTGGTGAGACTATCATATATTGGAGTCTGACACATTTGTGGCATGGATCTAATTTACCACTTACCAGCCCATGCCTAAAAGTTGTCTATATCTTGTAGGTGTGGACTGCTTCACCTATTGAAGAGTTGCCAATGGAATTCAACAATATGCGATCATCTACAAACATCCTGACCTTATGATAGAAGGAATTTCATTGAGGAAGCAACAGAAGATGATTGAGCTGAGGAACTCCTGCAGTGATGTGCTGGGCCTGGGTGGTCACCCTTCAACAACAACAACCATCTTCCTTTGTGTGAGCAAAAAACAAACTGCTGGAGGAACTCAATGTGTCAGGCAGCATCTATGGAGGCTGACAAATGGTCGACATTTTGGGTCAAGTGGACTCCAGATTACAGCAGTCTCTTGTGTCTTCCTTTGTGTGAGATTTGACTCCAACCATTGGAGTGTTTGATGTCCTTTGATGTCCTCTGACTTCAATCTTGCTGGGTCTCTTTGATGCCACACTTGGTCAACTGCTGCCTTTCGAGAGAGGGTAATCAATTTCACCACACTTATGTAATTCAGCTCTTTGGTCCATGTTTGGAAGAAGAATGTTATGGGGCTAGACCCAGTGATCCTGGTGAGTAAGTGCCACTTGACAACACTGTCAATGACACCTACCATTTTGCAGATGATTAAAATTAAACTGATTGGAACTAATTAGCCAAATTGGATTTGTCCTGCTTTTTGCCAACAGGTTACAACTGAGCAATTTTCCACATCATCAGGTAGATGAGAAAGTTGCTATTTTACTGAAACTAGAAGCATGTGTAACTTTGGACAACAGGTCTTCAGTACTACAGCTGGTATGTTATCTGATCCTATAGCCTTTGGTGTATCCAGTGCTGTCTGCCATTTCTTGATATTACATGGTGTGAATTGAATTGACTGGAAAGTAGCTTCTGTGATATCGGGGTTCTTGGGAGGAGGATGAGATGGACCATCCATTTCAGAGATGCAATTCCACTTATGAATTGTGGTGGTAAAGCTGCTGTCATTAGAACTGTAAAGTGTGGACCAATGCATAAAAATGCATAAACCCTTGGGTTTAAACACTGTACCCACAGAATTATAGAGTTATACAGCACAGAAACAGGCCCTTCGGTCTCCCTGAAACAGGCCTCCCTGAGTGAGTCTCATTCGCCTAAATTTGGCTCACATCCCTTTAAAACTTTCCTATCCATGAACCTGTCCAAATGTCTTTTAAATGTTGTAACTGTACCCACCTCTACCACTTGCTCTGGTAGCTCACTCCATATACCCACCACACTCTGTGTGGCAAAAGCTTGCCTCTCAGGTCCCCTTTAAATCCTTCCCCTCTCACTATGAACCTATGCCCTCCAGTTTTAGACTCTTCTACACTAGAAAAAAAGACCATGACCATTCACCTTATCTATGCCCCTCATGATTTTATATACTTCTATAAAGTCACTGCTCTGCTTCCATTCACTTCAAGGAAAGCAGTCCCAGTTTATGCAGTCTCTCCTCATAAATCAAGCCCTCCAGTCATGGCTACATCCTTGTGAATTTTCTCTCCATTCTCTCTAGCTTAATCACATCCTATAGTATGGTATATACCTATAATATTAAAGGTGCAGTCTCACCAACGCCCTATACAACTGTAACATGACGTCCCGACTCT
This sequence comes from Pristis pectinata, assembly GCF_009764475.1. NCBI lineage: Eukaryota > Metazoa > Chordata > Chondrichthyes > Rhinopristiformes > Pristidae > Pristis > Pristis pectinata. Next base: position 13,762,773 of record NC_067408.1, read on the forward strand.
TGTACTCAAGGCCCCATACAATGAAGGCAAGCACACACTACGCCGCCTTCACCACTTTGTCTACCTGTGTTGCCACTTTCAGGGAACTCTGTACTTCTAGGTCTCTCTGTTCTACCCAGTCCCTAAGGACCTGTCGTTTAATGTGTAAGTCGTCCCAAAATGTATCACTTCACACTTGTCCGAATTAAGTTCCACCTGCTATTCCTTTGTTCACTTTTCCAGTTGACCTAGATCCCTGTTGTAATACTAGACAACCTTCTTCACTGTCCACCACACCACCAATTTTGGTGTCATTCGCAAATTTGCCAGTCTTGCCACCTACAGTCTCATCCAAATCATTAATATATATGACAGACAGCAGGAGACCCAGCACCGATCCCTGCGGCACGCTACTGATCACAGGCCGCCAATCTGGAAAATCAAGCCTCTACTACCATCCTCTGACTCCTGCCCTCAAGCTAATTTCGTATCCAAACTGGTCTGTCCATTCAAATGCACTGAATGGTCATATATGTTGAATTTTGCTTACAAATGCCTCTCTGATGCTTTCATTTAGATTTGTTTCCATCAGGAAATCAAGTTTCTAATAAAATGAAACTGAATTGTGTGTGGGTTAACCTAGTTTTGGTGATTAACCTTGAATGTCAAGATTTACTTTGCTGGAGGATACATGAAGTCTCCATCCCATTTCAACAAAAATGTGGAAAACAAAGTTGGATTGATGCGTTCAAGATTAACTACTTTATCAGATTTCTTTACAAATTTAAATTAATATAGAGAAGTTGAAAGGTTTATCTATGCTTATGAAACACTATTCAAACTTTAGCCAAGTTGATTTGATTGTACATTGAATCGAATTGATTCTGAAATACTGGTTTGAAGAACTTAATGATACTGAGATGGTGTACTGATTTGCACACCACATTGACATCTTGATTAGATTGTTCTATTTCTGATTCTGAATGAACTAATATGCCACAGCATCAATCAGAATTGGAATGGTTGTGAGGTATGAACTGCATCATGGGTGGTTTTCAAATTGGTCACAAAATGACCTAAATTTGATTAAAATCAGATGCTGAGGTCAGCTTTTTCAGCAAATCAAGTCAATAAACTATGACATTAGAAAGATTTAAACTGGCACGGCCTGGGGTGGGACATAATTTTTCAACCAGCATATCAGGAACTCAATTAACCTATGTGAGATTGAACATCAATATGATTCCAATTGTATTCAGAAGTACACCAACTTTTTCATACATTGAAGAGCAGAATAGAGTTGCATTCAGCGCTGAATACAATCAAATGTGCAAGCAAGTAATTCACACCTTCACCACTATCATTACCACAAGTAACATTCAAGAACAGAAAGTGGGTAGTGAAGATTTTGATTTGCATCAGTGTTACAAATCCAATAAGCCACCTGTCAATCCACAGGGAACAGATTGTTAAATGTTAGATAAACTCAAGATAGTGGTCATTTTAGGGAAATTAACTCGTTATTTTTCTATAGCTAATATAATTAATATAATTGTTACATTTCAAATGAAGTTTTATCTAAATTCAATATATTAAATATTTAATTACATTCTATTTGCCACGTAGTTTTTAAACGTATCACTCTTACTAACGAAACTGGGTGATTTAATAGTTGAGTACTCCCCTTTCATCTCTTGAACCTTACTTTTAAATCAATTCAGACTACCTGGCAGAAAGTGTCCACACACATCTTTGGTGATTGTTTTTTTTACTAAAAGTGTCTACAGGATGTAGGCATTACTTGCAGGGCAAACATTTATTGCTATCCCTAATTGCCCTTAAGACAGTGGTGGTGAGCCATTTTCTTGAATGACTTCAATCCTTTGAGTGAAGTTTCTCCCACAATGATGTTGAGTAGGAAGTTCCAGTATTTAGACACAGCAAAAATGATGAAACAACATATCCAACTCAAGTGGGAAGGGAACTTGCATTAGATGGTATCTCCACATGCCTCTTTCTTCTAGGTGATAGACACAATAGGTTTGGGAGGTGCTGTCAAAAGAACCTTGAGAAGCAAATGAAGTGATACACAGGTGATGGAGGAATTGAATGTTCAAGGGAGTGGAAAAGATTACCATCAAATTACTGACCTGGACAGGGTGGAACTTCTTGGATATTAGAGTTGGACTCACCCAGGCAGGTGGTACCATCATGTTTTGAAATAGCAGTAAGTAAGTTTTTGAGGAGTCATGTGGTGAGTTGCTCAGCTTCATTACAGTACTTATATGGATGATCCATTTCATTCTGGTCAATAATCATCCTCGAAACTTTGGCATTGGGGGGGCTCAGTAATATTTGAACTGTCTCTTTGTGGAGATGGTTTCACTAATCACTACTAATCAGCCTATGCTTGAATGTTGTTGAGGTCTCATTGTGTTTTAAAAAAAGGGCTATTTAACTCTGCAGAACTGCAATTGTAATTGAATATTGTGTATTTGTCAATGAACATCCCACCTCATAATGGAAGGAAGGTCATTGCAAAGCAGCTGAAGATGGTCATTCCTGGGAACATTGAACCAATATTCTGTGGCTGAGATGACTGACATCAACCATCATCCTCTGTAGAAGGTATGACTCCAACCAGTGGAGTTTTCCTCTTGCATTGAATGTTACCAGCACTGCTTGATATTGTACTCAATCAAATGATGCCTTGTTGTCAGGTGTGGTTACCACCATCCCATTTTTTTTTAAACGCATCTTTGGGTCAAAGCTGTAATTGGGCCTACAGCCAAATGGTAAAACACTAATGCTGTTCAGTTGTGCTGCTTGCTTGATGTCAGTGTTGATGTCACCTTCAGTTATTTTACTGGTGATTAAGAGTAAACAGTCTCCACTCCATGGACTCTGTCTATACTTCTCACTGCCTCGGTAAAGCAGCTGGCACAATGAAAGACTCTACCCACCCCCGCCATCAGGCAGAAGATACAAAAGCCTGAAAGCACCAAACACCAGGCTCAAGGACAGCTTCTTTCCTGATGTCATAAGGCTATTGAATTGTTCCTTAGTATGATAAGATGGACTTTTGACCTCACATTTGTCAGATAGATGTGAGAACTTTGTAATGTTGGAGAGTCTGGGTATGCCTTTGCTATGTACAAATCTAGTGCCTGGGTCAATATGATCCAACTGCTTTTTTTGTTTAACCATTGGTCTGGCATAACTACAAAATGATCTAATAAGCCATTCCGTTAAGAATCAACTATATTCTTGAGGGCTAATCTCACTTGCAGTACAGAATGAGTAAGGCAAATTTTATTCCAAAGACATTAGGGATCCAGGTAGGTTTTTAAATGACAATTTAAAAATGCCATTGTCACCATTAATTGAATTAAAATAATCTGGACTAATTTATTTTCTCCCGCTGCCATGGTGGAATTTGAATTCTTGTATGGATTGTTAGACTAACCCTTTTGTCCAATAATTTAATTACCACACCGTGATTCCGACTCAGTTAACCAACCTTGAATAAATTGATGCTAAATGAAATGAGCTAAGTAAGAGCTAATATAGACTGGAAAGGTTTAGAGGGATATGGGTAAATGGGAAGAGCTTAGATGGGAATCTTAGTCAGCATGGATGAGAAAGCTGAAGGACCAGTTTCCATGCTGTATTACTCAGAGACTATGACTCTAATGTGGGAAGTGAAATACTCCATTGTACTTAAAGTGCATGTCTGGCCTGAATAAAGGAAAACTGACTTTTCACTTCATTTGTATCATCTCTAACTTGATATGGTAACTATATATACAAAGCAAGGACAAAATACTACCTCCCAGCATCAAAATCTCTCCAGTGAAACATAATAACCATCCCAAAGATAATAAGGCTCGCCTGAAGTCTTATTCCAGATCCAGTTTTCAGTTGTTTGGGCACCAACTCAGTGTTGCTGTTGCTGCTCACTCTGACAGGTCCAACTAGCCTACTTCTGTTCCTACAATTTCCACTGCAGAGTCTTTAAATTAAGACACAACCAAACTATCAAGGTTTTCAATTGGAACTGATGTTACTTTCCCAATTCTGTATTGGGAAAAGTGAGCACCATTTTTTAATTGACATCAATGGTACATTCATTTCAAATAGCATTGTTAACAAGCTTATTAGTGATAACAATTAATATACATTTATTGACATTAACATGCTGTATATATACACACGTTCTCATATGTACAACACTGTGCACGACTTGTACATAACAGATTACAAAGAATAATCAGTAAAAAGACATTTATAAAGAGTTTATATCAACTGTTCTGAACATACTGTATAGGAAGTTAATTCACAAGGTGAAACTTTGAAATGTAACCCAGGGAGCCCCTGTATTAATCTCATTACATAAACCAGTATTAGAATACAATTTAAGAACATGTACAGGTTTTCATTAATGACTTTTAAACATTTTACAATAAGCTTTGCTACAACAATAGACATCACAAACACAACATTGAAACGATAATCTTTTGCATTGTGAATATGACATGCAACTTTACATTCAACTGTTAAATTCAAATCTATGGTAGGTTATAAACTCTTCTTGATCAATTGTTGTTTCATCAGGATATTTAGAGAATTGGTGCTAATCCCACAGATCAAAGAATTAAGGTTCTTTTAAAATGTTTGAAGTAAACAATTTTCTGCCCATGTCCTTGAAATAAAATTGAGTAATTACCACACTGAACGTGAGCATTAAAAAACAATGCAGACATAATAAAAAAGAGATCCCTTGCAAACCACTTAAAAGAAACACTTGCAGGATCAAGTTTCTCAGACTGATAATGCCGTACATCTTTCAACAATTGATCTGTACAGTCAAGTGTCTATTTTGATACTACTGCAGATAATCAAATCAGCAGTACTTGCAATTTTATATTAGAGAGATCCACAATCCACTAATGACAATGCAGATTCTACTGAAAATTGTGCGGGGGTAAAAAAAAGTTTTGGATTTGCAGAGCTGGCTTCTTGTGGCAGATTTTATTCCAACATTGGGGGCTCAGTCTGTGTATGCTTCAGCAGTTGCACAGGACAACTAACCTTAATTTCAGGGTACTTGCGGGTCCCACCACTCCCCCACTGGTTCTGCTTGTAGGACACTGACATCATCACAAGTCATCCAGAAATCTGATCACCAGAAGTTCTGATCACTTTCGTGCTTTAACACAATGTAATTAAAAGGCATTCATTAATGATGTCCATGATAAATCAGCTGAAGCTGAAAATCATGTATTTAATGTTGAAATTTGAATCTTTCAACACATCTCTACAATGCAAATTTTCACGTTTTGGATAAGTATACTGATTTTGTTTTTTTTAAAACTTGCCAGAAACCTAAACATGTATTTCGTCTTAACAAAAAACCTTGAAACAATTACTCTTCCAGTAATTTTCTGACCAAGTCTGAGATAACTAAAAGGAAATGTATTTTTCTGCTCACAAATGTGTGCTGAGGAACCAATAAATATTCCCAAGTGCTGTCAACGACCTGCTTTACATATTACAGAGTGGGAACAAATTAACCTTACTGTGGACCCAGCTGGGAACTCTAAATATGACTCAGTTTCCATAATTTTCATAAATTAGAAGGAACTCTGGGGTCTTCACAGTGAATGCCACGTCACCCAAAGCTGAAAGGCTCATCATACACTATTACCCACAGCTACCCTTAGAGCCGCACAGGAGCACCAAACATAGCTGCTGAAACCTGGAAGGTCTCAGGGTATGCAAACTACAAACATTCCCAGGTAAGGGGAAATTTCAAATCAGCCTGTGTTATCCAAAGCACCAGCACAAAGACTATTGCTTTTCATTTAGAGCAGCAAGTACCACCCCAGTCTTGGGAATGGGTGTTAACAATTTGATTAGGGAGGTAAGAAGTAATTCCTTTTCCATACACATTTAACCTTGTAAAATATTATAATGCTGAACACCTACACAATGTTTAAGAGTACAGTATGGTTCAGAATCATCTGGAATGGGAGTTCCAAGTTTGTTGCTATTTTTGTTGACAGAGCTGACTACTTCCTGTTCATCTATCCACAGCAGTTTGAACAAATCTCTTGTACCTTGCTCCAAGAGAAAAAGTTCTTAGAAGAATACTTCATTCACAAACAAGAGCAGCTTTCCTTTTAACAAATATAATTAAGGAACGGTTGAGCAAAATGTCTGAGTTAGTGTTTTAAAAATAATAGCCATTGAAGACAGATTTTCCAATCCTGAGTTCCTGGTAACATTACAGGTTGAACTACACCATGGGCATATCCTACCATGAGGAAAAAGTGCTTTACTGTCTTGTTTCCTATTGGTATGTTTAGAACTTTCCAGTTAATAGCTGCCAGTACATAGGGTGCTCTAATTTGTTTTTCATGCACTAAGTTTCATGCACAAACTCTTATTCTAATGTGATTTGATCAAGGCAGAATCCAAGAATATCACAGCACTGGGCCATTCAGTGCACTGCACCAGTGCCACTGGTGCTATCCAGTTAAGTCTATTCCACTGCCCATTCTCCATTACTTTTTTCAGTTATGCGATTTAATTGCCTTATAAAACATTTTACAAAACTTAATTTTCCTATTTTTCAGTTTCGGTATTCCATGTTAAATACCTTCCCCATGAAATAATTCTCAACTATTCTCTTATGATTTTGATGAATGATGACACTTTTCCTCAGTATAAATCAACAGAAGAAATAACAGCCCATCTTTTTTTTAAGATCTTCCCAAAGCTTCCCCTGATTTCTTGGCTTTCTCTATCTCATGAAAGGGATTGTTCTGTGGGTCTCCAGAACAAAACTTTCTAATCTTAGTGAACTTTTTCTACAGTTTCTCCATGTACTTGAATGCTTTGTGGGGAAGGAGCAGAGGGTGAATAATTTAACAGAACAATTTTTGTCAAAATGTTTCTTCTCCTCCCCGCACCTCCAAGCTAAAAGACATATTAATGCAATCTTATTCAAATAAAGATATATTATCTATCAAAGTATTCAAAACATTCACCTAACCTACAGCAGTCAGTGAACACAATCAGAAATGCAAACCCTTGACATACTATAACAATAGTGCACACAAGGCTTTAACAGAAAACAAGATAAACAAGAACCAGTGGTAAAAACGATACCAAATCTGTACATTGCAGAAGGAAAATAAGACAGAGGTAACAGTTGCAACTTAAGTTACTTGGTACCTGTTGTTTGGAGCAGTTTTACAAACCTTAAGTCCTTCGAGCTTCGAGGAGCATCTGTAAATGTTAAGTAGTGTTTTGATTTTCTTTCAAAAGCAGTTATTTTTAATAGCTTAGCTGCCTGTTGAATATTTTCTTTTCACTAATAAAACAAGACAATAAGCCAAGACTAACTAAATAATACCATCTCAAAATATTAGATAACAAAACTTGATCTCATGACATTCCACTATCATCAGCAATAAGTATAGATCTTTTTCCTCACAGACCAGTATACATGGGTTCAAGAAAAGCTCACATGAGACAACATAAACCATAATTATTCTTTGCCTTGTTATTTTTCCAATGTCCTGCAACATTTCTCATCTAAAACCTGGTCCACTGTCAGCCTGGTCTTCTGGTCATTGAAGGAGAGAGTCAATTCCAGCCTCAGCCTTTGTAGAGCGCTTCCTGATTATGAAAAAGGAAACCAGCCATAACTATTCAAAGATTTACATTCAGTTTAACATTTTACTAAGTGAGTGCTAAATTATTAATCCTGTTGCCAATATGCAATAATAACTTGTACTTGGAATGTAGGATGAAATCTGCAGCTGACATGAAACTTGAAAGTACAGTAAACACAGAAGATAGCACTAGATTTGATGGGGATAACAATGGGCTGATGGAATGAATGAACACTTAGCAGATGAAATCAAACACTAGAAAATGTTCTAACAGTTTGGCGCGAAGAATAAGGATACACAATATGGACTACAGGCCATCCCCAGGTTAAGAATGCCCAACATTGACACCCTTGCATACGAATGAGCTCCAATAATAGTATTAAATTCAAGAGTCCAACATACATATAAATGTTTGTTCCTGTGAAAGGTAGAACTAGCTTCTTCTGTCTCTCCACTTTTCATAATTGTTCTTTGTTATGCACTGTGATGCCATTCGTTACAATACTGTGGAGGTATGATTACTACATCGGATTATTTTTGTGTATTTTCCAACTTGGACAAAATCAACTTATGGATGTTTGTAAAATGGAACCTGTTCGTTACCTGGGGATTTACTCCCAGAGTGGAACCTAGAAATTCTACTTTCAACAAGTTCGCACTACACAATAGCATACAGGTAGTAAACCAACAACTTAAAGAAATCAGGGGTTTACTAGGTCTTTGACAAACAATACCCAATTGGTGCACTTACTCAGAGGCAAGCACATTATCACATTGTCAACAAAACACTGCACTATCATATTCCATGTTACATACTGTACTATTCCTATGCATCTGTAGGAAATAAGACAACTTGCAATTATACAACATCCTTAGTTTGGTTTGGTGTGTTAGAAGAGGAACGGGAAGTGGAAAAGGTAATCTCAATATTATTGGCAAGATAGTTCACAAGTTCCGTACACCTTGTTGGATATTAGGACAGGGCAAGCAATGGAGAGGGAGAGAGATGAAAAATGATTTGCAGGGGAGAAAAGCAGCTGGGAGGACAGTGTACATGAGGGGTGAGAAATGAAAGAACACCACAGAAATATACACTCTAGGAGAGAGGATAAAGCAGGATGAATTACTAGCAAGTGTCTCAAGTCTAGATCAGCAGCCAAAAGCTGCATGTGAATACATAGTATACAGCCTGCTAAACCCACTTGAAAAAAAATCAAAACTACCTTTTTTTTTAATAAAAGAAATAGACAAGCCCCATGTGAAGGCCTTTCCGTAATGGAAATTCACCCTTACAGAATTCAAATTACTACTCAAAAATTTGTGTAAAAAAATTAATGCAAAGTTTCATTTTTCCGCTTGCGTTTCTTGATATATGCGTGGATGATGCGGGTTCACATTATGCGAAATCATGAGATGGAATATTTTCCAGGAACGCAACCCCACTGTAGTGTGAAGTTGCCTGCAGCCACAATGAACGTCACTGCTTAAAACCGGATGGTAGGTTGGCAAAGAGTACTCATAGAGGACTGGGTGTTCATTATTTGCTCTCTCTCATGGGCATGCTACTTACCGATAACCTATAACTCACAGACAGAATTGAATACTCTGGCCTGGGAATGATTATCTTGACCTGTTAAAATGGAAATGAATCACTTCAAGACAGACGAGTTACTGGAAGTTGTCCAGTACCTTTGCCACAATCTCTTTATAGACGAGATTTCTAGATAAAAAGTGGTTAGAGAGAATAGAACAAAAGATAAGTTAAGGTATATTTTACATTTAAAAAGACACAGAGAAAATTTTTGCTGTGGCCTCACTTTCTTCCAGTTTTGGGTCTGGATTTTCCTGCTTTTGAAGTTCTTGGTCTCTCCAGTCTCATTAATGACTGACGCAGACTTTCTTCAGTGTAGGCCAAGTAAACGTGAGATAGATCCACTTCAAATGGCTGAAATAATTTTTAAAAAAACAGCTTTAAGAATCAAATAAAACTATCAAGAACTTTTTGTATATTTATTATTCAAGGCCACCTTCATTATGGACTTCATTTTTTACAACAAAACTCCACAGATAAGATTGACATCGAAATACATTATTTAAAAAAATACACGAATTCCACTCAGGGATCACATACTAAGATGTAAATAACAACCTTGTTACCATATAATTGGAGGCAGTAAAAAAAAAATGGACAATATTTATACTTGTGTGATAGAATATTTGTGGAGTAAGCAATTTGCAACTATGTTGTGCCTTTCAATGTAATCTTATTTTGTTGACATATGACAGGCAATTTTCATACAAGATCGATCCTACAAATTGCAGTTCAATATGTAAACAGAGTTTTATTTGGTGGAAAGTGCCATCCCTGGGTGGCAATATTTCATTCAAGGCTGTGTGTTTGAGTCCCACTCAGGCACAGAAATGTAGGTTAACTGTCCAATCCAGTTAAGGGAGTGTTGCATTTTGAGAAGTATTTAAAAGGTTCAAAAATAGCAGTATTATAATTTTATAATTATATCACTGAGACAAATTTTAATGAAGAAAGTGCTGTAATATCTTTAACTAGTAAAGAACATACAAATCACAATGCACATCTACTGTAATAACTACAGGCTAACATTCTACAGTATCCAAATTGATATACACTGTCCACAATTACAAATGGAGATGCATTTCTAAATTTCTGCAAAATTAAATGTCCAAGATTTGAATGAGGAACAACTTCAAGACTAAAAGTGATTTCACTGCACTTGATCATTTCAAATTTATAATTCACAAGTCAGTAAAATTGCTTTGTTGCTGTTTTACTCATATTTAAGCAGCATATTTCAAAGTAATATTAATGAACCCCATCATAAAATCCTTTGGAATTCTATTTAATTCAAAACTATGGGCATTCAACCAGTTAGATGCATTTTAAATAAATGAATTTCAACTGGTTAAACATTTTATTAATATTTTTCCAAATATTAAAAAGACTAATTAATAACAGTTTTAAGGTATGGATGGAATGGGGAAAGGTGGTTAAGGAGAAAAAAATATGTAGAATGCCTTCTGATTGAAATGTTTGCTCTATATAGTGAAGAATTCAAAAAGTGCCATCAACTTACATCTTTTTCTTTTTTGTCAGGAACTGGTGTCTGTTTTCTCATATTGTTCCCTGTATATGCCACACATTTCTACAAATAAACAGAAATCTTTAGGTGAGCTCAAAATATATAATTCTTAATATATAGCAAACAATTCCCCCTGGATGTACAATAAAAGAATCAAACATGGAGGTACTGCAGACCAAGTTTCGCATTATAGTTCAGCTGGCTGGAATGAAGTACATGGGTAAGACTTAGCTCTGACAAAATAAGAAATGCAACATTACTTTTATGAATATAAACATACTTTTCTGTGCATTTCCAACATTTAGGAAAAACATTGGCATTACCTAAAATGTGTCTGCACTTATTTTATTGAATTTCTTCCAGTTTATAGAAGTTGTTCCCAATATCCACTGTCAAATATTTTGGTTCTGTATGCATACCTCTCAAAACTAACATGAACTGTATGTAAGGAAATTTACCAAGTGATGAATTTACTAACAAACTCATCAGGCAAGCCACTGCATTTTGATGTTTTTCTCAATTTTACAAAACATTCAATTTTTAATTCAGCTACAGAATTATACAAAGATATCTAAAGCTTATAAGCAAAAGAAGAGAATGGAAATTCTATCCAGAAAGATGCTTAAGCAATAGGTGAGAATGGAAATACTGTCCAGAAGATTAAGATGCATGGGATCCACAGCAACTTCATCCAGAAGATCTACGGTGACTTGGTAGATTGGATTAAAAATTGGCTTGGCAATAGATGACGGAGGGTAGTGGTGAGGCGGTGGGAGGTTTCTGACAGGAGGTCTATGAACAGTGGTGTTGTAGAGTCAGAGCAATACAGCACAGATACAGGACCTTTGGCCCACGAGTCCATGCCGACCATGGTGCCCACCTATCTAGTCCTAATTTCCTCCGTTTGGCCCAAATCCCTCTAAGCCCTGCCCCTCCATGTACCTATCCAAGTGCTTCTTAAATGATACTATTGTACCTGCCTCAACCACTTCCTCTGGCAACTCGTTCCATATACTCACCACCCTCTGTGTGGAAAAAGTTGCCCCTCAGGTCTGCTTTAAATCTTCCCCCCTCTCACCCTAAACCTACGCCCCCTAGTTTTGGATTCCCCTACCCTGGGGAAAAGACTGCTACTATCCACCTTATCTATGCCCCTCATGATTTTATAAACCTCTACGATCACCCTTCATTCTCCTGTGCTCCAAGGAATAAAGACCTAGCCTGGCCAATTTCTCCCCATAACTCAGGCCCTCTAGTCCTGGTGACATCCTCATAAATCTTTACTGCACTCTTTTCCGTTTAATCACGTCTTTCCTACAACAACGTGACCAAAACTGTACACAGTACTCCAAGTGCAGCCTCACCAATGACTTGTATAACTGCAACATAATGTCTCAACTCCTATACTCAATGCCCTAACTGATGAAGGCCAGTGTGCTAAATGCCTTTTTCACCACCACCACAGGGATCAGTGCTGGGACCTGCGCTGTTTGTCATTTATATAAATGACTTGGACAAAAATGTAGATGGGCTGATTAATAAATTTGCAGACAACAAAAATTGGTGGAGTTGTGGGTAATGAAGAAGGTTGTCAAAGGCTACAGCAGGATGCATATCAGTTGCAAATATGGGTGGAAAAATGGCAGATGGAGTTTAATCCAGGCAAGTGTGAGGTGTTGCACTTTAGGAGGTCAAATGCAATGGGAACATACACAGTAAATGGCAGGACCTTAAGAGGATTGATGGTAATTTGTTAGTTCATTATTGTGACTTGTACCGAGATACAGTGAAAAGCTTTGTTTTGCATGCCATCCAGACAGATCATTCCAAACACAAGTACAACAAGTTAATGCAAAAGGAAAAACATAACAGAATGCAGAATATATTGTTACAGTTACAGAGAAAGTGCAGTGCAGGTAGACAAATAAGTTGCAAAGGCCATAATGAGGTAGACTGAGAGCTCAAGAGTTCAGCTTTATTGTACAAGAGGTCTGTTCAAGAGTCTTATAACAGCGTGATAGAAGCTACCCTCAAGCCTGGTGGTAAGCGTTTTCAAGTTTTTTGTATCTTCTGCCTGATGGAAGGGGGTAGAAGAGAATGACTGAGGTGGGAGGGGTCATTGATTATGTTGGCTCTTTCCAAAGGCAGCAGGAAGTGTAGAGAGAGTCAGTGGAGAGGAGGCTGGTTTTCATTGACAGACCGGGCTGCAATCACAACTCTCTGCAACTTCTTGTGATCTTGGATGAGCAGTTGCCATACTAAGTTGTGAGGCATCTGGACAGAATGTTTTCTACGGTGCATCTGTAAAAATTGGTGAGGGTCATTGGGGGACAGAGAACTTCGCCTTCTGAGGAAGTTGAGGCGTTGGTGTGCTTTCTTGACCATAGAGTCCACGTGGTAGGACCAGGACAAATTTTTAATGATATTTACACCAAGGAACTTGAAGTTCTCAACCATCACCACCATTGATACAGTCAGGGGCATCTACCCCACTTCACTTCCTGAAGTCAATGACCAGCTCTTTTGTTTTGCTGACATTGAGGGAAAAATTAAGGGATCTTGGGGTCCAAGTCCAAAGCTCCCCGAAAGTGGCGACATAAGTAGATAGGATGGTAAAGGCAGAGTACAGCATGTTTGCCTTCATCAGTCAGGGCATTGAGTATAAAAGTCAGGAAGTCATATTGCAGTTGATTAAAAATTTGGTTAGGCCACATTAGGAGTATTGTGTTCAGTTCTGGTTGTCACTTTATAGGAAGGATGTGGAGGCTTTGGAGAGGGTGCAAAGGAGGTTCACCAGCTTAGAACGTGGAACATTACAGGCCCGTTGGCCCACAATATTGTGCCAACATTTTATCCTGCTCTAAGATCTCTCTAACCCTTCCCTCCCACATAGCCCTCCATTTTTTTTGAAATCATTTATGTGCCTAAGAGTCTCTTAAGTGTCCCTGATGTACCTGCCCCCACAACCTCTGCCGGCAGTGCGTTCCATGCACCCACTACTCTGTGTAAGATAAAAACTTACCTCTGACATCCCCCTTATACCTTCCTCCAATCACCTTAAAATTATGCCCCCTCATGTTATCTATTTTCACCCTGGGAAAAAGTCTCTCACTGTCCACTTGATCTATGCCTCATCATCTTGTACACCTCTGTTAAGTCGCCTCTCATCCTCCTCCTCTCCAAACAGAAAAGCCCTAGCTCACTCAACCTATCCTCATAAGGCATGCTTTCCAATCCAGGCAGCATCCTGGTAAATCTCCTCTGAACCCTCTCCAAAGCTTCCACATCCTTCCTATAATGAGGTGACCAGACCAAACACCATACTCCAAGTGTGGTCTAATCAGAGTTTTATAGAGTTGCAACATTACCTCACGGCTCTTGAACTCAATACCCCAACTAATGAAGGCCAACACACCTTACACCTTCTTACCAACCCTGTCGACCTGCACGGCAACCTTGAGTGATCTATGGACAGGACCCCAAGATCCCTCTGTTCTTCCACACTACCAAGAGTCCTGCCATTAACCTTGTATTCTGCCTTCAAATTTGATCTTCCAAAATGTATCACTTCACATTTTTCTGGGTTGAACTCCATCTGCCACTTCTCAGCCCAGCTCTGCAGCCCATCAACATCCTGTTGTGATCTACAGCAACCTTCTACACTATCCACAACATCACTAACCTTCGTGTCATCTGCAACTTACTAACCCACCCTTCCACATCCTTACACGCACCATTCACATCTCAATGTTGTAGACAGGGTGGGGATGGGACCTGGACCGCTCACAGGCACAGTAGTGTAGCGGTTAGCATTACGCTTTACAGCGCCAGCGATGCCGGTTCAAATCCGGCCACTGTCTGTAAGGAGTTTGTACATTCTCCCCACGTCTGCGTGGGTTTTCTCCGGGTGCTCCAGGTTCCTCCTACATTCCAAAGACGTACAGGTTAGGAAGTTGTGGGCATGCTATTTGGTGCCGGAAGCATGGCGACACTTGCGGGCTGCTCCCAGAACACTCTACACAAAAGATGTATTTCACTGTGTGTTTTGACGTACATGTGACAAATAAAGATATCTTAAGTCATTTATAAAAATCACAAAGAGCAGGAGTCTCAGAACAGATCCCTGCAGAATACCACTGGTCACCAACCTCCAGGCAGAATATGCTCCATCTACAACCAGGCTCTCTGAATTCTGAATCCACACAACCAAGTTTCCCTGGATCCCATACCTCCTGACTTCCTGAATGAGCCTTCCATGAAGAACCTTATCAAATGCCTTACTAAAATCCATGTACACCACATCCACTGCTCTACCTTAATCAATGTGCTTTGTCACATCCTCAAAGAATTCAATCAGGCTCGTGAGGCACAACCTGCTGCTCACAAAGCCATGCTGACTGTCCCTAATCAGCTTATGCTTCTCTAAATGCCCATAAATCCTATCTCTAAGAATCTTCTCCAGTAATTTGCCCACCAGTGAAGCAAGAGTCACTGACCTATAATTCCCAGATTATCCCTACTCCCTTTCTTGAACAAAGGAACAAGATTTGCCACCCTCCAAATCACCTGGCACTACTCCTGTGGCCAGTGAGGACACAAAGATCATTGCCAAAGGCGCAGCAATCTCTTCCCAGACGTCGCCTGGATTAAAGAGTATTAGCTATATGGAGAGGTTGGACAGACTTGGACTGTTTTCTCTGGAGCTTCAGAGGCTGAGGAGAGACCAGATAGAGGTTTATAAAAATTGAGAAACATAAATAGGGTAGATAGTCAGAGTCTCTTTCCCAGGATAGAAATACTAGAGGGCATAGCTTTAAGGTGAGAGGGGGATGTTTAAGGGAGATGTGCAGGGCAAGTTTTCTTTTTACACAGAGACTGGTAGGAACATGCTGCCAGGGATAGTGGTAGAAGCAGACAACAGTGGCATTTAAGCAGCATTTAGACAGACACAGGAACATGAAGGGAACAGAGGGATATGGATCACGTGCAAGCAGATGGGATTAGTTTCATCATAGTCGGCACAAACACCATGGGCCAAAGGGCCTGTTCTGGTGCTGTACTTTTCTATATTCTACAAATCCTCTCGGTGAGACAGTTTTAAGGCTTGAACATAGAAGCACAAAGCCTACAGTCAACATAAATGCTCTAGTCCATTTTAATGTTACAATTGACACCATAAACCTACCAATTGCCACTCTCCAATGTCTTCATTCCAGTGTACGTAGTTTTCAATCATCTCCTTGAAGGCATAAATATCCATTTTAGACAAACTTGTTCTCTTATCTATTGGTGCCAAGCACAAAATTTAATAAATACAAAGGTGTAAACCAGTTCACTATATATAATTTTGATCAATCATACTTGACAAAACTATCAGGCTCTTCTGAAGTACAACTAAGGCTCATTCCATAATTCAATTATCAATTTTCCCAATTATTAACCATAACCTTTTTTGAAACAGGCTGAAATCTTGCATATAGTTTGATTTACTTAATGGCATTTTCCTACCGTTTGGCATAATCTGTTCAAAAGGCGGAAGACTAAATGCAATTTGTTACTTTCCTAATTTACTGCCCAAAATATACCCCTACTTAAAGATTTATAACACCAAAATTTAGGGTCCTCAATGAAATGGATAATTATACAAGTTCCCCATAGATGAGATGCATCATATGCAGGTTAACATTTCTGCTAAAACCACCAATTTTTCAGCCACAAGCAAATTTTATAGCAGGAAAAGTGTGACACATTTGTAAAGAATCAGTGGCGATCATCAAATGTCTCAAAAGATAGCAGCCAACAATGACAATACTAATCCTTTGCTCCAGCCCAAAAATAGATAAACACATAATAAGAATATGGCCAGTTGAATATTACTGGAATTACAAGGCAGAATAAGGTGGACTAGTAGTCAAATACAGGAAAACTCCCTTAATTTGGAACGCTTGGGACTTGGGTACTCAGTGCCTGAACAGTTTTAAAAAGTGATAAATCCCTCAGGCTGGATGGGAGCTATCCCAGGCTGCAGTGGGGTCAAGGGAAGAGATTGCTTGGGCTTTAAATGGAGTTTTTTTTAAATCATCACTGACCACAAGTGACGTTCCTGTTGACTGGAGGACAGTCCTTTTCAAGAAGGGCAGCAGGGAAAAGCCTGGTAATTATAGACTTGAGCCTAACATCAGTAGAAGGGATGTTATTGGAGAAAATACTGAGGATCAATGATCACTTGGAACATCAGGGTCTAATCAGAGATCGCCAACAGGGCTTTGTCAAGGGCAGATCCTGTCTGATCAATCTGCATGAATTTTCTGAAGAGATAACCAAGTGCATGAGGGGAAAGCAGTAGATGCGATTTAAATGGACTTGAATAAGACTTTTGACAATGTTGCACATGGAAGTCTCATCCAAAAGGTTAGGGCCCATGGGACCCAGTACAAGTTGGCAAACTGGATCCAAATCTGGCTCAGCAATAGGAAACAGAGAGTGAAGTAGAGGGTTGTTTGAGTGATTGAATGCCCATTACTAGTTGAGTTCCTCAATGATCAGTGCTGGGACCTTCACTGTTTGTAATACACGTGAATGATTTGGATGTGGAGGCACGAGTAGTAAGTTTGCAGATGATACGAAGATTAGCGGAGTTGTGGATAGTGTGGAGGGTAGTCTTAGGGATATTGATGTGTTGGTGAAAACAGGCTGATAAATAGCCAATGGAGTTCATTCCAGATAAATGCAAGGAGATGCATTTTGGGACTACTAATGACGCTAGGACATATACTATGAATAGTATGGTCTTAGGGAGCATTGATGAACAGAGGAACCACGGAGTAGTGGCAGCACAAGTAGATAACTTGGTTAGGAAGGCATGGGGATACTGGTCTTCATTAGTTGGTGCAATGAATACAAAGGCAGGGAGGTAATGCTCCAACTTTATAAAAATTTGGTTAGGCCTCAAATGGAGTGCAGTTCTGGGTGCCACACTATAGTATAGATGTGCTGGTGCTAGGGAGGGTCAGAAGAGATTCACTAGGATCTTGCCTGGAATGGAGTGTTTCTATTATGAGGAATAAATGGAGAAGCCCAAGAGAGTGGTTGAAGCTGAGTCGCTGAGAGCATTTAAGAAATCTCTAGATGAGCACTTAAATCACTTAGGCATAGAAGGGTATGGGCCAAGTGCTGGGAGATGGGATTACTGCGGATGGGTGCCCACTAGTTAGCATGGATGTGGTGGACCGAATGGCCTGTTTCCATGCTACTCATCCCTATGATGCTCTGATGAATAATTTTTTTTTGTGGTATGAGTCAGACTGACAATCTGAGTTGTATCTGAAGGCCACTCATGTGAACACGCAAGCCCCAAACTTTGACTGCGTTCCATTAATGGTTTTCTCATGAAGTCCAACGGCATCCAACTTTCTTTGAAAGTTGGAAGTCAAACTTTCTGTAGTTTCCTAGCAATTGCACTAGGGAAATCAGAGTGTTGAACCTGTGCCAGTTTAAGCCTGGTGTTGATTCAGCAGCCAGTCATTTCAATGGAGGGGGATGACATCAAGGGCTAGAGGAAAGTTACATTTTTTGAATTTTTAAATTTAACTGTGCTTTTTACTTTAAATATATTTGAGGACTGTTGGTTTTCTAGTGTAACTAACCAAAATCACCATTCACAGAAAAGGGTGTTTTCCTTTTCATTTTATGCACACACTGCATTTCCTTGATTATTCTTTTCCACCTAATAATTCCTGATCACGAAATACCCCTTAAACCATGCTCAAAACCTAACACGGAGCAGTGATATGTGTATTATGAAATCACGTTACATTCATGAAAGCTGCACAATCCAAACAACATAATTGTTTACACGTCTGAACAAAGGTATGCTCAACGCATAAGTGCAAAATATTCAATTTTATAAAAAAGCCCTACATAAGCAAATCGTTAAAGATCTATTTGACCTGGTATTCTTGAGGAATAAAGTTGTCAACAATGAGCATCTGGAGTCTGAGTTCTCGGCCTAGCTGTCTCACATTTTCCAGCAGCCCTTCAATCTCACGTTGATGTTCTTGCCGCAAGTCTGCCATCTTTGAATAAAAACCAAAACAGACCATTGGTAATGCTGTCATATCACACCTGAATGTTTTAATACAAAAACCTGGACATTGGGGTTATTTCCACCTGGACTTCTTCTACGCATTGTCAAATTAGAGCAAGTTTAAACTGCTTTACTTTTACATTGAAAAGGCACTCACATAATTAGGAAGTGACCAGTAAATTATTCATAATTTTCATAATTTTTTTGGCACTTCTTTTTCAAATGCAAGCCTTTCCTGTCAACCTTAAATTATAATCTAAGTTCTAAGCTTGATACTTCAGTGCACTCTGTGCAGGCATTCCATACAGTGAATATATTAAAGTAGATGCAGAAATTGCACTATTCCCATGGATTGCTGAGTAAGACAAATAATGAGAAAGTGAGAAACTGGATGCTGTAAATATAGATTTTCTTACATGTTCTAAAGAATATCTTTTCTAGTTTGGACTTTCAGAATTTAATATACTCAACTGCATCTAGTCACGTTTAAAGCAGAATAAATACAATTGTACAAGAAAATCTTACATGTCCTAGAAATGTCCCGCCACTGTCTGTAAGGAGTTTGTACGTTCTCCCTGTGTCTACGTGGGTTTCCTCCCACATTCCAAAGATGTATGGGTTAGGAAGTTGTGTGCATGCTATGTTGGTGCTGGAAGTGTGGCGACACTTGCGGGCTGCCCCCAGAATACTATGCAAACGATGCATTTCGCTGTGTGTTGATGTGCATATAAAGATATGTAATGTAAAGATAATAAAGATATCTTATCTTATGTAAGATCAAACATTTTTGTTTCCTCACCTCAGACTTTGCTGCCATCAGCATTGTCCAAACTTTCTTTAGTTTCTTTGTTTTACCTTGTGCCTCCTCCTGCAAACTGGTATACTTCTCCTCGATGTCTAGACGTTCTTGCTTTAATAAAAAACAAGACAGAAAGGGACATTTTTAGCAATAACATACATGAATGCAACCTTGAGGACAGTTTTATCTTTTCCTACAGCTGTTACAAAAGCTTTATACTATGCAAAAAAGACGTTGTTGAGATCTTTTGATAATTTATTAACTTCTGTTTAATGTAGTTTCATCATGATGAATGACAGAGGTGACTACTTGTTTTAGTAAAATGTCTTCAATTAAGAAAGATGAACTAGATCATTCTGTAGAAATAATTAGACAAATGAAGTGCTCCAATCCAACAAACAGGTTATTAAGAGGGAGGGTGGCACAGGAGAAATCAAAATCAAAAATCTTCATTTAAAAAGAGGAAATTTTAAGGAAACAGGAAAACAGATGAAAATGGAAATGTCTAGGGAAGAAACTTCAGTGCAAGGAACCCAGATATCAAATGATGCTACAAAAGGGATGCAAAAATAGAAAAAGGCCATTGGTCCCTCATGTGTGATCTGCCATTCACCATTACTTTTATCCCCAACCCTGTATTCCCTTAATACCCAAAAAAAACATTCATCTGCGTTGGATATACTGAGCAACTGAATCTCCACAGTTATTGATTGACAGAGGAGGCTGTGTGTGTTAAAGTACCTTCAATGAAGAAAAAAATGGTTTAGGTTATTTCACACAGGTGTACTCACAGAAAAGTAGTGCACCAAGCCACAGAACAGAATATTAAATTGCAGGAGTCAGATAGCAGAGGGGCAAGAGGCCCAAGATGGATGAACAGAATTTTTTTTTTTGTTGAAGGAGATTACAGAGATAGGAAATAAGAGACGCGACCCTGAAGTTATTGAAACAGAAAGAGAATCTTAAATGTAGGTCAGCATAGGGAAGATTTATTGGTAAGCAGTACTTGGTACAAGATAGGATCAAATGGGCTGAAGATGCAAAGAATGTAGCTAGAGATACAAGGCTATCTATATAGACTAAGTTATATCTATTATTTTCCACACTAAACAATTTACTGGGTCTTATTGTATTCTGAATCTGCCTACTTCTTTAATCATGAATGAATTACTCATCCAGATTGTACAGCACTGTGCTATAACCTGGTTTATTTACTTTTTCAATTGGTAAAAAGTATCTAGATTGGAAGCAACAGGGAAAAAAGGCAAGGTAAACCAAGAAAAGGCTGACAACAATTTGGACTTCAATTCTTTTAAACCACACATCATTAGATTAACTGAGGTAACGTTTCAATTTTGTGATACTAGGACTGTGTTAAGAGCATTAACCTCTTTTTCCTCCAACTCCTTCCTAAGTTGTTCTGCACGATTCCGGCGAGTTTCCAGTTCACAATTAGATTCATCCAGCAGCCTCTCTTGCTCTTCAGCTTTTGCCAAAAGATCCACTCCTCCCACTATCACCTTCTTCTCTAGAGCTGACAATTTTTCCAACAAAGTCTGATGTTCTTGCCTAAGAGGTCCAGTGAAAGGATTTCATTACTCAATTATTTTGTAATAAATAACATTAAAATGTAAATTCTCTTTAAAAGGAATAAGAAAAACACCAAGCTATAAGCAAAGTAGTGTGAGACCGTAGAGTAGTAGAATGTGATGTTGTGCTTATTATCTTCAGTCAATAAAATGCAAGTAAATCTCCTAGAAAGAGGAAGCAAATCTGGTAAATGACTACCAAAAATCTTCAACTAAATATGTTAATCAGAAAATAACTAAATTGCCAATAACATCTGATGCAAAATTCTACCATAATCATGGTTGCAAACATTTTACAGAAAATACTTTCAAAGAGCATTCTTTCTGCAATATTTGTAATAAATGGTTTATTCACACAATGTACCAAGCAGTTTTTAATGTATTTTGTTATTACTAAACTTTTTTTTAAATCCAAGTGCAAGTTAACACAGACTGGAATTTTGCATTAGTCTCATAATGCAGGAAGTAACAGTATTTATCCCTCAGCTCAACTCCAAGGGCAAAAAAGGTTATAGCCACTATGTTGCATTGAGTCAATTTTTAAATAGTGTTGTAAATTGATAATAACAGACAAACAACTTATCTGGTCCTGAAAAAATTAATGTGCTTTTACTGACATTATTGTTGAAGATATTTTTACAAATTGCTTTGACTGCTATTTTTATAATGCTTGACTAATTATAATAGACATTTTCCAATCTTCATTCTGCTCTCTGTACATGATTTAAACCTAATTTATACTTCCTGCTTTAACCTTATATTTTTACACAGTAATGATTGCTCAAAGTGACTGATTGCAGTATTTCACTGTCCACGTCTTGTTCAGACACCTTTAGAAGGCACAAACATTGGATCAGACAGAGGATCAAATACTGGATAACAAAGTTTTTGAAAGCTGTGAAATCTTTCTGGGCAACTGTCAATGAGATGAATGGTGCACAATGTTCCTCCAGAATTTTAATTGTATTGCATTTATGTACTAGTAACTAACTAAAGGCATTAATTTGAAAATATTCAAGATGCTCACTAAGATCATGTGTCATGTTGCAAAAGCAGAGGAATGAGGAGAAATATACAGAATTACATCGAAGTGGGCAAAAGCTGCTGATGGAATGCAATTCTTTGTGATTTCATTTGCACAAAAATCCCCCAGCATTAACAACTCTTGGGTGGCATCAAAGGGGTTCTTTTATTGACAGGTCAATAACCACTTCAGGAGCACATTTTCCTTCAAGTGAAAGGGGATGCAGTTTCTGAAGCCGAGTCACATTCCCAGCTCTGAACTACGCCTGCTGCAGTACACCTCCCTCAAATAGTTATTTTACAGTGATCAATAACAGTTGCTCCTTGGTGCAACATGATCTAATTTCCCCAGGAACATTCCAAAAGAACATTACATCAGCAACGTCATGACCCTAATGTAATCGAAGTGGAAATCACAAGACAAAGATGATTTGTGAATAGAAATGCCCAACCGAATTTCCAGAATAATGCAATCACGTCTTGCTCTTAAAGACTGACTTTTAGAAACATAGCACAGAGAAAAAGAATATTACGCTACTAACTTCCTAAGCCCCCTATATCAAGGGAATCAAGGTATATGGGGTTAGTGCCCCGAGTGGTGCCGAGGTAAAAGTTCAGCTATGAGCCTACTGAGTGACAGAGCACGAAGGGCTGAATGGCCCAGTATGGCTTCTGTTTTTTATGCTCTTCCCTTCACTGATATGATAGCCACATCTAGTGGATATAACCAGATACTGCAAAACTAAAAATACAAATATAAACTATAATGTAAATACACCTACCTGCCTGTATCATTGTTGTGTATCCCACCCCCAGATTCTCTATCTATAATCTGGAGAAACCCTAATTCTTCAATCAAATACATCTTCACAAATTTGGGTAAATATTGCTATTTAACTATGAGACTCAATATATTTTGTTAGATTAAGAACATATGTATAACTTTAAATAGGACTAAATTATACTATAACAATTAATCTTCAAATGTAACCATCTGAAGACTTTGGGACTCTCTTCCTCAAAAGAATGGAACAAGCAGAGCGAGTTGTTGAAAAAAATTAAGGCAGAGTTTGGCAGATTCTTGATGAGGAAGGGGTTAGGTGGCATTGGGAGTGTAATTATAGTTACAGTCTGATCAGCCACAATCATATTGGAACATGGAGCATGCTCAAAGGTAGTGTTACCTGCTCCTACCCTTAATTCAAATGTTTGTATGTTCGTACAAATGGTTTTGATTTTCTGTGTGGGAACTTATGGGGAAGAAACTCGAAAACACAAGGCTTTATTTAACCACAAGTTAAAATCCCAAAGAACAAAAATCATCATTTTCAATCTCTCAGATGCTACCTGACCCGTTGAGTATTTCCCGCATTTTCGGCCGTTATTTTAGATTGCCAGCATCTGCAGTTTTTTTTTTATTTATACCAGACTGCTAAAGATGTTGGACATCAGAAATAAAACAAAATATGAAATTTGCAGTATTATCTATGACACAGGAGGACATTCAGCCCATCAAGTCTCTGCCACCACCACGCATGGAAAAACTTGCCTCACAGGTCCCCTTTAAATCTTGTGCCTGTGCAGATGTCAATTTGCCTCTAATGTTAGTAATGAAAGCAAACACTAACCTTTTCACCATCATTACAACTATATTTTAGTAACTTTTGTGACTTGCACTTCAAAAATCATTAAGTGAACTTTATATTCTTTATCTTACTGTGCTTTCAGCAGGTCTTTTTCTCTCTTCTCTAGCTCTGCTCTTGCTTTGTTTCTTTCTTCCTCCTCCATGTCAAGCTTAGCTTCAAGAACTTTTCTCTCTTCATCAATCTTTGCCTGCATTTCCGCCATCTTTTCTGGAGATACCTTCTTCTTTCCTTCATCACAGAATAAATTGTGTTATCTCATTGTGCAGATCACATATTTAGATTTGGCCAAATTTACTTAGCTCTGGCCAAATAAGTCACCTTCACAATTGAACTCATCACTGACTTTCATGCCCATACATTGACTCTCAAACTTTGAGAAATCGGAAGTGCTCTAAACACTCAGCAGGTTTGGCAGCATCTGTGGGACAAGAAGCAGAGTTAACGTTTTAGGTCAAAAACCCTTCTTCAGAACAGACAATTCTGACAAAGAGTCACAACCTGAAACCGCAACTGATTCTTTTTCCACTGATGCTGCCTTCACCTGCTGAATATTTCAAGTATTTTCTGTTTTTATTTCAGATTTCTAGCATCTGCTTTTTTTAAAATCCAAGAGTCCGAGAGAAAAAGGGGCACAGTACATCCAAGTAAAACAGACAAGCTAAACAAAGATGTCTGCTTACTTTTATTTTACTTAATGTTTGTACTTTAAGATGTCTTTAAATAAATTATTTGATATTTTTAAACTTTTAATTATTTAAGGCTGAATTAATTTTAAATGTGTCTGATTACCACTTTAAGTTCTCTGATAGAAGCAACCTGTCAAAAGTCAGAGCATTCCAGGATCCACCAACTGTGGCCTAATCATCACTACCTTACCGAGGACCAAAATCTATGGGGAACCATAGTCATTTGCTCATTTTAATTGTTCTAGGATTTTGTGCTGCTTCTTTGTAAACATGCAATGAAACATTTTATTTTAAATGGCATTGTGTTTGGTTCTTGCAAAGACGATGCCCAGACAGAAAAATGTATACAAAAAAAAATTCCACCGACAAAAAAAGTAGAGATCACAAACCTGCTTGATCTTGAATTGGGAAGAAATTAGTAGGCCACACAAGGACAGTATGCGAATGAAGGAGGAAAAAGAGACAAATCAAATCATTATTTTCTGCATTTCCAATAGCCAAAGCAATGAAGATGGAAGTGATCATAACTCAAGCATGAACTGTCACAAGAAACAAAGGAATGTTAATAAAGGTAATGTTTCCTACAAATCTTAACCAAAAAATTACAAAGAACACTAATTTTGGAAAAGATTGTCAAGATAATTGAGTGGAACAGTTTATTTTGAACTATAGTTCTCTCCATATATTTACTTTAGCAACTCGTGCAACCTGCTATCGTAACACAGTACATTTCACAAACCCCTAAACAAGTTTAATCTTTCAGCAATCAATGTTTTACAAGTGCATACCTTTGACTGTTCTCAATTATCATTATCCTAGGATTTCTGCTGCCCAGAAGCACTTGAGGACACTGATCAAGTAAACAATTAGGCTTATCAGCAATTCCCAACCCCAACTCCCAATGTTGTTCTTCTGGCAGGAAAACCCAAACATATCTCATACCACTGATGAAAAGGTCATTCCTTGAACCTGTTTCTCCCTTCACAGCTGCTGCCTGACACATTACTTCTGATTTAATGTCCCATTAATACGTCACTTGCTGACCAGAACTGCCAGCTAAGTGCCTAACTGGCTACTAAAATAGGGCAGAAGTAGTACAGACTAGATATGCTAATTGCTACAAGAGGAAATTCCAGGCTAGGAAAGTTAGTGTAGGTCAATGGTTGCATTTTGTGGACTGAAAGAATCTTGCTTCTGTCAAATAATTTAAAATTCAACTTTCTTGAAACCTTCCGGCTCTGGCTTTTGGCAATTTTGGCATGGTAACAAAGCAACTACTGTTGTCACCCAATCACCATCACCCAGGCTAAAACATATCTCGAGCTGTTGGGGAGGGTTTAAACTATGTTGGCAGGGGGATGGGAACCAGAGTGTTAGGTCAGATGATGGAGCAGTTGGTATAAGGTAGATGCAACCTGCAGAGAGACTGCAAGGAAGGATAGGCAGTGGACAGGGCATAAATGAAGTCAGTTGGATGGGTTGAAATATGTTTACTTTAATGCGAGAAGTATTGAGAATAAGGGTGATGAACTTAGAGCATGGATCAGTACATGGAATTATGATGCTGTGGCCATTATAGAGACCTGGCTATCACAAGGGCAGGATTGGCTGCTTGATGTTCTGGGGTTTAGACATTTCAAAAGGGATAGGGAGGGGGGTTTAAAAAAAAAAGGAGGGGTGGAATGGCATTGCCAATCAGGGATAGCATCAATCAGGGATAGCATCAGAGCTGCAGAAAGGGAGAATATAGTGGATGGATCGCCTACCGAGTCAGTGTGGGTGGAAGTCAGCAAAATGGGTGGAGCATTGGCTGGTTGGCAGGAAGCAAAGGGTGGAAATAAAAGGATCTCGTTCTGGTTGGTTACCGGTTACTAGTGGTGTGCCGCAGGGGTCGGTGTTGGGGCCGCTCCTTTATACCTTGTACATCAATGATTTGGATGATGGAATAAATGGTTGTGTGGCTAAGTTTGCGGATGACACCAAGATAAGTGGAGGAGTAGGGAGCATAGAGGAAATAGAAAGAATGCAGAGGGACCTAGACAGTTTAGGAGAATGGGCAAGGAAATGGCAGATGAAATTCAATGTTGAGAAATGTGCAGTTGTACACTTTGGAAGCAGAAATAAGCGGGTAGATTATTATCTAGAAGGAGAGAAGATTGATAGTGCGGTAGTACAAAGGGACTTGGGGGTACTCGTACAAGATACCTTAAAAGTTAACCACCAGGTTGGATCGGTGGTTAAGAAAGCGAATGCTATGTTGGCATTCATCTCGAGAGGTATAGTGTATAAAAGTAAGGAAGTGTTGATGAGGCTCTACGGGGCGCTAGTGAGGCCTCATTTGGAATACTGTGCGCAGTTTTGGGCCCCACATCTTAGGAAGTATGTGCTGACGTTGGAGAGGGTTCAGAGGAGATTTACGAGAATGATTCCGGGAATGAAAGGGCTTAAGTATGATGAGCGTTTGTCGGCTCTTGGACTGTACTCACTGGAGTACAGAAGGATGAGAGGGGACCTCGTAGCGACATTTAAAATGTTGACAGGTAAGGATAGAGTAGGTGTGGCTAGGCTGTTTCCCTTGGTGGGCGAGTCCAGGACCAGAGGGCACAATCTTAGAATTAGAGGGTACAGTTTCAAGACAGAGATGAGGAGAAATTTCTTTACCCAGAGGGTGGTGAAATTGTGGAACTCCTTGCCACGCACAGCAGTGGAGGCCAGATCAGTGGGGGTGTTCAAGGAGGAGATAGACAGATATCTAAATAGTCAGGGTATCAAGGGATATGGGGATAAGGCTGGAAAATGGGATTAGAATAGTTTTTTTCTTTTTTTTTTCTTTTTCTTTTCTTTTTTTTCTTTTTCTTTTCTTTTTTTTCTTTTTCTTTTCTTTTTTTTCCCACCCCATTTCTTTTTCCCTTTTCCTTGGAGCAGACTCGATGGGCCGAATGGCCTGCTTCTGCTCCCTTGTCTTGTGATCTTGTGATCTATTGGGAGTATTCTATAGGCCCACCAAGTAGCTACTGGAACAGAGGAGCAGATAAGTAGGAAGATTTTGGAAAGATGCAAAAATAACAGGGTTGTTTTCATGAGTGACTTCAACTTCCCTAATATGGATTGGCACCTCCTCAGTGCAAAAGGTTTAGATGGGGCAGAATTTGTTAGGTATGTCCAGGAATGATTCCTTACACAGTGTGTGGACAGGCTGACTAGAGGAGAGGTCAAAATGGATCTAGTACTAGGCAATGAACCTGGTCAAGTGACAGATCTCTCGGTGGGCGAGCATTTTGGAGATAGTGACCACAACTTCCTAACCTTTAGCATAGCCATGCATAAGGATAGGAGCAGACATTATGGGAAAGCATTTAATTGAGGGAGGGCTAATTAGAATGGTATTAGGCAGGAACTTGGGAGCGCAAACTGGGAACAGATGTCCTCAGGGAAATGCACAGAAGAAATGTGGAGGTTGATTAGGGAACACTTGCATGAGGTTCTGGATAGGTTTATCCCACTGAGACAGGGAAAGGATGGGAGGGTGAAGGAACCGTGGTTGACAAGAGGTGGAACATTTAGTGAAGAGGAAGGAGGAAGCATACTTAAGGTTTAGGAAGCAAAAATCAGGCAGGGTTCTTGAGAGGTAGACAGAAAGGAGCTTAAAAAGGGACTTAGGAGAAGTAGAAGGGGACATGAGAAGAAGGTCTTGGTGATTAGGATTAGGGCAAACCCCAAGGCATTCTACATGTATGTGAAGAACAGGAAAATGACTTGAGTGAGGGTAGGACTGCTCAGGAATTAAGGGGGAAACGTGCCTGGAGGCGGAGGAGGTAGAGGAGGTCCTTAATCAATACTTTGCTTCAGTATTCACTAGGGAGAGGGACTTTGACAAATGTGAGGTCAGCGTAAAACAGGCTAATGTGTTGGAGCTTCTGCAAAACATTAGGATAGACAAGTCCCTGGGGCCAGATGGGATATACCCTAGGTTACCAAGGGAAGAGGCTGCTGGGACATTGACAATGATCTTTGCATCCTCCCTGGCCACAGGAGTTCTACCAGAAGATTGGAGGATGACAAATGTTCTGTTGTTCAAGAAAGGTAATACAGATAATCCTGGGAATTATAGACCAGTGAGTCTTACGTTAGTGGTAGCAAACTATTGGAGAGGATTCTTACGGATAGGATTTACAAGCATTTGGAGAAGCATAGTCTTAGTAAGGATAGTCAGCATGGCTTTGAGAGGGGCAGGTTATGCCTCACTAGCCTAATTGAGTTTTGAGGTGACAAAACAAATTGATGAAGGTAGAGCAGTGGATGTGGATTTTAGTAAGGCAATTGACAAGGTTCCCCATGGTAGGCTCATCCAGAAAGTCATTAGGCATGGGATCCATGGAAACTTGGCTGCATGGATTTGGAATTGGCAGAGGGCGGTAGTAGATGAAGAATATTCTGCCTGGAGATCAGGGACTTGTGGTGTTCCACAGGGATCTGTTCTGGGACTCCTGCTCTTCGTGATTTTTATAAATGATGGATGAGGAAGTAGAGGGATGGGTTAGTAAGTTTGCAGATGACACGAAGCTTAGCAGTGTTGTGGATAGTGTCGAAGGCTGTCGTAGGTTACAACAGGATATAGACAGGATGCAGAGTTGGGTGAAGAAGTGGCAGATGGAGAAGTGTGAAGTGATACACTTTGGAAGATCGAATTTGAAGGGAGAGTACAAGGTTAATGGCAGGATTCTTAGCAGTGTGGAGGAACAGAGGGATCTTTGGATCCAAGTCCATAGATTCCTCAAAGTTGCTGCGCAAGTTGATAGGGTGGTTAAGGTGGCGTATGGTGTGCTGGCCTTCATTAGTTGGGGTATTGAGTTCAAGAGCTGTGAAGTACTGTTGCAGCTCTATAAAATTCTGGTTAGACCACACTTGGGAGTATTGTGTTCGGTTCTGGTTGCCTCATTTATAGGAGGGATGTGGAAGCTTCAGAGAGAGTATAGAGGAGATTTGAGGAAATACGAGGAAAAGTTGAGCAGGCTGGGGCTTTTGTCTTTGGAGCAATGGAGGATGAGAAGCGACTTGATAGAGGTGAATAAGATTATGAGAGGCATAGACAGAGTGGACAGCCAGCACCTTTTTTCCAGGGTGGCAATGGCCAATACCAGCAGTAGTGTCATCCACTTAAGGTGAGTGGAGGAAAGTTTAGGGGAGATGTTAGAGGTAGGTTTGTTTTTAAAAAACATAACACACACACACAGTGGTGTGTGCATGGAATACACTGCCGGGGTGGTGGTAGAGGCTGATACAACAGGGACATTTAAAAGACTCTTAGATTGGCACATGGAAGTGAGAAAAATGGAGGGTTATGGGCTATGTAGGAGGGAAGGGTTAGATTGATTGTGGAGTAGGTTTATATAGGTTGGTACAACATTGTGGGCTGAAGGGCCCATACTATGCTGTGCAGTTCTATGTTCTACATCAGACTAAATGACAGTTGATCTGTATAAGCATGCTGCCGACCTGCTGCATGTATTCTTGCAATTTTAAATCACCCAGATTAAGGCAGGGTAAGAATGGCTAAGTATTTTTTAACCACCTCTCACATGCATAAATAATCTCACTTTACCTAGAATCTGTAATTTCTGTATCTACAGAAAATCCTATATCTACAATATTCAACATTTTAGTTAGAGGGCAAAAATACAATGGACACTTCAATAAAAAAAAAGTACTCGAAACATTTCTTATCCAAAGCTAGCCTTTTTTTCCCCTTCCATATTTTTTTTTAAAGAGTTTCTCACATACAACTATAATAATTAACTGGTAGCATGCACTGCTCAAATAGCAAGTTTCAAAGTCAACAATTTGCCTGCTTCTATTCAGAAACGAGGGAAAATAATGTACTATTTATATCCAAAGCCATCTGGACATTCTTGACATTGCAAAATAACAAAATTTGAACATCACTTGCAAAATAAACTTGCTACTATAAACAGCTGAGTCAACATGCACTACTGTGCAAGTAAATTAGTTCAGTACAGAAGACTTATTACTACCACAAAAATTCAAGCTCTGGCAAATTAGAACACAGAGAACAAGTTCAAAATGAGTGTGGTATTACCACTGTTCTCAATGTAATATCGCTACACTAAAAGGCAAAACACCTCAGTAAAAACAAACTTTACCCGGTTCTGATGGAAGATTGATTTGAAAAGTCAACTACTTCTCCCTCCACATATGCTACCAAACTTGTCAGGTAGTTTCAAAATTTTCTGCTTTTATATCTTAACAATAGTACTAATTCAAAATCATTAAAGATACTGAGAGATACAAATGGCAACTTAGAATAGGTAAGTAAAGTGAACAACAGGATTACTCCGACAACGACGTAGTTTCCTTTCATCAAAACTGATGTCCTGGCCCATTAATCCACCAAGAAAGTTAAATATGTTCTTGATTAATCAGGCATTCCAAGTAACTATTAAAGCAGTACAATGTCTATATTTGCAAACTGTCTGGTCAAAGAAGGAGCTACATCATCATGATACCGTGGATTTTTTATGATTTAAAGCCTTTCACTAGAACTATTTTACACAGTTCAAATATCAAAAATTTCTTGAATTGACACAAGTTGTTTCACTCAATGTCTATATATTTATCCTGTAATCATTCTTAGACATAAATATACAATCAGAACTCCTGTACAATCTTTG
This sequence comes from Pristis pectinata, assembly GCF_009764475.1. NCBI lineage: Eukaryota > Metazoa > Chordata > Chondrichthyes > Rhinopristiformes > Pristidae > Pristis > Pristis pectinata. Next base: position 13,794,068 of record NC_067408.1, read on the forward strand.
ACAATCAAAGGAGCAAGATTATAAAACCAGTCTGACAGAAGAAACTGGCTCACTAGATTAATTCCTGAGATGAAGGAATTGTAATACAAGTTAGGGTACAGCAGAATTGGCCTATAATCCTGAGTCCAGAAATAATGTCATTGCAATGCAAGATTCAGGGAGGGTTTGTCAGGATAATTAATGCAAGGATGTATCCCCTGCTGGAAGAGTCTTAAACAGAGCAGTACTGTCTCATGATAAGGTGCCAAACATCAAATACTGAAATGGAGGAAGAACTTTTTCTTTAAATCTTTGGAATTCTTTACCCTGTAAGTTGTGTTAGTCAAATCATAAGTACATTCAAGGCTAAGAGGGATAGAATTTTTTGACTAGCAAGTGAATCAAGCTTTATGGTAGGGAAAAAAAAAATCGAATGGAGGTCACAGATAAGATCAGCAATGATTTTATTGAATAGTGGAGCAGGAACAGCTACATCGACTACTCTTACTTTTGTTATACCATAATAGCAACTTTCTAGGTTCCATAAAGTAAAAGGCTAATAACCAGGATTGGTTTCAATGATTTTTAATCTGAAATGTTAAAAATTACAGTGCAGTACGTTTTAGAACTGAAGCAGTACTCGTGGTCAACAAGCATTTGGATACTTTTAACATAAGCATAAATTTGTTGGTCTAATAATGAAGGTACTGCCTCTTACAATAATTAAATCAGTTCAGTTGATAGATCATTTTTAGTGAAGTTAATGAAAAATATTTGCGCACGTGACCTTATGTAGAAATGCAAATATTAAGATCAAAAATTAGGGAAGGAGATGACAAAGCTAGGAGGTATTAACATAACATAAATAGATCAAGGCCAATTAAAATGAGGGTTTATTTTAAATAAGTACCTTTTCTTTTCTTTTTCTTCTCTCCTTCCTCTCCATTTTCCCCTTCTTCTTCTTCATCTTCAGAACCACTTATTTCTGAACCAGAGATTTCTTCTCCTACAAATCAGGAAAAATTTTTACTAAATCAAATATTTTTATTTCACCTGCAGCTCAGATTTCCTCTCCATTACCGGTCCATACCTTCCTTTAGTTTATTCCTGAGATCCTCAATTTCCTTCTGGAACTGACGCAATAGAGCATCTTTAGGATCTTCATTAATTCTGGCTTTATTCTTGATATTCTTTGCTCTGTTTGCATATCGTAAAGTACTGATGGTTTCATCATAATTGTAATCCGCTGGTCCAATGTTTGCACACTAATTTAAAAAAATAACCAGAAAACATGTTCAACTCTGTTACTGAATAATCAGTCTTAACAACTTTGGTGTAAAGAGGTGTTAAGCAGAGGGAAATTAGAGGCCTCCCCATGAGGCAAGTAAACACTGCAGTGAAACTACGTTAACTCCTCGTCTAGTAAACTGCAGGCGGAAAGAATATGGAAACAACTCACAGCCCAATATTAAACATGATCAGCGATGTTTAATTTCACTCTTGGAAAGTTAGGCAAATAAGTTCTACTTGGGTCTACAAGAAGATGCAGACAGAAAAGTAGCCCATCAATTAACACAAACTTTATAGCTAGCTACATTAGATGTTGTACCTCTTCAATAAAAATCCTGGAGGTAAAAGTAGATGAATTCCTAGCATTAACCCATCCCATCATCCTTTCAGAAAAGGTCCAACATTACATGTGATCAAGAAAACTGCAAAGAACATTTTTATCATCTGTTATCTATGGGAAGAGATCCACTTATGCAGGTGTTGCGAATATGATTTTGCACCATTTTTTGAAGGTAGCTCTTGAATTATAGATACAATTGTCTATTGATGCAAATGCTGTTACCAAAGTTCAAATACTGTGTAATCTCACAAAATTATCCTCTATCCATTATATTAATAGGAAGAAATTATAGTCTCACCATCATGGTCTTTGAATTGCCTCCTAATGAATCCTGAAGTAAACGTGTCAACTTGGAATTACGGTAGGGTACATGTGTACTTTTACCATCAACAAGAGCCGAGATAACATTACCAAGGGTGGACAATGAGAGATTAATTTTTGTTGCTTCTTTTAATCGCTGCCCTGTGGCTCCAGTCTTTCCTTGTCGTTCTGAACCCTGCAAGCACAAATAATGGGACCAATTCTTTGCTAATGAGATTTAAAAATATGCTTTCACGATTAGAAAAGTTGTATCTGATATATACTTTAAAAATATTTAAGTGAATATGCCAATTTAAAAAAATGCACAAAACATTATTCAGCAGTTATAAAAATAGGTTATAACAAAAACAGAAAATGCTGCAAATACTCAGCCGAGAAGAAAGCTTATGTAGGAAAAGAAACAGTTCCATCCTTTTGACAAAAGATCACTGATCCAAAATAGTTACTGTTTCTTTCTCCAGAGGTTACCTAATTCAAATAGGTAACTAGAATCTTTCACATGGTCAGATGTCAGCCTAAATTATGTGCTCAAATTCAGAAGTAGGGGTTTAACATATAAATGGTGTGACATGAAAGCAAAAAACACTACCACTAGGCTAAGATGAAAATTCTTTGATATTTTTAAATTGTCAGAGCACATTTGATGCTGACAATGTGAAGTTAAAAAAGGCTGGAAATATTCAACAATTCAGAGAGCATGTGTGGAAGTCAAAACTGAGTTAATGTTTCAAGCTGATGAATTTAATAAATGCACTTGGCATGCTATTAGGCTGTGAACAATTAAACAGAAGCTGGTGAAAAAAGTACAATGGATAAAAAAGGAAATGGATAAAAGATAATGCCTATGACTTTATTTAAAGCTTATCATCGAGTAGAACCCAGAGGAATGTAAGCAGCAGTGTTAATATACATATTGCAAAAATGTTTATGAGTATTACAGAACACAACTTAAGAAGTGTTCATGTCACAAACTATGTTTTTAAAAAAAATTGAGAAATATAGTCAACATCCATAATGCAAAACATTAGCAAGATTTAACAGAGAAGATGAAGTAATTATGGAAGCAGTAATTAAATGATGGTGTGCTGAAATGTTTAAATCTGGAATTTATAGATGGAATAAAAACTGAATATAGGAAGGGAAAAAGGATGTCAGACTTGAAATTCAGTTATTAATAATGGGTGATTAGGACAGACAAGATTAAAACAAACATCTAAAAATTAAAAATCAAGATTTTATGATGCTAAAAAATCTGCAAAAGCACAGCTTAAAGTTAGTAAACTACAAATACAGCAAATACACAAAATTGCACGATCAAAATACACTGCCATTGTTTATAAGCGTTCTCCAAGACATGCTATCAATTCTTACAGCAAGATCAACGAGGTGTAGTTTGCCCATGCGCACATGAATATTTCCATCTATTCCTTTTTCACTACATTCAATAGTAATGGTGAAAATAGCATGAGAACGGGAACTGTGCTCATTCATATTTGTGGCACCAACAGAACCTGGTAGGGGAAAAAAAAAATCAATATATCACCATTTTGTTTTCTAAAAAAGAGATGCAAAATGCAACTGAGGTACACAATGATTTTTACTCAGAACAATCTCACAAAATAGAGGACGCAATTCTCCCTCCTCTGATTTGGGAGGAGGAGGGCCTTCTGCAAATGTTAAAAAAAAAACTACCTTTTTATCCTGGATTCTGTCTGCAGACTTCACATAGTTTGACAGCTTAGAAGTAGTGTTTTTAAATCTAATTAAACACTGATACAGAAATTTAACAATATTCTTCAGAGTGTCAGTATACAGCAACATAGTATGGTAACAAAGGACAAAGGTTAGAGCTGAAATACTCCAACCCACCCACAACACTCAATGCTCCCACATGAAGGAAATTCTAAAAAGGCCTACTTAGTACTTATGATGATGACGACATCTTGACAAATTAAGAAAAAAAACTAACATGCCGCAAAATTCATTGAAATTCATGAAAAATGAATAAGTTTCCACTAATATCAATTTTAATATGGACATGTTTAATGACATACAATTGAATATCCTGTAGCAGCCAGAGAGATGCCAAGTATCCCACTCTACTAAGCCAGCAAGGGGAAGGTGGAGGGAAATACTGGGAACCACAGAACAAAGAAACAGTGAAGGAAAGTCAGGAACTGACATCTTGTGAAAGGGACAGTCTGATGAATTTCCAAAGCACAAACTTGCATTTTTTGTCTGAATTACAGAACCACTGGTTGAGGTAATTGTGGGACAACACCAGCAGGGATTTGAAGGAGTTAAAGAAAAATTTACTTGTATGCACAAAGACTGGACTTAGTGGTATAATTGGCTATGAAGAACTAAACAATGTCTGGAGGTACACGAAGAAATATATAAAAAGGTGTCTCACAAGATAACCGGCAGCAATAAATCCAGAGACTAAGAATTGCAGAAGCTCCTAGACCCTGACTTGGAGAAGAACTCATCACATCGAACCCTCGCCAGGTTCATCTAAGCCGGTAGTATCTAGATACAAGTAGTAGGTTTTGGAAGTTGTAAAAGAGTTGCATAACTAAGAGTTAAGTAACTGAAGAGTTAATGAGTCTTATTTGAGCTACATTGTGAACCTTTGAGATTTTTTTGAACTAATCACAAATAATAAAGTATAATTATTAGGCAAAGTCATTGTCTGGTGTGATTTTATTATATGCTGTATTTAATTGGCAACAATTCCTAACCTAATTTGATAGATTTACAAATCTATGAGGATGTTTTCCTTTGTGCCCACCATTCTCTCTAAACAGAGACCGCTCAAATCAGTAAGATTGGCCATATTATTTTTAAATTGGAGAGTTTAAAAAAATCCACCGATTTTCCAGAAGTTAGATTGGTTTCCTTTAAATAAGACAGATATCCTTGATGCATTTGGCTAAACTAATGTTTTGGGGAGCTTTTTAAGACAGGGTTTATTAAAAACACTTTTTCCCCATCCACGAAAATACAAAGCAAGAGAAGTACCATATCAGATTCTTTTTAAACTTACGGTTTTTATTTCCCAAAGTCATAATACGATCCATGTCATCTGCATTATTTACTACATAACCAGAGAGATCTTTAATATATACTCCAACATCAGGCCGTTCCTTAACCTACACAATGAAGCAGAAAAAAATATGGAAATGAAGAAGGGTCATGAATTTTCATTATAACTCTCAAAACCAAAGTAATTAGAGTGATTTTAAATTATACTACGGGATAGTAATTTGGTGGAATGGAAGAAATTAAGTTGTCCAACAGGCAGGGAAATCTATTCTCCTTTCAGCTGGCAAAGTAGAAAGTTATCCTCATGAATCAACAGTGCAAGTAGGAAATTATTTAAAATAAATAAATTTAAAGATGGTGTTATTAGTAAGAAGTACTTGGTAAACTAATGGGTTTTCACATGGCCTTTCATATCTGCTGAAAGTCATCATTGGACCCTAAGTCTGCTCTGTGGGAAATGACTATCTATTAAATTACAAGATGGGTTATACCTTTCTTCTCTGTGAGTTGGTTACACAACATCACCTGAATTTCTTACCTCCAATCTCTGACTCTGATCCTTTCCAAGAAGGTCACGAACCTCCTCATTATAAATCTCCAGGTAAGATACTCGTACAAGGAATCTAAAAAGATAAAAGTCCTATAATTCAATAATCCAATATTTGACAAACCCACACTCAAAGGGGTCATAGGTTGCATACACAGAGACTGCATTGTAACTTTAAATTCTCTACCTTGCACATTTCAATTCTCTCAATGGAAGCACAAATTTCTTGAATTTACTCCTAGTTAATTTATCTAAAACAACCAATATTATAAATTTTACTAAGTTTATTTTTAATGAATTTTTGGTCAGACTAAACATGAAGTATAAGGATTACACACATTATCCACGAAAAAAAGGCTAGATCGTGCTAAACACTGACTGCCACCCAGAAATGTTGCCTATGGTCCCTGCACACCCACACTTACCTGGGTCAAATACAGAGGGCCAATCTTGCTGACACTCTGCACCCAATACTCGGGTGCTGAGGTAGATGTATTATAAATATTTGTACAGTTTGACCCCTATTCAAGAACAAGGAAGATTTCTATTTTTTTTTGGTAATGATTCCACTATAGCCCAATGCATAATTATTTTTGGAATGTTACCTGGTATCTCCCTCAGACTTTGCAATGTGGCCAAATATGTGGGCAAATGAATTGGGAATAATGCCCCTAAGTTCAGGCACTGCCCGTACTCCTTCCATAGTGAATGTCTTCCCAGTGCCAGTTTGTCCATAAGCAAATACTGTGCCTAAAGAATAAAAAACATTTGTTATGATTTTAGGTGGAACTTAATATACTGAGACTAAGCAATAAAGTTAAATATTATAAGCAAAACATTTTGATGCAAGAATATTTGGAATTCACTACATTTTTTCTTGTCACATCAGAAATCCAAGATTTAGATTAGCAATCAAGTAAAAAGAACAAAGAGAAACAAAAACCAAGAGATGACTTGATTGAGATCTTTAAAATGAAAGGATTCAGTAGGGTAGCAGCAGAGAAGGCTAAAACTAGCATCCATAAGTAATGTTATAGTCACATAAATTCGATATAGAATTTGGGAAAAAATACATACAAATTTACATGAATTGCATAGATGCATTAAAGAGAAATGACACAAGGAATACATTTCAATCAATAAGAGAGATGAAATAAACTGAGTGGGGAATTAAAAAATGCTGAGCATAATACTGGTATTAACCAGTTAGGCCAAAGGCCTTATTTTTGACCTGTAAATTCAATACGATAACTTGCATTTATATAGAAGATAAAATTGAAAATTGTAAGACATATGTATTAGCAAAAACACAATTAGAATAATCCAGAATTATCTGACAAATGCCAGCAGTATGCAATGTTTAGAACTTTCCCATATAACTAAGTTCAGAGCTCAAGTGTAAACAAACACAGAACTCCCAAACTTCCCCAGTGGTTCTCACCACCATTATTCTTATTGTACTCAAAGGCTAGATTAAGCATCTAGTACCTGCAGTTTTTGAGCAGTTACACTGGGAAACCTGTCCCTGGGCACAAATTCCATTTATTTCAGTGTAGGAACGGGTTTAAGGGAGGAAGATACAAGTATTTTACTTTCCATTTCTTGAATTAATCTAAATGTATTTAATTATTAAACAAAAGTGTTTAACAATTAAGTGTTGTATAAGTATGAATTAATTTTTAACATATCAATGCCAGAGACATTCACAAACACCGTAAACCTTTCACACTTATTTACATTCAAAGTCACAGTGTTCAGTAAGGCATTGCTGATCAGATTGGGACTAGTTTTGTGATCTCGGAGATAGAAAAGCAGAAAGGTTTAGGTAGAGTATTTCAAATCTGAGAAATTAGGAAACTGGAAGCCAACGTAGGTCAGCAAAGACAAAGTGATGGATGAGTAGCTTTAAGCTTGGCTCAAGTGTACAAGGGCAAAGAAAGAGTTAGGAAAATAATGGAATAAAAAGACACTGGAAACACTCAGTAGGTCAGGCAGCATTTGTGGAAAGGGAAGCAAAATTAGTCAGAGTTACACAGCATGGAAACAGGCCTTTCGGCCGACTTATCCATGCCAACCAAACTGCCTTACTGAGCTAGTCCCATCTGCCTGCATTTGGCCCATGTCCCTCTACACCTTTCCTATGCATGAACCCGTATAAATGTTTTTTTTAAAATAAGTCTTGTAATTGTATCTGCCTCTACCACTTCCTCTGGCAGTTCATTCTATATACCCACAACCCTGTGTGGGAAAAACCTGCCCCTCAGGTCCCCTTTAAACCTTTCTCCTCTCACCTATGCCTAGCTTTAGATTCCCCTACCAGAGGAAAAAAAAACTGACCACCACCTTATCTACACCCCTCATTGTTTCATACACAGAAGCAAATCAGCTTAGCAGGGAATGATGGGTGATGTAATGGAGCTGAAACTAGACAATTGTCGTGGTAAGAAATAAGGGAATGAGCATTCCACATAGCTCCTCAGGCAGTCTTTTAATAAGACTATAAATAGTCTTGTACCTAAACTATACATTCCTACCATTTTCCTACATGGCAAGATTTCCTTCAACAGTGAAAATATGGGATCATCATCACCACAAACGTTGTTACCCACGTCCTAACTCAAACGAATTTGTATGCACTCGATACCTCTGGCACATCCCAAATTTTACTGAAAATTGCCGACTATGTTTTCAGCTACCAAGGGCCTAGGCTCTGGAACCTCATCCCAAAACCAGGAGATTCATATAGAGACAGCAGTTTAGGAAAGACAAACGTCAACAACTTCAGAGAACAGAGGTGAAAATTGGAATCATAGAGGATGAGGAGCAGAAAGCCCAAGGCAGAAAAGGACAAAGAAATTCTCATCAAGATAAGGCTTGAAATGAAAGTAGACAACATTTTATTTATAAAACAAAAGCTCTGAGGGGAGTGGAACAATAAGTGCTCCATAGTAATTTCTAATTTAACACTCAGTTTTCACAGGAGGTTTCAAATAGAAACCATTGTCAAGGTTCTTCACCAGATCCATACCAAGATCATTTGATTAACTAAAAATACCCAGGCAAATATTTGAAAATGTTGTGTTCCGAGGACTGACCAAAATAATTGCCTTTATTTTAGAGCCTTTGGCTTAGCCTACTCCATGTACACGTGGATTACATTTCTGCCACATAGAGCTGTTAAATCAATTTTTCATATTCTTAAGACTAACTTTGCATGAATTCAAAGAGGATGAATTATTTCAGCTCTTCCCTTAGTGGGGGAATGACTTCAGGAGAATCAATGATTAAGAGGAACAGCAAAAAAAAAGTCAAGGCAAAGATCAGATCAGCCACAATCTTATTGAATGATGAAGAAGTATGTTCTCATGTAAAAAAAATCCACTGTCGGTACTTGGCAACTCATCAGAAATCCCACAATCTCATTTCAAAAACTCAAACAGCAAGACTAGAAAATAGAAAAAAAACTAACGCAACAACATTTAGGTAAGCTTGTGGGCAGATAGCTCGTTAACAATGGAATCCTTAAATTACCTAGCCTGAGTGTCTATATTTGAAAGAATAATCTTTTCTCTAATATTTAGTTGAAATTTATTCAGTGTTCAAGTGCTTAAAAGTTTTAACAAAATATGTTCCCATAATAAAAGTCAAGGTATTATAAAACTTAAAATTTTGAATCAAACAAATTTTATGCACATGCGTATCACCTATTAAGCATTTGCTTGTGGTCTTATGTTATAAATGTCATTACATATAGTTTGATATTGGCAACCCAATGTCAGAAATGCATTGAAGACCAAAAAAACTGAAAATCCAAAAATAAAAACAAAAACTGCTGGAAACACACAACAGATCGGGAAGCATCTGTGAAAAACGAAACAGAGTTGCCATTTTAGGTCCAAGACTCATCAGGAATATATTACCCTAAGTAACTAAACTAATGTATTGGCATTTAGCAATGAAGGCATAAAGAGCTTTAGGACAGACTTGTCCTTACCAGTAACCAAATGTAAAGTGCAATATCAAAAAAATGTTCACTTATAACGCAGATGGCCATTCAGCCCATTGGGCATGCTGGCTTTCAGGGCAGCAATCCCATTAGTTCCACTCCCCGTCTCTTCATTTCCCTGAATCTCTAACTCATTTTCCCTCCCACATGCCTATGAACTCCCAGTTGATTTTATTTGCCATTAACTTATAAACTGGGTAGTTTACATTAACCTATAGACCCATCAGCATGTGTTTGGAATACAAGAGGAAAATGAAGAACCCAGCAGGAAACCCATGCAGTCACAGAAAGAATCTGCAAACAATGTACAGACAGTACTAGATGTCGGAATCTGATCCAGACCCAAGAGCTGACAGCCACCAGCACCAACTGCTGCGCCATCATGCCACATCAAAAAGATGTGCAGCCCGAATTAGCAACAAACATCAGTATTATAATTCTAATATCAAGCTTAACGTCTAAAAAGAAACTTCTGCATACAACAAAAAGACTGCAGAAATAATCAAAGCAGCAAACATTTAGTACCATGAAGGCTTAAAATATCTATGTTACAGGTAGTGCATGTCACAGTTAAGATTAAAATTAACAGTACTTAGGAACTACAAGAAAGATATCAGTTAAATTTTTAAATGCAAATGAAATATTTAATATCAGGTTTAATAAATTAATATATTTACAATAACTACTGATAATTGTAGTGGAGCTACTAATAATTATCTTGAAACATTGATTTCACAGAAAAAATGCCATATCTTTTTAATGATTTAATCTTAATTGGTTCCGTTCTTCATGTCAAAAGATAAACTATCAGGAAAACAGTTAACGCCATTTTGAATGCAAGCCATGTCCATGATCATAGCTCAAGTTCAAAGAAAATGCAGCACTTAAAATTTGAAACAAAAATTTTAAAAAGCACTACAATTATCAGTACCAAAAGCCAGAAAATAAAATCCAGTAAAATACTATTCCATTCCATCAAGTTTCAATACTGCACAAAAATAATCACAAGTAGTACATAAAAATGGTGTTCTCAAAAAATACATCTTTGAGGCCAAAAATATAGACAATGTTTTCAAAATTGAGTGTAGTATACTAAAATAAGAATGAAGGACTTCATCAATCATAAAGTGTATTTTTCCCCTATGCAATCAGGCCTCCTCTTATTCAATTTGCAGAATTCTCTCTTCCACAAATCTAACGCTTTTGTTACAGCTTGGCTTTCCCCACTACACTCTATCCTTCCCCACACCACTCCCATTAAAAGCAACGAGCCACAGATGTATCAATTTTCAGCATGCTTTGCCGGATCAAATGTAGCAGGTCTGTAAGTATGGGAATAAATAGAGAGACCGTGATCTTTGTATGTTTTTCTTTGAACAAAAATCTGGTGAGGAAAGCATTTCATATTCAAATTGTTCCATCTGTGAAAATATTATTCAGTACTTTACTGAATTATTGTAACAGGACATGAATCTGAATGTATGGCCTCCTGGCTTTGAGATCTAAACAAAATAACTGGAACTACTTATTTACAAATTTTAGAAAAACATTTTCATAGTTGAAAGCAGTTATAAACCTAAAATTTACCATTGTACCCTTCCAGAACAGAATCAACAATGGGTCTTGCTGTGAGATTGTACACATCTACTTGTTTGCTCTCTGGTCCGAAGACTGTATCAAAAGTGAATGTTTTTGGTGGCTCATTGGCAGCATCTGTCTTATAGACAGTGATTGTTCCTCGTATCTCATCCACATTCACCACTTGTTTGTGTCCCATATTTCTTTCCTTTTCATTCATTGGCCGGCAGCGTACCACAACCTTCACATTATCACTGGCTTCAATGCGGTCAGTCCTCTCTAATTTATTGCTCTAGAAAACAAACAAAAAATGACTGATCACTGATAAAGTTGAAAATTCAAAAACATTGCAACGTTTTCCCTTTCTTCTAAAAATAAAATGCCTAACAAATCCTTGAACAAGATGTTGTTTTTCATCAATGTTCTATCTAGTTCAAAAGGCATCAATTGCCAATTTTCTTTAAATAGTTAATTTGATAACTCCAGTCTGCATACATTCCCTCTGTTCCCTCCATTCTTCCTCTCTGCAATTTAAAACACACTCACCTTCTCACTTTTCCAGTTCTGATGAAGGAACCTTGAACCAAAATATCGAGCCAGTTCCTCTCCCTATGGGTGCTGCCTGACCTCCTGAGTGCTTCCAGCATTTTCTGTTTTTGTTTCTGCAGTTTTTGTTTTCTCCAGTGCAATCAAGGTATTTGGGTGAATCAGCCCTATCAATCATTCCTCAGGTTCCAATCCAGAAAGTGAATGCTGGCAAACTATTCCTCGGGAATATTTCACAAATGAATCCAATCTCTGCTTCAACTGACTCGACAGCAGATATAGCAAAAATGATTGGAATTTCTCTTCGCCAACCCAGAAATATGGAAACCACTTGTATTTTTTATTAAAATTTATTACACAAAAGATTTATTGCAAATTAGGCTAGCATAAAATCTTTTTATATCAAAAACATCATTGCATATTATACTGTTCAATACATTCTGATCAGGTAGTTGAATGGGGGGGGGGGGGCGGGGGGGGGGGGGGGTAAGGGAGGGAGTGTTTAATGTCTTTTAATTATGGAGACAGTCCAGGCATCACTGCAATTAATAATCCTTAAGTATCATTTCTTTAGATTGTTTTTTGTTGCATAGTAATACTTGGTTAGGCCTGGATGCAATGCAAGTATCGACATGTGCATTGTTTAGGTTTAGAATGATCTGGAGTCAACAAGACAAAACATCCACATCCCTCAAGCATTATGACTAAAGGGCATAGTAGGCTACAGATCAAGTACTGGTAAGTGGGCATTGTATGGGTAGGTACTTAATGTTCAGCGTAGACACGGTGGGCCAAAGTGCCTGTTTTTGTGCTGCACGACTCTGACTCTATAAATTGATAAATATAAATGAAACTCTTTATCAATATAAATTTTGGCTCAAGTCTTCCCACTGCCTTAAAAATAGAGGGTTACAAGCAGCCCTTCGAGACCCAATTTACACATAGCCAGAGTGATAAGATTTTCAGTTAATTTGTGCAAAACACAAGTTGAAGGTTTCTTCCCTTAATTGACCAATATAATGCCAAAGCCTTGAATTATTATATAGAACAGAGGAAAAGTCAGAAGCAAATTTGTAGATTGAGAAAACCTGAAGTGAAAATGTGCATATTGATTCTTAATTACAGCTTGTACACTGAAGTTCAGATTTAGTTCACTTCCAAACTTTCAACAATAAACTTAGATTTGATTCTTAGCATTTTCTTCAGGCTAACAAAATATGTATCTGGAAAACTTTTTCAAATTCAGTTGTTCAAATCTCTCTACCACCACGATTTACCTCCCGAGTGCAAATCCCAGATAACAAGTGGCCCTGAACAGTGAACATCATGTGATTCAACCAGAAACCCAAACCAATCAAAGATGCATATCCTCATTTTTCAATAGATGTGAATACCAATCAAGAACAGGAAACCTGAAATTTCTTCCTCCTGGGCCAAGAACTGCAACTAGGAGACACAAGAAATTGCAGATGCTGGAATAATACACAGTGCGCTGGAGGAACTCTGGTCAGGCAACATCTATGGACGGAAATGGACAGTCAACATTTCAGGTCAACGTGAATGGTCAGTCCAGATGAAGGTCTCAACCCGAAATGCCAACCGTCCAATTCCCTCCAATAGATGCTGCCTGACCCGAGTTCCTCCAGGGCTTTGTTTGTTGCTCAAGTACTGTAACTAGTTGGATTACAACGCACTTGCAACTGGTCACTAACTGTCAGTAAACATCATGCACCAAAAGCTCCTGGTCTACCAGATTCTATACTAAATCTGTCAATTTCTTTCTAAATCTACTGAAATTTCAGGGAAGATGGAATAAATAGAAATGATTTGCCCATTAAGAGTTGCAACACACTATGCAACTGCAATTATAAGTATACTTAGCATTAAGGATGAAAAATTTACTAATATCAAACATGCTAGATAATACATGCACAAGGCGAGCTGGATGATGGATAACAGATCATTAATAATGAACTTTCACAAATGATAACAATAAATGCCTCATCATGTGGGGTCAGATTTCTGCCGACTTCCAATGACTGAAGTAAGTGAAAGCAAACTATATCTACAGGTAGCAAATTTAGTGAAAGAAAATCTAAGTGACAATTTAAATGAATAGATATGACAAATAAATTCAAGGCTACTTACAGCCTTAATTACTAACAAGTGCATTACTGTTGGAAGAAGCTAAAAATCAAAGACTGGGAGTTCAGCCAGAAGATTTGAGCACACAAACAATACTTACAAATTCATTATAAATATTTACTAAGTTACTGTAAATACCATGTTTTAAATGAGCTACTTAATCAAGGTCTAGTTTATCCATTTAAAATGGATGTAAAAACAGAGCATACAAATCCATGAAAAACAAGCTGAAATTTATTTCTCACTCAACACCTCAAAACAGCCAACTGAAGATCTCATTGCTGTTTATGAATATGCAAGCAATTTTACTATTCCATGATTATCCGTGGAACAAAACAGAAGAACTACATACATCTTCAAAAAAAAATCATCCATGCTTATGGTAAAACCTGGAAAGCATTCAAACTTGGACTGATAAAGATACAACCTTTTTATAATACAAATGAACTGTAATAGCCATCACCAAACTGAGGAAGGCTAACTAAATCCCCTTGCAATTCTATGGATTACCAAAGTCAAATCCACTTTGCAGGACAAAGCAGCCCTCTTAACTGGCACCCTAAATACTCCACAAGCAACTGAAACTGCAATGTGCATCATCTATAAAATGCACTGTACTCTTCAAATCCTTAACCTCTGCCATCTAGAAGGTCAAGGCACACTGGAACACCACCACCAGTAAATTTCCCGACATCACACACAATATCTGCACTTGGAAAATATTACTGGTCCCTTATTTTTGCTGAAACAAAATGCTGCAGATCCCTACCCAAAATCACAATGGGATTGCTTCAGCCCGTTTATAGTGGTTTAGTAATCAATTCATCACTACCATCTCAAAAGCAATTACAGAATGCCAATAAGTACATGCTTGCTAGCAATGCCAAGAATTGTTGCTTTTAAATTTGTAAATTTATCAACCATAAGGAACTTAGGAACATGTAGACCTGAAAAAAAAACTACATAAATTCATCTCTCTTCTTCCTACTACTGCACCAGAATTACACAGGAAATGTGTCACAGTAGTTATAACATATGAGAAAGATCCTTCAACTATAAACCGACACAAAACTAATTGTGTACACAATATTAATAGACAAAGGTGATGGTATCATTTTCTAATGTAATGTTGTTTAATCTTAAAGTTACCATGAGGGTCAGTTATAACATACCAACTATGGTTCAAATTTCACTCAGGCAGAATTATGTTCACGTTGTTTTGGTTTACACAGAAGGAATGAGCAGCTTTGTCTTGGAGAGCATTTTCACAAAGCTTAAATAAAATAATACTTAAAGCACAGAAGGTGGAGATGTTAGGAAAGTTCATCCCTCTAGAAATTTAAGTTATCTGACAGATTTAAAAAGTGTTTGGGTAAACACATCAACTTTCACACTCTGCCAGCTGACTTATCATTGTTCTAAATTCACACTTGTTTTTTCTAAGTTTAGATTATAAATAAGATCCTAATTTTACAAGAACTTCAGATGCTGAAATTAGTCACAGAGTCATAAACACTCAATTAATAACCCAATGTAAAATAGTTACATTTCCTAATCAAAGTACAAGATTTGCTAATAAGATGATGAAACTTTCCACACCAGTACTTCAGAAAAGTCTTCCTTTTTCCTTCACTGTGACCTACCTCTATCATAGTAACTGGGTTCTCAACAGCACCCACTCTGTTTCTTACACTCTACTCTCAACGCCTTGCCTGAGTTGGAACAAGGATAGCAGTCCCCTTGTGTTCACCTTCCACCCCTTATATTCAAAGCATCATCCTCCATAATTTTTGCCAACTTCAATGAGATTCCATCACAAGATATCTTCCCCTCTGCTCCGAGCACTCTGGTTTACTCTTCCACCTTCACCAACTATTCAATGTCTCACAGTACTTTCCCATGCAACCAGAAGAGGTGGAACATCTGCATTTTATCCTTTCACTTCCCACCATCGAAGGGATCCAACAATCCTTCCCTGTGAAGCAGCAAATCACTTTCACTTCCTCCAATTTAGTATGCTGCATTCTATGCACATAATGTGATTTCCTCTACATACAAGGAACCCAACACAAACTTTGAGATCATTTTGGAAACACATCTATTCAGATTGCAAGGGTGATCCTGAGCTTTCAATCATCTGCAATTTTAATTCTCCATTCCTCTCTTGCACTCCTACACTAATCCATCCAAGACCAAAACAAATCTGATGACCAGCACCTTATCCTCTGTTAAGGCACTCTGCAGCCCTCAGGACTTAATACTGAATTCAACAATTTCAGTTAAACAAGCTTGCCTGCCAGTTCTGATACAAGGTCAACCACCCGTAACATGAACTCAGTTTTTCTTTCACCCCAGATGTCACCTGCTGATATCTGCTGTATGCTCCCATCTCAGATTTTCAGCAGCTACTGCGTTCCGGTATTGTTTGATTTTCTCTATTCTATCCTTACTCATCTCCCTTTATTTACACTCCTCCAGACAGATTTCCTGTAATTAGAATCATAGTGTCAGAGTTATACATCACAGAAGCAGGCCCTTCAGCCCAACTCGTCCATGTTGGCCAAGGTGCCTGCCTGAGCTGGACCTTTACTATCCACATTACCTGTCCAAATGTCTTCTAAACATTGCAACTGTACTCATCTCTAACACTTCCTCTGGCAACTCATTCCACATACCTACAACCCTCTGAAAAAAAACTTGCCCCTCAGATGCCCTTTAAATCTCTCCCCTTAAACCTATGCCCTCTAGTTTAGACTTCCCTACCCTGGGAAAAAGAATATGACCATCCACCTTACCTTTGCCCCTCGTGATTTTATAAACCTCTAAAGGTCAACCCTCAGCCTCTTCTGCTCCAGGGAAAACAGTCCCAGCCTATCCAGCCTCTCCTAGTAACTCAAGTCCTCCAGTCCCAGCAGCATGCTTATGAAACTTTTCTGCCCCCCCCAACCTAGTCCCATCTTTCCTCTAGCATGGCGACAATGCAGTCTCACCAACATCTTGAACAGCTGTAACATGACGTCCTAACTCTTGCACTCAATGTCCTGACCAACAAAGCTAAGTGTGCCTTCTTCATCACCCTGTCTACTCTGTGTTGCCACTTTCAGGGAACTATGCTTTTGCCCCATAGGTCTCTCTGCAAGATTCCCCAGGGCCCTGCCAGTCACCATACATGGCCTGCCGTGGGTTAACTTCCCAAAATGCACCACTTTGATTGATCTAGTTGATTTAGATCCTGTTGTAACCTTAGAACCTTTCCAAACTGCACTATGTCACCAATTTTGATGTCATCTGCAAACTTACTAATCATGCCACCTACGTTCTCATCTAATTAACAAATATTCATCATCTCTCAGACAGCATCAACAGTCTAAATTACCTGGGCTCTTTCGACCTCCATGCTTTCACAAGAAAACAGCAGGAGTACACCACCAGAACCCTCAACCCTGTACAATATGATTATGGCTGATCCATACTGGGATCAACTCTTCTGTGCCAAAGGTGAAGTGACAGTAACTGCTCGAGATCAAGGCAGCATCTGATCAAGTACAGCATCAACGACCCCTAGCTAAAGTGGAGTCAATGGGAATCAAGAGGAAAACCCTCCCTTAGTTGGAATCATACCTAGCACAAGGGAAGATAGTTGTGATTGGAAGTCAGTCATCTCAGCCACATGACATTGCTGCAGGTGTTCCTCAAAGTAATGTCCTATGACCAACCATCTTCAGCTGTTTCATCAATGACCTTCCTTCAACCACAAGGTTAGAAGAAGGGATGTTCACCGATGATTGCACTATGTTCAGCACCATTCACAATTCCTCAGGAAGTGAAGCAATGCACAATCAAATGCAGCAAGACCTGAAGAATATCCAGGCCTGGGCTAATAGGTGGTAAGTAACATTTGTGCCATACAGGTGCCAGGGTATGACAATATTCAACAAGAGAAAATCCAACTATCACCCCCTGACATTCAATACA
The DNA here is from genome assembly GCF_009764475.1 of Pristis pectinata. Classification (NCBI taxonomy): domain Eukaryota; kingdom Metazoa; phylum Chordata; class Chondrichthyes; order Rhinopristiformes; family Pristidae; genus Pristis; species Pristis pectinata. The sequence continues at coordinate 13,811,840 of NC_067408.1, forward strand.
TTACCATCATTGAATCCTCCACTATCAATATCCTGGGGATTACCAGAAACTGAACTGGAGTAGCCATATACACAACGTAGCTAAAAGAGTAGGTCAGAGGCTAGGAATCCTGCAGCAAGTAACTCACCTCCTAACTCCCCAAAGCCTGTCCACCATCTACAAGGCTCAATTCAGGAAAATGGAATACTTTCTATTTGCCCGGATGAGTGCAGCTTCAACATTCAAGAAGCTCGACACATACAGAATCTAGCAGCCCATCGACAACCATTCACTCATTCCATAACCGGTGCACAGTAGCTGCAGTTTATACCATCTACACAATGCACTGCAGCAACTCACCAAGACTTCTTACAAACTACCTTCCAAACCCACATCCTCTACCAGCTAGAAGGACAAGGGCAGCAAAAGCATGGAAACACCAGCATCTAGAAGTTGCCCTCCAAGTTAAAATAAAACTCCCCGACTCAGAAATATATCACCATTCCTTCACTGCGACTGGATCAATATTTTGGAACTCCCTCCCTAATGCCATTGAGGGTATACCCACCTCAAGGACTGCAGTAGTTCAAGGCAGCAGCTCAACACCACCTTCACAAGGGCAACTTGAGACGGGCGATTAAATGCTCGTTCTCCAAAACCCTCAATTCCTCAATTTTTCAAATATTTACCCATCTTAAATACCTCTAACGACCTGGCTTCCACCACCCTCATGGACAGAATTCCAGAGACCATGACCTTGTAAGAATTTTTTTTATTTATATATACACTTCAGTTTTAAATGACCAGCCCTTTATTTTACAGTTATGTCCCCTTGTTCGTGACTCCTACAACTGAAAACATCACAGCATCTACCCTGTACAACCTCCTCTGCATCTTAAATGTTTGAATAAGGTCACCCCGATTCTTCATAACTCCAAGGAATACAGACCCAAGCTGTCTAGCCTCTCTAGATAGGAGAACTCTCTCATCCCAGGAATTATCCTGGTGAATATGCTTTGGACTGCCTCCAATGCTGCTATATCCTTTGAGGTAAGAGGAACAAAACCGTGCACAGTATTCCAGGTGAGGCTTCACCATATCCTGTACAACCTCCCTATTCTTTTGCATTACAGGCCTAAATGCCATTTCCCTTAACTACTTGTTAGACCTATTGCTAACTTTTTTTGAATTTTATGCACTAGAACACCTAGACCTCTCTGAACTTTTACTCATTTGCAATCTCTCTCTATTTAAATAATAATCTGCCTTTTAGTTCCTCTTACTAAAGTGTGTGACCTCACTCTTCCCCAGGTTTTCACCCAATCTATATTCCTTTGCAGAATCACAATGTCCTCATCACAGAATGCCCTTCCACCTATTCCCATTGTTATATCAACAAGCTTCCCTCTGCACTTAAAACTTCTCCTGTTCCACTGAAAGATCATTGACCAGAAACAAATTATTTCTCACTCCATAGATGCTGCCTGACTTGAGTCACCATGTCCTGCTTTTAATATAAGTAAATAGAAGAATTTTTATATCTACATTGTCATTAAACTTGAGAAAAGAAAATAATTTTAAGATCTTAGCCATTACAATTCAGAGGCTAGTTTTGGTTTGTATTATCAGATATAAATGATATATATTTTTACAAAGTATACCAAGAGATGCAAATGCTAGATTCCTGGGCTAATCTCCAAGTTATGAGAACCAGCTGAGGCAGTTTAAAAGGAAATATGATACTGATTTTTAAAAATAATTAGTGAAGCTTGAGCATACTATTTTAATCTGGGAGTAAAGATGAACACATAATGACTCATTCTATAAGATTAGAAATTTATACGGAGGAGGTAAACTAAATAAACCATGTTTAAAGAATAGTTGAAATACATGAACGCCAGATTTTGGTGCTAGGAGGAGGATTGGGTACAATGTATAAAAGACAGCCAGACACATGTTAGGAATTTAACTACAATCAATAGAAATTAAAGTACAGGATGGGCAGGGGAGAGGAAATTTAAGATATTATAGTAGGAATGTAAATTTTTAACCCAGATTAAGTGATATAGTAAGTGGTGCTACGCTGCAATTTTCTTAAGTTCTTTGCAACTTAACAAGCTATGTATACTGAAGTACATGGATTACTCAAAGGAGTAGGACCCCTTTTAAGCTACAGATGGAATCAAATGTTTCATAAAACTATACTGACAGGCACTCAAAAAGTAAATTTATTATGATATAGTGATTCTCGAATATTTCTCCGGGAAACTATTTTCTATGGGAATGGTAGCCATATTAGTGCAGCTACTGTCACTTCCAATTCAGTAACTTAGAAAAATGATAACATATGAAGAAAACTGGAAAATCTTTCACTATCTACTTGTCTATAGAGAGGCCACAGTAGGTAATGAATATACCAGTACTAGGAATCAAGTCATTTGTAGGTCTGGTCTGTGTAAGGATGCTTTGCCCTGGCCATTCTAATACCCAAACAATTAGTTTTACAGCAGGCTTTAATGGTACAGCACCAGTACTGAATGTGTCTTTATGAACACTTAAATCACTTCTAAGTGTAAATCAAATACTTTACAATTTACAACTCACATACCTTCAATGGTCAAAGAATTTATTTTCTCTAGCATTTATGCAATCATGTAGAACAAAAACATGATAAATATATTTCCATAATAAACCATTAAACCAATGTTTCATGATTTACCAAAGGGATGCATTCTTGACAAGCTTTCATAATACAACTTTTCATTAATTGTAAAAGCAGGTAAAATGCATTATTGGTATGTTAGAAGTGTATTCATATGGGCAGATAGTGATTTTGTACTGTAAAACCATAAACATTCGTAAATCAGGGAATATCTGTACTGCTAGTTTTCAAGGAAAATCTGTACTGCTAGTTGTTCCAGCAAAAATTTATTTTACAAATAACTTAACATATGACAAATAAAGAAGTGGATACAATAAATATATTGGGATTAGAACACAAAGAATAGTTCAATAGTTTTGAGGGTGCTTTTAAAGATGAAAAGTAATAAGGTAAAAAGGTTGAGGAGTTTCAGAAAGTAGGAACCAGCATCACCAATATTGAAACAAGCAAAAAGGACACCAGACTATATAAAATTAAAGAGATGGGTGGGACAAGGCAATGAACAGAATTTCTAATTCGGGAAGGGGGTTTAAATTCAATTATTCGGGAGGGGAAGGGGGAGTGGTTAACCAGCACACAATGGAGACACAAAGAAACAAGGATAATAAACACGTGGAACATATTGCAGAAAAGGATGCAACAATGAAGTTTTAGTCAAGTTACAGGTTCAATAAATCGTGGATAGGTAAATAAAAAAAAAATCAAAACTGCCACTTAATAAAAAGTTCAGCAAGGAATTTTCAATATATTGAGACCAGGTATGAGAGGCAGTGTTGAAATCACGTAGTTTTGGAAATACATTGAGTCATATCTGTGTTCTCATACTACTGCTTTAATATGTGCAAGCTACTGGAGAGGAAAATAAAGATAGAAGATTTTCTTACTAAGCAAATAGATGCTTCAATGTTTCCAGTATTTACTTGGTCATATCTGGAGTTCATATTTTGTATCAGGAGGTAGGCAAGAGTAGGGGAGGAGGGAATAGAGAGAAGAGGGAATGGTAAGTAGGTTTATGTTGAATAATCACCAAAAGTTGATGTTTGAGAAGAACTCCAATTATAAAGTATGCCAAAGACTAGACAGTCTCAGTGCATTGACCAGAGCAGAAATCAACAAAAAAATCTTAAATCAGGAACCTGTAAGAAATACAGAACTAGGGATAGTAATGTATTCAGTGATCATGAGAGAGACAGATTAGAAATATGTTATTTTAAGAGGACAAAAGGGCATGATAAAAGGGATTTGAAAAATAGTTCAGCATACTGTAGACCAAATGATAGAGATTTATTGCAATCAATAGTCAAAAATTATTATAGTATTATTTTCTACCATAATGTTTAATGGAAGACTAAATGGAAATTGGTATTCTTTTATCTAGGACATTTTGTGATCCCATGCTTCTATGAAGGAAGCCAATCATCACTCGGAGGCAAGGAAAAGTAGTTGTGCAATTGGGAAAGATATGAACAGGACCTTGACTAAGTTAAGCAGACAAAAACCCCATTTACACATTAAGAAGGTTGTCAATGTTGTCAAGACATTGTTACATTAAAGGCTTTCTATTACGCGTGTCCTTTCTAAATTTCCACGTAATAGTTTCATTCCACTGGCACACACTATTTTGACTAATAAGCAATAGAAATACAAGAACACAGTATTTCACATTTATGGGTATCAAATTAATTGATCACTTCATTACCCAACATGCATATTATTCTATACATCTTTTGGCCTGTATGACCCCAGTTTAGCAAAAACCTCAGAAAAATGAGATTTTTAGCAAATGAAGCACCCATGCTAATTTCATCTAGAAATATTTGCATTTATACAGCACCTTTCATATCCTTTTTCAGGAAGCAACACAACTTTATTATAGAAAATTCAGCACCTAATGTGCCAACACTGCAAACTTTCAAAAACTGCTACAAAACAGGGGCTAGGTCTTTTGTTTTGTGTTATTTGATGGACAAACATGCATTGGCCAGAACACAAGGGATAATTTCCTTGTTCACAGAGCTAAACAGCATAGTCACAGGCCCTTTGGCTTACCATGTCCATACTGAACATTAAATACCCATTTACCAGATATTAATCATAGCCTTCTATGCCTTCCAGATATTTCTTAAACATTGCAGGAGTACCTGCCTCTCAGACAGGGTTCCAGATTTTCCTAGGTGAAGTTTCTTCCTCAGTTCCCCTCTTGAACTCTTGCACTTTACCCTAAACCCATGTCCTCTTGCTTAAGACACTTCTGCTAAGAGGAATACTTTCCTCCTATCCACCTTTTCTATAATTCCTCAATTTTGTACACCTCTCTGGAACAGTTCCCTCCCCCCACCTCCTCTGCTCCAGGGCAAATAACAAGCCATACAGTCTCTCTTCACAACTGAACTACTGCAATCCAGACAACAACCCAGTGAATAATCAAAAGAATGATTGATGTTTGTGGTTGAGACTCTACATCAGGACTACTCAATCAAGTCCTGAAGTAGGGACTTGACCCCAAAACACTGGCCTTCCCTTTGCCTCCACAGATGCTGCTTGGCCCACGGAGCTCCTCCACTGGTTTGTTTTTTGCTTGACATTCCAGCATCTGCAGTCTCTTATGTCAACACCCTAGTGAATCTCCTCTGCACCTTCAGTGTAATCAGATCTTTCCTGTAGCATGGCAAGCAGAACAGTACACATTACTCCAGCTGCAGCCTAATCAATGTTTTACCAATCCTTCAACGTCTAAAAGGTTGTGCCATAACCTCCCTGCTTTCATATTTTATTTCCCAACTAATAAAGTACGAGCACCTGTAGCCATCGCCCCCCCCCCCCACACCCGTTTTACAGGGAGTTGGGTGGAGGGGTTTGTGAAACTAGAAAACAGACCGTATCGCGATTTTCCATTACGCAAAGACGTATCATTTGTGTATTTGTCAAGAAACGCAAGTTGAAAAAAAATTTGTAATTATTTACTTTCTTTCCCCCACATAAATTCTTTAAGAGCAAATCTTACTCTGTATCTCAAATTTTTGGGTAGTGACTTGTGAATTCTACAAGGGCAAATTTCTGTAATCCGAATGCTGTTGTCCTCCAAAAGTGCATCATCTCACACTTACTAAGATTAAATTCCATCTGACATTGCTCTGCCCTTTCCTTCTCCAAACTGCATTACTGGATCTTTTTCTCATGCAGGCAGCCAGGTTTAGCCTCTCATCTGAAAGAAAAATGTCTTTGCAGGGGGCACTAAAATAGGTGTAGTTGACAGTGAAGATGGTTGTCAGGATCCACAGAGGGATCTTGATCGGCTAGGTAAGTAGGCCGAGGAATGGCAAATGGAGTTTAATTTGGATAAGTCTGAGCTGTTGCATTTTGGGAAGGCAAATGAGGGTCAGATTTTCACAGTGAACTGTAGGGCCTTGGGGAGTGTTGCAGAACAGAGGGATCTAGGAGTACAAGTACATAGTTCCCTGAAAGTATTATGGCAAATAGACTGGGTGGTGAAGGTGGCTTTTGGTGCTAGCCTTCATCAGTCAGGGCACTTGTGGGCTGCCCCCAGAACAACTAGAGGGCATAGGCTTAAGGTGAGAGGGGAGAGAGTTAATAGGAACCTGAGGGGCAACTTTTTCATGCAGAAGGTAGTCAGTATATGGAATGAGCTGCCAGAGGAAGTGGTTGAGACAAATACATTAACAACATTTGAAAGGTACTTTGACAGGTACATGGATAAGAAAGGTTTAAAGGGATATTGGCCAAATGCAAACAAAGGGGAAAATGGGACTAGCTTAGATGGGAATCTTGATCGGCATGGACCAGTTGGGCCAAAAGGCCATTTCCATGCTGTAAAAGTCTATGATTCTATAACAGTACTGCACACCTGCACAGGACTGTCAGCCTAGCTGTATGTAAAAATCTCAGGAATGAACTCAAACCAAGGACAGGAGTGCAAGGCAAAGAATAAGACTCAATTCCTTTAAAAAATTAATCACACATATTTCTTTTATATCACCATTGTTTTCATTCAAAATATGCATTAATAATTGCCTGATATTGATCATACTATTGCAAACATTCATTGTTTCAAATAAATGAGATCTCTCCATCTCTCCTCATGTAATGAGGTGGATTCACCTCCCATCTCCCCGATCCTTCATGCAGCAAGATCCAGTTAACTCAAATACACATCATCAGCATTCAAACTGATCCAAATATTGTTTACAGCGCAATCGTGTTTACCACAACGATCCGCCTGGGCTTGGCCCCGTTCTCTCAATCCAGCTCTGTTCTTAACCGCCCTCACTCTTCATGGCAATATTTATGCAGCATGCAGCGGTTTCTAGAATAATGTGAATCAAAACTCCCAACCCCAACACAAAATTCTGGTTTGTTTTTGCAATAGATGAGTAATGAATGGAGGCTGCTGGAGAGATGGGCAAACGGGTGGGTTACAAGGGAATCATCAGGGACCCAGGAGCAGGGTATGTGCGAGTGTATGAAGGTCTGTGTGTGCGAGTGTCTGTGAGCGTGTGAGGGACTGTGTGTGAGCGTGTAAAGGTCTGTGTGCGAGCGTCTGTGAGCGAGTGAGGGTCTGTGCGTGATCGTGCGGGGGTCTGTGTGTGAGCGTGTGCTGGAGGGGGTTGGGGAGGGAGGGAAGGGGTTGGGGGAAGAGAATACGATGGTTCCACTGGGTCCGGAGACCGGCAGCTGTGTGCCTCACTTTTGCCGCGGATCCAGCCCAGGTAGATCCGGCGCTGATAACCCGGAGGGGCTTTGTTGTCCGGAACTCCCACTTCGGGCCTAGCTCACAACAACAACGCCGCAGCCACGGCCGCTCGACCGGCTATAAAGGCCCGAACCGTCCTCCGCCCGCTGCCTCGCCGCCCCGCCGCCCATTACCTGCAGCCTCGGCGCTGCTTCACTCACCGGCATATTGGACGCCGCGGCTTCGGACGCACTCGAGCTTGAACCGCTTGCCCCACCCCTCCTCTCCTCACCTCCCCGACCCTACCCACCCCTCGCCGGCTTGAGGCGGTGGTGCTGTCGGCGGCGGTTCGAGCCCAACCGACGACAGCTCCGCCGCGCACACTCCCTGCCGCTCTGCGGACCGGGGCGCCCCTGATGGGCAGCCCTGCTGATCAATCAGCAGCCGCTGCGTCGCCGAAATGGGTGGGACTCAGCTACAGTTGAACCAATCAGAACCGGGATGATTTGGGTGCGTCTGGTTGCCTTGGACACGGCCAAGTGTTAGAAGAGATCCGGAGAAATAACAATGAAACAGAAGACGAATTGGTGAAAATAACTGTTAAGAAATAAGATTCAGGTAGTTGCTTTATTTTTATTTATGAAACCGAAATAAAAAGTGATGGGAAATCTCTTTACCTTACAGTAACAGCCTTTACATTATTAGCTTCAGGTCCAGAAGTCTAAGTGAGATCAACAAACCTGGCCTTCTGCCAACTGGGTGAAGGCAAGAAGTTGACCAAACACAGTCAGTAGGTAGAAGTGATTTTCTTTCCATCAGCATGAAATGAAATGTTACCTTGGGGACATAAATGATAGTCAAGTGCCTAATCCACTGCGTTAACCTGTCTTTCTCATATGTCAGTGCATTTAAATTAGGTATATAAAATGCCTTGTGACTTTAATCTCATGTTTCATCGAAATTATTTTTGTGTTTCACTTTTTCAAATAAAGAATTATTATTCTTAAGTGATCAATGTTTTAATTTAAAAAAACTTACAGTAATCTAAATTCTACACTGTAAAAGAAGGAAAATACCACGAAATGAAAGTTCAACAGCAAATAAAGCGTATGTGTTATAAGGAAGGAAAATTAATCTGTTATTTCATGGAAAGGTATTTAACTACAGTAGCAAATGCCTCCATACCATGAGATCAATACTATAACACCAGCTTATTTAAAAATCTACATTGAATTTGGGAATTATAAATAAATGTGTGATGGCCAGGCTACATGCTTTCCTTCTATTGCTTTTTAATATCGTATTTATTTGGTTAGAGGCAGGAACTGAAAGAATGGAGAAATTGAAGAGCTGTAGGACTGCAGAGGCTACAGATTGGAGGGTTGACAGAATGACAATCTTACATCGTATTTTTCATGTTTATAATAAAAAAGGGATTTCTTTTGGATATTTCAAGTTTAAACACAAGGTGTTTTCTATTGAACCATTCAAAAATATTGATCTTTTGTTATTCAAGGGTGTGATTCAAACTGCGATTAACTCTTGATAAAATTTTAAATCACATGACAGTTCTAATTCTGAATACCAGAGAGCTGAACTGCCAGTAAATAATGTCCAACACTTACACAAAAAGGCTGTTGGACTGAAATGGACAAGATTTAAATTTCTGGGCATGCTTAATTTGTACGTACTACTCAAATGCAGCAACTAGACACCATTGATTTTCAGCCCAGTACCAATTTAGTAAAACTAATCCAGGTTGTCATACCTTGTACAGTAAAGTTTGGATATCTAGAAGTTCCAACCATCCTTCTGAACCTGTTTTACAATTCATTTCCAAATAGAGGCAATTGCCAAACACCTCAGTGTTATTCTGTTGACAAATGTGGTGCTATTATCATCTTGGCACATATTAGATGATACAAAAAAAATAAGATTTTAGATGAATGATTGATAATTCCAGATATCCAAATTCTACTGTTTTTCTTTGTAAAAAAAAATCATTTGTTTTTAATACAGGTATCACCAGCATTTCATTAGTTGCCCTGAAGAGCTGCTGAGAGTTCTTGACTGTAGAGGTGCAAATGATTTGCTAAGACAGCAAATTTCCTCCCATAAAGGAAATCATGTTGAAGATAACCCAACAGTTATGAAAGTTGCCTTAATTTCTAACTTTTCAATACTGAATTCAAATTCTCAAATAGTTGGTTTTAAACTCAATTTTCTCTAAATTATGTGTCTAGACCTTTGGATGATATAACATAAACAATCAAATATCGTAAAAACCACACCAGCATGACAGAGCAGAAATCATGTCCAAATGGTTTATGGGATTTAGCACTTTGTTCTGGCATGTTGCCATCCAGATGACCTGATCATTGAAAGAAAAATATTCAGCCTGTGCTCTTTGTTACAAAAAGTTCAGCAGTTTTGGTGTACACCAAGAGAATACAAGAAGGAAAATTGATATCATTCATTCAAAAAATGTAACCCCTAAAGCTTAAATGTTATTTGACTCATCTCTGTAGAACTCTGTTGCAGATTTAGAATTGTCCAGTAAGTACAAGATAAAGTTTTGGATTTTTTTTATTATTTCTAATTATATATTTGTGGCGACTCACCGTCCATGCAGGCGAACCGGCTCGGCGGTCAGGGCGCGCGTCGTCTGAGCGGAGGGGCCCAAGATGGCGCTGGGCCTTCGTCTTCCCCGAGCGACGGGGGAGAACCCGCGCGTGCGAAAAGATTTCAATGACGTAGCACGTACGTCATTTCCGTTTTCGGAAGGCGGGAACCGCGCCGCTTAAAAGGCCCGTGCAAGGCAGGTAAATAAATCTGTCTTGTTCCACAGCTTGCAGACTCGTGTCTTTATTCTCGCATTGCGGTAGCAGCCGCGGCATTGGTGACCCCAACAGTCCAAACGGACTTTGGACCCACACAATGAACGACAACGCAGCAACCAACGCAGTGGCACTCAAGCTGCCCACCTTTTGGACGCTTCGGCCCCGCGTGTGGTTCGACCAGGCCAAAGCCCAGTTCCAACTTCGACAGATCACCTTCGATTCCACATGGTACTACCACGTGGTCAGCTCCCTGGACCAGGAGACAGCTGCCCAGGTCGGAGACTTCATCCAGTCTCCTCCGGAGGAAGGCAAGTACCCGGCTTTCAAGACCCTTCTCATTCGGACCTTCGGCCTCTCCCGTCATGAGCGCGCCACCCGCCTGCTTCATCTCGACGGCCTGGGGGACAGATCTCCATCGGCCCTGATGAACGAGATGCTGGCCTTGGCTGAGGGACACAAGCCCTGCCTGATGTTCGAGCAGGCCTTCCTCGAACAGCTGCCCGACGACATTCACCTGCTGTTGGTCAACGCCGACTTCAGCGACCCACGTGAGGTAGCCGCCCGGGCAGATGTCCTGTGGAAAGCCAAACGCGAGAGCGGTTCGTCTGTTGGCCAAATCGCCAGACCGCGTGCCCAATGCCTACCTAAACCAGTCCCAGCAGCCGAGCGACCACACCCCAGAAACACAGACGATGACACTGATGACCAGCTGTGTTTCTACCATCAGAGGTGGGGCGCGGAGGCCCGTTGATGCCGCCCACCCTGCAAGTTTCAGGGAAACGCCAGGGCCAGCCGCCGCTGATGGCTATGGCGGCTGGCCACCAGCACAGCCTCCTATTCATTTGGGACAAGCAGTCCGGGTGTCATTTCCTTGTCGATACTGGAGCAGAGGTCAGTGTTTTACCCCTGACCGGCCGCGACACTCGTAGCAGGCAACAGGGACCCGCCCTCAAAGCCGCAAATGGCACAACAATACGGACTTTCGGTACCCGTACAGTCCAATTACAATTCGACGACAGCCATTTTACCTGGAACTTCACCCTTGCCGCCGTCGCCCAGCCACTCCTGGGAGCCAACTTCCTCCAGGCCCACAGCCTGTTAGTTGACCTACGAGGGAAATGGCTAGTGCACTCCAGAACCTTTCGAACTTACTCTCTGGGAGGAGCCAGCCTATCAGCCCCACGCCTGGGCTCCGTTTCCCTGTCTGGCAACGAATTCACCAAGCTCCTAGCCAAGTTCCCATCGGTTCTGGCACCTCAGTTCACGAACTCGATGCCCAAACACAGGGTGCAGCACCACATCACTACGACAGGGCCACCCCTTCACGCCCGAGCACGACGATTACCTCCAGACAAGCTCCGTCTGGCAAAGGAGGAGTTCCGCCACATGGAGGAGCTGGGGATGGTTCGCAGGTCAGACAGCCCCTGGGCCTCCCCCCTACACATGATCCCCAAAGCCACCGGCGGGTGGAGGCCCTGCGGCAACTATCGCAGGCTGAACGACGCCACCACCCCAGACTGCTACCCTGTCCCTCGTATCCAGGACTTCACGGCAAACCTACATGGGACCCACATCTTCTCCAAGGTGGACCTCGTCCGGGGATACCACCAAATCTCGGTCCACCCTGATGACGTCCCCAAAACTGTGCTCATCACTCCATTCAGCCTCTTCAAATTCCTTCGAATGCCGTTCGGCCTTAAGAACGCCGCGCAGACCTTCCAGCGGCTGATGGACGCGGTAGGCCACGACCTGGACTTCGTGTTCATTTATTTAGATGACATCCTCATCGCAAGCCTTAACCGCCAAGAACACCTATCCCACCTCCGCTGACTGTACTCCCGCCTCAGTGATTTCAGCCTCACTATCAACCCGGCCAAGTGCCAATTCAGACTCTTTCGATTTGCTCGGCCAAAGAATCACCAGTGAGGGAGCAACACCCCTACCCTCCAAGGTAGACGCTATCCGCCATTTTGCCCATCCCAACACGGTCAAAGGCCTGCAGGAGTTCGTTGGGATGGTCAACTTTTACCATCATTTCATCCCTGCAGCAGCCCGAATCATGTGCCCTTTGTTCTCGCTGATGTCTGGCAAAGGCAAGGACATCGCCTGGGACAACGAGGCCACAGCTGCCTTCGTTAAGGCCAAAGAAGCCCTAGCAGGTGCCGCGATGCTGGTACACCCCAGGACAGATGTCCCAGCCGCCCTCACGGCGGATGCATCCAACACCGCGGTCGGTGGGGTACTGGAACAACTAATCGAAGGCCGTTGGCAACCCTTGGCATTTTTCAGCAGGCACCTTAGGCCACCTGAACTCAAATACGGCGCTTTTGATCGAGAACTACTAGCACTGTACCTGGCAATCCAGCATTTCCGGTACTTTTTAGAAGGCAGGACTTTCACCGCGTTCACTGACCACAAGCCATTGTCTTTCGCCTTCTCTAAGATCTCCGATCCCTGGTCAGCCCGCCAGCAGCGACATTTGTCCTACATTTCTGAGTTCACAACAGATATCCAACGTCTCCGGAAATGACAATGTCATTGCTGACGTGCTCTCCAGACCGACCATCCACAGCCTGTCAATGGGTGTAGACTACACGGCCCTGGCTGACGCACAGCAAGCCGACGACGAGCTGCCCAGCTATAGAACCGCAGTCTCAGGCCTGCAGCTCCAAGATTTCGTAGTTGGCCCAGGTCAGCGGACCCTCCTGTGCGACGTCGCAACCAGTTAGCCCCGCCCTATAGTTCCTGCAGCCTGGCGGAAACGCGTTTTCCACTCAGTACACGGGTTGGCACACCCGTCCATCAGATTGACTGTCTGACTAGTCGCCAGCAAGTTCGTCTGGCACGGCCTGCGCAAACAGGTCAGTGAGTGGGCCAAGACTTGTCCGCACTGCCAGACATCAAAAATCCGACGACAAACCAAGGTCCCACCACAGCAGTTCGAGCCTACCCATAGAAGGTTCGACCACATTCACATCAACCTCATTGGTCCCCTGCCAGTTTCAAGAGCAACGCGGTACCTCCTTACCGTCATGGACCAGTTCACGAGCTGGCCAGAGGCAACCCCTCTCTCAGACATCACGACCGATTACTGCGCCCGGGCACTGCTCACAACTTGGGTCTCGCGCTTTGGTGTTCCAGCCCACATCACTTCAGACAGAGGCGCCCAGTTTACCTCCAGCCTATGGTCTGCATTAGCAAACATGCTAGGAATGCAGCTGCACACCACCACGGCCTATCACCCTCAGTCAAATGGGTTGGTAGAACGTTTCCACTGCCATCTGAAATCAGCCCTGATGGCCCGCCTGAAAAGTCCTAACTTGGTCAACAAACTTCCTTGGGTCCTGCTCGGCATACGCACTGCCCACAAGAAGGATCTCCACTCTTCATCAGCCGAACTCGTGTACGGTGCACCCTGGTCGTCCCAGGGGAGTTCATACCTACCCTTAGGGGGGCAAGAGGAACAACCCACGGCAGTCCTGGAAAGACTGCGCGAGAGGCTCGGCAGCTTGGCACCGATTTCCACTTTGCGACATCGTCAGTCCCCATCCTGTGAGCCCAAGGAACTATGAGACTGGAAGTTCGTTTTCGTTCGCAGGGGCACACCTCGGGCACCATTGCAATGACCATACGAGGCGCCATTCCGGGTCATCAGAAATAATGGGTCCACCTTTATTTTGGACATTGGGGGCAAGGAAGAAGTCTTCACGGCGGACCGCCTCAAACTGGCCCATTTAGACCTACAACGACTGGTCAAGGTCCCAACACCGCGATGCAGAGGCCGACCACCTAAGCAACGGCTAGCACAGCCCACGAACTTTGGGGACCGTATCGCCGGTTCTGGGGGGCGGGGTTGTGTGACAACTCGCCGTCCGCGCAGGCGAACCAGCTCGGCGGTCGGAGCGTGCGTCGTCAGAGCGGTGGGGCCCAAGATGGCGATGGGCCTTCACCTTCCCCAAGCGACGGGGGAGAACCCGCGCGCGCAAAATGATTTCGATGACGTAACACGTAAGTCATTTCCGTTTTCAGAAGGCGGGAACTGCGCCGCTTAAAAGGCCCGCGCAAGGCGGGTAAATAAATAAGTCTTGTTCCACAGCTTGCAGACTCTTGTCTTTATTCTCGCATCGCGGTAGCAGCCGCTACATATTTACTGAAACCATAATTTTATCCCTGTGAAGATTGACAAACATCTGGTATTACCAATGAAATCCAAGCTATTTCTCACATTTTAGAGAGCTCAAAATGTATGTATTTGAAATATGGTTAAAATCTAAATGACTAAGAGTTTGTTAACAAGCCAATAGAAAAACCATATACATCTACCCTTGTTAGAGGTCTATAACCTTATGGAGTCCAGTGTCATGAAGCAATTTTAAACTAACAAAACAATCTGCGTTTTACTGAAAAGTACATCATGATCTCATCTTGTAACTGGTACGTTGGATGTGTAGATAGTCATACTTTTTCCTTTCCTGGTGAAAACCAGAGTCCCCATGGTGACATTGCTATAAATAGGCATTGTGCAACAGGGAATTATTGAGCATGCATTCTATTTCATGCATCAGGTGATTAATAGTTTACGAAGTTGCACGTGGATTGTACTTTCTAAGTCACACTTAGGTTGACAATATATTGTTCATGCTCCATATATATCCCCAAAAGGCCATCAGTACTTTTCTCTATTTATTAAAGAGCCTAAATGTCACAACAGTTTGCCAATTAAATTATTGTTTAATGGAAATAATATTTGGAGTTTTACCCTTGACATTTTCCAACATAATGATCAATTTCATATTTTAAGCTTTTTCTTTCATTCCATAATGTCTGAATAACTTAGGAGCTCAGTGTCCAATGGCCAAATATTTTTAAAGAATTCAGGTAACTTATGAAAGCAATGAAAATCAGTCAATATCACAGTAATTCCAGTTGATTTGTTTATTTAATATTATTATATTATTAAAATATACATTTTTAAATGATTCCAAATAAAGTAAGTTATAAAGTTTGAATGTGAATTGTCTATATTTTCTTTGCATTCCATTTTTGCTTAAATCTACAATTTTAACTTAGTTCTTTATCTCGCTTACCATATTTCTCTTCTTCAAAAGAGAAGTCAGCAGCGGCAACAGAGGCAATAGCAAAAAGATTGGAGACAGCAACAGTATGAATGATGTTCATTAGAATACATCATCCAGCCCACATTTTCCCAAATGCACTTTGATTGCACGTCCACGATGCTTTGATTATATGCAACAGGGTCGGCCAGAGGTGTGATATAATCACTGCCAACGGAAACCTTTCTGCTGACTGACGTACAAAGGATTGTTCTCCACCATTGTTAGGATCCTAGCAATCTTGCAATATTGAAGGTAGAGTTTGAGGAAAAATAGTTTTATTTACAAAAATAACTTAACACTTGCTAGAGCTAGAATATATAACACTTACATCAACCATAATGAAGTTCTTCAAGAGGTTGTTTTTGGCATGAATCAACTGCCGCCTTAAAGATGACCTGGATCCGCTTCAATTTGCCTACTGCCACAACAGGACAACAACAGATGCAATTTCTCTGTCTCTTCCCTCTGCTCTGGACCATCTGGACAATAGGAACACATACATCAGGCTGCCTTTCATTGACTACAGCCAGGCATTCAACACTATCATCCCATCAAAACTTGTCATCAAGCTTCAAGACCTGGGCCTCTGTACCTCCCTCTGCAACTGGATCCTTGGCTTCCTCACTGGCAGACCTCAATCAGTGAGGATTGGTAACAACATCTCCTCCTCGCTGACCATCAACACAGGTGAACCTCAAGGCTGCGTGCTTAACCCCCTGTCTACTCCCCATATGCATGTGACTGTGTGGCCAAGCACAGCTCCAATGCCATATATAGATTTGCTGATGACACCACTATTGTTGGACAAATCACAGGTGGTGCTGAGTCAGCGTACAGGAACGAGTAGGACACCTGGTTGAGTGGTGCCGCAGCAAAAACCTCTCACTCGATGTCAATAAACCTAAAGAATTGATTGTTAACTTCAGGAAGGGGAAGAAGGCAAACATGCACCAGTCTACATTTGTGGATCAGCAGTGGAGAGGCTCGACAGCATTAAATTCTTGGGTGTTAACTATACAGTAGATGTAGGGTGGAGAGCATTCTGACTGATAGCATCACAGCCCAGTATGGAGGCTCCAATGCACAGGATTGTAAGAGGCTGCAGAGGGTTGTAGACTCAGCCAGCTCCGTCACGGGCACAACCCTCCCCACCATCAAGGACATTGTCAAGAGGTGGTGCCTCAAGAAGATGGCATCTATCACTAAGGACCGTCACCATCCAGGACAACTCTCTTCTCGTTACTACCATCAGGGAGGAAGTACAGGAGCCTGAAGACCCACACTCAATGATGCAGAAACAGCTTCTTCCTCTCCGCCTTCTGATTTCTGAATGGTCCATGAACCCATAAACAGCACCTCATTATTCCATTTTTTGCACTATTTACTTATTTTGTAATTTATAGTAATTTTATGTCTTTGCACTGTACTGCTGCCGCAAAACAACAAATTACACATCATAAAACAGTGCTAATAATTCTGATTCTGATTCTAACATATCGGATGACCTGTCCTGGGCCCAACACATAGATGCAATCATAAGGAAGGCGTACCAGCATCTTTTCTTTCTTAGAAGGTCAAAGAGGTTCAGTATGTCACCAAACACTCTAAAAAGCTTCTACAGATGTACTGTTGAAAGTATCCTGACTGGTTGCATCAGGATCTGGTACAGCAATTCAAATACATAGGAACGTAAGAAGCTACAGAGGGTAATGAACTCAGCCCAATACATCACAAACACATCCCACCCCACCATCGGAAATATCTACATGAGGCGCTGCCTCAAGAAGGCAACATCTATTGTCAAAGGTCCCTGCCATCCAGGCCAAGCCATCTTCTCACAGCTACCATCAGGCAGGAGGTACAGAAGCCTGAAGTCCCACACCACCAGGTTCAAGAGCAATTACTTCCCTTCAACCATTCGGTTCTTGAATCAACCTGCACAACCCTAATCACTACCTCAGTATAGCAACACTATGACCACTTTGCACTACAATGGGCTTTTTTTGTTCTAAATGTGTTATTTCTTATATAATTTGTATAATTTATGTTTATGTATTTTCCTGTGAATGTAGTGTCTCTAATGCTATGTGCCTGTGATGCTGCTGCAAGTAAGTTTTTCATCACACCTGTGCATACATGTATTTGTGCATATGACAATAAACTCAACTCGAGTTTGACTTTGATTTTTGACATTGATGTAATCTAGACCTGGCTCTATCCATTGTGGCAAGGCACATCTTCTATCTCCTGCAAAACCAACCCGCCATTCTCCCTTCTCCACTACAACCCAGTCCTTCATTCACCTCATTTCCTGTGGTGGGCCTTTCAACATGCCTAATTGGCACCTTTAAATTTCCAATGAAAAGTTCTTTTAAGCACTATAGTATTTAGCACTATTGTGATGACTGCTGCATGCAACTTTTTATGTTACAGGGACTAACTGAAGCTCAAAATCTTAACTTTTGTTGCCCTTAGAATATTGCAGTTCCTTGAGACAATTACGACACATTCACTCTTGTTTCAAATGCTTGTAACTTCTGAACGAATGTATCAGAAATGCAGAAATGTAAAGGTGGTCTCATTTGAGCCATTTCATGCAATATTTATAAAGTCCCAGATGTGCATAAAGTGGTGATACAAAAATGACAGAACACATTCAACTACTTCACTCAGATGATGGCAGCAATAAGCAGCCACCTATGTTTCTGGAAAGAAAACATTAAAAGCTTTGTGCACAGGAACTTAATTGAATATTTTTTAACTACATGTCTTGTTTATTTCATATAGTCATTGATCCAAAATTTGTGTTTTTCAGTGACAGTAATCAATATCGACCTTTTATCTCAGTTGATTTCTTAACCAGAAATCTGTCCTATGTTCACTTTGCTAACAATATATGTTGAAAGTTTACTTCTAATTAAGTTATTTTCATCACAATGATAAAACCTTTGAAAATCTAAAATTAAGTAATAAAAGAAAATTGGAAATGGTTGATTAGTTTGGCTGGAGGACCACCAATGCTAAGCTGTGATGTTATAAAAAAAACAAGAAGAGTTAATCACCAGTTTGTCATCTTATTTACAAAAAAAAACACCTGCTTTCAATATAATGTGATAAAGTAAAATTTCTCAGTAGGCTAAAGAAACCTGTGGTTTCAAGTTTGATTATTGTTGAGTTAATTCTCGGAGCAGTCCATCACGTTATGGGATGGCAGATCATGGACAGAATGACAAAAATTATATACATTTTTTTTCATTCATTCTTGGGGATGTGAGCATCAATGACAAGAACATCAATTATTGGCAATCATTAATTCCCCTAGAGAAGATGATGGTGAGCCTTTTTAATAAATCACTGCATTCTATCTGATGAAGGCATTATTGTAACATTGTTCCTGGATTTTGACCAGAGACAGTGAAATAAGGGTAAAATATTTCTAAATTAAGATGTGTATGACTTGAAGGGGAAACGCTAATGTTTCTGTGTATATATTGCCCTTAATACAAGCAGAAAACTTTGGAAACACTCAGTAGGTCAGGTTGTGGATAGAAAAACAGAGTTACGTTCAGGTTTTAGACTATTCATCAAAATTGGGAAAGAGAGCAAACACGTTAAATTTAATTTGTAGAGAAGTTGGAGGAAGAATAGATAGGACAAAGAGATTATCTGTGATAGACTGAGTTGAGGGTTGCCATAGGAATAATCGGTAGAATTCATTCAGTTGATGGATTAATGGGGGCAGTTACAGAGTGAGAATATAAACAAGGAAGTGTAAAAAGTTGCAAAATGCAGAGCTGTAATGCATGCCCAGCAAATCAGGCTGTGCTAATGCAGAGATAAAGACTGAACTAACATTACAGATGGATGAGGGAAAAATGGAGAGGGATCTAACAGTTCTTCCAGATGAAGCAACAAT
Organism: Pristis pectinata; assembly: GCF_009764475.1. Lineage (NCBI taxonomy): Eukaryota > Metazoa > Chordata > Chondrichthyes > Rhinopristiformes > Pristidae > Pristis > Pristis pectinata. Next base: position 13,831,044 of record NC_067408.1, read on the forward strand.
TCACTTGAACTTCTTCCAATCTAGTTTACTGCATTTGGTGTTCACAATATGCTGTCTTCTACATTGGGGAATTAGGTTCTGCTAATCCACAGATTAGGTGACTGCTTTGTTGCCTGCCACTTTAATATTCCATCGCTTTCTCAATCTGACCTAGATGTCTGTGGCCTCCTGCACTAGTATAACAATGCCCATTGTAAGCTTGAGGAACATCACCTCATCTTCTATCTGAGCCCATACCAGTCTTCTGAACTCAATAGGGAATGCTACAACCTCAGATAATTTACTCTGTGCTGAGTGCCCGCCTCTAATCTGTTCTTGTTACCACAGTATTTATATGGCTGGTCCATATTAAGTGAGTTGCTGGTTAATGATGAAAGAAAATTGAAGCTTATGATAATCTTCAGGCCACTATTGATATATTATGTTTCCTTAGCATACTGCATGAGGTCAAGAAATAATGGAACTCTTTGCTTATCAAAAATAATAAAGGTTTATTAAAGTTTTTATTTTTTAAATATTTTTGTTCATTTAATAATGAAATAAAACATCTTTATAAGTGAAAAAGTCATTTTTTAATCATGAAATCTGTTCAGTAGAGCACATCAATGTAGGGGAGAAGATACGACAAAATGAAAAGTTAACTTATGTAATTAATTAGTTCTGTTTCAACTTTTAAAAATGCCTAGAAATGCAGAAAGTTGTAGTATTGTAGCAATTAACTATGCAATATAAAACCAAATGTAACAGAAATTAAACATTTCAATGTAGAAAAAATATATATAATTTTTTAATCACTAAACATCTCCATTTGTAAAAGGTTAGGCAATAGCAACATAATGCTAGGTTTCATGTTAATTTTTATCAGACTATTTAATTTGATAGTGCGTGTAAATGTCATTAGCACATTTTCCTTTCCAGTACAAATCCAACTGGAATTAGCCATTTTCATAAAATAGATGATAAAATTGCAAATATTTGTAAGCATTAAATCCTGTTTGGTAAAGAGTTGTTTTGTAAATTAATAAATTCGCTAGTGTCCATTCCAGCCACGTTAATATCTAGTCGGTACGCAAATCATTTTTTAAATCTCAGTCTAATGGTGATTTAAATCAATCCACCAGCACATTAACAATAAATAAGCAATAAACAGTTGGATTTCCCCTCCTAACCATCCAATAAAACACATTCATCAGCAATAGAAGTATTTGTAATGATGGAAGAAATTTGAATCATAGAACAACCACTAATGATATTGGATTTCGACTGGTCTTTGGTTTCCTGCTGATGCGTGTAATCTTTTTATCCAAACATCTAGACAAGCATAAACTGATTCGACCACAAGGTGTCATCTTGGTTTGTAAAATTTTTCTCAAAGGTTGCTTGTTCAAAATGGCCATTTCTGAACAGACCAATAAACTTTGCTACATGATACTAATTCATCATAACATAGAACATAGAACAATTACAGCACAATTTAGGCCCTTCGGCCCACAAAGCTGTGCCGAACATGTGCCTACCCTAGAAATTACTAGGCTTACCCATAGCCCTCTATTTCACTCAGCTCCATGTACCTATCTAACAGTCTCATGACTATGAATATACCAGAACCTGTCTACAGAAAAATCATTGACAATTAATAAATTCAGATAACAGATTTTAAGTCCATTAACTATTTCTCAGTGTTCAGTTGGGCAGATATACCATAATGTAAAATTAATTAGGAGGTCTTGCTGAGTAAAACAAAAAGCATAGGCTTGGCCCAGTTAACAACATTCTTGCATCTGAATCAAAGGCTGGAAATTTTTAATCCCATTTCGGGTCAATGGTACAGTGCATACTGAGGGAGCATAACATTAGCAATGTCAAATCAAGGTGTCCTGTTAGTTGCATGTTAAATATCCCATAAAATACTTTGAAGAGCAAGTAACATTCAGTCTTCAACCAATACCACTAGAAAACAGACCATTTTCTAGTTGTTAGTGGAATCTTGCTTTGTGCAAATTTATTGCTTCAGTTGCTATATGATAAAAGTAACTCCATTTCAAAGTTAATTTATGACACTTAAATGCCAGTCTACATTTCATTTGTGTATTGCACTCTTATTTCATACAAGAATACTGCACCATTACTCATTCAATATTATTAAATATACCCTAGATATGATAACAATATAAAATAATCAGTTTTAGCCATTTTGTATTTTTCTATTGATTGGGTTAACATATGTAGGTGATTCTTTATTAGTTTTATAAGTTGATGACCTCACTGTTACCTGGAAAGTACCCAAATCAAAAATTGTGTTTTAAGTCCTTAAGCTAATTCATTTTCACTTGAAAGCTCATCAAACTGAGATGTTAAATCAATTTCTCCATTCACAGGAGACTGACGTGTGATGTGTTCTCAGCATTTTTGGTTTCATTTTAAGTTTTCAGCATCTATTCTGCTTTGTTGTTCTTTAAGTATTCAACTTTGTGGAGGCATACAAAATGAAAAAAATGTTTACTAAACAAGAAGAAAAATTACTTGAACAACTTTAGCAGGTCATGGTCAAGGACAGGTTAATGTTAATGTCTTGTAGACCATGAGCTTAATGCCAGATTTGAGATCCTGAGATCATTGACATCAGACACCCAAAAAATCCTTTCTACTCATACTTCCATTACAGCAAGAGATTTCCAGGAGGAAGAGAAGATGCTTCAAGGATGTTCTTAAAACCTTCCAGGTAAAATGTAACATCCTCACTGTCACTTAATAAGTCTGGCCTGTGACTGTTCAAAAAAGAGAAGGTACATCTGAGAAAGCACTGAAAATCTCTGACTGGAACATGTGTTATCATGGGGTTAGAGGGTCCAGAATAAAATTAGAGGATGATGGGTGGGGAACTTGGCATTGTGTGGAGGGAGATCACAAATGATGAAGATAAGTTATTAACATGCCTGACAAGCATCCCAGGATGACAGTGTATCAGAAGTATTATATTGTTCCAGGAGTACTCAGTGACAATGGGATTAAGTTAGCAGCACAATGGTGATTCTTGCCTGATTGTCCTTGACTGAGCTTTCAGAGTGAAGTGAAATGAAATGACCCAGAATATGTTGTTATTATGCTTCATTCCGTTTACACAATTGAATTTCCAGGCACATATCCCATCAATGTTACAGCAGTAATGACTTACAAAAAATCTCAAAATTTTGCACACTGATTTGGAGAAGATCTGAAAGAATTATGTCACTAAATTAGCCTTTCACTGATTTTTGATTAATGTCAATGAAAAGGCCCTTTGTTTGAATTTGTGCCTGGTATCAATTGACAGTGTGTGTCTACACCCAATTTCTCTGCACTGAGGAATCCTACTACATGCATTTGAAATTAGAACAAACCTTAATACCCACTGCAGACTACAAGGGTAAATAGGTTTTCTCAGTAAATTATGCATTGTAAATATTTTTCCAACTCTGCTGCCAGACTGTGTCAAATATAATATACCTGACAATGGTGTTTCTTGAACATTTCTCAGAGTGGAAATGATTTCATCCTGTTCCTTGTTCCTTCTGCAGTTCTCTCAGAATTCTTTGACCCCTATCCATTAATGGATTCCATTCTAACAGCTGCTTACTTTAACTAACTAGTTCAATGATCCTACTTGGAGCAGATAAAGGAAACGGGAGATACTGTATTGTACATGGATTGATGTTAGCTTTTCACATTAGCCTGATGATTATGCAATTTACAATTTGCATTTTAATCTATTTTATTCCTAATTATATGGCTATCACCATGAAGTAATTTATCTTTAAAGACAGTGGATCAGATTTCAGGCAGCATGATTCTTACCTTGCCATAAACTAGGTACAGGATGAAGTCTATCTACTATTGTATATAGAAGGAAAGAGCAGATATTTTGGGAATTTAAGGTCCCTTGCGGAACTCAAATAAAGTAGAAAATCTCTTAACTCATTCCCTAAATTCAGTGTGAAAAAAATAATTTAAAATTCCAATTGTTATTTTGATTTGAGATTTATTTCAACACTATTAGCTTTTCTATAAGAACTCAAGCATGCTGCTTCATATTGAGACGAAACCAACAGATTCAACATGAAAAGTCACATTATTTTCAATTTGTCTTTTTATAATTTATGTTTTACTTTCCTCCCAACTCTCATTGTTTGCCTTTATTCAGCCACTAGGATTAGGTGGTTGAGGGTGACAGTTACAGGATTACTTTGAGGTCAGCTGACAAGTGACATACACAGAGTACCAAACTGCTGCTTTATTTTGATAATGTTGTATTATAGCGTATTATATAATTTTTATAAGTTTAGATTTATGCTATGGAAAAGATTTATGACATTTTCTTTAGCATCATCTTTCCCTGGTGATGCTGCTTTAAGTGAAGTTGTATCTTCAGATTACTTCCCTCCAAGGTAATCACCATTGTATCAATAGAATGGTTTTCAGCACATCACAGCAACTGCATCAAAGCAATTTAAAATATTCATGGCTTGAGGCACTAATGCTATAAACCATAATGTATGAATATGTATCTTCAGTAGCTGCATCATGTCCATCTCCAACCTATTTTCTAGATGTACCTTCCTGGAAAGTAGAAGCTGGTTTAACAGTTAATAAGTGTGGGATTGTGCCAAATGGTGGGAAAGATAAAGGTTGCCATACTGCTTTGATAATAAGTGTAAATGAGTTAGAGGAGCAGCGGTACTGATATGTAATTCAATAAAAATAATTCAATAAAATACATACCAACCATCTAAGATGCCATGTTAAAACTTGTATTGAACCTTGGTTAGAATGCGCTTGAAATACCATGCATAGTTTTGGGTTCTACTTTGTATAAATGATATGAAGGCACTGGAGAAAGTGTAGAAAAGATTCACAAGAATGATAACGTGTTATTAAGAAAAATAAGATAAGATATCTTTGTTAGTCACATGTACATCAAAACACACAGTGAAAAGCATCTTTGCCTAGAATGTTCTGGGGGCAGCCCGCAAGTGTCGCCAAGCTTCCGGCGCCAACATAGCATGCCCACAACTTCCCAACCCATACGTCTTTGGAATGTGGGAGGAAACCGGAGCACCCGGAGGAAACCCACACAGTCACGGGGAGAATGTACAAACTCCTTACAGACGGTGGCCGGAATTGAACCCAGGTCGCTGGTGCTGTAATAGCATTACACTAACCACTACACTACCATGCCTGCCCCTGACTGAAGAGACAAGGGCATTTTATCTAGAAAAGGCTGTGGGTAGGCCTGATAGGCGAAGACGATGATAGATAGAGAAAGCATTTCCTCTTTTGGGGAAATCAAGACTCACAAACATAGATTTGACAATCACTAATATATTCAGTGCGAGTTCTGATGATAACTGGCATAGATCGAGTGGACAGTCAGAAACTTTTTCCCAGGGCGACAATGGCTAACATGAGGGGACATAATTTTAAGGTGATTGGGGGAAGGTATAAGGGGGATGTCAGGGGTAAGTTTTTTACACAGAGAGTGGTGGGTGCGTGGAACACACTGCTGGCAGGGGTTGTAGGGGCAGATACATTAGGGACATTTAAGAAACTCTTAGATAGACACATGAATGATAGAAAAGTAGGGGGCTATGTGGGAGGCAAGGGTTAGATAGATCTTAGAGCAGGATAAAATGTCAGCACAACACTGTGGGCTGAAGGGCCTGTACCATGCTGTAGTGTTCTACGTTCTATGAGTTCAGGAGAGATTTATTTCCTCAAATAGTAAGAGTATGGGATATGGGACAACCTAACGAACAGTTAAGGTCAACAGCATAGATACAATTAAGGGGAAGCACAGTAAGAATAGAAGGTTATGCTTATATGGTTAATTAGAAGGGGTGGGAAGAGGCTTATGTAGAGCATAAACACTGGCAGTGACTAATTGGGCCAAATGGGCTCTTTCTGGTCAACAAACAAGGAAAATACTCCAAGAAAATCAATTATTTCAAAACTGATTTATGCTCTAACTTGATTCAGTTGTTTTGCTCCATGTTTCTGAATAAAAAGAAAGCAGGAAACATGGAGAGGGTTATAACAGAATCATGCATTTAATGCAATTGCATTTTAAATCACTATGAATATACATTATTTGTCATGTAGGTTTCAGCCAGAATTGGCTCCATTTGGTTTCTCCTCCCCCTCAGATGAAGTACCCTTTAGAATTTTTTTGGACTGTTTATCTAATGGCTCGCAGCTACTGAAAAGCATTTTCAATTGTCATTTCAGCTGGAAAACTATCTTGGCATTCTCTAAAAGAAACCCTTGTATTTACTCCCTGGAACGGTGGGTTATAATTCCATGAAGTATTTAAAATATGAAGTGAGAAGCAAACTGCTATTTCTTTAAAAAGAAAATAAATAACCTACAGAGAAAAAAAATAAAACAAGGTTCTTATATCAGTTTATAGTTATCTTTTGGCTGTATCTTCAAGTTGTATGTAGTGCTGTTGACCTGATGTCACATAGCACTATGCAGCTGGGAAACCTGACAGAACAGAAGGAATAAGTTAAAATAAAACTTTTAATGCTCAAGATTTTGAACAGAAGGGGATTAGTATGTCACTACCCACCCTGACAGCCTCCAATGAATCTGAACCCATGGTCACCATTGAGGACGTAAGATCAGTCTTCCGGAGAGTGAACCTGCATTTGGCCCAGATGGTGTCCCTGGCCGTGTCCTCAGATCCCGTGCAGATCAGCTGGCAGGGGTATTTGCAGGCATTTTTAACCTCTCCCTGCTTCAATCTGAGGTTCCCACCTGTTTTAAGAAGACCTAAGAAAAACAAAGTAACATGCCTTAATGACTACCGCCCAGTGGCTCTGACATCCACCATCATGAAGTGCTTCGAGAGGCTGATCATGGCACACATTAACTCCAGCCTCCCAGAAAACCTCAACCCACTGCAGTTCGAAACAAGTCTAAGGCAGATGCCATCTCCCTGGCCCTACACTCATCTTTGGAGCATCTAGATAGTAAAGACACCTATCTTAGACTATTGTTTATTGACTACAGCTCCGCCTTCAATACTATAATTCCAAGCAAACTCATCACCAAACTCTGAGACCTGGGACTCAATACCTCCCTCTACAACAGGATCCTTGACTTCCTGACCAACAGACCACAATCAGTAAGGATAGGCAGCAACACCTCTGGCATGATTATTCTCAACACTGGTGCCCCACAAGGCTGCATCCTCAGCCCCCTACTCTACTCTCTATACACTCATGATTGCGTGGCCAGATTCTGCTCTAACACCATCTACAAGTTTGCAGATGATACCACCGTAGTGGGCCATATCTCAAATAACGATGAGTTGGAGTAGGGAAGGAGATAGAAAGCTTAGTGACATAAACCAATAACGAATTCCAATATATGAACAATAAGACTTAATTAGGAAATTATGTAAACTGGTATTAAATTATGCAGGTGTAAAATTGTTAAATTTATTCCATCTAACAAAATAACATTCAAAATTGTTAATGGTTGTACAATTTATTCATTTTCAATATTTTTTAAAAAAATTATAGTTTAACAAATGTAAATCTCTTGTTATGAGAAACAGGGTAAATTGATCCTGATTATGGAGCATTCGGGACGGCATTGAGATTCGCAAATTCATGCACCAGCAACACACAGAAACTCTGCATAAGAGGCAGAAAGAGCTCACCAGTTCACAAACTACCCACCTGCCTGCCCTGTCAGGCATTTCCTTCCCTTCTGTGGAAGAGTCAGTGGTTCCCACACTTTCATCAGCCATCTCAGAACACACAAAACCAGAGTGGAAGTCATCCTCAATCCTAATGGACCACCTAAGAAGAAGACAATGGTTTATTTATGATTGGGCAAGAGGTACATTTAAAATTAAAGTGCTTCAAAGTGCTAAATTCATATCCTCTCAAGTTTGATAATGGCTCATTCTTTTGATTTTTAATGACAAGATTCTATAATGCCAAAATCCTATCATTATAAGAGAAATTTTACAATTTAGTAGTGGGAGAATGATTCATGTAACCTGTTTTCATAACACGTGTTCCCACTGGGAGTGTCATTATATAGCTATCAACAGTGGTTTGGAGATTGGCCTATAAGTATGCACAGAAGCAAGTATAGTCTGAGTTCTGTATTTTAATGGCTGAATTTAGTTTGATTGAAGATTGAGAACAGGTTTGATATAATGACAGCCCTGTCTGTTGAGATTGGTGAGGAGCATAGTTTGCACATCATTCTGGATAGACAAAGGATTTGCAAAATTCTTGGGATCAACTAAATTTAAGAAGGATCTTCCAAATCCTACCTTGGATGTGTTGCATAGTAATGATCAGGGCATCTTAATGGGTAGAATCCACATTATGACTAGCAGGAGTGCATAGGCCATTGGAGGAGGCAGTTAAGTATTTTTGGGTAACTTTTCCAAAGAACAGAGTGGCTTTTCAGCAGCTGTTGCATTTGGACATGTTTCCTTTCTTAAAGCTGGTCACAGTTACTGCATCTATAAGATCCACTGACATGTTCTCCTTTTCCCAGATGAGGGAGATGAAATCCTAAAATTTCACCAGAAGTATTTCTCTACCATGTTTTAGTACATAATCAGAAATTTTTTTGCCCCAGAAATCTTGTTGCTTTTCAGCTACAGAGTGGCTTTTTCATCCTCTAATCAAGCTAGAGTAATACTGACATTGTGGATAGCATGCTGTGGAATAAAATCAAGGGCATTCACATCAAAGACAGTCTTGTTTGAGATTTTCGAAGTGCTCCTTCTAGTGAGCACCAACTGTCTTATTGTCCTTTACATTTTTGCCTCTCTATTAAGATGGGTCATTTGCTGTTTGGACCAAAGGTGGATTTGGCACTGCTGAAGAATCCATGCACATTGCAGTTGTCAACCAATTGCTGGATCTTCTGTCCTCTTTTCACTCACTCTTTCTCTACATCACAAGTTTTTTTGAACATTGGCATTTAGATGCCCGAAGATGTGCTTTTCTCTCTTGAGAGAGGGAGACTGGTCCTTCCAGTCCAAGAATTCCTGGCACTTACGACTTATTAACTCCTGAATCCCCTGGTCATTCCCATCAAACGAGTTTCACTGTTTTGAAGCAGAACCATCATTGACCACTGAAGCATATAAGGAGATGATTCTTACATTGAACAAGCGTAAGATAAAGATCCTTGACCAACTTGTCCCCGGCCATAGAAAGCCTTCCCGACAATCAAGATCAATGATGAGACCTTCGTAAAGTAGATCATCTTCTATCTCTTGGGAACCACCTCTCAGGAAGAGCAGATGGCAATGATGAAACCCACCACTGCCCCCAGTACAGCACAGTTTTTGGTCACCTGATGAGTGTTCGAGGACCAAGAATTAAATCTTGGCACCATGTCTACCAATTAGAAATGACTCCTTGTCTACATTGGAAATATGGACAACTTAGAGTCAGAACATCAAAACACTGGAGAAGTACCACCTTTACTGGTTTCGCAAAACCTTCCAAACCCATTAGCAGGATAAGCAAACCAATATCTGCACCTTCCCCCAGCCCAACACCCCCAGCTTTGAGGCTCTGATGGTGTTCAACCAGCTTCGATAGTTGGGCTCACACTTTGTCCTTATGCCATGGCAAGCAATTCTCAGGTGTACAGAGAAAATACTACAAGATGTCTGTAAACCCTTCTTAAGAAATTTGGGATTATCAAAATGACAGAAAAGCATCTGAGAAGTCACCAAGTGCTTCAAGTCTCTCCAACAAGAGGATATGGAGACCAAGTGCTTACAGCAGAAGGGGCAAACATTAATCCAATCACCCAGCCACCCCAACAAAATCTATCTGTGCCACATGTGGCTGAATTTGAGGATCCCACTTAGTCACTTCAGAAGCCACAGACCAGTGGTTGAAGCAAGACTTCCTAGTCCTCAAGAAACTCCTAAGAAGAAGAAAAAGAGTTAATTTATAGAATCTGTCATGAGGGAGTAAACAGAAAACAAATAGAATGAAACTATAGCAACACACAAGATGCTGGAGGAACTCAGCCGGTCAAGTAGCATCTATGGAGGGAAATGGACAGTCGACATTTCGGGTCCAGATGAAGTGTCTTGACCTGAAATGTGAACTGTCTATTTCCCTCCATAGATACTGCCTGACTGATTGACTTCCTCCAGCATCTTGTGTGTTGCTCCAGATTCCAGCATCTGCAGTCTCTTGTGTCTCTCGAATGAATCTATTCCCATCAGACTAAACTATATTTCATATTCAAATGGGAATTTTTTTCATCCAATAACTCATGAGCATTTTCTAGCATGCTTCTTTCTCTGACTGAAATGCAAAACAGATTATTTTATTTGAACTTGACAGATTGAGGAATACTTTTCAAATAATAACCAGGATCAAGTACATTTAAATAATTGTTGAATTCTGTAAATAGTATCCAATCAATTATGTTTTTTCCATCTACCTCAGGAGAGCTTTACATGAATTAAATGCATTGACTCTGCTTTGGACAAATGCCTCTTGCAGTATCTGACTGCTGCAACTGATGAAAAATAACTAGAGGCTTGATTTTCATTGTGTCTACTCCAAACAAGAACATACTTTGTGGCTACTTTTGGGTTAAGGACTGGGTGGAGAGGGATGGGGTGGTAATGGTGGGCATGGTATGCAGTTGAGATACCTGCAGCATGGTACTCACCTTGTATTTTCCATAGTCATGCTGTGTAACAATTTCACTGGCAGAGTTTAGACAGCATCAGAATCCTTCGCTCAGGCTAACTGAGATCTCATTGAGATACAAAATTTGGTATCTGATGATTCTAATCTTATGTTAACCCTAAGGTTTTCTGTTGCCAACCACACTTAGAGAAGCTAACATGAGAAGGCTCCAGGGACAGAAATGGCCCAGGTAAGTAAAAGAAGTAAATATTTTTAAGCTTCCCTGGGCTCTATTAGGAATTATTGGCCAGTTCTTTCCTGGGCTTTTCCTCCTCTCCCAGCTGTGATCACAGCCAGACCTACCCCAATTCAGCTGCTTAACTACAGAGAAATATTCCCACCGGGTCCTGGCTAAGTCTCCTGCCATACTCACTCTTTTCCAATTTGCTGACACCACATCGTTTATACTAGGTTTAGACAGAAGTCCCATCTGGATAATTTTAATGAGATCTTGGAGTTAAATGACCCCAGCCTGACATTGTTACAGGTCCAACTGTGAACTTTCATATTGTTAAAATTGCTGCTGTCATTTTCTTCATTATAAGTGCATCTGTTTTCTATTCCTCTGTATTCTATAATAGAATTAAATAAGTTATATTTTAGTTAAACATTCTAAATATACGTAGCATGACTGGCATACTTTAAACAGTGGACAAAAGATTTTGCAGTACTGTTGAAGTAGATTTATGGTTCACAATGCTAAGGTCATCAGAACAATATTAAATAGTGGGCAGAATGTAAGTAGTTGCACATGTGCCCCTTCTCATAGAATCTGTTGTTATCACAGGTGCTTTGAAATCTTAATCTTAATGTAAAAGTTTAATCTCTCCCCCACCACTAATAATGGATGAGAGTAGGGAGTTAAATATGTGAAATCAGAAACTAATCGTCATAAGTGTGCCAACTTTGCACTCATTTGGAGGCACCTAAGTTAACTAGTCTGGAGAGGGTGTTCGATAATTAAATTATTTTAGTGAGACCCCTCAGATTTGAATCCTGTACTGTCTAACCTGGGAAGCCCAATGGCTCTAAAAAGGCAGAAATAACAACATCCAATAAGTAAATGCTTTTTAAAAGAACTACTTCTGGACCAAGAAGAGAAGTGTTTCCCCCATGGCTGATCAAGAGTCCTACAGACAAATCTTCTACCACAATCAGCCTACCTACCAGTCCCACCCATCTCAGGATCCCATGATCTTTGCTGGCATACCCATCCCATCCCTCCAGCTATTGGTCTGATTTCCCTCGCCTTGACACCAACCATTCTGAAATATCTTCTACTTGCCTGGGTCATCTCCAATGACTTTCACTATTGACTTTCCAAACCAGTAGCTAGTGTTTGATTGTAATGTCTCAACAGACAGTTGCTTGGTGCAAAAAAAATGAAGTCTTGCTGTTATGTTCCTGACTCATCCAGGTCCTCCCCGCGCCCTCCCCGCGCCCTCCCCAACCCCAATCACACACAGAGCTTCCCAACTGAAAACACCTTGCCCATAAATATCAGGCCAACAATTTGTTAACTTTCTTAGTTGATAGGAGGAAACAAATCCAAACTACATAGACAAAGATTTTGCGTTTTCTCAAATGCCCTCATCTAGTTTATTATTGAATGCATTCACAGAAGTAAAATGCTTAAATGATAGATAAGTAGATTCAGTGGGAATCATTCGGGACCCTCATTGAAGACATCATAAATGAAAAGCAATGAGTCTATATAGTCCTGGGAAATCTATTGCCACAATGGTCCAAAAGATCTTCTATTAAGGACCACGACTATGCCCCGAAGAACTGAAACTGACATTGTGTGTGTCTCTGTGACAACGTGTGTCTAATTGCCTTATCTTTCATGTATTTCATGCATTCCTCCTCTCTTTTAAGTAGATGGCAATTCTGTGTGTTATTCTCTGATGACTCCAAGGAACCTGAGCACATCTGTTCAAATATCAGTCATCAGGCAGAATGCTGGTCAAAATTAATTACCACCTCTTGCTTTGCTGCTGCATAACCAGCATAAAATTTATTTTCAACAAGTAGTAAATTTATTTTTCCAGTTTGTTCACAAGTGTTAATAATGGTCCAGATCTGATCAATTCCAAAGGTTTTCTAGTATAAATGGAGCATATCTGTTTGTAGAATCAGCAGCTGAAATTAATGTTTAATGAGTTTGTTTAACATTTCTCAATTTGTTATCTTATTCCATTTATTTTAAATGGTGAGTACTTTCATTAAAAAGCAGACTGGGGGAAATCATACGAACTTGTCTCATTCAAATGTTAATACCAATAATAGTAGCTTCTAAGATATGGTTAAGGTAATTTAGAGGAGATGGTTAAGCCACAGACAATGGTCTAAGACTGATATTTGTAGAATACAGAATCAGAATCCAAGTATCAGATTTATTCTCACTGACGTGATGTGAAACTTGTTGTTTTGCGGCTGCAGTGCAGTGCAAGACATAAAAATCTATAAATTACAAAAATAAATAAATTGTGCAAAAAAAAAGGAATAATGAGGTTGTGTCTGATGGCGGAAGGGAAGAAGCTGTTCCTGAACCATTGAGTTTGGGTCTTCAGGTTCCTGTACCTCCTCCCTGATGGCAGGAACGAGAAGAGGGCATGTCCCAGATGGTGTGGGTCCTTAATGATGGATGCCGCCTTCTTGAGGCACTGCCTCTTGAAAATGTCCTCGATGGTGGGGAGGGCTGTGCCCGTGATGGATCTGGTTGAGTCTACAACCCTCTGCAGCCTCTTGCAATCCTGTGCATTGGAGGCTCATTGCACAGATCTGAGTCTTATTGTCAATTGTAAATTGTGCTATTACAATGGATTCCAAAGCATTCATGCTTGGACAGCTGCAGAGTTCTATACCACCTGAAGCTAATTTTCCATATTATGAGATTGCAAATAACAAAGTCCACTCTCATCATTGAACAGCTATTTGCACCTGAGGAGAAGCCAAAACAGTGCCTATCTACTGACTCAGGATAATTTTGCATCTTTCTCATAAGTGTGCTTGAATGTCAGAATGGCAACTTCATTTGTGAGTTATACCACCAGGTTCACGATGATGTATGCCTGAGACCATTTTACACTGATATAAAAGTTATAGCGCATTGGTGTTCAATGAGTCAAATTAATCTCAATTTTGCGTCAACAGCTTAGTTTTCCTCTCATGTTGGTGGCCATAAGAAGAAAATCTGAGATTGTATTTGTGTCTCAGTGACTGAATGTCAATTATATTAAATCGCCTCTTACCTGCAATCACAACACAAATATGTACACATTTATATTTGCAATTGGCATTACTCTCTGTGAGACTGAAAATACCTTTATCTGGAAAAAATGAGAACTTAACTAGCGATAAATATCTGTTAATTTAATTGGATAATCCTTTCAAAGGCATAGCATAGGCAGAATGGGCCATAGATTCTTTCTATGCTTCATAATTCAATAAATAATCTAATATAGGCAAAAATGCATAAATTCCATTTTTGGAGACACAAGAGAATGCAGATGCTAGAACCTGGAGCAAAAACAAACTGCTGGAGGTACTCAGTGTGTCAGGCAGCATCTACAGAGGGAAAGGAATGGTCAACATTTTGGGTTCGAGACCCTGCATCAGGACTAATGGAAGTTCTTGATCCAAAATGTTGACTATTACTTTTCCTCTACAAATGCTGCCTGGCCCACTGAATTCCCCCAGCATCTTGTGTGTTGCTATAATTTCATTCCATTTGTTTTCTGTTTACTCCCTCATGATAGATTCTATAAATTAACTCTTTTTTTTCTTCTTAGGCAGTTGCTTGAGGACTTGGAAGTCTTGCTTCTACCACTGTTCTGTGACTTCTGAGGTGACTAATGAGTCCTATCTGCAATGTGCAAACTTTGCCACAGGTGGCACAGATGGATTTTGATGGGGTGGTTTGGTGCTTGGATTATTATTTGTCCCTTCTGCTGCAAGCACTTGGTCTCCATGTCCTCTCGTTGGAGAGACTTGAAGCACTTGGTGACTTCTCAGATGCTTTTCTACCACTTTGAGAACGCCAAATTTCTTAAAAAGGGTTTACAGACATCCTTGTGGCATTTTCTCTGCCCACCTGAGAATTGCTTGCCATGACATATCTGGCACGAGGACAATGTGGCCCAACTATCGAAGCTGGTTGTACACCATTTATGCCTCAAAGCTGGGGATGTTGGGCTGGAAGAAGATGCAGACATTGGTTTGCCTATCCTGCCAGGGGGTTTGGAAGGTTTTGCGAAGGCAGTACTTCTCCAATGTTTTGATGTTCCTACTCTCCGTTGTCCATAGTTCCAATACATACAGAGAATCACTTCTAATTGATTGACCACTAAGTTCCATTTTCATTCGGTTACTTACAGGATTTTTGTTGTTACTCCCTGTTTTAGCAAAAAACGGAATATGTTCACTTACTGCTACTTAGCACATACAACAGTACAGTACAGCACAGGAAAAGCCCCTTTGGCCCACTGTGTCTGCACCAACCATAATACCAATATAACTAATTCCATCTGCCTGCACATGATCCATACCCTTATATTCCCTGCCTGTTTATTTATTTGTTTCAGCTCCACTGTCATTTATCCTGGGGTCTTCAAATGGGAAGCTGAGGCACCCGTCAGGATGTCTCATTGATCTATCCAAATCAATAATGGATGGATATAAAAAGCCAGTGTCGCTGGAAGAGTGGTGACACTTGCAGGCTGCCCCCAGCACATTCTTAGCAATGCAAAAAGACATATTTCGCTGTGTGTTTCAATTTACATGTGACTAATAAAGAAATATCTTATCTTATTTTCAATGTCTACTGTAGCATCTCTGGAATTCATAATAATATTGTCTTCCTCAGATCATTGACCCGTCATCCCAGACATGTCTTTATTCTGCCCAAATCAACCTTAATGTCCCCTGAAATTGTGCCAGATCACAAGCAATAGGCTATAGAGAGACATTCATTGGTATGCAATATATATGTGCGCCTGAATGGTTAAAATTTGTTTCAACTTGCCCTCAACCAAGTTGTATAAACAATAAATGAATAAGCAAGTGCATAACTGTGTTAGTGTTGATTGAGGGAGGTCTGTTAGCCAAGGCACAGATATATTAAACATCCATCTGAGAATGACAGACATAAGTTCAGTTTAATATTTCCTCCAAGAGACAATACTTCTGATAATATAATGCTCCCTTCGTGTGAACGTTGATCTGCCACTCTAATGAGTCACATGCTCAATTTATAGTAGTATAAATAAATATCTAGTAGAATATAAATAAGTTTCTGTAATTATACTGTTTGCACTGGACATTATTCATTTGCCCTTTTTATGATAAGGAAATTCATCAGTTAGTTCAGACTTCAGCCATTTTTGATGAAGTCTGGTATTTTTACAGCTTTCAAAAATCAAGGAAATCATGATGTATTTCAGTGAAGAAGGGTTTTCTAGTTCAATGCTGGGACTGACTTATTTCTTGAACATGTAAAGGCAAACTTTCTAAGACACTTGATTCACTTGCAGATATCCAAATGTAACACTGGCTATGCAAACAAGTCTTGAAGTCTTGTTATATCAAGACATTACTTCAGTGCTGAATAAATCACAGTGGCACAGAGCAGTAATATAAATATCAAAGGTGAATTCCAGCCTCTCACCGTAAATAATTCTGAAGTATGTTGCAGCCAGTGTAATATTCACGTTCAGAACCATAACATTGTTACAAAGTGTTTACACTAAAAATTAGTGTGATTTACAATTTTATCATTAAAGTCCTTTAGTAATGATTAAAGATAAGGATGTGGCATTTTAAAGAGTCTATTTAATGTCTATTTAATATTGGAGTAAAAACAAAGAACCAGATAACATAGGAATTTGTAACAACTGCCAAATTAGAAATCACCTGCCTTTCTCTCTCTCTCCATAAGTCAATGTCTATCTCTTTCTCTCTCTCTCTCTCTCTCACACACACACACACACACACACACACACACACACACACACAGGCTTAGAAATGTAAAGTATGTTTAAGTGGATGCAAGAACGAAACAGTGTGCCAGCTTTGGATGAAACATCCAGATTCAATATTCTACCATACTAGGCCTTAGGCAAGTATGCATTAGGTCCTTCTTGAGTAATTTCTCACCATTCTATGGAGTGGATGAGATGGAAAAAATAAGGGAGAATATTTGGGTTTGGGGAGATTAAGGGGGATGACAGAATAATAGAGTGAGAAAAGGCAAGAGGAGATCTGTTAGAGAGGAGATGATTAAGGTAAGAAAGCTTCCCAGACATTGCTCATTCAGGGAGATGATCAGAAGAGCTGTGTGGAAAGATGATGGAAACTATTCAGTGAGATAACCAGAGATGGATCAGGAGACAACCAGGGCGAACCTGAAGACATCGGAGGAATGAGGCAGGAGTGAGGAAGACCATAATCAATGAAATCTTAAAGATGGAACCTACCTGGAGGAAGATGCATGTCTTTGATCCTGGCAGTGACCCAGGTTTTCATATTAATTAATACTAAATTGGACTTGAACATCCTTAAGCCCTTCCTTAACATTTGAGCCATACACCATTTGCAGGCACCACATGCACAACAGAATTTTGCACAAATGATGTTTAAATGAGTGCTCTGTCTTTTGCCATCACTGTATGTTCCACTGGATTCCAGACATAGACTCTTGACCTCACAATCTACCTCGTTATGACCTTGCACCTTATTGTCTGCCTGCACTGCACTTTCTCTGCAACTATAACACTTTACTCTGCTTTCTGTATTGTTTTACCTTGTACTACCTCAGTGCACTGTGTAATGAATTGATCAGTATGAATGGTATGCAAGACAAGTTTTTTTTATTAAAATTGAATTGCATAGCACAAAAATATGGTGCTACATGATCCAGTTTCCAGGCCCATGTACCTAAAGGTGAAAATATCTAGAGCTCACCAAGACCACTATGTAACTATCCTTTAATACTGAAGCAAATTGAGAGGTATGCTGGAAATCTGGGATATAAATAGGGAAACAAAAAACTATCTCCCGAAATCTTCTGGTTGAGGATCCTCTTGATTCTGGCGATGGGGAATCCATGATTGAATATAAAGGAACATAAAATGATGGCAAATGACACAGCACTCATTTAAAAATCATTTGTGACAATAATAAACCAATTCCAATATGCACATAATTAGCATAGAACATCCAAATAAAAAAAATGAAAGTGCATTACGGTATACAAAGTTTTGAAACACAATTAGCAATCAGCACTGAAAAACATTGCTCTATAAAATAGAATGTCTAGCCCACAGAATCCCCTAATTAATGTGGATAATTATAAGATATAAATCTGAATACCACGGGGATAAGTAGGGACTGATATGTGATCATATACCTACTCAACTGGTCAGGGTAGAACAAAGTGAGTGCCAGTTTGGATGAATATACTTCAGTTCTGTTCAAAGACATTGGTTCTTTTCCTCATAATATTAAATCATCTTCACAGAGCCTATTTTCGGGGCAGATTGCATAAGATCTGTACAATTAAAAGATAAATAATTTTTGCTCGATTTATATTTTGTTACGTTCGAATGTTCTCGTTTATGTTCCAAATGTAGCTGTGCAGAACTGGTGAGAACTGAATTTTAAGCATATCCACCTCCAATAATAGACCAAAATAGCAGAGCACACTAATACATTTACAGTAATCTGGCACTGTCAGGTAGGGCCAGACTAGCAGATCTTTCAGACTATTGAATATTACTCCTATTATTGACCCAACACACTTTTAATTTACTTTTTTGATGTTACATAGTTACAATGAAAGGGAGCAATGGAAACAGGGCGTTTGTGAGTTTAAAAGGAATGCAGGAAACAGGGACATAGCAAGTTTAAAGGGAGATAAGAAACAGAACCTGGTGGCTTTAAAAGGAACACAGAAACCAGGCCCCGTTGAGCTTAAAGGCAATGTGGGAAATGGGGCCCTGGTATATTTAAAGCAAGTGCTGGAAACAGGGCCCCAGTAACTTAAAAGGGGGTGCAAGAAACAGGGCCCTGGTGAGATTAGACGGAGTGTAGGACAGGAACTTAGTGAGTTTATAGGGAGAGCTTGAGCGCAGAATCTGGTGAATTTAAAAGCAAAACAGAAACATGGCTCCAGTGAGCTTAAAGGGAGCAAGGAAAATAGGCCTCAGTGAGGTCGGGAAACTGGGCCCTACTGAGCCAAATGCTGAGCCATTGGGATTTCCAAACAATTAGATACTGGAATATCAGAGTTTTACTCTAAATGAGAGTTTTTTGGAAGCTGATATTCATTTCATTGGCAAAATTATAATTGCAGTTCAAAAAAACCAACAGCACTGCTTCTTCAGGTACAACATAAAATTAGGAAATTTGCCTTTGCTTCCTTAATTCTTATTTATAAAGTCAGGATCATGGTAGATTTACAGCCTGACCCAAGGTTGGGAACATGTGTAAGAGTGCAGCTGGAGCCAGGAGCTGGGAACATGGGTGGATGTGTGTGACCACTGACGACCATTGCTACTTTGACTGCTTTTCCTCCCATCCTGCTTCCTGTAGTGGCTTTAATCTATTCTCCATCTCTGCCACATCCATTCTGACAATCCCTTCTTCCATATCAATGCACCCAATATATATTCCTTTATATTCGATCACGGATTCCCCACCGCCAGAATCAAGAGGATCCTCAACCATTTCTTCAGCATTCCGGGAGACAGTTTTTTGTTTACCTATTTATATCCCAGATTACCTCTCAATTTGCTTCAGTATTAAAGGATAGTTACATAGTGGGCTTGATGAGCTCTAGATATTTTCACATTTAAGTACATGGGTCTGGAAACTTGATCATGTAGCAGCATATTTTTGTGCTATGCAATTCAATTTTGGTTAAAAAAATTACCAAGTGAAATCATGGATTACTGCATTTTCTACAAATCCCATAATTTTCCTTCCAATTCTCCTTGATCCTAATGTTTTAGTGCACAGAGGACTCCACACAATGGGCACCATGTCAAAGACCTGCAAGACATACCTGGATGTCACTTCCATGATTTTAGATCATGCATGTGTGTTCTGCAGTCCAGTCATACTTTCTCAGCATTTGGGTAACCTAAAGAAGGTCCAATTGATCAAGTCCTAGGTTATTGCGCCAAATAAGATGAAAAACACGATGATGCTGGAGGAAGTCAGCAGGCCAGGCAGCATCTGTGGAGAAAAGCAGGCGGACCACGTTTCGGGTCGGGACCCTTCTTCAGGACTGAAGATAGGAAAAAGGGAAGCCCAATATTTAGGAGGGAAAAGCAGAGCAGTGATAGGTGAACAAAAGAGGGGAGGCAGGGTGGGCACAAGGTGGTAATAGGAAGATGCAGGTAAGAGATAGTGATAGGCAGGTGCGGGGAAGGAGGGGAGAGCAGATCCACCAGGGGATGGGTCAAAGGTAAGGAGAGAAAGGAAACAAAAGGCTAGGAAAGGGAAGAAGAGAAGAAGCATGGTGGGGGGGGGGGTGTTGTGGGGAAGGGGGGTGGGGATTACCTGAAGTGGGGAATTCAATATTCATGCCGTTAGGCTGCAAGGTTCCAAGACAGAAAATGAGGTGCTGTTCCTCCAGTTTGCAATTGGACTTCTGGCAGTGGAGGAGGCCGAGGACTGTCAGATCAGTGATAGTGTGGGAGGGGGATTTGAAGTGACTGGCAATGGGGAGATGCAGGTTGCGGTTACTGACAGAGCGCAAATGTTCTGTGAAACGGTCACCTAGTCAATGGCAGTGTTAGTGCGGAGGGAGTGGAGAGCAGAATGTGCAGAAGGGGTAAGGTTGGAGTAATGTCAGGGTTAGTGCAGAGTGAGTGGAGAGCAGAGTGTTCAGAAGAGGTAAGGTTGGAGTAATGCAGGAGCCTTCACTCCAACACACCAAATAACTTGGATAGGGTGGGTTCACAGATTGGATCAGCTGGGTTTATAGATTGGATATGGTGGGTTTATTCTCAGTGGGACATAGGAGGCTGAGAGGTTTATAAAATTATGAGGGGCATATATAAGGTAGAGTCAGAATCTTTTTACCCATGGGAAGGGAGTCGAGAGCTAGAGGGCACAGGTTTAAGGCGAGAGGAAGGAGATGTAAAGAAGATCTGAGGGGTAAGTTTGCCTACACAGAGGGTAGTAGCTATCTGGAATGAGCTGCCAGAGGAGATGGTAGAGGCAGATATAATTACAATGTTTAAAAGGTGTTTGGTTAAGTACTTGGATAGGAAAGGCATAGAGGGATATGGACCTAATATTAGCATAGATGGTCATCACATTCAGCATAGACAAGGTGGACTGATAGGTCCCTTTTCAGTGCTGTATAATTCTATGGTTCGATGAAAGTCTGAGATAATGCAATATGGTAAGGGAATATACAGTGAATGGAAGGATATTGAATGGTGTGGAGGAATAGAAGGACTTTGGAGTGTGTTTCCAAAGGTCAAAGGTAAGACAGGTCAGTAAGATAAGTAAAAATTAATTAATAAAGGTTTCGAGGGTTATGGATCAAAGACGGGCAAATGGGACTAGCTGAGATGGCATCTTAGTCAGCATGGATGAGTTGGGCCAAAGGGCCTGCTTCCATGCTGTATGACTCTTATGACTCTATGACCCTGTTAACCCGGCTCTCCAAGTTGAAGCACTATCCCACCCTGACAGTAACCCTTGGGCATCTTCACTGATCTCTTGGCAAGTACCCTCTGTCAATCCCCTGACACATGAACTAACCCCCCACCCCATCACCCTCTTCACAAACTCCAATCAGTCTATCCCTTACCTGGCATCCCCTCACCCAACCAATGCTCCTCAATCACCATTCCTGATTCCCTCCTCCCCCTAATTAATCTCAAGCCCATCCATCCTCACTGATACCTAGCCCAATATTACCCCACCTATCTTTCATCCAAATACCACCAATTTGTCCCTCATCCAACTATGCCCTTTCCAGCCATCCATCACCCCTGATCACTGGCAGCCAATCAAAACTCAAGACTCAGACCTATGGTTTAGCTGTTTCCCTTCTTGTGGTCTTCAATGACAAACATATAAAGGAGAGATCTTTCTATCCAATACGGTACAATCCATTGGGCCCTTTATGCTTTAGAATTTAGCAAATACAGACTCTTATAAAAAAACATTCATTGGCCCAGCATGGACTGACCATTTAATACACTTTATAAAAGGTGCCAATCATTTTCTAGACCTTGATATTCTGTTTACCCTTATTAAGCACAGGCGTATCTCATGAAAGCTTTTTATTTTGCTGATGAAAGGTCATTGACCTGAAATGTTAACTCTTCTTCTCCCTCATAAATACTGCCTGACCTATTGAGTATTTCCAGCGCTTTCTATTGTTGTTTCAGATTTCCAGCATCAACAGCTTTTTTTGCTTTTCATTTTATTTCTCTTCCTTCTGGAATGTAATATTAATACAGGGAGGATGAAACTCAATAGTAACATGCAAAAGAAAATTGGATAAAAATTATTGGGTAAGAGTGTAGCTTCACCAAAGAATGCAGCACAGGCAGTATAAGCAAAGAGCCTGCAGGGAAACTGTACAAAAGGAAAATAAATAAAAGGGCAAATACAGATGGGAGACAGTTAAAGAGAACCCCTGGGGGGAAATGGTATAAGAAGACAACAACAAAAGTGTAAGAACTGACTGCAGAAAGTCAATAAAAGTAGAGAGAGCAAACCTGGGGCTGAACAGTGCAAGGACTGGTGAAAGCAAAAATATAGACCATGAGCTAGAATGCAAAATACTGAGAAGGAATTCAAATCTAACTTCAATGTTGATTAGAGGTAATGCTAGTTTGTTAACTTGTTTCATAAACTGTTGAAATTATTTTGAATGTAGTTTCCATTGTGCTTTAGAGTTATGAATATAATTTCCCTTGATTTTGGTTAGCTCTTTACCAATTAAGATCTCAATCTTTCAAAGCCTAATTATAGGTTCATGTCTTAAACATCAATGTATTAGAGCAACAGGAATGCATAAGCCAAGATGGTCAGAACTACAAACACTTCAGCAACTGTAAGCCAGGGACTTGGGTGGGCAGTGAATATACATTGAGAAAATTTTTTAAAAATTAAATGACCCTCAACACACTGGAGGATATTTTGAAAGCCAAACAAAGTGCAAGGCAGTTGAAGCAAGTAATCTGTCATTTTCTAACAAAATCATTCTAACTAATGTGATTCAGGCTATTAATAAACAAGATCAGAGATAGCAGGGCAGGCTATGTGTTGGGATGGCAATATGTGGAGCTTTTACATCATCTTAGATTCACACATCTGCTGGAAATGTCTCCTTTAGATACCATAGTTCAGAGTCATTGAGCTGAGGCACATATTAGGGATACACCAAAACATAAGAATGGCAAATAACTTCTGGAAATTTTATCCACAACAGTCACATCTCTTAGGAGAAGTCATGTTCAGAAAAGTAACGCCAGGGCTGCCAACAAGCTGGAGAAGTTGAGAAGTTGGGCCCACAGACATTAGTTCTGTCCAACAGGTACAATATAAGAGCTACTTGTGAGGACAAGGAGAGAGTAGTCATGAGAGCTAGAATCCTTAATAAGGTACAATGGATCAGAGCACTGTCCAAATGTAGGAGGTGTGGAAAGAGCAGAACAGAATTATTCTAAATATCATCCTCTACAGCCATAAACTAGGTTGCAATGCCAGATTAAGGGACAAACCAAGACCCTAGAGAAGAATTTGGAAAGAAAGAGGGAAAATCCACGGTAGAGGGTTGTTTTTGCAGTTGGATGCCTGTGACTAGTGGTGGCCCTCAAGGATCAGTGCTGGGACCCTTGTCGCTTACAATATACTGTACATGAATGACTTCAATGCGTCAGTGTCAGCAAGAGCAAGGAATTGATTGTGGACTTCAGGAAGGGGAAGTCGGGAGAACACACACCAGTCCTCATTGAGGGGTCAGACGTGGAAAAGGTGAGCAGCTTCAAGTTCTTGGGCGTCAACATCTCAGAGGATCTATTCTGGGCCCAACACATTGATGCAGTCATGAAGAAGGCACGCCAGCGGTTCTACTTCATTAGGAGTTTGAGCAGATTCAGTATGTCACCAAAGACTCTTAAAAATTTCTATAGATATACGGAGGAGAGCAGCCTGACTGGTTGCATCACTGGTTGCTGCCCACATGGCACGATAGTGTAGTGGTTAGCGTAATGCCATTACAGCACCAGCGACCCGGGTTCGATTCCTGCCACTGTCTGTGAGGTGCTTGTATGTTCTCCCCGTGTCTGCGTGGGTTTCCTCTGGGTGCTCCGGTTTCCTCCCACATTCCAAAGATGTACAGGTTAGGAGCTGTGGGCATGCTATGTTGGCGCCTGAGGCTTGGCGATACTTGCGGGCTGCCCCCAGGACATTCTCAGTAATGCAAAAAGACGCATTTCACTGTATGTTTCGATGTACATGTGACTAATAAATAAATATCTGATCTTATCTGCATCATATCCTGGTACGGAGGCTCCAATGCACAGGATCACAAGAGGCTGCAGAGGATTGTAGACTCAGTCAGCTCCATCATGGGCACAAGAGAAGGGTGCCCACTGGTTGGCGTGGACAAATTGAGCCAAATGACCTGTGTTCATGCCATTCGCTTCCATGATTCTCTGCACTCTTATGGTTCACATCAGACAAAAATATAGTGTAGATAGGACCAGTGAGGAGGTCCCGAAGAATTAAAAGCTAAATTAAGAACAAGGACTTTGAAAGTAATAATCTCCCAATTATTGGCAAAGCCATGTGCAAAGTGACATTGGAAGAGACAGGTGAGGATAATTAACACATGGCTAAACAGCTGCTGTAGGAACAAAG
This sequence comes from Pristis pectinata, assembly GCF_009764475.1. Classification (NCBI taxonomy): domain Eukaryota; kingdom Metazoa; phylum Chordata; class Chondrichthyes; order Rhinopristiformes; family Pristidae; genus Pristis; species Pristis pectinata. The sequence goes on from NC_067408.1 coordinate 13,855,676, forward strand.
AATTACATTTCATGGGACATTGTTCACCAACAGTGCGAACTGTATAGATGGAATCAGCCCCACATGAAATGGAGATGAATCAGTGACTCAGTGGAAATATTAATTTGGGAAGTGATAAAACCTTCAAACTGGAAAATTTGAAATAAACCTAATTATGTACATAATTAGGAAAGGAGGGCAGAGGATAGAATAAACTAATGGTGGTATAAATAGGCTGACAATAAATAAACTTATAAATCAGTAGTGTAAAATTTGGGTAAAAATAAAGTGTAAGCAATTACAATTGAAAATGAGCTGACAACAGCAGTGCACATAGAGTTGTTACAGGATGATAGGAATATGCTTTGGTGGGAGTGGGGGCAGGCATAGTACTGTAGCGGTTAGCATAACACTATTACAGCACCAGCGACCCAGGTTCAATTTCAGCTGCTGTCTGTAAGGAGTTTGTACGTTCTCCCCGTGTCTGCGTGGGTGTCCTCCGGGTGCTCCGGTTTCCTCCCACATTCCAAAGACGTAAGGGTTAGGAAGTTGTGGTCATGCTATGTTGGCGCCGGGAGCGTGGCGACACTTGCGGGCTGTACCCAGAGCACTCTACGCAAAAAGATGTATTTCACTGTGTGTTTCGATGTACATGTGACTAATAAAAATATCTTATCTTATCTTATCTAATGGCCTCAGTTGTACTTACTTTTTGATGACAGTTCTGTACAGAATGACCTGCAAATTCCTCTTCACAGGTCTCTCAACTTTCATGCCTGTGCATTGCAACATGGGGATTGAAGATATGCTGGTGGTCAGATGGCAACATAGCTAATCTCCCAACCCATCAGTCCACTACTGAACTCACCACTAATCCAGCAGCAGACTACAGACACCCTGTGCTGAGGACCTAGATATGCTTTGCATCCAGACCCTCAGGTTTACACCAAATATTTCATTTTTCTTTACATTCTTAATTAATTTCCTGTAATTTTAAATGCTTTTAAGTACATTTATTATTTTTAACTGTTATATGTCTATCATTGAAATAAAAGTCCATCAGAATTCTTTATCTGAGGCCTACTCATTACTCACTCCACCTTTCGGGACATCTTTTCCAGCTCAATCACTCCTTCAGGACTGCAAGAAGTAAGCACCCCCCACAGGAAAAGCATGGGTGGTGGGATAGATCACACATGATCAAGTCCATAATTTGTGAGGCATTGGAAATACTTGAGATTACTAAGGCATAACTACAGAAACATCTTAACGAGAAAACGAGAGAGGGAAAAGTGGTGATGGCAGTGGATGGGGTGGAATAGCTGAGTACTTTAGGTATACCAGAAAAAGAGTAGAAAAATATGACTTGGCCATCAGTGGACTTAAATACAATCCATGTGGTACAATGCAGACAGTGGTGCGAACGTGCAAGTCCTTACTACAAATAGTATTTGGGATGAACAGCATAAATGCATTTAAGAGAAAGATAGATAAGCTTATGAGGGAGAAATAAATAAAGGTTATGTTGTTAGCATTAGGCAAGGAAAAACAGAAGGAGCCTCAAGTAGATCATAAATGGCAAGGTGGACTTATTACAGTGAATTGCCTGTTCCTGTGTTACATATTCTATTCAAGGCTAGATGGGACTATTTCTGCACAATGATTCTATGATTCTAATACTTTAGTACACAATCAAAGTCACATTAGAAGGTGGAATATGACTAGGTAATGCAGCCTAGGTTCCTTTCCATCATGGGCAATCTATTCACATAGGTTCTGATCCACCCATTCAGTACTGCAAACAACAGATCTACACATCTATCCTGAACTCCAAAGTCATCAATACAATCTCCAATTGCCATTGGTATGAATTATTCAAAGTTAATCATTTTGGTAAAACAAAGCATTAAAAGAGATAATCAACATCAAAGAATGGGATCTAACACAAAACTGTTCTTGATTTAAAAATAGATGCTGGATATGGATTCACTTACCACAGAGTGTTAAAACATTGGTTCTGTTCCTCTTGCAGGAAGTTCCCAATTCTAGCTGGGAGTCTACTTGAAAGGTGATGAATAAAGCCGCATTTCCCCAAGAGCTGGAAGGCGATTCATCTTCTCTTGAACTTGTGAATCACATTGTGACTGATTCCAGAGCAGGTTTAGTACAACTTTATTTCTGCCTGCCCGCTGCCTTGGAATTCTGCCAAAATACAGGAGCATTAGTTCGAAAGAGAAAAACTTTGCACACAATTTCTTGGGGGGAAAAGATCTTAATAGGTTGTCAACTTCTTACAATTTAATCCTATCAGAAGCCAAAATTATTTTATTAATTCCAGGTCAAACATATTTGTCCATGAAGATGGCAGTTGGATCTAAGACAGCTTTGGAAAGATTTCTGAAAAATCCATACTGAGCCAATTGCACACATGACAGTAATGGAATAAGGCCATTGAAAGCCTGTATGGCATTGTGTACAGTATTTACTTTTTGTTGCTGCTGGCATGATATGAATCATTAATGCTTTGGTGACTCCTCTGCAACTGTTTCCTCCATACTATTTCCTGCATCATATCCTGCCTACGAATTGCAACAGGATGTAGCCAGGGACCAACTTTGCTGAACAAAAGCTCACTTTCATCAATCACATTGCATTACATTGATTGGGCATGCTTATGATCGGTCCTATTTGAACAATGTAAATAATTAAGAAACACCTTTACTATGCGCTCAGTAAGTCCTGCATTCAAACTTATTAGTCTATCTTTTTTAGCATGAATTTTCTTGCTTCTTGGGCTAACAGATATTAGGAAAGTAGCACTTTCCATTTCAGAATCTCTCAACATATAATTTTAACATAAATGGCTCTTCATTACTTTTTCTATGTTACATCCCTCCCAGTTTAACTCTTCATTGAAGTCATATTTGTTTATTTAACAAACTAACTATGCATCTCATCAGTTTGCACCAATTACCATTTACCATATACAGGTAATTGGCATTGGTATATATATCTTTATAATAGATAATTGCATAGCAACTCTGCAGCATCACAGTGCTACCTTAGGTAGTTGCTAGAGTGGTTTCTAGTAAGTGGTTGAGGATCAGTGCCTGTAGAGGTGGATATTAGGTATGTGGCCAATAATTAGGTCCTGGAGATGGGACTGGAGATTGGGCAAGTTGCTGGGAGTTAGTGGGGGAAGATGTGAAAGAGTTTGGGGCTCAAGGGGTTAGGAGAGGTTTGGGTACAGTGATCAGGTAAAAGGTTGGAGAATGTGGCTTGGGGTCAGGGGCTTAGGCCTCAATGGTACTGTGATTATCAGGAGCCAGAGTTGGTACTACGTAGTCCAATTTCAACTTAAGTCAGTGTAGATCACACAGGTGAAATTAAACCAGATGCAACATTGCACTAGGTTCTCCTGTGCTGTCCCGTCAGATGTTTTCCCAGGGTCAGGTGAGCAACTATTGTCATCATTACTCCTGTAATGTCCATTTCTGCTCTCATCAAGATAAGTAGAAAGCTTCAATCCATGGCCATCATTGAACAGTCTAGTTAGAACTAGTTCCATATTGTGCTAGGTTATTGTTTTATTTCCCTATTTAAAAGTAGACTCTGCTGATATTGGAGACCTGACTGGCCTCGTCCAACCACTCTCTTGTGCCTGGACTGGTCTGTCTGTAGAGATCAAGATAATGTTGTTTTTCAACTTCCTCACCACAGAATCTTTCCAAGCATACAAAGCAGATATCTGTCATGTAGTGTAGCGGTTAGCGTGACGCTATTATAGTGCCAGCAATCTGGGTTCAATTCCCGCCGCTGTCTATAAGGAGTTTGTACATTCTCCCTGTGTCTGCATGGGTTTCCTCCAGGTGCTCCGGTTTCCTCCCACATTCCAAAGACATACAGGTTAGGAGCTGTGGGCATGCTATGCTGGCGTCGGAATAGTGGCAACACTTGTGGGCTGCCCCCAGCACATTCTCAGTAACGCAAAGAGATGCATTTCACTATGTGTTTTGATGTACATGTGACTAATAAATAAATACCTAATACCTTATGTTTCCCAGTTTTGCTGCTCACTGTTGCATCTGACTGGTCACCCAGGCTTTCTATTCCCAAAGGAATGATTTCATCCACTGTCATTTCGGTAAGGAACAGGTGGCACCTCAAGCACTGGGACTTTTCAGCATCACTGTCTTCCCACAAGTTCAGGCAACTGTTGATTGTGTTCACATGCCCACAATGTCTCCCCTTCATTAGCTGGACTCCCTTAATGAACAGGAAAGGTTCCTACTCCCTCGGTGTGCAAAATGACATGGATTACAAGAAGAATTTCCATACAGTGTCCGAGAAACATAATGTCTTCATCTTGAGTGAGTCTGCATTGCTGAACATTTTCAGCACTGCTCGGAGAGATAGACTCTGGGGGATAAGGTCTGCACTCTGTTTCCTTGTCTTCTCAACCATTACATTCTCCAACCACACCAGATGAACACAGATAACATAGAAACATAGAAAACCCACAGCACAATTCAGGCCCTTTGGCCCACAAAGCTGTGCTGAACATGTCCCTACCTTAGAAATTACTAAGCTTACCCATAGCCCTCTATTTTTCTCAGCTCCATGTACCTATCCAAAAGTCTCTTAAAAGACCCTATCGTATCCGCCTCCACCACCGTTGCCGACAGCCCATTCCACACACTCACCACACTCTGAGTAAAAAACTTTCCCCTGACATCTCTTCTATACCTACTCCCCAGCACCTTAAACCTATGTCCTCTTGTGGCAACCATTTCAGCCCTGGGAAAAAGCCTCTGACTATCCACACAATAAATACCTCTCATTGTCTTATAAGATAAGATAAGACATCTTTATTAGTCACATGTACATCAAAACACACAGTGAAACGCATCTTTTGTGTAGAGTGTTCTGGGGGCAGCCCGCAAGTGTCGCCACGCTTCCGGCATCAAACCACGCTTCCAGCGCCATGCCATGCTTCCTGTACTAGACTGCATCGGTGCAAATTCATCTTGCAGTACATGCCAAAGAGCAGTGGAGACATCATTGTTGCCCACTGCATGCAGCACAACCTTGGCAATCAAAGACAGCAACCCATGCCAGAAAAAGAACAAAAAGATCCAGAGCCTTGAGGCATGAGCCACAGCCTCAGGCTACAGCTGGATCAAAAGGAACAGAAGGAAGAAGAGACTAAGAGGGGGATGTTCTTGATCAGCATCCACAGCCTCATCTCCCATCTGAGTGGAAGGGCCAGGCCCTGGCTGCACAGGATACAAGGGTCTTTAGACTCTGTAATGGAGAGGCGATTTTTATGAGAGTCCCAAAAAATAAAGTTCCTCAAAGCAAACCAAGTCACCCTCTCCAAAATAGAAATAATAACACCAATGTAGCACACAAATAATTAGCAGGATGCTCCAGAAGAAATAACAATTCCTTGATCCTATAACAATAATACCTTGACGACAAATTCTCTGTATTTTCTGATAAATAGAACTTGACTTTAACAACATGACCTCTGCACAAAATACACTTCTATCAGATCAGTTTCACTCTGCGGATCTAAACATTGATCAAGACCCTGAACCATATGGACTTCTGTTCAACATCAATAGTGCTTGGTCAGCATTGGAGCCACAGCAGTTAAGAAAAATGTACATAACAACATATAAATCAGACTAGTCTTTAATGGTAAAGGAATTCATTGAGGGGCTAATTTTTCAAGTCAATGAAGTCTGCCTTCATTCAGTAGTGAGAAATCACTCATTTTAGTTTCATCTTAAGCATTTGCAGTAATTGACCATTTCAATGTACACAATAGGTGGAAGTAATGAAGTATCAGTGGTAAAAGCAAAACATTTTACTCAGCTCACAACAATATAGTCATCACCCATTCACTTAATGTGCCTGTATCTCCCTGAAGTCTCTCTGCATCCTCCTCAGAGATTACACCGCCATCCAAAGTTATATCATCGATAAAACTAAAAATATTACAGTTGGTCTCCTCATCTATATCACTGATATAGATTAAACAGCCTGCACCTTAGCACTGATCCCTGAAGCACCCCACTATCCTCAGCCTCCCACTCCTAAAGTAACCAGTTTTCTCTTTCCAGCCCAGTATATTACCCCCAATCCCATGTTTACTAATTTTGTTCAATAACCTCTTGTGTGAGGCTTTTTCAAAGGCTATCTGAACCATTACCTTTTCGCTGGTTTCCCCTTCTGCTACTCACAGCCTCAAAAAACTCGAACAGATTTGCTGAACATGATTTCCCATTCATGAGTCGACGTTGACTCTGCCAGACCTATTATTATTTTCTGATACCCTGCTACCGATTCCTTAATAATAAATTCTAGGATTTCCCTACCACTGATGTTAGGTTAACTGGCCTATACCTCCTCTTCTCTTTCTCCCTCCATTCTTAACTGCGAAGGTTACACTTGCTGCCTTCCCAATCCATGGGAACCGTTCTCAAATCCACAATATTTTGTTAGATGACAACCCGTCCATCTTTTAACTCTTTCAAAACTTTGGGATGTGGGTTTTCAGGTCCTGTGGATGTTTAGATTTCAGTCCCTTTTAGCTTCTCTAAAACAATTTTGCGCCTGGAGAACTGCAAGCTACACTTGTGTAGTATCCTGGTGTCAAGTGATAGTAGCATACTGCTACTTACCTACCTAATATTGAAAGGCCTGGATAGAGTGGACGTGGAGAGGACATTTCCAGTAGTGGGTGAGTCTAGGACCAGAGTGCACATCCTCAGAATAGAAGGACATCCCTTTAGAACAGAGATAAGAAGAAATTTCTTTAGCCAGAGGGTGGTGAATCTGTGGAATTCATTGCCACAGACTGCTGTGGAGGGCAAGTCATTGAGCATACTTAAAGCGGAGGTTGATAGGTTCTTGATTAGTAAGGGTGTCAAAGGTTACAGGGAGAAAGCAGGAGAATGGGGTTGAGAGGGAAAAATAAATCAGCCATGATTGAACGGCAGGACAAACTCGATGGGCTGAATGGCATAATTCTGCTCCTATGTCTTATGGTGATGGCATCTCACTGCTTATTGAAAATAACGATCTTCCTGGTAAATGAGGACATCAAGCTGCCCCCCAGTGGCATATCACTGTTCCTTTAGACCTTCAAGCTGCTTCTGTATGGCAGAGACCAAACTTATAGATTGGTCAGAGTGAGACCGCATCGAAGCAGAAAGCTGTCTCCTGCAACAGTAGTAACAGGATGGTTGCTGAATGCTTTTAAAGAAATAAACATCACTTCCAGAATGATGACCATAGTCTCCTGGTTCCACACAGCTTCCTGTGGAGATGAACTCCTCTGTGCTCCTTGTCACTTCCTGCATTCTCCATCGAGCTTGACAATGTGCTCAACATTGACGTGCATCTGGCATCCACCTTGTTATGAATGCATCCAGATCACAGCCCTCATCTGAAACTTCTGGAATAATGTGGATGAGTGGATACACTCTCCTGAAGGCCCCCCACCATTTTCCATACCCCTGCTCTCAGACTGCACCCTACTAATGCCCTGTGTGTGTTCCTGTGACATGCAGCCTTCATACTTAATATTTTCACCTCTTGCAGTGCAAGTCTCTGAAGCGGTGCTTAAGGTATCAAGTGCAGTAACATACATCGATCATTAAAATCATAATTAGTTACTCCCCTCTCCCTCCAGCCTCCTCCTTATGGTCTCCCTGTGCAGACTAATGGTATTCAAGGGATCTCTCCTTATATCCTTTAAGGTTAAAATAGGAGATAGTTATAGACTCTGCCCAAAACACCTTCACAATGACGCTACACCACAGATGGTAATGAAGACGTCCAGTAGATCAAACCTATTCCTCACTCTCATAGGAGAACAAATAAGAAGAAAAACTGGAGTAAACTTGATTTTCCTACCTTTGAAGGTTTGACATGAGAATGTGTTTGTGTGAGGGTGTATAAGTGTGAGCGTATGTTTGTATGAGGGTGTGTGTGATCATGTGCTTGTGTAAGAATGGATGAGGATGTGTGTGAGAATGTGTGTGAGGTGTATGAGATAAGATATCTTTATTAGTCACATGTACACCGAAATACACAGTGGAATGCATCTTTTGCGTAGAGTGTTCTGGGGGCGGCCCGCAAGTGTCGCCACGCTTCCGGTGCCAACATAGCATACCCACAACTTCCCAACCCGTACGTCTTTGGAATGTGGGAGGAAACCAGAGCACCCGGAGGAAACCCACGCAGACACAGGGAGAACGTACAAACTCCTTACAGACAGTGGCGGGAATTGAACCCGGGTCGCTGGTGCTGTAATAGCGTTACACTAACCGCTACACTACCACGTCTGCCTGTGCATGTCTGCTTAGGTAGGTATATTTGTGATTTGCAGCTGACATGGATATTTCATGGAAGAGCATGAAGTTTCCTGCAGCAGTGCTCCATGTTGCAGGATTTTCACTCCTGGAGAATTTCACTCAAGGCACCTTCTATCAGGCTCTTCTAACCATGCAGCTGCCCTTTCCTTCATGTGACACCTAATTGTATATTGTCGTTATCCAGCTGCCATGGGGGTGTGCCTTTAAGAGCCAACATTTTGCTTTAATTATTGCACAGCAAGGTGTCTGAAAATGCATTCACCTAGTCCCATCAGGAACTGAGCATGTCCCATTTTAAACTACATCTCTGGGTGTAAATTACCCTACCACAGTTTCAATCTGGATTTTGACCAATTTTACAATTATTTGTTGGAGGCCTGATTGGGCATTAGCATTAAACAAAGCCATGTTTTAGCACATCAAATTAAATTAAATCCAATTTCTAAGCAATTAGGTTAAAGATGGATTGTCAACTAGATGTATTTCATTCTATTTCAAAGCAGTTATATGAACATATCAGCAAAATTTTGAACTGGAATCTGAAAGACCTTCAGTAAGAACAGGCAAGGCATGTTATTGTTACCAAAGAAATGGTTAATTAAAGAGGAGACGAATGCAGAAAAAAATCACAAAAATAATAAAATTGAAACTGACAATTAACATAGTTTATATACTAAAAGCCAGGACATCAAGCCAAGTCTCCCTCTCTCTCTCTCTCTGTCTCTCTCTCTCTCTCTTTCTCGCACGCGCTCTCTCTTTCACTCATTCTCTCTCGTGCTCTCTCTCTCTCCCTCACTGCCTCTTCCCCTCCACGCCTCCTTACTTATTCTCTTCCATCTTGTTTTCTTTCTCCCATCATTCCATGGCTTTTTCTCTCTGCTTTCATTTTTTTCCTTCCTCTCCTCCTCTTTTCTCTTTCTTGTTATTTCCAAACACTCCACCCAGTCTGTTCCCTCTCTTCCCCTTTCCGCTCCATTCTCTGAAGGACATGCATAAACCTTCCATTTGACCCCTGGCCAACCTGGCTGGTAGCAGCTGTTTATTCCAGGTTGATTTAGTTATTTGAATTGAGATTCCCAATTGCCATGGTGGGATTCAAACGTATGTCTCTGGATCAAGAGTCCAGGCCTCTGGAAACCAGCCTATTAACAATGCTATGATGCATAACTATAGAGAATTTGCAAACTTTAATATTTTATCTTTGATTAGTTGAACAGACTTCTCCTTAACAGTAAAATGTTCTGGAAACCTGTTGTGCAGAAATGAGATGGTCCTGCAACAGATCATTGTCCAGAGCATTTACTGCCTTTTCTCTCATCACCACCTCCACTCCACCAGCAAGGATAAGGTACTGATGAGGTAAAGCATCAGATCATGACAGAAACACATCTGAAGGAATCAATTTAATTGACTTTTCACATACTGCTACATATAATATACTTTCATCTCATCCCCAACCATTTCTCTCCTTCCTCAAGTGAAGGAGCTTAGATTCATGTGCCTGTATAATTTGCTATGTTTTCTTTAGGATGTCAGCATAATATAGAGAAGTCTTCATGAATGCTCAAGAGGTTGTGTATTATGTCTCAAAAGGGATTTGTCCACGTGTTAGCCTACTTAAATAGTCCTTTAAGTTTCAAAGTGACAAACCTGAAACCATTTGAATAAGTCATTATTTTCAAACTGATATTGTGTTTGTAGCTTTGAAAATGTATAAATCTGTCTTGGGATATAAAGTCTCCCATCTCCTGAATATCTTTGTAATGTTAAACCTTTCATCCTGTACTCAGAAATCTCTGGCTTTTTTCCAGAAGAAAATGTGAAATTCCTTTGAGAATAACAAGGAATTTATATGTTTTCTATTAGTTCATTAAAGAGATTTTGAATCCTAAAGAGATTTTTACTGAAGGAACACTGTTGAAGTCAGCAGAGTCTCAGTGCCTGCTCCTATCTGCACACATACCAAGGACTGAGATGGCCAAACAAATCAGCCCATTTTTGACAATAATAAAATCGACAAGTTGACACTTTAATTATTCTATTTATCACTGAGCATGAAACATCTTGATCTCAGAGTAGTAGTTACCGGCATGAATTATGCCCAGATGGAAGAGAGTCCAACACCACAGCGTAAACTTTTTTGAGGGGTTATGGCTTATGGGTTAGATGCCATTCATAAAAACATCAATTAGAAGATGAAATTTACAAAACCCATCCTTGATGGGATATGACATGGCTCTTATTTATGTTGTTACTAAAGATTATTCATCTTCCAAACTTTATATCAGACATATAAGTGACTCACAATCTGCCTGAGTCTTTCAGAGCACCATTTAAATTAGGTTTAATATGCCCCATACAACATTAGGCCAGCAACACTACAGCACAACTCTCACATGTACACAATAAAGAATCCAACCTTGTGATTGAATAAGAGTAGGGTTTCAGAAGAATATCTCAGCATGACTCAGTTGCCTCTGAGTCAGCCAATTATGAATTCAAGTCTCACTTCAAACAATTATATACCAACATTAAAAATCTAAGGATTATAGTTGCTGGACATCTGAAATAAAAACAGAAAGTGCGGGAATTAACTCAGCAAGTACTGATTGAGTATTAGGGAAACAGAGTTAATGTTTCAGGTCAAAGAACCTTCATCAGAAGTAGTAAAGTGAGAATACAAGTTAATTTTTAGATACTGTGGGGGTGTGGATGGAATGTATAGGACAAAGGGAATATATCTGAAAGGGTGAGGCCAGGATTGCTGAGGGGATACATTGTTTGCAAAGCTATCTAGTTCGTAGATTAATTGGGGAGGTTAGAGAGGGAGAAAGTAAACAGGTTTGAGTCACTAAAAGAAACTTGGCCTTGTTTCTCAGACTTCCAACAGGAAACAGAAAAGATAATTTGAATTTGAATATTTGAGATGTCTTATTTTATAATGTTTCTTGGGTCTCCCTGCTCCCGTTGGCTTACAGCTTCCCCTTCTGTAAAATTGCAGCATCATTTAACACAGAGGAAATCCAGTTGCCCACCTTGCCTGTGCTGACTCTCTGAAAGCAAGCTGATGTGTACAATCCCCTGCACTTTTCCTGTAGCTCTGCAAATATTCCCTTTTAAGTGTGTAACCAGCTTCCTTTTGGACATTCTTGTTGAATCTAAAGTGCATTCAAGATCACTTGCTGTATAAAAAATCCTCCTTAATTCCTGTTTTTTTTCTTTATGAAGTCCCAGAGACGGTGAAAAGAGCAACATTTTCTTCCAGTTATCTTTAAAATGGAATGAAAGGAAATAATTAATACTTAAGTTTCTATTGTGAAGGAAAGAAGGAACACAATATAAGCATTTGCTACTCACATAATATCACATAATAGGATCATCATTTTCTGATATATAAAACAAATAGAATGAGATAATAGATAAGGTACTGTCATACACCCTGAACATTTTCAGTTTTAGTTCTGATTGAGCTTGTATAAACCTTTCATTTTATTAAGCAAACAATTTTCTTCAATAATTAACGTTAAAAATCTATTCTACTGTTTTTTTCAGCAACTTTCTTTTCACCTCTTCCCACCTTGCTTTTGAGTATAGCACAAACAAAAGCTTATAATCACCATTCTGTTGAAAATGTTATCGTCCAGAAATTGAGTCACAAGTGCCATCATTTTAGCTCTAGACAGAGAAAAATTGTTTGTTTTTTGGATTGGATGTGATTACCATGGACCAGATGAAATCAAGTCAGTCCATGAATCTGACGAGGCATCTTCTGTTGTGAATCATGTTTGCGTGGAAGACACATTTTTGGCACATTCACAATGGGATCATTCCCCTCAAATACCCTTTTAGAATATCACTGGGAGAAATTACTTCATTTAATTTTGAAGAATGCCTGTTATTGGCTCTCAGCCCAGTCGGATTTTAATAGCCCTGCGTGATCTGTAGTAGTGCAATTGAATAGTTCAGGTAGGTTCCCTTCCATATATTTATTTACCTGCTCATTTTTACCTCATTCTGGCACAAACCCCCACATCACCCCACACCCCCCCCCCCCCCCGTCTACCTCCCACCATGTTAATCCCTCAATCCCAGAGCAATAAGATTTAATTTCTACTCCTTTATCCGTCTATCTCAGGAAGAGATAGTCTTGGTCAAGCCTGTGTCTGGAATAGTCTGTGTGCGACATGAGAATTGTACTCATTACACTGCCTGTGAAACACTCAGGCCTGGACTGAGTGCTTCCCAGGCAGTGTAATGAGTACAATTACTGATGTGCTAAGTAATATTTATGCTATGTAACTGCCAGCCAATGACCAATATGAGCTGAAGGGAGTCTAGCCAGCTTCCCTTGATGCCCAGTAGAATTACTATTCCCAAGTCTCCTACTATTAACATCCTGAGGTTCAACACTAACCAGAAACCTAAATGGAGCAGCCACACAAGCACTGTGGCTAAAGCAGCAGATTGGAGGCTGGGTATCTGCTGTCTGTAAGGAGTTTGTACGTTCTCCCCATGTCTGCGTGGGTTTCCTCCGGGTGCTCCAGTTTCTTCCCACATTCCAAAGACGTATGGGTTAGGAAGTTGTGGGCATGCTATGTTGGCGCCAGAAGCGTGGTGATGTTCGCAGGCTGCCCCCAGAACACTCTACGCAAAAGATACATTTCACTGTGTGTTTCGATGTACATGTGACCAATAAAGATATCTTGTTTCAAATGACTCACCTCCTGACTCTCTAAAGCCTTTTCCTCATCTATACAGAGTCTTACTAATCAGATGGAATACGCTCTACTTCACTGAAAAAGTTCAACACTGATATCTCTTAAGAAGATTGACACCATTCACGTCAAAGCAGCCACTTGATTGTCACTCCATACATTGTCCTAAATATTCACTCCCTGCATGACAGGATCACCTGAAAAATGCACTGAAGTTATTCATCTAGGCTACCTTGACAGCACTCACAAACTAAAGCACAAGGGCAGCAGGCCCATGGGATTACCACCACTTACAGGTTGCCCTTCAGCTTGCACACTATTCTGACTTAGAAATATATCACTGTTCCTTCATTACCACTAGAACTTAATCCTAGAATTTCTTATCCAAAAACAATGAGGGAGTACCACAGAAGGACTGAAGAGGTCCAAAAAGACCGCTCGCCACCAACTTTGTGAGGGCAACTTGGAATGGACAATAAATGTAGACTTTGCCAATGGTGCAATATCCCTTAAATGAGAAAAAAAGGGATAGCACTAATGATTTCACAGATTTCTGACATGAAATAGGTTCATAACATCAGGCAGCTCTGAATAATTTATTATTTTGATGCTGCGAGTAGCAATCGGGAATTGATTGAACCTCACAGGAAGACAATTTTAAGTTCGTTCATTTACTTCATATAATAATAAACCATATTGTTGTTCTACAGTTGGTCAATCTGCACTAAGTTCTTAGCAGTCTGCCTTTTAAAAGACAGAAGGACAGACATGGCAGCCACACAGTTTGCAATAAATGCATCTAAGCGCATAGTTTTCTATCTCTAGGATTAAACAAATCACTTGGACAGTAAAACTTACCTCCATCTTATAAAGAATTAAGATCCATTTGCAGGAGTTGCCAGTGATACCAAATCTGAGAACATATCTATTGCATTTCCCAAATTGTAACATTAGTAAGGGTCCATAGTTTTAAAATGAACAACCCCAGACGCAGAATAGATGTTGGGAGGGTTTGTTTTATGTCCAAGAGATAGGCGACTTTTGGAACTTTATCCTAGTTTCCATTATGACAATGAACATCTGTCACAAGTATCAGACAAGCCATTAGGCATAGTTAAATTATGAAAATCTCTATGCTATGTATTATGTAATGCTGCAAAAATGACCTAATATTAGCTAGTTGCAGAATAAAACATTTATCCTTTCTGATCACAGCGCCTGTTTCAAGTACCTTCAATGTAAACTATAGTTCTTCGTGCTCCACCTGAGACATATATCTTAATTTAATGATCAGGCACTTTGTCAGTGTGAATTTGTCAAACTTCTATGCCAGGTCACCTTATGCTTTCCTGAGCAATGTTCTAATTTTAGCCAGATTGCCAGGCCTATTTTTGATGAACATTGACTGAGAATATTAAGTTGCTACAGCCAAATATTGATGCTTGCTACAGATTGTTCACTTACTATCCATAACAAACCTACTTTTGCTGATGAGTGCTTGTGCATTTGATATGCCATTGCAATTAAATGAGGTGCAAGTTAATGCATGAAACTGTTCCTTCCCTTGTGGGTGTTCTTCTAATATTGACATCGACAGGAAAGTGTTAAAACAGTTCTGTGCCCTCAATACTTAAAATGATTTTACATCACTCTGATCTCATCAGAAGTTACTGTTTTCACTGGGTCTGAGACCTTTAAAAGAAAATTGCATAAGTTGGCTGGGAAGTTACATAATAATGGAAGACATTCACAGAATTTACAGAATAAATTGTTTTAAATATGCAATAGTTTGCTGCACAGCATTGTTTTCCCTAAGGCAAAACATGCACACTTTATGACAAAATTCATCACATAACCATAAACAACTTGGAGTCCACTTGCTATTTTAAATTTCAAGATTTCCTGTCATGAATAACATTTCACCTTTGCCTTCTCATATTTCTTTATGACACAGAAGGAGGCCATTTGGCCCATCAAGTCTATGATGGCTCTCAGAGAACTTACATCAGTTCCATTCCCTCACTTATGTCCCTGCAACCCATTCCTTCTCCATTAACTGCCCCCGATTCTCCTACACTCACCTACACCAGAGGTCATTCACAGTAATCAATTAACCAACCTACCCCTATGTGTTTGGAAAGTGGGAGGAAATCGAAGCACCTGAGGGAAGCCCAGGCAGTCACGGGGAGAGTGTGCAAACTCCATGCAGACAGCACAGGAGGACAGAATTGAAGCTGACTGATTGGATGTGTTTGGCAGCGTTACTGCTTACTGCACCACAGTACCACCCCTTACACTGGTACAGTCATCGCTGCTTCCCCTTGCCTGGAACTCCATTCCAGTTGTCACTACACTGTTGATTGCAGAGTTTTTCTAGCCATGTGGCAGTTTACTGTAGATGTCAATATTGGAAGAACATCCACACAGGAAGGAAGAATTACATGCATTAACTCGTACCTCACTTAATTGCAATGGCATATCAAATACACAATCCCTGGTGCTCTTCAGTAAAGGTAGGTCTGTTATGGATAAAAAGTGAACAATCTATTGCAAGCATCAATATTTGGCTGTAGCAACCTAATATTCCCAGTCAATGTACATCAAAAATAGACTTAGCAATCTGGCTAAAATTTAAAAATTGCTCAGTAAAGCATTAGGTCCCCTGGCAGAGAATGTTGACAAATTTACACTGACAAAGTGCCCAATAATTACATTCAGATGTATGTCTCAGGTGGAGCAGGAAGGACCATAGTTTACATTGAAGGTACTTGAAACAGACACTGTGACCAGAAAGGATAAATGTTTTATTCTGCAACTGGTTAGTATTTGGTCATTTTTGCAATCTCTCATCAATATGAATAGCTTCTTGGTAAATCAACTTGCAAAGTCCACATGAGCACTTGTTTACCCATTCAGACCATCCTTCACCTTGGCCACTTCATCAGCCACCACAATGGAAAAAGAAAATTCTGTGTGTGAGTCGCAATGAGGCTATTTTTCATGGTTTTCCATGTGTTGACCCAAGAGAAGCACCAGCAGGAAGCTAGTGACAGATTGTCTGCCCACTCTCACAATTCAAGTTAGAAAGAGAACAAAGGGATTTTTACTGAGGTAATGTGATAAGGTGATTCATTCAGCATATGCAACTTCAAAACATCTATTTAAATAGGATGATTAAAATGACACTTCGAAGTTTCGTTCAACTTCCAACCACTTTGCACAGCTGATGGCTAAAGCAATCATGCATTGTCAGGGTCTTTGTTCCCTATTGCAGAATTATTCATGTACTGTAGTTCCACTGCATGCTCACAGCCATTTTAATTTTATTCAGTAGCTCTGGTCCTCAATATCAGGCTGGTTTCTGATGTTATAGAAGCTAAAAACATGATAGATTGTAAAGGAAAATGATACAGCCCTTTCTATTTAAGAACCAGATTCTGGATTCATTCTGTTTCAATTATCAAAATTCCCGGTACCATTCTTTATAAAGTTACGGTCCATTTGTAAACTAAAATTTAAAAATAAAACTGGACGTTAAGCCAGTGGGACTGTTTTACGTTGGTTTAGAATCCAGAAGGATTCTATTTGAAATTAAAATGCAACACCCACAATGTATCATTAATATTTCATCAACTTCCACTGTCCAAATGCTCCAGCTTTTCAGCAAATGCTCTCCCTTTACCTCCTGGCTGTTTTGTTATGACATTCAATAGCTGACTAAATATTCCTCATCAATAATGGAGCCAATTTAATCCAAATTCGAAAGTACCTTAAAATATGGAGTTGTTGGTTAACTGTGAAGAAAGCCAAAAGAAGCCTTTAACTCATTAGGATTCAGAAATAAAAAAAATAAAATGTGGGGGGGTAGAATTTCAAGTACGCAGCTTTGCATGAGCAAAGGCATAGGGTGTTTTTCCTTCATCTGAATAGTGAAGTCTAAAGTAAACCCCATGTTGGTCCCTGGGCCCTATTTCAGACTTGCTGGCAAATGGTCATTGAGGATCTAGCCCCTGAATATTAGAGTGAGGAAGGGTGGCTGATCAAGCCTTACAGTGTAAAGAGAAAGCAGAAATTAGTGACTGCAGGAAGGGAGGAGTCAGAATTACACAAGGGGAGGGTGGTTGGGATGGGGCAAGTGAGTGTAGGTCAGTGTGCGAGGTGTAATGATCTGTGGCAGAGTGTTTGGGCTTTGGGACAAGTGGTGTGAGGTAGGTCCATGTAAGTAGAGAGTTGGGGGAAAGGTGAAATAGGATGCTGCAAAACACCAGGTTCAGATGAAGGGAGAGTGTTTGGGCTTTGGGACAAGTGGTGTGAGATAGGTCCATGTAAGTAGAGAGTTGGGGGGAAAGGTAAAATAGGGTACTGCAAACACCCGGTCCAGGTGAAGGATCTCAACCTGAAACATCAACTGCCCCTTTTCCTCCACAGATGCTGCCTGACCTGCTGAGTTCCTCCAGCATCTTGATTCAATTATCAACATTGCTCCAGATTCCAGCATCTGCAGTCTCTTGTGTCTCCAGGACCCGAATTTACATCAATTATTCTTCACTTTTAATGTCACCTGCATGCATTCAGTCCCCAACATGGGAGGAGGTCTCCTATAATCCAAAGTTTGTGATGGTACATGACCACTCTGTTGGAGGCTTTGTCAACAATGAGAACCAGGAAATTAACTGGAGTCATATTCAATGGAGAACGACTGACTCAGAGGTGTATGGTTTTCTTGTGCCAGACCAAACCAAGATTCAAGTTGCAAAATATATCCAGTGAGACTGGCAAAACTATAATTCAGATATGGCTTAGAGTTTCTCTGTTTCATTTTGATAATATCAGTTACTAATTCTTGGAATCTGAGAGTTTGAGTTCCACACAACTACTTTACTACATATTCCAGACTAAGTTCCTTTCTGATTTTTCTTTAAGTGTAGCAATTATTAAATCTAGAATGCTGAGATGTTATTTTCACACCTTTGTTGTCTGTATTCAATACTGAGAGAGTTTTAAAGCTTGGAAACTAAAACTATTTTCCATGTCAACTGCCCAAAGATACACTCTTCCCTCAGCACCCAACCTCAAAGATCATCCAATGATTGAGGACAATGCCCCCTCACGAATTCGTCTCAAAAATCTCTGGAAAACAAAATCTATTTGTAATCATGCTTTTTACTGAATTGTTCAATTTGTACCTTGTGGCCCTGGAAGTTTCTAAAATGCACTATTGACACATCAGTGGATGTAGGGTCTCAACCCAAAACGTCAACTACCCCTTTGCTTCCACAGATGCTGCCTGACCTGCTGAGTTCTTCCAGCAGTTTGTTTTTTGCTGCAGTGGATAAATCTGAATCAGAATAGCCAGATTTAAGAAGTTTGGACATCTAATCTCACTAAACTACCAGCCAATCTGGTCCCATGGTCAACACTTTACTGAGAACGTTAGAATAGGGGTTATGAGTTTACTTAATGATAGAGAAAGTTTGACGGGCTGAGTGGCCTCTTGCTCCAAATTCACGTTTTTGTATATAAAAGCATTAGCAATTCAGAGACTTGAATTCGCAGGCATGAGTTCAAATCCTGCCCTGGCAAAAGAAGAATTTCAATTCAATTAAATAAATCTATAATGAAAAGGTAGACTTGGAAATGGGTTAATTAAACTCCTGAAATGTTGTACAAACTCAGCTGCAAAAGCTTTATTTGGTCTAGGGTCTATGTGAATTCACAGTAGGTCTTAACTACCACTTAAAAACAAGCCACTTAGTTGAACCAGACCTTCAGTTGAAAGACCACCAGAATAGGGAATAACTGCTGGTCTTGTCCTACAGTGCCCACGCCCGATGAATGAAAAATTAATTTGTATCACCACCAACTAATTTGGAATTAATAAAGTTATATCAATAAATTCAAATGTATTTCCAATAATAATTAAATATCCATGTCTCAATCACATTCACATGGCCACTAAACTGAATTTGTGAAGTATAAAAGGAAGCTGCCTGCTTTTTTTAGATTAGCTTTTATTGTTATATACACCAGGGTGCAATGAAATTCCTTGTTCCCGTGAAGCTCAGAAAGTAAATAGCATACACGGTAATAATGAATACAACAATAAATACAATGATGAGCGGAAGAACCAGAATCAGGTTTATTATCACTGACATATGTCGTGAAATTTGTTGTTTTGTGGCAGCAGTACAGTGCAAGACATAAAGACATAAAAATTACTATAAGTTACAAAAATAAATAAATAATGCAAAAGAGGACTAAGGAGGTAGTGTTCATGGGTTCATGGACCGTTCAGAAATCTGATGGTGGAGGGGAAGAAGCTGTTTCTGAAACATTGAGTGTGGGTCTTCAGGCTCCTGTACCTCCTCCCCGATGGTAGTAATGTGAAGAGGGTATGTCCTGGGTGGTGAGGGTCCTTAATGTTGGATGCTGTCTTCTTGAGGCACCGCCTCTTGAAGATGTCTTTGATGGCAGGGAGGATTGTATCTGTGATGGAGCTGGCTGAGTCTACAACCCTCTGTAGCCTCTTTCGTTCCTGAGCATTGGAGCCTCCATACCAGGTGGTGATGATGCAACCAGTCAGAATGCTCTCCACCAGACATCTGTAGAAATTTGCAGGATTCTTTGGTGACATACCAAATCTCCTCAAACTCCTAACAAAGTACAGCCACTGGCGAGCCTTCTTTGTGGGCAAGGTGACGCACTTAGGGAGCACTAATAAGGGGAGTGCCTTCACAAAAATGGTAGGGCTCTAGAGAGTATTGAGGAAGTGAGGGATCTTGGTGTATGTCTGAGGATCTGTGAAGGTGGCGGCACAAAAAGATAAGGCACACTTGTGTTCATTAGCTAGGCCACAAAATATAAGAGCAGGGATGTTATGATAAAACTTTATAAAACATTGATTAGGCCACCGCTGGAACACTGTGTACAGTTCAGGTCACCATACTATGAGAAAGACCTGATTACACAGGAGAGGGTGCACAGGAGATTCATCAAGATATTGCTTGAGATGGAGAGTTCCAGTTATGAGAAGAGACAGGATAGGCTGTTTATTTGTTTTTTGGAGCAGAGGAGACTGAGGGCAAACCTGACAGGAATAGAAAATATATGAGGGGCATAGACAGGGGACATAGTAGGAAACTCTTCCCCGTAGAAAGCTGTGTAAACTAGAGGACGTGGTTTATGGCAAGGAGTTCAGAGGGCAAGTGAAGAGAATTATTTTTCACCCTCAGGGTGACTGGAATCTGGAATGCATTGCCTGAGGGTTTGGTGGAGGCAGGTCCTCTGACAAAGTGTAACAAGTATCTAGACAAGCACTTGAATTCCCAAGACAAAGAAGGCTATAGACCAAGTGCTGGTAAGCAGGGTTAGTAGAGGTTTTTTCCCTCTTCTCCAAGTTCATGAAAAATGAACTATATGTTTCAGTTTTTCTCAGGCTTTTCTATAAATGGATGCAAAATCCATCGGCCAATCAGCTTGCTTTTATTTAAATGAGCCCATCAGATATCAAAATTTCTCCTGACGCAGCCTTACATTACAAAGTCTTTTCAGAAGACAAGATATAAACCCTTCTTCCCACACAACAAATTGAGACAAAGAATAGCTAAGCTATACAGTACACAAACATTACCACTTCAGTCCAGTTGTTGAATTGCCTATCTTCAGCTGACATACCCCTATCAACCTGTGCAGCTACTTTCAGGGAGCTATGGACTTGGACCTCAAGATTCCTCTGTACATCAACACTGTTAGGGGTCTTGCTATTAACAGCGTACTGCCCTTTTACATTTGATCTCGCGAAGTGCAACACCTCACATTTGGCCAGATTAAGCTCCATCTACCATTTCTCCGCCCATATCCGCAACTGGTCTATATTACGCTGTATCCTTTGACAATCTTCTACACTATCCACAACACCAACAATCTTACTACCATCTGCGAACTTACTAATCCACTCATCTACATTTTCATCCAGGTCATTTATAAATATCACAAACAGCAGAGGTCCCAGTACGGATCCCTGCGGAACACCACTAGTTATGGACCTCCAGCCAGAATAAGTCCCATCGACCACTACCCTCTGTCTTCTATGGGCAAGCCAATTCTGAATCCAAATAGCCAAATCACTGTGGATCCCATGCATCTTAATCTTCTGGATGAGCCTCCCATGAGGAACCTTGTCAACCGCCTTACTAAAACCCATGTAGACAACATCCACAGCTCTACCTTCATCAATCACCTTCGTCACCTCCTCAAAAAACTCAATCGTTAGTAAGATAGGACTTGCTCTGCACACACCCATGCTGACTGTCCCTAGTTAGGCCATGGTTTTCCAAATGCTCATAATTCCTATCCCTAAGAATCCTCTCCACTAGCTTCCCTACCACCAATATGAGACTCACCAGTCTATAGTTTCCAGGATTATTCCTATTTCCCTTCTTGAGCATAGCAAGTGCACAGGAAAAATACCAATTGCAAGTTGTTCTTCAACATGTAAACCTAGCTTCTTTTTTCATGTTTAAAATCCTGGAAATGTTCACTGAATAGCACTATTTGCTATTTAGCACTGGATACCCAAACTACAAGGTCAAGAAAAGGGATCAGTTTGGGGATGGGCATTTGATGCTGATTTTGCCTTTGACACCTGAGTCCTTGAGCAAACAAAAAAATCTCCCTGAGCTGATAAGAGAGCATTCACTCACAAAGGCTGCTTCTGACTGGTGTTCATTACCATTGTTGGAACTCCATCTGTGGATGTCAGGTTAGAAGAGAGTTGGGGTTGTCTGAAAAGCATCTACAGTCAAATAGCTTCCTTGTACTTAATGTCTGGACTCACTTCTAAAGAATGGCGCATGAACAAGTCCCCAGATTTGCTGGTGTACATAGAGTTTTCAATAGCAAAATGCCAATGTTTTCAGGAAAGGAAAATGAAAGGTGAAGGTGGGGGCTGTGTGCTGAAACAGAAAAGGGTAAAGATTAAAGAAAAATACGGAATTAAATAATACCATTTAGATCCAAATTCTGCAAATGCTCTGGGCATGTTCAATGGACCTTAGCCAGCCATTTACTCTCAAAGATAAAATATGCTGCAAATAAAGAGAATTAATAATCATCAAGGCATTCCATTCACTTTGATAAGAATAACAGTGATTGAAATTTTGATTATATAGGTGATACCATTTCTAGGGCATCCTTTTTGTCTTAATAGAGAATTATGTTAGTAATGTCTGATTACATCAATACACAATGTTAAATACTGGTAGACAATATTAGCAAAACTTATAAACAGTCTTTGTGAAATGCAAAAAGATTACAAACTTCACCTCCAATGAACTATAAGAACAATAGCACAATGCTCCCACAAATTGATATACAACTTGGCATATAGATTGTTACAAAGGTTCCAGGGGTAGTTAAATAATATTCTTTAAAATATCAAATACACTCCAATATTTTTGTTTTCTCATTTGCCATGTTTAAAGAACTTATAGGAGTCCAGTATCAAATACTGTAGACATCAGTAAGTAGACAACCAGCTTGAGGAGTTATCTGGAGGTGCTCTTGGACCAACTTCAGTGAGAAATGGCTAACACGAGGGGACATAATTTTAAGGTGATTGGAGGAAGCTATAAGGGGGATGTCAGGGGTAAGTTTTTTTACACAGAGAGTGGTGGGTGTGTGGAACGCACTGCCGGCGGAGGTTGTGGGGGCAGATACATTAGGGACATTTAAGAGACTCTTAGATAGACACATAACTGTAAGAGAGATGGGGGGCTATGTGGGATGGAAGGGTTAGATAGATCTTAGAGCAGGGTAAAATGTCGGCACAACATTGTGGGCTGAAGGGCCTGTACTGTGCTGTAATGTTCTATCTATGTTCTATCTATCTATCCAAATGAGTGTGTCTCAGAGGGACTCACATTGCAGACAGCTACCCTTTCCTTCCCTGTCCTGAGCTGTCTGACCTCCACTTCCCATCACCACCCACCCCAGGAGAATCAAGATCTAACACAAGGCAAATAAAAAGAATTCCAACTTTACAAAGCTATATTTAAAAGCAAGCCCATAAATTATTAGACTATTCAAATGCTCAAATCACAGCAACAAAAATGTGTATTTATATAATGCCTTTTAACTTAGTAAAACTTCTCAAGCTGCTCGAACAAAATGAAGCTGCTGGCACAAATAAAAATCATGTCTCAAACAGTTGTGGTCAAAACTCTGCAGTAATGCTGCATTTTCTACAAGAACCAGAAATTCTGTAACTGAAGTGAATAGAATCTGCATTTCCAGTGAAACAGACTGTTTCAATCTGGTGCTGGGCAGTGGTGTAAAACAGGTTAGCCACTCTTTACATGCTCATCCTTATATTTACTGTTGTTGACTGCGATTGAATTGAATTCATAGGTGGGCAATGTGACACTGGGCATTTCTACTCAAGGCAACTTTCCACCGCACATACTCCAATCTCATTCCTGGTCACTCCTTCAAGTTCCTATCGTGGTCAGAATTTGTCCCCTTTGACACTCACCAACTTTTATCGATGCGCCATAGAAAGCATCCTATCTGGATGCATCACAGCTTGGGACGACAACTGGTCTGCCCAGGACCACAACAAACTGCAGAGAGTTGTGGACACAGCCCAGCGTGTCACGGAAACCAGCCTCCTCTCCTTGGATTCCATCTTTATCTCTCGCTGCCTTGGCGAAGCAGCCAACATAATCAAAGAACCCACCCACCCGGGTCATTCTCTCTTCTCTCCTCTTCCATCAGGTAGAAGATACAGGAGCCTGAGGGCATGTACCACCAGACTTAAGGACAGCTTCTATCCCACTGTGATAACTATTGAACGTTTCCCTTATACGATGAGATGGACTCTGACCTCACAATCTACCTTGTTGTGACCTTGCACCTTATTGCACTGCACTTTCTCTGTAGCTTTGACACTTTGCTCTGTACTGTTATTGTTTTTAACTGTACTACCTCCATGCAGTCTGTACTAACTCAGTGTAAATTGTTACGGACTCAGTGAAAGTCCCTTTAAGATAGAGAGTGTGTGTGTATGTGTGTGTGGGGCGTGCTTACGTCAATAGAAGATAAAGGACGTAATGACGTTGTTGAAGAAGTAAGAAGAAGTCAGAAGGAGAGAGAGAGAGAAGGGAGAGAGACACCAGCCTGCTTGTTTTTCTCTATCGATGGATGAGAAACAATAACTGTGTTTACCACTGAAATCCATGTATGGAAGTTGGAAGTAATCCGGTGGAGTTCACTTTGTTGCTGACCTGTAGAAGGAAACAGCTATTTGTGTGTGGACGACCACGGTTCGGATGCTTTTCGGGGTGAGGAAGTCACTACCGAGTAAACACTGAAGTGTCTTTTGGGTTCCATCGTGGAACATTTGGATTTCGTATGTACTCTCTCTATGTTTTTCTACATCTACATCTTATCTTCAGACAACGGTGGTTGTTGAAGAAGCCCTTGCTCATGTTTCACCTTATGGCTTGCGGAACTGAACTTTAAGAACCATTCCGGAACTGGGAGTTTTGGACTTTGTCACACACACACACGAAGAGTTTAGTTTTGGGGTTAACGTTCGAGGTTTAACATTTTTGAATTCTAACATACTAACATTTTTACTTTTATTTTACGTATTATCATAAGTAGTGATTAATAAAATAGTTTTTAACACTGAATCATGCTCAGTGTGTTTCTTTTGTTGCTGGTTTGTGACAAAATTGGGGGCTCGTCCGGGATTGTTCCCAAGGTTAACGAGTGTCGTCTGGGATTGTACCCCAGATTGACGAGATTTGTTCGAGATTCAATCCAAAGATTTTTGAGGGAGGTCTGATAAATTCTTTTTAATTGGCTTGTGTGTGTGGAAACCAGCAGCAATGGATATTAAGGCATTTTTGGAGTCACCAACCCAAAAGGGATTGGAGGTGGCGAAAAAGAATGATCTGATAAAGATTGCTACAAGGCTAAACCTTACAGAAGTAAAGCAGTCTATGAGAAAGGCAGATATTCAGAGACTGATAGCTGGCCATTATGTGGAAAAGAAGGTGTTTGAGAAGGAAGTGTTAAAACAGTTTCCTGGCAGTGAAATAGCAATTTCTGAGGCACAGGTGCAGCTGGCAAAGATAGAGGCTGAACGAGAGCAAAATAAATTAGAAGCTGAACGAGAACAAAAGAGATTAGAGGCCGAACGAGAGCAAACCCAGTTAAAGATAGAGGCCGAGCGAGAGAAATTAGAGGCCGAACAAAAGCTAACTCAGATGAAGATAGAGGCTGATCTAGCAATGAAGCAGATGGAATTGAAGAGGATGGAGCTGGATAGTGAGGAGAAGGAGAAACAGAGGCAGCATGAGTTACAAATGAAGCGTAGGAGTTCGGAATCTGATTCTGATGATGGTTTTTCAGCCAGCAGGGAGGTTCGATTAGTCCCTCCGTTTGAAGAAGATCAGGTTGATCAGTATTTCCAACATTTTGAAAAGGTTGCTGTGAGTTCAAACTGGCCAAGGAAAGGATGGGCTCTTATGGTACAGAGTGTGATTAAAGGTAAAGCTCAAAAAGCTTATTCTGCTTTGTCTGTTGAGGATGCAGCTGATTATACCAAGGTAAAACAAGCTATTTTGAAGGCCTATGAATTGGTCCCTGAGGCTTATAGACAAAAATTCAGAGACTTGAGGAAATCTGCAGATCAGACTTATATGGAATTTGCCAATGGAAAGAGAATATGTTTTGAACGATGGTGCCTGGCTAAAAATGTAGATGGGGATTATGATAAATTGACAGAATTGATACTAGTGGAAGACTTTAAAAGATGTGTTCCAGCTGAATTAACAACATATTTAAATGAAAAGGCAGTGGAAACTTTACAAGAAACTGCGAGGTTGGCAGATGATTATGCTTTAACCCATAAATCCAAATGGGGACAACCTAAAACCTTTCAAAAGAGTTACAAAGACAATCCAGGTAAACCGGAGATTAAATTGGGAGGTAATCAAAAAGGAAAGGATGAAAAGAAGCCAGGGCTGGAGAAACCTGTTGAGCGTACTTGTTATTACTGTAGGAAACCTGGCCACGTGATATCTAATTGTGCCCTTTTGAAGAAAAAGAAGGAAGCTGGGCCCAATGCTTGCTTTCAGGCAATTAAAAATCAAAAAGGTTTAGGAGATGCTGTTAAAGATCAGTCCTTGCAAGAGGGAAAAGCGGAAAAGTTGGAGGAGGTGAGAAAAGAATTCCGTTCGTATGTATCAGAGGGTTTTGTTTCACTGAATGATGAGTCACCCCAGGTGCCAGTGAAAATTCTTAGAGATACTGGGGCTAGTCAATCTCTCTTGCTGGACAGTGTTTTAAATTTTGGTGAAGAAAGTGACACTGGTGAAGTAAATCTAGTACGAGGCGTTACAGGTGAGACCATGTCTGTCCCTTTTCACAGGGTGATTTTAAAGTCAAAGTTCGTAGAAGGACCAGTCGAGATAGGGATAAGACCTAGTTTGCCAGTGGAAGGAGTTTCTTTGTTATTGGGAAATGACCTTGCAAATGGAGAAAGTGATCCTGTGGTACGGTTAACAACCAAACCAAGGATTGATGAGTCTGAGGATGATTCAGATGTTTACCCATCATGTGCGGTGACTCAAGCTAGAGCTAGAGAATTAGCCAAGACAGACAGTCCGATGCAGTCTGATGTGGTTCCTTGTGACAGTCCTAAACAGGAAGAAAATTTTGATGCCTTATCTGAGACTTTTCTGTCTTCACTGGAGGATCAACATCCTTATAGTGAGCCTGAATTTAAAGATTTGTCTTTGTCGAGGAAAGATTTTATGGTGGAACAGACAAAGGACCCTGAGTTGACAGAATTGAAAGAAAAAGCACTCTCATGTGAGGAGATTGAGAAAGTGCCAATTGGATACTATGTCAAAAATTGGAGTGTTAATGAGGAAATGGAGACCTCCCCATGTCCAAAAAATTTAAAACTCGGTTGGAGAGAGTCTGCCAGCTAGCGAGAGAGAATTTGAAAACTAGCCAGATAAGAATGAAGACATATTTTGATAGACGTGCTCGGCCTAGGACATTTGCAGTGGGGCAAAAGGTGTTGGTATTTTTCCCTAGCCAAAATAATCCCTTGCAAGCTCGTTTTTCTGGACCCTATGTTATTGAATCTCGAGTGACTGATCTAACATATATAATCAAAACACCAGATAGACGCAAGAAAACACAACTCTGTCACGTAAACATGCTAAAACCTTATTATGAGAGGGATTCAGTTGTGGCCTTGGTGGATGGTGTAAAGGTTGTTTCTAGAATGCCTGATGTTGATGTTGAGGAAGGCCAATTTAGACCAAATATTGTTCCATCGAAACTAAAAAACCAAAATATCATGGAGAACCTTGAAACGAAGTTGGACCATTTACAAGTTTCACAAAAACAACAGATGAGAGAATTAATTTTAAAATTTAAAAATCTGTTCCCAGATGTTCCAAACAGAACATCGATAATTACCCATGATGTTGATGTTGGGGATGCAAAACCAATCAAACAACACCCATATCGAATGAATGTGGAAAAAAGTAAACTTGTTGATCAGGAAATAAAATACATGTTGGAAAATGATATTATTAGACATTCTACTTCAAATTGGAGTTCGCCCTGTGTTATTGTACCTAAACCTGATGGAACTGTTAGATTTTGCACAGATTACAGGAAAGTGAATGCTGTAACGAAGTCAGATGCTTACCCTATTCCTAGGGTGGATGATTGCATAGATAGAGTGGGAAAGGCAAAATTTCTTACAAAGATTGACCTATTAAAAGGGTACTGGTGTGTTCCATTAACAGATAGAGGAAGGGAGATTTCAGCCTTTGTAACCCCTTCTGGATTGTATGAATACAATGTTTTGCCATTTGGAATGAAAAATGCTCCGGCAACATTTCAAAGAATGATTAATTCAGTGATTCATGGGTTAAAACATACAGATGCCTACATTGACGACTTAGTGACTGGGAATGATACTTGGGAAGATCACATCTCTGCGTTAGAAAGGTTGTTTGAAAGACTTTCCAAGGCTAACCTTACAGTTAACTTGGCTAAAAGTGAATTTGGCCATGCCACTGTGACGTATCTTGGTTATGTTGTAGGTCAAGGCAAGCAAGCTCCTGTTCAGGCAAAAGTTCAAGCAATATCTGAGTTCCCTATTCCCACAGGTACGAGGACTGTTAGAAGATTTTTGGGAATGGTTGGATATTATCGAAAATTTTGTAAAAATTTTGCTGATATTGCTCTTCCCCTAACTAATCTTCTGAAGAAGGGAGTAAAGTTTGTTTGGACAGATTCTTGTCAAGAAGCATTTGAGAAGCTGAAAGCCATTTTATGCTACCATCCTGTGCTCAAAACACCTGACTTTGAAAAGCCATTTTCATTAGCAGTAGATGCCAGTGATGAAGCTGCAGGAGCTGTGTTGTTGCAGAAGGGTGACCTTGATGATATTGACCATCCTGTAGCTTACTTTTCAAAGAAATTTAATGAGCATCAAAAGAATTATTCCACCATCGAGAAAGAATTACTGTCGCTTATTTTAGCCTTGCAACATTTCAGTGTATATGTTTGCACCGCTCAGAAACCATTGACTGTGTATACAGATCATAACCCATTGGTGTTTCTGAGCCGAGTCAAAAACAAGAACAGAAGGCTGTTAAACTGGAGTTTAATTTTGCAAGAGTTTGATCTCATGATAACTCACATTAAAGGCAAAGATAATGTGATTGCTGATTGTCTTTCTCGATGTTAAATGGGAAACATGTATCTGTACTAATCTGATAGTCTGTAGTTGTGTAGCATGATAATTATTAACATTACTAACTGTATGCGCGGTTAAATTTTTCTTGGAAAAATTTTTTTTTAGGTGGGAGGTGTTACGGACTCAGTGAAAGTCCCTTTAAGATAGAGAGTGTGTGTGTATGTGTGTGTGGGGCGTGCTTACATCAATAGAAGATAAAGGACGTAATGACGTTGTTGAAGAAGTGTCACGAACCAGCAACAAAAGAAACACACTGAGCATGATTCAGTGTTAAAAACTATTTTATTAATCACTACTTATGATAATACGTAAAATAAAAGTAAAAATGTTAGTATGTTAGAATTCAAAAATGTTAAACCTCGAACGTTAACCCCAAAACTAAACTCTTCGTGTGTGTGTGTGACAAAGTCCAAAACTCCCAGTTCCTGAATGGTTCTTAAAGTTCAGTTCCGCAAGCCATAAGGTGAAACATGAGCAAGGGCTTCTTCAACAACCACCGTTGTCTGAAGATAAGATGTAGATGTAGAAAAACTTAGAGAGAGTACATACGAAATCCAAATGTTCCACGATGGAACCCAAACGACACTTCAGTGTTTACTCGGTAGTGACTTCCTCACCCCGAAAAGCATCCGAACCGTGGTCGTCCACACACAAATACCTGTTTCCTTCTACAGGTCAGCAACAAAGTGAACTCCACCGGATTACTTCCAACTTCCATACATGGATTTCAGTGGCAAACACAGTTATCGTTTCTCATCCATCGATAGAGAAAACAAGCAGGCTGGTGTCTCTCTCCCTTCTCTCTCTCTCTTCTTCTTCTTCTTCTGACTTCTTCAACAACGTCATTACGTCCTTTATCTTCTATTGACGTAAGCACGCCCCACACACACATACACACACACTCTCTATCTTAAAGGGACTTTCACTGAGTCCGTAACAGAAGTAAGAAGAAGTCAGAAGGAGAGAGAGAGAGAAGGGAGAGAGACACCAGCCTGCTTGTTTTTCTCTATCGATGGATGAGAAACAATAACTGTGTTTACCACTGAAATCCATGTATGGAAGTTGGAAGTAATCCGGTGGAGTTCACTTTGTTGCTGACCTGTAGAAGGAAACAGCTATTTGTGTGTGGACGACCACGGTTCGGATGCTTTTCGGGGTGAGGAAGTCACTACCGAGTAAACACTGAAGTGTCTTTTGGGTTCCATCGTGGAACATTTGGATTTCGTATGTACTCTCTCTATGTTTTTCTACATCTACATCTTATCTTCAGACAACGGTGGTTGTTGAAGAAGCCCTTGCTCATGTTTCACCTTATGGCTTGCGGAACTGAACTTTAAGAACCATTCCGGAACTGGGAGTTTTGGACTTTGTCACACACACACACGAAGAGTTTAGTTTTGGGGTTAACGTTCGAGGTTTAACATTTTTGAATTCTAACATACTAACATTTTTACTTTTATTTTACGTATTATCATAAGTAGTGATTAATAAAATAGTTTTTAACACTGAATCATGCTCAGTGTGTTTCTTTTGTTGCTGGTTTGTGACAAAATGCATTGTGTAATGAATTGACCAGTATGATTGGTACGCAAGACAAGTTTTTCACCGTACCTCGGTATAAGTGACAATAATAAACCAATACCAATAAACCAATACCAATTTGGGCATCAATTTTCAGTGTTTTCTATCACTGTACAGCATCGAGACTTACAAATTATGAACAAGGTGTCAGTGTAAGTTGATCACAATCAATAAAGAGCGACATTGTAAAAACACATCTTTGATAGCTTCCCCTTTAAAACTCGGTCACTGTGCAGGGTGTTTGATTAATCCAGATTTTACAGCAGCCTACCCATCATGTTCTAATTTGTAAACCAGTAGGACCTGTGTGGATCACACCAAATATAAAAGAAACACCCAGAAATGTTTACATGAGAGAAAGTGCGTACTTAAAATATCACTGCTCAGGGGTACACTGAGCACAAATTTTTTGTAGGGTTCCAGAGGAGCCATTATAAGGATTATATTCAAGGTAGTGAGCACGTAATTATTGTGAATGATAGATCTTCTGCCATGAAGTATAGTAAATGAGATCGATTACCAAAACCTTGTATTAATCACCAACTTAAAGTGATCTCCCACCATAGCAAGACCTCTTAAAGTTTCTAATGGGTGGATTTGGGTAGTTTTTGCTCAGAGTGGTGGGTAGGAGGTGGGAACAGATAGATTTAGGGTGCGAGGGGTAAGATTTAAAAGGGACCTGAGGGGCAACTTCTTCACACAGAGGGTGCTGAGTATATGGAACGAGTTGCCAGAGGAAGTGGTTGAGACAGGTACAATGGTATCATTTAAGAAGCACTTGATAAGTACATGCAGGGGCAGGGCTTACAGGGATATGGGCAGAAAATTGGGACTAGATGGGTGGGCACCATGGTCGGCATGGACTAGTTGGGCCGAAGGGCCTGTATCCATACTGCATGTCCGTGATGACATGTCTCTATGACTCTAGAACATGTACAATGCATCCCTAATGGATGATGGGACTTTGTGGCATCAGATGAGGCCATATAGAGTAAGGGGGAGAGTTTCCAGACCACATCTGCAAAGAAGGAAGAAACCCTTACTTGCAACATCAACCATGTTTAGAGTATTACTGAAATTTTAAGTCAAGTTGAATTTATTGTCATGTGCACAAGTACAGTGAGGTACAGTTACAATGAAAAACTTGCAGCAGATTCACAGGGACATGGGTTCAATGGTCACCTACAGTGGTGGACACTCTGGCAATAGCTCAGATAAGGACTGGCTGTTTAATTTGCATCAAGCAGGACTTCCTCCTCCCATTAAAGTCTGTTCTTGCAGTCAAGGCCCAACCAAATTGCAAAGTGCACATGTTCACAGCACCAATGTCAAACCTGCATTGTAGCACAACAGACGTCACTGCCATGTACCCAGTGCACCTATGATGTAGGTATGGAGAACCATGATACAGTTTCCCATGCTTGATGTTCAGTTTCAAATCTGTTGTGCAGAATGTACAAAACATGCAACACAACCTCTACATTGTAAGGGTAATCACACTTCAAAAATATTTCTTACAGAGTCATACAACACAGAAACAGGCCCTTCAGTACATAGCGTCCAGGCCAATCATCAAGTACTGAGTTACCCTGATCTTATTTTAATTTCCCCACACTCCGCTCAACTCCTCCCAGTTTCTACCACTTACTATACACTGGGGGCATACATTGCAAAATATTACTTTTTGAAGGAAATCCTATTGATTTGCATACCACGAATCATCGTAATCTGCTTTCACCATCACAAGGGGAAACCTCTTCTACAGGAGACCACCACTTACTGAAATACTGTTGGTTTTGAATCTATCCTTCTTTAAGCACAGGTCTCCATCCTCCAGTTCTAGCTTTGAACAAGCTGAAGTAGCTTGTTATGGCACCCACATTTTTTAATATTATTCATTTATGGAATAAGGGTTTCAGTGGCAAGGTTAGCATTTATTGTCTATCCTTAATTGCTCTTAAGAAGATAATAAGGAGTTGTCTCAAGCTGCTGCAGTTTCTCCGGTACTCCCACTTGCTGATGAGTAAGGAATTCCAGGATTTAGAAACAGTGATGAGGAAGGTATGGTGATGTATTTCCAAGTCAGTGTAACTTTGGCTGATGTCTCCATGTGTCTGTTGCCCTCGTCCTTACTAATAGAGGTCACGGGCTTGGAAAGTGCCGTTGAAAGCGGTTTTTTCAAGTATTCACCATGGGGAGTATTGATTCATCAGCACAGGAATCTGCTAAGTCCAGCAGAGGGGGGGTTACATCTCTTCTCAGATTACATGTAGTTATATACACATGTCAATAATATTCTTAGTAATGTTCTAGTCTCCAAGACACACATGGTAATTTTTGACAAGATCCAGTTCTGATTTACATTGACTGATGGATTCTTTCTGAGTCCACATAAAAATGATATTAAATAAATTAACTGATAGTAAAATACTTTTCTCAAGTTTCTTCCATTCTTTAATTCCCTCGAAAATATTCTGAACGAAAATCAAGGTAGAACAGGGTCAGAGGTTAGAGGAGGAGAATCCAGTATTAAGCTATAATTTTCTCTTAGTGTGCCTAAAGATATGAGGAATTATATCGATGAGGGCAACAAGATTTGGGAATAGGCTTTCCTTGATACCTTTTTGGGTATAAGGATGCACTTAGGTAGAGCTTGTCCTCAGGACAGAAGGATTGAAATGGAAGCCATGAGAGAAAGGATTGTACCAAGTCTATGTAACAGATGTCTTGTTAGGGTAGGTGCCCATATCGATCCAAGTTTTCTCATTTCCATTTGTAGATGGCATGTCTGATTAGTCCAAGCAATGCATTCATCAATATACAAAGTACATCACAACTCAGGGATGGGAAAGTCATGTGGGAAACTAAGAGATTTCTTAAGTGATTCCCAGAAATTGCTTCATATTGACCTTCCTCCAGTGAGAATCCCAGACCTGTTAAGGGGAGTCAGTCCACCCTAGCTCTGGTTGCATGATGTTAGTTACCTTATGGTATGTCATTCTAGTGTCCATTGGGTATGGGGATGGAGGAGAGGGTGGCAGAGGGTTACTGATTGTCAGCAAAGTTCCATGTCAGCCATTGTTGATGTCTACGCATGTGCATTTTGAGTAACAATTGCTGAACAAGAGCCAAATAAGGAACCTGAATGATTTTGGGTTCCCAACACAGTACAATATAATCGAATGTAATGTCTTTAATGGCATCTCAGCAGCACTAGCTAACTGAACACAGACTGTGATCCTCTGATCTGAATAACTCAGTTAACCAATGTGTTAACTGGCTCAAACCATTACAGTATAAATTTCCTTTTATAATGTCAGCTTGGCTTAGTAGCAGCATTTTCATCCTTGATTTATAAGGTCATGAATTCAAGCCACACACAGGATACTTGAGTACATAATCCAAGCAGAAACGAGTGTAGAAATGGGAATTGTGCATTATTGGAGATGCTGAGGTAGATTTTCATCTCCATTACCTGGTTGGTAGACTGGCCAACTGGATTTACAATTTTTTTTTCAAAAATCTACCTTGCTATCCACCAAATCAGATATTAAATTGAATTTGTTTCCACCACTTCAGGAGGAGGTAAAACAACTCAAGTTACTTTTTCAAAGAAAATAGAACCCTCTTGGTGTCTTGACCAAAATTCAGTCCTTAATCAACACAGATCAATGAGTAATTCATATCATCACTGTTGATGGGATCCTCCTGTGAACAATTTGGCAGTCACATTTACATTCAAAACATTGTGGTTGCAACTTAATGAATGAAACATTACAGGGCATTCTGTGAAATGCAATATAACACAAGTCTTTTATTTCATTGTAAAATCATCTGTGAATTTACAAGTCAGTTTACAAAGATACAGAGTTAGAGAAGTATTCATAATTCAAAATTAATTTATTGTTAATTGAAAATTAAGAAAAACCAAAGGTGAAAACATTAAAAATGTTGCTATGGTGACTTTCTACATCAACCTAATTCCTGCTCAAAATCACATAAAATAATAATGAAAATAAATAGAAGAAACAAACATCTTCTGATTAATAAATGTCTGTCTATTACTTTACTGCCTTTTAATAAAACCAATTGTAGGTATTCACTATCTAAGAATTCCCTCTCAATGACAGGAGGAGACCTCGGTGCCTCCCTTCAAATTGATAAGATCAGTGTTGATGTCCATAATTAGGGAGCAAAACAAAAGCTGTCCACCTTATCTAGTAAATAATGTTGATAACTGGGTCCTGAAACATTAAAGGCCAGGATAAAATCAGCCCATTCTAAATACAACTGGAGTACTTAGACAGGAAACCTAATGAATAATGTTGTCCCCACAATATCACCAATTTAAAAAGCAGCACCCATTTCTAATTCCCAGGAATACATCTTTATGTGCTAAATATCTATCTGCATTATTATTCATCATCAAGACAAAGGACAGATTTGTCCTGCAATGTGCATCTTTGCTACACTGCCCACTAATCTCCTTTTTGCAGCCTGCAAATATCAAATGTCCTCAAAGTACTAGACATGCCATGCACATGGCAGCTAGATATTGGAACCCTGGAGTACAAGTGTGTGCACACCACAGCGACCACTGGGTGTGACACTAAGCTCAGGCCTTTCAGATGTTGAAAGCATGATCCCACTATCAAATAGCTTGGTGCAACCATTCTGGTTTGTTGCCTGTTTTAATTTGCTTCTGATACCAAGAGAGCCCCTATCGATTTTCTCTGTGCTTTTGTTTGGGTTCTGAATAATTAATGAGATAATTTTTCCATCAACATTATCTGTGAAGGCAAATTTTATGTAAAATGAAAATCAATCAAATGAATGCCATGGGTCTCTTTGCTTTGCTTTGCTGCTTTCATCTCCATGTTAAACAACTCCAGGGGCCGAGTGGAGACGATAAGGAATGCAGGGAGAAATCTGGATCATTAATTGCTAATAACACTTCATAAAATATTGGACAGTGTTAGGGTGCTGACACCCAAAAGCAGCTTCCGTGAGGTAAAAAGATTTATGTTGTGAGAAGTTTCATGATCAATTTACAAAAAGATCCAGCTTTAACTAGTTTGTGAGGGGGATGGGAACCAGAGGGGTAGGTCAGAGGAAGAAGGGGATGGGGAAAAGTCAGATCTAACATGTAGAGAGGCTTTGAGGAAGGAGAAGCAGAGTACGGGGTATAAAAGTAGAAAGGTGGATGGGCTAAAGTGCACTTACTTAAATGCAAGAAGTATCAGGAATAAGGGTGATGAACTGAGAGCTTGGATAAGTACATGGGATTATGATATTGTGACTCTTGCAGAGACTTGGCTGTCACCAGGGCAGGAATGGATACTGAATATTCCTGGATTTCAGTGTTTTAAAAGGGATAGGGAGGGGGGGAGAAGAGGGGTAGGGGTGGCGTTACTGGTCAGGGACACTATTACAGCTGCCGAAAGGGTGCATAATGTAGAAGGATCCTCTCTATAGTCAGTCTGGGTGGAAGTTAGGAACAAGAAAGGAACAGTTACTCTACTGGGAGTATTCTATAGCCCCCCCCCCCCCCCCGGTAACAGTAGGGATATTGAGGAGCAGATTGGGAGGCAGATTTTGGAAAGTTGCAAGAATAACAGGGTGGTTATCATGGGAGACTTCAACTTTCCAAATATTGATTGGCACCTGCTTAGTGCCAAAGGGTTAGATGGGGCAGAGTTTATTAAGTGTGTCCAGGACGGATTCCTGTCACAGTATGTTGACAGGCCGACTAGAGGGAATGCCATATTAGATCTAGTATTAGGTAATGAACCAGGTCAGGTGACAGATCTCTCGGTGGTTGATCATTTGGGGGACAGTGACCACCACTCCCTAACTTTTAGTATTGTCATGGACAAGGATAGGAGCAGAGAGGACGGGAAGATATTTAATTGGGGAAGGGCAAATTATGAGGCTATAAGGCTAGAACTTGAGAGTGTAAATTGGGATGACAGTTTTGAAGGGAAATGTACTGTGCAGATGTGGTCATTGTTCAGGGATCTCTTGCAGGATGCTTCTGCCTCACCAGGATAAATTTGTCCCAGTGAGGCAGAGAAAGAATGGCAGGGTGAAGGAACCGTGGGTGGCAAGAGAGGTGGAACAACTAGTTAGGAAGAAGGCGGCAGCATACATAAGGTGTAAGCAGCAAGGATCAGATAGGGCTCGTGAGGAATATAGGGTAGCAAGGAGGGAACAAGAAGGGGCTGAGGAGAGCAAGAAGGGGACATGTAAAGGCTTTGGTGAGTAGGGTTAAGGAGAATCCCAAGGCTTTTTTCACGTATGTGAAGAGCAGAAGGATGACGAGAGTAAAGGTGGGACCGATTAGAGACAAAGGTGGGAAGATGTGCCTGGGAGCTGTGGAAGTGGATGAGGTTCTCAATGAATACTTCTTTTCAGTATTCACCAAGGAGAGGGGCCTTGATGACGCAGAGGACAGTGTTGGTAAGGTTAATGTTCTAGAGCACTTAGATATCAAGACAGAGGATGTGTTGGGGTTGTTAGAAAATATTCGGACAGTTAAGTCCCCAGGGCCTGACGGAATATTCTCCAAGCTGCTCCGCAAGGCAAGGGAGAAGATTACTGAGCCATTGGCTAGGATCTTTGAGTCCTCGTTGTCCATGGGAATGGTACCAGAAGACTGGAGGGTGACAAATGTTGTCCCCTTATTCAAAAATGGTAGTCGGGATAGTCCAAGAAATTACAGACCAGTGACCCTTACATCTGTGGTGGGCAAACTGTTGGAAAGGATTCTAAGAGATAGGATCTATGAGCATTTAGAGAATCATGGACTGATTAGGGATAGCCAGCATGGCTTTGTGAAGGGAAGATCTTGCCTCACAAGCCTGATAGGGTTCTTTGAGGAGGTGACCAGGAAGATTGATGAGGGTAGTGCAGTAGATGTGGTCTTCATGGATTTTAGTAAGACGTTTGACAAGGTTCCACATGGTAGGCTTCTTCAGAAGGTCAGAGGGCATGGGATCCAGGGGAGCTTGGCCATGTGGATTCAGAATTGGCTTGCCTGTAGAAAGCAGAGGGTTGTGGTGGAGGGAGTGCATTCATATTGGAGGTCTGTGACTAGTGGTGTCCCACAAGGATTGGTTCTGGGACCTCTAGTTTTCGTGATATTTATTAATGACTTGAATGACGGGGTAGAAGGGTGGGTTAGCAAATTTGCAGATGACACAAAGGTTGGTGGTGTTGTGGATAGTGTGGTGGGCTGTCAAAGCTTGCAGAGGGATATTGATAGGATGCAGAGCTGGGCTGAGAAGTGGCAGATGGAGTTCAATCCAGAGAAGTGTGAGGTTGTGCACTTTGGAAGGACAAACTCCAACGTGGAGTACAAGGTTAATGGCAGGATACTGGGTAGTGTGGAGGAGCAGAGGGATTTGGGGATTCATATCCACAGATCACTGCAAGTTGCCTCACAGGTGGGTAGGGTAGTTAAGAAAGCTTATGGGATGTTGGCTTTCATAAGTTGTGGGATCGAGTTTAAGAGCCGCAAGGTAATGATGCAGCTCTACAAAACTCTGGTTAGACCACACTTAGAGTACTGTGTCCAGTTCTGGTCACCTCATTATAGGAAGGATGTGGAAGCATTGGAAAGGGTGCAGAGGAGATTTACCAGGATGCTGCCTGGATTGGAGAGTATGGATTATGAGGAGAGACTAAGGGAGCTAGGGCTTTACTCTTTGGGGAGAAGGAGGATGAGAGAAGACTTGATAGAGGCATACAAAATATTAAGAGGAATAGATAGAGTAGACAGGGAGCACCTCTTTCCCAGGGCACCAATGCTCAATACAAGAGGGTATGGCTTTAAAGTAATGGGTGGGAAGTTCAAGGGAGATATCAGAGGGAGGTTTTTCACCCAGAGTGGTTGGTGTATGGAACGCGCTGCCTGGGGTAGTAGTGGAGGCAGATACGTTGGTCAAGTTCAAGAGGTTGTTAGGTAAGCATATGGAGGAATTTAAAATAGGGCGATATGTGGGAGAAAGGAGTTAGATAGTCTTAAATGAGGTTTAAAGGTCAGCACAACATGGTGGGCCAAAGGGCCTGTATTGTGCTGTATTTTTCTATGGTTTCTATGGTTCTATGGTTTTCTTCTATGGTTTATCAGCTCAAAGAGAGATGCCCAGATGCTTGTTCATCCCCATTATTCATATATTCCGCACCTTAATTTTAAAATATTCACATTGATTCTCAAAAGAAGAAAGATCAACAAAAACTTACATAAACAAATGCCTTTTTCCTGCAGTTTATTGATCTCGGTTTTGTTTGCCTCCTCTGCTTGTGGCCTTTTCAGATTAGGATCTGGACAAGTCAGGACTGACTGGTCCCATTTTTGAGTGGGTTGGCTTTCTGCAAATTTGTGAAAAGTGAACAGGACATTGGAGAAGCAACCATTGGCCACAAGCCCTGGGTTGAGAGACTCACCCACTATCAGGTACCAGAAATTCCACTTGAGTCAATCTATCACAGTGGAAGTCAGGCCCACCTGCATTTTCAGAAGTTACCTGATTAATTGACATTATACACAATCCATACACTTTCAAAGCCCTGATTCAGAGCGTGTCCACTCTGGGATGAGCAAACTATTGGTTCCCTGTAAAGCTGCTGGGTTTAAAAGCCTGTAGCAACTCTAAGGGAAGGCATCATTTAAAACAGGATGCTGCCTGGCCTGCTGAGTTCCTCCAGCATCATTGTGTTTTTCATCTAGATTCCAGCATCTGCAGTCCTTTGTTTCTCCAGTTTAAGTGGAAACTAGTCAGTCAATATTTCAGGTCAGGACCCTTCTTCAGGACTGAAGATAAGAAAAGGGGAAGCGCAATATATAGGAGGGAAAAGTAGAGCAGTGATAGTTGCCCCAATATATAGGAGGAGGACCTATCACCACCGCCTGGCCTGCTGAGTTTCTCCAGCATCGTCATGTTTTTCATCCACTTAAACTAATCCTATTTATTCTCCCCACATTCCCAACAACTACCCACAGATTCTACCACTCACCTACTGTCTCAAGACAACTTACATGAACCCATGAACACTACCTTATTATTTCTTTTTTTTGGACTATTTTTTGTAATTTATAGATTTTTATATCTTTGCACTGTACTGCTGCCACAAAACAACAAATTTCACGTCACGTGTCAGTGGTAATGAATCTGATTCTGATTCTGATTCTGATTCTGACAGTGGCCAAATAATCTACCAACCCACACAACTTTGGGATGTAAGAGGGAACTGGAGCACCCGGAGGAAGCCCACACAGTCACAGGAGGAATGTGCAAACTGCACTCAGACAGCACCAGAGGTTGATATTGAACCCAGGTTGCTGGAGCTGTGGGTCAGCTACACTCCTACTACAAACGTTAACGAATATCCCCACTTCTGAACTTATGATGGAAGGAAAATCACAGATGAAGATTTCTGGGCCCAAGACATGGCTCTAAGTAATGTCATATTAACACTTAGTAACTGAGAAGCAGGAAGAATGTTCACAGATGAAGCAGTGAAAAACTACTGGCACCAGTGAAGTCAAATCAAGAACTTCAGAGGTACAACTACCCACTAAATGAGTGGGGACAAGATCAAATGCCTGCTCAAGGTTCACTCAAAACCGATTAGTATCTGTTGAAATGTGTTCAAACTTTATCTCAGCTTCTCTTTCTCTGCTGTCTTGGAAGTATTAGCTACCAGTGTACAGGTGCCAGAGGACCCACCTTTGGTTGCCCACCTTTGACTCACTTAAGTCATCTATGTCTCTTACCTTCTCCCGCTCTGATCCCCTTCCATCCCAGCCCAACTACCACCCTCTTCTCCAACCTTGCCCTTGGCTACAAGGCACTCTGCTCTCAATATCCTCTGTGGTTACATTTAGTGTTTGTGGATTTCTCTGTGACAGTAGCAGATATAGGAATCAGAGCAACAAACCAAGCATCAAGGCCAAAAACCTACTGTTAATATCATTGCTGTCTGAATGTTTACGTATTCTTAATGTTATGCTTAAAATACTCTTAAAGTACATTCAAAAGTAAGGAAATGATGAATTATTGATAGTGGCAGTTTATAGATATTCCGATAAAGATAAAACTCAGTGCTAAGCTACAAGACTGCAACTGCAGGCTATAAGGTTCAATAACAATTGGACAACCTTGAGAGAGAGTGCTTAGTGATTGTAAGGCGTGTGCTGTTGGGCTCTGCCTGGAGCTGGAAACAAGAGCAAATGAAACTAACATAGCCCAAGAAGATGAGGGAATGATCATTGAATCCTAACAAAGCAGCACCAGAATGTCCACAAAACATCCATGAATATAGCAATCATTATATCCCAACTTTTCCAGATATTTATCCGACCTAGAACAACTGTAGGTGCAAGAAATCCTACACAAGGTCAGGGAATACCTGAAGTCCCCTGCAGGATAGGCAGAGGGGAGAGAAACAAGAGTCAATGCTTCAGGTCACAGACTGTTCATCAGAACTGGAAAAGTGAGAGAACAAGTGTATTCAAATTGCAGAGAGGGGGGTGGAGAGAACAAAGGGAATGCCCGTGATAGGGTGCAGTTCAAAGTCAAGGTAACAATTACTTTAAAAAAAAGTAAAAAGCCTCCCTATAATGGCTGCATTCCATTCTCCCAGGTTACCCATTTCCTTTGTATCTGTTCTGTTGACAAGACTTTCTACATCAGTGCCTTCTTTTTCCTTAATAATGGCTTTTCCCCCACTATAGTTGACGGGGTTCTCAACCATCTCTCCCATATTTCCTACACATCTGCTCTCACCCTGTCTCCTACCAGCCTGAGCAAGGGCAGGGTTTTTCTTGTCCTCACCCTCCATCCCACTAGTCTCCTCATTCAATAGAACATCCTCCATAACTTCCACCACCTCCGACAGTATTCCACCACCAGACTCGCCTTCCATTGCAGCACTCTAATGAGATTGTTCCCTTCTGTGTGCTGCCAATCCCACCCTCACTTCTCTATCTGCCTCCTAATTCGCTCCAATGATGCTCAGCACAAGCTTGAGGAACTGCACCTCACATTCCAAATGGACATGTTACACTCCTTGGGATTTAAAAATGAGTTTAACAATTGCAGGTAAATCTTTTTATTCACAGATGTAACTGTACCTTTGCTTCAATTTGTTGCTGTATGATTTTGTTCCACTTGCCAGTTTGTAAAGTAATTGTCACCTTGACAACTTTGGTCTGCGCTTTATCACAGACACCCCTTCCATTCTTTCCATGCCTACCCACTGCACATTAAGACATATGTCATCTCAATTTTCCAGTTTTGATGGGGGCTCCTTGCCTCAAAATGTGACTCCATTTCTCTCCCCACAGAAGCTGTCTGTCCTGCTGAGTACTTCCAGAATTTTCTGTTTTTGTTTCAAACTTCAATTTCTTAATTCCTTTGGCAATCATTTCCATACCTTCGCAATTCACTCTGTAACTGGAAGCTGACTTGTCACCCACCCTCTTCTTCATTTAAGACTGTATCCTCTCAGTAGAGAGTCCATGCTTATGTTAAATATAGATGTATATTTATGTTATATAAATAAACTAACCTATTTAGTATATAGGCTTCAAGTTCCATGGTTTTGAAAACTGGGCAAGAATGAATTAGTGATGGACATAGTGCATAAAACTTGGTTTTAACTCGATCAGGAATTTTCATTTTAAGGTAAGTGGAAAATTCCAGCCTGAGGCTACTATAAAAGGAACAAATGATAGAAGTTCAGAGATGCATTTGCCATAAAATAGAGAGAAGGGAGAGTACTCTGGGACCCCAGTAAGCACATAACCAAAAGCCAATTCATTCATAATTAAAATACTTTCTAAAAAAAAGTCAACCACTGACTTTTATGAAGTTGGCGATCATCACTGATTACTCTTGGAACAAGTCAGTATTGGATCGTAACAGTTATGGGTACTGTATGAAGTTTTTACTATCTCATTGATTTCCTACAATTTTAAGTGACAATTGCTGAACAATCCTACTCCATCTATCTATGTGATTTTGACTGCTTCAACTAATTGCCAAATATTTCATTGAAAATTCTCTTAGCATATGTAATCATAAATTAAAATGTTACCGATGTTAGTAATTCAGAGCTATTTTCAAAAACAAAGGCAATATGAAGTGCAATATTTGAAATACTTGTCACAAGACATTTTGTTAAGGTGGACATCTTCTTAACTTAAAATTGTAGAGTGTAACATAAAAGACCTGGAAATATCATGAGAAGGTCTGTGGTACCAGATATTGACCCGGTACGAATCTAAATTGGTGTTTGTATTTCAAAAGTACAATGAGATTATAATGATCCCTTTCAGTTCAAAAAGGGGACAGATTTATTTCTAAATGACAACATGTGCAGTTAATGGCTCTCTGGAATCTGAGAAAGGAAAGGAAGCAATCCTCCAGACATTGAGTTCAACCTACCCCAACTGTTGGCAATTAGTGAGAGCAAGGAACAAATGGTGTAATGCAGTTATGGGCCTTCAACATGGTTGTGTGTGTAACAAATGGCCTAACACCGCAGGTGTATCCAGTACTAATCTAACCCACATAAATTGAGAGTAGCACCAATTTTGACTGTTACTGAAAATACCAAGGTAATGATAAATATTGTGCTGAGAATATCCTGACCGAATTAGCACAGTGTTGTCAGTGGTTCCTTGATAAACCATAACCCCCTTGACTATGAATACAAGACTGCTATGCTGGTAAGAGATACCTGTTGTAACATGAAGTGGCAAGGCTTAATGGTATATCTTGTAGGAAGTCTTAACATTAGAAACAGCATTTACTGTTCTTGTTGGTCCTTGATCAAGTTGGTTGCTGGTGGACCATTGAATGCAATAACTATACTGTAAAGGGTACTGTACTGCAC
Source organism: Pristis pectinata (assembly GCF_009764475.1). Classification (NCBI taxonomy): domain Eukaryota; kingdom Metazoa; phylum Chordata; class Chondrichthyes; order Rhinopristiformes; family Pristidae; genus Pristis; species Pristis pectinata. The sequence goes on from NC_067408.1 coordinate 13,899,037, forward strand.
CAGGAATATAGAATGGATCACAGACCTTTGATGGGGGGCATTTAGCCCATTATATCTGCATTTTTTTAAATACTGCAAAGCAGATGTAATCTAACTGCTCTGTTTTCTCTCTATGCTTCAAAACAATAATGTATTTGTATGTAAAGGGTGTAATTTTCCCTGCTAGAAACATTCTTTGTGGTAAAACATTCCATTTTCCAACAATGCATTTATGTTCAGCTTTCTCTTCACTCACCATGTTCCACTAATAACACCTTGTCAGCAACCAGAGCAAGTAAGTTATTTGATTCTCCCTTATTAAAATCTTTCTCAATTTTAAAAACGCTCAACTAAATCGCCTCTTAGCTTATTCTGTTTCAAGATCAATTTTGGTGCCCCATCTTTCCACATAACCAAAGTTGTCAATTCCAGGGGTCCTACTGATAAGTCTATTGCTGTGGATGTAATGCCTTCTCTACACAAACTTCCCTCAGTGTTTTAACTGTGGCCTGACACAACCTCATACAGAATTTGCACATCCGTTGTTCTCAAGCCAAGTTCCTATAGGTTTGTTTATGCTTTAATCTATTAGCATCCACACTTCTATTAAACCTTCTGCTTTAATACTGCAACTGTTCCAGCAATGTCTGTTCTATCTGACTAAGATTAATGCATCACTTCAGGGGATCTCCTATGCCTGAAATCTGTATTAACTTTTAAGTACCGAGTCTGCCAATTTAAATGACCATCTAAACTAACCGAACAAATAAACACAAAATAAAATTACTCATTCAGCTTTTTTATAGTAAATATAGAAGTCAAAAACAATTGCCTTATGATTTTGCACACAAGAAGAAAAACAGTTTACTTGACAGAAATTGATCCATAAAAGCATTGAATTAATTGGAGAGTACAAGTTTTGTAGAGTTATTGAGTCATAAGGCATGGAAATAGATCAGTCAGCACATAGAGTCCATCGTGACCACCAAGCAGCCTTTAAAAAGTGTTGTTGAACATCAATTCTGTTTCATGTAATTTAAAATCTAATCATGTGATGACTATTTCCATCTATATAACATCACGTTTTGCATCAGTGCAGAAACTACTTTGCATTGATGTGGCAACTTATAACTTGCTCAATCCATTCATAACTGCTATACGTCAATTTTCTTCCATTTCATTTTGACTCAAACTGTAGGGAAGTCATATTTGGTGCTTACCTCAGGGAAATGAAGAAAGACCACCTCTGAGGGACAGGCCAAGACTAGTTTGATTTCTGAAATAAAAACAGGAAATGCTGAAAATATTCATCATGTTAGGCAGCATCTGTGGAAAGATAAACAGAGTTAACGTTTCAGGCCAAAGATCTTTTATCAGACTCTCCAGAGTTCTCATGAAGGGTCCTTAACCTGAAACACTAACTCTGATGCTCTTTCCATGGATGCTGTCATTTCCTGCATTTTCTGTTTTTGTTTCAATTTTCCAACAGTTCATTAATTGCCAATTTCATTTCACACAATAGCTACATCGTGTGTAGGACTTTGTTGTCGCTGGTCATGTTTCAATGTATGTTATTGTGCATTAACGATAGTATCTAAGACATGAGTCATTGTCCTCCAGCAAGGATCAGGTGTTTATTAGTAATCACTTTCCAGCATCATCAATTTTTCTTCTGCCTTCTTTGCAACATTCTATCAGATTTCATTGCACAGTTCAGGCTCCACAAAGCTCTGAAAATAATCTGATGACTCAATGGTTTCCAAGAATGAAACTTTAAAGAAAACTTAATATAAAAATGATTGCAACCTCTTAATTTTTTTGCCACATTCTTACCTTTTTTTAAATAAAAAAAGAGATGAATTTGCATTGAGGAGATACAAGAGATCCTGAAAGATGTTCTAGCTGCCTACTAATAAGTGGCTAATTAGTTCCTCATATCACTTAAACACAGATACATCACATTTTTATTAGTCAGTTAAAAACCTTTCTAATGGACCATATAATGACAAATTTCAATTTGATTCCAGCAGGGGCTCTGGAAGATATCTGTCTGGAGGACTCTGTGCAATTAGCTGCCTTTTATATAAATGGATTGTGAATAAAAAAGAGCTACTTTTAGTGTTGATTTATGATCCACAGACATTAAATGCATGGGATAGATTATGATGGACTCAAGATAGTAGACAGGAACCAGAATGCCATGGAGATGGGAGAGACACAAAGAGAATGATGAATGTGTTGGAGAAAGAGGGAGAGTGAATGCTAAATGTTTTATAAAATGAAAGAGTATTGAATGTTTTATAAAGAGAGAGGGAGCATACTGAATGTTTTATGGAAAGTGTTGAATATTTTAGAAAGACAGTGAATATTGAATGCCTTTTGAACTAAAAATATTGAATATCCTATTGAAAGAGAATACTTATAGTCTTATAGAAAGAATATTGAATGCATCAGAGAATACATAGTGAATACACAGACAGAATATTCACTGTGATGTTTTGTAGGAAATGACATTGAATTTACAGCACAGAACCAGGCCGTTCAAACCAACTGCTCTGAGCTGGTTCACCTGCATCACAAGAGCTTCCTCCTTACTTCCTTCTTTCAGCACATCTTCTTATTTCTCTCTCGTGCATTTATCCTCTTCCCTTAAATTATCTACCTTACACAAACAAATTTCTTAAAAGCCAACCTCCAGGCTGATGGAGTTTATGTGTGGTGTTCTTAGGATTCAATATCATCCCACACCGCCAGGTTCAAGAACAGCTGCTTCCCTTCAACCATTCGGTTCTTGAACCAACCGGCAAACCCCTAATCACCACCTCAGTATAGCAACACTATGACCACTTTGACCAGTTTATACTAAAATGGACTTTGTTTTATTTTGTTCTAATTGTGTTTTCATGTAAAAATTGTGTATAGTTTATGTTTATTTTATATTTTTCTTGTGAATGCTGTTTATGTGATGCTATGTGCTTGTGATGCTGCTGCTAGTGAGTTTTTCATTGCACCTGCGCACACATGGACTTGTGCATCTAACAATAAACTCGACTTTGACTTTGAAGATCTATTAAAGTCCCACCAATGGTTGGTATTAATTATTTGTCCTTTTATATCTGTTCTTTTCTTAGTAATTCTGAACTGCTTGTATACCACGGCGGGATTTGTCCATACAAGGTGTATCTTTATGTTGAAGGCAAAAAAAAATGGGGAGGCAGGAAGCAAGTTTGCAGACAGGAATGTGTTAAGAGTGCAGACCCTCCCCTTCTGTGTTTGACGCCAATGGCTTCCAATATTCATTCTCTCTGGGAAAGAAAATGGAAACTTTTGTACTCTGTGTACCTTGGAGCACACCAGACTAAGTTTTCCAACAAAAATAAAGCGAAATCTTCCTGGATCAGGATTTTAACCAAAAGTTAGTTTGACAGAGGGTTGAGAAGGCTGCCACAATCTTATTAGTTTTCTTAATTATTTTTCTGTAAACCCTAAGTTGAACGCGGAGCAAAAAATAATCACCCGACTGAGAAGTCCTTCAATTCTCCTCGTACTGAGATAATCTTTCAACACAATTATTTTATACTTTGTATATTTGAAACAAGTAGCTCCGATTAAATCGAATCGGTAAGGGCTTTATCGAAATGTTAACCGCTATGTATATCTGTGAAACGAATAAACCAGGCAGTTTGGAGACCTGTTGATATCTTCACCATGCCCCTTTGACACAAACTAGAGGCACAAACAGGACAATGAAAATAACTCGGCGGAGCTGACCGTCCAATTCCTACAATCAAATCAAAACTCCACTAAGAAACAATAATAATGAGTTTAACTTAAAATATAAAATTTCGCTTGGTTATATTACCACCTGCAAACATCACACACACTGTTCAATGCATATCATCAGCCAGACACACAGCCTCCTGACACATTGACCCGTTCAGTATAAGTAATAGTGAAATGGTCTTACCACCACTGTCGGACCTTCCGCCTATCCATGCCGAAATCCTGTTGGAAGTGACTGTGCCTCAGATGCCCAATACGCTTTCTCTCTGTTTTATATCAACCTGGGCGATTAATATTGCATTAACCGTCTTCAACATTTTCAAAACGAGCAATATAATGTGCGTCCATTTATTATTAACAGCAATTTGATTAGGAACAAATATCTGTGGCAGGATTCCGGTTTGGGGAGAGAGAGAAAAGCGGGCGGATTCACAAGAATAGGAGACTGCAAGACAGAAGAGCACAAAGTGGCAACAACTGGCGTACAATAAGCTCAGATCATTTTTATTCCAGCTTCGATGCTGCCTCATTGAAATTCTCCAGTAAAATATTCACAAGATACTCGGGCTGTTACATTAATTTTTCATCATTACAATGCTTTGGGGATTCGAGAATAGAACCATTTTAGCCTCTTTTAATAGGAGGCCTTTCTTTCCCTCAATATTACAAGACAACGGTTCATTAAAACAGTTTGTTCCTTACACACCCACTTTACTTCCACAATGTAAATTCCAAAAGAAGAAGAAGCAAGCCAAAAAGTTAGATCCCAAGTGAAAGGAAACACAAACTTAAAACGTATGTTTTAAATAATGGGAAAAAAAGATGTGTTACTGGAATTTTACTGTCGCTTACTGAAATTACTCTTGCAATTTATGTTTAATCTTACCTAATAATATTGTTATTCTGTCGAACAATGCCTGCGCTCTGATTATGCGCGGATACAACGTCAACTCTCTCGCCCCGCTGCCAATGTTCAGACACATACTGCGTTTGGTGTTTCCCCCTCTGCTTTCTAGTGGCCTTTCTTTAGCCGCCAAGGCCTCTCGGTACTCAGTATAAGCGCCGAGAATCCAAGCCAAACAGTCCTGTCGTTGTCTTCCAGTTGATGTTCTCAGCTGGATGGCGTGTGATTCAAACTTTCCCCACTGAGCTCCCATCCACAGAGTGACATATAGTTTGCAACAAGGAAACATGCGGCCCAACTGGTCCGGCTCAGTGTTTATATGACAAGCCTTGTCTTCCCCCTGCTTCGTCTAACCCATCAAAACGTTCATCACACAAAGACCTCCATTCGCACAGCTGCGTTTCACCGTGTGAAGTGGTTTGACCTCGGCCCAAATATAGATTGGAAACGGGAAGATGAAGGAAATGGGAAGTGTAGATGGCATGCAGGCCTCTCCCGGGAATCTGGGGATGTTTGCGGGTATACCGGGGGTTTTCATCAACTATCGAGCATTTGCAGCCATCTCTGAGCACAGGTTTTACCTTTATAAGAACATCTCAGAACGTTGGGGAATCTCGGGACCAACAAGCTGATGGCCAGAATTTAAGTTTGTAACGGTGTCCGGGGGCATGAGATTCTCACCGGCCCATGCTAGACCCAGATCACCTAGAAATGCGCTTGCAACACAGCGGTGGAAGGGAAACGGTGCCTTCGGAATATTAATGTGTGCACCAGAGTGGACCGGCGCGTACTAGAACACAAACGCTTAGGCAAGGTCCAAACCAACTGTCAACCCCGCATAGAGAAAGACGGACCAACACAATGCAAGAGTGGAATGGACGCAATAGATCTGTCGACGCTGCAGCCTGTGCGGTTAATAATCTTCACCAGCCCTGGAGTTTAGTTGCCTAAAACTGATTCTATCTGGGACCCCAGTTTAACCACTACAGTGATGGAGAATTCAACTCCACTTGCCCGTACAGTTGACAAGACTCTGTCCATGTCTGTGAGATGTTTCAGAGGACCAGGCGTGACGGGCATCAAAATCCAAGTTATTCTTCTCTCCCTGTTACCGAATTTCTTTGGACTAATACATCTGTCCTGCTCTCCTCTCACCTGGGCATGAATGGGCGTCTCCAAAAGAACGAGAGAAAAAGCTAACAACTTATTCTTCGGGGAATCCTGAACATTTTGCTGATTTAATGGGTTGGTTTGAATTTGATGCCCCCAGGTTACTCGGGACATGAAATTCAAACCAACCCATTCAGGGGTGAATTTTTCATTCCTTGAATCCTGTACCTGTCCAAACCAAGCACCCCTGGCTTTTAAATGTTGGCAGTATGTGTGCCTTTCAATAATCCCTACCTGCGGTTAATCTGATTTCTAAAAGGAAGCAGAAACCAAACAAACATCAATAGTGTCGTCGGCGAGAGATATTCATTGACGTTGAATGAATTTCGGTCAACACAAACTGGCATTCAGGTGAAACCTCATACGATAACAAGTCATTGAGTTTGCGCCTTTTTTTTGTAAGCCGAATGCAAGAGATTCTTAACTTTTTGAGAACTGAGCAAAAATATTCTATTTTCTTTTGGCGAACAACGGCAAACTATGAGGTAAACTCTGCTTTTATTTTGAGTTGTATCACGTTGATCACACGCCTCAGAGGGACGAAATGAAATGGAATTTTCAGAAAATAAGGAACCTGGTTATTCGCTCAGGATAACACCCCAGCCGTCTGAGACCGCGCACAGAAAGATGCGGCGACCGACCTCGGAGAGCGTTTGAGACTGATGCAAATATGAATCCCGGGAACAACCGTGTGGGTTGCCAGAGTCTTTGAAAGAAACCTGTGAAGAGCGAATCATTTGTTACCGCGTGACAACAATTAACCAATACTCCACGGAAGACTTTAGTTCCATTAATTTTCTAGAAAGCATACATTCACCTCAAGGGAAACTTGAAATGTAACCTCGCCCCATTTTGCGCCCAGTTTCTCGATCACACCCAAAGCGGAAACGAGTTCACTTAATTTAGCTTTATTTAAATTCAGTCATCTACAGCAGTCCTTCAAGTCTTTAATGGTCAAAATTAAACAATATTGGTGAGTGGACAAGTGCATTAATAATCCACGTGGAAAATAACACGCATGAACAAGAAAAGTCTCTTTTTTTTATAATTTAAATAATAAAGCTTTTATTTAAGAAATATTCTCCAGAACAAAGACCGCACACGCTCAAACAAGAAAAAAATAAAGATTATAATGTGTTCGAAGTTGAGGGTGTTATTGCTAACAGCGGTATGATTTGCAATAAATAATTTATTTACAATATAGAGATTGTCTGAATAACATACACGCCTCCGGTTTTATTGTACAGGGTCACGTTCTGAAAGACCAATATACAGTCCAACGCCCTTGAATGTTATACCATCGTCCTAACTTTTGGGTTCTTCGCAAATCAGACCAAGCAGAAGCAGGGGAAATGGGATTGTAAGTAATAGGTCAACTCAATGGCAAAAGACGGTTCTCCTAAAAACATAACTTTTTACTGTATCGTTCCAAAGGTACTTTGGTCCACTCGATGCTGGCGACAAGCATTGTACCCAGCGAGTTTTCAATGATTAAGTTGCCACCTGCCAATATTGGTTTTACTTCTTTGTGGGACCTCTTCATTTTTGGAACATAGGGTGTCAACTTATGTTAAAGGATAAAGGCGAAACTACACATCTGCAGAGAAACGGCCTGAGTGCTATGCTGATAATACAGAAGGTGACCCGTCTCCCTCTTATAATGATCTCCTTAATTTCATTGTAGTACACTTTAATGCAGAAGAGACATCACTCGGTTAATATTTCAGCCGTGCAGAAACTGACTGTTATTCTGTAGATCAGAAATCACACGGACCGTTTAAGTAGACATATTCCCACACACAAAGTTGCAGGGAAATGGGAGGGGAATCGAGTCCGGTATTAAATGCATAATTTTCAATCTGTTTCCTCATACCTTTACCGGGTATCTTGCACCTTCGTCAGTAACAGTCCATGTAACTGTTTCAACAAATCGCTCTCATGCTCTTCAACTCGATCCTGAGAATCCTCTACGGGCTGCCCAGAATCCGAGGAACAGGCACTGTTCTAATGGGGAGATGGGTGGAGTCCGATCCGTGAATACTCCACACCAACACGTGCAGAGGCAGCGAGAACCCCAAATACAAGACTAACCTCCTCCGCGCACATCACGGTCAACCTTGGTATGCGGAGATCGTATTTAATGGAAAGCAGCCGGGCGAGCTTCGGGGAGATGGAGTTGCAGACGCTTCGCTATGCAATATTCATGCACGCTTGTCAGCAACTCATTAAACGAGAAGACGTGGCTGTAAAATTAATGGCGAAAGGAGAAGCAGAAATAAGTGCAGAAATCACATTGAGGACATATGTAGGGACCCGTCTCCGGTTATTCAGAGTGACAGACACACTGCGTTAGTCTCGCAGCTCTTGTTTTGGTTTTAACTCAGGAAACAAATAACATTAAATATTAATTTAGCAGTGCAATTATCTCAGCACGAAATAGCTAAAGGATACTAATAAAACTGAAGGGCTGGAACTCAGTTTCACTCGATTATCCGGACCTTCATCATTCCGTGACAACACTGGGGCTTTCCGTTTGCTTATGCTTTCGGAAGCGAGGAAGAAGTGGGAAACTCTAGACTTTCTTGGATCTAACTCGTGGTCGGAGGAAGGGAAGATCGTTGTTTCCAAAAGAAAGGCGAGCGGGGAGCAGAGACTTGCTGGAGAGAGGTGTCTGCCGCACACTGAACAGATTGCACGCAAGACCTTCCTTCCAAAATGACCCTCGTTACACACCGGGGCTTTCTCTGAGTTCGTTGTGATAAGAGTGCAGAAAGTTAGTTTGATCTAAAGTCCATGGCTTAAGTCCTTAGCGAAGACACTGAACATCCCTGCTTGTCGCTCCCATCCCACGCCAGCCAGTCAGTGATTTGCTGAGTATTTCATCCTCTTCTGTTTCTGTCTTTGATTGCAAAACCAGACTCTTACCACGTTTTTCTTGAGGTCTAACTTCTCTGCGATCGCTGCGATTTTCTCCGAGGAGGGACGGGGCTGGATGGCGAAGTAAGCTTCCAGAGAGCGCTTCTCTGGGGCTGCGATGGAGGTCCGCTTGCGTTTCCTCTCGCTGGAGTTGAACATCTCCGGCTTGTTCGCCTTCTCCCTGTAAGCGTTTTCCGCCTCCTCCAGCCACGTCTGAAGCACCGGTTTCAGCGCGATCATGTTATTGTGCGAGAGAGTCAAGGATTCAAACCTGCAGATGGTACTCTGGCTGAGAGAACCCACCCCGGGGATCTTCAGATTGGCCAAGGCAGAGCCGACATCAGCCTGTGTCACTCCCAGCTTAATTCTCCTCTGCTTAAACCTCTCGGCAAAAGCTTCCAGCTCCCTGGGGTCGGCTTCTACGTCGTTTAGGCACGGCATACCGTTGTGGGTGGCGAAGGAGTGAGGGTGACCCATGGACATTGCCTGGTGAAGATTCCCCATGGTATTGAGGTTGTGAGAGTGGGCTTGCGTGGAGAGCATGGACGATGGGTCTGGTCCTCCCATGCCTGTCAAACTTGGGGAGATGTCCAGTAGCTCGGTGTCCAATATCTGGTGGCCCGGGTGGACATGGTGGGACGAGAGAGTCGACGGGTGAGAGATGGCGAGGGTCGAAGAGGTGGAGCTGCAGGGGACGCTGCTCATGGTATGGTAGGTGATGTCCGGCTTGAAGTGGTGGTGACTCTTGCTGTGAGCTACCACATCCACCGCCGCCAAAGCTTCAGCGCGGGCTAACAGAGACTCATCAAAGCCGCCGAATATATTGCTCTGAAGCTGCAAGCAAGAATGCACACACATGCAGTCAGTGGGGAATTCTGTCAACTCAGTATTAAAAAACATTTTCGAAAAAAAATCTTTCCTCAAAGCTCAGGTCATAAAAATTAATATGAAGTCAAGAGACTTGGCTGAACAGACATGTGAAGAGGTACAAGAGCTACGCGATTGTTCTGGTGACATGAAAAAAACATTAAGGCGCGCCTGTCAAAACTGTGCCTTAAAGCGGTAACCATGCACATACGTACCGGTGGAGTTGGGAGGCAGACCCTCCTCATGGCCTCTGAGCTAGAGTGCAAACTCGGGTACTTGGGCTCCTGGAGAATTGGATGCATGCTGAACTGCTGCTTGCCGTTCATGGTCATCATGATTACACACCTTGCAGGTAGACAGCCTTGACATAGATGTTGCCGCCTGGTGCCTGCTCCTGCCAGCTATTTCAATGACACAGCCTCTTCCCCCACCTGCTCCTTACTCATCTTACCAGCAACAACTGCTAGCAGCGCGCAGGCGTGCTGCAGCCACGCACAAAAGCAGGGAATTAGCCCGAGGAGTCAAAACCTTTTCACGTTCACCTACACAATGTACCCTATCTACCTCCCACTGAAAACACCCCACAGTCACCTCTCCGGCCATACCTCCGGCTGCAGAGTCAGATTTTACACGACTCCCCATTAGTTAGCATCTAAATTAAAGCGGATGGGTCCCGGTAAACTGAGGGCGCAAACTTTAATAGGAAGAGAGTGCAAACTTCTTTTTAATTTAAGCCACTTCTTTTTCTGATGGCCCATTACGCACGCTACTTTAAATGAAAAATTAATCGGACGCAGTATAAGACTGAAATTACAGAAAGTTCTCAGAAGTACTGATCTCTCATGAAAGATTAATTCTGTTGTCTATTACACACGATTCGTAGTCTAAATAATACTCAAATCCTTATTATTGACATGCATACATGCAAATATGTGTTGTTTTCAGAAGCTTCTAATAACCACATCTTCATATGGCAAGTCTGACTATACCCAATGAAGGAGAAGTTGCGGGTTGGTGTCAATGATCATTTAACAGAGACCCGGCTTTGATTGCATGTCACTTACAATTGGATTTAGCACAGACTGGCCAAAATAGAGTTGAATGATTCGGTTTCACAAGGATTAAGGCGGGAAACTGACAAAATTTGACGTTAAAAAATCGCAGCTTTGTCGGGCGGTTGGAAGGCGATCAAAAAGAGGTCAGAGGACCCCAGGAATAGGATCAGAAACAGAATAAACAAAAAACTCAAGAAAAGTTCCATAGAGAACAAATCTTCTCTGCGTTATTAAATACATAACGCAACAATTTAAGGGAGATCAGGAATAAACAGAATTTCCTTTGACCATATCTGTATATTAAGCATTCATGGAGTCTCCCCTATCAACCGAAAACGTGGACAACAAAAATCCCCCTTTCATCCAACGAAATGTTTCATTGATGTTAAACCCGCTAACGGATGTTTTGAATGTACTTTGAGTATAAGAGGAGCCTTTTGCTCTTAAAGTCGAACATCAGCCCTTTGTCGGTTCTGCATCTCCAAGGCAACTCAGAAGTTAGTATAACAGCAACTGCAAGTCTTTTTTACATGCTGATGGCAACTGTAGAATCTATAATGAACGAGAACATAAAAAGAGACATCAAGCAAGCTATAGTAGGGGAGACGTACAAAAATATGTAAGTACTAAGTGGAAAAGCCGGCGTCTTAGGAACAAATAATGTAAATAGCAGTCCAAGAATACTCAAGCACAGGAAAACGCTCTTGTTGAAAGTCAGTCCGAATTTTAATGATTCTTAAAAATGCAAAATGAAATCGATTTTCTTTTGATTTTGATTATGATCAAAGTAAATACTGTGGACTTGTATAAATCCAGGTCGGAAGAAGTCTAGAACGTGTCAGTGTTGAATAAACAAATTTTCTTCATTGACTGAGGTTATTATCAAGTCCGATCTCCCAGTCTTACATACATGAACTGTACTCCAACCAATATTTTAATTAGATTTAAATTATGAATGAAAAATTATCCATAAATAAATAATTTATATGTTGAAATATTATTTAGTAGCAGCATATGCACGATGAAAATTATTTCATAATAGAATCTAGCACATAATACTAATTATATAGCTCCAGTTTTAAACAGGCTATTATGAAAGATAAATTGAATGCTCATTGTAAGGAAATTTTTAAAAATATTATCCCTTTCGCTTTTTAATGTTTGTAGGAATGGCACGATTTGAACTAAAGTATCTCCCCCGAGCGGTATGGTCCATGTTCTAAGAAGAATGAGCTTCTATTCCTTCCCTGATAGACTTAAGTGTAAATGTAATAAAGCAACGTTGTACTCTCAACAAGTGTTAACAGCACGCTCACATTCTTCGGGGAAACTTATTGACTGGCATTCTGTAGATGTAGAGTAATCAAACTAAAAATGCCCCTGTATTTGATTGTGTGGGATGCATTATGTTTTTAGTTGATGTGATTAGTCGCAATCCAATCCCTATATGTTGTTTCAGGCTGGTGGTTTTCAGCACAGCTTATTTGAGTCTATCCTATTTTGTCTGCCCGGCAAAGATATTCTTTCCGCTTTCTTCATCCTCTTGTGTGCATCACTACAAACGATCAATAATGATTAGCCGAACACCTAAGTATGTGAAACTAATTCCTGGAGGTTTTTTTTGCGGGGGAGAGGGAGGGGTTGGTGTGGGGAGGGACGTGAGGAGTAGCTGACTGCAGTTCATAGAATCAGGGAATTATGGCTTGGGAGAGACCGAGACAACCTAGTTCCACTTCCAACTATGAACAATTCTTTACTTGTGAAAATAGAATGTGTATTCCACCAACTGCTTGACGAGAAACAACTCGGCTTTATACAACGACTGAGTAAAGCTGCCTACGGAAGTCCGTCAAATAAATATTGACACCGTGCTGAGGACAGATGATTAAAAACGTGGTCAGAGAAGTAGATTTTAAGTAAAATCTCAAAAGGAAGATGAGGAGATTGAGGTTTAAGACTTTGGGCTTGATGCACAACCGTCCATCTTTATGCTTTAATACTAATGCTAAATAAATGGGCTGCTTTATTATTTATTTCAGGTAAATGGTTATTTTAAAGTCATGATGGTGCTAGTTTCGAGGTCAAAGTCTTCATTTCCCCTTGGCGACCGTTCAGATTTACTGCCCTTGAAGTTAGAAATTATGAGCGGGAGTATCCAAAGAAAGCAGCAATTTAGAACAATTAGGAAAAGGGATTAATAAATAATAACAATTCGAAAATAATTCGGCGCAGAGTACGGGGAGCAGCGGAACGTTGGGTTTAATCAGTGCCTGATGGCAGATATAGAAACAGACAAAACGCAAAACATCTTTAATATTACGGAAGTACTTCGCCGAATATCAGAAGATTCCTGTTGGAACTGGATTCGTTTTATGCCGCCAATTGACCCACGTCGAGAGGGTCCACGTAAATGGTGAATTGTCAATGACAGCAACATAATCACTTCGTTTAAAATGACTTCCCCCTGAATAACTTTGCCTAAACCCCATCTGTTCCCACCCAACTCCCCCCCCCCCAAAAAAAAAGTTATCAGAAACTGCAAAGCAACTTTTCTCAAATCATGAAAGAAAAACTGCTGGAAATCTAAGACAATAACAGAAACTACTGGATGAAAATCGCAGATTTCGCCCGACAGTCATCATTTCGGGTCAGCAACCCATTATAAGAACTCATTCGGCCAGACCCTTCCAACATTTCCTGTTTTGTTTTCTCAAATTATTCCCTGTTTCTGTTTTAAGAACGGATAAAAAAAACGAGCAAAATAGAGCACGTGGTTCTCAATGACACCCGCTCAAGTAATTAGAGAAAGTTGTTTCCCCACTGAGTTACTTTGTGAAGTATTTGCGTAAGAGTTTACTCTGGACCGAGTTGCCTCTGTGAAGGAATGAGTTCAACACACTTAAAACTCACTTCAGCACCATGGACAAGTCATCTCGTCTTCTCTTTATAGATTCTGGCATCCTCTTTGGCACCTGGGGGCTTTAGAGACGTTATTTGACATCCCCAGGCGGTGACAGGGCAGGCGAGTAAAGTGCCGGCGGTAGGAGAAAAACTGCAGCATGTCATCAGTCTCAGCAACCCCAACAAGTGACACAAATGGAACAAGAGCATAAGGGAGGCCATGGGGAAAGTATTTCCTTTTTGTCAACAGGCGGGGAGATGGTGGCGGGTGGAATCAGCGTCTTGTCGCATATATGCATGCAATGATTTATTATAAAAATTTAACGAAATCATTTATATTTCAGGGACCCTAAAGAGCTGCATGAAACTTTTATCTAAAGTGGCACAGTATTTATAGCAAGACCCTGTCTGCGGGAAGGTAATTAATAGTTGTATAAATTGCATTGGCTGCTTTTTCATTATTCAACGTTTTCAGATGGTGCCCCTGTAAGTGCGGAGAGAAAGCTCGGCGAATCTGTTGTAGAACATTTGGAGAAATTACCTGAAAGATCTCCCTTCTGAAAGCTCAACTGAAGTCAGAAATAAGACGACAGCAATAACACTCGGCCCAGAGACGATTACCATTCATCAGTACAAGAACGCATTGAAAAAAAAACATTATTTGCAGACAAGGGGGATTAACGAGATGCAAACGTTGAGCATCAGTGAAGAAAGGAGTGGGCAAATCGTACTTTGCGCAATAGTTTTCTAAATTACGGGTTAAATATCGCCGGAGATAAGCGAGTATGGCCTTTGAAGGGTTTGAATCTCCCGGATTAAATCAGAAATTCTGTTTTTTTACTAAGTATCCTTATATGCGCTGTAACTGGAGTGTTTGCAAGGGTGTATTGCAAGGAACTGGCACTTGCTTCCGTTGAGGGCAGCTTCAGTCCTGAGTCTTGAAAGAACCAACTTCCACTGTATGATAGAAGTGTGGGCGACAGGGCCGACACCGCCTGCTCAAACCCAAACGTGTTTCATTTTAATTAGGGCCATGAAACATTGATGAAGCTGGCTCCTGGTATTGACGTTACACCTCGAGAGAAGGATGGGAGGCTCGGGACAAACGATAGGACGGAAAGCGGAGCACACCTGGTGCCCGCTCGAACGCGATCAGAACAAGCAATGGTGTCACGTCACTATCCGACCACGTTCATTCACCTACTGATGCATAATTTAGCACTCCTCTGTTGCGAGATGAAATTCAGGCCCTTCTGAAGAATTGCGGGGTTCCTTCTTCCCCTGTAGACCCGGACACTGAATAGCTCGTGTGGAGTTGAGAAACATGGGGACTCCTCGCGCAGTATTGGGCAGAAATATTAAATCCGATCAAATATAATTAGAGCAAAATGATGCAGTGAACCTTTCCGGGAGAGGTCAAAACTGAAGCCGCCTCACATCCACTATTAAAGCGTCCCATAAACATGGGCAAATGCATTTGATTGCCGGAGTGAAAATCCCGTTCCCCAAAAACGGGAGGAGGAATAGAACCAAAAATAATTAGTTTGCATTAAATACTAGCAGCTTAGTCCAGGGCCACTTTGTAAAAAGAAAACCACTGATTTTGCAACAGTTTCCTTCAGCACCATTTGTCTGACCTCCTCCCTTCATGTTGACCTGCATGTGCCATATGAAATCCTTACTGTTGCTTTAAAATCCTCCCGTAGCCTTATCCCACAACCTCTATAACCACCTCCAGCTCCACAGATCTCTCTGCTTTGATTGTCTTCACTCAGTTCAGTAGCCAGTGCTCCACACTTTGGAATTGCCCCCAAAGAAATCTTGTAAGGCCTGCCTGGAGGTATCCGCTATGCTCACGGCTGGATCAACTCTACTCCAGTCATCTGAGGTGGGAATTACACCCGGTTGTGTTAAAATGAAATGCAGCTGGAAACCATGTCATCTTTTAACCCAATCCCGGCTAATCGTTACATGCGTGCAGAGAGCAACCGCAAAATCTTCGAGCCAGGATGTCGCCAGGGTTACAGTAGGGACTGCAACGGGTAAAATTTAACTTTATTCCAAAGAGGTATCCTCTTGCACAGCACATCAGCAACTTACAATTTACCAGTGACTTTATCTTACTGAAATAATGCGTTTTTCACCGGTGGATTAGAATCATAGCAGCAGGAACGGTTTACATGCCATAGGGAGAGTGCTTAGCCTAAACAGTCGTTCTTTTTAATTTGTCACCTACGTTCCACAAGATCATATATCCGCACAATCTTTTTTTTAAATGGAAACCCCTCCACCGACCCCAGCAACCGGCAATAGAGTCATTTCTCCCAGGCCTTTTGCCAATCACTTTCAATCTATGACCTCCAGCTCTTGACCCAGTTATGATGAGAGGTTGGAAAGGCTGGGTCTGTTCCACTGGGAATGAGCAATGGATTAAGGGAGTAGATGTAGAGATGATGTTTCCCTTGGCTGAACTGTCCATAATCAGGTGTCACAGTCTTTGAATAACTTTGAGGCAGAGGGAGATGGACATTCGATTAGCAAAGAGGTGAAAGGTTACTGAGAGTGGATAGGAATGTGGAACTGAAGTTACAGTCAGTTCAGACAGGGTCTTATAGATTGTCTTTTACTTGGCTCCTAATTCATACGTTCATTTGCATGTTTGTAAAATAAGGACTCGATCATTCAGAACAGATGAGAGGAACTTTTGGAATTCTCTGCCCAAGGCAGCTGTGCAGGCTCAGCTCCTGAGTATATTCAGGAAAGAGACGGAGACAATTGGGGTGTTGGTGGAACAAAGGGACATGGGGTTGGTGCAAGTAGGTGGCACTGAGGCAAAAGGTCAGCTGTGATCTCACTGAATGGCAGCAAAGGCACAAGGGGCAGAATTGGCCTGCCTTGCTTCTATTTCTTCTGCTCTCCTGTGAAATGTTGGGACAGCATCCAACAGCCATGTTACATGGACAAAAGCTTGGTCAAAGAGGTAGTTTTCAGGCACAAGGCTTTGGGGGCAATTCCAAAGTGTGAAGCACTGGCAGCTGAACTGAGTGAAGAAAATCAAAGCAGAGAGATCTGTGGAGCTGGAGGTGGTTATAGAGATTGTGGGATAAGGCTACGGGAGGATTTTAAAGCAACAATGAGGACTTCAGATGGCACATGCAGGTCAACATGAAGAAAGGGAGGTCAGACAAATGGTGCTAAAGGAAACTGTTGCATGATCAGTGGTTTTCTTTTTGCAAGCATGTTTTAAGAAGGTATAAGTTAGTAATGGACAGGGCAGGGCAGTTCTCCTTGATCAAGGTTTATCTCTCAACCATCATCACTAAAGTCAGAGTATCTGTTATTTGTTGGTCAGTAAATTGTCTGATACATTTCCCACATTGCAGCAGTGATCACGGTTCAAACCATCAATAATTATAAACATTTCTAAATACCATTTCAACTTTCTCTGAGAGGAAATTAACATGGTGTCATTTCCTTAAGGTATCAACAATTCAGCCTTTTCGAGTATAACCTCTGTTACTGAATATTCTTTCTAGAATTGGCATACTGTATATAACCACAACACTCTAAGTCCAGTCTCATTATAGACAGATGCAGTTTTAAAAAGGACCTCAATTGATATACATGTTATATGCAATGCATCCCAAAATAACCAAAGAACCAAGCATACATTTTTATTATAGATATCCTAAAATAATGTTCTTAATATACATAACTAAAAGTATGCATTAAATTAATTCAATTACTTCTGCATCACTGTGTAATGTTCCAAAATCTAGTTAAGAAATGGTTTAAAAATGTGCTTTATTACACTTAATGTGCAATGTTCTGACAGGACTGATCTTTTTGGCATTTCATATTTGTAATATCTGTCATGGTATTAATTAATATGTTACAGGCAGAAAAAAGTCAATAAAATTAATAAAGGGTCTGAGTGGATGAATTTATCATTTATGTCCATTTTTAACAGTAAGTGCAATGAAGGCTCCTCTTAATTCACATATAATTTTTCCACCCCAGATTATTTAAGTGTACAAACAGTCTGAATCCATCAATTGTGGAGAAGGAAGCAAATTCAAAGATTGAAGTTTACCCGAGGTTTTTAATCACACTTCACAATCAGTAAGCAATGCATATTCACAGAATTTTGTTTCATATTGGTAATGATTATTTAGAAAACTCAGGATTGAACAGATTGTATTAAATAGATTAATTTTGCATTTATAAATTGTTCAATAAATCAAATGGATTGTCTGAGGTTTTGTTACATCTGGTTTTGCACAGGACTGCATTTCTTCTGATGTGAATCCCTGCAGACTTGAACAAGAATCCAAAGACTGCTAGGTATTGGTGAAACCATATTGCCACAAGGAGGCTTAGAGTTCAGTAAAGGAAGAAATATTATAGGAGATGTATTTCTATACAATGGTTAAACTGACATAGAATGCCCTTCTCGAAACACTGGCGAAGCAGAGTCTTTAATATATTCTGAAAGGAAAGTGGATAAATATTTTAAAAAGGAATGTTTAACAAGGTAAACATTACACTGTTCTATTTAAAATTTAGCTTATCCCCTGTATCAATACACAAGATGGAGAGAACATCAGGAAAACATTTGTTTGCTAGGTTTAACAAGGTATAGGAGAGAACATGGAGTTGGAATGTTTTTTTAATGTATTTGTTCACTGGATATAGACATTGCTGGAAATATTGGCAGCTTTGATCATATCCAAATTAAGGAGGTAGTTCAGAGTCAACTACATTGACTGGGTTACAAGATTTCCTTCCCTGAAGGAACTGGGGAACTAGATAGGTTTTTACAACAACCTGGCAGTTTAATGGTTGCTGAGACCAGCTCTAACGTCAGTGTTAATTTAGTTACTTGAAGTTAAATTCCCCAGCTCCTACGATAGGATTCAGACTTGTCTCTAGATCAATGGTCCAGATCCCTGACTGCTAATCCACAATTTAACCACCACACTACTGTACCCCAATAATCAAGTGAATCGATTTTCCACATTGGTGGGATGGCCTAAAATCTCCTTCCTATGTGCTTTTAAACTCTGTTAAAAATACAGTAAGTAAATCTACATCTGTCAGATTCCAGAATTCTTGAAGGTTTTGTTCAGAAAGTAATTAAATCAGCCAAAGCCTGTGTGTGGGTAAATAATCAGTTTTACTAAATGAATATTTCTAAGAGAATTAATCAATTAAATGTAAATAGTTGGACATGCAAACATAGAAATTAGTCTTGCCATGTTTACAATTTAGTTAGAAACCTGCACCAAAGCAATAGATTGAGGCAATGTTATACAAAAGCAGATTGCAAAAAGTGCCAACACCAGTCTAAGGCCAAATTACCAAATTGAAGATTTATTACACATTATGCTGAGAGAGGGAGAGAGAGACTGACTTCAAAAAATTCAGGCAAAGAAATAAAGCCCTGTTCCATTACACAATGTGATCTGGAAAGATCTAGCTTTACTCAGACACTGAATTATTGATAAGAACCTGAGCAAAGCTACAGTTACAGAGACAGATATTCCTCTTCATTAAGGAAATTAAAGAACGCCATGGGTGATTTATAGAAGACCTGCACAGTTACTTACTTCTCAGCAAATTAGTAAGCCTTCACTTGTCTCTGGGTAATGCAAAATCAGTTTAATTGCATTTATGTAAATAAAAAGACAATTCTCCCTATCTTTTCCTCCTATTACTGCTTCCCCTCCAATCCATGGAAAATGGCTCATCCAAGAGGAAAGAAACGTGACCTATCACCCAGTTTTCCAGAGTGGGGGATGTGTCCAGCTGATAATAGTCATACTGACTGGGGTGGAGGTGATAGCATTGCCCCGTTTGCTACAGTATATATCCAGAGACAGAGAACTTTTACCAATAAGTGCGGATGTGGGTATGCTTTTTTAAAATAACTTCCACTGCTGAAGATTAGTAAAATGTCCCGTTAAAAAAAACTACACAAAAGAATATAATAAATAGGAGCAGGCCATGTGACTCCACAACCCTGCCCTTCCATTCAATAAGATCGTGGCTGATCAGATCCTGGTTTTAGCTCCACCTTCTTGCTTGTTCCTCAAAGTCCTCAACCAATTGAATATATTCAAGGGCGATATAGATCGTTGGCCGAAAATCTATATTGCCTTTGAATATATTCAATTGGTCTTCCCCTATGGTATTGGTTTATTATTGTCACTTGTACTGAGGTACAGTGCAAAACTTGTCTTGCATACCGATCGTACAGGTCAATTCATTGCACAGTGCAGTTACATTGGGTTAGTACAGAGTGCATTGAGGTAGTACGGGTAAAAATAATAACAGTACAGAGTAAAGTGTCACAGCTACAGAGAAGGTGCAGTGTAATAAGGTGCAAGGTTACAACAAGGTAGATCGTGAGGTCATAGTCCATCTCATCATATAAGGGAACCGTTCAATAGTCTTATCACAGTGGGGTAGAAGCTGTCCTAAGTCTGGTGGTACGTGCTTTTGGAGCAGAGAAATCCAAGGTTCACAAGCCTCAGAGAAGCTGCAGTGGGTGCATCCCTTACCCTGAACTCATGCTGTGTAGGTCTGTGCTCCCTCACAAGGGGAGGGGGGGCACCCACTCAGCATCCATCTTGTCAAGCCACCCTGACTTCAAAAAGATCATCTCTCATTCTTCTAAACTCCAATATATAGGTCAAACTTCTCAACCTGTTCCTTTCAGAAATCAACTTAGCAAGCTGCTCTGAACTAGCTCCAATGCAGATAAGACCCTCCTCTTCACAGTACTCCAGGTGTGGTTTCAGGCCCTACTTCCTCTTCTCCAGTAGTCCTTTGGGACTGAGGATGACTTGCTTCCACTCCACTTTTGCATTGGCTGATGAGGCCAAGGTGGGAACTGCAGACTCTTCAACAGTTGTGACAGGAGCTGGTTGATGGGATTGGGTGGTGGGAAGTTTGGGAGGTGGTGTGCTGCTTCCACACTTACACAGGATGTCTAGTTGTCTAAATGCATTGCCTTGATGTTCTCAATACCATCCCAAATGCTCCTCCATTTTGAGTGGCCATGGGCCAGAGATTCCCAGGGGTCAGTGGGGACCTTGCCTTTAAAAGGTCTGAAAACATCCTTAAATCTTTTCCCTTCCACCTAGTAATCTCCTCCCATGGAAGAGCTCAGGATAGAGTATCTGTTTTGGGAATATAGTGTCGGGCATGTAAATGATGTGGTCTGCCCAGTGTAGCTGACAGAGTAACTAGGGCCTCAGTGCTGGCGATGTTGCACTGGCAGAGGGCACTGAGATTGATGTTGGTATTGGTATTGGTTTGCTTTGTTTATATTTTAAGTGAATTTGGAGCATTTTGGATTTTTTGGTATTTGTCCAGTGTCTTGAGATGCCCGCTGTAATAGTCCAGGTCTTGGAAGCATACAAGATGGCAGGGATCACTGCTGTCCTGTAGATCATGAGTTTCTTGATCTTCAAATACCTTTTCCTCAAATCGGCCTGAGGCTGCACCAGCACCAGCCCATTGAATGTGATGGTGGGTTTCAACATCAATGTCTACCTTCATTGAGAGGTGCTTCCTGTGATATGGGAAACGATTCATGATTTACAAGGACTCACCATGAACCTTAACTGCCAGAGGACAGTACAGTCTGCATTATTGTAGCTTCACTACTAAGGCTCGGGAGCATAGCCACCATAAGCTGAATAGATTCCTATTAAGATATCTTTATTAGTCACATGTACATCGAAACACACAGTGAAATACATCTTTGTGTAGATTGTTCTGGGGCAGTCCACAAGTGTCGCCACGCTTCCGGCACCAACATAGCACGCCCACAACTTCCTAACCTGTAGGTCTTTGGAATATGGGAGGAAACCCACGCAGACATGGGGAGAACGTACAAACTCCTTACAGACAGCGGCTGGAATTGAACCCGGGTCGCCGGTGCTTTAACAGCATTATGCTAACCGCTACACTACCATGCCTGCCAATTAACTCTGAAGATTTTAACTCCTGTGGGTGAGGTGCAACACTGCAGTGACCAAGATCAGGAAAGGTGTTAGGGCACCGATGGAGACATTGGTTCTGTTGTAAATCCATTGGTTCTGTTGTAGATCCATTGGTTAGTATCACAGAGGGAGAGAGGACAAAAGGGTCTGTGATTGGGTGGAGAGCAGGAGAGAGCAAATGACACAGATGGAATTGGTGCCAAAGGGACAGCTGGAGGAGGTATGAATAAGAGACAACCAACAAAACTAGAAATACCAGAGAGAGGAACAAAAATAGGTGGAAATGTGAGGTACAAGACTTAAATGGCTAATTATCTGAAATTGTTGCACTTAAGATGAATCTTGAAGTCTTATGTGCCAGGAAGCTGAGATGAAGTTCCTTGCATTCATATTGAGCTTCATTGGAACAGAGTAGATGGCCCAACATGTAGAGTTCAAATGACAGCCACTGGTATTGGTAAATTGGTTTATTATTGTCACTTGTACCGAGGTACAGTGAAAAACTTGTCTTGCATACTGATCGCACAGATCAATTCATTACACAGTGCAGATACACTGAGTTAGTACGGAGTGCATTGAGGTAGTATAGGTAAAAACAATAACAGAATACAGAGGCAAGTGTCACAGCTACAGGGAAGTGCATTGCAGGTAGACAATAAGGTGCAAAGTCATAACAAGGTAGATTGTGAGGTCAAGAGTCCATCTTATCGTATAAGGGAACTGTTCAATAGTCTTATCACCGTGGGATAAAAGCTGTCCTTGATCCTGGTGGTACGTGCCTTCAGGGTCCTGTATCTTCTGCCTGATGGGAGAGGAGAGAGAATGAGCCGGGTGGGTGGGGTCTTTGATTCTGCTGACTGCTTCACCAAGGCAGCGAGAGGTATAGACAGTCACTAGCTACAGTTTGCTAACCTGAAATTGATTCATTCATCCCAACTCTCCTCTTCTATTAGTTGCCAATCCTCTTTCCACGTTAATTTGTTAATCACAAGGCCAAGGAACTCAAGAGTCAGACAGCATCTGTGGAAGCGAAGGGATAGTCAACCTTTTAGGTCGAGATGCTGCATCAGGGTGAAATTTTACTGCAGCCAGTTTCCTGGTTTGTTCCACTATTTGTTATTCTAGAAAAAAAATCCCAAATACAGTCTATAAACATCCTCAAGGCTGTATTTGCCAGTTTGATTTGTCCAGCTGGCATGAAGATTTAAGTCACCTGCAGTTAGAGCAGTAGATTTCTTACAAGTTCCCATTAATTCTTGATTAATACTCCATTGTTACGGTCAATAGATAACCCCTACAAGTGACTTCTTTCACTTGCTATTTCTCAGCTTCGGTCAAATTTGACTTTAAAGCTAAAATGATTTCTTGATACTGTATTGATCACATCCTTTAATAACAGAGCTACCTCACCTTTTTTTCTTTCTGCTTACCTTTTCAAGATGTTAAGTAGCCAAGAATAATCATTTCCCAGTCTTGGTCACCTTGCAAACACGTCTTTGTAATAAGTTATCACAGAATGCCCATTTCCTTCTATTTGTGCCATTAATTCATCAGTCTGGTTACAAATGCTGTGCAAATTTAGATAGAGGGCTCACTGTTACTTTTTACCCCCGTTCTGACCATTTTTCAAGTGCATTCTTATGTTTGTCCATGGTCTTCTCCTGTTACACCTCAGTTATCATTATCCATTTTGCAACCCTGCAGATGCCGTGACCTTTCTCTTGAACTTTCCAAGTTTCTTCTTGTGAGGCAGTCCTTCAGGATCAGGGATGACTGACTTCCACTCCTGTTTGGAGGGTTCTGAGGTGGCTGGTGAGGGAACTTGGGGAAACTGCAAATTCTTCTACAGATGGAACAAAGGACTGCAGATGCTAGAATCCAGATGAAAAACACGATGATGCTGGAGGAACTCAGCAGGCCAGGCAGCATCCAGACGGTACCTGACCTGCTAGGTTCCTTCAGCATCATCATGTTTTTCTTCTACAGATGGGGCAGGTGGTGACTGATGGGATAGTTACGTGGTTCACTCCTGCCAGGGCTCTGTGTGCTCCTGTTGCATGGCCTTGAGGTTCTTATTATCATTTACAAAGCACCTTCTCCACTTTGAAGTCTAAAGCCCAGTGTATATTCCATGTTCCTTCATTCACTGAGACAATTGATTCAGTTAAACAAGTATGGTATCTGGAAATTGGTTACCTCGATGCTTAAGCATATGCATATTCAAAAATGTATTTTCTCTAAAAGTAGTAATTCCAGGCAGAGTGGCTCAGCTAATAGAGCTGCTGCTTCACAGTTCAAGCACACCGGGTTCAATCCTGACGGCGGGTGCTGTCCGGACATTCTCCGTGACCGCGTGCATTTCCTCCAGCTGCTCTGGTTTCTTTTCACAGCCCAAACACGTGCAAATTGGTAGGTAAATTGCCCCCTAGTGTGGAGGCAGTGGTTGAATCTGGGAGAGTGTTGATGGGAACGTGGGGAGAATAAAATGATGGGATTAGTGTAGCATGTGCTTTATGGTCAGTATGGAGATGGTGGGTTGAAAGGCCCACCTCTATGATGCATGACTATGGCTTTGGATCTTCCAGAGGCTCTTGTTGCTATAAGGAGACCCACAAAGTCCCAGGACAATGTGATGAGAACCTGCCTTGAAATTGTCCAACAGAAATTTGGAATACCAGAATATTTTGTTTGCATTAACATGCATCAATTTCAAGTTATTGATATTAACTATTTTTTGGCTGTTCTGAACCAGGGTTTCATCACCCAAATAGTTTTGAGTTGATTGAGCTTTGTGAATTGACAAGGCCTGCAGGCTGAAAAAGCCAAGAGCCAACTTTGAGTCCCATTCTCCTTTCATTTCTGACCAGTGCTTAAATACAAACCAGACTGAGGATGAAAGCTTTCTCTGCGTGACAACTGAAATTAAATCAACTCTGATCTTAAGAGGGGGACACATCTAAAACTCCAGTTCATAACGAGGGAACATTATCACTTGAAGAATCCACATTGTTGGTGGAATCCAACATCCGTCCACACTGACATGCATATCCAATGCCAAGGCACGCTATATGGAGGAGTTCAGCAGAAAATCCCTCCGAGAGAGCTTGAGCCATTATTGGCCAGCAAAGTGGAAAAGCAATCCCTTAATCAACTCGCAATCAAGATTAAAGTTCCTAATGAATAAATATTTTATTTTCTCAGTTTGCCACATTTTGGCCTTATTCTAGTTCGTCACTGATGCGGGTTTAGAAGCTCAAAGATTACCAGAGGGGATTTTGAAACAATGGCATTTTAGTCCCACGGTCCATGACAAAACAAATGCATACATTTATTTTCTTTGAGCCTTTTAACTTTTTGTCAGGGTGCTGGGGTGACTTCACATAAGGTGGGGCAGGTACGTCTGGTGCTCGCAAAGATTGGCGTGGTCTTCCTTGGAATGGGGTCTTGGTGGAATGCAATTGCCAGCCTGCATTCCACAATTCCTGC
Organism: Pristis pectinata; assembly: GCF_009764475.1. Classification (NCBI taxonomy): domain Eukaryota; kingdom Metazoa; phylum Chordata; class Chondrichthyes; order Rhinopristiformes; family Pristidae; genus Pristis; species Pristis pectinata. The sequence goes on from NC_067408.1 coordinate 13,924,110, forward strand.
GACAGATCAGAGAATCGAGAGTTCCAGATACAAGAACTAAAATGGGTGACCATCATACCTCGTCACTAGTCTTTTACTACTGAGCACATAAGTTTATCAAAAAGAAAATAAATCAAGGGTTATAAGCATAAGACAGTGAACTTCTGAATATTAAAAGTTAATGACCTTTAATGTAATTGCATTACATAAATCTGTTATGAAGATGTAGCTCTCCACAATGCTATGCTGTCACAAATCTTTCATTCCGTCTAAAGTGATTTCAGCCGGTGATTAAATTGCTGTCAGTGTTTGTAAATTCATGAAGGCCCACGCAGTAAAGTGAGAGTTTTTATAACACCAGGTGATGTGCGGTTGTGTTACAAGTAGACAGTATAGACCAGCCTCCCTCTGCTAGTCTGTCATTCCAGAAAGGGGGACGCTCGGTGTCACAGAAAGATGAGCAATAGCTGAAGCACTAATAGGTCAGCAACACTATACAGCTTGCGTCACCACAAAATGGTTTGGGCTTAAATGGAAATTGTGCAATACAATTTGGATGTGTGCTCCTCCAATATGGTGGAACCTTCCTGCCTCAGGAGCTTCTCCAGCTTAAATTATCTTCTTTGCAGTGTCATCAGGGGATGCAACATCCTGCTGCTCATCTTCTAACATTGCAATTTATTAGACATTTGTACGAAGAGGAGCAGAATCCCGTGTTTGCAACCCAAGGAGATCGGTGGTCAAACCAGGAGCAGCTGTGTAATTCTGGTCTGTCGGCCCAGCGTGGATCTCTCTTTGTAACCTTTGCAAAGTGGAAACGCATCACACATCTGCGGATTGGCCAAACTAGCTGACATTTGAAGGTAACACTAGGGGAGCACCCAATGAATGGTTTCAGTCACACTCCTACAGCTAAGCAGACTTGGGCCAGGTCAGTGCTTGGATGGGAGACCACCAAGAAATTCCAAGTGCAGTCAGCTTGCTGCTTGGGGCAAAACAAATGATCTGCCCAGAACAAATGTACATACTGTACTGCAGCCAGAAACAGAGTTGCCAGGTACCAGCAAGCATGGTGGACTATGTCAGATCTCTGCCCTGGCTACTCACAGTAATGCCGCACAACAGATCCAGTCGATTGACTACACAATGAAATGCATTGTCAGAACCCACAGTAAACTCTGTGCCATTTTAGGGAAACTGGATCTCCAAGATGAAAACAGTGCTTTCATAATGACAAACTTAAATCAATGGAAGGACTATGTTCTGTCAATGTGAATAAACAGCTTTGATTAGATAGAATGAGAACGACCGGCAGAAAATATTTTGTTACCCAAGCATAGAACCTTTAGATATTAGGAGGTACTTCCTTCCAGAGTTCAGTGCCCTATTCAGCAGAATTGAATAAATATTTCTAGAAACAAAAGAACTGCAGGAATTTGGGGAAAAGGGGACAAGAATAGAATAAAGCCAGTGTTAAGGATACACAGTGCTCTGCCACTTGTTGATTGCAGTCTCATGCTATGAGTGCAGATTCACTCCAAATGAAAGTAACTTGCATGAACTCCTGAGAGTGGCCAACATAACCATGTAGAAAAGGTACTGGGAGATCTGAACCCACAGTCATTATGGTCTCCTGCCAGGATGTTTGAGCACACTTTGTTGTCAGAAGATCTTATCATAAGGGTTCTGCTAAATGACCTGGCCGTGCTCCTTATACTTTACTCCCTATACACTCATGACTGTGTGGCCAAATTCTGCTCTAACTCCATCTACAAGTTTGCAGATGACACCACTGTAGTGAGCAGAATCTCAAATAACGATGAGTCAGAGTACAGGGAGGAGATAGAGCGCCTAGTGACGTGGTGTCATGACAACAACCTCTCCCTCAATGTCAACAAAAAGAGCTGGTCATTGACTTCAGAAAGTGGGGGGGTGGTTTGGTGCACATGCTCTTGTTTACATCAATGCACTGGCGAGAGGGTTGACAGCTTCAATTTCCTAGGAGTGAACATCACCAATAGCCTGTCCTGGTCAAACAATGTTGATGCCACGGCCAAGAGAGTGCACCAGCACCTGTACTTCCTCAGGAGGCTAAAGAAATTTGGCACATCCCCTTTGACCCTCACCAATTTTTATAGTTGCACCATAGAAAGCATCCTATCCGGATGCATCACGGCTTGGTACAGCAACTGCTCTGCCCAGGACTGTAAGAAACTGCAGAGAGTTGTGGACACAGCTCAGCACATCACGGAAACCAGCTTCCCCTCCATGGACTCTGTCTACACTTCTCGCTGTCTCAGTAAAGCAGCCGGCATAATCAAAGATCACACCCATCCCAGACATCCTCTCTTCTTGCCCCTCCCATCAGGCAGAAGATACAAAAGCCTGAAAGCACCTACCACCTAGCTCAAGGACAGTTCCTATCCTGTGTTATAAGACTATTGAATGGTTCCCAAGTACAATAAGATGGACCCTTGACCTCAAAATCTACCTCGTTATGATCTTGCACCTTATTGTCTCCCTGCACTTTCTTTGTAATTGTAACACTTTATTCTGCATTCTGTTACTGTTTTCCCCTGTACTACCTCAATGCACTGATGTATGAAATGATCTGTATGGAGGGCATGCAAAACGAAGTTTTCCACTGTACCTCTGTACATGTGACAATGATAAGCCAATTTACTTATTGACACAGTTAATTTTTTCACCTTTTCCAGGAGTTTGTACAATTTATTGATGGAATGGGACGGGAAGGGATTGGAGAATCTCAGTCTATGTAAACAACAATATGGGACCTGTTGGAATTCTTGTCTTTAATTTTTCCATGTTCAAATAATCATTGGTATAAAATGCAAGTTGGTGAAATAGTTAAGAAAAAATGGGTTAGAATTTCCATTTACTTGGAGCAGTTCTTGGGTAATCAAATTATGTGGTTATGGAATTGTGTAATATGTGTTGGATGTTCCTAATTTCAGACTCTAGTTGGGGCTCCTTCCCCAAACACTAGTGTTTATATTGGTCACTGGCTCACTTTATTTAAAAGTGCTTTAGTACAAGAACAAAATTAAATACATTTACTTAACAGTAATGATTGCTTAGTCATGAAGATGATCATTTTGCAGACCATCCCCCCCCCCTCACAGTTACCCTGGTATTAACAGTTAGCTGACAAAATTTCCTAGTAATCCAAAACTTGCCTTTAATTACTGCTACCATGGGGATAGTATGCTCCACATTTAATGATTAGTCACTTCCTGATGATTCCTTGGGTTGCACTACATATTTTTTCCATATGCTGGAAAATGCATTCTCATCCTCACCAGCAACACCCCTCTGGCTAACCTACATTACTAGCATCTGCTGATGCAAGGTAGAAGATTATGATCACGTTACTAAAGCCAACATCAAGTCATATTATATTTGGGGACTCTTCACCCTTGCTGCTTTGTTTTTCATTTCTCCCTCAGGTCATTGGACCATGTTCCAACTTCCTGTGTTCCACTTTCGTAACAGATTTTTCCTACACTATCACTGTCTCCTATTCATGTTTTTTTTTAAACATTTTTAGCAATACTCATGTTTTCATGTTAATATAATATTGAATAATTTAAGCATTTTTCTCTTTTAACACAAGCCTTTCAAATGGTGTTTCCCCTCTCATTGCAAGCACATTTCATTTCTTTCTCCTTAGTTTTGTTCTGTTCCGATTTAAATACCCTACATTATCAGATCCGATGAAGGTTATGCTCAAAACATTTTTCACAACATATGCTGATTATTTCAGGCATTTACACTTTTGTTTCAAATTGACTTTTTATTTTAAAGAAACAGGATTTTCAACCACAGCTTTTGGTTGTCAGTCTCTATATCTTCTCTAGATCTGCCAAAGATGATAGATATTCATCTCTGGGAAACCATGCAGTTCATTGATGGAATACCAAGATGAACGCAGCTCGAGAGGCAGTCTGTGATTGCCCACCCTAAACCACTCCTGTCTGCAGGGAAAACAACATCCTCCTCAAAGAACACATACAGCCAATGGCCAACATGGCAACTCTCCCTGAGGGTACCTGAAACTCCTTCCCACACACCTGTCTGAAATCTTGCAGCCCCTACTGGAACTTACTCCAAAGTCTACAAACTGCTGAGAACCTCTCAATGGTTTCTTGATCACAAGCAACAGCAACTGCAACCTTGTGACTGACCTTGTGAAGAAGTCCCAGGTTTTAACCTTCCCAAGAAAATCTGGACAATTGTAAATAACTTGAGAGCTGACCAGGGAAAATGTGGTCACTTTCTTCACTGGTGACACAAGAGCCCAGACTATGCAGTAGCCACCCCTATTGCTCACATACTGAAATCCTGCCTTACGATTTTCATTCCAGGTGGGATTATGAACATACACACTACCTTACCAGAAGTCATCAAATGGATCTTGACATTCAGCACAAAGCTTTTGGTTATCAGAAGCTTACACTGAACCAAAATACTAGTTACACTGAACTTGGAGTATCATGTACCATTGTGGTCGCCGCATTACAGGAAGAATGTGGTAGCAACAGAGAGTGCAGAAGAGATTCAGTGGGATGTTGAATGGAGGCCTGTAGTTATAAGGAGAGATTGGATATGCTGGGTTTATTCTCACTGGAACATAGGAGGCCGAGGGGGTGATCGTATAAAGGTTTATAAAATGATGAAGGGCATAGGTAGGATAGCTGGTCAGAATCTCTTCCCCAGGACAGAGAAGTCTGGAACCACAGGTTAGACAGGAGAAATTTAAAGGATATCTGTGGGGCAAGGTTCCCCCCCCCCCCCCCACAGAGGATGGTGAATATCTGGAATGGGCTGCCAGAGGAGATGGTGGAGGCAGATACCATTACAATGTTTAAAAGGCATTTGGAAAGATACTTGGATAGGAAAGGAGCAGAAGGGTGCCAGCCTTATAAGGGCAAATGGGAGTAGTATGGCCAGCATGGATAAGGTGGGCTGAAAGGGCCCATTTCAGTGGTGTACATTTCTGTGATTCAAATCTGTTTCCCAGCCACATGAATATTGTATATTTTATATATTGTCTATTACCTTTCTTCTTGATGCCCAGTGTTACATTTTGTTTGATAATGCTCCCATTGAAGCATTTTGGGGACATTTTAATTTATATGGTTATTCTATAAATACATTGCTGTTCTTGCAACATCTAATTTTTCTGCACACTTAGAAGGTTTTGAAATATGCGAGTTCCCTTATGAAAATATTGGCTGAAGGTATAAAGAGTTAAAAAAAATGTTAAAATAGCAACACTTCCGAAAAATTAATTCCAAGTTAAATACCAATACATGCGTATTTAAAAAGGTGAATTGAAAAATAGGATTCTAGGGCAATTAAATTAAATGCATATATTTTTGTTAAAATATATTAGATACATTGATACTGAGACTACATATAAAAATTTATTGAAATGTGGTTTAAACATATGGAGAACATTTCAGATCACTGATTAAAAATAAATCAAATATCAGTCCTTGCCGTTCCATCCTGATTTAAAATGCATCAACTGTGTCAAAATGTATATTACAATCATATCATAGTAACCCAAAAGGATATTGTTTTGGAACATGTAATCTATCGATTAACATAAATAAAGACCCATTCGGTACCTATGGTAATATTCAGGTTTAAAAGGGATATTGGTTTTAGTCCTTGGGGATCCAGGTTCGAAGGCAGTCACACACAAGCGCGAAGACCAATGTTTTCTGAAGGACGTAAATGAAATGAGCAACTGACAGCTTGATGGAATCCCTGATGGAAAAGTGTCCACAGTAAAACAACGTTCCCGAGCACTGCCGAAATAAATGTAGAAAAACAAATCACTTAACATCAATTCATCTGTAACATACAGGCCCAAAATACAGAGAAAACACAATGTTATTAGCAGTTTTACTACTTTGTAAATATTTTTCTCTTTTAAAAGTTAGTAATGGATAGGAGAGGTTTAGAGGGATATGCACCAAACTTGGGCAAGCCTAGATGGGCATCTTGGTCAGCATGGACTAGTTGAGCTGAAGGACCTGCTTACGTGCTGTATGACTAAGAGGCACAAATAGTCCTGACCCGAAACGTTGACCGCCTGCTTTTCTCCACGGATGCTGCCTGGCCTGTTGAGTTCTTCCAGCATCATGGTGTTTTTCATCTAGATTCCAGCATCTGCAGTCCTTTATTTCTCTTCTGAAGTGGCCATTTAAATTGTTATAACACAGAAGATGCTGGAGGAACTCAGAGGGTCAGGCAGCACCTATAGAGAGAAATGGACTGTTGATGTTTTGGGTCGAGACCTTCACCTGGACAGAGATATTGAAGGGAGATAGCCAGTTTAAAAGAGGTGGAGGGAAGGGGTGGAGCAAGAGCTGGCAGGCAATAGGGGGATCCAGGTGAGGTGGTTATATCACCTAGGAGTTAAATTGTCTTAAAACTGGTATTCTCCCACAGAACAGCAAGATTAATATATTGATACACATCAGGCCTTACTGTACTCTACTTCACTGGCCTGCCACACTCACACCCCACTTTTGCCCACTGACGTACTAAGATTTTGCAACCATGTAGCTTCCAGTCATCCCGAAGCCTTGATTCTATAGCTGTCTCACAGGTAGATTGGGTCATAAGTGGTGACCAGGTCCCTGATGTCCCTCTATTGACGTGCTGCTAAAGGCCAATTTCACTAATTTTATATTTCTGATAATTAGAAGCAGCTGAAATTAATTAAAAAAATAATTAAAAACACATTAAACTACACTTGATTAATTAAAGACATAAATATTCAGAGAAATAATCTGGGCTAAAATTACCTTCTAAATTAAAATCGGTGACCCCATCCAAATGGATGGGGCTGGGCTGGATAATGCAGGGTAACGTGGAGGGGCCAGATATGGTGCCTCAAACCTACTGGCTCATTAAGTTATGGAATGCGGCTGGACTTTATTGGCAAGTCAGGAGGCTGAATGAGGGATCAGGTGTACCCACTGTGCAGTGCATTGACACAGGAGCCTAGAAGTTCTGATGTGCATGCTGCAGGTAGCTAGGGGTTCTCCACTGACCTGCTGACTGTCCATAGGCACACTCCAGGCCAATGTACTCAATAATCTTGAACTGTCAGACCAAAAACATGCTGTGACAAAAGTAGCAAACAGGCTTGAGATGATAACACAAGAGAAATTAAATACCCTGGGATTTAATTCAGCTTTCTGGAAGGGGATGGAGAACATTTCCATAGTTTTCCCAGAATTTAGGAACACCCATGGTACGAGTCGACTATGGTATGAACATAAAGAACTGTTCTTGCCCCATGCTCTCCTTAGTAGCAGTACAAAAACTTTACTAGTAACTCAGTAATACTGGGATTCAAACATGGCAAACTTTTAATTGCTGTTGCACAAGGTTAGAAAAAACATTGGCGGTAGAAGACTCTTTATAGCAAAACTATAAACATATTTAAAATAAGCCTTTCATAGATTACAACAACAGAAATCAACCGCCCAGATGTTGCAAGAAACCATTAAACAAGTCTCCATCACCAGTTCTCACAACCATCACTGTTATAGAGGAAATATCAGCAGAGACCTCACAATGCCCAACCTTCTTAACAAGAACATGTTGCATGATAAGGTGTAGGAGGGAGGCTGGGGTGGAGGGAAGGAAAATGGATGGCTTGGGGAAGAACAAAGGGATAGGACAGAAGGAATTACATGCAAGATGAAAATACAGCATCTGAGACATCAGAATTACACATCGCAGTGACATTGACATGTACGATCAGCAACAATGTCAACTAGGGAAATCTAAAATATAAATAATATTGTATTTGTACAATGCCAGCAACATACACTTGTGCTAGGCATAGCTCAGTTCGGAGTGTTCTTGTCAGAAGGTTGTGGTGTCAAGTCCTACTCCAGAGATCAGAACACACAATCTAGGCTGTCAGTGTATTGCACAGTGCAGTTGCTAACTTACAGATGAGACATTGAACCAAGTCCCACCTATCTTTATGGTGTATTTAAAAGACCCTTGGCACAACTTTCAGGAAGAGCAGTGGAGTCCAACAATTACACTGATTATAAGACACACTTTATATGGTCATTATTAGTGTTGCTTTTGGATGTTACACTGCACACATTTCCTACTTACAACAAGATCTATGCTTCAAGAGTAATTCATTGAGTTCAATGTGCATTCTAATGTTTGAGGTGGTTGAAAAGGTCCTATGCAAGCTCCCTTTTAAAAACAATATCAACTGCTTCACAAGGAACTGAGCTGATACTTTAATTTTAAATGTCATTCCTACATCCCAAGTACAAATAAAGTCAAAAGTTTCAGGTGCCTGCTGTGACTTGAAATACAATTCTGAAATGACATGAGGAGACTCGAAAGGAAAACAAAAAGGGAAGATAGATTGGAGACACAAGAGACTGCAGATGCTGGAATCTGGAGCAACAAACAACCTGCTGGAGGAACTCAGCGGGTCGAACAGCATCTGTGCAGGGGAAAGGAATTGTCAATACTTCAGGTCAAAACCCTGCAGAGTCCTGATGCAGCAATTTGACAATTCCTTTACCCCACCCCCCTACAGATGCTGCTCAACCCGCTGAGTTCCTTCAGCAGATTGTTTGTTGTTAGGAAAGATGGATTTTCTAACAAACAAATCTACGTGGAATGGCGCAAGCTATTCCAAGTTATTCCAAGCAGAATATGCACGAGTTGTGGTTATCTAAACTTGTATATGAAGATGTACACCAGCTGCCTCGTGTCCCAGAATCCACAAGTAAATACTTCAGAGTAGAACTAGAAATAAACTTCACACATCGAAAATTTGCTACTTATTCCATGCAACAGAGAAAATGTGCTCAAACTGATTAAAGCAATTATTTTTTGGTATTCAGAGTATAAATATTTTCTTGTAGAACTACATGAAATAGGTTAATTGGCAGAGTTAACTCCAGAAAGGATGTGCACTGATTTACATCACATTCAAATTGGATCATGGCCTTTCTTTGTGGATGCACTAACACTTTCCAAAGCAAATAGCAATTTAGGCTTGAAAAGTTCTATGTTCAAGAGAATGACATCAGCCCTTTAAATTAGACAACAACAAATTTATATCTTTACATTATTTCTTTAGAGGTTTTCAAATTTTGTCACAAACCTTTGATTTGCCTTCATTTTCCAGAACTGGACAATTATTATCTTCCTTTTGATGTTTTCTGTAGTAAGCTTAAGATGAAGTCCATACTACTGCTAATAACTAAAAAAAAAATCACATCAACAAATCCCATTTTGCACCCTTGCCAGTACTTTTCATTTAAGATCAACAGGTCAAACTGTAATCCACATTATACAAAAAATGGAATTTTGGCACCCTCTGGTGGGCACTGGTAAAATAACAATTTTACAATGTTATTTGTAATTCCTTACAAGTTATGCATTTCTTACAAGAAAGGGTTATCACTAATAAGGATATTAAGACTGCTTCGAAATGAAAACTTATTATTGTTTGTTCGACTGCTGAGATGAGCAGCTGTATTAATAGCACAGCTTCTTAAGTCCCAAGTTGACTGTAAAGCAGGCTAAACCTCTAATGGTTTGAACAACCACCTGTCACCAGCCTCCACAGGGATCCAAAGGAACTGGTTAGAAAAATCATCAGATGTCACTAAAAAAGGGGTAGATTATAGTTATTTCACATGCTGTGTTGAAATGTCCACAAGTCACGCCAGAGAGCCTTTATCCTGAATTTTAATTCATTTTAATTTAAGTCATTTTAATTGTTCTTTTCAAAAAGTCTTTGATGATCAGTTGTCAAAGTATCCACTTTTAAAACAATAAAGGATTTGAATGGTTATTTGGGTGGGTGAGTGGAGTGGGTTGGGGACAGCAAAACAAGTATCAGTGGTTTGTGGCAGCACAAACATTGGTGTATAGTGTCAAATCCTTCATTGGAGGTCAATGTCAATTGGCATCAGTCTTAATGTGAAGCTCCTTCAACATCCCTTATTCTTCTTAGAGAATGCTCAGGACCTGAGGCTGTATTCCAGCGAACCTCTGCTCAACCACTTTAGAGCCCACTTTCATCTCTTCACTCATCTAACATCACAAATAAGGTGTCACACAAAGAATTGGCAGAAAAAGTTGGGCAGTAGCACATGGCTTACCTTGGCTGCTCTGGTGGCTTGTTTTTGCATGGAAAGAGTGTAGACTTTTTCTCAAGAGCATTCAGTCAGACTGTCATACAGCTGTATTTCTTCGTAGACCGAGAACCTTTCATTTTCCCAGGTTCAAAGCTCTTAACGCCAAATACTTCATCTCCAAATGCTGCTCTTGCTTTGTCCATTGCTGCCATTCTCGTTGCCCAGATTGCCCACTTCTTCATGTGCTGCCATAGCCATTTAAGCAAAGACAGGCTTTTATCTGATGCATTGGGGCCAGATCCCTTCTTACCACACAACAATATTTTCATCACCATGCCATCGCACCCAATTTAACCTCCCCATCACTGATCTTAGTTAACATTCAGTCCCACCTGGGGTAAAATTACTGCACCAGCCCCAGTTTTCTGCACTTCTTGTCAGTTTCCAGGCACTGAGGGTTGATACATTCATATTAACTCACCCCAAAATTCACAACAGGGATCAGGGCCATGAGATGGGTGGGAACCACATGTCATTACTGTTGATATCCACCACTTGATGGGATTTTGAGGCTTGTTCAAAATAAGAGAAACAGGATAACAGGAACGAAAGATAATTAAAAGGGACTCCACTAATTGGAATATATAAACAATAAGGGTCTCATCTAATAGGCTTTCATAATTATCAAAACATTAAGGAAAAATAGTGGCAACAAGGGAGCAGTGTAACAAACTACTAAGTGAGGAGGCTGAGAGAGTGTTTCTACCTGGAGTATTTAGAATATACTTTACAGCTGATGACGATTGAAGCAGAATTATGTCATTTTTAAAAGAAAATTGGTTAACACTTGAAAAGGAAAATAAAATGGTATTAGGAAAGGTTGGATTTTAAAGTTAAAAGAGTACAGATCCAGTTAAAAGTTAGCACAACCATTGAGGCAATATGGAAATATAAATGTGATGGTGACAAGCAGATTCACTTTTAAAGCAAAAAGATTGAGTACTTACTGTTACATCTGAAGACAATACAGGAAACTCTTTGATAAAAAGTAAACTTAACGTAAATATAAAAGGATACATTAGGGTCAATGGTCGGAGCTAGGGCACTCGAGACACCAAGCCTAAACCTGCAAAATCATCACAACACCAAATACATCAGTCAAGAGCTAAATTCTGGAAGTAATAGACACACACAAAAGATATTAGTTAATTACTTAAAACTATCTGCAAGAGATTGTTACTTGCCTTCTATGCTCCAAACCAATGGCTAAGGAGTCAGAAAATAAAAGTGAACCAACTCCACATCAGTCACTGAAATATAGTCAGGGAGTACTACAGCACAGAAACAGGCCCTTTGGCCCATCTAGTCCATGACGACCTGATCTTCTGCCTAGTCCCATTTATCTGCACCCAGACCCAATGCCTCCAAACGCCTCCCATCCATGTACCTATCTAAACCCCTCCTAACTTTTACAATTGAAAATGTTACAATATCATGTGGCCTAGATCTTCATTGTACGAAGTGTGACTTGTCACAGTTGTAGCTTGAAGATCAGAAATACTGACCATTTCCAATTTTCAACTGCTCTGCCAAAAAATGATGGTCAAGTTGCCTTCTGGAATTATTGGCATTCTTGATAATTATCCACAATTATAGTGGATAAGATTTTTTGAAGTCCTAAACGCAGCAAAGGCAAGATATTTTTCAATTTGGAAATGATGGTAAACCTAAAACATTACCGCTTCTGCTCATTTTAAATGTCACAGGGTTCAAAGAATCATAAAAATTATGGCACAGCTCAGGGATACGTGGCCTATTAAGCTAACGTTAACTAAAACAAAATGCTAACCAGACTAATCCCACTTCCCAGCTCCTCATCCATACACCCTATGGTCTACAGCCGATCTAGAGCTACTGTTCTTAAATGTCATAAGAGGTTTTCTCTTCCCCTTTCAGCAAACAGCTCCAGATGTTCATCATTCTGTGTCAAAAGAAGTTCCACAACTCCCTTCTAACCCCTCTATCAATTAAGTCTATGTCCCCTAGTTGTTGATTCATTAATCCTACTGTAGACCTACCGATTCAACATCCTGCCTTACATAAATTTACACACCTCGATTAAATCCACCCTCTGTTTGGTGTTCCAAAAAATCCTTTTTCACTCTAGCCAATCTTTCCTAATAATGGCAGGCATGGTAGCATAGTGGTTAGCATAATGTTTTACAGCGCTAGAGACCCGGGTTCAAATCTGGCCACTGTCTGTAAGGAGTTTGTACGTTCTCCCCGTGTCTGTGTGGGTTTCCTCTGGGTGCTCCAGTTTCCTCCCACATTCCAAAGACATACAGGTTAGGAAGTTATGGGCATGCTATGTTGGCGCCGGAAGCATAGTGACACTTGTGGGCTGCCCCCCAAAATCACCACGCAAAAGATGTATTTCACTGTGTGTTTCGATGTACATGTGACTAATAAAGATCTTATCTTATCAATTAAAATTCTCTAGGCCTGGCGACATTTTTATAAATCTTTGTAAAGTCTCCAGCACTTTAAATCCTTCCTATCATTTGAAAAGCAACGTACAAAGTATTCTAACCAGGGCTTTATACAGTCATTGCAAAACCTCCTTGTTTTTTTAATCTGTGCCTTGGCCAACAAATGAAAGTACCCCACGTGCCTTATCGACTGAGATCTGCAGCCTTCAGATTTCTTCCTCATCATCCGTCACATGACCAACTTTAGCATCACATGAAAACTTCACATCCACGCCTCCTAGATTTCGGACTAATGATTAAATGCCAGCAAGTTAAATGGTTGGAACACTGCTGTTGAAATGAGCCCAGTGAAATTCTGAATGACTTATTGCACAAATTATGTTGATATGTCTTTCAGCAAAACAAGCCCAAACACATTTGAATTCATATTCAGCTTTTCACTGTTGAATTAGAAATCGCATTTTTAGCATTCAATTGACTTTGACGGCCTTGCAGTTAGCAACACCCTTCCACAGCTCAACATTCACAATTTCTTGATCTGATTTTAAATGACTTTTCCTATTTGGAGAATAGGCACTAAACCCCACCAACACCCATCCATTCTGATTGTGGATTTGCTCCAACTCTACTGCAGCCCACCAACTACCCAAGATCTCACCTGGCAAAGGATCCAGTGAATCTCAGCATCCTCCTGCTCTACTGTTGGAACCCACATAGAATCCAGAAATGAAGCACAGACAGGAAACCACTAACACAGTTTCAATAGTGCTTGGCACTTCCACCTTGGTATGGGAGTCCTGAAAATTGTTGCTATTTGCATTAAGATACAGTGGCAGGTTCACACAGCACTGGCGGCAAAAGCCAGCAGATCTAGGGCCGACATTTCCTAGAACAGAACAAAATCTCAATACAAGTAATTGAATTGTAGACACAATGTTCAACAGTCTCATCTCATCCTCCACCAAGGTACATGTTGTGTAAAAGATTTCTATAATCATGGAACGACTGCCGTATTACAACTGTTTGATTGCTGCAATATAGAGTACTGTCAAAAAAAATTACAGGATTTCATTGTTAGGAATGAGTTTGTAAATGAAAGGATAATCAACAACTTTCACTTACGCAGGACCTTTAAGGTAGCAAAATGTCCCCAGAACAGCAATTATCAAACAATTGACCAAAAAAAGGAGTTACAAGGACCAATGACAAAGCTCAGTCAGATGTAAAAGAACGGCAAGATGAGAAAATATAAAAGCTATTCCAGGTCTTGGCCCCCCCAGACACCTGCAGTCTTGGCCACCAATCACAACCTGCATTATGACCCAATACTCTCCAAGGTGAAGTCTTAACATCAGTCAATAATAATGTGAATAATGAAATCCAAATGCTCAAATACAGTTACACATCTCTTCATGAGATTACAATTGAGGCTGCATTTGACCTATGCGCTTGGAGTGATCCAGCTTTGGAGTACTTGCCCCGGGAGCAGAGTTGAAATTACAATTGATAGCCAATGCAATTCAAACATTGACAGTAGGGCTGAGATTGTGTGGATAAGCTGATGCAAAACAACAAATGAAGGCGGCAAGGTGCTTAAGAAAACTGAAGCTGTATTGACTGGTCAGTAACTCAAAGTAGTATTTCATGATAGCCCCTAATGAGATATTTTAAGTTAGGGTTGACACTACATTGAAGTCAAAGTCAAGTTCATGACTTTGTGCAATGAAAAACTTACTTGCAGCAGCAGCACAGGTACATAGCATCATACAAGCAGCATTCACAAGGAAAACAAATTAAACATAAATTATACACCATTTTTACAAGAAAGAACACAATTAGAATGAAAAAAAAACATGGTCTATTTTAGTGCAAAGTGATTAAAGTGGTTGTAGTATTGCTAAACTGTAGTTATTAGGGTTTTGCTCGTTGGTTCAAGAACCAAATGGTTGAAGGGAAGTGGTTTTTCCTGAACCTGGTGGTGTGGGAATTCAGGTTTCTGTACCTCCTGCCTGAGGGTAGCAGCAAGAAGAGAACATGACACAGATGGTGAGGATCCTTGATGATAGGCGCCACCTTCTTCAGGCAGCTCCTCCTGTAGATGCTGTCAGTGGTGGGGAGGGCTGTGCCATGCCAGTGAGGAACTACTCTCTGCAGCCTGGAATTCTGAAACCTCCAACCTAATAACACTCTGAGAATATCTTCCTGAAGAACTGCAACAGAGCAATAACTTAGTTCACCTCCACCCATCTTCTCAAGAGCAATTAGGTTTGGGCAATTAATGCTAGCCTTGCAAAGACATGCACATCTTGTCCAATGATTAAATAAAAGCTTAAATCTCATTGGAAAAACACTACTTATGTATGTTATATATCAATGGTTGATATATTGATATATCCATAACCAATACTTGAAATATTGCGACAAAGACAAATACCATTAGAGCACAGAGATTCGGTACCATAACCACCATAGGCCCTTTGAGAGTTGGCTTCATTAAGCTCTAATAAAATTAAAGCCATCAGGTGTCAAGGACTGGAGTTAGGCTTCACGAAGGAAAACAGATGTGGTTGTTGGAGGTGAATCATCCCACCCTCCAAGACTTCACTGTACGAGTTGCTCAGTGTAGTGCCCAAGGCTTGACCACCTGCTTCATCTTTCTTCTCTTATCACCTTCCTTTCATAAGATTGGAAGTGACAATGTTCATTGTTTACAATTCTATTCACAACTTCAGAATCAGATTTATGATCACTGACTTGCATGTTGTGAAATTTGTTGTTTTGCAGCAGCAGTATAGTGCAAGACAGAAAATTACTGTAAATTACAAAACAAATAAATAGCACCCAAAAAAAAAGGAATATGAAGTAGTGTTCATGGACTGTTCAGAAATACAATGGCAGAGGGAAAGAAGCTGTTTCTAAATAGTTGAGTGTGGGTCTTCAGGTTCCTATACCTCCTCCTCGATGGTAGTAATGAGAAGAGGGCATGTCCCAGATGGTGAGGGTCCTTTAGTGATGGATGTCGCCTTCTTGAGGCACCACCTCTTGAAGATGTCCTTGATGGTGGAGAGGGTTGCGTCTGTGATGAGTCTATAACCCTCTGCAGTTTCTTGCAATCCTATGCATTGGAGCCTCCATACCAGGCTGTGATGCAACCAGTCAGAATGCTCTCCACTGTACACCTATAGAAATTTGCAAGAGTCTTTGGTGACATACCAAATCTCCTCAAACTCCTAACAAAGTAGAGCACTGGCATTCCTTCTTCATGATTGCATTGATGTGTTGGGCCCAGGACAGATCCTCCGATTTGTTGATGCCCAGAAACTTGAAGCTGCTCACCCTTTCCACCGCTGACCCCTCAATGAGGACTGGTGTGTGTTCTCCCGACTTCCCCTTCCTGAAGTCCACAATCAGTTCCTTGGTCTTGCTGACGTTGAGTGAGAGGTTGTCGTTGTAACACCACTCAACCAGCCGATCTATCTCACTCCTGTACGCCCCCTCATTGCCATCTGAGATTTTACCAATAACAGTGGTGTTTAATCAGCGAATTTATAGATGACCTCGCCACAGATGAAACAGCCCATGCTGCATGTAGCAAGACTTAGAGAACATCCAGGCATGATCGATAATGGCCAGCAGCATTCATGCCACAAAGGAGTCAAACAATGACCATTTTCAACAGCAGAGGATATGACCATCTCCAACTAGAGACAATCCAACTATCTACCCTTGATATTAAGTGGCTCTATTATCACCCTCTCCTCTATCATCTATGTGAATAAGTCAGAGGCCAAGTATCCTGTGGTGAGTGACTCATTTCCCAACACCCCAAAGCCTTTTCACCATCTCCAAAGAGTCAGGAGTGAAGTGGAATACTTTCCACTTGCCTGGATGAGCACAGCTCCATCAACATTCAAGAGACAAAATAGCCCATTTGATCAGCCAAAAATATATATACCTTGTTATTGGCTACAAGATGAACTCCAGTTATTCACCTTGAATAGTCCAACAGCATCATCTAAATGACAACCTCTACCACCGACGATGACAAGGGCAGTAAACACATGGGAACACCGTACTGTAGAGTCCCAAAGTCACATATCAACCTGAATGGGAAATACATCACCTTCATCAGCACTTGGTTTAAATCCTCAAAGTCCCCTCTTAACAATACATGGGTGTGCATTTTCTAGGACTATACTATTTGAGGCGACTCACCAGAACATTTTCAAGGATAATTAGGGTCGAGTAGTAAATGCCGGCCTAATCAGAGGTGGTCTCACCCTGAAATACAGATAAGTGACAAAATCCAAATGAAACAATACACCTTCTACATCAGCAGTGTTTGCAAAAGCCCTCCCCATCACATTCATCACCAGCCCCACAACTCCTATGGACCCAATGACTGCAATTAGTAAGGTTGCTACATAACCCGATTCCTCCAAGGACACTTCTTAAAAATCTCTTAAAGAAAAAACAAAAAGTACACTTGGGCAATGCCCTTAACCGTCATCTAACTAGGAGAATTAAATATAAATTAAAGGGCTTCAGCTATATTAACAGACCAGTCTGAATGTTAATAAACATTATGCCCACAGGGCATATTTTGCAAAGAGAATTTTGCTGTCACAGCATTAACTCTTGGTACAGTCACATCATAATGGGCAAAAGGCAGACTGTGCAGGCAAATGGAACTAGCCATTTCAAGGAACATGCATGATTCTTAAAAACTTGGATTCAACGCCTTAATCAGCAGTTCAATAACTCAGACTCATTATGTAGCCCTGCCACCTCAGAATTGAACTGGATTTTACTGTACGCATCATATTGTAATTGGTCTATGACGACTTTTTGTGAAATGAAAAGCTATACTTACCATACAAGTAGCAAAATTCAAGATGTTGTCCAACTGAAAAAAAAACTAAACAACACCAACACGTAGTTGGTTATAGCTCTTTTATGAATTTGGTTATTTTTTTGGAATGGTTTTTTTTGACTAATTTTTTTAAATCATTCTTTTTTTTAAACATTTTCCTTTTTTTTAAATCATTCTTTTAAACTTTCTTTTTTTGAATTATTCTTTTGAAACTTTTCCATCTTTTTCCTCCATATCCATATATATATATATCATTTTTAATCTTTTTAAACATTTTATATTGTAAACCATTCCATTGTGTGACTTTATTTCAAATGTGAACATGCCTCTATTAGAAATTCAGATACAATCAGTAAAACAGAAATGAAGACATAAATCCAAACGTATAAACTGTTACAAATTCAGCAACAATATCACCCAATGAAGTAACATTTTACTGAAGAGTGCAAGAAACTTGCACTGAATTCACATTTTAGCATAAACAACCTAAAAATACATTGATATTCTATGCGTTCACAATTCTGAATAACTATTATACAAGTATTTACTTACAAAAGAAAGTCATAGGATATCTGGTTGTCCCACCCCACAAAATAAAAGCTCTACAATGGTAAATTCTAAATGCCTAACTACAGCTATGAGTCCTCTTCAACACAATGCATCTTGTGTTAAGCCCAATCATGGCATGTTCCTTCAAAGTTCACATGGCAGTGACCACCTCAAGCCCCAGTGCTCCTCTATCCCTCCTCCCTCTTCATGATGGTAAATGCCATACATACTCTCCATTAAAAAGAAAAGTGCAGCCTTCCCTACATCACAACAGTGTTCTAAATGAACAGCACGGGACATTAAATTGTACAAGACGAGGACAAACAGGATAAAGCAGAGGCAACGAAAGAAAGTAAAACAAAAAAATAACAAAGGTAATTGGAATCTTGCAAGATAGCTGAGAGAACAAAAAAAATTTGACATTCAGGTTTGCTCATGTTTCAAAGGACCAATGCCAAGTTTGATCCAAGCTAAGTTCAAAGGATAAGTCTCATTTCCAGTTTTCAGTAGTTTTGTGAAATGTGTATGGAAAAGATGGGTGTTTTAAGTGTGTAACATATCTTACAGTGAACCAGTGGTGGTGTGACATTTGGTAAGGTAGATACTGTGGAATTTTTTAAGCTGTTGTATCCATAAGTTAGAGACAACCAGCCACTTTTTTTTATTTTAAACCTGACTCCAAAATTAAGCTCCAACCTTAAAATTACTCTTAAACCATCATCGGTTCATTCAGAGGAAGGGAAAGGAAGGCTATTTATGTCAGACCACATAATTTATACTACTTACATTTTCAGACACAGTAAAGTTACATTCGTCAGCAACAACCTCAAGAATCTTCAAGACAGTTGTGCAACATGCTGTAGTGTTCATGAATAGATATTGTTGAGGAATTTCTCTGCAGACTACCTCTGCTGAAACTGAATAAAGGTGGCTGCTTTTTGCAGGGATTTATGCAGTCACACAGTTTACATACATCAGACTTGGATTGTACAATTACAACAGTGTGATGGTAACTAGGTTAATCACAAGATGGCACTGTTTCCAGTTTTTCCTCATTATTTCATCATCTGAAATTGTCATCAAAAGTAATGGTCAAATTTCCTTGCAGCAGTCATATTTCTTTATATAAAAGAAACAGCTGTAGAACACAGATGTTACAGATTCAGGAGTTTCAGGATCCGCAAAGGAATTAATCCTTATGGTAGGAACCTGAAACTCCCACAATATAGACATTATGGTTTTCAGGACATAAGTGAGCTTAAACAAGATTTTACTTCATAAACCTCAAAAGAGCTGCTTGTAAGGTGGTATTCTGTTACCAACAACTGTGTTTTATTTCACTCAGATGCTGCATGTGATAACTGTTCTATTTAAAGCTGCATTTCCACAGAAATTGAAAATAAATTGGTTTACATCAGTTAAACATGCATCTACAAGTGCATCTTTATTTTAGTTTCAGAAAATTAAAACCCTCAAGCTTTTTAACGTTAACAGTACTTAGTGACTTTTTTTTGTAGTGTGCAGTTTTTTTTGCCTTGATGCAATCTTCAGAAATTCCTTATCACTTTAAGAGCTATTATTTCTGCAGTTTATCAAACCAGCAAAACTAATACGAGACAATATTTTGGAAGTTATCCCAGTGCAAGAAAAAAAATGCATGAAATTGTGCAAAAAAAAATTCAGCATCTTACTCTGCAATTCCCTACACCCAAATCCAATTTTGAAATAAACAGGGGTTTATATGTGCAATAAGAGAAATGGAATGAATTTTGATCGTGAACTTCTTGAAATATTGCCATATGGATTACTAATATCATCTCCACTGTGGATGATCTCAATGTAATTGAAGCCTCACAACAACAAACAGCCATTTTACTTGTACAACTGTCAACGGGAATTGTAGTTCAATCTTGAGGAAATAATTCTTCTTCCCTTCCATAGATCTTAATCTCTGAAGTCTGCTCAACCTTGACTGATCGGTGAACACTTAATATTTTAATAACAACTTGTAAGATAGGAATCAGGAATGGTGGGCCAGGAGACTTCTTGAAGATAATTTCTTCTGTAAACTTGACCCATTTAGTATCCACTACTAAAAGCAATGCTTATTTCCTACTTTTAAAGTTACTTTTTTTTAAGCAGTTGAAAAATAAAGAATAATCTTGCTCCTTTACCAACACTATCATGTCAAATCAAGGGAAAAAATACATTGATATATTCCCTTATCTGGTATTATTAATGTAATATCAAACATGGAGCAACATTACCATGTCTGATCTTTTAAGCTGTCCTGGGGTGACAGAGAAACCAAATAAAACAAAATCAACAATGCACAGCCAATGGAAGATTATGAAAAGCAAATTCAAGCAATGACAATGTTGAGAAATTTCCATTTTTTTAAAAAAAAGGATTTGATAAATAGCAAATTAATAAGATATCTAGTTTAGCATTTTAATCAAAGCAGTGGGATATTGCAGCTTTAAAATAGCTTGCTAAATATCTACCATTCACATAGCTCAGCTTCAAGGAATGCCATACTTTATCCAATTAAATACAGAATTGGTTAACAGATGCCATCTTGGTTCTACAGTATCTTTGTTGCTTACCAAAGGGACACTTTTTTTAAACCCACCACACAGCTGAGGAATAAAAAACACAAGTTGTTTAGGATCGTAAAGTGAACTCTCTCTCTTTCTCCTCAACTTTCCTACATGGAACTCAATATTTCAATTAATTCACTCTCCATCTGAGATGGATTTTGGTGTTTCAATTGTTCTTTCTTTTTTAAAAAAGGGGAAAAAAACACCTATCAAAATTTACTTACAGGCTTAAATGCTCTTCTGATCAAAAAAAAGGCAAAGTATATACACAATTTTAATATACATTCATACAAGGACTTCTGCGAAAGCAGAATATTTCTGGTTATTCCCTATTTCACCTATATTTCTCCCCCAAATCATTCTGTGAGTTACTTCCTTTGGGGCATGTATCCTAAAAGCACTGAAAGGAAAGAAACTAACTTTTTTTGTATTTCTCACCAAAATGCTGCAAACTCATTTTTCTTCTTTAAATACAATAAAAATGTTTCTGTAAAATTAGTAAATATATTTAAACACAAAAAAATTCACAAAAGTTCATAACGATAGTATGAAAATTCTAAATCCCATTATCGTCTCCAGGAGCGAGATTCGTCATCTTCCTCTTCATCGTCATCATCTTCACGAAAGAAAGGATCCACGGGCTCTGACGCCTTGAGAAGAGGAAGAAACAAAAGTGCTTAATGGCACCATTTTTGATCTGGTGAACTGTAGAAACCATTCACCAAACAAAAGTAATCTTATATGAAAGTTGGGCAAGATGGTTACATCCAAAGTTAGTTTTGACAAAAGCAAAATATCATCTAACATTTTTTTCCCCAGATACAAGCTAAACCAAAATAAAGCAATACATGCACTACTGATACGTATGTGTTTAATGTTATCCAAGGGTCACTTTATGCCCGCCACAGTTGAGAAAAAAAATACAAGCCATTTACCATACAATGAACTCTCTCCACTCAACTATCCAACTTTTCCAACTACCCAAATGCATAAACTGCACAATATTACCTGGCCATTGTTAGATGCTGTCTGTGAATGCAAGCTGTACACACTTAATAACTAGCAGATTACTGTGATGCATTTCTGAACTTGGCATTGGGGAATATAATTATGCAGTTCAAGAAACTAGTTTGCTAAAATAATGCATGAAATAACATCTGTATTATTCAAATCTCCAGCTAAATTAGACTTAATAACTCAGACAGCTCAAGTACAATTTTGTGATTGCACACATTTCTCAACTATACAATTTGCAGTTGAGGTCATTGGAAGGAATTTTGGTTCTCTTATTCAAGGAAGGATACACTTGTCTTAAGAGGGAACAGTACAAGGGTTCACTGGACTGACTTCCAGCATGGAAGTATTGTCCTATATGATGGGATTAAGTACTGATTAAGGAGGCCTATATAGTTTAGAAGTATGATAGATGTCAATGAAGCGTACAAAATTTGAGAGAGACTTGACAGGGTGAGGAGACTAGAACTGGGGTCAGTCTCAAATCAAGGGACAGAGACGAGGAGAAATTTCTTCACCCAGGTTGTTAACCTTTGGAATTCTCTTTCCCAGAGCAGTGTGAAACCTCGGTAATGGAGTATAATCAAGCTAGAGGTTGATGGATCCTTGGATAAACAATTTGAAAACTTTGATAAAAAGAGTTTTGGAAAATGGTATTGGGTTAAAAGATCATGAAGGATCTATCAAGAAGGATAGAATAGACATGAAAGGACTATAGTGTAGCGGTTACAGCACCAGCGACCTGGGTTCAATTCCGGCCGCTGTAAGGAGTTTGTACGTTCTCCTCATGTCTGCATGGGTTTCCTCTGGGTGCTCTGGTTTCCTCCCACATTCCAAAGACATACGGGTTAGGAAGTTGTGGGCACGCTATGTTGGCACCGGAAGCGTGGCGACACTTGCAGGCTGCCCCAGAACAGTCTACGCAAAAGATGCATTTCACTGTGTGTTTCGATGTACATGTGACTCTTATATTATCTTTATCTTATCAAAACATTAAGAGGAATAGATAGAGTGGACAGCCAGCACCTCTTTCCCAGGACACCAATGCTCAATACAAGAGGGCATGGCTTTAAAGTAATGGGTGGGAAGTTCAAGGGAGATATCAGAGGAAGGTTTTTTTTTTACCCAGGGTGTGGTGGGGCATGGAATACACTGCCTGGGGCAGTGGTGGAGGCAGGTACATTGGTCAAATTCAAGGGATTACTAGATAAATATATGGAGGAATTTAAAATAGAGGGATATGTGGGAGAAGGGGTTAGATAGTCTTAGGCGAGATTTAAAGGTCAGCACAACATTGTGGGCCAAGGGGCCTGTATTGTGCTGTACTGTTTTATGTTCTAGGACTACTCTTCATCCCCTGAAAGTGGAGACACATGTGGACAGGGCGGTGAAGAAGGCCTCTGACACACTCATCTTCATTGGTCAGGGCACTAGGTACAAGGGGTGGGATGTGAAGTTCCAGCTGTACAAGATGCTGATGAGACCACATGTGGAGTATTGCGTGCAGTTCTCGTCATTTAGCTATAGGAAGGATCTCATCAAGCTGGAAAGGGTGCAGAAGAGATTCAGAGGGATGTTGCCAAGACTGAAGGCCTTGGCTTATAAGGAGAGACAGGAGAGGCTTGGGCTTTCTTCCCTGGAGCTGAGGGGTGACCTTATAAAAAGGTATACAAAATCATGAGGGGCATAGGTAAAGTGAACGGTCACAACATTTTTCTCAGGGTAGGGGAATCTAAAACTGGAGGCATAGATTTAAAGTGAGGGAGAAAAAAAATTTAAAGGGGACCCGAGAGTCAACTTTTTCCACACAGAGGGCATTGGGTATATAGAACAAACTAGCTCAGGTAGACAACTTGGTTGGCATGGACAAGTTCGGTCAAAAGACCCATTTCTGTGCTGTATAACTCTATGATTCTACTGGTTATTAACTTTTCGTCAGAAAGACTTGTCAAAAATGCTTGTTTAAAAAAAACAAAAACAAAGTGACAATCAGGACAAACATTTTTAAAAATATGTGAAAGGATTATCCAGTTCCGACTTGAGCAAAAGTTGTACTGAGGATGTACTGGAACTGCTCCTTAAAATTACATCCTTGACTCAAATATGGATCTCTGCATTAACAAAATCCAAGAACAGCAAAGAATGTTTTGGCAAAGCTTCCCCATCTACCTTCCCGACTCCCCCCAAAAAAAGTAAGCATTACACTAAATCTTCATTATCCATGAAGGACAAGGGCATGGGCTTCTTCCGACAACTAAAAATGCAGATACCTCCAAGATCTTCTCCTTTGAACCCAATACAACACCTGAACTTAAGTTTTCCCCCATAATGTTCTAAAAGCACTTACACATATTACTAAACACATTAAAACTGTTTAAATACCTAAAAGAAAGCGATATTAGCCAAAAACCTACTTCCGCTTAAACTTATAAGCATTTGTAGGTGTTGAAAATCACAAGGTTCAGCTGTTGTCCATGAGAACAATACACAGCAGAGAGCCATTGACACAAGTGGACAGACACCCAATCAGCATATTTATACAGACAATGATTTGGTTACTCAGTGTACACGTTTTTAGATACATTTGTTGAGGGAAAAATATTGAGATGGTGCCTGGAGTCAACATCATGCAGATCTGTGGATAGCAATTCAGTGGATACTGAGAACTGGGTATATTTTGATGAGTTGGCCAAACACTTTCACTGAATATCTGTATTCAGGAGCTAAAAATCCACAGGGCACTCATGAAAGATGAAAATGCACTTGGGACGGTGTTAATTGGATATTTGAAAATGTTGCAAGGACAGGAAAATTATAGCTATGAGAAAGGATTAGATAGGCTGTGCTGCTTTCTGGAGGGGAGACTTAGAGGTGTCTAAAATTATGAGGTGCATAGAGTAAATTGGAAGGATCCATTTCCCTGAACAGATGGGTCAAAAGCTAGGAGGCACAGATTTAAAGTAATCTTTAGGATTACAGAAGAGGAGATGGAGAAAATTTTTTTCACAGAGATAGTAGCGGGGATCTGAAACTCAACATCCAAAGTGGAGATAGAATTAGAAGCCTTCATTGCATTTAAATAGTACTTGGATGCATGTGTAAAGTACCATGACCCACAGGACTATGGATGAAATGCTGGAAGATAGGATCTTTTTCAAGTGGCATTGACATGATAGGTGGGATGACATTCTTCAGTGTCATAAAGTTTCAATGATTCTATCATAGCACTGCATGCCACCATCGTTTGGAAAGGCAGCTCATTTTCAGAAAGCGATAGATAGCATGCATTGAAAGCACTTCTTTGTGCACCCTAAACTAGCAAACAGCAGTAGATTGTCATGAGGTACCAATGAATAGCAGGATGCACAGTGAGTCTCATTATTCAAAGCATAATCTCATCCCACTGGTCTCTGCAGTATGAAGGATAAAGCTGCATGTTTTGGAAACAAAATGCCTTCTCCATATGTTCCTCATTCCTTTCTTGGCCTGCTCCAGTAAGATTTTTTGTGCCCTTCTGCAAGCCAGTAGATCTCTCATTTGATGGTGTGGCAGTCTCCTCAAATTAAATCATGCTTGTTTTCTCACTTTTCTAGTTCTGATAAAGAGGTACTGACCTGATACGTTAACTCTGTTTCTCTTCCCACAGAAACTGTTTGATCTGCTGAGAATCTCCGGCAATTTCTGTTTTTATTTCAAATTTCCAGCATGTGGTTTTTTCATATTTTCCTATTCCTATACTTGGAACAATTAGCTCCAACAGAATTGTAACTATAAAAGTAAAAATGTCACTTTGTATCCAAGGCAGGGCAGGAATGAAAATACAGGACACAAGGCCCATCTTTAACTTCATTCTGCTCCACAAGAAAATTGCAATGTATGTTTTCCTGCTTAATTTGAGTCACTATTCTTAACTGCATCTGTTACAAACATGAACTTGGGAATTAGGGTGTCACTTAAGGGAAAATTTGGTGGATCATTCCCAATTTTATTTGTCTGGTTCTACCAAAAATACTTTTAACCCTGCTTTGTCAATTTTCTTTAATAATTTAAACAATATGGATGGTAGCAACTCTCCTGATCTCATCTTATTTTCACAACAAAAGCTGGTATCATTTTCTTCTCTTCCCTTGAAATGGCTTAGCAAGTTTTGAATTCTTGTGCAGATGTGCGAAAATATAGCTCAACATAACACAAATGTTCTACCAGTGCATAAAAGGATGCCAGTAGTACTCTTTTCTCTTATGGTCCATTGGATCTAAACAGCACAACATTCTACATAACTAGGTAATTACATCACATAATACAACTTTCTGATGAGCAAAAATAATGCTAACCTTGGCCACCTTTATATAAAAATCTCTAACTGTTCAGACACCGAATCTCATCTTTCGTAACATCAAATATCATGAACGTCGAACAGTACAGCACAGAGACAGGTCCTTCAGTCTACCAAGTCTGTGCTGACCACGATGCCAATCCAAACTAATCCCTACTTCCTGCACACGGCCCATATTCCTCTGTTCCCTGCCCGTTCATGTGTCTGTCTAAATGCCTCTTAAAAATTATCTGCTTCTACCACCTTCCCTCGCAGCATGCATGTTCCAGGCATCTACCACTCTATGTAAAAAAAGACACTTGCCTTGCATATAGTCTAGTATCTGATATTTCCATCCTGGGAAAAAGGCCATCTAAGAGATTGCCCCTCAACCTCCAAAGTTCCAGTGAAAACAATCCAAGTTTGTCCATCCTCTGCTTATAGATCCATCTCAGGCAACATCCTGGTGAACCTCTTCTGCACCCTCTCCAAAACCTCCACATCCTTCTTGCAGTGTGGAGACCAGAAATGCACACAATACTCCAAATGTGACCCAAGTAAAGTTTTATACTGCTGCAACACTACTTTAACTCAATGCAACACCAATCTTCTGGACCAGCTTACAATTAGGGACGTTGTCAAATGCTTTACTATAATCAAATATTGCCAGGAATTACTATCAGTGATTCTTTAACCGGGTCAAAAGGAAAGTTTTGAGCAGCATCATCTTCAATCAAAGGTGCTGAGGCAGAAGGATGTTTAATCTGCCTTGTTGATGGAGTTAAAATAAAAACAGGCAAGTGCATTACTATGGAAAATTTAGTTCAAATGGAGAAGGTCAAAATAATTTGCTGGTCACCTGCAAGAAATGACTTTATCCGCAAAATCAACCAGACATTTTTTGAAATGGATACCCCAGAACCAGACGGTGTGAGGAGAAGATGAGCTGACCAAAAAGTGAGGGTAACGCTGTGGGATTAAGTAACCCATGCCCAAGACAAAGCCCCAATTGTTCCAATCATTCCTTTGTAGCATCACCATGTTCTGTTTCTCAGCACCCAAATTTATATTAAGTATCTTTGCTGTGCAGTACATTCACACCCAGAGAATATGGAGATAAAAATTATATACATGAAACACAATGCTTTTGTTTGCATTAAATTTATCATAGCTAAATCTGCATTAACCGACTTCATTACTAGTATAAATTATCAAACTAGTGAAAACTAACAAAACAGAATAAACCATTATATATTTCACAGCATCACATGCCACTACTATTCATTTTGACTGCTGTTACCTTAAAAATAAAATGCAGCTATTCATATAACTTGTTTAAACCAAGATATTTTACCTTCAACAATCCCCACATTACCAATAAATATAAACATCAATTTAACTCTGAGAGACCATGCACCTCTGACAGTCGAACCATGAAAATTTACAACAGAGAGACAGTATTCAGCCCATCAAATCCATCCTAGCCAAGAAAGAGATTTCAGACCATCTCATTTCCCAGCTTTGTGGATTACAGCACATCACAAGTGAGATGTGGGGTTTCCATCTCAACCACCTTTCAGTCAACAAATTCCTTTCCTCAAGAGTGCACAGCTACAATCAGTATGATTGTGACTGAACGTCTCTAACTCAGAAAAATCCCGCTTAAAAGTGATGAAATTACTCCCAAGGTCCCCTTTTTAAGCCTTCTAGTTATTACCATTCACCCTAAGCTGCTCATTTTTTTTTTAAATACCTTGACTTAATATTTCCTCAACTTCCATTGTTCCAAAGTTAACAACTGCTGTCCATCCAACTTAAACTAAAAACAGTTAAAGAATATGTTAGTACTGTTACACTTCCAATTCCACAAAGACATTCCCAAGCAAGATAAAACTCACTGGATGTCAATATACTCTTCATTGGAATCTTGAAATAAAAATTACCAGCACACTCGCAGTAAGGGGTAAATTAATAGTGGCAGTCTTTTAACAACCAGGAGTGCTTCCATGTAAACTAGACATCTTAATTTACTTTACTGTATACATTTCAACTCACTGTTGAAAATACCAGTTACAAAAGACACAAGTAACATTCTGAAAAATAAGGGCTATAAGATATTTGACTACGTATAGAGAATAAATCACCCGAACCCACAAAATGGATGTCATTCCTCCAGAAAAATGATGTAATGTCTGTTAGAGTGATGTTGTGTGAAACTGATCTGGCGAAAAAGGGAGAAACAGATACATTCTGGTGCAGTTTAACTCATTTTTCTTTTCTATCTGAAAGTAATAGATTTCACCTATTCAAATCTTTGCATGTGCTGCGTCAATTCCAATCAATATACTTAAAAGGATAAATTGATTCAAATTATGCTGAATTCCAGGTTCACAGAACAGCAAAATACTTTCTGGAGAGATGGCAATGAAACCAAATCATTTGGAAATAAACTGTGGATGCTGGTGCAACCTTTGTCAGAACTGGTCACCGTCCAGTGTTTCTCTTCCCACAAATGCTGCCTCACCTGCTGAGTTTTTCCAGTACTTTGTTTCAAATACATTGGAAGTCTGTCATCCTTACCCCACTTATTATAATACCCCACTTTAACCAGCTTCATATCATTGATTTTTCCCCCATCATTCTTCGGTGAACAATACTCAAATTCTCCCCCCACCACCCACAGTTGGTTGTAGTGAAATATCATAGTAAATGCTTACAGTCTAAGTTTACTGCATTAATGCTTTCAACAATGATTCTTGTTATTGTTCCATAATATTATAGAATGGTAACAAAGATGTATGCCACTCATGTTAAACATGCAACAATAATTTCTAATGACAGTTCAATCATCCAGTATATTTACCCCAATGTCTGCAGCTCTTCAACCCCTCCCACCACCACACTATTTACATCAGTACTTTTTCATCACTGGCAGCTGAGAAACAAATCCCTGTGTAATGATTCAAGCTCATTACAGATACTCATTCTAAGGCTCGCGATCTGTTTGCCATTTACACCTGCTTTCAGTCTGGCTTCCCTCTTGGAGGGAATACAAAATATCAAGGGTTCAAGTGCACTCTTGAGTAAACAATCATCAAGACAGCTCAGTTTACTTAGCAAGCCAGTTCAGGATCTTGCATTATCAGTCCTTTGGAAACATAAAAGATCACATTCTTGAAGTAATAATCAACTTAGGCCAATGTACTCTGCATTTAAATTTTCCGGCTGTAATTTCTAAACATATTTGGTTTCAACCATCAGATCTCTGTATGCATAAGAGCTTTCAGAACATCTGTGCTCCAGATGTTGTCTTAAGTTGGACCTATCCATATACTAGGTGGTCCATCAAGTGATGGCACCAATCTTTCTTCCTAAATTTCCATTTCACTTATGATAATTTGCTAACAGTTCAAAACCCTTAAGAATGCACCGTGTTCTTCATGTTTTATTCCATAACGTGTATGGACTGCAACTGAGACGACCCATCAACAGAAGGCTCTTTTAAACATGAAATTCCAGTGTATGCTAAGTAAGTTTATTTTTTCCATCTCATTCCCTTGTAATTGACGGAGATAATATTGTGGTGAGTTTTGCAATGACATTCTGCTGTCTTCTCATTTATAATTTCAATTTGTACCTTTTAGTAAAAAATTCCCACAGATGTTATCAAGAAAAATTTAATATTGAGCAAATTAAGTACATGTTATGACAGGAAATGAAATGTTTTGTCAAACATACAAGCTTTAAAAGGAGAAAGATACAGAAGGGTTTTAGGAGGAAATTAAAGAGATTAGGGGCCTGGCAGCTGAAGGCACAGCTGACAATGATGCAGCGATGAAAACAGGTTTGTGGGAACATATGCAAGAAGTGAGAATTGGAAGTGTGCAGAAAATACAGGTTGTGCACATGTATATAATTAATTCCCGCTGGGAAAGGAAAAAAGCAATTTTATCCACCTTTCTTTTCCCTGTTCATGGTCATGAAGCTTTGTAGCCTCCACCCCAAGCATTTCTAACTTAGGAGCAAATCCTTTGCGTTTTCCATCAACCATTTATCAGCAGGTGTGCCAAATGCAGCATATAATTTGCGTCTTTCATTGCCCTGGTTTCTTTTCCTTTGGTTCTGATAATAATTTAAGTCTCCTTAGCCCTTAAATATTGATCTTCTTTGCTCCCAATCATAATAGGCATCTAGGCTGATTCAAGATTCTTACTTCAAATTCAGATTGTAAGTTTGCTTTGCTAAAGGAATCTTAACTCCTTAAATGCAAACCTCTGCATGTAATAACCAGGGCTCCAAGTAAGCAAAGAAACATTTAACAACAGGTCACTGAAGACAGGTAGCAGCCACTCCAAACATTTTTTTATGAACACACTAAACCATTAACAATTGTTTAAAGAGATAAGTGAAGTCTTTATGGGAAAGAAGGATATGGAATCCATTCAAATTCAGCACTCTAGAGGCAGTTCACAAACGATCAAATGGCTGAGATAGCAGTTCCATTCAATTCATTGTCCTCCTTGGCTTAAAAGAAAACTCTGAAAAATAATCTTCATTGTGTACAGCTACCAAAACCCACACTTTAGAACAATTTTTTGAGCTATAGGTTTTGGCAAATCACTGCCACCAGAAACTAGGTTTTGGTTTGATGATGTTTTTATTAAATAACATTAGGTATCACACACAGATCATACTAATACTTCAAAAACAGTGGCAAGAAAATATTTTATTTCAGGATTCTTTGGTACACATAGTTAATCTGCTACATACATACATGCATGCATCACAGTATCAGCTTTATCTTGCTTTCTGATGGGAAATATTTTGAGTGGGAGGGACAGGAAATATATGATGCTTGTATTTAATGCAGTCCACATTTTCCCTATTTACCTTTCTCTATAGTCTTTACTTTGGCATACAAGCCACAACACAGACCTACAAGAAGCGCTGGGCTTTGTTCATCATGTGCCTGATGTATAACAGCTATAGTTTCCTCATTCACTAACCTCCTTCCTGCTGGTTTCCCTGGAGCTAGAATCATACATAATATTTAAATAAAACCCTGCAGATGGGACTGGAAAAATCCTTTTCTATTACCCATGAGTAACAAACTAGTCTTATTTATTTCTTAAGTACCCCAGCATCTCAGTTGGAATTTCATTCGTCTTCACTGACTACTCAAACTATTCATCATTTACTAACCCATTAAAGAGTTTGTTCCTTTGAGCTTACACTGATCCATTCCTCAATTTAATATCCAAGTAATCTTTTGTTTTTGAAAAAAGTATTATTCAAAGGCCTAGCTCCAATTTGATGGACTATTATTCAAAACAATCAAAAATGTGCCATATGTTTCCTGTAATGCATTATATCTGCATTCCTGACCCTAAAATTGTGCTGTGGAATTCTGGTAGAACAGTATTAAGATTCTTGGAATTTCTCCTTCTTTCCTAAGTCAACAGAAAGTTGACTTAGTTCAAATAAATGATGCATCACACCTTCAAAGTAATGGAGTTGCAAATTAATGGAGACCAATATTTACCCTCATCTTAAACCATTGAAAAATCTAGATCAAAATTTTGTACTTTTATTGCAACTGAAATTTATTTGCCCAAGAGTAATACAAGAAACTCTGCTGTTCAGATGACGACTTCAATCCTACGTAGATTTATTATGATTTTTAGTCATTAATAAAAAATCTTCTGTTCCATCAAAAAGATAAACTTGTTTTCATTTTGCAAGTAATTTATTCCATACTGTAGTTCAACTAAGCTTGACAATCAAAATAATTCCCAATTACTGAATCAAGTGGCACAGCAGAAGTAATACCTTGATTCAACTACTTGTATCCTAATAATCAAGCCATAGAAATTCAAAGTAGCTTTTAAACTTGGTCCTTTGTCCCCATTCCTCACTGTCCTATAAATTGAATTTTCTGTGATTAATTATAGCATTGTGAATAATCACATTTTTGAGTTGCATCTAACCAGAGTTCTCAAAGCACATCTGAAAAATGTGCCCTTAAAACTAAACAAGCACCACTTTGTTAAGTGCTCATGATCTTTTCAAAAGTGAAAAGACTAACTCCACCAAAATTAAAAAAAAGTGCTTCTTACTCAAGACCCTTGAATAGTGTTTGAGTTGGGGAATTAAAAACTGCGAAAGAACTTCAACATACAATGAAATAAATTTGGTATCTAACAACAAATGTCATTACCTATATGAAAACCCAGCAGAGACATCTTGACAGATTCTCTGCAGAAGCAGCTTTAAGATTTGCTGATCAATTCTAGTTCAACAAATGGCAAAAAAATCTGTAGGTTTTTAACAGAAATCTCTATAGATCTATTCAAAGGCATGCATTCATCATTAAGAAACATGCACTCAAGACTTTTATATAAGTTCTGATTGATGAAAGGTCATCAATCTGCAATGTTAACCCTATTTCTCACTCCCCAGATGCTGCCTGACCTGCTGAATATTGCTACCATTTTCTGTTTCACTTCATATCCAGCATATGCAGTATTCTGTATTTTCAGTGATTTTCATAGCTTGGAGGCATAACATTGAAGGAATTAAACAGTATAATTTGTTATTACAGTTTGTTTCACAACCTTAGTTAAATTATATAACCAGGCTTACCTCCCCCCCAACCATTCTGAAGGAAATGGTTCTCACCAAAGTATTAACTTTTCTATTTTTTAGTTGGAAAGGTGTACTACTGGCAATGTTTGTATTTATTTCAGCTTTGCAGTGGTTCTCCTTTTTATCTATATTGACGTTCCATACAAATCTAAGTGTTGGGAATTTGACCACAGCAATTTAATATCTTTAATATTTTTTCAATGACCATAAACACATATCCTAGAGCAAATGAAGGACAGTGGGAAATGATTAGCAGAATGCAAATTAACAGAAAGCTCAAAGTTAATCAAGCCTTGACTTGTAATTGATTTTCAAAGAATAATCTGAAGCTTCCCAAGATTGCACCAACATTCCTAAATCAAAATGTTTTCCATCTTTCTCTTGTATGGCCAAATTTCTATGCAGTCAGGTGGAAAGTGTGTACAATAATTATGAAATATCCTAGTGTTCATGCAGGAGATGAATTTACTTGCTTCCCTGTTCACTAATTAGTTTCATTCCGGCAAAGTATATTGAGATATGAGGCAATGAAACATAGCTTAATTTATAAACCTGTAATAATGAATTTAATATAAGCTTATATTTAATGAAGTGTAAATGTCAAGAAAAAGACACTTGACCTGAAAAAAAATTCAAGGAAAACATTAGCTGACGGTATTGGCCGAAAACAGATAAACTATATTTTCTAAAAATAATAAGTACTGGTTCTTCCTAAGATCAGTCATGACCTTTCTTAATGACAGAACAGGCGTGAAGGACCAAATGGGCAACTCTTGCTACTGTATCTTATGTTCTAAATGTGGTTAAGAACTTTCAGGCAAGAATGAACACTCATATTCAAATCCTTATCAGTAAATGCTTGGTGTTATTTTAGCATGGAGTGCAACCAAAGTGCTTCAATTAGCTGTAGTGGCTGAAGGTGAGACACAATAAAGCAGGGCAGGTCCACACTCCCATACACTATAACATTGAAGTTGCAGAGATGCAGGGCTAGATCACGAGAGCATGTAAATAACCTTCATGCTCAAAGGATTTGTTAACAGTCACACTAGGTACAGACACTTGGGTGGCAAATGGAATGCTGTGGCAACCATAATTCATTACGAATTAGCACCTTCAAGAAAGGAAGGAAAATATATATTCTATTCAATTCATTCATGTGCTGTGCTTGCCTGAAGTTTAGCAGTAATGATAGCCCCATCAAATTTAACTTCTGGGCAAGTATCAGTTTTCTGTAGTGTACATGCAACGGCAACAAGCACAGATTGAAAGCTTGTGTCGGTAATCAGTACACACTGGTATCTATTCAAGCAACATTAGAATTTCCATGAGTAACCATTGTGCACAATTCAAGGTCCTCTCTCACCTCACAAACAAAATAAATTGAAATATAATTCAATGCATATAGTAATGCAAAAAACATTATATATAACTTGAATAACCTAAGGAGATATAATTTCTGGCATCTTCCTCCTCAGTCAGGAGATGTCCTGATCAGTGTGATTTGATTTAGTCTGATAAGAATGGGGATGGGGGTGGGGTGTGGAGGGGTGGTGGTAACTGACACTACTGTATTATTCCAAGCAGAGAGAAATTCTATGGCCAGTGCAGTACCTCTTCTTTTGTTTCCTCCTCCTCTGGTTCTGTTGATACTGAAGGTGCTTTTGGCTTGTACCAGGAGATCTGAAGGTTTCGACCTTTGAACTTTGTACCCTGATTTGCAGCCTGTGCATAATTTAAATAAAAATAATTTTAAATAAAAGTAATTGAATTAAAAAACACATTAACACGCTAACAAATTATTAAAACCATTAAAGTAAAATAACTCAAGCACTTACCTTTTCCAGAGGTCAATGTCCCGTTTGTACAACAGTCCTCCCTCGCATGAAGCTGAGGGACTAGATGCGAAGTGCATCCAGCCCCTCTCTTCAGCACAATGGTCCGACATTGGTGTGAATGGGGAATCCAGTGCTGCCGCTGTGTGCGGCATCTGATCTCCAGCTTGTCTCAGACTTTTGCGTGCATGCTCAGAAGTACGAGATTTACAGAACATAATGGCTGCGAGTGGATG
This sequence comes from Pristis pectinata, assembly GCF_009764475.1. Lineage (NCBI taxonomy): Eukaryota > Metazoa > Chordata > Chondrichthyes > Rhinopristiformes > Pristidae > Pristis > Pristis pectinata. The sequence continues at coordinate 13,958,820 of NC_067408.1, forward strand.
GTTTCCTACAGAACTACTAGCTGCCGGTAAGCATGATTCAACCCAATGCTTCTTACATTCAGAGATACTTAAAAGCTATTAAAAGTGATGCAAATAATAAAAAAATGAAAATCACCTAAAAACGTACTTAAAAATATTAAACTCAAATAACTATTAAGAAAGGACTCTGCCTTTACATTCTTCTCTGCAGCCCAAAAGCTCCCATTAAAATCAATGGGGTCATAGACCTAGCCTGACACAGGATTCAAGAGCTGATTCCTCAGCATGAATACTGTGGAATTAAAAGAACATGGAGTTCTGTTACTGGATTCCACATGAAGCCCAGCAGTGGAGCAGACAGAAAGATTCAGCATTCCAAAGTTGTCAGAAAGTTTGGATTTCTGTGTTTAATTACATTTGTGCAGAAGTTCTGAACTTGTTTTGTTTGATATCATTCCCATTTACCAGCAAGCTCAACACATGTCCGAGAAAAAGTCAGTTATCTTTCTATTTGATGTTCTGCAATAGACCCAATGTACTTTACACCACTTATAGTGAACATTCATGCAAATGCGATTTGCAGACTATATATGGTGGCCAGTTTACCAACTATAAGACACAAACTTCTCATTCCCTCCCTGAACTACACTACTTACTTGTCTTGCTTGGTTTAACAAAGTAGTTAAACATGGTGCTTTGCCTACCCAAGTGTATAAAGCAATTGTATTAAATTCCTCTCCACATTTTTTTTAAAAAAAGGATGGACTTTAACCTGGTAGCACAATTATATCTTAAAGAATCAGTTGCACCAAATTCCATTCATGACAGGTATTAATTTTTGAACTTTTTTTTACCCTTTAAATTATATTAATGAAAACTATTGATAATATTGCATACCTATGATCTTACAAGTACGTGTTACTTCTTTCTTGATAAAGGTTTCCAGCATTTTCCTGGATTAGTAAACCAGATTGTATTTTCCTGATGGATGAACTGGGAGATCCACTCCCTACTGAAGGAGAGGACTGCTGCACACAAATCTGGTGATCCTGATCTGTACAAGAAATTGAGGTATGACCTTCGGAAAGCTATCAGGGATGCCAAGAGACAATACCAACTCAAAACAGAGTCCCTGACTAGCCGCCAGTTAAATAATTCCAAGCAAGCTTGTCACCAAGCTCCGAGACCTAGGACTCAACACCTCCCTCCGTAACTGGATCCTTGACTTTCTAACAAACAGATAGCAATCAGTGAGGATAGGCAGCAATACCTCCGGCACTATTATTTTCAACACTGGTGCCCCACAAGGCTGCGTCCTTAGCCCTCTACTCTACTCCCTATACACTCACGACTGTGTGGCCAGATTCTGCTCTAACTCCATCTACAAGTTTGCAGATGATACCACCGTTGTAGGCCATATCTCAAACAGCAATGAGTCAGAGTACAGGAAGGAGATAGAGAGCTTAGTGGAATGGTGTCATGACAACAACCTTTCCCTCAATGTCAACAAAACTAAAGAGCTGGTCATTGGATTCAAGAAAGGGGGCAGTGTACATGCACCCATCTACATCAATGGTGCTGAGGTCAAGAGGGTTGAGAGCTTCAAGTTCCTGGGAGTGAACATCACCAACAGCCTGTCCTGGTCAAATCACGTAGATGCCACAGCCAAGAAAGTTCACCAGCGCCTCTACTTCCTCAGGAGGCTAAAGAAATTTGGTTTGTCCCCTTTGACTCTCACCAACTTTTACCGATGCACCATAGAAAGCATCCTATCTGGATGTATCACGGCTTGGTATGGCAACTGTTCTGCCCAGGACCACAAGAAGCTGCAGGCAGTTGTGGACATAACCCAGCACATCATGGACACCAGCCCCCCCTCCTTGGACTCTCTCTTTACCTCTCATTGTCTTGGTGTAGCAGCCAGCATAATCAAAGACCCCACCCACCCGGGACATTCTCTCTTCTCTCCTCTTCCATTGGGTAGAAGATACAGGTGCCTGAGTTCATGTACCACCAGACTTAAGGACAGCTTCTACCCCACTGTGATAAGACTATTGAATGGTTCCCTTATACAATGAGATGGACTAGGACTTCACGTCACTTGTTGTGACCTTGCACCTTATTGCACTGCACTTTCTCTGTAGCTGTGACACTTTACTCTGTACTGTTTTTACCTGTACTACATCAACACACTTTGTACTAACTCAATGTAACTGCACTGTGTAATGAATTGACCTGTACGATTGGTTTGTAAGACAAGCTTTTCACTGTACCTCTGTACAAGTGACAATAATAAACCAATACCAATGATGTCAAACTATCTGAAAATCAAAACTTTAGCTGCTGGAAACCTGAAATAAAAATAGAAAATGCTGGAAACACTCAGGTCAGGCAGCGCGTGTGGAAGGAGAAACAGTTAGTGTTTCTTATCCAGGAGCCTTCGTCAAAACTGGGAAATTCCCAGTTCTCTTTCCCAGTTTTGACAAAGGGTCCTGGACCAGAGACATGAACTGTTTCTCTTCTCACAGTTGCTGTCTGACCTGCTGAGTATTTGAGTGGCAGTTCATAATTCTCTCCCTGTCTTTCCTTGAATATGAGTATTGTATTTTTCTACCTTCCAATAAATAGATTGTTCAATAATCAAAGGAATTTAGGAAAAATACCAATATATCAACTAGCTCCAGAAATCTGTCGGCTTTTAATCCCAATTTACACAGTATATTTCTTCAGTAATAGTAATTACTTAAATTCATCACTTTTAGATGCCTTCGTTCCCCAAAGTTTCTGCTACATTTATATTATCAGCAACTTTCTTACACATTATAATTTCCTCCATCTCTGCCTTAAAATGACCCACTTTTACTTCACCACTCTCTTATTTGCATATTTACAATCTAATTTTTTTTCTTGCTAGTTTATTCTCATTCTGTTACCTTTCTCTATATTTTCTGGTTAACCTTTGCTGGTTTCCTGTTAATCCAGTATCATCTTTAACCCCTTTTAGCTAAGGAAGGTTCATTTACCCCAGATTGTTTTTTAATTTTTCATGTAATGAAAAGATTTTATCAAGCTGAATGCTTCTAGAATTTTCTTTTATTTCTGATTCCAACACATGAAACAGCCTACATTTGTAGATGAATAACTGCAGGGAGAACAGCTTTATCCCAAATCTATCCTAGTGTTGTCAACAGGTAAATCAAAAATTTCTCAGAATGCAGGACAATAATTCCACCTCCAAAGTAAACACATTTGGTTCCATACCATTCCGAATAACATTAAATCACCTTAGATGACTAGAAAGAACAATTTGTCAAGCTAATATTTATGTATTTTAATCAGTCTGCAAACCAGGTTCAAATATAGCCATGTAGTTTAAATAGGAAATTTTACAATTCTTAACCATGTTTGCCATTTATGAATAACAAGCCTTTAAGCAGATAAAACTAATATTTTTGGATTTAAAGGCTTTATTTCAATATAGAAATACTACAGGAACTATTTTACTCTAGGATTTCAGACCAAATTAAAACTAAATTTAGTTCTCTCTTATTTTGTGTGAGAACAGTGCAAGGCTGACATTTATTGCCCATCCTTAATTGCCACTGAACTGCTTACTGTGACTTCTTGTCACAGTGGGGTTCAAAACTCACAACTCCAAATTGAAGTACATAGTACAAAAGCTTGACTGCAATTGTGTAGAAGCTAGATAGACTAATCCTACAGTACTGTCCAGAGTTTGGTCTCCTTGTTCAAGGACGGATAAACTTGCACTGGAGGTTTTCAGGAAAACATAAACTATGCAGATTCTTGGGGTGAAAGGATTATCATGAGGAATGATTAAGCAGGTTTGGCTTATACTCAGACGTTAAGAGTGAGGTGATCTCAGTGAAACAAAAAATTCAGAAAGGCCTGACAGAGTAGATACTGAGATGTTTCCTTTCATAGGGGAATCCAGAACAGGGCACAATTTCAGATTAAGTGGTGGCCCATTTAAAACAGAGGCGACGAAAAATTTCTTCCCTCAACAGAGTGTTGCAAGCCTTTGGAATGCTTTACACCCACAGAACAGTGGAGGCGAAATTGCTGAATATATTCGGAGCCAAAAGGGATTTATAGGGGTGTCAATGGTTATGAGTCAAGAAAATAGTGTCAAGGCAGTGATCTTACTGAATGGTTAAGCAGATATGTAGGAGCATTCCTGCTTCTATTTCTTATGTTAATGCAAGAACAGTACAGTATTAGCAAGGCTTCTCTACTTAACATTCTATTTGCCTTCTTATTTATTTGTGCTAACCTTCTATGCTTCATGTACACCCAGCTCCCTTTGTATTGCTGCATTCTATAGTCACTGTCCACATAGAAAAATTCTGCTTTTCTTTTTATTTCACCTAATAGGTTTCCCCAAATTATACTCCACCTGCCAAATATTTCCCTAGTTTAACCTAGCTATATCCCTTTACAGACTGTGCATCTTCCTCACAACGTGCTTTCCCAACTACCTCTGCAACATCAGCAAATTTGGCTGTAAAACCTGGTTCTTTCATCCAAGTCATTAACACAGATTATATATAATTAAGGCCCGAGCACTGATCTTGATGGCAATCAACTAGTTACAGCATACAACATGAAAATGACCCACATTTCCTGTTAGCTAACCAATTCTCTATCCACGTTAATACATTACCCCAATACCATGAGCTCTCATATTGTGAAATAGACTTTTGGGAAGTACCTTCAAAAGTTAAAATGCATTACTGTACATCTATTGGTTTCTTTTTATCCACCCTACTTATTACATCCTCAAAATCTCTAATGAACTTGTCAAAATATGATTTACCTTTCATTACTGCTTGATTGCATGAATGTGCAATCCATGACAATACAAAAAACTAATCACGGACTTTTGAAGTTTTTCCTTGGGACATGGAGTACAATAATTTTGCCCATCCTTGGATGCTCTTAAATAATGGAGTTAATGTGTCTCATGGGGTAATAGTCTGCTAGCAACAAATATTCAAAAATCATGAAAATAACAGTGCAGCTCAATCATGCTACTTACATTTTCTGCTTCAATTCTCGTCTTAAATGTTATTCTAACACTTAAAGGAGTATCCTCTTGGAAGTCTTCCACTTCTCCGAATTTCTAGAAAAAAACAGAAGAAAGGAACTTTAAGAAGTTAGATGGAAATAAATCGGTTTTACTTGAAATGTGTGAACATCAGTTTCTTACTTCCAAATAACAAAGCACAAAACTCAGTGAGCATTAACAGAACTAATTTTAAAAATTTCAACACTGGTTACAACTAAATCCTTCTGCAAGTGTAAAGCTTCTTCAAGCTCATTAAAAGGCAATGAATAGATTGCCTGATTATCAGCTTATTCTTAAGAGAAACTGAATTGATCTGTTAAAAAAACTGGTCTGGAGTGGGGATAAGGGGTTAAATGGTACAGCTTTGTATACCAGAAATGAATTCAGATTTTCATTGCTTCCTATTAGAGGACTGAGAAAATGTACTTAAATAATAGTCCATAACTGAGGTATCCCAATGGGCATATTATTCCATATAAATAGGTCTCTGCTTGCATTATAAAAGGCAAAGATGGTACCATGAACATATAAAACTAGTCCTGATGGAGAGCATGTGCTCATCTCAGAAAGACCAAACTGAACTATATTTCAAGATACACAGTGATTTCTTGCAACATCTCAAAAAGCAAAACATTGCAGATACTGGAAATTCAAAATTAAATATAGAAAATGCTGGAGATGCTCACCAGGTCACAACAGCTGATGAAAGGTCAGTTCCTCACTCTATATGTGCTGCCTGACCTGCTGAACATCTGCAGAATTTTCTGTTTTTATTTCCTTCAATAGCTGCTCTTCAACGTAACTTCCTAAAAGGGTGAGGACCCCCCCCCCCACCCCTCCCCTCCCCATAGGTTCATACTTCTGGCCTTTGAAAAAAAAAATTCATTTAGCAATTTTATTTTGTATTTTTAAGTTCTTATAGCTTTGCTTAATACTTGGTAACTCATAATGATAGCCCCACAAGCAACCAAAGGTTGCAAAAACGGTTGGGTTTAGTTTGCAAATACAATTAAACATACCTGAAGCCATATTGCAATTGGTTTAATGACAATTCCCACAGCATTAATGAGAGCACTTACACTGTTTAGCTCACTAATTCCCCTGTGACAACTCCTCTGTGGGACATCAGCATTCACTTACATAGCAAACTTCCATATATAAAAAAAGATAGGGAATGGGAAGATGTAAAATGTAATCAAAATTCACTGCAGCCAAATCTTGAAAAGGGATTCCACTTTTATTCATCAGCAGATTCCTTCTCCCCAGTGCTAAATATATGGTAAAGTCACATCACAAGTGCACTGAAAGCAATGGACCTCAAAAACATTCTGGGTGTGATGAAAGAACCTGGTGCAATCCTAACCAAAACATTTTAGTACAGCAACAAGACTGGTAATTTCATGGCAATATGGAAAAACTAACAAGATACAATGTGCCCACAAACTGCAGAACAAATCCAACCAAACTAAATGGATAAAACTGCTTTCATGCAATATTTACTGGCCAAAGCCTGATTATCCAACCTGCCAGGACAGCCCAGAGTTTGATCGTATTATAGCTCTGGTGCGAACACAAACAGAAAATACATGTTTTTCAGTCAGGCCTTATAAATGCCCTCTATATTATGGAAGTACTTAACCAACTGCAGCACCAATGTACTTTAGTGACATTGACCAATGGGGACTGACTAAAAACTCCCTCATGGTTGGAGTTACATCTGGCACAATAGACAAAAGTTATGGCTCCTGCAAGCTGATCATCTCAGCTCCAGTACCTCAATGCAAAATGATCTGAAGACAGCAATCCAGGCCTATCATCAGCTGCTTCAGTGATCTTTCTTTCAACATAAGTTACACAGCACTCCACCAAATCAATAACTAGCCATGCTTCAGGCATCTTCCAATTGTGTCCAATGGCATTACTGTTACCAATGAACAAAAACTTAATGATCAGTCACAAAATCCTGTGATTACTACACAGTAAGTCAGAAACATCTGGAGTTTTGGCTAAAACTCCTAAGTCTTTCTATCATCTACAAACCACAAAGTGCCCTGATTTGACCACGTATTGCATTTCTTCATTGTTATTGAGCCAAAGGTTTGGAATTCCCCATCTAATAAGATTGTAGGATCATCTTTACCACATTAAATTCACTGATTTAAAATATAGTAGCCAATCTCAAGGGTGATCAGGGATTAGCTGTAAATGCCAACCCTACCAGGAAGCCACATTCTAATAACTTCCCTGTTGCTCATGCACCCAAGTAAAACTCGTCCACCTCTTAATACTCTTTTGTACTAGCTCATTTAACTTTTCTCCTTACTTTCATGTACAATGGAATCTAAGAGGTCTGGCACAACTGGAGAAACCACCACTAATAATTAATTTCACAACTAACCAATTAACTGGTTGTATGACTCTTAATTCAGCTGGTTGAACTTTATTAAATATCAAAATTTACTGCTTTTGATGTGAAGTTGGTTTATCAGAATTGTGATAAAACACAATTCAAATAATTTTTCTACCAGCCAAATCTATGCAATGAAGTCTTTGATGCAAAGTGCAAATAAAGAACATTTATATGACAGTCTACAAATGCTCACGTGGCACTATTCCAAGTTACAGACAGCATCTTTATCAAGTACTGATTTTCAATTAACCAGGGATAGTGATAAAAACACTACAAACAATTGCAATGTCCTTTGGTTTCAGAACATGCAAGTGACAGCAAGGGGTTGTGGTTGCTGAGCTGGAGATGGTAGGGGTGAAGGAAGCAGGTCAGAGAAAGAGGACAAAAATCAAGCATGTTAGTTTGCTAGTTTCTCTATGAAAATATCAGTTCATAATACAATCCTTACACAATGATGGTTTCCATATTATATACAGATGCATTGGAGCTTAGCGTATTTCTGAAGACCTTACCCAAAAGACAAAATATTCTTGTACAGAATTTTGCCATGTACATTTAAGATGCAAGGTACAAGAAGATCTCAAAAAAATTTGATATTTTCAGAAAACAGTATTCATTGTATTCTTATCCTTCAACAAGAAATGCCTCAAAAAATTTTAATGTTAATTAGATCATAATGAAAACAATAAAATCTATCCACCTTAGAAGCACTCAACTGATTCAATTTTGTTAGGCAGGACAAAATAATACAGCAGTAAACTACCACACATCTTCTTTCATTGGAGGCACTGAAGAAATTTGAGAGTCAGTTCTTTAATAATTAGGTTCAGAACATTCAGCCCACAATGTTGTGCTGACATTTCATCCTGCTCTAAGATCTATCTAATCCTTCCCTCCCAAATGCCCCTCCATTTTTCTATCATTCATGTGCCTAAGGGACTCTTAAAATGTCCCTAATGTATCTGCCTCCACCACCTCTGCAGGCAGTATGTTTCACACACCCACCACACTCTGTATAAAAAAAAACTTACCTCTGACATCCCCCTTATACCTTCATTTAATCACCTTAAAAAATTATGCCCCCTCATGAAAATCTCTGACTGTCCACTTGATCTATGCCTATCATCATCTTGTACACCTCTGTCAAGTCACCTCTCATCTTCCTTCTCTCCAAAGAGAAAAGCCCTAGCTCACTCAACCTATCCTCATAAGACATGCTCTCCAATCTCCTCTGCACCCTCTGTAAAGCTTCCACATCCTTCCTATAATGAGGTGACCAGACTGAACTCAATATTCCAAGTGTGGTCTGACCAGAGTTTTATAGAGCTGCAACATTAACTCATGGTTCTTGAACTCAATACCCTTACTAATGAAGGCCAACACACCATACACCTTCCTAACAACCCTATCAACCCTAGCAGCAACCCTGACCCTCTATGAACATGGACCCCAAGATCCCTCTGTTCCTCCACACTGCTAAGAATCCTGCCATTAACCTTGTATTCTGCCTTCAAATTTGATATTCCAAAGTGCATCACTTCACACTTTTCCGGGTTGAATTCCAACTGCCACTTCTCAGCCCATGTCTGCATCCTATCAATGTCATGTTGTAACCTACAGCAACCTTCTACACTATCCACAACACCACCAACCTTTGTGTCATCAGCAAACTTACTAACCCACCCTTCCACATCCTTATCCAAGTCATTATAAAAATCACAAAGAGCAGGGGTCCCAGAACTGATCCCTGCGGAACACCACTGGTCACCAACCTCCAGGCAGAATATGCTCCATCTACAACCATCTTGTGTCTTCTATGGGCGTGCCAATTCTGAATCCACACAGCCAAATTTCCCTGGATCCCATGCCTCCTGACTTTCTGAATGAGCCTTCCACGAGAAACCTTATCAAACGCCTTACCAAAATCCACTCACACCACATCCACTGCTCTATCTTCATCAATGTGCTTTGCCACATCCTCAAAGAATTCAAATCAGGCTCGTGAGGCACAACTTGCTCCTCACAAAGCCATGCTGACTGTCCCTAATCAGTCTATGCTTCTCCAAATGCTCATAAATACTGTATCTCTGAATCTTCTCCAGTAATTTGCCCACCACTGAAGTAAGACTCACTGGCCTGTAATTCCCAAGGTTGTCCCTACTCCCTTTCTTGAATAAAGGAACAACATTTGCCACCATCCAATCACCTGGCACTACTCCTGTGGCCAGTGAGGACACAAAGATCATCGCCAAAGGCACAGCAATCTCTTCCCTCACTTCCCGTAATAACCTTGGATATACCCCATCCAGCCCCGGTGACTTATCTATCCTAATGTTTTTCAAAAGTTCCAGCACATTCTTTCCTCGCGTTGACATGTTCTAGCGCATCAGCCTGTTGTATGCCATCCTCACAAATGTCAGGGTCTCTCTCACTGGTGAGTACTGAAGCAAAGTATTCATTAAGGACCTCCCCTACCTCTTCTGACTCCAGGCACGCTTCCTCTTTTATCTCTGATCAGTCCTACCTTCATCCTCCTATTCTTCACATACGTGTAGAACACCTTTGGGTTTTCCTTAATCCTACTCGCAAAGGCCTTCTCATGCCCCCTTCTAGCTCTCCTAAGTCCATTCTTAAGCTCCCTCCTGGCTACCTTGTAACTCTCAAGAGTCCTGTCCGATCCTAAACCTTGGGTAAGTTTCTTTCTTCCTCTTGACAAGATATTCTACATCTCTTGTCAACCACGGTTTCTTCACTCTACCATCCTTACCCTGCCTCAATGGGACAAACCTATCCAGCACACCATGCAAGTACTCCCTGAACAACCTCCACATTTCCATTGTGCACTTCCCCAAGAACATCTGTTCCCAATTTACGCTCCCAAGTTTCTGCCTAACAGCATCATAATTCCCTCTCCCCAATTAAATACCTTCCCATATTGTCTGCTCCTATCCCTCTCCAAGGCTATAGTAAAGGTCAAGGAGTTATAGTCACTGTCTCCAAAATGCTCTCCCACCGAGAGATCTGAAATCTGATCAGGCTCACTGCCTAGTACCAGGTCCAGTATGGCCTCTCTTCTAGTCGGCCTGTCCATATACTGTGTCAGGAATCCTTCCTGGACACACCTAACAAACTCTGCCCCATCTATCCCCTTTACACTAAGGAGGTGCCAATCAATTGAAATCACTCATGACAACAACCCTGTTATTTTTGCACCTTTCCAAAATCTGCCTCCCGATCTACTCCTCAGTGTCTCTACTGCTATTGGGGGGGTCTGTAGAATACTCCCAATAGAGTGATCGCTCCCCTCCTGTTTCTGACTTCCACCCACACTGACTCAGTAGACGATCCCTCCAGGACATCCTCCCTTTCTACAGCTGTAATACTGTCCCTTGATCAGCAAAGCCACTCCTCCACCTCTTTTACCTCCGTCCCTGTCCCTTTTGAAACATCTAAAGCCCAGAATATCCAGCAGCCATTCCTGCCCTTGCGACAGCCAAGTCTCTGCAATGGCCACCACGTTGTAGTTCCATGTACTTACCCATATTCCAAGTTCATCACCCTTGTTCCTGATACTTCTCCCATTAGACACACTTCAGCCCATCCAACTGACAGCAATTTTCCCCTTTCAACTGCCTATCCTTCCTCACAGTCTTTCTGCATGCTGCATCTACTTGTACACTAAATACACCAACCTCTGACCTATCACTTGGGTTGCCATCCCCCTGTCAAACTAGTTTAAACCCTCCTCAGCAGTTCTAGCAAACCTGCCCACAAGAATATTGGTCCCCCTCCAGTTCAGGTGTAATCTGTCTCTTTTGTCCAGGTCACACCTTCCCCAAGAGATCCCAATGATCCCTACCCCAACTCAGCCACGGATTCATCTGCCAAATCAACCTATTCTTACCCTCACTGACAGATGGCACAGGCAGCAATCCAGAGATTACTAACCTTGAGGTCCTGCTTTTCAGCTTCCTACCTAGCTCCCTATATTCCCTCGACGGCCTCATCGCTTTTCCTACCCACGTTATTGGTACCAATATGTACTGTGACTTCTGGCTGTTCGCATCCCCCTTCAGAATGATGTGGACCCAATCCGAGACTTCCCTGACCCTGGCACCCAGGAGGCAACATACCATCCGGGAGTCTCTTTCACGTCCACAGAATCTCTTGCCTGCCCCCCCTTACTATTGAATCCCCTATCACCACTGCTCTTCTCTTCTCACCCCTTCCCTTCTGCACCACACAACCAGGCTGACTGCCAGACCTGGTCACTGTGGCTTTCCTCTGGTAGGTCACCTCCACCAACAGTATCCAAAGCCGAATACTTGTTATTGAAGGGAACAGCCACAGGGGTACTCTGCATTACCTGCCTATTCTCCTTCCTTCTCCTGACAGTCAACCAACTACCCGCCTCCTGCAGCTCAGGAATGACTGCCTCCCTGTAGCCATCATCTACGAACTCCTCATTCTCCCGTAGGAGCAAAAGGTCATCCAGCTGCATCTCCAGTTCCCTAACAAGGTGAATGCTGGAGATCAGATAGCACCTGTGGAAAGAGAAACTTAACATTTCAGGTCAAATACCCTTCATCAGAACTGAGGAAGGGAGAAAACAAGTTAATCTCGGTGGCAGAAAAGGTGGGCAAAGGGCAAAAGGTGGAACAAAGAGAATTTCTATAATAGGGTGAAATAATGTTTTCATTAAAGCCAGAATATACAAATGATAGGAAAGGAAGTGGAGAGAAATAGCAAGCAAAAATGGCCAGTCTTGATACAAAACAAAAAGAGCAAGTTATCTAAAGTTGGAATATTCAATATACAGTCTGGAAGTGTGCAACATGTCCAGACACAAGATGAGGCGTTATGCCTCAAGCTTGTATTGGGCCTCATTGTTTGTGACATCCTGTACTGTAAGAGAGGTCAGAGCAGGAGTGGATTGGGAATTAAAATGGCAGGTAATAAATTCAGGGACACTCCTGCAGACAGATCATAAAGCGATCACCCAATTTGCATTTTGTTTCTATGATGTAGAAAAGACCATATTGTGAACACCAAATGCAGTACACTGGATTGAAAGAAATGCAAGTGAATCAGTGCTTCACTGGAAAGACTCACTGGACTCTTGGATTGTGGGAAGGGAAAAGTGAAATGACCAAGTGTTGCATCTCCTGCAGTTGCACTGGAAAGTGCCAAAAGAGGGAGTAGCAGGTGGGGGCAAAAGAATGGGTCAGTGAGTCACAAAGGGAATGATCCTTTCAAAATGCTGAAAGGGGAGAGGAGGGGAATGTATCTGGTGGTGAGATCATGTTGGAGCTGGCAAATACTGCAGAGGACAATCTGTTGAATGAAGAGGCTGGTGGGGTGAATGGCATGAACCGGGGAACTCTATTCTTGCTCTGTCCAAGAGAAGTGGCAAGAGCATGGGTATGGGAAATAGACAAGATGTGGTCAAGGGCTCCATCCACTACAGTAGAGGGGAAACCACAGTTCATGGAGGAAGACAGTCTAGAGACACTCATACAGAATGTCTCATCAGAGCAAACGTGACTGCAACGGAAGATCTGAGAGAATGGAATGGAGACTTACAGGGTGCCAGGTGGGAGGAAGTATAAGCATCAATATGGTTTTGAATCTGTATACCTATTAGATACATATAGTTTTCACTACTTCCTCAACAAGCAGCAAAAAAAAAATCACAGAACTCTGCAAGGAATTATATACTACCACTGATTCAAATGACAAAATAACTCCAATTACACCAGGCACGGAAAAGTATGATTGACATAATCTTTCAATCATCTCAATAGTAAATTTATTGGAAATTTTCAACCACTAACATCAATTCAAAGCTAAATTCTCTTTTAAAAGAAAGTACAGGACAACCAAAATATGCAAACCATTCCCAACCACAGCAAAGTTTTCAGTCCAAAAAAATCAGGAGGGTAGAGTGGAGAGGGAAATCTACTATTTACAGCAGAGTTTTGTATTTCTATTTGTCAGCTGACTGCAATTAACTTATATTGTTTTCATATTGAATTCTGCATTTTTGTTCAACATTTGAATTAACAGATGTGGAATCCAGTTTCCTCATAAGCACTGGAGATTACTACAGCAATCATTATATTGTACAAAAACAGTAACTTTATATTGAGCCTTTTTCACATCAAACACCAGCAAATTCACAGTATCAAAGAAAACTGAACATTGAGCCACATGAGGTGAAAGTAGAGCAAATGATCACAAGCATGGTAAAGAGCAGAATGTTTTAGAGTAAAGGGACAACAAACTGAGAAAGGGAATTCAGGGAGTGAAGATGTTTAGAGCCAAAAGCACCAACACCAATGATAGAATGGTTAAATTTGTGGATAATCAGGAAGCCATATTGGAAGAGTGCAGATATCTCGGAGTGTTATAGAAGAGAAGGAAATTACAGAGAGAGGGAGGGGGAAAGGCCATGGTGACACACAAAAAACAAGGGTAAAATTTTTTTAAAATCAAAGCTTAACCCATCTGGGAGTCAATACTGGTCAGCAGGCACAATAGTAACGGACTTGGCTCTAATTAGAACAAATACAATGATTACCTCTAGATGCCATGGAAACAAAGCACAGGCACAGGTCATTCAAACAAACTACCCAACTCTCCTCCCAGATCCAATTCTGTCAGTGCATCCTACTATTCTTATTTCCTTCATAGGCTAATTTAACTTGCCTTAAATACACTTTCATAATTGCCACAATGACACTCGCTATTGCCAGTTGGGTAAATGAGGTTTCCTATTCAATTGCTTAGTGCCTACCCTATATAGATTACCTTTAATTTTATTTTGACCAATACACAGTGCAGACTATCAAAATATTTCCATAATTTAGAAAACCTCATCTGGTCACCCCTCACTATTCTCTCTTCAAAAACAATTCTTAGTCTAGTTTTCCTTTGATGGATATTGCCTTGCTGTTCAAGTAGCCTCTATCTTTTTTTACAATATAGCATCTGGAACTCCACAATGCACCAAATATGGTCTGATCAAGGATATGATAAAGTTTAGCTGTGTTGGTGGCACGGTTAATAATTGTTTATGAATACTTGTGTAGGCCTGAAACATGAGACTTCATAGAATCACAGAATAGTCATAGCTTCCTTCGGTGCTATTTGGCCTGTCAAGTCCATGCTGATCACATGCAAGAGTAATCCACCTGGTTCCAGTCTCCAAGACTCTCCACATAGCCTTGCAACTTCTTTCTTTTCAAATAATGCTCAAGCTCCCTTTTGAACATTGCAATTGAATCTGCCTCCATTAACTTGGCAGTACATTCTTGACCCTGACAACTTGCTGTGTAAAAACATCTTTCCACTTATCACTTTGATTCTTTTGCCTGTCAACATCAACCTATGTCATCTAGTTCTTGACCCCTTTGCTAATGGGGAAGAATCTGTCTGCTCCATCTTTACCCCTCATGATTTTAAATGCCTATCTGGACTCCTTGCAATCTCCTCTATGCCAAGAACAAGCCCAGATTCTCCAGTAATGCCATTTTCAACAAACTATCTACATAAATTCACAGGTCTGTTCTTGTACCCCTTTCAAAATTGTACCCTTGTGGTTTGTATTGACTTGTCTCATTCTTCCTACTAATCCCTTTACATTTCTCAGCACTGAATTTCACCTGTCACCTATCAACTCATTCATCACTATACATCTCCTTTTGGACAATATCTTATCCATAGTCCTCTTTGTTCCAAATTTGCAGATTTGGAAATCATGCCCCATTCAAGTCATAGTGGTTCTGGTAGTGCATGTGCCTTTTTTCAGTTGGGGTGGGGGTGGTGGTGGTGGGGGAGTTGGGGGAGAAAGGAAGGAGATGGAGTGGTAGAGGAATGCTGTTGTAGTATGCCTGTCAACAAGCTGTTATAGCATGCTTGTCAAGTTATCAACCTTATCCTTATTGGCTTAATTCAATGCTGAAAATACTGGTTTCCGAACATTTTAAGGGCGAGTCTAGTTTGGAACCCAATGAGAGTCACAGATTGGCAGGTTATCTCCAGTAGACAAGATTTCTAACACAAGGCACATTTTAAGAATTACAGATGCACAACTTACAAACACAGGTTACAAAAAAAAACAGCTAATTTGATGAGGGTGTTTAAATTTCAAGTTGTTTTAGGTCTAAACTTACCGAAAAATGTGGATTTAATTCATCTTTTTCCTCCTCTGTAAAGCCAAATACTGTTAATGTTTTGGGTCTGTGGTCAACCACCATATGCATCTGTGCACCTCTTCCCCTCACACTCCTGCCTCGACCTCTGCCTCGTGTCTGCATGGCTTTACCACGTCCTCCTGGAAGAATACCCAATCGTGCAGCCTGAAAGTAGACAATGGATTTACTTCTGTCCATTTATATTATGAGCAGTACTATTGTACACCTGGCACAAACAATGTGCATTTTTGCACAACATTTGCACTTCACTGCTCACATTGTGTATTCAGAATACAACAAATACTAGAACTAATCTGAAATGCTGGCTCTACATGGGCGCTGGGCTCACAGCCTTGATGCACTCAGTCACCCTTTCACTCACTGCCCCTTTTTAAATAGCCCCGCATGACAGGTTGGTCAAAGGTGTAAAGGCGCATGGGATTGAAGGAAGACTGGCAAACAGGATCCAAAATTGGCTCAGTAGCAGGAAGCAAAGGTTAGTGATCAATTGATGTTTTATTTGACTGGAAAATCAAGATATCTTTGCAGAACTTTTAAAACAGCAGGGACCAACTTCAGTCACAAATTCACAATCACATCTCCCACATCGAGGAAGAGGACGAAGTGCCAGAGGATTTCTGAGACATTGCAGTTGTGACCATCTTCAAGAAATCAGACAAGTATGAATGCACTAACTGTGGCGCGAGCTCCCTACTATTTATCAAAGGTAAAGTTATCACCAGGGTCCTCCTCAACTGCCTTCTGCCAGTGGCCAAGAGCACTCTCCACATCAAAAAAGATCTCCAAGAAAAATGCAGGGAGCAGCATCTCTCACTGTACATGGTCACTTTTGACTTAACAGAAGCCGCCTATTCTACCAACTGAGAAAGATGATGGCGTGTAAACAACGCAATGGCGTCTTAACAAACAAGTCCATAACAGACCTAATCTTAGCACAAACTAATTTGAAAGAAGGTGTACTGCCCAGTCTTTTCTCAGTCTTCCTTGCTGCAATGATGCACCTCACTTCCAGCAAGCTTCTCCATTGGACAAATGGCGAAACTGTTTAACCCCCTTTTCTAGAACAAAGGTCATCCCAACTTTCACACCAACTTCAATTACTGAGCTACATTCTGCAAACATTTGAGGCCAAATGTTTGTACAATTAGAGGCTAAGCATCAAGTCATAATTGACTCATTCAGTGAAGCATTCAAGAAAATGGGCCTTAACATCTGTAAAATAAATCCCTCTATCAACCTTCTTCTGGCATATAACACTGCTCCTCGACAATAAAGATGCATGATGAGACCCTGGGATATGAGTGACTTCCCACATTTCAGAAGTCACCTTTCAATGAAGGCAAACATTGAAGACAATGTGAATTTTATCATCAATATGCCAGCACAGTATTTTGCTGCCTAATATGTCATATTATATAAGATATTAGATTAGAAACATACCCACTTTAACAGCAAAACAATGGATTGATTGTCATGTCCTTCAGCTTTCCATGAACAATCTTGCTGGTAGCAATGGTGAAGGATTCTGCCTCGGCTATCTGAAACTTAGCCCTAGTTATAGAGTTCTAAAATAAACCAAGTCACACTATGGCTACTCTCTCTCATTTTTGATCCTTCTGTATTTGATTAACCTAATTTTACACGGCAGGATCATGTTATTAAGTAGTGGGAGCTTCAGATTATCTTAGACTTTCATATGTGCAGTCACAAGTCTGAGATGTGCTAAAGATCATCAATAAATAAAGTAAGTGTATTACTCACTCACTTCATTTCAATGTTTTTATTTATTTTCTAGAATTTTAACTATTTATATTTTTCATATTATTTAAATCTGATTGAATAGCTTTTTTTCCTTGCTTAAGCGAGGCCTTTGACAATTTATAAAACTTTGGCAGCCAACAAACTGTCAACACACAGGACACTGAAGACTATGGAAGCTGGAGCAGCAAACCATTTGCTGGAGGAACTCAAGTGGGTTGAGCCGCACTTGTCAGAATTGTCAATGCTTCAGGTGAAACCCTGCATCGGGACTAAGAGTGGAGAGAGGAGGTAGCCAGAAGAAAGAGGGAAAGAGAAGAGGGGGATTGGTGAGATGGGGGCCAAAGGTGGTTGGTGGGGGGAGTTGGGGTTGGTGGTAGTGAAGGATGACAGGCAAATCAAGCCAGGTAGGGAAGGGGCAGGGGTGGAGAGAGCAAGAGAGCAGACAAATTGTCAAGGTTTATTAGGGCAAGTGGCATACAACATTTGAAAACTTTTGTGTGACCAGGGGCATGTGAGCAGGTACGGCTGGTATTCATATTCCTGGCAGCAGGCTGGGTTATGACAACTTAGCTCATTAAGCTTCCAGCCTTTTACCTTATCAAATTCACAGTAATTGTGTTCAACTTTCAGAAATGCTTGATGCTTATAACTTTGCTGTTTTTTAACAATGAATATGGATTTTTGTGAACGATACTTTAGTTTGCTTTTCTTTCCCCATCTACAACTCAATTTTGTTATAAACAGTCAAATAAGAGCAAATCAATAGCAACAAAAATAGACATTAAATTTAAGTTATACATGCTTTCTTCATCCTTCTTTTGGAAAGGTGTTATGGAATACAGTACTTTTATTTTCTCAGAAGTCAAATCTAAGTTGCATAGGTTAAATGAAGAGGAAAGGTTCTATTCAATCCATCAGCACACCTT
Source organism: Pristis pectinata (assembly GCF_009764475.1). NCBI lineage: Eukaryota > Metazoa > Chordata > Chondrichthyes > Rhinopristiformes > Pristidae > Pristis > Pristis pectinata. The sequence goes on from NC_067408.1 coordinate 13,977,201, forward strand.
AAATCATAACCTCAAAATAAATGTAGCACTGTATCTTCTTCCCCAAATTCCCCACACCAATTTTTTTTTAATATAGATTGGTTAGGATACTGACAACTTAGTGCTAAAATTAGCTGCATGATTTGCAGTTGTGCTATAGATCCATGACTTTTCAGAACCATTTTGAGACCTTCCAAACTCATTTCACATAGCAACCTGGGGGTAGGTCTATTTGTCGTCAACCACAAGGTGATAGCAAGTAGACGACTCGGGTCACTTTATAAGATAAATATCTGATAGTCTTTGTTGACCTACTTAAGACAAACCTCACCTCCACTTGGAGCTGGTTCAGCTTTTTACGCAAGTCTGTCGTGTCTTCTCCCGAGTTAAGCTTCTTGTGGAAATCCAGTTCTGCATCCAGTAACTCCTTCTGTGCCTAGATCCAAAAGAAAAATTAAACATTATATATCAATCTTCTCCATAAACATGCATTCTTCAACCAACAGCTACCAAAATCAGCACAACCTGTTGATATAGTCTCTAACCTTTGGCATCAAATTTGCAACAAAATTTCTGAAACCACTTATCTACTCAAACAAATCCTTGCCTCCATCTTTGGTGTACTGACTCCCAATGAAACCATTCCCCTTTTTCATCCTGATCATATTCATCTCTGCTCCCTTGTTTGAGGGATACAGACTTGAACAGAAATGGCAGATGACAGTGTTATCCATTCATCATCAGATCTCCTGGACCACAAAAAGCACCTTTAAGCCCTGCTCTCCTTTGCTAAAACTGCTGAATATACCAGGTTAATTCTGGACTGCAATGATAACCCTACCTTTTTTTTCCAATATCCAAAGCCTTTATAAACCCTTCTCCTGTGTGTATCCTCCATCCTCACCTCAAACTACAAGCACAAGAGTTCATGGAATTTGGTCTCTTCCCTTCCTTCCCAGCTCTATCACGACAACTTCTAATGCTTCAAATTTGCATTTTTCTCTAGTTTCTTTCCCATCTTGCATCATGCCATGTTCAATTTCATCCAATCCTTGGCACACTCCTCCTTGACATTATTCCCATTGAGCTAGGGACCACCTAACTTCCCTTCCAGGCTGAGACAAAGAAAGGTTTGTTAATGTGCACTTGCCAGACTTTGTAGGAGCCAGCTGATCCAATATGCCAGTTAATTAAGAGTCAGCCTGTTGCTCCATCACCCAGCCCCATGCTCTGAAATGTCAGTTCCTAGAGCATGAAGGATTGTGAAGTACCATAAAGAAAAGCTTTCGCATACTCTTAATTGATCTCTCTTCAATTGTTGGCCTCCCTATGGATTTAGTCATCATTCCATTCCTTCACAAGATTATTCCATTTCTAACACTTTACTCTCCTAGTCCTTGTAGCAACTCAAGTTTCTGGCCATAGTATACACAAGTCCTTGTCTGATTGCCTCCAGTCAGGTTTTCACCTCTGCTAGAACATAAAATCAGCTCTGATCAAAGTCACATCATATATTTGTGACAATGTCAATCAATCTATCCTCTTGGCCACCTTGGAACAGACAGGGTTAATCATTCTACCTTCCTCTGATGCCTTTCACCACTCATAGCTGCACAACACCATTCTCATGTAATTTCACTCTTCTTTCCTAAGAAAAAATGTCATGGCTGCAGGATCAATAACAAGGGTTTCCCTTCCTGTGTCTACATGCTGCTTCTCATCTGAACAACATCTGAAAGCACAGCTTTCATTTCCATATACCGAATAACAACATCACCATTACCCCTCTGGACCACTCAACTATCTCTGAACTGTCATAGTATAGGCAGAACTGTCAATTTGATATTAGGAAAGACTGAAGCCTTCATATTTCCCATCACAAATCTCTCAGACTCCAACATGATTCCTTTCCCCAGCAATTATCTGAACCAGATTCAAACTGCTCCCAACCTTGGATTGTAACGTCATATTTGATCTTCAGATGTCATAATTGAGCTTCAGATCCCATACCATATTGTTACTAAGACTGCCTATTTCCAACTAAAATTCCACTTCTGCTTAAATTCATTTGCTACTTAAATCCTCATTTATCACTTTGTTATCTCCAGATGACTGGTTACCAACATAGTACTGCCTGACTTTCCTATCACTGAAAACTTAATGCTTCAGAAGTTTGCTGCCAGTGTCCAAAACTGCATCTGAGTCACCCATCACTCCTGTGCTTGCTGATGTACAGTGGCTCCTAGTTAAACAAGTACTTCATTTTGCAATCTTTATCATTTGTTTTGAAATCCCTCTACATTCCTTCCAATTCTATCCTCTGGTTTCATACACCCCAACAACCCTGTCTGTGCTCTAATTCTGGCCTGCTGAGATTGACTTTAATTATTCTATCCATGGCAGCTGTGCCTTCAGCTGCCAGTGCTCAAGTCTGAAATTTTCTCTCCAAAACCCTTCTTTAAGGCATTCATTAAAACCTACTTGAAAGAACAAACTTGCATTCATCTGCCCTAATATTATTTTGTTTTGTTTGATAACACTCCACTGAAGCACTTTGGTCTGATTTTGCTATATTCAAGACATTGTTTAAAGAAACTTCAAAAAGTACCTTAGTGAAAGAGAAGTGGGTTTAGAGGTATTGAGGTCATGAAAAGTACAAAATACGTTCCTGAGGCTCAAGTACATAACACTGCCTGCAACTTTAATGCAATATTGAGTGTGTACAGCACTATCTAAAGTGCCAAGCTTCCTCTTAACATCTCCATCAAAACTCCGCTTGCTCTCTCACAAGGACAAGAAATCAAAACATTGCTCAGGGTTATATATATTTAAAAACTAAAGCAGGTTGTCTGGTATTACCTCAATCTTTGAGGGACCTTGCCATTCCCAAAAAAGATTCAGCATTTCCTATAGTACAAGGATTATCCATTATCTATTCCTTCCTCACAAGGTAAAGGAGCAGAAGTAGGTCATTCAGCCCATCGAGTCTGCTCCACCACTTGACCATGAGCTAAACTATTCTCCCATCTAGCCCCAATTCCCGGCCTTTTCCCCATATCCCTTGATACCCTGACTAATTAGATACCTATCAATCTCTGCCTTAAATACCCCCAGTGATCGGGCCTCCACAGCTGTACATGGCAACAACTTCCATAAATCCACGACCCTCTGGCTAAAAAAATTTCTCTGCATCTCTGTTCTAAAACCATAATGTTATGTCTTGTGGTAACTCTTGTATCACAACAATAGTGAACCTTAATAGATGCCTTTTACTACTTCATAATTTTTGACATAACAGATCATGGGGAACAATCTGCAGAATTTCTTTGTACACCAAGGTGTGCCTCATTTAGATATGTCTGAAATATACTCTCTCAACCCAGGACGCTCAGTTTCCAATCTGCCCCTCTTAATCTTGAGATTTGCCTGAACGTGGACTGTCTTTTTGACTCACCCATTTTGTATCTAGTTTTATTATCAAGCTCCTTTAGGCCAGAAAATGAGATTATCAACATTAACTCTCTGGCATGAAACAAGCTTGCTTAAATGAGTTTGACATGAGGAAAGATCTCAGAAGCAAACAACACTGTTTGAACATACAAGCAGTATTTTTTTCCTAAATTGGTGAAGAGGAAACTTATCCTTTATCTGTAATGAATCTTAACTCAAGCTGGAGCTTAATGGGACAGTATTCAATAAAAAAAGTATTTCATTCTTAAAAAGCAGTAATTAAAAAATAAAAATCAGTCAGTACTATCAGGTAAGCAAATCAAGTCATTCACTGTGTTTTCTACGTATTCATTTCCCATTGTAACCATAACCAGTTCCTGTACAAGGTTGTAAAAAAACCTTAAGGAATGGGAAAAGGCCAACATGTCCAACTTAGACCAGTGTTCAAGAAATATAATTCCTTACTTCATTCAATAACACTCTTTTTTAATAACCTCCCAGAAAACTTGCTTCACAACTACTATTCTTCTAATGAAATCAATTTCAACTGGTTTCTTATTATCGACACAATTTTTTGTAAAGTAAGGCACTAGTTAATGATGCATTAAAAGAATTGAAGACTAACATCAGATTTAGATTTTGGTTGTGATGGAACTGGTGGTGTTGATGCTGATGTAGCTTTTAATTCATCTCGCAATTGTGATATTCTTTCCGTTAAGTCTTTAATTGTTTTCATAATTTTGGCTCTCTCCTCTGTTTTCATATTTTTATTCTTTTCCAACTTGCAAATTAATACCTGAAAGAGAAAAATATTCAAATATTTCTCAATCTAAACTAGATTATGTCAAATCAATAGATGCATCTCTGCAAAATAAACACTTCTACACATCAATCGTACAAAAGCTTATAAGCTTAACTCAATAATAGAATGGAGAGACAGGAAAAAAATTAGTAGGTCTAACATTAGACAAAACTGCAAGAAAAATTGTCCTTATTGTCTCAAGCCTACAACAATCTGCATTCCTCTGAACAATAGCCTTCTCACACAACCCACATTTCTTTTACTCATTATTTCCCAAGTGGACTTTTAATTTACAGAGGGATTTGGATGAATCATGGAAAGTTAACCTGCAGGTACTGCTAGCAATTAGGATGGCTAATGATAAGCAAACCTTTACTGCAAAGGAGTTAGAGTAAGAAAAGTACAATAATGGGTGACTTCTGAGAGACTACACCTGGAGCACTGGGGGCAGTTTTGTTTTTTTTCCTGACCCAAGGGGAATATGCCTGCTTTTACCTGGGAACGAGGCAGCTGCCTTATGAGGAGAAATCTGTTGAATAGGCTTATATCTTATATTAATTAAATGAAACAAAGTTTTCAGAGGGACTATTACAGTACATGATCAGAGTCCCTTGACATTTGGCTGGATGGACTGGAATTATTTTTAGAATATGGGGTCAGACACTTAGAACTGAAATAAAGAGAAACAATTTTTTGTGAAATTGTATAAAATGTGACACAGCAGAACAAAGCTCATTTTGTCAGACAGTCAAAAAACGAGCTGCCCAACCTAATCCCACTTTCCAGGATTTCAGGACAGCTCTTTAAGCAGACATACAATTTTTTTTTAATGTGGCGAAGATTTCTGTTCTCTATTATCTTTCCAGACAGCAAGTTCCAGAACCCCAACACCCTCTGTCTGATCCTTCCAATTCCTTTAGATCTACACACCACTGGTTTTTGACCAATCACATTAGGGAAATAGCCCATCCTATTTACTCTATTTCTATCGCTCGGAATTTTATACATTTCTCTTAAGTCTAGCCTCACTATATTATTAAATTCATTTGAAAGTTTATAAATATTTGAAATTTTTTAGCCCACAGGCTGTGGATGTTCAGTGATCCAGTGGGTGTTGGAAGCTGCATCAGAAGTATTTAAAATGGGGGTGGATAAGTATTTGATGGAGAAATGGCACACAAGAGGCCAGCATAGATCCCCACAATCATATTAAGTGGCAGGGCAGGCTTGAAGGGCCTAATGGCCTGCTCCTATTTTGTGTTCTTATGATCAAATATATTCAAGATGGTTTTTCCATTAACAACTAAAGTAATGGCATAGATCCAGAAAAAGAATTTGAATCCCACATGGCACTAAGAGAATTTAAATGCAAGTAATTAAATAATTCTGGAATAAAATCTACTGTTATTAATGGAACTACTGTATTGCCATATATAAAAACATCTGGGTCATTATGTTCTTAAGGGAAGGAAATCTGCCATCCTCAATGCCTGTCCTGCAGGCGACTCCAGACCCACTAATACGGCGAATTCTTAACTGCCCTCAGAAATGACTCAGAAAACCCACTCAGTTCAGGTGGTCAATTCGGGACAGTAAATAAATGCTGGCCTTGCCAGTTGTGTCCATAATCTATATACATATAAATGAAGAGAAAGGAACGTACAGATTCTTTGAATGGTGTTGATGGTTGAAGGTGTCACATGGCCTCGTTACTACTCCTAATTCTTATATCATCCTCTCAAAATGTTCTTTGAAAGCCACCAATGAAACTTATACACATCCACCCATTACCTTCTTTGGTTTTATGTCAAATTTTGCCTGATTATGCCAAATAAAGCTCAGAATGCTTTACGAAGTTAAAAAGACTATAATAATACACATTGTTGCTCTGTAAAGCATGCTGCCAGAACCCTCTATTTTCAAAAAATCCCAGATCTATTTCTGGATTTGTCTACCATCCAACTATTTAAAATCAATTATTGTATCATGCTACCTTTCATGTTTCAAATTTCTTCAAATGATTTCATTTTAATACTGTTCAAAAATATTCAGTCAGAAGTTCATTTAGTAGAACAAATTTGTGAAAATGTGGCTTGTTGTCATGTTTCCTTGCACAATAGAAAGTATGTGTGATTAGTTTGTGATGCCACCAATAAAATAATATATTTCACAAATACTCTTACCTTCTGGCACTCAATTTGTTTTTCCAGCATCTCTTGTTTTTTCTTCCTCATATCTTGCTGCAATTTCAAAGCTTCCTAAAATCAATAATGGGCATTTTTATTTTAACAATTTCGAACAAAATGTTTGTATTGTTCAACTGCAGTAAAACAAAAATGAAATGCCTAAGAAAAACACTTTCTAAAACAGAAATGTTCAACTTTTTCCAGATACTTGACAAAATTAGTAGAAAATAGAGGATCACATTATAAAAGGACTATGTTAAACTTATAACATAGCATGCCTGTATTCTGACTAATTCTACAGTCATTCTCTTCCCTTTCAGGAACACAAATCTACAATATCTAGGGAAAGTTACAAGACTATTCCAAATCTTTGGTACAAGGAAAAGAACTCATGACAAGGGCAGTTGGTCACACAACTCTTATTTTACTTTTTTTTACTTATTTTACTTTTGTAAATATCCCTTCATTTTTCCACTAAATTCCCTATTTTTAAGAACCTTCAAAATTTTCCTCCGGCCAGGATCTTATTACTCTGCCACAAAAGTTAATTCTCTTTCTTGCCTTTGCTCTTACAGCTAGGCTCCAATGGCATTTTCCTTTAATGACATTAAGCAATGGGTAATCTGATCAGTTTATTTAGATGAAGCATAATCCTTGTATTCTATCCTCCAGGATATTATTGGAGGAATGGGCCAGCAGAGACTGGATTGGATGAATAGCCTCCTTCCATGTCACAAGAGGAAAATACGAGAATAACGACCAATTTTCCATTTGTTTTAGGTTTTTATTTCTGAACCATTAATTTTAAGAATCAATGTACATAGAACGACCCTCTTTTCCTCACCCACCCCATTCTATCAACTTTGAACAACAGTTGCTTCTAGATTTTCACCTGTTATTTTTGTGTCACATTTGCCACAATTCTGCCTATTTGCTTAAAGTTTATTCATAATTTAATGATTCCATTTACTAAGTGGTAGTCTTTCGATAAAGCAGGTTTAGAACTACATTGTTTTCAATTTTAACTTATTACCAAATTCTTGGGTATACTGAAATAACTTTATTTCCTGTAGAAATAAAGATGCCATTTGCCGACTATCATTTAGGTTACAACCAAATACATTTCTTGTAGGAAGCCAATCTGTTATACATAATTTATTCATGATACAGAAATTAATGCTGTCAGTACTTATTATCCTTCAAAGCAGCTCATTGATGACTTTAACACTTCTAATATTACAGATGTCACTTGCTCATCTAGTCTGCAGAGATCTTTCAAAGAGAAACCTATCTGCCTTTACTTCAAATATTTAAGCAGCTCATTTTAAAAGGAGAAAATTTTAATCCAAAAGTGAAATTAAATGTGCATGAGATGTCCAAAAGATTTCAAAGTAAACTCCAGCAGTAATATCCAGGTACCTGTTTTTTCTTTAAAGCTTCTTTAGTTTCAAGTGCTTTACTGGATGCTACAGAAGACTTATGATTTGTCTTTGTGGCAGAGGAACTATAGCCTGCCTTTACCAGACTTGTGGGTGAAGGAAGTACCTAGGGAAAATCGGAGATAACGCAATAATTTTACAACTTTACTGTGTTACAATCTGTATTACACAATGTAAATCCAATACCTGTGATAGAACTACGAACAGGAAGGCAGCAGAGAATGTCCAATAATATTCAGGTGAGGTTCAATAACCTGTTGCAATATTAGTCATCATCTATTTCTACATTTCAGATAGAAGGCCATCAGTTCATGTAGTCTGCTCTTCCAAATGTAACTACTCCATATATTGTAATTTAATAAATATTTTTACTGATGACACACATTTGTTATTTTCTTTTAAGTATCTAATTCGATCACCTTCGCTAGACAAAATAATTTTCCCATCAGATTGCATATTCACTTTGTTATCGTTTCTTATAATGGACCCAGCCCCGATCTATGTGGCACACCACCGGTTACAGGACTCCAATCTGAAAAGCAATCCTCCACTACTACCTTCGACCTCCTTCCACCAAGCCAATTTTGTATCCAATTTACTTTCTCACCCTGGATCCCACGTATTCCAACCTTCTGAACCAGCCTATCATGTGGGACCTTGAAAAAGGCCTTATCCATATAAACAACATCTACTGCCCTGCCCACATCATCTACTCAAAAAAACCTCAGTCAAATGATCTCCCACAAATGAAGCCATGCTGACTATCCCTAACCAGTCTTTGCCTTTTGAAATGCAAACAAGTCCTTTCCTTCAGAATCTCTTCAGTAATTTTCCCACCACTGATGCAAGGCTCAGCATTCTGTAGTTCGCTGGCTTGTCCTTGCAGCTCTTCTTAAATAAAGGCACAACATTAGCCATCCTCCAGTATCTCGCAGATGGCTAACAAAGATACAAAAATCTCTGCCAGGGCTCCAGCAATCTCCTTGCTTGTTTCTACTCCACTGTGATAAGACTATTAAACGGTTCCCTTATACAATGAGATGGACTATGACCTCACGATCTACCTTGTTGTGACCTTGCACCTTATTGCACTGCACTTTCTCTGTAGCTGTGACACTTTACTCTGTAGCGTTATTGTTTTTAACCTGTACTACATCAATGCACTCTGTACTAACTCAATGTAACTGCATTGTGTAATGAATTGACCTGTACGATCGGTATGCAAGACAAGTTTTTCACTGTACCTCGGTACAAGTGACAATAAAAAACGAATACCATATCTCCTAGGGTACCCTAGGTCAGGCCCCAAGGATTTATCCACCTGTATGTGCTTCAAGACCACCAACACCTCATCCTTTAATGTCGATATACTTCACTATATCACTGTTCTCTTCCCTGAACTCACTATCTTCCATGTCCTTCTCCATAGTAAATACAAGTATACATTTAAGACCTTGCCCATCTCCTAGAGTTTTACATATAGATTACCATACTGTGGCATCAATACAGAGAAATTCTAGCATTTACTTCAAGAATTTTGAACAGTCCTGTGCAAAATCAAGTCAATTGGAATAATGAAACGAGCATCACCATCAAAAACTGCATTCTCTTCCTTTGCTATGTTTCAGTCTGAATTAGTTCAGAAGTGTAGCAACTATTTGTTGAGTTTCCAGTTCCGACCTCAGCCATGTGTTGCTGAAACTCACCGATGTTCATTCTATCCTGCACCAACCCTTCACTGATCAAATCTGTCCTTACTGACTTGCCCCAGCTCTTGGTATCAAACTTTTCAAATTTAGTATTTCTGTCTGTTTCATGAACCTACCCCCTCCTTATTTTCACTGCATTACTTTCTATAAACACAAGTTTTTGTCAAGAGGGAGAAACACAAAATATCAATTACCTGTGAAGCTTCTCCACCAGCCCCAAACTGGTTTGAACTGGATTGCAACCCATCAGGCTGACTTCCACCCACTGACCCAAGTCGTTGCTTTGCTGGTGTATTTGTCAGCACAAAAGACCCTGGACTTTGGTTTCGGTTTAAAATCTAAAACACAGGTAACAGGTTTAAGGCATTACAACACTTCTTCCTCCAAGCTCATCAACTTTTAATTTTAAATATGTTTCTATGTTCTTAACAATGCAAATTTTTTGGAAACCTGCTTTTAGAAAATGGTCAATGGGGATAACCACCCCTCTTACTTTATAGAATCTGAAATTTAATATCAGCTTTCTCAAACAAATGTTAAGACTGAATACAAACTGAATTCAGTAAAATTTTCCCTGCATTTTGTTTTATAAAGACATTTTTTAAAACCAAAACTACAATTTGATCACAGAATGCAAATGACAAAAGTCACCTTATTATGCATCAAGGTAACCCAAATTACATTTAATAAGTGGTCTCTTTACTATAAACCAGAATGGCGATTTCCTAGTTTTCTTTTAAACATCCAATCCTTATGCATAAAGCAGAGACAAACAGCCGAATAAAAGGCAGGTAGAAAAGACAAAGGGAGGAGGAAAAAATAAAATGAAGAAGTTAATGAACAGTAGAAGAGTGAAGCAAGGGGGAGAAAAACAAGGAAAAGAGGAGATGCAGGCCTAGCATTTCTGAGAATCCAACATGAAGGTTATATAAAGCAGAAAGTAAAATAAGTACCACCTTATGAACAGTGTTGTGCTGCGATACTGCTAACTGTTGCGCCTGTACTTCATGCTGATGCTGATGTTGAATCCCATTGTTCTCTCTGTGCCAATACACTCTAATAAACCTGTTGTTCAATACTGCTGCAGTACTGGAAATGGCTCGCTTTGCCTCCTCGTTCTGAGAGTACTGAATAAGAGCTGCTTCTGGATCACCTCCAAATGCAACCTGTGGGTTAAGTGGCAGGAAGAAACAATATACCGGATATAATACTGGTTTATTAACTTCTGCAAAAAAAAAATGTGTGTGTTTGGCATTCATTTGAGCAAGACTTATGTCATCATTAAATTAAAACAAAAAGGCTGAAATATTTTTTGTCATATTTTCTCTCAGCTGAAAAGGTTACCTTCTTAAATTATTCAATCTTCGTGCATTTCATTAGAACAATATCTATTGATTAACATGAAAATTCAACAGAATTGCTTGTGCAAAGATCACAAACAATGCAAAATCACAACAACCACAAGTCAAGTACAAGGCACAAGCTATTTTTCAAATCTGGAGGTAATTGATATGAATGACCATATTCTGGTGAGCCCATTGCAGCCGTATTTGGGTAACAGCAATTCACAAATCACTACCCAAAAGTTTGAGATATGGAATAAAATGGGCTCTCACTGAATTTGTGAAAAAGAAAGTAAACAAACCAAAATAAAATTATTTTCTCCCCCAAACTCATGTTTCCTGATGCAGCTTCATGTTACAGAAAACGCAATAAGGGGCATTTTCGAGGAAAGAAATCACTTCTCCCCCCACCCCCACAACACAGGGGCCACCTATACTATACCCAATATCAGTTAGTGAAACACATTAACAATTATCATGCAAACAACAAAGCTAGTTCCAGTTACTTGAATTATTATCACTTCAAAGTGATCAAAATGACTTAATAACTCAAATTGTTGAAAAATGACAAATGCACGATCATCATTACCAGTGCATAAGAACCTTATTTGTGACAAAAGGGAGAAATACCACAAGCTCCGATTCAACACAAATTAGTGGATGTTCATTCCGCCCCTTGTGCATCCACCATTCCGTCAAGACCATGGCTGAATGATATTTTTAACCTCAGGACTATTTGCCTGCATGAACCTCATATCCCTCAATATCTGCAAAATCTATTGATCTCTGACCTGAATATATTTAGCAATAGCCTTTTACAGTCCTCCTGAGCGAGGATTCCAAAGATTTGGATGAAGAAAATTATTTTCATCTCAGCCCTGAATAGCCAACAGTATTTTGACACTGACATCTGGTTCCAGACAGTCAACCAGGGAAACATCAGTTCTGCATCTAGCCAAATCCTGTCAAACACCTTAAGAATTTTAAGCATGTCAATCTGTCATTGTTCTAAGTCGAAATACAACCCCAATTTCTTAAGCCCTCCTCAAATAACAAACCCACCATCCCAGGTACCAAACTGGTGAACCTTCACTGTACTTCTATCTTAAGTCGATTTCCAAATCAGAGTGTACCCCTGAAATGAAGTAGTACAATGTCCATTGGCTTCTGTAGTTCTGAGATACCACAAGAATAATCTGAATGAAAAATACAACTTCTCATTGAAGTTAGTTTTGAGAATTTGGTATCAATGCACACTAATGAGGCAGAGCAGAAAATTTTGTTTTGCATATAGTTCAGATCTTGCCTGATTTAATGTACAAATGGAGGTCAAAAGTAAACAACTACTCCAATCACCAATCCTAAAATATCTTTCTGATGTGCAGTCTTTTACTTGACAGCACATAATCATGAAGATACAGAAATTGTCTAAAATCAACATTCTTTTTAAAAAAAAGTTGTACTGATGTCACTGCATGATTTAAACAGAAAACATTCATGACTTATTTCCTACCAGTTTTCTTACCTGAATGTTGACAATAGTACCAAATTTACTGAAGTGTTCATTTAGCTGGGTAATGGTGTTCATTTCCCTTGGGATCTTGCGAACCTCCAGCTTTGTGTTATCATAAGCGTGTTGAATTTTCTTCTGAAAACCTTGCTTGTTTTGATGGTTAAAATGTTGCCTGCCAATTTTTTTTAAAGAAAGTGTAGCATTTACAAAGTAATGCCCAGAATTCAAGACTTTCACACTTGGATAAGGATCAGCTTTGAACACAGGGCTATAATTAAATTTAGTTGTGTCAAAGTTAAATCCAATCCCAAATTTAAGTTTCGTATAAAGGAATAATTTGTCATTTTTGTTTTTACTTTCAAACTATCACTACTAAAATATACAACTTCTGAAAGCCAATACTGCAAAAGAAACACAAATTACAGATGTAGAAACTTCTAAATGAACCAGGATATATATAGTTCTACAAATTACAAAACAAAAATACTTTAACCATCTAGCAAACCAAAAGGTGGTACATTAAATCCAAAAGATTAGCAAGCATAGCAAATGCGCTGCATCATCAAGTTACGGTGAAGTGCAAAGACCAATACTTGAACTGAAATATTTGAACTAAGATTTTACCAATGCACATATTATGTCATGGTGTTTACATGCACTGTACAATCAGGGCATTGAAACTGCTTTCCACAGCTGTGACTGAGTATCTCAAAGGCATGTTGCCAAGATTAAGGACGTCACCTCAATCAAAAGACACAAGTGGAGGGGGAGGATTCAGTCACTGTGGTCCACATAGGGACCGATAGTGCAGATAAAATTAGGAATGGGATCCTAGGCAGTGAGTTTAAGTGAGGGTCAAAGTTAAAATGCAATATTGCATTGTTACCCGAGCCATAAACAAATTGGGAGAGTTGAAAGAGCAACTCAAAAAAGGGGTGTAAGAGACTGGAGTTATAATTTATGGAATGCTGACTACAGTGCTAGAAAAATTTTACTTTGCTAGGAAAAGCTTCATTTAAGCCAGCAGACTGCTATGTTTTGGAGAATCAAGTAACTCAGACCATAAACTATGGGTATGAGAGAGAGGAGTGTTCAAGGCAGAGGAAAGCTAAAGATTTAAAAAGAGGAAGGTCAGGGCTATGATTAAAACCAAAAGTACATGTGAAAAGAAGGGACAGTGGTTTAAAAAAATCAAAGAAATATGGTAAAGTTATATATTAAAATTAAAGAAAATTAGAACATTGAACTCAGATAGGGCAGATCAATGGAAGAAGTTACAAGGAAGGTCTGAAAAATAAAGGAAGAAATAAGCATAGTGGTGAGGAATGGTCTTGGCCCAGAAAAACAAAAGGAGAATCAATACACGTGGAAGGACGGAACACTCGGGGGTAGGAACACCCGCCCTCACACATCTAACAAACACAGCAAGTGTGTTGGAAAGAACATTAATCAAGACATGAGGTTTGTACCAAGGTTATATAAAAATCATGAAATTTCAATCTTCACACAGACTTAACAAATCAAGTTGCCAAATGTGGCTTGGAGGACAAGTTCATGGAATGCACTTGGGACAGTTTCCTTGAGAGGAATGTCATGAAATCAACTCATGAACAGACTGTTTGAAGAAATTCTCTTGTGTAATGAGATAGGGTTAATTAGTAATTTTACACTAATGGATTTCCCAGACAAATGTTATAACATGAGAATTTTTAAATATGGTTTGACAAAGTTTTGAACTGAAATAGAGCCAATTGTTTAGGATTAAATTAGCCAATTACTAAAATTATAAACATCACAGAAAATGTGATTAATCAGTGGCTTACTGAAAAGAGATTATGGTGAGCATTAGACCAAATGTGATGATGACAATGTTGTAAGACTGGAAATTTTAGACCCTACAATTACCCTGATGACCAGGATATCAAAGAGGAATAAGACCACAATGAGAATAAACTCACAAGAAATAGAAAAGATTCTAAGACATTCTACATTTGTTACAGAAGGTGTGTCATTTAATAAGGAGTCAATGAAGTTTGGGTAACACCTCAGCAGGTTGAGGTTGTGTTGAAGGACAAAATCAAGCAAAGAGCACAAGTACATATTTTCAAGTTGGTTGACAGATAGTAAAGGGGTGCCACAAGGATCAGTACTGGGGCCTCATCCACTTACACAATCTGTATTAATGAATGACATAAAAAGTTAAGTTTGCTGATGACACAAAGCTGGGTGGGAAAGCAAGGATACAAAGGATCTTCAAAGGGATGTTCAGTGGTAAAGTGAATGGGGTGTCGGGGTGGGGTGGAGAAAGCAGTATAATAAGTCGGTAGTGCACTTCAGCAAGAGGAACAGAAAAACACATTTTTTTTAAAAAAGGGTAAAAGCTGGTAAATGTTGACACGTAGCAGGAACTTGACATCTTAGTTCATGAAATGCAGCAAGGTAACTTGCAGGTTCATCAAGCAAATCAAAAGGTGAATGGTACATTGTACAAGAGTAAGAAAGCCTTGTTATAATTAGTCATACAGCACAAAAACAGGTCGTTCAGCCCACCATGTCCATGCCAACCAATATTCATACAGGAGTTTGTTGAGACAACACCTGCATTTCTACATGCAGTTCTGTCTGTGTAACCGCCAGATTGTTTGCACATCAACAGAAGAAATTGAAAGTGTTGTCATAAGAGGTGTCATCGAGTTAAAATGGCTTGTACTCACTTGAGCTTAGAAAAATAAAAATGTATCAGAGAGAAAAAAAATTTCAAGAGGGATTGACAATATAGTTGCACAGACACTCTTTACTCTGTTTGGAGAGCCCAGAATTCTGAAACATTAGGAAAAATGGTTGCTTATTCTGGACTAAGAATAGGAGAAACAGTCATAAATGAATTTTGGAAATTCTCTACCCTACAGGCCTGTGCATTAAGAACAAAAGTGGTGGATTTGTGAGTATGCAAGGGTCAAAGGAGATGGGGTTGGGCGTTGGAAAAATTGACTTTAAGTATAGGATCTCATCAAATGGCAGAGCAGGCTCAGGTGTGGAAGACAGTACGCTGTAGGTAAGGTCACTGGGGTTATTCCCATTTCTACTTGTGCTTCTCCATAATCAGATAGCCTCAACATTATCAACATTGTAGGTTAAAGTGAAGAGTATAAAGATAACAAATGATTTCACTTAAAAAAAAGTCAGTATGTAATCTGGACAAAACTAATAGGATGCAATACTTCTCTCCACTGTCTGCAGGACCCCTTGAAAATCATATTTGCCCCTTAACATCAACTGGTCCATTTAAATAGCTTAAAGAGCATTTCTACTCCATAACAGCTATATAAAAAAAATAACACTAGCCCCCTCTGCAAAACAAAAATGTGAACTAAAAACAAAATTGGGTGTAACAAAGCAACCTTACTTTTCCATCCAAAGTTTTTTCATTGGTGGCCCGTCTACAGCAACCACAGTTCTCTTCCTGGAATCAGGTTCAATGACTACACGTGAAGCATTGTTGCTGGCAGCTGCAGCTAGGCAGACCTCTGCTTGATTAATTTTTGTAGGTACTAAAAATGTCAAAAATAGAAGAAACTTAATATCCACATATATTCATTTATAAAGTGAAAAGTCACTGATGTTTCATCCTCAAAAACTGTATCAGTGAAATCTTTGAGACTGTTACTTAGACCCAGCCCCTCAGCATCCAATGGTGGCAGGGCCACAGATTTTGGTCTTTGTCCACAGATCCAAGCTTCAGTGCGTCCCTCAGCACGCCTGTTGTCAGCATTCTATTGTGGTCAACTCTCTACCCTGGAAGACCAACAGGCTTTGGGCAGAGTGATGTGCAACACATGGCCTGGAATTAGCTATGGGGATGAACCTCAAAGAACACTGCATCTCTATCCAGACCTTCTCGGCAAACACACAGTCCACAAGGAGATGGATGACCATCTCATCCACACTGCAGCTGCATCGTGGGGAGCACATGGTGGGACTGAGACTTTGGTTGTACATGAAAGGTCTGACAGGGATAGCCCAGTCAACTGAGGTTGCAGCAAATTCTGGGGATGAGGCATTCTGCCAGATAACTTCAACAGACTGTTTCTGGAATCATCCCATGTAATCCACTGTCTCCTTCTGCAGGGACTTCAGGGCATATCATGCAAACCATTGCCTTATTGCTTCGCGGTCAACGGTATTTTTCCACAGAAACATTTCTATGAAAAATTGGTGATACGACACAGTTCAACTGAGTGCCAATGATCCTTAATGTGTGCCCATCCTATGAAGCTCTTGGATGCAGATTGCTGCAACTAACTCTAGATCAAATTCAAGCAAGGCAATCTTTGAAAGCAAGATGCCCTGTAATAAACCACACCAATTAATGATTAACATTGAAATGAGTGGACAAAGATTTACCCCAAGTAAATTGAAAGTGATTTCACTTTGCTCAGGTCTATAAAAATCCTCCCAGGTTAAAGAAAACAAAAGTAATTTGCTCTTTTGAATTGGGTCACAAACAAACATTAGCTAGAGCAGCTAAGTTTAAGCAGTAAGCAGCAGTCAGACCCAAATTCAAAACCGTTAATGAGCTACAATAAATTGATGAGCTATCCCATAATGTGAGATAATAAAGTTTTCCTCACCCTCTTGTAAATGTATATGATAGTAAAAATACAATAACCAAATCCAATCCTAAATTCAATGACAAATGGATCACTAAACTGTATAACCCAATGGCTCTAATTCAATACTGCTGGATTTAATAGTTTATAATCTACTGCAGAATCTTTAATTATATGATCACTAATTACTTATATGCAGTTTTTTTTAAATTAATAAATGCTTCAATCAAAAGAGTTGTCCAGATTTACTTTTGTCCATTCAGATGAGGGACAACAACAACACAACTGAATTTATTTTTTAAAACTACATTCTCTTTGGAAACCTTGGCAACTGTAGCCTGTAACCAATTAGGAATTAATTAACATGTATAGAAGAATTTGCATAATCATGTTCAAAAACTGCCTTTATAAGAATATCGTGTATAATTATTTTACAATTAGCTTCATTGTTAGTTCATTAGAAGCAAAAATAAAACATTCCAACCCTATTATTATAATACTTTTAAATGTAGAAATACAAATGCAAAGGCTTGAGCAGGTTCGTGGAAACTTTTATAAATAACTGGTTGAAAATTTTAATCCTCCACTATACTTTAAATTCTGAGCCACCACCACTTGACAAACAATAAACATCTGAATAGTTAACATTCTTACAGTTTGTAGCAGGCAATCTTTTACCTCGCTGAGGACTATCCATGGTGCTGGATGTTAATCCAATCAAATTAGGACGCTCCGTCTGAACTCGTGGGATATAGTGTCGATATTGAGGCCTAGCACCACCAGTAATACTGGGTGCCTCAGGATTATACCCATCAGGCTCATAGTTATCTGAAATAGAAGCACCTCATTAATAAGCTTTACTCAGTGCACACTGCAATGAAGTGCAGAATTTGACAATATTGTATCAGGCTGTTAGGAACACAATTTAAGAAATATTAATCTTCAAGAAATTAATATACAAATTATATTGCTTGACATGCTCGCTGGTGAGATTGAAAATTATAATGACTCACCTAATTCATTAACTCAGCAACTTCTAATTTAAGTTTCGGTTCATTCTTATGAATTTTATTAAAGTTCTAAAAATAGTGCCTTGGATTTTGCAGTGAACAGGAAGATGATGAACTCTAAAGCTATCCAATAGATTTAATGGGGTGCAGAGAATTAACTCCCTCCCTTCTAGTTTCAGATAGAATGTGGCAACATTTCTCTTTTATTCATTAACAGAATATTGCCAATAATTCTGGTTTTGCCAGAAATGCCAATGTGACAGTTTACTAAGCAACTGCATATCTTCGGGTGAAGATCCACCCTTAGCTTAGGTAAGAAATACCAGGATTTAGACCCAACAATGAAGAGCAGCAACATGGTTCCAAGTCAGGAGGGGAGGAGAACTTGCAGTTGTTGTCTTCCCATGCAATTGTGGTCCTCAACCTTCAAGGTCTTAGATAATGACAATCAGGCTGGTGTTATTGGAAAAAAATCTTGCAGAGATGCTGTTGTCTTTTTTGGTACATATTGGAACCACAGTGAGCGGCATTTAGAATGGAAAAGGTGATACTCATTTTATGGGCTGTTTTGATCAGGATGGTACCAAATCTTCAGGAATACTGTTGGAGCCGCACTCATCTGGACAACTGGAGAGAATTCAATCACTTAACTGACATGATTTATAAATGGAACAAAAAGATTTTGGGGAAATCAGAAAATGAGTCACTCACTGTAGGGTACATAACTTTCAACCTGTTCCTATCACCACAGCATGTGTGCAGCAAATCAAGTTACCTTGGTCATTGATGGTGGGAGCCTCAATTTTTTTTAGACATTACTATTGCCAAGGGCAAGTTTGTCCCTCTCTTGTTGGAAATGGTCATTACCAGGCACTTGTATAGTGCCAATGTCACATGCTTCTTTTCAACCTATGCCTGAATGTTGTCCATATCTTGCTGCATGTAGGGATGGACTATTTCCAGTTCCTGAGGAGTGGTGCACAGAACTGAGCATTGGACAATCATCAGCAAACATTCCAATTGATGACCACACTCTAGTTGGATCTAGCACACAGCCCCAAGGAACTCCTGCAGCAATGTGCTATGGCCGAGATATCCAGTACTTATAACATTTTCCTTATGTCAGGTATGACTCTGGCCGATGGAGACAATTCCAAATTTATGATGCGTCTTTGATGTTCCACAGACTCAAATTGGCTTGATTTCTAGAGCAGTCACTCTTTTCAGGTTGTTTTACTTAGCTTGGACCAGCCTAAATCTGGAATCAAGTGGCCCTGGTGAAACTCAAACTGAGCAGTACAAGTAGACTATCAGTAGGAGCCACATGACAGCAGTGTCAATGATATCTTCCATCAATTTGGTGATGGAATGACAGCAAAATGATGAACAATAATCAGCAAAATGAACAAGTCCTTTTATGTGGTAGGTCACATGTGGCCATATTTGCATAATGATGGATAGATGCTATGCTAGAATGACTACAACATATTTAAGGAAACCTTAATGGAATAAAGAGAGCTCACAAACAGCAAAGAAAAATCAGAACAGTTAAATCAATCTACATGGGCTTAAAGGAAGAGATTCAAAAGATCCTTTAAATATTCTTTTTGTACAATGTGACACTGCATGAAAAATTAATTTTGGGGAGTTACAGTGCTTGTTCAGCAGGAATTCCTACTTTGTGTGGTCATTAAAAACTCAGTCACTCCAGTATGAACAAGTCTCAACACTTACGTTTGTGTTTTTTATTTACAGCAGATATCGTCCATAAGTATTTGAAGTTCACATTAATCCACAATTTTATGCAGACTTCATCAAATCGCCAATTTAATATTAAGTTCCAACAATTTATGCACTATGATTGCTCTAAAAACCAATGGAAGTTTGAAGTCCTGATCATTGAAAGTAGAAATAAAATGCTTCCATGTGGATGCCAGAAGTTGTTGCCAGTTTTACAAAGTAATGACAGTGAGCACCAGCAGATTCACCATCAACAAGCACAAAATTCAGGCCAAGAAATAAATCCAAGACAAAAATCAGATTAAATTCATGCCAACTGCACCTTATTGTGGAAGTCCAGCATAATGGAAGTGAGGGGCAAGCCTCAGGGGTGATAAAAGTCAGCTCCTTAACCATTATAATTATGCAAAAGAGTACATAAAAATCACAGGCAGACACTAACTTTCTCCCTTTCTCCCCAACCCCTCTATTGTACATACTTCTCCATTACATTTTTCCTTGTTGGCTCACCGGTTTGCATTTTACTCCCTTTTCTCCCCCCACATTCTCTCAGGGCTCAAAGACTGCAGGCAATTGCCATTAGCTCTTATGCTGTCTTTCTTACAAATTGCAAGAAACTTTGATTGCATGCCATGAAATTACAAGTTGTGCCTTAAAAGGACTATTTCTCATGAGTTGCTGGTAGCATGAATTAAGAGTTTATAGACAGTAGAATCCAATCGAAAGCAAGGATGACTGGCAACCTGATGTCTTCATAAAGCCCTGTTTCTCTGCAGGGAACATGTACACTCGATGCTTCGCTTCTCAGTCTGATCTCACTCTCCACTCACCTAGAATAAACTATGCCGCTGCTCTATATTTCTCTTGCAGTTTCTATTTCAGAGTTACAATTCTGCCAAAGGGTGCAGAAATAGAGAAACCCAGGCATAAAATGTGCAGAAATGTTTGAAGACAACAGGACAAGTTGAGAAAGCAATGAAACAACATCTGAGATCCTGTGTTTTATAAATAGATGCATAGAATACAAATACAAGAATATTCTGCTGATACTCTATAAAACCATGGTTTGGATCCAACTTCAGTACTATGTCCAATTCTGATCATTATAGGAAGGATGCAAATGCCCAGGAGAGGATGCAGAAAACATTTGGTAGAATGTTCCTGAGGAAGAGCATTTTCAGTTACATCGACAGACTGGAAAAGGAGCAGAGAAGGTTGCAGGGTGATTTTTGTTTTATTTGTTCTTAAGATGTGGATGACACTGGAAACACCGCATTTATCCTCCACAATAAATTGCCCCTAAACTGAGGAAGCTATTCAGAGTTAATCATATTGTTGTGTCTGAAATCACATACAGATCCTTCCCCACCAGCTTTTTAATGCCCCATGTACAGCTCATACATATGAATAAGCACATGGGATGGATTTGCAGTCCTGCAGGCAGCGGTTCTTGACATTAGCCAGAATTTTGCTATATTGAACCTAAGAAGAATACATTCCAGTTAACACTTTGATGTCCATTTTATGAATCCTATCAGTCCAGGCCAGCAGCAGCACCCTTTTTAAAACTATCAATAACATTTAACATCTTGTCTGCAATTTAAAAGAAAAATCTTTTAAAAGAATATTATAAGCTTGAGATAAGCTTGGGCTGAACTTTTAATATCAGCTTTATTATTAAGAATGCCAGAACAAGATTTAAAATGCTTCTCCAGACTATTCCTATGGGGCAACTCACCTTAACAGGCATTTTCTGCCATGTAGGACTTTGGTTCGCAGCCACATTTCTGACTATCAAACTGTTTGGATTACGAACAGTTCTCAGGAACAGAAGCCTGTTGTAACCTGGGGAGGACCTGTACAAGCAAGATCAGGTAAGGAAGGCAGATTTCCTTCCTTGGGGGACATTACCGAACAAGATCAATCTGTTACCTTCATGAATAACTTACTTTTCCAGCCTTTGTTTTGCAGAGTCCAAGACAACTGAAGTCAGTGACATCAACACATCACCTCTCGATAATAAAAAGAATTAGTATCCTAAAGGCTCCCATCATCAAAGCCTTGATAGGTCTGGAGGTGGGTGAGGGTGGTAGTTGGAAGCCATATCATTGATGAAGAACAGGTGAAGTTGCACATATATCATTACAAGAACAGATTTAAACCTGGGCATTCTCCAGTGAATGACTCACATCCTGACTTGCCAAAATCTTCCTACAATCAATGCACCATGTGAGGACTGTATGAATTCTCTCCAGTTGTCTGGATGAGTGCAGATCCAGCAACACTCAAATCTCACTGTCCAAATTAAAAGTCCATTTATTTGACAGCCTCTGCTCCACTTCCTCTGCTTCCAGCGTGTACCATCTACAAAAAATAAACACTTCAGCACCATCCAAAATGGCAACTTCTACCTTGAAGGACAAGGGAAACAGGAATATGAAAAGGTAGAATCTGAGCAAGAATGACAAGTAGCAGCCTTGGCAATATTGACATCAATGGACATCAAGAGGAGAAGATACTCCATAGACTGCAGTGACATTGAACACAGTGAATGATTGTGGTTGCTGGAGGTCAACCATCTCAGCCTCTCACCAACCCAAGAGTCCCTCACGGAAATGTCCTAACCTAATCGTCCTTAGCTGTTTCAGTGTTGACCTTCAAGGTGGTTCTGTTCACTAATGAATCAAATACTTAACAATACATCTCCTCAGATAAATCAGCAACTTCTGCCCACTTGCAGCAAGGTTTGATCAATATTCAAGCTTCAGCTAACAGTTGGCACCAAGTAAGCATATCACAGAGCCAGACAATGACCAACTTCCCCAAGGAAAAATCTAACCACTTCCCTTTGATATTCAACATAGAATTTGTGGGAGAAATCCTGCTTCACTATTTGGATTGAGATTTTTTTTTTGAGTTAACCAAGAAGACTGATGAAGGCAAGGAGGTAGACATCGTCTATAATGGACTAGTAAGGCACTTGACAAGATCTCACATGGTGGGCTGGTCAAGAAGTTTAAGATTAGTATAGATGGGCAAAAAGGTCAGCATGGAAGTAGTGGGTCAGCCCATTTCTGTGCTGTACAGCTCCATGATTCTATGATTAATTCCCCACCATCAATATCCTCAGAATCACAATTACATGGACTTCACTGGGTCAGCCACAAAAAAGTAGATCGCTGCTAGAAAAGTTGTCTAGAGTCCAGATTCTAAGGTGAGTGACTCCCCAAACTTATTCCACTTTCTATAACATACTTCAGAAACAATGAGTTGTAACACTGTTATCTACATGATAATGTGAAAAATTCCATTCATTTAAAGAAGAAATCCAATCTGGTTAATTACTGCTCAGTTGACTTTTAATTGCAAATGACAAAGGTGCCATCAGTGCTGTCAAGCTGTACTTACTCACAATCTGCTCAACAATGGCCAGGACCACCCAGTTCCAAACCAAATATGGACTAAAGAACTGAATCCAAAGATGAGGTGGGTGTCTCTTGGTATCAAGGAAGCATGCAACTAAGTGTGGCATCAAGTATTCTAACTACAAAATGCACCCAAGCCCATGACCTATAACACTACTGTACCAGTGCAGTAGTGACATGAAAACACTACCAGTGCAAATCCAAAAATATCAATTTGCAAACAGAAGTTAATCAGCGTCAATGGGAACACATTTCAATGGTTAGAGCCAAGCCCTGCACAGAGAAAGATTGCTGTGTTTGTTGGACATCAATCATCCCAGCCCCAGTACACCACTGAGAGTGTCCTGGGCCCAACCATCCTTAAGCTGCTTCAGCAATGAACTTCCTTCCAAAAGGGAAGAAGAGGGAATATTTAGTGCTAGCAGCATAATGTTCAATCTTCAGAAAATGAAGTAGTCTACATTTGTGTAAAGCGAGACCTATTCAACATTTAAGCATGGACTGATAAGTGGCAAGCAATATTTGCCCCACCCCCCATTGGTATTCAACACAAAAGTACCACAGAGAACCCACCATCAACCCACCATCAGGGGTCACCACTGAGCAGAGACTCAACTGGACAAGCCACACAAAAAGCAGATCTAAGGCCAGGTAGCCTGTTGCAAGTGAATCACCTCCAACCTCCAGAGACTCCAAAGCCCTTTCCACCATCTACAGGACTCAATGTCAGAGGGTGGGGAGGGGAGTAGCAGGTGGTGATAGAAAACGTTCTGCTTACCTGGAGTGACGTAGTTCCAACAACACTCCAGAATGTCAACACAATCTAGAATAAGGCAGCCTACTCGTTTGGCACCCCTATCTGCCACCCAAATATTCATTCTTTCCATGCTGCAGCATGTACCATCTACAAAATGCACCACACCTCTCAAACCAATGAACTAAAACAAAAACAAATAAATAAAAACATTTAAGAGTTCAACAATGTGCAGCATATAGAATCGGATTTGACTTGAACTCAATTCACGACCTTAAGCATCAACTCTCTTCACTGCCAGTGCACAATTCACCATCGTTTCTTGTACAAAACCCTTGTGCATCCATGACCTCTGCCACTCAGAAAAACACGTGCATGTGCCCAGTCACACCAACACCAAGTTCCCATCCAACTCAAACATCACACAGATTAGAAAATACATTTTGATTGGGAAAGAAAATAATATTGTATCAAAATCCTGCAACTCAGTTCAACAACAGTACCTTCAACATATGACTGCATAAGTTCAAAAAGCCTGTTCATACCTTCTCCTTTGAAAAGGTATGAATGTCCATACTTAATTCCTTCCCCCACAAGGAAAAAAATCTCTTCAGGTGGCAGAGATAAAAACTGATAACACTTCTGTGGAGGGTCTTGGGATATTACTTTAAAGACACTAGATAAATACAAGTTACTGTTGCTGCATTCCAATATTTTATTAAGACCTTGTCAGCTTTAAAATGATTTAGAAGGACATAGGGGAAATTCTATAAATGTGGAGTCAGGGTTGCACAGCATGGAAACAACTCCATCGGCCCAACTCACACATGCCGACCAAGGTGCCTTCCTGAGCTTATGCCGTTTGCCTGCATTTGGTCCACATACAAACTTTCCTAATCAAACCTGTATTTTCTTGGAGGGGAAACATTCCAGCTGCTCCTGAAGACTTCCCCAGTTTAGAACCCAACTCCTGCATGCTTTTCTCTCATGCTCAGATAATTCTATCCAATACCCATGCCTCATCATGGGTCTCATCAGTAGGTCAAAATAATCACAAGCTTGTTGGGACTCTTCAGCTGAATGCAAGATTAAAGTACAAGTCCAGGATTGTCTCTTTACCTCAGATAAGTTTTGCCTGCGTGGACCATAAATATCCTCAAAATGAAGCATCAAGCAGTTTGCAAATGCTGTGGGATGCTCCCCCTTTCACTGTTTATACCAGTTTAACCCTCTTACCAAGTCTCCCCCACTAAATCCCTCAACTGTTAAACTGCATACTTGATAATATCTCAAGAGCCTCCCCCCTCATTGTGGGGCTCAGGTAATGCTGAGATTGTGGCTAGACTGAGACAAGCCATCGTCAACTTTAATTTTTCCCCAATCACTTAATCCGTGAAGCACTCGTCGTTTGTCGACAATATCAAATAATTAATGTAGGACTGTCTTTGAGCTGCAACAAATCCACGTTTACCGTCTCACTCCCCCAAAGGATCTGAATACTGATTTTTGTATGGAGTCTGAGTTTAAGTTTAGAGAATAATAGGCTGTAGAAAATATTCCTACTTTTCCAACACCAATATCCTAGCTTTGTTCATAACAGGTGAAACTTTACAGGTACAACTAAATCAGAATAAATTCTGGAGCTATGAATCATGTAAAGGGTGCTATGTAGTGAAGCTGCAGCATGCAGACAATGCATATATTTATGCATGCTCAGAAGCCAGTCTCCAAGCCATAACTGACTCTTTCACTGAAGCACATGCCAGGATGGGCTTTACATTCAATATCCTGAAAACCAAAGCCCTCCACTGCACAACACCACCCTTCAATAATAAAGGTTCATGGTGAGACCCGGAAAGCCTAGACCACTTCCCACATCTTGGGAGTCACCTATCAACCAAGGCAGAAATGATGATGAAATTCATCATGTTCAATGTGCCAGCAGAGCCTTTGGTTGATTGAGGAAAGGGGTGTCTGAAGCACAAGACTTCATGGTTTACTGGTCAGCAGTGACCCCTGCTCTATTTGTTTTAAGACTTGGACTACCTATAACAGGTGAAAGACACGACCAAATTCACTGGAAGAAAAAGCAAGCCAATGTAAGTATCCTCTTCCCAGGTTAACGTTGCCAGCGCCAAGGCCTGATGGCACTCAGTCAGCTCTGTCAGTCAAGCCATGTTATTCACATGCCCAATACCAGATCCCCACAACAGAACTATACAGTTCTGTCACACAAAAAGATTACCAGGTCGACAGAGGAAATGATTCATGGATACGATCAAAGCATCCTTGAAACAAATGCAACATCCCCACCGACTCTTGGGAATTCCCGACCCACGACTGCTCAAAGTGGAGAAAAAGCATTTGAGATGGCACAAGTAAACTTTCTTAATCCAAGAAGCTCAGGACTCTTCCTGACTATTGTGTGTTTTTCCTATTAATACCCTAAAACACTAAATTTCCTTTAAATCATTACACAGTACTATAATAGATTTTCCAAGGACTCCAGCGAAAATTCCAAGGGAGCGCTGGAAACTGGGCCCTGGCGAGTAAGATGCCAAAACATCAGGATAATTGGATGCCAGATGGCTGATGTTTTACTACTTGAAGTCCATGCACAGAAAGTACAAAGTCCTGCTTGAACAGCAGGAGGAGTGCATCATCATAAACTACCCACCTGCCCCATTTGTGGAATAGTCCCCAGTTTTACATGAGTCTCATCAGCCACCTCAGGACCCAAAGAAAAGCTGGATTGGAAGCACATCATCCTCAATTCCAAGGGAATGTCTGAGAAGAAGATGCTTTCTTATGTGAACTCTGGTAAATTTTTTGATTTGACCAATATTCTGTATAATATAGCTTAATTGAAATTTCCTGATCATCTTTTTGGCATCGTCATGATGAAAATTCATCATATAATACATGTGACTTGCATGCATACGACCAAAGCATCAACAGCCCATGATAAAAAAAAGCTAACAAAGAATTGAAATCTCAGTAAGAAAGTGATGTAAAATTATGTAAAATTAAACATTGCTGGAAATTTGAAATAAAAAAAACAAAAATATCCAAGATACTCAGAAGGGCCGGCAGCATCAGTGGAAACAGCAGCACAAGTTAACCTTACTTCAATTTTAAATAATATTAACCTGAAACATTAACTCTGCCCACAGATGCTAGCTGACCTCAACTAGGTTCCAGCATTTTTGGTTTTCATGGAAGCATACAATTATTACAAAATACAATAGGAGCAAAGATATCTCGTGACATAGTTATATAAACCAAAACACTAACATTATTGGTTGTACATATCAAAGCACTTGAAATCAGAATTGCTATCATCCTGGGTTTAGGAGAAGTGCAAGGCAACTTACATTCTGAAGTTGCGTATGGTGGATACTGTGGTAAAGGTGGGGGCCGTAATCCGGGTGGTGGCAACGTGGGTACTGTACCAGTGCCAGAGACTTCAATACCATCTATACTGCTTTTTGAGATTGGATGTGGTCCTATAAAGAAAACATGGAACATATTTTCATGGCTTTCAAATCACAACTGTGGAAATGGATAATACAAAGCAAAAACATTCTCTCATTTATTTAGCATATATTTATCATGCATTATTTTAAATTCCTCTCAACTTCATCACATTAACCCCATTCACATTAGTTAGGGTGCTGGAAGATTGTGTGCAGTTGCACGAGTGGAGAAGTTTTACAAAGAAGGCAAAAGAATAAAGTCAATAAAATTACGTACATTAACTATATGACACAGCCAATGCAACTCAACAGTAAAATAATTCCTCTCTCAAATTGAATCAGACATTTTATTTAAATCATAACAGGAGCATCATCAGGCCATTTAACCACTTGAGTCTCTGTCATTCATTAAAATCATGTCCAATATTCAACCTCAAATCTCATTTCTTTAATTCCAGAAATGTGTCACTCATCGTCTTGGATGAATTCAGTTTCCATAGCATTCTCGGGTAGAGATTTCCATAAAATTTATTACCCACTGTGTGAATCTCTCCTCATCGCTATCCTAAATGGTCTACACTTATTCTGAAACTTTGACCTTGAGCTCTAGATTCTTCAAAGAAGTTCCTTTAAAGGAATTCTACTTTTACTCAATGGTCAGAGATCCAGACAGCCATGCTTTGACTGAGACAAAGATGTCTCTGTCAGGGAATTGAGCCCTGGTCTCACTCGCAAAAGGCAGAGACACTAACCACAATACTAATGAGGAACTTAAGAAACTCAGTGGCCTGAGGAACAGAAGCAGTTATGTACACTTCTAAACTGACCACATGTTCTGATATTGCTTGTGCAGGAGGCTTCCTTCACAAGTCTACCATTTAACAAAACACAGGAGGGAAGCCACGATATCATCCTTGACTGCCGTGTGTGAGATCACTCAGCCAGATCACAATGACAGGCGGCTGGCAGTTCTGCAAAGAACTACCAACTAGCTGCTGTGTTTGGGACTCCTAGATTTCCTCGCCTGCAATATACAAGCACAGAAAACGTCATAGGAAGGTACAGATACATCTGACCTCTTGCTGCACCCTTAGACTTTCCCTCAAGTCTGGGACATTCCATGACTTAGAATCAAAAGTTCTAATACTTTTTTCTATTTAACTGCTCAATTTTACGCTAACCAAAACTGGCATACCTACCACTGCCAAATTTAGTTGAAATGAGTCTGTCAACCACTTAAAAATAATTTTAAAAACTATCTTTAAATATTAAGAATATTGAATTTGCTTAAAATCAATTAAAACTGTTTGCAAAAGTCTCTCATAATCAAATGATGCTGGCTTTTGACAGCACAAGTAGTGAAAACTCCTCTGTGTGGTGTAACGTGCAGAGACAATGCCCAGAGGCCTGGGTGCAATGTGCACCCTGCTCTAATCAGAGGCTGTAGAATTTAAGCTTCAAGGTTGTTGGGCATCACGTGGCTGCAGAAGGGAACCCACAGCCATGGGGCTAGGGTGAGAGGCCAAGCATAAACAACAAAATGAAACTAATGTAATCAGACTCATTTTGTCCTCCATGTGTTGTTTATCTTATTCCCAAGGTACATTAGGATAAACTAAATGGCAACAGAGGGAATATTATGCAGCTTAGCCCATTTAGATAAGTTTCTCCCCCAGTGCAGTCTGTCAATCAGCTTGTGAACTCTTCACTCCACACAACAATTTTGGTAGCAAGCAAATTTGGGTAGAAACAGGCACTGGAAATGCTTGGGACAAAAAAAAAATGGTAAAACACCTGGTTTCTTTTCCTTTTATTGTTCAAGAGATGACATCTGTTTGCTACCATGCAAAATCATGAAGCATAGTTCTCGCCATCTGCCAATGCAATGCAAGAACATACAAAAAAAAGCAGCAAAATCAGGCCTACTGGCCTTTCAGAACCAACTATACATGATATTCCACCCTAACTATCCATAATTCCTCATTTTCCAGAGTATCCAGATTACTTATCAACCTTATTCTCAAATAAATTTAATGACAGGGCATTCACAGCCCTCTCCGCAGAGAATTCCAAGGATTCGTTATCCTTTGAGTGAAAAATTTATCACCTCAGTCTGAAAGGCTGACTCCTTATAATGTCATCCCTAATATTCTTTTCCATCTAGTTTTGTAACTGTCATCTCTCGTTCAAGAAACCTAACCAAGGAAACAACTTCTCTGCATTTAATTTTTAAAAACTTAATGGGCTTATGATTTCATTGAAATGTCCTTTCATTCTTCAAAACTTCAGGGAATGTAGGCCTGATAAACTCAAATCTCTAGTAACCTCATCTTGGAAAGTCTAGGAACTTCTGCCCTTGCATGCATCCTTTAATGAGGAGACCAAAACTGCATGGCAGGAGCAATGTCTCCAAAGGGCCTATATTATTGTAGTAAAACTTCCTTACTCATGCATCAGGTAGAAGATACATGAGCCTGAGGGCACGTAACACCAGACTTAAGGACAGCTTCTATCCCACTGTGATAAGACTATTGAACGGTTCCCTTATACAATGAGATGGATGCTGACCTCACGATCTACCTTGTTGTGATCTTGTACCTTATTGCGCTGCACTTTCTCTGTAGCTGTGACACCTTACTCTGTACTACATCAATGGAGTCTGTACTAATCCTGTGCGATCAGTATGCAAAGCAACTTTTTCATTGTACCTCGGTACAAGTGACAATAATAAACCAATACTTCAATCTACTTGTTTTAAAAAAAAGCTTCTGTATCATTGCTGTACTAACTGCCTACACGTCAACTTTGTTTATTGTTCAAAGGATACTTTTAAGTTCCTCCCTTCAGAGAGAAAAAAGTTTCAAGCAAAGTGCATAGCTTCATGGATCTCCACACTATATTCCAACTGGCACAAGTTTGGTCACCCATTTAGCCAGCTCCTGGATCTGCAGCTATTTACCATACCCTCTGCACCTTCATAACACTGTTGAACTTGTGAACATATTACATACAATTATCCTCAGCTCCATAAGAAGATGATGACATGCAATGCCCTCATTCAAGTCATTAACATAGATTGTCAACAACCGAGATCCAAACACTGATCCTTACAGTACCCTGCTAGTTATAGCCTGACAATTTGAAAATCATTTGTTTATTGCTTCTAACCCTTAACCAATCCTCTATTTTAATATATTACCCCCAATCTCAAGCCTTAAATCTGTGTAATAACCTGTGTGGAAACTTAAATGCTCAGTGAAAATCCAAATAAACAAGTGAACTGCTTCCCAAGTCATCTACCAGGTCAACATTCTATTGATTTCTTTTTTATTTACAGATTGTCAGACTATTTACCTTTCATAGCGTGGATTTGGCCTAATCAAATTGGCTTAGATTCTGTGATTGTAATGATAGCAAAATTAACAATGATAGGATGTTCATACTTCAACTGTTTAACACAAGAATCCAAAAGCAATTCGTCACAGACTATGACTGAAAGTTTACACCATAATTGAGGGAAATTAATGAACTGATTAAAAAAATCTGGAAAATGATAAGTTTTGTAGCACGTAATGCAAACAAGTTTTCTAGTTTATTCGCATTCTCACTGCTGGCTCCATCCCAATTTGGAGTATCCTTTGTGAAATTTAAAACTCATTAACCCTTCCACCTTGTCCCCCGATCCTCCAATACAAAGCTTCCTATTCTTTTAACAATAGTATAAACCTTTACCTATAACCTAAGGGAACTTGCCTATGGACATTGAGGACAGTGTTAAGGTACTCAATGAATATTTTCACCAAAAAAGTGATAAGAAAAGAAATAGTAGAGACACTAGATACGTTTAAAAAAAACACAAATTGACAGGCGGTATTAAAAAAGTTGGCTGAACTTAAGTCACTGAGATGCATCCTAGGATTCTGAGGCAAGCATGGGAGGGAAATGTTGGAAGAGGGTGTGCAAAATGGCAATCTTACTGCTCTCTGGATACAGATGTGGTGCCAGAGGACTGAAGAGTGGTGAACGTTACTCCTTTGTACAAAAAAGGGAGCAAGAATAAGCCCAGCAACTGTGTGCCAGTCAGTTTAACATCAGTATTGGGAAAGTTATTAGAAACATTGATCCAGTTCAGGAGTAATAGTTACCTAGAGAAAAATGGATTATTTTAGGCAAACCAGCATGATCTGTTAAAGGAAAAACTGTGTTTAATCAATTTGTTAGAATTTTTAGTGAAGTAACAGATAAGACTTGTTGAGGACAATGCAGTCAATGTAGTTTTGATAAGGTACTATAAACTAAATTGGTAAATTGATTTACTACTGTTGTAAATACTGAGGTACTGTGAAAAACTTTGTTTTCATGCCATCCATACAGATCATTTCATCACATCAGTGCATTGAGGTAGTACATGGGAAAATAATAACAGAATGCAAAATAAAGTGTTACATTGACAGAGAAAGTGCAGTGCAGGCAGACAATAAGGATCAAGGCCATAACAAGGTAAATTGTGAAGTCAAGAATCCATCCTTATTGTACTAAGGGATCAGTCAATAGTCTTATAACAGCTAGACAGAAGCTGCCCTTGAGTCTGGTGGTATGTGCTTTCAGGCTTTTGTATTTTCTACCTAATGAGAGGCGGGAGAAGAGTGGGTGTCTGGGGTGGGGCAGCGAGAAACGTAGACTAAGTCCATGGAGGGGAGGTTGGTTTACGCAATGTGCTGAGCTGTGTCCACAACTCTGCAGTTTCTTGCAGTCCTGAGCAGAGCAGTTGCCATACCAAGCCGTGATGCATCCAAATAGGATGCTTTCTACGGTGCGTAGAGAAAAATTGGTGAGGATCAAAGGGAACATGCCAAATTTCTTTAGCCTCCTGAGGAAAGAGAGGTACTGGTGCATTTTCTTGGTCATGCAGTCTATGTGGTTAGACCAGGACAGGCTACTGATGATGTTCACTCCTAGGAAGTTATCTCAACCTCAGCACTGTTGATGTAAACAGGAGCATGTGCACCACCTCCCCTTTCTGCAGTCAACATTGCTGTGTAACATTATCATCAAAGTTGAAGCATGTATAATAAAAGGGACATTGGAAACATAGATGTGAAATTGTTTAAGTGACAAACAACAAAACAGTCATGGTGAATAGTTTTTTTTTTGACCAGAGGAAGGTGATTAGGGGCATTCCCCAGGGATTGCTGGGAGGGACATTGCTATTTAAATTAATGACCTACACTTGGGGCTGCAAGCCACAATTTCTAAATCTGAAGATGACAAAACCTCAAGTATTGTGAACTACAAAGAGGATATTGATAAATTGCAGTAGGACATAAAACAGGCTGGTAGAATGAACAGATGCATGGCAAATGAAGTTTAATGCAGAGGAATGCACGGTGGTGCATTTTGGTAGGGAGAATGATGGTATATAGGAAACTATTCTAAAAGTGGTGCAGGCATAACGGGTGCATGGGTACACAAATTACTGAAAGTTGAAGGGCGTGTTGAGAAAGCAGTTAATAAAGCATATCCAATTCTGGGCTTCACATCCTTCCCTATGAGGTGACCAGAATAGAAAACAATACTCCAGCCAAGTCAAGACATGTGTTTTATAAAGGTTCAGCATGATTGCCCTGGATTTTAAACTCCATGCCTCTATATCAATAACATATACTAACCTTAATGTATGGAACATTGTTCAAGCCTCAAATGGAGTATTGTGTTCAATTCTGGTCATCTCATTATATGGATATGTGAAGGAATTAGAGAGGATACAGTAAAGATTTACCAGCATGGTTCTTGGGATGAGAGACTACAATTACAAGGATAGACTGCAACTAGGGCTGCTTTCTTTAGAGAAGGCCAAAAGGAGATCCGAGCAGTCTGAACCAAATGGATAGTGAGAGACTGTTCTTACACGTCAAAGTGTCGAGGGCTGGAGGTCTAACACAGGTATAAAATATAGGAGAAAATAATTAGTAGTAACACGAGGAAAGAGTTTTTTTTAAATGCAGCGTAATTGGAATCTGGAAATGTAGAGTATAGATGCAGGTTCCATTTTGACCTTTGAGGAAATTGAATAAATATGTCAAGAAAAAAAAATGCAAGACCACGGAGAAAAAGGCCAAGGGGTGGAACTAGTGAGCTGCTGCAGATGTGTGGGCCAAACAGCCTCATTCTGTGCTGTAATCATTCTATGATTTTATATGAATGTTATTTTACATTTCTGTTGGTGCTGGTGTTAAGTGACACAACTGACAGGTGTTCTTTTTTTAATTAGTCATTATGAATTACTACTTTAAGTGCTTGCCAATGCATATTTGCTATCATATCTTTCAAACTACTTTGGCCAATTTAACCTTCCTAACAACAGTGTGCCCTGTTCAGATTTAAGACCCTCTTTAAATAATTTTCAGAATTTTCTCTGATATTCATTCTTCCTCAAAGGTTCCTTTCCTACAAACTTCATACAATGGCATATTTTAACTAATTTCAACCTACTGATCAATAAACCATCTTGATTGTAATCCACAATCTCACTTTCCACACCTTTCATGCATTTTGCCAAATCCACATGAAGATTAAATATTGATGTATATGCTGGTCAATATAATGAGTAGAGCCGAAGTCCGTAGGAGAATACAGCATTTCCAAATGCTTTTTCTCCCCCACCTCTCTTCCTCCCCTCCCCTCTCCCCCCCACCTCACTGTCATTTCTTACCTCAAAGTAGATCCAACCTCATTACTTTTTTTCTTTCCCATCTCTTTGATCAAGTCTGATGAAAAGTTACAAACCTGAAAAGTTAGCGCCATTTCTCTTTCCACAGATACTGCCTGACCTGCTGACTGTTTCCAACATTTCCTATTTTTATTTCAAATTTTCAGCATCTGCATTGTTCTGCATTAATCTGATTCAGATGCTGTTTGAGGAATTAACATTGATCAGGTTAAAGAGATGAACTCTTCTGCTTTTTCAGAAACATGCCATAGGATCCTTTACATGTACCCAGAGAAAGCAAATATTAATATTCCCATTCGCACCCACTATAGACTGACCATTTCTTTACTTTTCCTCTCGTTATCCATTCTCTTCCACCTAGCATTATCATCCCTTTTGCTATTTAATCTCTCCCTAACTTTACCCTATGTAATTTTGAACCTTGTTTGACATCTCTCCACAGGTGTACCTAACCTGTGGAGAATTTCCAGTAAATTTTATTTAGAAATCTACAATCTTCTGACTCAAGAGGTAGGGTGTTATCATAGAGCCACTGATGGCACTTCGAACAGCATTTACCTACATTGTCCAAGGATGGAACTTAATATGATTGACCTTGATAACATAGAAGACAATGGGAAGGGAACTCTGGTGAACAAAGGGTTACTGGTTATATAGCTGCTGTAATAAGGCAAAAGCCATCTGCTTTCTGTGGAATGTGGCGTGATTGATAAGAAGTTACTGAGCTGTGGGGCTTCAAGGCCACAAGGAAACAGGGTTGTTTGTGACTAACTGTGAAAGATGTGTTAACCTGTCTGGCTGCACACAGCAACCTCAGCTTGACCAATGGTAGCATGAGCTGGTCAAGCATATCCAAATATGGTGCAGTAGGTGATCACCCACCGGAGAACAATGTATTTAAGTTTGTTAGCAGCCTATATTCTTTGAGTCAGGCCACGTGCAGGGAAGAGCAGCACTGACTGTTTGCTCCTCCATGTACCCCCACTCCCACTAGTTAAAATAATAAAGCATTAATTGTAAGTTCTTTGGTTCTGCTGTTATCTGATTTATTACAGCGCAGGTCGACTTTCACACTATTATATGGTCAAGCAAAAGAAATACATTAACAAGGATGAAATTTGATTTTATGGCTTTAAGCATGAAGTATTGCAGTTTTCTTTTGATCAATTACAGATTCTTTTTTATTAAATCACTTAAGGTTCCTAAAATAATAAAGCTATTCTATTTTCAAAGACCTTTTTCAAACAGTCTTTTGCTTGATTGGTCTTTTTGACAACAAAGACAAACTTCACAATATTTGAAGTTACATACTGACAAAATTAAAATTATCAAGAATAACTTTTGCAAGTTGCTAGAAAGGCCTCAAGATGCATCGGAATACCTTTATCATAAAAAGCATAAAAGTGCTTCAAATATATAAAAAAGATGAAATGCTACAGCGTATAAATACATAACAATTAAGTTCCTCAGTTGAAACAAAACCTTTGCCTGAAGGTGGTATTGACTGATGCTCCAGCATACCTTTTCTGTTCAGTTTGACTGAATAAATCGCAGCAAATCCAATAAAACTCTGACTTGCTGCCTATGCCTGAAGTAGCCCTATGTAATCACCTGTGTTATTTTTTGTTTTTCCAATTCTATGCAACAACATTTTCAGTTATCATGCAATGTTAAGTCAACCATTAAGTCTTTATTTGACAAAATTAATTCTCAATGCTTGTATATTATGTATTTACCAAAATGGTAATCCCAGTTCTCACATCATTAAATCTATTTTAGTACTCTCGTAATAATGAGAAGATTGTATTACACAAGGGTCCTTAAGTCAACCGAGAACATTAAAGAAAATCATTCGAAAGTTCTCTTCCATAGCCTGGTTATCCATAAAGGTCTAAGAGTACTAACATACAGATCCAGACCCCACAGTACTCCACTTCTAATGCAAGCATCATTTTCTACTTCTATCCTCTGCAAACTTTTTCTTCATACTATCCAAATAAACAACAACTAAACAATATGGATCAATTCCATGTTTCTGTGTTTCATAATTCACTGTACAGCATAAGAAATGTGATGTCATGATTTAAATGAATTGCTGTTTCAATGGAAGTGGAAGTATATATTCACACACAAAATACATTAAATGAACATAACTTTTCTTTTAAACTTATGAGCATCCAGAAGTAATACAGAATTCACCAAATATGATCAAGTGGTTTGCTGAATTGTTGTTTTCAAATGGAATATTGACCTTACCAGATACAGAATGGATACCAGGAGGAGGTGGCTGTCCAGGTGGTGGTATAGGAGGTAACCTCAAGCTTGGAGGCAGACCTGGTAGAGGCGGAGGCAAGTGATGGCCCGGCGGAGGCAACTGATGGCCTGGCGGAGGCAAGCCTGGAGGTGGTGGCGGAAACGGGATCATCCCAGGAAGAGTGACATCTTCCACTATTAACGGGTCATTACCATGATCAAAGAGGCAGAGATCACCACGCATACAGAAACCTTTCTCTGAAAATAAGACATTAAGTTCAGTATATCTGCAAAATGCATGCTTCCCACTGTCAAGCAGTGTAGGAAAGAGTAAAAAATTACCCTGCAACAATTTTGTTGTGATATTATGCAATTCACATTGCCCTGACTACATGGTTGCCTAATAATTTTCACAAAACATTAGTGTATGTAAATTATATTGTTAGTTTTTTTACTGGAACTGTAGAAAAGTGACAATTGTTCATCAGTACAGCTCTGATATTCAGCCTCGTGTCTCACTTTTGAAGTGGCTCAAAAATAGTTATTGATTGTCAAGAAGGGATTTAAAAACAATTACAATTTAGAAATAACCTTAGTTTCACTTGAAGAACATTTGAATTCAGTTTAGTACTTTGTAATATATCTGACTTTCATCCACTCTATTAGCTACAAGTTATTTGCAAATTTCTTACTTCGTAGCCATTAATCTCTTTTATAACACAAGAGTCTTAGTGCAAACCATCTGTTCAGTATTCACCCTCAAAATGAAAAGAGAGTCATTATTCAAAAACACTTCTGCAGCAGTAAACATGAAAATTGTGCACTTTACTTACCATCATAGTCTCTGCACCGGCGTTTTGGAGCTGCATTTCTACCGAAGGAATTTGTGCCCGTGTGGTTGTTATAGAAATTAGACCAGCTCTCAGTAGTGTTGTCAGGGTGGTGGACAGGAGCTACCACAGTTACTGCACTTGGAGCAGGGGGCCCTCCAGCATAATACTGATCAGCTGAACTGCTTACTGATGTACAACTAGGAACATACATGTTCTCCGTGGCCTCATTTCTTTCCAATTCAAACTTCGATCTCTCCTTATGCTGATCTGTTAATTTAAAACAGATTTTCAAATTAAGTGAATTGCTGAGAAATTTTAAATAAAAATCAATACCAAGATGATCTTGGAAGTTGCCAAATTGTACTCTGACAATGGCTGCTATATTTAAATTTTATATTCATAAAATCAACATATTCGTCAATTGTTCTCCTGAAATTACACTGCAGTCTTCCAAAAGATTGAAGGCAGTCCATATATTAATATCTGCACAGATCAATAAATTATGCTTTATACATCATATTAATCCTGAAATTGAGACAGAGTAGTATCTTGTACATACAACATTAAGACAGTGGTTACCTTGCCGTTTTTTCTTAATCCTGATATACATTTTCTTCAGTACCTTAAGCAATATTTCCAAATCTTGGTAAACAACAGTTTATGTTCATTACTGCTTATAAAATCGAAGTTCCTTCTCTCATCACTCATTCACAGTTACAGAAAACTTTGATGTTAAAAGAGAATGTACTTGCTGATCTTTATCCGTCACTGCTTTTTATCATCCTCTCACAATGGCAGGCACTTTCTAATGGAGTATAGCACCTGGTGCCCTTGCTGAGAATGAACAAGTTTTTGCAAATATAGTTGACAGTTTCTGGCAACAGAGACCTAAAGAAATAATCTGAATCCAGAGGGATTATGCGATTGCTTGCAATACACTGTTCCAAGTCTCTAAACATTACAGGATTTTTCATTCGTAGCATGCCATGTCACAGCCCAC
This sequence comes from Pristis pectinata, assembly GCF_009764475.1. Taxonomy (NCBI): domain Eukaryota; kingdom Metazoa; phylum Chordata; class Chondrichthyes; order Rhinopristiformes; family Pristidae; genus Pristis; species Pristis pectinata. Next base: position 14,015,453 of record NC_067408.1, read on the forward strand.
CAGTTCAATGGTTAAGTAACAAATGGGAGTTATGCAGGTGCATCTGTTAAGATCAAGGATCCAGTATTTAGCCTGATCTACAAAATTTCTTGGCTACCTTGTGAAAGTTACAGAGATACGAGTGTGAAACTGTGACCAGAAATAGCAAAGTCTGGAACTATTTCTAACCTAAAATACCCCACGGAGTCAATTATCAGCATGAATTCAAAGGTGGAAAACAATGACAGGTGCAGTGGAGAATAAATACTTAACTCTAGTCATCCCAGTATGTTTAGCATGAGCATCTGTATACCACACACCCTTGATCAAGTAATATGCATTTTCAAGTACTTGTCTGTTACTGAAAATATTTAATCATTTACTTAGACAATTTTTTAAACTTATTCACTATTCATTAGGTAGTCAACTAGATACATAGGTTATGTGTAAATAGAGATAAATTGAGTACTAGGGGTACTCAAATTATTTAAACAGTGCACTAAGTAGGTGCCAATCAATATTTGGAAAGTTGAAGTCTCCCATTATAATAACCCTGTTATTTTCACATCTTTCCAAAAAACTGCGTCCCAATCTGCTCCTCAGTGTCCCTACTGCTACTGGGGGGGCCTACAGAATACCCCCAGGAGGGTAACTGCCCCTTTCTTGTTCCTAACTTCCACCCATACTGACTCTACAGAGGATCCTTCTACATTATCTACCCTTTCTGCAGCTGTAACAGTGTCCCTGACGAGTAACACCACCCCTACCCCTCTTCTCCCCCCCCACCCCTTTTAAAACACTGAAAACCAGGAATATTCAATATCCATTCCTGCCCTGATGTCAGCCATGTCTCTGTAATAGCCACAATATCATAGCCCCATGTACTAATCCAAGCTCTCAGTTCATCTCCCTTATTCCTGATGCTTCTCGCATTTAAGTAAATGCACTTTAGCCCATCCACTTTACTACTTTTATAGCCTGTACTCTGCTTCTCCTTCTTCAAAGCCTCTCTACCTGTCAGATCTGACTTTTCTCCATCCTCTTCTTCCTCTGACCTACTCCTCCGGTTCCCTTCCCCCTCGCAATCTAGTTTAAACCATCCTGAACCACCCTAGCAAACCTGGCCGCAAGGATATTGGCCACCCTCAGGTTTGGGTGTAACCCGTCCTCTCTGTACAGGCCCCACCTTCCCCAGAAGAGATCCCAATGATCCAAAAACCTAAAACCCTCCCTCCTGCACCAACTTCTCAGCCATGAATTTATTTGCCATCTCCTCCTATTCCTCCCTTCACTATCGTGTGGCACTGGCAGCAATCCCGAGATCGCTACCCGAGGTCCTGTTCTTCAGCCTTCTGCCTAGCTCGCTAAACTCACTTTTCAGGATCTCATCCCTCTTCCCACCTATGTCATTGGTACCAACATGAACCACGACTTCTGGCTGTTCTCCCTCCCGCTCTAGAATCCTGTGGACCCGATCAGTGACATCCCAAACCCTGGCACCTGGGAGGCAACATCCCATCCAGGATTCATGCTCACTGCCACAGAACCTCCTATCTGTTTCCCTGACTATCGAGTCCCCTATCACTACTGCCATCTTCTTCTCCTCCCTTCCCTTCTGAGCAGCAGGACCAGTCCCAGTGCCATAGACCTGGCTACTGCTGCTCGGCCCCGGCAGGTCATCTCCCTCAACAGCCTCCAAAGCGGAAAATCTGTTACTGAGGGGAACAGCCTCCGGGGTCCTCTGCTCTATCTGCCTGTTTGTTTTCTTTTTCCTTTTCCCTCCCCTGACAGTCACCATTCTATCTACTTCCTGGACTCCAGTAGTACCTGCCCTAAGGGGGGGGGGTGACCGTCTCCTTATGTACAGTATCTACAAAACTCCCCCCCCCCCCCCCCCCCCCCCCCCCCGATGCTGCGTGGTGTTTGAAGCTGCAACTCCAGCTCATCGATTGTGAGCCGAAGTTCCTCCAGCCTCAAGCGCTTACTGCAGATGTGGCCAACGTGGACCACAGCAAGGTCCATAATCTCCCACATCAAGCAGCTGCAGCACACCACCATGTCCTCCATCTGAACTAATTCTTTTTTCCCCCTAGTTTTTCGACTTAAAAATTTATAACAGATAACAGGTAAGCCTTACCTTTACCTACCTACCAGCTACTGACCTGCCTCACCCCTTTAAGCCGAAGCCCCTTGAGCCAAGCCCGACCATTCTGCTCCCTCTCACTCCACTGCCTGCTCCGACACTGGCCGCTGGGTATGGTGGTTTGCTTCTTAAACTGCCTGCGCCTTACCTGCCAACGTCACGCGCCTGCACAGTCCAGCCCTCACTATTCCCGATTAAAAACTTATAAAACAACTTAAAAAACCTTATAAAATCTAACCCTTATAATAAAAACCCTATTAAAAATAAAAGAAAAAACTTATCGGGGACTTTTGTGCTGTGGTTGTAGGACCCATTCTCTTGTTTTCTTCAGTGAATGAGTTGTTGGCGACTTGGAACTTGGCCTGCAAACATTTGTGTACTCCAGATTTAATGAGAGAAGTTGGGCTGGCAGGTTCAAGACAACACCATCAAGATGAAGACGCAAAATGTAAATCAACTTCCAGGGGTGTGCAAATTTGAGAAGGATGCTCCAAACTTGCATGATTAGCAACATCAAGCACATTTGTGCGGTCAAAAAAGGCCTCATATAGTGTTTGATGCTACTTCTTCCATTTCTCTTTGAGCCATTACCTGGTAGAGGTGACATCCATTGGTCCAGTAGATTGGCAGGATCCCCTCTACGACCAGTGAGAGGAGACAAAGGGACTTCACAATTATCTACATTAAACTGCATAGTAGTTTGCCATTGATTTCTACCACATTAACCAACTTAATTGGTGTTCTTATTTTGGTTTCAAATTTCTGCATGGCTCATCTTTCCCCCACCCCATAAGTCTTGGATGTCTGCACTCCTAATAATGGCTTCTTATGCATCTCCAATTTTCATTGCACACTAAGAGCTGACTGTTTTAATCAACATTTAGACTGGGCAAGTCAAATTAGCACCAACAAGATATAGAGGATGAATTCTTGGAATATATACATGATGGATTTCTAGATCAATTTGCTAACTGAATAGGGAAAAGCTATTTTAGATTTAGTACTGAGCAATGAGAAAGTGTAAATAATAATCTTGTTGGAAAGGGGCCTAGAACATGAAAGTTTTACATAGAATTCTTTATGCTACGGTAATTCAATCTGAAACCAGGGTTTCCAATCTAATAAACTGCTATGACATATTGGGAAACTACATTAATAGGGTATGACAGGGGATATGTGATGTCTAACATTTAAAGAAATAACATACAATTTCCTTTAGGGAAAAAGAAAAAGCACCATGAAAAAGCAGTCCAACCATGGTTAATAGGAAAAATTAAATACAGTATTAAATCTAATGAAAAGTCTTAAAGTTGTCAGAGAAAGTAGCAAACCTGAGGATTGGGAGTGTCTTAGAATTGTAATGAGGGGTCACCAAGAAAATGATAAAGAAAGGGAAAACAGTGCGAGTAAATTGGTGAGAAAAAAACTGTATGAACTTCTGTTGGTATGCAAAAAAGAAAAGGCTAGCAAGAGAATTTATAAATGGAGAATAAGGAAATGGCAGAGGACCTTTGTCCATCTTTACGAAAAAAAAGACGAAAAATACTGGAGAACCAAGGATCCAGGCAAAGGAGGAAATTACAAGAATTTATTATTAATGAAAAACCGTTAGAGATGTTAATGGCTCTGAAAACTGATAAAATTCAAATGATCTGTTGACCTACATCCCAGAGTTTAGAAAGATTTACTATGGAGATAGTGGATGCTCTAGTTGTCATCTTCCAAAACATTTTTTTTTAAAAAAAGAGATGATTTTGGAAAATGGTTCCGATATATTAGAAGGCAGTAAAATATGACCACATTATTTAAGGAGAAAAGAAAAAAAAATAGGGAACTACTGACGTGTTGGCTTGACATTAGTAGTTGGAGAAAATGCTGGAATCTACAATAATAGGTGTAATAACAGGGGTACTAGAAAATAAATACATGCTTGATTTGAGATAACATGAATCTATAAAAAGGAAAATCATGTTTGAATAATTTACTGGTTTTTCAAAGATACACTGAGTAAATTAGAATGTATTTGAATTTTCGGAAGGCTTTCAATAAAGTTCCATGCTAGAGGTCACTGTACAAAAGGTAAAGCACATAAATTGGCTAATATACTAGTGTGGATTGATGCAGAAAACAATAATAGGAAGAAATAGGATGGCATGCTATGGCTAGCAGGGTATCATATAAATTGGCAGGTGCAAAGATACCTAGAAATTTGCACAGAATTGTTCTACTCCAGGTTAAACCAATTTATAACTGTGCAGCAGACTTTTTTTTGGTGGTGGGGGGGTGTTGGGGACATGTGAATGAATTTCTAATCCATTGTATATTAACACCTTGCTATTTAGATCACCCATACTATTGTTACCTCCTTTTGCACTGTCAATATTTGCCCGACTGCTCTATAGAAAGGTGCCTTGGAAAGTTTTCCTAATTAAAAAGAAATAAATGGGGCAGATACCTTGATTAAACTTTAGTCAACAATGAAATGAGTTCAAAGTAGAGAAAACTCTCAGTAAAAGCCAGACCCACATTAAAAAAAATCTAACTTTCACTAAACAATTGTTATTCAATACCAATATGAAGAATTATAATTCAGTGCTAATAATAGACTACTCACCAGAGTACAACACACCTTTCAAAATATAAAAGTTTAATAGGTGCAGTCACTGAAGTCTGGTCAAAAACAATAGACCCAAGCTACACAAGCTCACTTACCCCTGCTTGTGCTGTTGCTGCGGCCAAGGACTCGATTCCGGTCTCTACTGCGACTGCGACTTCGACTTTTGGTCTTTGACGGACTGTGGCTATAACTTCTGCCTCTTCGACGGTCATATCGATCTCGATAAAGATCTCTAGAATGGGGATATCTCTCAAAGTCTCTGCGCCGTCGTTCTTCACGTTTTTTCTCGTCGCGAGTTCTGATAAATGTTTTAAAAAATGATATTTTAAAAATTCATGGCCCTGTGGAGTAATACCCTTACAAAAATTAATACTTTAGCTCCAATGGCATAGAAAACAATTGAAATAGTCTATTTCAGTTATCTTTTCTGACATTGAAGTGTTGCAGAGTGTAGTGACCAACAGAAATTTCTGTTCATCTGAGCAACAAACTAAAATGATATTTGCAAGTTTCTCAATGGCATTGCCGGAAAAAAAGTGTTGGGGAAAAAAAAATAAAAAGCTGAGATTTACAAATATTAAATGAACACTACGGATGTTTTCTGGAACTAACTTACTTGAAAACACAGTAGATTTTGATGTTTACTGATAATACCTCCTTCTGTTAAAAGCATTTGAATCACTGTGCATTCAAATCTTCAATACCAAGACGCACATGCATTCCATACACTGGATGATATTAATTGTAACACATATTAGCAAAATTTTGTTCTCCAATGTTACTAAATGGAAATGTGCCGTGTGGTTTGAAATTAAAATCCACTATAGAAAATTAGTAGGTACATACAAATTGTACAAATGGCAAGGATACAATTTCATTCTAAATCATGGATTAAAAAGGGGCATCAACATCTTAAGAACAAGTAACAAAAGTAGTAGGCCATATGCTCTTCTCAGCCTGTTACATGGTTCAAATTCTTTAACACCACTTTCTCACCCTATCCCCAAAATTCATTGAGTGTTTCTGATCTCAATCTTGACTACACTCTACAACTCAGTATCCATTGTTTTCAGGGATACAGAAGTCTAAATATTTACAATCCTCTGGAGTTAATATATTTTAGTTCCAAATGGTTGTTTTTCTCTCCTGAAGCCACAATCCCTTGTCCAGACTACAGAACCAGGGAAATGGTGTCTCAGCACTCAGATGAAATTCATAATTTCAGACCTGCTTCTAGGTTGACTTGGATGTTTAAATTAGTAGGTCTGCTACCTCACAGCTCCAGTGATCAGATTCAATCCTGGCCTCTTGTGCTGTTTGTGTGGAGTTCACACACCCTTCCTATTACAACACAGGTTTCCTTCAGGTGACCCACCTTCCAACCACATCCCAAAGACACACAGGTTGATAGATTAATTGGCCACTGTAAATTGCCCTAAGTGTGTAGGTGAGTGAAAGAAGCTGGGTGTAATTGATGGTAACATGGGGAGAATAAAATGGGATTAGTGCAAGTGGGTGTAAATGTGTGGACTCGTAGATCAAAGGGCCCACTTCCATGCTGTCTGGCTCTGAGACTCTACCCTGTGTAGTTTGAAGAAGAGATCATGGCCTCAAAACTCTATCCATGTCTCTAGCATGGTCAAGAGATCATAGCCCCAAGACTCTAGCAAAATTGGACATCCTACAGTCTGATGCTCACCTATTCCATTCATTTAGATTGTTAGAAGCCAATTCCAAAAACTGATCCTTGTGACAGTCCACATTACATGATGTTATGTTATAGGAAACCATCCTGAAGATGACCCATTTATTCCCACTTTGTTTTCTAGCCATTAACCAATGCTCAATCCATACAAATCCTACGAGTGTAATAAAAGGCCCTTCATCTCCTTAATGTCTTAATCTTTTTTTTAAACTATAACATTATAAGAAAAAACACAAACTGAAAATAATGTGATTACCATTATCTATTGTAATATGGTGTCTTAAATACAATGTACATTTGTCATAAACAATAGCAATGAAGCAATTCTTCTTTGACTACCGCTAGTAGATTTGCTAAGGTTTTACGAGTAAATAAGGCAAAAGGGATATTTTTCCTGAGACTGCATTTTCCAAAACAAAACTACAAATGGCATAAAACATTGTTTTTAAATTTCATTCCATATTCCTTTACATCAAAATCTACATTAAGCACAAGTCAAACATAACACAAATCACTGAAATGTATGAAAACATAAGTCAAGCTCAAATTCAAGCACAAATTTTCAGTTAATTAGAGTCAAATTTCATACCTTGTATCAATAGGCCCTAATAGGGGTTTAAAAGGACTGTGACTTTTCTTTAATAAAGGTTTTCTACCATCTTGGTCCTCATCATAGAGGGGAACCTAAAATAACAAGCACAATTAATAAAAAAAATGTAAACCAAAATGCTCAGTACAGTCACATCATCATAAAAATGTATTCAGAAGACTCAATGCAACACATTTATCTCCCATAAAATTAAACGAGAAAATGATATGACTGCATCTATATTCCATATGTGTACCACTTTGAAAGTGGTCACCCTGTCTCTGACAATTCAAACATGACATGAAAGCTCAGCATTCATTTTATTACAAAATCTGACCAATTTTATGGACATTCAAGTCTGAAGCTATCGTCAATGCCCTAAATTTGTCAGTTAGTACATTTAAAATTTCTTTCTGCAGGTCCAAGAAAACTGCTTTGATTTCAATATGTGGTTGAGAACAGAAAACCAAAAATGAGGCAAAACAGCAAATCAGAAATAATGATACACCTAAAAGTAGCTACATAGATTATTAAAAATACTGCGCATCCACTTGTGTAGTACATTCGAACATGCAAGTGGATGCTAGCACCTGCAATTCAACGTGTAATAATCAGTGCTGATGTTCAAAAGATTAGAAAGGTAAACAGCTGAACAGTTTTGTTTTGCCAATTTATAATTTGCAGATTTTCAATACCTTAAGACACAATTTCAGGTAACATGAGTACAAAGTATTTTTCCCTTAATGAGATTTTCAAAGGTGCTTGATTCTTAACAGATATTTTCCTGATTTGTGCGCTCTTTCTCCAATCTGTTGTCTCCCTATCATCTATAAAACAACTCTTTGCACCCCTTGAGCTTTTGTTACCCCTTACATACTGTCACAATGCCTGGTACTAAGTAGCTCTGCAATTAAACAATATCTTACAGAAACCTGTCATAATCCTACTTGCACCCAGGATGAAGTAACTGAATAGCAAGAAAAATAAAGAATGTACATTTAACTCCTCTCCATGCCAGCTTTATTTTTAGTAAGCTCGGCCTTGAGACATGGGCAGAACTGGCAAGGTTGCTTCTAAACTGCAGATCTTTCTCCTAAAGGGCATTAATGGCACAGAGGATCACACTACTACAGAAACTTACTCGCAAAAGTAAATACATCATTACTCACTTCTTTTTTGTCCTCCCTCTCTTGCCACGTAGGCTGCATGTCCTGCTTCAAGGTCTCCTGGACAAGTTGTTCTGGTCGTGGCACGTAGTTCTTTGTGCTTAAAGCATCAAAAAGTTTGTCCACAAAGCCAACAGTTTCTATCAAATAATTATAAACTAATGGTGAAAATGCAGCATAGAGAAATCAAATCATTTAATAATTAACATTTGTAATTTAATTTCTATGGGCAATCTATACGTGAACATATACTACACTCATACAGAACTTGCTTGCTTATATGTATAAAGATTCTTGCAAATTATTGATAACTCCTTAGAAAAAAGTATTTCTGCCAACTTGTGTCAGAAGAAATCAAACAAAAAGGATGAATTGTAAAAGGACAAAGGTACATTGTTAGTCTTTTGCAAAATAAAATTACCCTGCACATCATCCAGCTGATAGTGAATAGCTCAGTCATAGCCCATTAAGAAGTGAGCCACAACCTAGCTCACAAATGAGACTTACTAAAACATTTTTTGAACAATTCTCATCTGAATTGCCCATTTACATGAGCCAGAATTTTTTTTTGCAAAGACGGAAGGAAAGGGGGAAATGAAGTTTAATAAAAACTGGAAGGTTCACACACACAATTTGAACCAAAATATTAGACAGTGAACAAAAATAAAAAAATTTCAGTAACTATCTAGCCTCTTACCTTCTGGACACACTATAAATGGAGAATATCTGACAATGCTAAAAGTGATTGAATGGTTCACATTAGTTACGAGTCACAACTTAAACCCTGAGTAGTAGAATTCATCAAACTATGAATGCTTCAACCATTTTTTCCAAATACCATCAGTTCCTTGCAATGCATGGACAAGAAAAGCAGGTAGGTATAATGAGTCAGGACTCAACATCTTAAAAATACAGGTTCAATTACTTGCATTAACTTTCAAATGACACGGTTATCACCCAAAAGTGCTACACTGCTGCAAATGCTTTGAGCTACAGACGGAATAGTTTTGAACTATCTTTCACATGTGATGGGAACTAATTAGAACATATTGACAGCATTCCTTATTACTTAATTAATGAATACATTAACTGGTCAAACTTTATTTCCAAACATAGATCCAGATTTTTTTTTGAAGATATGCACTTAAGTCACTGGGAGCCTTGATGCAAAAAGAAATTGAGTGCTTTGCCTCACGGGATGTTAAACTCCATACTTTCCACCATAACCCCACACAGGTAACAATTAGAAGTATATTTTCATTACTACCCTTCAAACCAAAAACCATGCCAGTGATTTTTCTGAATTCTTATTCTATTTCATGCACCTGCCACAAGCACAAAAATAATGGTTCAGGTTTCTTAGCTGCAACATATTTACAGCCAATGATTTTTACTGATTTAAAAAATATATTGTACTAACAAACCAGCATCGGTCATCCAAACCTAGACAATCAGTTCAGCACAACAGTGAACTCCCAACACTCAAAATTTTATGCTGCATCTTTTAACATTAACAAACTGACCAAGTCTATTAAGCAGAGATCAGTCTAGTAGGAACTGCATTCAGGCTTACACGTCATTTCAAAACCTAAATTTGCAGATCTGCCAAGAATCTCTGTGGTGCGTTCCAAGTACAAATTCTGAAAAATATAATGAATATTTTAAAGGTAATCCTCTGGATGGCTAGATTTAGTGTCCAAGTCACCCTCCTGCCTTAGCAGGAAAATCTGAGCCAGTCAGAGAAATGAATAAGGAAACAAGGGTATACCCCTTTTCATATCACTACAAACTAAAATATCCTCACAAATATCGTATGAACATGAAGTGACGCATTCCAAACATTAAATTGAGGAAAGGCACTATGAACCATGTACTGCAATTTAGGCACAGAGAGAGATCAGGGTTCACACTAATAAATATTCCAAGGCAGCAGAACAAATTGCTGTTAATAAAGCAGATACAATTTTCCCAACAAAACTATTCCATTATTGCCTTAGAGCCAACCGGACAACTTCCAAGCTAGGGTCACATAATCCATAACATCTGGCTGCCCTGAAGTCCATCATTATTCACACCCATGAACACACAATTGCCTTCTCTACCAGAAAACAGATTTAATAACAACCAGCATATCCAGGAATTAATAAACCATAAGTACAAGTTGTTCTTCAAAGCACCATCGCAACTCAAGGAGAAGCCAGTAGCTTTGATGTCATCATTACTACTGACTAATTTTGTTTTACAATTCCAGATTATTTTGAAATTAAATTCCATAGTAGGATTTGAACTCTGGTCTCTGCATTGATCACCCATTGGACTACTAGCCCAGAAACCGGACAGCTTTTCCACCATTATACGCTACTCTCAATCTTCGCTGCCCAGCATCTCTAGTGAGTTTCCCACCGCAGTGGAATTAAAACACAGGACTTGAGGAAAACTAGTCAACTTTTGTGGCCTCTACTCCAGAACAAAAATTACTTCAACTTCATTAAGAGCTCCAGTATACAGATGATGCTGACATATGTGCACACTCCACTGAGCTCCAAACCTTTGTTGATTTCTTCATTGAAAACTACAGGTCCTTTACTAACCAGCCCCTACCATATACCATACATGTCCCCCTACTCTATGGTTGTTCCATGCCAAGATCCCAGTCGACGTGGAACACTTCTCAGGATCTCGAGGTACCCTCACAAGGAGTAGACAATGTTGACAAAACCTACTGCTAAGACTAAGTTCTGCAAGCCAGCAATAAGCTTGTGGTCTAACAAGCAGCAGATTTCTTGTCCTTCTACATACATCAGAGACTTAGACAATCTATAGTCAGTACTTCAGAGCACTGGAGAAGACCACAATGCAGTGTCTGCAAAATCTTCCAAATCCATTGGGAGGATGGGCAAACTAATGTCAATGGATCGGCAAACTAATGTCGATGGCCTCCGCCTGGGCCAACATCCACAGCAGAGTCTCTGATCATGTTCAAGCATGTGAAGCATGAGCAGCAAAAATGTAAAGCAATCTAATCAATCCACTACCCATTCCTTCAAGCTCCACGTGTAGCATTCTATGCAGGATCCAAAAGACTACCTCAAATTAAAAATGTAAAAGAAGCAACTCGTCCTCCACAGCAGAACTACAAAGCTGGTCGTATTATGTACATAGTTCTTCAATCATCTGCAGATTCAAAGTGATGGCAGCTGGTAGGGTAAATGTGGGGAAAAAAGTCTTCTTACGAAATACAATAAGTGTGCTTATGATCTGCAACTCACTCCCTGCAAGAGCAGTGGGAAACACAAGTCAATTAAGACTTTCTAAAGGGAATTGGATAAACACAAAAAGATAATTTGCAGAGCTATTAGGAAGAGAGCAGGTTAATGGGAATCAAATAGGTTGCCCAATAAGGACCTGACATGGAGGAAAAAAAAGAGAAAAATGGCCTTGTTTAAAAGAATGTTCTATGCTGTAATGATTCTACAACATCCACCTGATAGGGCAGACCAGACCACTGTTTAGCGTCTCACCCACTAGACAGCACCTCCAATAGTGAAATAGTGTTAAAAAGCAAAGTCAACCGAGATATTGTGCTAAATTCTTTTTCTGAATGATTTCACAAATTTCTTATTCATAAGTTTCTATGTTGTTAAGACAAAACATTTGTGCATCTCAAGAAAAGACAAAAATGAAAGGGCTACAAAGGCATTTTAATGTAGCTGTAGTGCAATAACTGAACCAGAGCAGAACTCCAATTGAAGTACGTTTTATCCACAACTTTCACCAATCTTCACACAAGGATCACTAAAGCATCATTCAACAATACACGCCATTGTGAACAACCGCGCTTCCTCCAAACCTGTACTTTCTACCACGCTGAGTGCGTGATCTATGCATGCACTGTCAAAATAAAAACAACCCTTGAAGATCCACCTTTTCTATTGCATAGAATAAACTATTTAACATTGAAAGCCATCTGAAGTAAAATGTACTCAAATCTCACATTTGTATTACATGAGAAAGCAAGGTAGGAACCCGCCTCCTTACCCAGGGAAAAGTGACAAACTCAAAGAGAGGCAAATCATTAGATTCCAGTCAGAATTAATTCACTGCCCCAATGCACAATTTAAAATTAAGCATTAGAAATAATCAAGTCATTACATGCAGTCAGACTTGTACAAATTAAAAGTTGACCTCTAACTACAGCTACCATGTTTTTAGGTTAACGTGCATACACATAGTATTGTCATTCAAGACTCACAAGAATGGCAACGTCTTAACCCAATAATAAAATAAATGTACATTAAAATTGGAAATTTAACAAGTACTGACTTTAAAAGATCACACACATATCACATTAGTCATGCAGTGCCCAAAATGTTGAGTATGTGCTTAAATATGAAGATTTTCTGGAGGTTTAACATAAAGGTACAATAATATGATTCATTGACAAAAAAAAAATTTTTTTTTCAAAACAGCAAATGTGGATCAATAACAATGAAATGGCTACAACTAATTTTAACCTGGTTAGTAATCAGACCCTAGTAATTATGGAAAATATATTTGTACTGAAGATACTTGACATATATGGCTGAGAGTCAGGAAAAAAAGTTAGCTTCTCTATTGATTCTGTTGATTAATGCAGTTTAATGTGAAATTGGGCCATGCAGATTAGAAAAATCCTAAATTTTAAAAATGGCACAATAACTTAGATCGTTTCAATCAAATAAACAACAGGGGAACAACAATTTACCTCAGTGGGATTCTGAATCGGTGTTCACACCACTTATCTGCTACTGGAAGATACATCTTTTGACATCAGATGAGGACAAATCAAACATATAATTCTCCTAATCACCCCAATCTCAAACATGCACCCTCCTAGCAAGATTTAGATAATTCAGTTACACTTGCACCCTATGTTTTTTGTAATATATAGTCCAGTTGGATTAAAAACATTGGTAAACTGGAACTATTCCCTTTAAATAAATGCACAAGAAAGCAGGAAACAAAACAAATCTTACCTTTTTGCAGAAATACGTCCAGTTGATCAACGCACAAAGCCTTCAGTTCTTTTTCTGGCTTGTCTTTCTTAACTAAAGCCACAACATACTTTGCTAAAGCTGAAGGATCAGCGTCACAACTGCAAAATAAGAATTAAATTAAAAAAGTCACTCAAGACTGACACAAAAGGCTCGAGAAACTCAGCGGGTCAGGCAGCATCTATGGAGGTAAATGGACAGTCAACTTTTCAGATCGAAACTCTTCAGCTGGACTTCATCCATCTCTACTTAAGTGACTGATGAGATTTGAAGATTTTTCTTCCAAAGAGAGATCAAATGCAACTTCAGGTATTTACATTATAATGGAACAACAAACCACAAAATTAAAAATCCATGTACTCTTCATTCTAATATAATCTTTTCAATCTCATCCACAGAAATACCAGTCATCAGCACAAGAAAGAGCAGGTGTAGGCCATTTGGCCCCTCACACCTGCCCCAGCGTTCAATAAGATCATGACTTCTACTTCAGGGACACTTTCCTCCACAAACCCAATGTCCCTTGATTCCCTTTATATCTTAAAAAAAAATATCAGTCTTAAATATATTCAGCAACTGACCCTACCTCTCACAAACACACATACACACACCCACCCAACTTGAAGAAGTTTCTCATCTTTGTTTTGAATGGTCTGTCCATTGGCCCAACTCCAGACATACCAGGCAGCAAAAATAGCAACTCCACATCTCCCCCATTAAGCTCCTTGACAATTTTGTATAGTTCAATTAGATCACCACTCAACCTTCTAAACTCAGGAGAGTACAGGCCTGGTTTGTTTAATCTCTTCTCACATGACAAATCTGCCCTCCCGTGAATCATTCTACTAAACCATCACAGCACTCCCACTATAGCAAGTATAGCTTTCATTACATAGGGAGACCAGATCCTTATTCTAGTTGCGATCTCACAAAACCCTATAAAGTTGGAGCAAGCTGTCTCCATGCAATAAAGGCCAAGATACTACTTGCCTTCCCGATCGTTTTCGACCTGAAACATCAACTGTTTCACTTCCCACAGATGCTGCTGACCTGCTGAGTATTTCCAGCATTTTCTGGTTTGATTTTATATTTGCAGCATCTGCATTTTTGTTTTGATTTTGTTAACTTTTCATGATGCTATGGCAAGTACTGCCGCAGTCCCAGGCCTCAATTAACATTTATGTTAGACTCACAAACCAGTGTAGAAAAGACATTACCTTGCTCTAAGCAGTTTTCCCCACTTTGCTGTGGAGCACCTGAAATAGACTGATGCAGCCACATTACTGCAAGCTTTAAATGATAAATTTGGCAACGAATAAAACGGAAATTTATATATGAATTTTGGGTTCATGTGCAAAAAAAGGTAGTGTTATGGACTGGGTTACTATTGATGAATGTCCCTTTAAGATAGAGCATAGTGGTGTGTGTGTGTGTGTGTGTGTGTGTGTGTGTGTGTGTGTGTGTGTGTGTGTGTGTGTGTGTGTGTGTGTGTGTGTGTTGGCGTGGTGTCGACAACAGAAGATAAAGGACGTAATGACGTTTTTGAAGCAGTCAGTCAGAGTCAGTGGAAGAGAGAGAAAGAGACAGCAGCCTGCTAGTCTCTATCGATGGATGAAAAACAGTAACTGTGCCTGTCACTACAATCCACATTTGGGTTATTGGAGTAATCCAGTGGAGTCCACTTTGTCGTTAACCTGTAGAGGGAAATAGGTATTTGTGTGGACAGCCACATCTTGGATGCTTTTCGGGGTGGCAGATACTTCGGAACAAAGCAGTGGAGTTCACTTTGTTGTTGACCTGTAGAAGGAAGCAGGTATTTGTGTGGACGGCCACGATTCGAGTGCCTTTCGGGGTGAGGCAGATGCGGTGGAGTGGTCATTGCTGAGTAGACAATGAGGTGTCGTTTGGGTTCCAAAGTGGAACATTTGGATTTCGTGATCTTTCTATTTTCTCTCTACATCTACGTTTTGTCTTCAGTCAACGGTGGTTGTTGAAGAAGCCTCTGATCACGTTTCACCTTATGGCTTGCTGAACCGAACTTTAAGAACCATTCTTGCTTACTATCATAAGTAGTTATTAATAAAGTAGTTTTTTTTTTAAACGCTGATACATGACGCAGTGTATTTCTTTTGTTGCTGGTTCGTAACAGGTAGCAACAAATTACATTTTTCCCTCCTTGTGTTTAGATATAAATGATAGACCCAAAGTAAAAGATTAATACAAGATATGTACTGGCTAATCAGTGCATTGCAATCTCCCACAAACAGGAATATGATAAGGACCATATCACTTGTTTTAGTAACATTGTGAACAGCATAAACATCAGAAATATTATGGCTGCATGAACAGACCAGAAGTTAGTTATTTTACGACATGATTCCCAAATTACTTAGAACTACAAAGATTCAAAATCAGGAGTGCAATGGATTTTGCTTGGATGAACGCAACTCCAACACCACTCAGGAGTCCAGACATCATCCCAGACAAAGCACCTTCTTTACTAACAACCATCTGCCTCAGTGAATTCCTTCTAGAATCTACTAAAAACCTGGAAGCACCTCACCAAGACTTCTTTGGCATTTATCACTTCAAAAGGTGAAGAATCTAAAATCAAGTTCCAACCCAAGTCATGCAACTTCCTGACTTGTAAAAGTTTTCCTGTTTTTGGCTCAAAATCATGAAATGCTTGCCAACAACACAGCGCAACTACTCTTTGCACATGGAGTATAATAGTTCCAGAAGGCACCTCATCACCAGCTTCTCAAGGCAATTAGAAAATATGTATTAAATGCTGACACAGCCAACAACACTCAACTTCTAGGAGAACAAAATATATTGAAGTAAATTTGGAGCAGCATGTTCTTGTCGTAGTTACAGAACTAAGATTCTAGGTCTTAATCCTTATCAGAAGGGCTTGATAGCAATAATCTATGATTTAGTTATGAAAATACGTCCAAAATCACTGGACAAAATTAAGAATGAATGGGAAAGCAAACTCCAGACATCTTTACCTACAGAGACATGGAAGAAAATTCTTCATTTGGTTAATACATCTTCAATGTGTGCCAGACACTCTTTAATACAGTTTAAGGTAGTTCACAGGACCCATATGTCAAAAGATAAGCTAGCCCATTTTTAATCACCATATAAATCCTATATGTGACCGATGTAAATCGAATGTGGCTTCTTTGACACATATGTTTTGGTCCTGTCCTCTTTTGGAAAAATATTGGAAAGACATTTTTAGCATTATCTCAGATGTATTGAATATTGGTTTACAGCCTCACCCTATCACTGCAATTTTTGGATTACCAAGGATAGAGTCTGGCCATTTATCTGCTTCCGCTAACCGTATGATTGCCTTTTTTACATTAATGGCCAAACGATCCATTTTGCTTAAATGGAAGGATCAAATACCCCCTACTACTTTCCAATGGTTCTCTCAAATTATATCATGTTTAAACTCGGAAAAAATTAGGAGTGGTACTGTTGATCCTTTGCTTAAATTTGAAGATATTTGGAGTCCATTTATTCAATATTTTCACATGATATAGATCCCCGTTCAATAACTTTCCAGTTTAGAGGAACGGAGTTGACAACATAATATTGCTCTGTTTCTACTGAGAAATTTCAGTCCAGTCTTTTTTTTTCTTTTTGAAATTTTTTTTGTTTAGTTTTGTTTGATATATTATTTATAATTTTTCTTATTGATTTGGGGATTTTTTTTCTTTTCTTTTTTATATATGTAATAAATCTTTTTCTTTCCTTTCTTTTATATTCATTTATTAAGAGATTGTGGGATCTACAGATTTTTAAAAATATTTTATTGTTCTTTATGATTATCTATGCCATGATTGTTCTCCTGATCTCTTTGTATTACATGTACAAACATTGATGTTATATATTAATCTGCATTAATTTGAAAACTAATAAAAACATTGAAAAAGAAAGAGGATTTTGCACCATCCAGTTCAAGCAATACAACATGTTGATATCAAAACAGAAAACACGCAAACCACTTTCAAAAAAAAATCACAATAAAAAGTAATTTACCTGAACTGCTAAAATCTATTTAAAATTCAGAAGGTTTTCATTACTGCATGTCTTTTTACCCCCCAAACAAAGAAATTTTTTTAACAATTGTTGAGATACTCAGATCCTAATAAAGCATTTTTAATATAGTAAAACACCCTCAGGCACTTGGGCAAAGTGCAACATTGAGAACTATTTTAAATAATCTTCTCCTGTTCACGGTAAATTCCTTGACATGTTTGTTTTCACTAATTATGATCTTGCAGATTCCACAAATGTATATAGCATTGGCACCTTGCTGAAGTAGATATTATTCACGTGGAAGTGTTGACAGGAATATGAACACATTGTACAACAACATGGGGGGAAAAAAAAATTTGGATATAACGTCTGACCCTAACCTTTCCCAGCACTCACAAATGAGGGCTTCCAGCCAGGATTATTAAGCAGCACAGAAGGATCACTGGCCATTTTTTTTTTCTTCCTTAACATAGATTAAAGAATAAAGGCTATATAATCACTATGTAATAACAGACAGGTTCAGAAAACCAGCAGGGAGTGACAGACTGAAAAATATAGAGCTTCATCTTCAGAAATAACATTTTATTAATGCACCAACATCAGTGGACGTCGAAGTTCAATAAATTTTGGATCAACTGATGTACGTGGCTTTAAAATTCATATCGTTATCATTGAATTGATCTCTCATTAACAAACTCACCTTCAGACAGATATTAGTAAATTAACAACACTATCTTGCCCTAATAGTGCACATAGAATCTAAAACTGAAAAACATCAAACTGAAACCACAACTATGTTGTTCTTGTAGTTAATAAAGAGATCTGTTTTTTTTAAAGAAATACAGGCTGAGTTGCTCAGCCTTTCTGGTCTTTTCCGTTTCTATTTGCAACTTATCAAGTGTTTTGTCAAACACAAGTCTCAACAGTAACAGTCCATTAATTCAAAGCATTTAGCAGTAAACTTACACTGAATGTTCAACTTGCCTGGTAGACTCAAAAATGAATTTTAATGCCAATATCTGCTGTTGCCTGTGTCCGTAAAGTTTCTCCTATTAAGGTTCATTTAACAAGGCTACAGTCAAGGAGATTAACGACTTTGAGATTAGAGACTCACAGTAGGGCACTGTTAGTGAGACTTCACTTCTCAGTTTTCAGAATCTTAACATTTAATAAAGTGTATATTTCAAGAATGGCGTGTACCCAATGTACCAACCCATTTGCAATACAAATGTTCAGCTACTTGATGAAACAGGCATCTTTCCTGCCTCCTTCTTCACCCTAAGCAGTTCCTCAGAATAGAAGATGCTTCCAGTTCATTTCTATGGTTTCAAGGTGACCGATGAGGCCAGTGGTATCCAAAGACTTTTCCCACAAATAGGCAGGAAAGTCTCCAATAGGCCAGGAGGGTGGGTAGTTTCTGAGGCAGTGCACTCCTGCCATTTAAGCTGGGCTTTTGTGTATCATCAACAGATGGACTTGTGGTTTGCAATGCCATCCAAATTCTCCTTCTTCACTTTTGAGCAGTCATTGGCCAGGGATTCTCAGGAGTCAGTAGAGATGTTGTATTTTTCTAAGAAAACGTTGAAAGCTTTCTTGAATCTTTTCCTCTGTCCACCTTGCAATCTTTTCCCATGATACAGTTCAGGACAGACCATTTCCTTCAGGAATATGGTGTTCAGCATATTAAGAACAGGGCTTGTTCAACAGAGCCCACCAAGTCTAAAACCAAGTTTAAAAATGCTGGGGGTGTTAACATCTGGGAATGTTAAACTGATTTGATCACCTTTCTGGTCAATTTGGGTGATTTTGTAGACAGTGTCGGTGGTACCCTGCCCATGCCTTGAAGTACCTGTTGTAGTCAAGGCCTCAGAGCTATATGGGAAGGCTGAGATCATCATTTTCTGATAAGAGTATATGTTTTGTACCAGGTTTGAGGTGCTGACCTCAGAACACTCATATGGGAAACAAGAAGCAATCCACATTTTCCAAGGTCTCATGAACCATTATTGTTGGAGGACAGTCTGCAACAGAACCATAGTACAGACGGGGTCAAGCGATGCTATGTCATTGCTCCAACGACTATTTCCTCTCTGCAATGCCGTACCTCACCTCCACTGGAGTGGAGCTAATGTATATGACTGACATATTTAACTATCAAATTCATTTCAGTGAATGATGAGGGGATAGAATTTGCACTCAACATCAGCAAGAAAAAATGCTTTACTGACCTGTCTTAATTGTACCTCCTCTTATCATTAATGTTTAGACAAACCAGATGGCAGCAAAATCATAAAATACTACTGTTAAAAACATTTGTATTCCTGGCCCATGTTGGTTTGGTGCACACAAGTTAATTGACTCTTAAAACTTACAAAATTTTAACCACCTTAATTCAGCACATGTGAATCACACATTACAGTTATTAAATATCACAAGTGCTAAATCACACTTGCATCTGATGAACTGAAATACCAATAAAACAAAGCCAAATAGGTACAAAGCAAACGAACTCAGTCACAAATCAGCACTGAGGAAATAATTAACAAAAGAAAATAGATAAGTAATGAAGTTACTCAAAACCAGTTAAAAATTAAATGTTTCCTGTCAGCATTTCAACAAAATTAAGGCACCAAAACAGTTTGAGAGGCACAATATTTCCCAATGTGTTAAGCTGCCTTACATCCAGATTTCAATATTTTTATTTTTAAATTGCAAGATATTCTTGTATTTAGAAACAAGTATCTTTCCCAAATAAAATCAATGTCATGGTAGTTATGAGCTATGAATATATATCAGGCAGCTATTACAAAACCAAATTCAGCTCTGTGTCAGACTGTACAGAAAAATTCTCTTGGACAAACTAAACCACAATATCTTCAGGCACAAAACCAAACTAGGGTTCTGCCCCTCTGCCCCCTCCCACCACGTTTTAAAAGCATTTTGTTTTAAAGAAACTTACATAGGGATATACAACTTATATACAGGGACTGAGTTTAGGGAGAGGTTAGAGAGATGGAGTGTAGGATACAGAAAGGTAATCTTATAGAGGTGTATAAAAGGGGCATAGATAGGGTGAATGCACTCAGTCTTTTTCCCCAGGGTTGGGGCAATCAAGAACTAGAGGGCATAGGTTTAAGATGAGAGGGGTATGTATACAGAAGGAGCTGCCCGATGAAGTGATTGAGGCAAGTTCAATAACATTGTTCAAAAGACAGTTTGACAGGTAGAGGGTTTGAAAGGACATGTGAAACTCAGGCAAATGGGACTAGCATGGTCAGTCAGGCCAAACAGCCCGTTTCCATGCTGTATGATTCTATGACATACAGTTAGGAATTATAGTGGAGGCACAAGAGACTGCTGTTGCAACTCAGTGGGTCGAGCAGCATCTGTGGGAGGGAAGGGTTTGTCGACATTTCAGGTGGAAACCCTGCATCAAAATCCTGATGCAGGGTTTTGACAAGAAAGATAAGGTGGCACCTGTGTTAATATTTTGGGTCGATGATATTTCATCATCTCCCATTCATCATGAAAGGTCATCAAACTCAAACATTTACTCTGCGTCACTCCCCACAGGGGCTCCCTGACCTATTATTTCCAACCTCTCCTGTTTTATTTCATTTTTCTAGCATCAATAGTTTTTCTTTTGCTTTTCAGCTTATATCTTTATTTGGTCGAAGCTCATTTCCACATTCAGTGCAAAAATTTTTGAACTGCAGAAGCTGACAGCTTATATTCTAACTCATCATAAAACCATAAACATGTTACAATTTAAAATAAATCCAATTATATCCACTCACGATAGAAGACATTTCTGCTGTAGAAAAGTTGGCATCCAAGGCTCACTGGCAAAAACACATTTTATCCTTTAATAATGTTATGGATGCTACATAATATTGTTTTCATTGAATTTTATTTTCAATATTATTTTTGGATCTCCACTTACATTGGAATGCTCATTGAAATACCTATGAATTGATCTCCATAAGCCAGAGCAGTTAAGGTTGAGAGATTTTCTTCTTTGAAGGATATTAATGAATTACATGAATTTTTAAGAGATGTTTTCTTTGAAGATATGGTGGTGGAGGAGTTAAATTACTGAACTAGTAACAGAGCTGCTATTCAAAAACATATCTTTAAATTCCATCATACCACATGGTGATTTAAACTCCTGATAATTTAGATTTTAAAACAAATCTTGTCTTGATGACACAAAGAGTGACACAGTTCACCAATGTTCTTCAGGGAAGGAAGTCTGGCTTGGATTTGATCGGGTCTGCAAGTCACCCCAGACTTGTAGCCACATGATCGACTCTTAACAGCCCTCTCCAGTGGACTAGCTAGCCATTCAGTTGTACCAGACCACACTGTTTATGCTAAAACAGAAAAAGAATAAAATCCATTATTGACCTTGGCACTGAATTCAGTCAGTGCAAGGTTCTGGCCAGCCCAGTCAACAGCACATATTCCTCCTCAGACACTGTTTCCCAGATGTTTATAATTTGGAAAGCTGTCCCACAAACTAATAAACCAACAGCCTGCTACACTCATATTCACAATGCAATTTCACAGACAATACTCCACTATTCCATCACAATTCCACTTTGCCCCACCAGCAGGACAGATTCACCTGAGAGGGTGGCACAGTCTTATAAAAGGTGAAAGTGAGTAGCCTGAGTAATTGTCATCATCAGTTGCAGACCCCATGAAGTCTCACGGTATCAGGTCAACTACAGGCAAAGAAACTTCTCAACAGTTACCATTTATTACCCTCTATAGTAGAGGAATAAGTACTCCTGCTTGTTGAACATTTGGAAGAAGCACTAAAAACAGCAAGCCTACAGGATGGAGAAGGGGACTTGAAAGTCCATCACCAGGAGAGGCTTGGAAACATTATCACTAAACAAGATGGCCAAGTTGCTAAAGGCAGCTACCAGATTAGGTCTACAACAGGTAATGAGTTGACCAACATATGGGGAAAAAAAAACCTTTACCTTGTCCTTACCAATTTACTTGTGGAAGATGTACCTGTTGTAGACTTAATCTGGTAGCTGCCTTTTGGAACTTGGCCATCTTGTTTAGTGATAATGTTGCCAAGCCCCTCCTGGTGAAGGACTCTCAAGTCCATGATGGCATTTATAGATGGACCACCACAAGCCTACTTGTGGAGGCAAAATCCTGAATTCATGCTGAGAGCAACCTCCATTGTGTTGTGCAACACATCACTTGTGCCATGAGAGAAATTCACAAGAGACAGCAGCTCAAAACTAGTCACCTGTCAAGTGCCATGTACACCACCACAATCTGCAGCATCGTGGCCTGGCATATCCCTCACTCTAACATGACAATCAAGCCAGGGGATCAACACTAGTTTCATGATGAGTTTAATGATGAAGGCCATGGCAAGGCAGCACCAGGCATACCTAAAATTGAGCATCAGTCCGGTGAAACAACAGCACAAGTGGAATAAGAACTAAGCTACAAAAAAATAAGCATGCATTAGAGAGTGAAGCAATCCTACGACCACAGGATCATATTTTCTTCTTCAGCAGTCTCTCAAGATTGAGGCTGACTTACTTCTACTCTGAATTTGTAGGTTCTGGAGTGTCTAATGAGACCAATGTGGGAATTGCAGACCCTTCCACAACAAAAGGCGGCGGACAAGACAGTTGGGTAGGTAGTTTGTGAGTAGGTATATTTCTTCCGATGCTTATGCAGGGCTTCTGTGCTCCCAAAACATGGCCTTGAGGAGCTAAATAACACCCAGAATGCTTCTTCTCCATTTGTGTCACTGGAGTTGTTGCACTTCAAGTATATTGACAACATTGGCATGTACCTGACCATGTGGAAAATTGACTAGGTATATCCAGTTTGGAAAAGCATAGATCCAACTCAGCTTTCTACCACCAATCTACTTTCAATCATCAGCAAGAGAGTTGGAAGATGTCATCAACAGTGCTCTCAAATGGCCACTTACTCATCAATAGAGCTGAATTCCAATGTAGAGGTGAGAGTTTGCTTAATCATAAAGGCAGCATTTAACCAAGTATGCCATCAAGAGTTCTGACAAAACAGAATCAATAGTCATTGCTGGGAAAACATTCCTATGTTTGGAATTGTACCCTGCATAAAGGAAGACAGTTGAAGCTGTTGGAGATCAATTATCTCAGCCCTACAGCATCACTGCAGGAGTTTCTTAGGGCAGTGTCCTATTCCCAACCATCTTCAGCTGCTTCATCAATAATCTTCCTTATTTCAGGAAGTCACAAGGAAAGACGTTCATTGATGACTGCACAATGCTCAATTCCATTTGCAGCTCCTTGGCAACTGAAGCAGTCCAGGTCTGTCTGCAGCATGAGCCAGAAAGTATTCAAGCATGGGCTCATAAATGGCAAATAACATTTGCATTACCAAAGCATCAAGCAATGACCACAAGCTAAAAGACAATCAAACCACCTATCTTTGATGGTCAATGGCATTACTATTGACGACTCCACTTATCAACAACATCCTGGGGATCACCACTGACCTGGAATTCAAATGGCACAGCCGTATCAATACTGTGGCTACAAATCAGAAGTACACTGCAATGAATGACTCACTTCACAGAGTCTTTCCACCTTCAACAAAGCACAAGTGCATAATGTAACTCTCTCTGCTTGCTGGAAAAATGTTGATCCAACAACACTTAAGGAACTCCACACTATCCAGGACAAAGCAGTCCATTTGGTTGGTACCCATCCACAACCCTAAATATTCAAGCACCAAAAAAGAATGCAACACAGAAGTACAAAAAGCAGTATATGCAAGGGGACACTGCCCTCTGCAGGTTTCCCTCCATACCACACAACATCCTGAGCTGGAAACAGTCTTCCTTCACTGCCACAGTATCTAAGACCTGGAACTCCCTGTAGCATTAAGGAAGTACCTTCACCGTATGGACTACAATAATTTAAGGTGGTAACTCACCATCACCTTCAAGGGCTACTGAAATGAGCAATAAATGCTAGTCTAGGCAGTGATGCTCAGATTCCAAAAAAAAATGAATTAAACTGAAATCTAATATGGGTGCCATTACTGATAGCAGTTTTTTTGTTTAAATTCCAGACTGAATTACTTGAACTTAAAATTTCCCAGATGCTATAGTGGGAATTAAACTCTGATAAATCAACTGAGGTACCACGAAAAGTTATAATCTGAGCGTCACTGGGACAGAGGATCTCAGTGAACATTTTAGAAACTGTATGTACATCTCAATACAAGCCAGAATCAGAAATTATTTATTTTGTGATAATGGAGAATGAGAGAGCTGAACAGTATTGAGAAGGTCCAAGTGGAAGCAGTTCCACATGTAACACAACTTCAAAAGTGAAAATTAAACAAGAAGAAATCATGTGATCCATGACATTAATCATTTTGGAAGACAGAACTGCCACCTAACTTGATTTTTTTTTCCTTAGCATTGAGGAATTAGCCATTCAAGTCAATAATTAGAAGCTCAGTGAATAAAAGTGCACAAGAAAACCTTTGATAAAGTTCTGCTAGAATGGCAGCTGCACAAGTTTAAGGTAATGAGTCCCATCCCCCTGGGAAAAATCATTAGGTGTCCCTGTATAAGACAAAACATACTAGAAATTCAGGGAAGCTCATCTATATTGTTACTTTTAATTAAGCGAGGAAAATTTACTATCGCTAAACTGGAATAAAAAGAGGTTAGACCAGTGAAAAATTAAAGGATCACACTGTGCCCAATAGTTTCAGAAAGGGTCATGATGAAACATGTTGGAGCTCAAGAGATAGGGAACCCGACTCCATAATCTTCCAGATTCCAGAAATGTGAATGACAGCGTTCACAAGGCACAGATGAAACCAAATCTGTTTGCATTATGCATCAGCCAACAAAATCGTTAGGAAAACTTTAAACCTATCCTTTCCAAACACTTGAAAATCCTGCCATAAAATAGGCAACAAGATAGAGATTAGCAGCAGTTGTTTAAAATGGCTGTACAAATCCTCGATCCATGAAACCACGAGTCCAAATTATATTCCCTTCTGGGGGAAAAAAAAAATCAAAAAAAAATGCTGCAGATGTTGAAATTCTAAAGTAAAAACAGAAAGTGCTGGAGACACTCAACAGATCTGTGGAAAGAGAAACTTGATGAAGGGTCTCAGACCTGAAAGTTAACTCTGCTTCTCTTTCCATAGATACTGCCTGACCTGTTGAATATTCCCAGCATTTTCTATTTTGTTTTAATTTCTAATTCCCTTCTATTTGCAATTCTATGAGCACAGATGTACTATCCTCAATAATTTCCTGCAATTCCCAGTTTTGTGCCAATGATAACTTCTTTCCACCAACAGGATAATAATAAAATTTAAGACATGCCATGTTAAAATAAACTCTATTCAAACTAATCATGAAATAACTTGTTATTAAAATGAAACAATGATTAACTCCTTTTTAAATTAAAGCACCCCAGTTGCCTTGAAATAATTCATTAAAAGTCTACTTAATATACAGCAACTTCACAAAAATAATCTTCAACCAATTTAGTTCAAAAAGATTTCAAAGACCACACAATGGCTAATAGCCACAATCCAGATGGAAACGATTATTTGATACTGTAATTATTTCCTACATTTGAGTTTTCTTTATCAATGTCCTAATTAAGATATTATTCTTTGTTGGTTTTGCATTTCACAAGGGAGGCAAGGGGAAAGAGAGTTCCATTGACAGTTGTGGATATCCTTCTGATGTCATGGTAGATTTTAGTTCAGAAACAAGCTGTCTTGTATACTTTCAGGTATACATTGCGCTCATGTACACATTTACAATGCTCATCAAAACAGGTGAAAGAATCTTTAGTTTTCAAAGTTTATAAGCATTTTACTTTTGTATTCCTTCATGCAATGTCAGTACCTCAGACTAAAAGCCTCTCAATATCTGGATGCATAAAAATTAGAATTTCTGTCAGATATACTGAAGTGTCATGGAGAAAACATAAACTTTAGGAGAACTATACATATCAATTTGATGACTGTAACTATTATACAGATCCTTAAACTTAAGAGCACAATACAAAGCAGAGTCCCAACAAAACAGCGGAAGTATTGAGCATCCAGAATAAGACAACACTACGAAACTTATACAAGTGTCTAGCCAGCAACGATTACAATGTCACTTCTGCTACATGTTAGACATGGGGATAAAGCCACACTTCAATTCCCATTAACGAGCAAATGTAATAATCTTCCAGCCAACATAACTTACAAGCCTTGAAGATATGTCTTTGTCTTGCACGGTACTGCTGCCGCAAAACAACAAATTTCACGACATATGTCTGTGATAATAAACATGATTCTGAAACAGCATCACCCCTTGACAGATACCACTGTATATCGTTCTCTCCCCCCCCCATATATTTGCATGTACACAAGCAAAATCAACTGAACTTTGTTGTGCTGAGTTGTAATTCACATCACTTTAGATGCTGAATCAATTACTTCATTAACTAAAAGGATTCCACTTGTTTTTGTCTTTGGAGGCAAATGGTATGTGATATAGGGTAGATCAGAAGGTATAAAAAGACACAAAATTTAAAAGTGCCTTGCTTCCACTCTAATGACTGAGTTTTAAGCCATAATATACAACATTCAACCCGAGCCAGACAGTTCAGCTCAGCCTGCCTCAATAAGCCGCCTGCATTTGCTACTTCCCAAAATGCGCAAAGATACAGGTCAGAGAGGCAGATTAAAAGTATCATTCTTCCATAAACCCCCAAACCCACTGGAGAAATGAAGGGCATTTTGTTTTGTTTCCTACCTTGGCCATCTTTTGCATTACAACTTGATCCCCAAAACTGGAGCCCAATCAGCAAGGCTCCACACAGCTGTGACAGCTGGGTAAGCCACGTCCCCAACCCCCCACCCTGGCTTACCACCTAGCAAAAAAAACTTTAAAAGCCTGTTAATGTATCATACATTTAAAAGTATTGCTAAACATTGTCACTATGAAATTAATAATAATTAAACATGTTTAAAAATAGTTGAACTGATTTAAATTAACAATTATATACATCTAAATACAGATTACATCACTGAAACTTGCCCATCTCCCTCAAGCCATTTCCTCTCCACTGAGATGAATGGAGTCACTAAACAGGCAGGCAAAATTCCAAACAAAACTGCAGAAAATTGGACTGCAATTGGAATGACAGCAACATGAAACTGTCTGGAAATTTAAGATTTTCTAATTCGCATTTTAGATGATCAATCTGGCCCCTTCTGCAAATGAAATGTGTATCACTGCTTGTGGGAACATTCTGTGGCTAATCCTTCAGGGCAACTTGTGTTCCTCACTTTTTAAATAAGAGCTCAACTTCACTTCCTCACTTTCAGAAAATTTCACTGAGTGAGCAAGATTTGACACCAATTCAGTGTTCCTTCCTTGGTCATCTGATCAAGGTTCCTACTTGAGCAATCTTTTCTTTTATAAACACTGTACAAAATATTTAAGCTTGAATCATCAACACCTCAAGCATTCTGTAATGCAAGTCTTCCTCAGCTACAGGCACTTTTTTCCCCTCAATGTTATCATCATCTCAAATGTGAGGCTATTTTGACATTTGAACTTCAACATATGTATTCATTTCTATTAGAATAGAGCAATATCAATACAAGTAATGTTCTAGCATATACTGCATCCATTCTCATTAACTGCAGAGAGAGATCAGTAGCCTGCAGTCATGGATTTCAGGTGATTACCAAGAGAACTCGTGGCAACACAATTTCTTTCAGCAAAAGCAGGAAACTGCTGTACTCTGAAGTGCACTACCCAAGAGGATGATGAAAGCCAATTCAACAAATTCCATAAGTACTTGAATTTTGGGGAAAACTTTTAGGGTTATGGGAAATGAGCAAAGGAGTGGAATTAAATGGATGGCTCTATCAAAGAGGAGGCACTGCCATGACAGACTGCATGATCACCTTTTACACTGTAACAATCCAAGAATCCATAAAATAACAACATACAAGTGAAGTCAGTACTAGTATCCTTTAAACTCATTTCAGCCAATAGTATTTTTGATAAGGCAAGCATTCATTTCCCATCCCTGAAGTCCTGCAAAGGTGATGAAGGTCATTTTCAGCTGCCTCAAGTGATGAGATAAAACCAAATAGTTTGCTAGGCCCTTCAATGCAATTAAGTGTCAATTACTGTGATGCAGTATGGAAATTACACAGATATTCAGACCAGATAAACCATAGCAGATTTTGTTCCCCAAAATACATTACCAAACAAGTTCTGTTTATAATAACAGTTCAGTTCCTGCATGGACATTCTTTACGAGCACCATCCTTTCATTTACAAATTTGTTACTTTGCATCGGGGTTGAGGTAATATATTGGCACGGACAAGCAACTGGCTAACAGAAAACAAAGATAAATAAGTCATTTTCAGACTGTCAATCAGTAACCAGAGGGGGTCCACAAGGATCAGTGCTGGGGCCTCCTCTATTTACCATCTTGACCAATGACTTGGATGAAGGGGCCAAGTCTTCTGTAAAAAAAAATCTGCTGATAACACATAGACAGGTAGGTTAGCAGGCTGCAAGTCAGAAAAAGCACTTGCAAGGAGATATAGATGAGTTAAATGTATAGGTGAGATTTTAGCAGAATGCAAATAATGTGGAAAACATGGGGTTAACCACTTTGAAGGAAGAAAGAAAAAGCAACTTAAATTATTATTTAATTGGAATGGGGACTACAAAATGTCATGCTACAATGAAATCCTAATGAATGAAACACAGGGTCAGCATACAAAGAAAGCGATTAATAAAGACTAATAGAATGTTGGCTTTTATTGCAAGGGATACGGAATATAAGAGTAGGAAAACTTTGATGCAACTTTACATGGCACTGGAGAAACCAAACCTGGAGTTTTAGATTGCCATATTTAAGGATTGATATACAAAGCACTGGAAGCAGTGCAGAGAAGGTTCACTCAGTTGATTCTTGGATGAAGGCATTGACATGGGGAGAAAGGTTGAGCAAGTTGGGTCTGAACTAAATTGTAATTTAAAAAAAAAGAGGTGATCTTATTCAAACATACAAGATTCAGATTGGGATTGATTCTGATTGGGAATACAAATCCTGAGAGGACGTTTCTCACAGTGGGGGTATCTAGAACTAAAGGGCATTGCTTCAGGACGAGGTTTTGCACATTTAAGACAGAATTTCTCCTCTCAGAGGGCCGTGGCTCTTTGGAAACCTCAACTCCACAGAACTGTGGGGGCATAGTCATAGAATACATTCAAGGCAGAGACTGACAAATATTTGAACAATGAGTCAAAGGGCATGGGAATAGAGCAGCAAAGTGACATTGAGGGCGAGATTGGATCAGCCATGATCCTGTTGAATGGCAGAGCAGGCTTAAAGTGCCAACTAGCCTCCTCCTGCTCCCGTTTCAGATGTTCTTTTAAATCCATATTTTCTGGAATGTTATTTCTGTGATAAAGCCACATTACTGGAAACCCTGTAATGTCTTGCAAACTTTGAACTATAATAATGAAAACATTTAAAGTACAGTAAAATACCCACAGATTATCAAAAAAAACTCAAAATGGTGACTAAATATATGCATATACACATCCATTCAAAACATTTTGCTATATGGACATCAGAATTTCGATTGAAACATTACTCAAAAACATTTTCAAAATGGAAATCATCAAGAATTACTCAAATAATGAGAATGTTTATAATTCTGAATAGCTCCATGTCTTAACTAAACAACATGCAATATCTAAACTTCAAATTTAATTACAAATGTAAAGAATTCCCTCCTGGGGAGAAAGGGGACAAAAAAAATCAATAGAATTTACAATCTGAATATTATTAATTTCTTGCTTAACCTTAAATGCTGGAATGGCCTTCCACAGACAATAACAACTGTTGGGTTTCACAAGAAATTGTCCAACTGTTGTTCACGTCCAGAACCTCACTGTCAGCTGGCAATTCAGCAAGATAGTCATACAAGCCCTATGCAATTCTCACTTCATGTATCCACACATGTTCTATTCAGTGGGGGATGGCTGAATAACAATCAGGACTTTGCCCAAGCTATACAAAAACTGAGATCAACCACGACAACATCTTTATTTCAGTCAGAACAAAAAAAGTTTTTAAAAAATCAAACTGCAATTGATCTGTATAATTCAGAACATGTACACATTTTAACATTAAGGAAATCTAATTAAAATGCAACAGTAAAGTAAAAAAAAGTCAAAAATTCCCAGTTCAATTTTCCTTAAAAATTTCTATAACAATATTCAACATGAAAAATACACAGTAGAATGTACATTAAATTACTTTCTTCTTGGCTACATTTTAAATTTTATGGCATTTTACCAATGTTTTTTTTTCTGGTGCCAGCCCAGAATTGACCATGGCAAGAATTAAACTCATCATCTCCAAATTACTTATCTAGTACCACAAGATATTGTGGAGACCACCTCATAGTTTGGCAAAGTAGATCAGTAGCTTTGTCATAACATCAAACTCCAATGATGCGCTGAGGGATGAAAGTGGAAAGATGCAGAAACAGCCATCATGGGCCCCCAAAACAATTAAGTTTGCAGGGATGCAAGATTGATTATAAAATGATTCATGTTTTCAAATACATCCAGGGCCCCACACCATCCCCTCTCTGAAGTGTTCTCCACTCCCACAAGGTAACTAGGTGCCTCTGAAAAAGCTGGCCTCTTGATATGTCAGCTACCAAGGTCCTAAGCTCAGGCATTCCTTTCCTAACTCTCTACAGTCAATTGAGATACTTGTTATATTATACATTTTGACTTGGTTTGTGCTCATCAACCTTAATCTTTCTCTACATGGCTCCATGCCAAATTTTCTGTTATTGCTTTTTTAAAGCACCTGGGATATACTTACTACGTTAAAGGTACTGTACAAAAGCTGTGGTTGTTGGGTTTCAAGGTATAGTCGGATAATAGGAAAGAAACCTAATTCCTTTTTATTGCACTAAAAACACATACAACATACCAGAATTGCAATTAACATAAAACCAATAATATTTATGAACATCTTCATGGAACACCTAAACATTTTATTTAATATGCAATAGTAGATTTCCTGTGATGCTACTCTCAATGTTTAACAATACACTGACATAACATTACAATTGTTGCATAACTTCATAAAATTTGGTACCATTTTATAATTCCCTTATTTCCATGAATCTGTGTTCAAGATGCCTTCTCCCCAGTTATAATTCCAGCAAATAAAGAGTCTGGAGTTTATCAGAATTTAGCAGAGAAGGTAAGAGAAGTTGGCAGTAAAGACACTTGGAAATTTCCATCTTCACAGTGAAAAATAATTCAGATAACTGATTTCAGATTGCATAATTTTGCTCATGTGTGACAAGTACACTGATAACACCACACATACTTTCAACACCAAAAATTCATCCAAATATATAGTGTATTTAGCATAATATTTAAGGGGTTTCTATGCAAGAGAACTCGTAGTACTTTTCTTTAAATGCGACCCAAACACTACTAATTAAGTACATTTCAAATTTAGTCACTCCTCTAGTGCAGGGAAACATAGAAACAGACAGCCATATCCTATCTTTAGGGACAAGGTTATCGATTAAATGACATTGGTTGGTTACAAAGGTGCAAGTAGTTGTTATTGAGGTACTGACATCCCACAGATATTTGACCAGAACGTTAATAATGGGTATTGAAGACCTACACTACAGACAGTGATTAATAATAACATTTAATTTATTTCAAAGCTATCAATTACAGAATATTACTCTTTTATTCATGCTTTAGGTCAGTTCTTCAAATTCTCACATTCAACTTGCTGTGGCATGAGAACTGTACTTAAAATACTCTCCAGAGGTGAAAATTTTAGAAAGCAAAGCGAAACGCAATTTGAAACTCCGAGTAAAATCCAGTTAAATTTCTTTATCCGAAAACTGAGGACAATGAACTGACTGCTAGCCTAATTTACAAGGCAAGTGTTAAACTCAAGTATAAAGTTGAAAGAGTTTTGATTCATAAAAGTAATAAAGAATACGTTTCCAAGGAGTTAATGCATCACACGAAAAAGTCTGCCAAGAGAATATAATAGGTGATATTATTCTGCCTAGTTTTAATCGAGGTAAAGCAGAAGAAACGTGTGGCCTTGCAAGCCTGCCTCATGTGGCAGACGCAGGGCCTAAAAAAAGTAAGTACCCACCGCGCCCCCAATCATCCCCCCCCCCAAAATAAAACTGCACACCCCAGTATATTTGAATGAGGTGTTTAGAATAATACTCACATAGGGTCCAGCGCCCTTGACAACCAGGATCTGAAAGCGTCCAGATTCTCTATGATCATCTTCCCAAGGTCTCTAACCCAGTGCCAGCTTCACCATCAGAATGATCAGCCTCAGTGAAAGTCCACAAGCGACATGACAACAAACCAGGAGCAAGGCCGCAGCGCACCGCGACCCCACACACCGACCGACTGACGGAGCCCGCCGCCAATCACCAGCCCCCTCTCCGCCCCAACAGACCAATCAGACGGAGGACGGGGGGGGCGGGACAAGTAGTCGGGAGCGAGTTAGATTGGAGTCGGCGGCCTGTGTGGAGATGATCAATCGATCAGTCCAAATTTGGACTTTCTCCCGCACTCTTATTATAAAACAAATGTTGAAATGCGAAAGGGGAGGATTTTTAAAATATACGTGACAAAAATGCAAGGCGTTTACTGAGACATAATCGAGGGGAAAGCTCGACTAGGCCACACTGCTCAATCAAACCTGAAAACGTAGTGCAGGCACGTACTATTTGATAGGCAGTATTTTCGTCCAATCACAGTGTTCGTTAGTGGTATTCTCCTTTTTCATTGGATAATTGACCATAAGAAGGCGGGACGTTCGGATCTAACCGGACACCTTGCAGCCGAGAACGGTCGAGGGAGATAAAACCGTCAAAAATCGATGTGAACTTTATTTTTTAAGCCAATGCATGGGATATATTTAATGAAATACCAGAAAATTGCGATATAACGCAAGAGGTGCCGTCACAAAAATAGTCAGACGTGATTTGATGGGCACCACGCCGGCCCCGCCCCCTGTTCAATGACATCTCGCGAGATAATTATCGTCTCCTCGCGCCACGTGCACCATCCCAGGGCGGCTCCTCCCGGTATCTCAGCAACCAGAACTGTTGCAAACCGGAGCAGCCGCCGACAGCAGCGCAGGGCTGCAGGCAGGGGAAGCACTGAGCGAGGGCTGTTATAGTCAAAGACCCCACCTACCCGGGTCATTCTCTCCTCTTCCATCGGGTAGAAGATACAGGTGCCTGAGGGCACGTACCACCAGGCTCAAGGACAGCTTCTACCCCACTGTGATAAGACTATTGAACCGTTCCTTTACACAGTGAGATAGACTCTGACCTCACCATCTACCTTGCACCTTATTGCACTGCACTTTCTCTGTAGCTGTGACACTTTATACTATTATTGTTTTTACCTGTACTACCTCAGTGCACTCTGTACTGACTCAATGTAACTGCACTGTGTAATGAATTGACCTGTACGATCGGTATGCAAGACAAGTTTCTCACTGTACCTCGGCACAAGTGACAATAATAAACCAATACCAATTTATAAATTGTTCAGGGAAGCCAGTGCTAGATCCGTCTCCTGAACTGACTGTGAGCATGCCTTGTTGCATTCGTTCGTCCTGTAAAGATATCTTTATTAGTCACATGTACATCAAAACACACAGTGAAATGCATCTTTTGCGTAGTGTTCTGGAGGCAGCCCGCAAAAGTGTCGCAACGCTTCTGGCGCCAACATAGCATGCCCACTGCTTCCTAACCCGTACATCTTTGGAATGTGGGAGGAAACCGGAGCACCTGGAGGAAACCCACGCAGACACGGGGAGAATGTACAAACTCCTTACGGACAGTGGCCAGAATTGAACCCAGGTCGCTGGCGCTGTAAAGCGTTATGCTAACCGCTGCCTGCCAGTGTGCCATTGGCATTTAAATAAAGAGAAGCAACAGGCACAAAGGAAGGAGCGGGAGATTACAAATAAAACCACAATTAAGGAAATATTTTAAGGTCTAGATTTGATTTGTTTAGTATTGGTGTAAATGCACAGGTTCAATTCCGGCCACTGTCTGTAAAGAGTTCTCTTCATGTCTGCATGGGTTTCCTCCAGATGCTCTGGTTTCTTCCCATATTCCAGAGACGTACATGTTAGGAAGTTGTGGGCATGCTATGTTGGTGCTGGAAACGTGGCAACAATTGCCGGCTGCCCCTAGAACACTCTACGCAAAAAAGATGCATTTCACTGTATGTTTTAATGTACATGTGACTAATAAAGAAATCTCATCTTACAATTAGGTGTGGTTAATAAGATTGGAGAACTATGAATGCATATTGCCACTTGGGAATGTGATGTGCTGATCAGAGACCTGACTCCAAAAAAAGGGTGCATTTTACACTCGATGTTCCTTCACACAGGATGTTTAGGAAAGAGGGGTAGTAAGAAATCGAGAAGAAACATTGCAATGATGGAAAGGCAAGGGGACATATTTTCCTCCCCGATGCTAGCCTTCGTGTTGTGGGGATCCCTGAGGAAATCCAGTGTTGTTGTCGACTATAGTTGACGGTGACAACTGAGTCTGCACCGGCTGCAGCTGCCCGTGTGTTGTTCCGGTGGGCTCCCCATGGAGTCCATCGCGGTAGTACAATGGTACGCAGTTCTGCTAGGAAATCTGCCCCGGAGCATGTACCCAGTTTTGCCCAATGCAAGAGTGGCAGACCCCATTCAAGTGAATGGGAGGCATCTGGCTCCAGGGAGAGAGGTAAGTAGTTATGTTTTCTATTATTCATTTGTTAGTTTTGATTAATTTTTTTAATTTTTGGTGTGTGGACGTGATTTTAAAATATAAAAAACAATCACATTAATGTTAGTAATAATATTTTGACCTCTCCTGTTACTGAATATTTTGTGAATATCAACGATATGTATAAACATACCCTGATCTCACCGACAGCTTTGACAGCACAAACCTGGAGGTGGGGCTTCACCAGCTATCATTGAGCTTTTGAAAGTCCAGCCAGTTGCCAGTGCTGAGGCAGCCCGTATGCTCTTCTGGGCCATGCCTTGGTGCTGACAGCTGGGCTCCCAGCAGAGGTTTGCCGTGGCAACTACATTAGAACAAACAGCCTGACGTATGGGAGGTGGTCATTGGTTCTGGGGCAATGGAATATTTGGAGAGTCAAAGACAAAATCTATTTCCTCAAAATAAATGGTCCTGGGTGTATTTTATTGGTCACCATTAGCTGGAATGCAATAGGGAAAGAAATTTGTGATGTAACTATTAAGAAATGCAAAAACAAACAAGCGATAATGGGAGACTTCAGCTACATTGATACTAAAATCGGCATCAGTTGAGTGACGTGCAAAGGAATTTCAAGTAGGTGTTCGAAAGCATTTACTTCATCCATGTGGTTAATCCTAATCAAAGGAGAAGGCAATAATGCATCAAGTATCTAGGGGATTGAAGAGGCTCAGGTAGTGAGCACCTTGAAATGATGACCATAACACTAAAGGTTATGCAGAAGAAATAATAGGAATCGAAGGAAAAACATTGAACTGAAGGAGGCCGATTTTTAGCAAATTGAGAAGGGAACTGGACTGGGTAAACTAGCATCAAAGATTGAAAGCAGAAATGTAATGGAGCAATATGTGATCTGTGAAAGAGGAGATGGATAAGGTACAAACTGAGCAGTTTCACACGAGGCATAAAAGGAGGGCGACCAGAATTCAAACTGCTCAGAAGATAAAGGTGTTAGGGAATAGGATGGAACAGATTGCAACTTGAAAATGTATTGAACAACCAGCCTGAATATGAAGAATACAGTGCAAAGAGACAGCACTATATCAGCAGCTAACTTGAGATACTGAACGAGTACTTATCACACGTGTTTGCCAAGGAAGATTTTGCTGAAGCAATTGTACACAAGGAAAAAGCCTGGATATGGCATGTAATAAATATAGATACAAAGGAGGAAGGCATTAGCTTTGACTCAATTGATAAGACTGTAGTCTATTAATCTAAAGCATATCCAAAGTATTATGTGCAGTTCAGGTCACTGGATTGTTAATCATAGAAAGCTTATGATACAGCAGGACATTCAGCCCATTTTCTCCATGCCGGTCAAAAAGGGGTGCCAGTCTAACCCCACCATCCAGATCTCAGTCTGTTGCCTGTAGATTCTTCACATGAAAATAAATGTGGTAAGGGTTTCTGCCTCTATCATCTTTCCTCATCTCCCCCTTAATCCTTCAATGATTACAGTAATACTCTGATAACACACAGTCCAATTATTCAGAAATGTCGATGGTTCACTGGGTGCTGTTTCCTGTGTTCTCTTTAAACTCAGTAGGGCCCCATTTCCCATGCTCCCTTTTAACGCACAGCAGCCCCATTTCCTGTAAACTGAACAGGGCTCTGTTTCCAGCTTTCTTTAAATTTATCAGGTTTATTGGAAAATTTATTACACAACTGTGTAACATTTTAAAAAAGTGAATTAAACATGTGTTGGGGGTATTAATAGGAGCAATATACAAAAGTCTGGAAAATCAGCCAAAACAAATCCCAAGGATGCCAGATTACAGGAGTTAAAAATATTATCGTTTAAATCTTTCCCCCATTTTTTGACTCCTCAGCTAAGGGAACTAGGTCCTGATTTATCTAGGCGTCTCATAATTTCACATGCCTCAATTAAACCTCTTCTGTCCAAAGCAAACAACTATCTTCTCCAATGTTCTTCAGCTACACTTTTCCAATCAACAACCTTCTACCTCTCCTCTGCACCCTCTCCAGTGCCATCACATTTTTATGAAGATTTATAAAGACCTTGTACAGATTTAACGTGCCTTTAATGTTTAATGATTGAGGATTTTAAGAGCCATGGAGCTTTCCCTGGCTTTCTGGACTGTTAATTACTCAATTAACATCATCAAAATAGATTATCTTATCATTAATTGCGTGACGTTTTTGTAGGATCTTTCTGCATACAAACTGGTCACTTTTTTTGCTGACATTACAACAGTGACCGGTCTTCAAAATGTACTTCATTCCTGTAAAGCATCTTCTGATGTCTTGAGATTGCGAAACATTCTACCTTATCCGGTGGGAGGGGTGGGGGGGGGGGGTAGTGTCCAGTGGGGTGGGGTTCTTTGATTATGTTGGTTACTTTATGTTCATTTGGGTCTTGACACTGGTTTTCAATTACAACTTACTTGCATTCTAGCAAAATAAAACCTACTTTGTTGCAACTCAATGGTCATGATTTTTAAGTAAAAAGAGTAAAGTGCTCTTTAAAACTGTAAAACAGGTTAGACCACACTTGGAGTATTGTGTTCAGTTCTGGTTGCCTCATTACAGGAGGGATGTTGAAGCTTCAGAGAGGGTGCAGAGGAGATTTACCAGGATGCTGCCAGGATTAGAGAGCATGTCTTATGAGGATAGGTTGAGTGTGCTAGGGCTTTTCTCTTTGCAGAGGAGGAGGATGAGAGGTGACTTTATAGAGGTATACAAGATGATAAGAGGCATAGATCGAGAGGACAGTCAGAGACTTTTTCCCAGGGCAAAAATGGCTAACATGAGGGGGCATAATTTTAAGGTGATTGGAGGAAGGTATAGGGGGGATGTCAGAGGCAAGTTTATTTACAGAGAGTGGTGGGTACGTGGAACGCATTGCCAGCAGAAGTGGTGGAGGCAGATACATTAGGGACATTTAAGAGACTCTGAGATAGCCACATGAATGATAGAAAAACGGAGGGCTATGTGGGGGGGGAAGGGTTAGATAGATCTTAGAGCAGGATAAAATGTCGGCACAACATTGTGGGCCAAAGGGCCTGTACTGTGCTGTAGTGTTCTATGTTCTAATTGCAAGTCTTACTTCATCGTAGAAAGGCAATTGGTACTGAAATAAAGTGAATTACCTAGTCAGGGTCTATTTTTGAGTCGAATTGACAAGGAACAATCTTACAATCATTCTTGGGGTACAGTTGTGGTGATAAAGGATGCTAATATTGCATTGTTGTTTTAGAAAGGGGAGAAGGATAAATCTTCATTTGCCAGCTGGTCAGTGTAATGTCAGTGGTATAGAAACTATAGGAATATGAGTGAATAAAGTAGTGCCAAGATTAAACCATGCTGACTAAAATGATAAAGAGGATGAACAGGAGTAGTGTAATTTTTAAAATTAATTACCACATGGGGCTGATGTTGAATATCTGTACTCTGAATGAATCCAAAATTCAAATTCTCATGCATTCAGGATTCCTCCGGAAAGGTTTTAAGTTCTCTGGTTTTCCATGTCCTGCTGAATCATAAACTGTAACACAATAAATCATTTTTAAATGAGATATATATTTGCACATACAGTATATTCCACCTGGGTAGTCTACAACCCAGCGACATGAACATTGAATTCTCCAACCTCTGGTAAACCGGTCCCCGTCTATGCTCTCTTCTCTCTCCTCCTGATCCACCTAGCCTCCTTCACCCACACACTCTTCCCACTGGTTCCCCTCCTCCACAACTCCCATCTGTCCTCCCCACCTCCCTCCCTTGATTCCATGCTCCACATCCCTCTCCTGTTAGATCCCATTATCTTCAGTCCTTTGTCACTTCCACCTATTAATTCCCAACTTCTGCTGCTATTCCCACTCTCCCCTCCCCTATTTGCCTATCACCCCTCCTCACCTGGATCCACCTACCACCTGCTAGCTCTTGCTCAACCTTCACTCCACCTTTTTATACTGGCTATACCATCTTTCAGTCCAGATGAAGGGTCTTGACTTGAAATGCTCACTGTCCATTTCCCTCCATAGATGCTGCCTGACCTGCTGAGTTCCTCCAGCATTTTGTCTGTTGCTCCAGATTCCAGCTTCTGCAGTCTCCTGTGTCTTCAAATTGCCCCTGAACTGAATGGCTGGCTGGGCCTTTTTTGAGAGTAGTTAAGAACCATGTTGCTGTGGGATCTAGAGTCACAGATTGGCCAGAGAATACCCTAAAGGACAAGCAGTGAACCTGATGGGTTTTATGGTCACCATTACCAATGGTTATTGCCTTTTAATCCTAGATTTATTTAATTACTCCAGTTTAAATTTCCTTATTGCCGTGATGGTATTTGAACTCAGCTCTGTATCAATAGACCAGGCTGGATATTACTCCAGACCATAACCACTATGCTGACCATAAACTCTTTAAAGGCAGCTGAGAAATACTTAATGATATGGGAAAAGTTCATTCATAATATTTTTAAATTAATGACAGGTTCAAGGAAGTAAATTTTACACTTAAGATTGATATAAGATGTTATGAATATTTGCAATGGATGCCTGGGCATAAGTGGTGAAGTGAAAATCTAGAATCATTTAAGGAATAATTATTAACTGAATAGAAAGATGTAGGCTCATCCTCAATGGGATGAATTAAGGACCTTTCTCCACTTTGTGGTGGGAGCACCCAACATTTCTTCAGAATCAGAATAAGATTTATTATCACTGACAGGTGATGTGAAATTTGTTGTTTTGCAGCATTAGTACAATGCAAAGACATAAAAATCTATAAATTACAACAAATAAATAGTGCAATATAGTTTTAATATGAATTTTAATGACTTAATAAATATCCAGGATAAGCTTCCCTCAACATCAGAAATGTTTACATTGAAAGTAAGGTGATAAGAGAATGAATAAGATCATAACTGATATAGGAATTGAGGAGGGGCGGTGTTAGGCAATGTTCTTGAGATGGTCATTGGAGTTGCAAGTCATTTGGGGTTTTGAAAAATCTGACTTACAAACCAGAGAGGAATGCAATTAATATCTTTTTAATTTGTTAATTCTCTAAATGCAGGAATTGGTGAAGAGTGCTGCAGTCTTTGTGCTTTCCTAATTGCTGTGGAGTCAATACAATGCAAACTAATATACTATTGGGAGCAGATTAGGTAAGAATTGCAAGCTTCCTTGCCTGAAGGACTTAGAGTCATACAGTAGTAAAGCTTCAACTCTTAGTGAATATTTCATCATAATCTAATATATGAAAGTCAATCTCATTGGTTTTGGGAAATGAGGTCAAATTCTGAAATCC
This sequence comes from Pristis pectinata, assembly GCF_009764475.1. Classification (NCBI taxonomy): domain Eukaryota; kingdom Metazoa; phylum Chordata; class Chondrichthyes; order Rhinopristiformes; family Pristidae; genus Pristis; species Pristis pectinata. The sequence continues at coordinate 14,055,932 of NC_067408.1, forward strand.
TATCATGGAATTTTAACTCATGTTTTCTAGATTACCAGTCCTGGCCCATTTAGCTTTCAGCCTATGCTACCACTCAATATGTCAGCTAATCATGTTTACCCACCTTTGTCACACACACCTTAATAACTTTGGTTTACAGAAATTTATCAATCTCAGCTTTAACATTAAGAGTTGATGGAGTAAAATTTAACATTTATAATCTCCTGCTGTGCTTTGCTTGTGGAAACTATTCCAACTTTCACTCCTGAAAGGTCTAACTCTAATATTTAGATTATAGTTACAAATCCACCAGACAGTGAAAGTAATTTCTCTTTATCTGCCATTTTAGCTCCCCCTTATATTAAAATGGGCTGATTTTCTACATTCTAGAAATACAACTATAGTTTATGAATGCTTTTCTCATAATTTACCCAGATAGAATTTCAGTAAACCTTTGCAAGACTACTTCCAAAGGTTAATTGGTCATTTCTAAATTTTGGATCTTAGAAATGCTAACAGAACTCCAGGTGTGATTTTGGATAGTTGTAGCATGACTTCTACCCTCTTGCAGCAGTGACACACATGAAGGGACCAAGTCTATTTTATCCAACTTTGATGGGGAAGCATATTGTAAGGAAGATTCAAAGAGTCAGCCAAAGGATATAGGTGAACAGCAGGGAAAAAAATGAAAAACCCTGTATAATTTGGGGAAATATGAGGTTCTCCACATTAGGACGAAGAAAAGCACACTGCTTACATGAAAAAAGACTACAGAATTTTGCTAAACATGGGATTCTAAGTGTCCTTGTACATGATAATTTTGCATGCTAGTATATTTTGTATATAGGAAGCGACCAGAAATGCAAATTAATACTGTCCTTTATTGCAGGGGATGGAGTATAAATGTAACAGTATTACTGCAGGTATATTGGACATTGATGAGACCACATCTGGAGTACTGCTTAGAATTTTAGTTCCTGTCTAAGGAGGTATATTCTTGCATTGGAGGCAGTTCAGAGAGGTTTCACCAGGTTTTACTCCTAGGATGAAGAGGTTGTCACATGAAGACATAATTACCACACTATTGTACCCATCTTTGAGGAAGCATGTTTTGTAATAAATACCAGAAATTATGGATTGTTTTTCTCATTTCTTAGTTGAAGAAAGGTGTGAATCATCTGTGGACACATCGATCCAAGGTTCTCCTACTCAGCGGCATGAGCTAAGCTTTTAACTTCTTTGCCCGTCACAGCACTAACCATGATCTTCAAAGCCTCAGCTACTTGAAGGGAATGCTCTGGGAACTGGACATCTCGCCCTTTCTTGGCTGTGGGAAAAAGTAATTATTCCTGTGTGTATGCCTGAAAGAGATTAAAATGGAATGTCAATTTCTATCCTTTATATTTGTAATAATTTTGAACATCTATTGTTCTCTTTTGAGGATTGCTAGTGCTATAAAATATTTTTTTTAAATGTATGCCTTGTTTATTCGAGCTTTAAAATAGAAATCTCATCAGGTGTAAAAGTTTTAAATTAATCCCTCAGTAAGATGAATTGTTTGATGAATCAAAAGTGCTAACAACTGTTATTTTTGGAAAATTGGTGGTTGTCATGTTTTGGGAATGTTTTGATTATTTGGCTCATGATATTTGTGCTTGGCAAAAATTGAGCCATTCAAGTTTCTCATGATCCATGACAAACCTCTCAGAAAATAATTTTTATTTGTGGATAAATATGTTGCATTTTTCAAAAATGAATTAATCCCATTGATCCTGCTGTATCTTTCTAACAGTACACTTGGTTTCATAATGAAATGCATTATTATGTAGCTTTGCAGCAGATATTTTAAAAAAAGCTTTTATTACCATTTTGAGGGCTGTTCCCTCCCTTTGCAGATATTTTGTGGTTATAAATAACGTTCTTGTGTGTGAGCTTCATGACTCAAGTACAGAAACAGCAAGCTGATCTGACTTAGGCCATCATTTGCCCAAGGATAGCTGGTTATGCTCAAAATTGGCTGATAAAGTGAAAAATTCCCCAGTGCAAGCTTTGCTTTCATATATTCCACAGCAGAAAAGCTTAGAGTGTGGAATTTAAAATCCTAGCTGATTTCAACATGGAACACATCTGCTAGATATCAAAGAGTAACCCTGGAACATCAGAAATGCTTAGGATATCTGTTTTCATTGAAATATGTGTATTGTGTTGATGTTATGACAGAAATAAACAAATCCATTACAATATTAGCCAAAAGCTTTCAATCATAATATGGAAGATATCTTCACTTATTCCCCTTTTCAGAAATCATTTACCCCTTAATATAAATTATTCTTTGGGTTCTTTTAGATTTTCAATCAATGGAGATCATTCATAATGATTTTAAACAATAGATGTTGAAGATGTAATTGACTGAGGAGAATGATTGCTTCTTAGGTTAAAGCCATCCTCAGTTTGTGCCCATGCAACTATATATTGTGTAATAGTGTAGTTACTTAATCATGACCAGAAGTGGTAAACAGTTCATTTTTGTTCTTCCTAGTCAAAAGTTTTTGAGGTCAATTATCTTTCTTTGAGAGCAGCTTATTCTGCAGTAGACTACTGATTAAAGTGGAACCATTTTGGTCTGTGTAATTAAGATAATCATCATCATAATCATCTCAGCATCCAGGCAGCCTCCTGTACATATTTCAATAAATAAAAGCCAAAAACAAGGCTAAAAATAGAGTTGCACAGTTGAATGGAAAAAGTGGAATTCTTACTGGCCTAACAAGTTCTAATATGTTCCAGTTATTCCATTTTTTGTGTTTCTGTTCATTTCTACCTATATGTTAAATATATTGGAAATTTTTTTGCAAATACTTTAGAAATTTATCTCATGCCCAGTCTCAAATACTGGCTCTCTAGGCACTGATAGGTTTGCAATGCTTGCCGCTGGGAACATCTTTTTTTTTCCTCACCAGTCACATATAATGCATATAATACAAATTGTACAGAATAGAATGTAGCCAGAACAGCCTCAGTTATACTTTTGATGACAGACCTTTAACTGGAGTTAGTGGCATTGGTTACTTCAGCATTCTGTGAAAACAGGATAAGGTGCTTTATTTGCAAGAGTCTTTTACATTTGGCATCCAGACGTACTGCAAAACATTACCTGTACTGTCTGTAGGGCACTGCATGCCTGTTGATACTTGCAGATCTCTACTGGCAAATCCTGTGGATACAGCATATAATTAATAAGCTACAGGACTCACAGACAGAAGTCTGGACCTTTAATCCAGCAATGAGCTCAAATCACACCCTATCACCCATGGAATATAGATTGAAGGAATTAAGGACACCTTTAACCTTTCCCTGCTTCAATCTGAGGTTCCCACCTGCTTTAAGCAGACCGCTATCATCCCAGTACCTAAGAAAAACAAGGTAACGTGCCTTAATGACTTCCGCCCAGTGGCTCTGACATCCACCATCATGAAGTGCTTTGAGAGGTTGGTCATGGCACGCATCAACTCCAGCCTACCAGAGAACTTCAACCCACTGCAATTCGCCTACCACCAAAACAGATCTACAGTGGACTCCCTCTCCCTGGCCCTACACTCAGCTCTGGGGCATCTGGCCAGTAAAGACACCTATGTTAGATGATTGTTTATTGATTACAGCTCTGCCTTCAATACTATAATTCCAAGCAAACTCATCACCAAACTCCAAGACCTGGACTCAACAACTCCCTTTGCAACTGGATCCTTGACTTCCTGACCAACAAACTGCAATCAGTGAGGATAGGCAGCAACACCTCTGACACGATTATTCTCAACACTGGTGCCCCACAAGGCTACATCCTCAGCCCCCTACTCTAATCCCTATACACTCATGACTGCGTGGCCAGATTCTGCTCTAACTCTATCTACAAGTTTGCAGATGATACCACCATAGTGGCCCATATCACAAATAATGATGAGTCAGAGTACAGGAAGGAGCTAGAGAGCTTAGTGACATGCTGTCATGACAACAACCTTTCCCTCAATGTCAGCAAAACAAAAGAGCTGGTCATCGACTTCAGGAAAGGGGGTGGTGCACATGCTCCTGTCTACATCAACAGTGCGGAAATCGAGAGGGTTGAGAGCTTCAAATTCCTAGGACTGAACATCAACAATAGCCTGTCCTGGTCCCACCACATACAGTAGATGCCACGGCCAAGAAAGCTCACTAACACCTCTAATTCCTCACGAGGGTAAAGAAATTTGGCACCTCCCCTTTGACACTCACCAATTTTTAATCGATGCACCATAGAAAGCATCCTATCTGGATGCATAACTCTTGGTATGGCAACTGCTCTGCCCAGGACCACAAAAAACTGCAGAAAATTATGGACACAGCCCAGCACATCACAGAAACCAGCCTCCCCTCTATGGACTCTGTCTATACTTCTCGCTGCCTTGGTAAAGCAGCTGGGATAATTAAAGACCCCACCTACCCAGGACCCCTTTCCGATCGGGCAGAAGATACAAAAGCCCAAAAGCACGTACCACCAGGCTCAAAGACAGCTTCTATCCCACTGTGATAAGACTACTGAATGGTTCCCTAGTACAATAAGATGGACTCTTGACTTCACAATCTGCCTCGTTATGACCTTGTACCTTATTGCACTGCACTTTCTCTGTAGCTGTGACACTTTATTCTGCATTTTATATTGTTTTACCTTGTGCTACCTCAATGCACTGTGTAATGATCTGTATGAATGGCATGCAAGACAAGTTTTTCACTGTACCTCGGTAAAAGTGACATTAATAAACCAATTCCAATTAAATCCAGAATTAAAGAAAAAAAACCATTCACAGGTAATTTGAGATAGACAATAATTGTTGGTGTTGCCAATAACATCCACATCTTGTGAACCAATGTTTAAAAAAAACTTTGACATACCCCAGACTTGAATATTTCCACAAACCTGAATTGTTTATATAGAGCCGTTATAGTTCTGTGAAGATTTGTCATTGTCATACTGTAATTGTCTGGGGCCTTGATATTACCAGGAGTATTGTGTACAATATTGGTTGCCTTGTCTAAAAAAATATACTTACTGTAGTGGGAGTGCAGTAGAAATTCACCAAACTAATTCCTCAAATGGTAGGTCTGTCATGTGTGGAGAGATTAGGGAGGCAAGGTTTCTGCTCTAGAGTTTAGAAAAATCCAATGTGACCTCATTTGAAAATTATAAAATTATTGAAGGCTCCACTGTTGATAGAGGGAGAATGTTTTCCTTCGCTGAGCAGTTTAGAGGTATGGGTCAAAGCCTCAAAGAAGAACAGTACAGCACAGGAACAGGCCCTTCGGCCCTCTAAGACTGCACCAACTATGATGCCAGTTAAATAATCCCAGCTACTTGCATGTGGTCCATCTCTATTCCCTGCTTGTTCATCTGTCTGTCTAAATGCCTCTTAAATTATGTTATTGTATCTGCTGCTACCACCCCTCCCCCCCCCCCCCCCCCCCCCAGGCAGTGCATTCCAGGCACCTACTGCACTGTGTATGAACAAAACTTCCCTCATAAACTTAAACTTTCCCCCAGTCACCTTAAACTTATGCCTGCTACTATCTGGTATTTCTACCCCGGGAAAAGGACTATATCTACCCTAATTATGCCTCTCATAATTTTATATACTTATATCAGGTCGTGCCTTATTGTGGTTCTAGTGAAAACAAACCAGGTTTGTCTAAACTCTCCCCATAGCTAATATGCTCCAATCCAGGCAAATCCTGATGAACCTCTTCTGCATCCTCTCCAAAGCCTCCACATCATTCCTATACTGCGGTGACCAGAACTGCACACAATACTCCAACTGTGGCCTTACCCAAGTTTTATACCGCTTCATTTCTAGAGAGATCACACGAGCAAGTAAGTGGAGAAGGGCCAGGAACAGGGGTGAAGTGGATGGATAGGATTCAAGAGGAGAAGAAAAAGGGAATGGATGATGGAATGGGCTAACTGGGAAGGAAGCGAGCAAGGAGGCAGGAAGCTGAGGGGAATGCGGACTAACATAGTGGGTAGACTGGGGGAGACAGGGAAAAGGAGTCAGAGGTAGAGAGAGTGAGGGAGGGAAGCTGAGGAAAATAGTGTGTGCAAGATTATATGTCGTGTGCATGGTAAGCGAGTGGTCAGAGTATGTCTGTGTGTATACAGAGTGTGTAGCAATGCCTGGACTCCAATTGTCTTAGGCCTACTTGCCATTGGACCAACACCTCCCTCTGTCTGGAGTGCGCTATGGTTACCCCACAGTAAAAGGAATCATGTAGAAGCCCCTACTACTCCTTGCTGGAAACAAGTCATCCTTGATCCCAAACCTAAGAAGTAAGAATCCAAGTTCCAATTTCAGGTAATCTCTTCCCCCTCTGTCCCTTTGCTCTCTGTCCCTGATCTACCCAGTTCCTCCTACATCCAACCCCACCCCCCTAATCACCCTGTTCCTTTCCCCCCTCCAACTGTCTGTCACCCACGCACTCCTCCCACTGGGTCTTCTCCCCTTGCTGTTCCCATCTTCCCCCCCCCCCCCACCTCCCCTAATTGGTTCCATGCTCCACCTTCATTTCCTATCAGATTCCACCATCTGCAGCCCTTTGTCGGCTCCACCTATCAGTTTATAGCCTCTGTTGCCATTTCCACTGTTCCCTCCTCACCTGGATCCATCCCACGGCTTGCCAGCTCTTACTCTGCCTTTTCCCGTCACCTTCTGATACTGGCCATATCCCCTCTTTCAGTCCAGATGAAGGGTCTCGACTCAAAATGCTAGCTGCTCATTTCCCTCCACAGATGCTGCCTGACTCACTGCATTCCTCCAGCAGACTTTTTTTGCTCCAGGTTCCAGCATCTGCAGTCTCTTGTGTCTCCAAGAACCCAAGTTGTCAGCAAGGAGCAAAGTTTTTGTTTCTTTCCCCCCCTTTACCCCTTTCAGTTTTCCCTTATCTCTCTGGCTCCTTTACCTTTCCCCTCCCCCCACCCTCTCGACTTACCCCTCACTCACGCCTTCCTTCTTCTGGTTCCCGATCTCCTTCCCTTTATTCCATGGTCTACCGTCCTCTCCTATCAGATTCCATCTTGTTCAGCCCTTTGCCTCTTCCACCTATCACCTCCCAACTTCTCACATCATTCCTACTTACCCCACTCACCTACCTTCCCCACCCCTCCCCCCCACCTACCCTCCCCGCCCCTAACCACCCCTTCCCCAACCTCACACCTTCCCCCAAACCCCACACCTTCCCCACTCGCACCTTCACTCCCTCCACCTTCCCTCCACCCCCAACACAGTCCCCATCCCCCACCTGCCCTCCCCCACCCACATTCCCCCACCACCCCACCCCAACCCACCTTCCCCAACATTCTCCACCTCCCCCACATTCCCTTCTTCATTCCCCCTTTCCCACCCCAACACGCCCTCCCCCACCCCACCCCCACATTCCCCCCTTCCCCACCCAACATTCCCCTCTCCCCCACATTCCCCACACACCCACCCCCCTCCCCCACCAACACTTGCCCTCCCCCACACCACCCCCATATTCCCCCTTCCCCACCCCAACATTCCCCTCTCCCCCACATTCCCCCCACCCCACCATTCCCCTCTCCCCCACATTCCCGACACACCCACTCCCCCACATTCCTCCCTCCCCCACCTCCCCACCCCTTCCCCCACCACACCCCACCTTCACCACCCCCACCCCTCAACACTCCCCTCACCACCACATTACCCCCCATCCCCCACCTTCCCCTCCCCATACCCCCACCCCTCAACACTCCCCTCACCACCACATTACCCCCCATCCCCCACCTTCCCCTCCCCATACCCCCACATTCCTCCTCCCCCACCCACTTTCCCCCACCTTCCCCCACCACCCTGCCCCATCTTCCCCCCCTCCCACCCACCCACCACACCACCACAACCTACCCCCACCACCCCAATCCCTCCCCACCCACAAACCCCCCACTCCCTCTACCCCCAACCCATCACCCCACCACCCTACCCCCACTACCCACTCCGCTATCCCCCACCACCCCACCTACCATCCCCCCATCTCTCCCACTATCCGCCCCACCCCTCTACCCTCAACCCCACCAACCCCCCACTCCTCTCTATGCCACCCCCATTCCCGTCGACCTCCCCACTATCCCCACCCCCTACCATCCCCCCACTATCCCTCCCACTACCCTTCACTCCACCATCCCTCCCACTTTCCCCCACCCCCATCTATCCCCCACTATCCCCACCCCTGTTATTCTGGCTCCTGCTCTCTTCCTTTCCAGTCCTGATGAAGGTCTCGGCCCGAAACGTCGACGGCTCCTTCCCCCGCCCCGTGGATACTGTCCGACCCGCTGTGCCTCCGGCTGTCCCAGCCGCGGCTGACGCCTGCAGTGGCGCTGTCGCCAGGCTGGTGGGCGCTGTTTCGCGTCTCTCCGGCGTCGGCACTCACATCCGGTGCGGCTGCGACGGGCTCCATTTACCGATCGGAGGGCGACATCCACGGGAGGAGACCGAGCGGAGTCCTTCTGCCCTCCGCCTCCTGGTACCAGCAGCAGGATCGCTCGCTTGCTCCCCGCGCCATGGCGGACAACAGCAACCGATATCAGGCGGTGAGTGGTCACCCGACTCGGCGAACGGTGCCCGGGGAGGGTCTGTGCCCCGGGCAGTTGAGAGAGGGCACCGGCGGGATTGCCCGGCAACACCGAGGCTTCGCACCGTCCGCTGGGCCTCGTCCTCTTCTAAAATAGATGGGAGCTGAAGGATTAGGCTGGGGACGGCGAAAGCCTGATGGCAGCCTTGGCATCGGATTTAATAGCCGGCTGTCAATTACTAATGTAGAATAATAGGAATCAAGCTATCTCCATTTGTTAGATTATATGTCACAAACAAAGGAGGAGTGCACGAAGCCCTTTCTGTTATGAAATGTTTGCAGAAACAAGCAGCATTCATCGTTGGAAGTGGCGGTCACACAATTTGTTTTCAGAATAGCGTCTGTGTTCAGCTCATGAAACACGGTCTGATTGAAAAGCCCTTTAAAAGGTGAGGTGGAGGTACGGTCTGTCTTTCCCAGACGTGAGCCCTATTTGCCGTTGGCAGGGCTGAATCAAGATTTCATAGAGTTCGGCAGGACTGGACGTGATGCACAAGGTGTCAATATCAGAGGGTGATGGAAAGAATGCCACTGAGAATCAGAAAAGTGACCGGAATTCAATAAAAATTTTAAACACATGATACCTTTGAGAGTGACCTACATTAAGATGTTACAAATTGAGTGGTTGGCACTCTCAGGTGGCATTTCACCTTAAAACCTTCTTCCCACCAGCATTGAATGTCTACTTATTACTGCTTATCACCTAAATAAATTGATAATATTAAGATAAGTGACTAATGGTCAATTTGTTTTTTTTTTAAAGCAAACCACATGGAACTAAAATAACATTAATACAAAGTTTTTAGTAAAAGGGCAAATACTAATTGAAGGAGAGTCTATGATCCAGTACAGGTTATCCATTTACCTGTACTATAAACAGTTAACAACTGATTAGATTACCTTTTTGAGTGACAAGTACCAGTGTTTATGTCATAGCTGCACTTTCCCCTGAAAGCAATGGACCCGTGAGTTATCTTAGGGAAATCTGTAGCAAAATTAGTTTATAACAAGTCAAACATGGCTGCCAGGTAGCACAGACCAATAAAAAAAACACCCCAAGCACAACTGTATGTGGACTTTGGTCTGAGTACACATGTGGTATTGTTACTGTATCTTTTAGTGCCAGTCATAAATATTTTAGTGAAATGCTATGGGATGTTTTATTTTGTTAAAGATACTTTTCCAATATAGAGGTTTCAATAACAATGAAGAACTTTCCTGAAATCAGACAGAAGACTTTTTAAAATTACTTTTATAATTACGATTCTTAATATGGCTTTTAGAATGCAATGTATATTAGTTGAAGAGATTTGGTGAAATTGTGCTAACTATGTGAATCCCATCATTGTTAACAGCTGTTATGACTTCCAAATCTTAAAAGTTAGAGGTTGAATAGAAAAGGATTTAGTGTATTTTGGCTCAAAACCAACAGTTACAGCTGGACAAATTGTCACAGCTGTAGAAAGTGATAAAATTGAAAAATGAGCTGCCCTTTAAAGAGTTTAGATTTAACATCTTTAGTTTAAAACAGTGAGAGTTTTGCATTTTTAATCATGAGAAGAATTTCAGGGATGTTTAGCAAAGTAAACATGTGACATTTGGTGTAAGTACAGCATACACTTTTGGGGGAAGGGAAAGAATAGTCACATGATTCATTTAAGTAGCTGACTGTGCAGCTTTAATGCAAGCTTGTGACCAGTTGTGCTCCTTTTTGCTGGAAACTTGCTGTTAAAGGCAAGTGACGTTTACACAATCTAGGGCAAAAAAAGGTCTTTCTTGTCAAAATCTGCACATGTATGATTAGAAATGAGGGGTAGGGTTGGGATGGGAGAATACTTCTGTATTTGGATTCATGCACTTCCCTGAATGAAATTCTACAAATTTCAAAGTAGTACAATAGAAATCTAACTGGAAATAATTTTTTTAAACCCTGCTTTTGCTCCCATGCAAAGTACTTCAAGATGATAGACAAGTGCTTCTGTTATTGCACTGATTGTTTCCTGAAACATCCACTCCATTAGTGGTTGGCAGCTCTGCTTATATTGATAGATAATGTACTGAACAATTATTTCATAAGTAGCAAGGCTACCCCTGGGGAAGCCAGTATTTTCTGCTTGCTGCTTGTCCATGGTGTGGAGAATATAGATCTTGCTGTGCAAATAGAGAAACTTCATTTGTTGTTTAGTTATTTTATTTTCCATCATAATAAATGCTAACAGAAACACTTCTCACGTTATTAGAATTTCAGAAATGACACCCATACCATTGCCTAAGAAGAATTTCATCCACTCTCCTCTGCCCAAAATCTTAGATTCACATTTTTGAAAATCCTTCACTAAATGCTTTAGCCTTTCCACCTAGCATTCTTTAAGACAATACTTAAAACTTGTGTGACCAGTTTCTTTCTCAACCTCAAGTGAGTTAGTCCCCAACTTTTTGTCGTACATCTGTGTCGCACCTTAGAGTGATTTTTGTTTTTAAAAAGGTGCCATATAAATGTAAACTGTTTTTAGGTAATGTTCTTATGGAAGTGTCCAGCGGGAAATTCCAAAATATTGACCCAGTGATAAGAAAGGTTATAAAGAGTTGAGTGCAAAGAATCCCAAAAGACCTTTGTCAATTAGCCAGGTTGGCTGGTGAACCCCAAGGGTTTGTTGTTACTTGCTAGTTTAGATTTAAGATTACACTTCACCACCTCTGAAGGTAGAGAATAATTCATCACAGAATAATAGATGAACTTCTATACGTGGGTTGTATTATAACTTACAAATAACAAAACAACATAGTGGTTTGAGGACACCAGTACACTGTAATAATCAAAGAAGCTGAGTGCACACAAGAGCACGTGCAGATGAAGGGCCTGAAATCTCAACTGTCATTTCCCTCATTGATGTTGCCTGACCTGCTGAGTTCCTCCAACACTTTGTGTTGCACACAAGAGCATGTCATTCCCATGATTTTCTTTTTGTGTATTCTAACAGAATATGGTATAAAAAAGTAACTAATTTGCACACCAATTATCTCAGTTAATAGTAGTAAAAGAACTGTATGTTAATAAGATGTGGTGCTAAACTATGTGATAGAGCTTAAGTTGATTTGAAATCCTGACCATCGCTGACATTGGGTTGAGGCTGCCTACTTTGTCATAGTTTCCCTAGTTCTCATCAGTACATACTCTGCACTTTACAGCATGATGTTTTGTCTGCATTAAGACATGATTAAGTGCATCCCACCAAACTTTTGTATGCCAGTTCTTGTTTTCTGTCTTGGAGACAGGTGCTTGCAACACTTATTGTTTTATATTTAGAGTTTCAAAACAAGTGAGCACTAAATGATGCTGGAATTTTGTTTTGTTCAAAGACTGCCTCTGTCCTGAGCTGATTGGTGTTTTTTTTTGACTGTTTTTGTTGCATTCTGCCCTGGAAACTGGAGTATTTTGTTTCTTTTTCATGTTGATTGTGGGTTGTGTAATTATTCAAATTTGTCCACAAAGACAGCAGTAATAATGAATCTCTCAGAACTTGCCTGATTTTCCCCCTCCTATCTCTCCCCCACCCACCAAAACATCTTCACTTCATGGAGAATTTGATATCATAGCCACTTTGCTACCCGAAACAAAATTTTTATTTTAACCTCTGTTTAAATAAGCCTGGTGATTTGGACTTAAAGTCAATTGCTGGGTACTAATGCCTCTTAAAATGCCTATGTGCATTCCTCTTAACAAGAAGAAAATCTGTTGAAGCTTACAGTGCACAACAATTATTCCCACATTTTTCCACATGTGAAGTTGTATAATGAAATTTTTTGTTTGTCAGATCTTTTCTTGCATGTCAAATGATTTCTGAAAATTGCATTTGTATTACAAACACAATAGAGTCCAAATGAGTAATCTGACTGTAGGCGTCAGTTCTAATGAACAGTTTGACTGCATGTGTTCTGGATTGCACAGTGGAACAGCAGTTAGCATTGCTCTCTCACGGCTTCAGAGACCTTAGTTAGATCCTGATCTTAGGTGTTGCTGTTGCAGTGTGCATGTTTTCATGGTCTTTTGGGATGCTGCTGGTGCTCTGGTTTCCTCCACATCTTAAAGCTGTGCTGGTATTTGAATTGGATACTGTAAATTGCCCCTTAGTATACGCAAGTGGCAAAAGAATCAAAGGGAAGTTGATGGATGAGTTAGAGAATGATCGACAGGGCTACAGAGAAATGGAAAAAATGCTACTGATGGGATTGCTTTGATGAGAGCCTGTATGAACTCTATTAGCTGATTGGCTTCCTTGTGTACCACAGTAATTAAGTATTTTCGCAAGGTGTGAAACAAGTAGCTTAAAATATCCTGTAAACTTCAAAACAAGTCATGAGACAAGGATGTATTACCTGGATTTGTTCAGTGCCAGCTACTGTGACAACGATGAAATTTCCTCAAATGACAGGGCGGAATTGAATGCCATTATTTCAGCTAGCTATTGTGCTGATCTCTCCAAATCATTTTGTTGTGGCATCATTTTTAATGCACCGTTAAATTGTTACAAATAATTTAACATGTGCTAGTCTAATAAATAGTTTGATAATGAACAACCAGCAATGGCAAAATGGCAAATAAGTTTAATTTGTAAATAAAAGGCCTAAGCAATACTTTTGGCATAATGCACAAAATTTCACTTGAAAGAATCAACTTCAGTTTTCATGATAGAATTTATCATAGAACATTACAGCACTGTACAGGCCCTTCAGCCCACGATGTTGTGCCAACATTTTATCCTGCTCTAAGATCCATCTAACCCTTCTCTCCCACATAGCCCTCCATTTTTCTATCATTCATGTGGCTATCTCAGAGTCTCTTAAATGTCCCTAATGTATCTGCCACAATATTCCACACACCCACCACTAAAAAAACTTACCTCTGACATCTCCCTCCACACCCCCCACATAGCTCCCTCCAGTCACCTTAAAATTATGCCTCTTGTCATCTTGTACACCTCTATGAAGTCACCTCTCTTCCTCCTTCACTCCAAAGAGAATAGCCCCAGTTCGCTCAACCTATCCTCATAAGATATGCTCTCCAATCCAGGCAGCATCCTGGTAAATCTCCTCTGCACCCTCTCTAAAGCTTCCACATCCTTCCTATAATGAGACAACCAGAACTGAACACAATATTCCAAGTGTGGTCTAAGAGTTTTGTAGAACTGCAACATTATCTTGCGGCTCTTGAACTCAATACCCTGACTAAAGGCCAACACACCATATACCTTCTGAACGACCCTGTCATTGACTTTAGGAAAGGGGACGGTGCACTTGCAACTGTCTACATTAATGGTGCTGAGGTAGAGAGGGTGAAGACCTTCAAGCTTTCTAACCTACCCTTCCACATCCTCATCCAAGTAATTATATTAAAAAAAACACAGAGCAGGGGTCCCAGAACTGATCCCTGCAGAACACCACTGGTCACTGACCTCCAGGTAGAAAATACTCCATCTGCAACCACCTTGTCTTCTATGGGTGAGCTAATTCTGGATCCACACAGCCAAGTTTTCCTGGATCCCATGCTTCCCGACTTTCTGAATGAGCCTTCCATGACAAACCTTATCAAACACCTAACTGAAATCCACTTACACCACATCCACTGCTCTACCTTCAATGTGCTTTGTCACATCCTCAAAGAATTCATTCAGGCTCGCGAGGCATGACCTGCCCCTCACAAAGCCATGTGACTGTCCCTGACCAGCCTATGCTTCTCCAAATGCCCATAATCTCCAAGAATCTCCTCCAGTAATTTGCCCACCACTGAAGTAACACTCACTGGCCTGTAATTCCCAGGGTTGTCCCTACTCTTTCTTGAGAAAAGGAACAACATCTAACACCCTCCGATCATTTGGCACTTCTGTGGCCAGTGAGGACACAAAGATCATCACCAAAGGCACAGCAATCTCTTCCCTCACTTCCTGTAATAACCTTGGATATATCCCATCCGGCTCCAGTGACTTATCTATCCTAATGTTTTTCAAAAGTTCCAGCACATCCTCTTTCTTCACGTCAATATGCCCTCACGTAACAGCCGGTTGTATGCCATCCTCACAAACGTCAAGGTCTCTCTCTCACTGGTGAATACTGAAACAAAGTATTCATTAAGGACCTCCCCTACCCCCCTCTTCCTACTCTAGGCACATTTCCTCTTTTATCCCTGATCGGTCCTACCCTCATCCTCCTATTATTCTTAAATGTGTAGAACACCTTGGGGTTTTCCTTAATCCTACTCACTAAGGCCTTATCATGCCCCCTTCTAGCTCCCTTAAGTCCATCCTTAAGCTCCCTCCTGGCTACCTTGTAATTCTCCAGAGCCCTGTCCGATCTTTGCTTTGCAAACCTTTGATACACTTCTTTCTTCCTCTTGGCAAGATATTCTACATCTCTTGTCAACCACAGTTCCTTCAATCTACCATCCTTACCCTGCCTCAATGGGACAAACCTATTTAGAACCCCCATGCAAGTACATCCACATTTCCGTTGTGCACTTCCCCAAGAACATCTATTCCCAATTTACACTCCCAAGGTTCTGCCTAATAGCATCATAATGCCCCCTCTCCCAATTAAATACTTCCCTGTGTCATCTGCTCCTATCCCTCTCCAAGGCTATGGTAAAGGTCAAGGAGTTATGGTCATGTCTCCAAAATGCTCTCCCACAAAGAGATCTGAAACCTGATCAAGCTCATCGCCTAGTACCAGGTCCAGAATGGCCTATCCTCTAGTCAGCCTGTCCACATACTGTGTCAGGAATCCTTCCTGGACACACCTGACAAACCCTGCCCAATCTATCTTCTTTACACGAAGGAGGTGCCAATCAATATTAGGAACATTGAAATCACCCATGACAACAACCCTGTTATTTTTGCACCTTTCCAAAATCTGCCTCCTGATCTGCTCCTCAGTGTCTCTGCTGCTATTTGGGGGTGCCAGAGACCTGGTCACTGCAGCTTTCCTCTGGTAGGTCATTCCCCCCCCCCGTATCTAAAGTGGTATACCTGTTACTGAGGGGAATGGCCATAGAGGTACTCTGCACTACCTGCCTATTCTCCTTCCTTCTCCTGACAGCCAACCAACTACCTGTCTCCTGCACCTTAGGAGTGACTGCCTCCCTGTAGCTTTTATCTATGAACTCCTCATTTTCCCATAGAAGCCAAAGGTCATCCAGCTGCATTTCCAGTTCCCTAACACAGTCTGTAAGGAGCTGCAGCTGGATGCACCTCATGCAGATGTAGCTATCAGGGAGACTGGATGTCTCCCAGAACTCCCACATCTCACAAGATGAACACACCACTGAACCTAGAGCCATTCTAACTACTGTAGCCTGGGGCCAAAAGAAAAATCAAAGAAAGAAATTTATCTTAGCCTCAAGTACTCCACTCCAACAATGAGCACTCCATTTATACCTACCTTCCTTTTATTCGCTGCTGTTAATTAGCCAATCAACTATTAACAATTCGCAAATGTGCCTCTTTTAGACTCTTGCAAGGTGAAACTCACAAGTACACACACAGGGACTCGCCTCTTTTCAAAGCTCTGGCTCCAAATTTATCCTTCCCAGAAAACTGCTGCAGGGTAGTTTGATTAGTTTTGTTGCCAATGGCCTTAATAATCAGAAGTTGTCCAGTGTTGTTATGTTTGCAATTGCATGCATTCTGTAGGATGCACAGTTTCAATTCAACAAGGTCTCAAGGTCTCATTACCTCTCCCACCAGAATAGACAGCCACCTTGTGGGAGTAAAATCACCTTAATGTTCTCTCCATGTTGCTGTTCCTGCATGATTGCGGAGAAAATCTCCTTGATCATGTAATGTTGAGTGGAAAGAATCAGCTCCAGAAAGACTATGCAATTTCAAGAAGGCTGCAAATTATTAAATTCTCATGGCAACTGGAGATTGGCACAAGTATTATGGTTGTCCATTTCTGGAGAACTAACAAGTAAATATGTTTCAAAACAGCAATGCTGCTAAAAATATTCCTGAATTTTTTAATAGTCAAGAAATAGCCATTTGATTTTTTTTCCCTGCACACCATCCTTTACCTCGCTGAAGATGATCACCATCAGTCTCTTGACTTTTTCTAGAGGGCATTTTTTTGATGTGATCTTTGATGGTGAACTACCACAAACTGATTGAAATTCAGCGATGCTGCAGACAAGCCAAAATCTGTCCTGTGATGTTATCCATGCCTGAACTGTCCGGAGAGGGTAATAGCCTATTGGTGTGAAAGCATTAAACTACCTTTATTATTTATGTTCCTCCTCCCATGGCTGAATTAATAATGTAGAGTCTCAAGCTAAGATCAAAATCCTACTGCTTTCAAGTCAAAAATGCCCTAAGGAATTTTTCCAAAAATAATTCCTGCCCAAAAGTCCTTGCATATAAATTTGTCAAAAGTGGTGCCTGCATATAAACCCAGAAGACCACAGATTGTTTGCAGCTGGCATGGAGCCAAAGGCAATGCAGTTGGCCTCTCACATTTGGATTGGACGAGATAAAATTAACCATAGTTTCGGTTGCTGATCACTCCCCATTTCATCCCCAGTTTTGGGAGAGAAGAGGATTGAACTTAACTGTCATCTTCATCTTCCAGTCAATATGACTGAGAGAGGGCAAATGGTGCCTATATAGATATAACCCAACAATGTCAATCCCTGAGAAAACGGTATTTAAGAAAATACTTTTTCTGCATACAAATGAAATATCTACATTGAATCACAGTTTCTATCTAATGCTACATTTAATTTTAGGAAAGGGAAGAAATAACTTATTAATTTTGTAGTTTGATTCAAGTAAGTTGGCATCTATATTGCATAAGGGAGGAGAAAAAGAGGTGGTTTTATGAAAATGTATTGCATTGAAAGTGGGTGAGTCATATGCAAATTGATTTTGCTACATGAGTATTTCCCAAAGTTCATTTTAAAGTTTTGTATTTTAGAGGTATATTGCTGAAGACCAAATTTTAACTTGTATCTGCTATTTTGTCTATGTAGTTGCAGAATGAGGAAGAGCCTTTGGAAGTATCAGAATCTGGGGCTGAGGCTGCTCCTCCACCATATAGCAGCATTGCAGTAGAAAGTGCAGGTATGTAGAAACGTGTAGCAATTGAATGAAAATTACTTTCTTCACAGTGGGTATGTAATAGCTCACCAGCTTTTCTTAAGGATCAAAATGATGATTTAAATTTTGAAAAATATTTGACCACAATAAATTGAGAACTAGTCTAATATTTATGACATTTCACTTTAAACTTCTCATGTTCACTTCATCCAAGAGCCACTTGAAGAAGTATAGGCTTATGATGGGGTTTCACCTACCAGAAATCCTCATGAAATTTCCATTAAAATGTTGTCTGTACAATAAAATTTCTTAGCCTCCATGCAAGCCTGCTGTCACCACCAGTCGATCCATCTTGGGTTTTCTCCTCTGCTTGCCATTTATTTTGGTGACGTTTTCAGAGATGGTGTCAGATCTTGTATGTAAAGCAATTAATGCCTCACTTAACCTCAGCTCCACCTTGTTTGGTCATTTCCACTGCATATATGTTGTTAGGGGTGCTTGTCTGACATTCAGAGTAAGCAAGTATTATGGGTGTGGTAGAGTAGTGGTTAAGTTACTGGGCTAGCAGTCAGAGTTAATCTTGAGACTACTGCTGCATGAGTTTAAATCCCACCATAACATCTAGAGAACTTAAAATTTCCAGGTAGTTAAATCTGGAAATTAAAAATGCAAGTTTCCAAATCAGAATCAGATTTATTATCATTGTCTTATGACGTGCAATTTGTTGTTTTGCGGCAGCAGTGCAGTGCAAAGCCATAAAATTACTATAAATTACAAAATAAATAGTGCAAAAAAAAGGTATAATGAGATGGTGTTTATGGGTTCATGGATTGTTCAGAAATCTGATGGCAGAGGGAAAGAAACTGTTTCTGAATCACTGAATGTGGGTCTTCAGGCTCCTGTACCTCCTCCCTGATGGTAGTAACGAGAAGATGGCATGTCCTGGATGGTGAGGGTCCCTAATGATGGATGCCACCTTGAGGCACTGCCTCCTGAAGATGTCCTCAGCGGTGGGAAGGGTTGTGCCTGTGATGGAGCTGGCTGAGTCTACAACCCTCTGCAGCCTCTTGTGATCCTGTGCATTGGAGCCTCCATAACAGGTTGTGATGCAACCAGTCAGAATGCTCTCCACCGTATATCTATGGAAATTTGCAAGGATCTTTGGTAACTTACCAAATCTCCTCAAACTCCTAACAAAGTAAGGCCACTGGCATGTCTTCTTCATGATTGCATCAATGTGTTGAGCTCAAGACAGATCCTCCTGAGATGTTGACACCCAAGAACTTAAAGCTGCTCACCCTTTCTATCGTTGACCCCTCACTGAGGACTGGTACGTGTTCTCCCAACTTCCCCTTCCCCTTGAAGTCCACAATCTGCCTTGGTGTTGCTGACCTTGGGTGAGAGGTTCAGTAAGGCTAACTATGAAATTACTGGATTGTTGAACAAAAACCCAAGTTCTCTAATGTCCTTCAGGAAGGATATCTGCTATTCCTACTTGGTTAGGCCTATATGTGATTCCGGACTCAGCAAGTTGGTTGACTCTTAACAACCTTCACAGTTCACAGATTTTTGGAGATAGGCAATGAAAGTTGACAATGTTAGCAACTTCCACATCTTGAGCGTTAATAGATAAATAAAACTTCAGGGTGGAAAAGTCTATGACAGTTTTCTCCTGTTAGTGTAATCGTGTTATTGTTATGCACTGTGCCACAAAATTTAATCCTTTTTCTTTCCACTGCTTCACTATTTGCAACAATATTCAAAGTTTCTGTCTCCATATTTTCTTCTTCATAAAGACAGGGTACTCCCATCCCTGTTCATGCCAAGACTCTAAAACCTGGCTTCAACACCTCCAGCTTTTATTGTTCCAGTTCTTTGATCATCTTCCTATTCACTACCACATAACCATGGAGCTCTTGATCTATCTCACACCAGTCCTATTAATCTTTCACATATATATCCTTGCTGACGCGTGATAGCTCCCAATATTTCCAATCTGAAATTTTCAATCTTCTGTTTTGGAGTTTATTGTATAGTTTATTTATTTTGCATTCTGGGCTTCTTGTGTTATGTTTTCTGTGTATGGACAGAGAATACTCTTCACTGTACTTGTGTTTTAAAATACTTTGTAGAAATGTTGTTGCTGTTTCATCACTCTACTTCTCTAGAAAAATAGCTGACCAGCAGCCAGTGAATCTGGATAGGAACCATTCTTTCAGTTGTAAAGATGAAGGCTTTGATTAAAAACAGAAAAACATTCAGCAGGGTAGACAGAATATGTGGAAAGAGAAACTGGGAGTTTACCAATTCTGGCTACTTGAAATGTTAACTCTCTCTTTCCACGGATTCTGCCTAACCTGCCAAGTGTTTGCAGCATTTTCTGTTTTTATTTCAGATTTCCAGCTTTTTTTTGATTTTCCAAAGTATTTGATAAATTGGTGTAGCTAAATTTCAAGGAAGAGAATTTTTGAAGAGGGAATTATTTTCTTGATTCTGTGCTCTTCCAGTGTTCTTTACAATAGATAGCTTAATATTTAAGTTTGCAACTGCTGCCCTTGATTGTAATTTTTATGACTTAAACTTTTTCAATTTCTACCTGAAGGTGAAGGTAAACCCAAGTTGCTGTTCTTTTCCATACTCAATTGCTTCCAAGTATCTGATTATCTTAGCAATCACTTGTTTCCCAACTTGGCAAGTTATAACCTGTTCTTTAAAACAAAAATATTCTACATGTACATGAACACAGTACCAATGCACCCTGTTAACTGTTTGTTTGCAAATTCAAACGTTGTAATGCATGAAGAAATCAAATAAATATTTCTTAAATTAATGTGAGATGAATACAAAGCTGTGTGTTATGATTGATTGCTATGGGAGTTGAGGGTCGATTTGTCCCAGGTATATTCAAGATGGTTTATTTTTGTACTGTTTGCACGATTTTTTTTTTGTTGCTTTGCTCTTCAATTTGAGAATAAAGACAGTAATGATACTTTGTATAATCTAGAACAGTACCTTCCTTATTAAAACTATTTCCAAATTCCAAATGCAGGTGACACCCCCCCCCCCCCATGTTATGGCCGTTTGGGTTACAGAAATTCACCCTTACGGAATTTACAACCCACAAATCACAAATTCACTCTTCTGGAATTTATGAGGAGAAAAAAATAAAGAAACACGAAATGCAAAAGAAACAACAAATTTTGTCAATTTTTCTTTTTAGTCACTCAATACTGCAGGTGAATAAAATTTGTATACGATGTCACCATGTCAATTAGGTTGGCAGTCACAGTTAAGTCTCTCCTTTGCCACACCCTCTCCAGTCCAAGGACCTGTGAACAGACATCTCAGAGTGCAGCAATGCTATGCTTTTCATCTGCAAGGTATTTTCTCTGACACGTGTCATTGTAGGGAGCCACTGTAGCCGTGGCCAGCTCCTTAAGGTAATCCCTCAGCCTTTTCTCCACCTCAACTAGGTCACTGTGCTTTAACCCATTACCTCGCAGACAAAACAAAGATTGGTGGTGTTGTGGATGGTGTAGAAGATTGCTGAAGAATACAGTGGGATATAGATCAGTTGCAGAAATGGAGTTTAATCTGGCTAAGTGTGACGTTTTGTACTTTGGGAGATCAAATGTAAAGGGACAGTGCACAGTTAATGGCAGGACCCTTAACAGTGTTGATGTACAGAGGGAGTTCGGGATCCAAGTCATTATTTCTTTTTGGTATTTTAGTTTGAAATGCAGAAATCAGGGTTACAGAACAACATGTGATAATACCAGAAAATCTGTTTTGGTTGTGCTGATGAGCATATGAATATTGGCCTAGTAATAATAGCACTTAATACCATTATTCTTTAATCAAGCCCCATGAGATCTTGGGAGCGGGTGAGAGTGATGCGCGAATTCTGAGAAATGAATAAATCAAAAAAATCTCATGGAAATCACCACTTGTTACAACACCATCTCAGTATTGCCGATGTGTCAACCTAGTTCTCTGTGCTCAGGTCTTGGAAATCCAATTTAAACCCACAGTATTCTGACTCGGGCAGTTGTAACCAACTGAGCTATGCTGATTTTTGTGTCGATGTTACAAATGCATAGCAAAGCTTACTTTGTAGTTTCTTTCCTCCAACCTCTTGTCCCTTCTGCCATTGCAAACCATAATTGACAAGTTTGTATCTGAGAATCTCCTTGTGATTGAATTATTGTATTAAAATAAATAAGAAAAAGTAACATGAATTTGATGACTAGTTTGCATTTGTAACACTTGGTTGTGTTTGTGTAGTTTTAAGGTCTGGAAGTGGTTTTGAGATTTCCATATTTTTTCACTTCCTTGTGTCTCATTTGCATGAAGACTACTGTACCCCTGTTGCAGAATTAATGTTCTGAAATTGCAATATAATATTTGCAACTCTGTTGTCCCTTGAAGACTAAACAATATTTACTAATATTGAATTTTCAGTCAAAATTAATTGCTGCTGCACTACACACAACAGCAATTTTAAGTAGCTTTGCAATTGGTGAAATGTTGAGAAATATTCCCTCATTTATATGCCTCCCTCACTTGCCATTTGCTGCAGCAGAAGACAAATGAAAGAAGCTGCATGTTGTATTGCCCCAATAAATAATCTGAGGTTAATTATAATGGTAAGAGGTAGTGGATTTGTAAGAGCATTATTAGGTCTAGAGCCACTCTACTGCACATTGGCAAAATGTTAGTAGTCTCC
Organism: Pristis pectinata; assembly: GCF_009764475.1. NCBI lineage: Eukaryota > Metazoa > Chordata > Chondrichthyes > Rhinopristiformes > Pristidae > Pristis > Pristis pectinata. Next base: position 14,078,378 of record NC_067408.1, read on the forward strand.
AGCAGTTTATCTTCCTGAAATGAAAATTTTCAGCTTTTTGAAAATTTGTTGCTTTCCTGAAGTCAGTAGCTTGTGCTGGAATTCAGATCCATCTGTAACTGCAGCTGTCTATAATTTACTCGAATGGCAATTCACCACAAGCTGACTCAGCAAATGTCAGCAGTATATATATATACACATGGATAGAGCTTTGCAAGCTAAGCATGGGCTCATTAAACATCCAGATACATATACTTTGCAACAGGAGACAATAAGTACAATGAGTAATGGAATCCTTGTAGATTTTTCTTTGCACTTATTCCAAAGCCTGTGGATCCTGAAACCACTAAGTGCTGTTATTGTTTTCAGTCAAACTTGACCTTGGGTCAGACCAAAAATCAAATCATTTTAACTTTTTTGTTCTATTCTGAGCAGTGCATTTACTCACTATACTAGAAAAACAGTTTAAAATGTCTTTTTTTTTGTACAGCAAATGAATGAGAGGAACAGTAACTTAATTTTAGTCTATACTGCTACTGTGCATCAATTGGAGCTGGGAATGCACCTTCTATATAATGTGGCCTCTATATGAATTAAGTGGCCTTAGTCCAATTTATCCATTTGCCTCAAGTATTTGTAATTAACTTTACAAAATTTGGATTGATAGCATCTGGTTTTGTTGTCTAAAGATCCTTTTGAACCCTAATAGGAAACAGTTGTTATCCAATTTCGCTCCATGGTAAGCATACTTTTCATTGTGTAGCACTAAAACAAATAACACTACACAGTTTCTTTGCTTTCAAGTGGTCTCCTCTTGTACCTTTATTGTGCAGAATATTCTTTAGCACCTCAGTAACAGTTTTTTGATCATGTGGTATTTATGTTGTTATGCTCATAATCCAAAAGTCTTGACTAATGTTCCAAGAATGAGTTTAAACTAATTTAAATTTGGTGCACAAACAATCTGAATGGAAAAACCGAGTATCAGTAAAATATGACATGTTCTGTAACAATCCCTTAAACACAGTGGATTCCCTAATGTTTTTAATGGAAATAAATGCATGTGTGTAATGAAGGGAGAGAAGTAACACTGCAGATTTTATTTTTTATTATTCTCCTGGCAAAATACTGCCTGATGAATTATTCATAATGTTTCATTGTAGTTTGGACTGTTTGCCTAAAAATACTGTATAGAATAGTTGTCCATTACACAATTCAAATAATACTTGGTGTTTAAAAGGTGCAAGTGTTCTTAATTTTTCTGAAAAGAATCCTGGAATGTTGTGTTATCTGAGACGGGCAAGTATCATAAGACCCTTCATTTGAGTAATATGGTCAGGATGGATATGTACATTCATGGAACTGACTAGAACAGGAAAGTCCTTACTTTCTATTTGCCTCTTCGTCTACTGGTTTTTCAGATTAGTATGTGGAAAAACCTCTTGGATGTATGTAAATGAGCTACTTCAATCTGAAGATAAACATCAAACACTGATTAGAGGCTTATGTTTATTAAGGTTTTACAGGGCAATAAACTTTGGTAGCGATTCATTTATACTGGATTGCAATTTCATGCCAGTCAAAGTTTGCAATGTAATGAACAGTACTTTAAACATTTCAGTGAGCTGGTTAGGGAGCAGCACAGACAGCAAGCAATGAGTTCAGGGCAAGCTCTGGATTTTTGTGCACTCTAAGTTTAATTCTGCTTTTTGGTGTTTACAGGTGGGGTTGCATTATTATAGGGCTGATAATCCAAAAATGTGTTTGCAAACTAGAAGTCGGGCAAGTATATGAGTGTAGGGTATGGTAATTGCGGCATGCTTGGAAGGAGCAGGTGACTCTATGTATCCGAGGTTGTGGCTGGGTCTGAGTTTTAAAAATTAATGTCCATGATTTGCCAACAACTCAATGATTTCATTATGTAATTATTGGGATGGGAAAAGGGAAACTAAATGGATAAACTTTTTTTGCCTAGAATTACTAAATTAAAAATATGAAGGGACATCTCATTTTCATAGATTTCCATCGGTCTAAAAGGTATCTAGTTAGATATAGTGCCAAAGGACTGTCTGTGTGAGATTTACAATCACTGCAGTACAGAACTGTGATGGCATCTGGTCTTGATTTACACCAACACAGTACAATATTTGAGGTCTTGATCTTCAGAAACACTTTTCCTCAGGTGGTTAATTTAATCATCAATGCTTGCCTTACTAGAATGTTGCTCATGAGATATGAGCAGTGGCGCACATTTTCTAGGGTCTCACCATGAACCTTTATTGATGGAGGATGGTGGTGTACAGTGGGTCAAGTTGATAAAGGGCTTTGTTGAATGTAGGGCTAAGATGTTCTTCAGTGAACAAGTTAATGATGTATTGGAGAGCAGCCTCTAAACGCATAAGCAAGAGTCATCTGAGTACTGCTGTCAACTGCTGAGGTTGGGGTGACCTTGATTCTGAGGTGGAGATGATATAGGTTAAATAGTTTTCCATTAGTCCTGCAGATTAGTTACCCACCAATGGTAAGCTAGTTAGTGGTCAGGTGTAGAAAGATGGTTTTAAAAGAAAAATTGGAGCAATCAAATCTCAGGGTCTTCTGGACAGCAATGATTCCCCTCCTCCTCCTCAAGTTTCTGAGACTTGGACTACTTACAGTGGGGAACCTCAAAGTATTAGAGAGTCAACGCCAATGCTGTCTCTGCAAATTCCTGCACTTCCACTGGCAGGACAAGCAAACCAACATCTCCATCATTGAGGCCTTATTACACTGGCACCATTGGGCAGGCCACGTTATTTGCATGTCTGACCCTGTATTCTGGAAACAAGCACACTATTTCAGTCTCTGTCATGGGAACAAATTACCAAGCAGATAGAGGAAAAGGTTCCAGGATATGCTCAAAACCTTCTTGAAGAAATGCAACAACCCCACTGATTCTTGGAATTTTTGGCCCATGTCCACTCAAAGTCTTAGATTCTTAGAGCAATACAGCACAGATACAGGCCTTTCGGCCCAATCAGTCCATGTCGACCATGGTGTCCAGCCAGCTAGTCCCAATTTGCTGCATTCGGCCCATATTCCTTCAAGTCCCGCCCCTCCATGTACCTACAAGTGCTTCTTAAATGTACCTGCCTCAACCACTTCCTCTGGCAGCTCATTCCATATACTCACTGCCCTGTACATGGGGAAAAGTTGCCCCTTAGGTCCCTTTTAAATCTTTCCTCTGTCATCCTAAACCTCTGTCCCCTAGTTCTTATAATTGTGGTATAGTATACAGGCAACCTCCGTATTACAGCTGTTTGGGTAACGGAAATTCACCCTTGCAGAATTCACAAATCACTCCCCAGAGATTTGAGAAATGGAATAAAATTTGCTCTCACTGAATTAATGTGGAGAAAAAAAGGAAATACATTTTTATTGTAACACTCAATTCTTGACGCATGTGCAGATGACAATGCTTTGCATTTTGAAAAGTCACAATAAGGACCATTTTCTATGAATGCCAAGCCACCCTCCCCACCCCCCAAATAACATGGGTCATCTGTATGCAATTGATGTTGATTGTTGTAGTAAAAGTGATACTTGACTAGTTATTGAACATAAAATTTGTATGGTAGACTTTGCTATGCAATTTTTTTCTAATTTTATTGACTCTGAATCAAAACCTCTCCCATCTGCTGTTCGAATTGTTCAAAGAAAGTAAGCTCCCATAATTATATTGCTTGGATGAGAAATCTTGATTCATCAAATCTCAGTTAACTTTTCAGACTTGAATTGCTTGCAAATTCTTAAAAAGATATCAACGTCTCTGGGGGTGCAAATCTATCTGTAGTTACCTCTTTTGGAAGGTTGAAATGTAGATTGTAAAAGGATGCTGAAGAGCTTCTGAGGAATCTACACAAGTTAAGTAAGTGGGCAAGGACATTGCTGATGGAATATAGTATGGAAAAATTAAAGGTCATCCAGAAAGATGGAGTTTTTTTCGATAGTGACAAGTATTGGTGATCAGAGGGACCAGGATGTCCTTGTACACAAATCACTGATGGTTAACATACAGTTACTGTAAGGAGGGTAAATGTTAGCCTTTATTGCAAGAGAATTTAGGTACAAGAGTAGAATCATCTTACTGAAATTATATAGGGCCTTGATTGTGTTGCATCTGGAATATTGCGTAGAGGTCTGATGTCCTTGCAATTGAGGGTGGCAGCAAAGGTTCACTAAATTGATTGCTGAGATGGTGGTTCGTCATATGAGGAGAGATTAAACAGACTGGGTCTCTTGAGCTTAGAAGAATAAGAATTTATCTTGTTGAATTGTATGGAATTCTTACAGGGATCAACAGGTTAGACGTAGAGTTTCCCATTGTGGGAAATTTCTCCCAGTGATCTCAAAATAAATGATAATTGGCCATTCAGGACAATTTACAGAGTGAATAGTAAATCCATGGAATTCTCTACCTCATAAGGGCTGGAAATGCTCAATCGTGACACATTGGTGCTGCTGTCTCACCATTCCAAAGACCTGAGTTTGATCCTGACCTTGGGTGCTGGCATTTGCGCATTCTCCTTGTGACTATGCAGATTTCTCCTGGGTGGTCTGATTTCCTCCCGCATCCCAAAGGTGTGCTGGTAGGTTAATTAGTCACTATGTTGAGTGACAGGAATATCATAGCAGAGTTGATGGGCATGTGAGGGAGAATAGGTTGCAGTGAAATAAGTGGCAGAATGGGACTGATGGGATTGCTCCCTCTTATGTCGAGTTCTGGTCGCCTCATTATAGGAAGGATATGGAAGCATTGGAAAGGGTGCAGAGGAGATTTACCAGGATGCTGCCTGGTTTAGAGAGTATGCATTATGAGGAGAGATGAAGAGAGCTAGGGCTTTAATCTTTGGAGAGGAGGAGGATGAGATGAGAAATGATAGAGGTGTACAAAATATTAAGAGAAATAGATAGAGTGGACAGCCAGCGCCTCTTTTCTCAGGGCACCAATGCTCAATACAAGAGGGCATAGCTTTAAAGTAATGGGTGGGAAGTTCAAGGGAGATATCAGAGGAAGGTTTTTTACCCAGAGAGTGGTTAAGGCATGGAAGATACATTGGTCAAATTCAAGAGATTACTAGATAAGCATATGGAGGAATTTGAAATAGAGGGATATGTGGAAGGGGTTAGATAGTATTAGGCAAGGTTTAAAGGTCGGCACAACATTGTGGGCCGAAGGGCTTGTACTGTGCTATACTGTTCTATGTTCAAGCTGAAGATTTATATAGATTTTTGGATATTAAAGGACTCAATTGATAGAGACATAGTCCAGGAAAATAATGCTAAGGTAAAAGATCAGCCATTATCTGATTATAAGACAAAGCAGGCTTGATGGGCCAGATAGCTTGCTCCTTCCATTTCCTTTTTATTTTAGAATTTTCAAATTGTTTGCTAGTTCACTTGCCTTGGTACTTGCTCTTTGTTCATTTTGACCATCTTTCACCTGCTGTCTATAATCAGCCTTAACAAACGAAGGGTGTTATGTTCTGTTTTCTGGGTATTCAGTGGTTAAAATTATTATATCTTGGAGAAAAGGCAAAACATAATATTTATTTACAAGATAATGTGGAGCTAATGTCAATTTGTGTCACAATTCATTATTCCATACAGAAAGCTTTTGGAAAAACAAAATGATTTGATGCATATTTTCATAACATCACAACATTTATATAACTGAGCCCTCTAATGTGGTTAGAAAACTAGTTAAAAGGATCATGCAGGTGGTGCTTTTGATACATGCTGTGTTCTTTCCTATGTGATGCATTCTATGCACATTGAGTGCTGAAATTCTATGGCTGAGCAAGAGAAGTCTGAGTTGCTCGGTCACCAGGTTCAGAACATAGAACACTACAGCACAGTACAGGCCCTTCGGCCCACAATGTTGTGCCGACATTTTATCCTGCTCTAAGATCTATCTAACCCTTCCCTCCCACATAGCCCCCTATTTTTCTATGATTCACATGTCTATCTAAGAGTCTCTTAAATGTCCCTAATGTGTCTGCCCTCGCAACCTCGGCTGGCAGTGCATTCCATGCACCCACCACTCTCTGTGTAAACCCCTGACATCCCCCTTATACCTTCCTCCAATCACCTTAAAATTGTGTCCCCTCATGTTAGCCATTGTTGCACTGGGAAAAAGTCTCTGACTGTCCACTCGATCTATGCCTCTTATCATCTTGTACACCTCTATCAAGTCCCCTCTCATCCTCCTTCGCTTCAAAGAGAAAAGCCCCAGCTCGCTCAAACTATCCTCATAAGACCCTCTCTTTCTCAGTACCCTCTCTTTCAGCACTCCCACAGGAGATTGAAGGAAAGGGAAGCTGAGATGGTAAGGAGTTGAGGGATGTTGGAGGGGTGAGGGAGATGTGAAAGGCCAAAGTATGACTCTGGCACCCATGTGCATGCACACATCTGTGCAGCAGAGTGTATTTCCAATTTTTGTGGATCCACTTGCCATTGAACCAAGACCACATGGTAGGTGGTATGCAATGCCAACCACGCATAAAGATGCCTATGTGTGAAATATTTTTCACTTCAGTGAACTGGAGTAGAAGCAATTCATCATCAACCACACAGAACTGGTGAAAGTGATGACCATTATGGAACTTGGCCAATACTTAATCACAATGGTAAACATTTGCCCATCTGCTTTGAATTTGCCTTCTTAAAATCTGATTAGAACATTTTTTCTTAATTGTTATCTTTCCAAAACAATTCAGTTTTAGGACAAAAAAACACAAGCCAGGATGACCTAATAACATATATATGGAAAACTCCAGACCAATTATGTACATTCATTCAGTATTTGAACTTACCCATTCCAGCATCCAATTGTATCTTGAAATCCTCTAGTATCTTTTGTTGCTTTACCTTGTATTATGGATTATCTCAGCTACATGATTTAAATACAGTTTTGCTTGTCATTAATTTAGCTTGAAGCCCTCTAATTTCATTAACCTGATTAGATAAAATAATGTTTAGTATTCTAAATTTACTTAATTCATACATTTCTATGATAAAGCAATTAACATTGCTTATTTCAGATTACTGAAATATTTTAAATGTGAAAATTACTAAACTGAATTGTTTTCTGATGGCTATTTTTTAATAGTTACTTAACTATTTAATGGTTTATTTTCCTCAAGATTACTCTTTAACTGTAAAATCTTAACTTCTAACTTTCATAGTTCATACCTGTACAACTTTAAACATTCTTATTCTTTTCAGCACCTTTTTGTGTGTTTCTTTTGAACTGCATAAACCAGAATTGCACAATTTTTTTTCTAAATGATGTATAATCAGATAATTTTTAAAGCCTAGGCCTAAGCTTTAGATTTGTATCTTGAAAGTTTGGTGGTTTTGTTTCCCTATACTTTGTTTCCATACCTTCATGTTCAACAGAGCAAATCGCTTTGTGCCATTCTTTTTGTTTCTTCAAAACGTTTATGTCCATAATTTTGGTCCTTTCGTTTTATGTTAATGATTCTTTCAGTTATCAAACTTCATTTCAATTTGAGCCATGTATTATATATCATGGAGGCTTAACTCTGAATCTCCTGTGGATTTTAGTTCTGGTTGTAATATTTCTTGTGACACTTTGACAAAGTACATATATGGGAAAAATGTGAGAACTTTTGCTTTCCATTTTATTGGAAGAATTTTCAAAGATATGCATTTATATGATGAATATCATGATCTCCCAATGCCCTCAGGCACTTTAAAGCTTTAAAATTTTTCTGAACAGTTGTGTCAAAGGAAATAAAATTGAAGAAAATTTTGGAAAGTGTGGCCTTCTTTCTGCTTGTTTGGTATCATATACTTTAACCTCTTTAACACCAAATGAATCTGTACCCAATGTCCCGCAAATATCCTCCAGTCCCCACACAGTAGGGTAGATGCCATGTGAACCAGAGATCTTTAATTTCCAGGTCTTTTAAAATTTCGTCCTCCTTATTGATATTTTCAAAGCTGTGAAAGCCATGGAGCTCTAGTAAGTTTGAAAAGATTCTGGAAGTTTTTTGCCACAATTATGCCTTATTATTTAACAGGTCCTTGAGGCCCTCTTAAGGTGGAAACACAGTGGTACAGGACTACAGTCATGTATGGACTCCTAGAAATATAAATGCCCAAAGAAAAGGATATTTTGGCACCTGTCAATTGAAGTGCTTGTAAAGGCACCATGGAAGGCATGCTGAGTCTTGTGGTTGGTCTAAGTATTCCTGTACAGTGATGAAAAATGTGGCTGACTTGTGTTTCATAATGTTGTTAAAGCGAGTTCAGCATAAAATGTTCGTTCCCAACCCAACTGTGGCTAGTACAAATTAAAACGTGCACTATGTGGCAACATGGTAAATTTACAGATTAAGCTAGAGTTATAAGGAAATGTAACGGAATATAATTGAATTTGAGAAATACCATGCAATATCACAGTGCCAGTGGCTGTGAAGAATCCTTGATACAATAGCTGGCTGCATTGTGTCTTTGGCAGGGCGCTAGAGTTCTTCTACAGTTCATGCAGGAAACTATGCAGAAGATGCTACAAAACAAAAATGGGACAAAATTTTGCTCTTGAACTGCATTGCTCTATGTATATTTTTAATGTTTTTATTTTCTCTAGCCTACTTTGATTACAAAGAGGATTCTGCATTTCCAAAGCCCCCATCCTACAGTGTAGCAACTACCCTTCCTTCATATGATGAGGCTGAGCGAACAAAAGTTGAAGCAACCTTGCCTCTGGTCTCTGGAAGGGTGAGTATCTAATGTGCACAAATATATCACTGCTTGGGCACCATGGACGAAAATATGTGTAGCTTGGCCTAATGCATTCTCTCTCCATTAATATCTTTCTCTGAAAAATAAAAACTGATATGCTGATCTCTAATCTTGTGTTTGATTTATACCATCTGTAACTTCATCCTGTCTTTAACAAGGTACATTAAGGTGGTCTGCCCTTTCTGTGAAGGTACCCTTTGTTCACTAATATGATAACTCGGACAGCCTTGGCAAGCCAACCAAAATTTAATTGATAGCTCAAGATCAATTTGAATGATATCAAGCATGTCATGGGGGAAATAGTAAAATAATCTTCACTTATAAGTCTGATTTCACTGATCATGAAATCAGACATATTTTAATTCCATTCCAATAACAAGTTTTCAAATACTTAGTCATTGGATTTAAGCCAAAAATTTTTCCTGTTTCAGTAAGATTTCTGGAAGCTTAAAGAAACACTAGCTATATTTTCTCCAGCTCTTGCACATGTTAGAACTTGTTTTCATCTGCATTTGTGAACAAAGCAAATCAATAAACCTGTCTTTGCCTGTACTATTTTAAAAACGGGATTCCGGTTGGGTGTTCTTCTTTTACTTACAGCATCTATAATTTTATTTTTGCAAAGGGCACAGAATTCTTGATGTAATCTGTATTTTTCAAGTATTGAAAATAACAACACAAAACTTTTCTGTGGTGCTATGAACTAATGTAGTACTGTTATCCTTGTATGAAAAATAATTGACAGATTTCACTATTTCTCATTGGTGTACTTAACTTCAATATATGATGCTACAGGAAAATAGCCATCTTTCCTAAAGACCATAGGAAGCATTTCTCCCATGCTGTATCTTCTAATTAAGTTTAGTTTGTCTTTGACATGAAACAATTACATATTAAACATTTTATCATAACTTCCATAAGTTTGTAAGTTTATTGAGAAGACTGGGGTAGGATGAAGACAGTTAATTTTAGTAAGTATTTTACCTTGGCTTTAGTGTTTCACAAACACAATGAATTCCATGAATTAGTTATGGCCATTTTGAAATGAGGTAGTGAATCAATGTAACTAAGAGTCAGCCTTATTACAATTTTGTTGATTCATAGGTGATTGATTCAGTATTGACTTTACTTTCATGACTGTCACTTAAATCATCCCCTTGGGCTCCTAAAATTGAATTTCAATCTCCCCAGCATTGTACTCTTTGAATTCAATATCAAGTCTCAAGGGCTACAATGTGTCTAGACAATAGATGAGGTGCTGTTTCTTGAGTTTTTGTTAGGCTTCATTAGTACAGTGTAGACGGTTAAAGATAGAGAGAACAGTATGGGACTGGGATGGAGAATTAAAGTGAAAGTAGAAAAGCTTGACCACCCTTGTGCAATGAACAGAGATGTTTTGCAAAGCAGTCACTCAGTCTGCATGTAGATTCTCCAATGTAATAAAGATCACATCGTGAGCAGCACATGCAGTACACTAAATTGGAAGAAGTGCAGATAAGTTGCTGTTTAACTTGGAATAAAAGTTTGGGTCCCAGAGTGGAAAGGGAAGAGGTAAAAGGGCAGGTGTTGCATCCCTTGCGGCTGCGTGGAAGAAATGTCAAAAGAAAGGTCGGTGGAGCTGGAAAAGGGAACCTGAGAATTTTAGAACAATCCCTGTTAAAATGCTGAAAAGGAAAGGGAAGATGTATTTGCTGGCAAATTACGGAGGATGATCTGTTGAATGTGGAGGCTACTAGGGTGGAAGGTGAGGATAAGGGGAACCCTATCCCTGCTCTGGGTGGGAAGAGGGGGTGAGAGCAAGGGGATTGAAGCTGATGCAGTTTCGAGCCCTCAATTATAATAGAATGGAAGTTGTGCAAAGGGAAGGTAAGCTGGGAGAATGAAAGGGAGTTCTTAGAAATAGTAGAAGATTTGAGTACTGACCTCTGTGGAATTCCTTTTATAATGATTTTCCAATCAACACATGCCAAATTGTACTCTTCTTCCTGATCAGAGTCAAATTTGGATCCAGCTTGCTACTCTCCCATGGATCACTTGTGCTTTTAACTTTTTTAACCGGTCTGCTATATGAGACCTTATCAAAAGCCTTGCTAAAACCTTTTGCTTAACAATGATTAACTACTTTGGCTAAATCCCTTCTCAAAATTGTAAAATTGGCTTTACCCCATTTGAGAACCTGTTTTACTTTTGTCCTTTTGTAATTGGTTTATTATTGTCATATGTACTGAGGTACAGTCAGAAGGTTTATTTGCGTGCTATCCAAACAGATCATTCCATCCATAATAACATCGAGGTATTTAAAGGAAAACAGAATCCAGAATATAGTTTTACAATAAACAATGCGGTGTATGGCGAGTTTCCAGCCAGTGAATGTTATACAGTGCCTCGAGTGGACGATGCAGTTAGACAAAGTGCAAGGGCTACAGTGAGGTAGATTGGAAGATCAAGAGTTCATCTTTGATCATATGAGAGGTCCATTTAAGCGGGATAGAAGCTGTCCTTGTGCCGGGTGGTAAGTGCTCTCGAGCTTTTGTATTCTTTGCCCAACGGGAAGTTGGAGAAGAGAGAATGACCCAGATGGGAGGCTTCCTTCGTCATGTTAGCTGCTTTCCCGAGACAGTGGGAAGCGTAGACAGAGTCAGTGGAGGGAAGACTGGTTTGCATGAGACTTTATTCCCAGAACTATGCCAGCTCTAACTGAATTATGATCCTTACCACGGAAATGCAATTTCCACTAAAATGCCCTCAACCTGTCCAGCTTCATTCCCTAAAACTAAATTCTGAAATGCACCTTCTGCTGTTGTGCTTGCTACATACTGACTGAGAAAAGAAGTTCTCCTGCATACAATGTGGAAATCCTGTTACCTATAAACCTTTTACACAATTACTGGTTAATATTTGGGTAATTGAAATCTCCCTCTATTACTTCCCTTGTGCTTTTGTGCTTGTCATTAATTTACATAGTTTGTCATCTATCCTCTTCACTGTTTGGAGGTCTGCAGTACAATCCCAAAGGTGTGATTGTCCCTTTTTGTTTATTCTTTAGTTCAACCCGTAGATTCTCATTTCCTGATCATTCAGTCCCCTCTCTTACCTGTTTCTTTAGCTAATACTGCCACTTTCTCATTCCTGTTTTAATCTCCTACGCTCTCTCCACTGAAAACTCCATAATCATGAATCTTCCAGTTCTGCTCTCTTTAAGCCACATTTCAACGATAACATTCTAGTTCCAAGTATCTATTAGTGCACTCAACTCATCTGAGTTATTCACTATACTCTTTCAATTGGGAATTTAACATTTAAGCTCAGTCAGACTTATTTTTGTGTGTATTTTTAATGTTTGTTTTCTCTACCAATCAAAATCTATCACTAATTTTCTGTATTTTGATTTTGCTTTATGGCACAACTCATTACTATGGTACAGCAAGAGCTCAATTTTAAGTCATTTTAAGGACTAGGGAATCAAATGTGGGTTCCCACTAGTTAATGCTACCCAGAACCACTTTAAATCAAAAAGATTGATTAGCAATTTTGGCATTGGCTAATCTTTCCAAGTATTTCCAGCTTCAAAAGAAATTAATCTCTAGGAGTTTCATGTGCAGAAGCAGCATTCAGCAACTTGACGTCTCCTGCTATCCATGAATTTTTTTAAATTAGAATCAGTTTTTAGATTCATGTTTTGTTTATCCTCCAAGTTTTAATCTATTAACTTTATAGGTTTTCTGTCCATTTAAGTATTTAAAGATTATGTTGTTACCAGATTAGATGTAATGTAACCAATATTAAAGAAATACCCTGTATACACTGAAAAAAGGTAATCTAAGATTCAAATGAAGATTGAAATTCAAACTAGTGAACATAATTGTTTCAAAAACATAAATGATCTGCTGAGTATTTCTGGACTTTTCTGTCTTTATTGAACATAATTGATTGTTTCCTGTAATAACACCAGCATCACTTGCATGGAGGTCCAAGGTGAAAGGTTTAAAACAAAGTTTTCAGAATTGTTGGCAGTCAACATGAAGAATTTAGTGAATACTTGCATATTCCATGTTTCCTTTTGACATAGAAGGAGGCCATTTGTCCCATTGAGTCTATGCTGGCTCACAGAGCAATCCCATTCCCCCACTAATTTTCCCCACAACCTATTCTCCCCAGTTCCCATCTGACTTATACTAGTGACTGATTAACCTACCGACCTGTACATCTTTGACACATGGGAGGAAACCGGAGCACCTGGCATAAGCCCATCCGATCACAGGAAGAACATGCAAGCTCCACACAGACAGCGTTGGAAGTCAGGATTGAACTCGGCTCACTGGAGCTGTGAGGCAGCAACTGCTAACTGTGCTATTCCCACCATTTAGCTGAGCCGCTGTGCCACCTCTCAGTTGGAAAAATGGCTCAAAACTACAAATCAAAAGAACTGTAAAATTATTTGTCTTGTATTAATAACAGACACACAAATTAACTGTTCAACATTCAAATTATCTCAAGATATCCTGGTAAACAGTAGCAAATCCAGTTTCAGAAGTGTTGATCCTCAATCAATCTTCTTGACTGTAATTTGAAGGTGAGTGCCACATGTTGGAAAGTCCTTTTTGTGTAGTTTTCCAAGAAGCCTGTATGGGGAGGCGGGGGGAAGATTGTGGAAGAAGGGGAAATGCTACACAGCCTTAAAGTAGTTGGTGAATGTTGTTGGGTATCCAAATGGCTAATTGCTGGTAATGGCACAGTTTGTAGAGCTGCTGCCTCAGAGATCCAGTGATCTGGGTACAATCTTGACCTCCAGTGCTCTCTGTGTGGAGTTTGCATGCTCTTCCTGTGACTACATGGGCTTCTGCCAGGTGCTCTTGTTTTCTCCCTTGTGTCAAAGACGTACAGGTTGGTAGGTTAATTGGCCAGAAGGGGACAACTGCCTGAAAGAAAACAAGCAGCAGGTGTTGGTCACAGAAGTGATGTCAGGTCAGGGAATTATACCTTGTGGAATGACTGAGAAATTTCTACATTATTGTATTGTTAATAAATAAAAAAGAAAATGCTGGAAATATTCAGCAGATCAGGCAGCATCTCTGGAAAGGGCAATGGTTAACATTTCAGATCTGAGACCCTTAGATTTCCAACATCTACAATTTCATTTATTATGTGGTTATTGTTTGCATGTTTCCAACCCTCCAAGAAGAAGAGGACAAATCTAAAATGTATTTCTTTTTACCCAAACAGGATGATGATTTTTCAGGAAGGGACGACTTTGATGATGCAGACCAGCTGAGGATAGGGAATGATGGTATATTCATGCTGACATTCTTCAGTAAGGATTATTTTAAATTATATTTGGACTAAAATATACATGTCTGAGAGTTGCATAACTAATTTGCCAACAGAGAGGTATTCTACATAAACATCAATGAAATGGCAAACACATGGATACAGAGTGGACAGTGCCATATGTAAAACAAAGGCTTTGTGAGTTGTCACATAATTTTGTGGTGCCTCTACAACTTGACAGAATAATACTAAACACCAAAGATCTTTGTAATTATACTGGTATAGAATTAGCAGCTCCAGTAATAGTTGCATTAATATTAGAGAGATTAATAGTTGTGAGAGTCTTAATTGACATCGCATATTGGTGCCCTTTTACCAATTTTCCCAGATGACTTTGTGACTTTTCTGTCTGGAATAGAAGAGACCTGTAGAACTAGTCCCGCTTCACCAATGTGTGCAAGTTATTGGAGTGGCTTTAACATTAGAGAATTGAATTCCTTCACCCAGCTAGGTGAAACAGAGTCGTGAAACTGCTTTAAATTTTAGGTGAAACCCAGATCTGGTGAGCATAAAAAGGACCATCTGGCCCTTTGAGCTTGCTCCATCTTGCATCAAGATCATGGCTGATCTTCCATCTCAATGCCATTTTCTTGCACTATCCCCATATTCATGGATTTTGAATTATCTCAATAACTGAGTCCCCACAACCCCCTGAAAATTCCAAAGATTCATCACACTTTGCATTTCTCCTCTTCTTAGTCCTAAACAGCCTGTCCCTTATTCTGAGACTGTGATACTTGGTTCCAGGCTCCTCAGCTAGGAAAACATCCTTTTTTCATGAAGTCTGGCAAGCCCTGTGATAATTTGTTTCCATGAGATCTTTCATTCTTCTAACCTCTAGGGAATACAGGCCCAGTATACTCATTCTTTCCTTGTACAGCAAACCTACACAAAACTGCACTCATTGAGCTTACAGGTCCTCCCCAGGTTATGGCACAGTTCCGTTCCTGTGAACTTTTCATAGAACCCTAGAACACTACAGCACAGAAAACAGGCCATTTGGCCCTTCTAGTCTGTGCCAAAACTTTATTCCGCTGGTCCCATTTACCTGCACCCAGTCCATAACCCTCCAGACCTCTCCCATCCATGTATCTATTCAATTTATTCTTAAAACTTAAGAGTGAGCCCGCATTTACCACATCAGATGGCAGCCTGTTTCACACTCCCACCACTCTCTGACTGAAGAAGTTCCCCTTAATGTTCCTCCTAGACCTTTCCCCCTTCACCCTAAAGCCATGTCCTCTTGTGCTTATCTCTCCTAATGTAGGTGAAAAGAGCCTACTCGCATTAACTCTTTGTCTATACCCCTCATCATTTTGTAAACCTCTATCAAATCTCCCCTCATTCTCCTACGCTCCAAGGAATAAAGTCCTAACCTGTTCAATCTTTTCCGGTAACTCAACTCCAGCAACATTCTAGTAAATCTTTTCTGCACTCTTTCAACCTTACTGATATCCTTCCTATAGTTAGGTGACCAGAACTGCACACAGTACTCCAAATTTGGCCTCACCAGTGTCTTATACAACCTCACCATAACATCCCAACTTCTGTACTCAATACTTTGATTTATGAATGCCAGGATGTCAAAAGCCTTCTTTATAACCCTGTCTACCTGTGATGCCACTTTCAGGGAATTATGTATCTGAACTCCCAGATCCCTTTGTTCCTCCACACTCCTCAGTGCCCTACCATTTACTGTGTATGTCCTACCTTGATTTGTCCTTCCAAAATGCAACACCTCACACTTGTCTGCATTAAATTCCATCTGCCATTTTCTGGCCCATTTTTCCAGTTGGTCCAGATCCCTCTGCAAGCTTTGAAAGCCTTCCTCACTGTCCACAACGCCTCCAATCTTAATCAGAATTATTCTGGTTTCGTAACCAGAGCAGTTCGCAAGTCGGAAATGTGTCCATGAACAGAGTTCCCACGTGGCAGAAGATGCCTGCAGCCCCGCAGTAGCCGGCAAATCCATACTGCTGGTCTCCCAAACGCTTGTTCTATTGTTGGGACTGTACATAAGTCAAGCGTTCATAAGCTGTGGATGATATTTATCCCCTTGAAGTCTCTCTACATCCTCCTCCCACCTAGATTTGGTATCATCAGCTAAGATAGAAATTTGATCCGCAGCCAAATTGTGAGATAATTGTGATCAAATGGCCTAAGCACTGATTCCTGCAGTACCTCACAACTTACAGCCTGCTAACCCGAGACTCCCACATTCCAAAGACATACAGGTTAGGAACTGTGGAAATGCTATGTTGGCGCCGGAAGAGTGGCAACACTTGCAGGCTGTTCCCCAGCACATTCTCAGTAATGCAAAAAGGTGCATTTCACTGTGTTTCAATGTACATGTGACTAATAAATATCTCATTTCCACTCTTAGCTTTCTGATCAATAACCAATTTCTCAGTCAAAGCCAGTATATTCCTTCCCTTTTTATTGATCTAGGCAGTAAGTTCTACTGTCAGCATGTCCTTCCTCATTTCAGAGGAGAAAGTGGATTGGTGAAATTATTGTGCATAAATGACAGTCTGGATCACCTTCATTGCCTTGAATCCAAAGACATTTACCTGTTACTTCACAATGGAGGAAGTTGGCCATGATCACAAATTCTTAACAGCAGTCAGTGGCAATTAAGCATGTGGTTTCTGCATCATGTGTTATTTCCCTAAAATTATGGACAGAATTAGATGTCCCTTTTCCAAGTGACATTGTGGCCACACTAAGATTCCTGCTTCCATATATTGTGGATGCACAAGGATTACGGAAAATACCAGTCACCTTTCTGCTTAGGCTGCTGACCCTGTTACCTGGTTGTGCATCTGGTTCAGGGTCAATCTGAAGCAGACTTCTGGTCAGAACTGCTTAATGCTGGTGAAATGGGCTTCAAAGCATTTAAGAGTCTATGGACCAGAACTTGGTTTATTAACCTTGGGAGGAAAGGTTATTGGGAGCATTCTGTAAAGGACCAAGAAGCTACAAGAAGTAAAATCAAATCTTATAACATTCTTTCTCCATTCCATTGTGTTCTAGTGGCATTCCTCTTCAACTGGATTGGTTTCTTCCTATCATTTTGTTTGACCACTTCAGCTGCTGGCAGGTATGGGGCCATCTCTGGATTTGGCCTCTCTCTGATTAAGTGGATCCTCATTGTTCGGGTAGGTGAAATGATTCCCCATATTGTGTTTTCCAATGTGGTTAGAAAATGTACAATAAAATCATAGTGAGTTTTCCTTTAAGTCACAAAATCCAAATGAAAATCTTTTAAGTAATATAAATTTTAGCATCTTGTGTTTTTGTGACCATCCAGTGTTCCACAAAGTATTATAAAGTCAGCTTCTTGTTGCCAAATCATGGTGCCTAACTAGGTTTCATGTTTGTTTACACAGTGTTATGACGTTAACACTCTGATTGGCACTTCCCATTCAATAGGAAAATTTCAGCATTGGCACAATGAAATGCCAGTTTCTTTGAAAGAAATGCTTTCATGAGAAGAAAGATGAAGCCATCACAATCAAAGTTTGCATTCTGTAAAATTGATGTTCCAGTTCTTGAATTATTTTTATGACTGAAGCCTTGCGTACAGCCTCAAAAGCACTTGGAATGTAGACAAAGATCAGTACAACTTTGGCCCACAATGTCTGTGCTGAATTTAAACTGATCCCATCTGCCCGAACATGATTTATATTTGTCCATTCCCTACCTGTTCATGTGCCTGTCTAGGTGCTTCTCAAATGTTGCTATCATATCTGCTTCTACCACTTCCACTGGCTGTGGGTTCCAGGGACTACCTCTCTCTGTGTTTTTAAACAAAAACCTGCCTCGCAAATCTCTTTTAAACTTCCCCTTTGCACCTTCTAGTATTTGACATTTCCACTCTGGCGAAAAGACTCTGTCTATCTAACCTATCCAAGCTTATCATAACTTTATATACTTCTATCAGGTTGTCCCTCAGCCTCTGATGCTCCAGAGAGAAAGATCCAGGTTTGTTCAACCTCTCCTTATAACTAGTCTGGGCAACAGTCTCCAAAGCTTCCACATCCTTTCTGTAATGTGGCAATCAGAACCAATGTTTTATACAGTTGCAACGTGACTTATTGACTTTTATACTCAATGCCCCGACCAACTAAGGCACGGACAGGCAGTTGCCAGATTACTTAAGGGTTCCGTTCATGAGAACTGTCTGTAAATCTATTTTTCTGTTGGGCAGAAGCGAACAATTTCTGTGAGGGGCGATTAAAATGAACATTTATTTATTGTTTTCTCCTATGTAGCTACAGTGGTCCAGAATCAGAATATCCCACACCCGGTGACCAGTTTTGATGACCTTAAAGGATCAATGAATGTTGCATTGTTTGATCAAGTATTTTACAAGCGTAAATAGAAGAAATTTGCCTTGTCAGGTTCCAAAGCAAGTTTCTTAAATGGTCTCCTGCTGTGAACTGGCAGCTGCATCCTTAAAGACAATGTATCTCTTTGATTACTGGAAACTTTTTTTGAAGACTAGTTGTCTTTTGGATTAACTAGCAGCTAGCCCTATTCCATAACTCCTGAAGATGTTTGCATTTCTGTAACTAACTTTTCTGTCTTGAAAAATTCTTTAAAAATTGATGGGAGAATTTGTGTAAAGTCAGATTTCCATAAGTCAGGTCTTCTGTAACCCAGGGAGCCCCTGTATGCCGTACACCTTCTTTACCACCTTATCTACTTGTGTTGCCACTTTCAGGGAGCTATGAACTTGCACCCTAAGATCCCTCTGTACATCAATTATTAAGGAAATAATTTTAGTAACTTCATGTGACAACAGATTCTCTTGAATTACTGCCAACAGTATGATGCAATCTGAAATAAAAACAGAAAAGTTTAATTTAGCATTGTTTTTGGCAGCAACGTTGTGGGCCAAAGAGCCAGTTCCTGTGCTATACTGTTCTACGCAAAAAATGCTGGAAACAGCAGGTCGGGCAACATAGTGGAAAAAAAAACGGGGTTAATGTTTCAGATTGACGATCCTGCATGATTTTGTTTTGATGAAGGGTCTGCAACCTGAAACATTAACTGTTTCTCTTTCACAGATGCTGCATGACCTACTGTGTGTTTCCTGCATTCTGTTTTTATTTCAGATTTCTGACATTTGCAAATTTTTTGTAAATTTTCATTTACTGATGCAATTTAAAGCCTTCCTTCCTTTGGATGGTTTCACATACTTCCCCATGTACCTTACAGATTAGAAGCCGTAGCTGGGGTCTTCAAGGGTTGTATGATCTTAGATTAACACTCATTGCACAGTCTAGGTAATTCTGTAAGTGTTATTAGCATTGCTCAAGTATTGCTTAGACTCTCAACAAAGTTACATTTGTCTTCAAGGGTTGTATGATCTTAGATTAACACTCATTGCACAGTCTAGGTAATTCTGTAAGTGTTATTAGCATTGCTCAAGTATTGCTTAGACTCTCAACAAAGTTACATTTATTTACTGAAATAAAATAACTGACATAATGGCATAATGCAAAATCTGAAACATTACCAGAAGTAAAAAATCAGATCTTTTAAGGCTATGTACTGTTCTGGCAGCATTGAGTATAAACAGTCTGTTTCCTGACAGTCTTTAATATGTTCCAGCACACATTGTGGTTCTGTTCCATCCAGTGCCACCCAGCTTCCTATGCTAAGACGGTTCAATGTTTCCCTTGCTCATTCTCTCTTTAATATCCTTAAATATCCTTTTGGTCTTTTGAAATAGTCAGAATTTCTGAGCAAATGCTTAGAAAACTCCCAAAGCTGTTTGTAGTGCAGTTATTATTGCAGTGTAGAAAATATATGTGATTTGAGAAGATTTTGGGTTTTGAGGAATGAGCTAGATGTGTGGAATAGTCTCTCGCTTTTCTACTTGTCCTGTTGAAGATAATGAGATTGCTATTTGATCCCCACAATTATTATTGATGTGTTCATTTGAAATCAGCAGAGCTATAATTAAAGGTATAAATTAACATATTCTGTTACATCTGTGGCCATTGTGTAAAAATAAACTTTATTTTCAGTTCTCTACTTACTTTCCTGGATACTTTGATGGTCAGTACTGGCTCTGGTGGGTTTTCCTGGTGCTGGGTAAGTGTCTGATTTCCCTTTTTTTAAAAGTATTAGTTTTGATCATTTTTAAATGGAGGAGTTGCAAGGTTTGGGTGATATTGTAATTGGATTATAAGAACATAAGAAATAGGAGCAGGACTAGGCCATTTGGCCCGTCATGCCTGCTTTGCCATTCAATAAGGTCGTGGCTGATCTGGTCGTGGACTCAGATCCACCTACCTGCCTTTTCCCCATAACCCTAATTCCCCTACTATGCAAACATCTATCTAACTGTGTCTTAAATATATTTAACGAGGTAGCCTCTACTGCTTCCCTGGGCAGAGAATTCCACAGATTCACTACTCTCTGGGAAAAGCAGTTTTTCCTCATCTTCATCCTAAATCTTTTCCACCGAATCTTGAGGCTATGTCCCCTAGTTCTAGTCTCATCTACCAGTGGAAACAACCTTCCTGCCTGTATCTTATCCCTTTCACAATTTTATATGTTTCTATAAGATCTCCTCTCCTGAATTCCAGCGAGTATAGTCCCAGGTGACTTAATCTCTCCTCATAGGCTAATCCCCTCATCTCCGGAATCAACCTGGTGAACCTCCTCTGCACTGCCTCCAAAGCTAGTATATCCTTCCTCAATTAAGGAGACCAGAATTGCACACAGTACTTAAGGTGCAGCCTCACCAGTACCCTGAACAGTTGCAGCATAACCTCCCTGCTCTTAAATTCAATCCCTCCAGCAATGAAGGCCAACATTCCATTTGCCTTCTTGATCACCTGTTGCACCTGCCTACTGACCTTTTTGCAATTCATGCACCAGCACTCCCAAGTCCCTCTGCACAACAGCATGCTGCAGTCTTTAGCCATTTAAATAATAATCTGATCTGCTGTTTTTCCTTCCAAAGTTGATAACCTTGCATTTACCAACATTGTACTCCATCTTCCAGACCCTTGCCCACTCACAACCTATCTATGTCTCTTTTCAGACTCTCCGCATCCTCTGCACAATTTGCTTTTCCACTCAATTTAATGTCATTAGCAAACTTAGATGTACTGCACTCGGTCCCCTCTTCCAAATCGTTAATGTACATCAGGAATAGTTGTCAGCCCAGCACCGACCCCTGCAGCACCCTGCTCACCACTGATTGCCAACCAGAGAAACACCCATTTATCCCAACTGTCTGCCTTCTATTGGCTAACCAGTCCTCTATCCATGCTAATACATTACCCCCAACTCCATGCATCATAATGGATAAGTCTTTTATGCGGCACCTTATCAAACACCTTCTGAAAATCCAAGTATACAACATCCACCTGTTCCACTCTGTCCACTGCACTTATTATATCCTCATTGGCTTATTAACATTTTTTCTCTACATTAGGAATCACTGTGGTGCACTTGAGACTTTTCATGGCAAAAGTAAATTCCTTTGACTTCAAAACAATAATTCTCACTAGTGTAGTAGCTTCTATGTGATGAACCACTCCAATGTTTTGTATGGATCAAAGGAGGAAAGGAGGGGGAGGAATAGAGTTAAGGGATGTGACTGGAGGGAAGGGATAGATCTTGAGGTTTGTGCCAGTAGATTGGCACGAAGGAGGGTTGAGAAAGTGAATTCCATAATGCTAGCATGTATCAGCTGAAGGTGGTGGTACACTGCTTTAAACAGATGCATCCAGAATTACTAACGTTGGAGTGCAGGAAAGTTGAGAATTCTAAACAGATTTCACTGGATTATTTAAGAGTCAATAAAAGTCATTCAGCATGGGAATGCAATACATAGGTTGAATGCTCAACATAAGGTGGTAACAGTAAGTCCAGAGATCAATTTCCCAGAGAATAGTCTGTATTGAAGATCAAAATCAAGATACAAAATGATGTGGCTGACTGTGTAGGGAGTTAATGGAATATATTTGCAGAACTAAAGAACTAGATTAATTCCAGAATTGTCTGCCATAGGGTTCTGCTTGAAGCCATAAAGCACAGCATGAGTTATATTAGCAAACTGTTCCTGTTACTGTACTAATATTGAGCTTGGATTTTTGAAGTAGAGTTCTAAATACCGCCATGGCAGTTGGGATTTTAAATTAATTAAATACATTTGGAATTTTTTCAAAAATCTACTATCAGTAATGATGAATAAAATTATAGCATTTATATTTAAACCGATCTGGTTCATTAATGTTCTTTGGGGAAAGAAATCTGCCAACTTTGCCCAGTCTGGCTCCAGTCTGATTATTGTAGTTGACCCTGAAATGGCAAACGAGTTATGTTCAGTTCAGGGATGGACAAATTAGAGATGGAGAATAAATGGTGGCCTTGCCAATGATGTCTACATCCTCTGGGGGTGGGGGGGGAATAAACCTGCACAAAGATGCCCAAGTGGGATGAAATAATTTAGTCTGTGTCTCCTTTCAATGTCACTAATGTGTCTATGTGCCCCTACAGTTGGTAATTGGAAAGAAAGATTTCTAAAACTCCTTGGAAATATGAGGGTTTTGCATGCTTCAGATTGTGATGTTATTTCAGTTTTCAGTACATTTCAACTGCTATTGTGCATGTAGAACAACATTTTGAGCCACAGATATATCCCCATAAGTGACGTGATTAAACAAAGATGTGCATGTCAGATGCTAACTATTGCAGTTTGATGTCAGTGTTGAGCTGAGCATTACTTCCATTAAAATTTTATGTCTTCAGTATTGTCCTCCTGGTCTTAAATAACCTATTGCATTTTTTTAACATCATAATAAAAAATCTGGAGATTGATTGCTCTTCAGAAAGCTTTGTTGATACTGAGCATCTTTAATATTGTACAGTGGTTAAAATGAAATCATTTCTTGCTCTCAAAGGAGGCTACTTCCTTTGTTTCTGTAGTGGAAAGAGAACAAATTCTACAATTAAGTTTATGATGTTTCATAATACTATCTATTCAAAAAATACTGTAATAATTCTGTAAATTGGCAGTCATTCCAGATTGAGCTTGAACTTTTTGAATCCTTTAAATGAAAAACTCACCAAATGAAGTAAACTAAAATGAGCGTGACCAAACAATCTTGTGAAATAAATGAGAAACACAGATATATTACTCCAATAGACTCTCTCACCTCCCTTGAGTACTTTCAAGTATGGTTTACTATTTGTAATTGTGGAGTATATCATTGAAATATTTGGGGAGAACTTTGTTCCTGTGAACTTTGCCTCAAAGGTTTGTCAGAAGCTTGATTTTAAAAGAAAATTACAGGCTGGTCCAATAGCCAAGCAACTTTATCTAGAATGCTTCTCATTACATCTTCAGTCACTGATCTCTGGTGAATTAATTAAAGGAAGATGGGGTAGATATATTAGCAGTTGGTTTCAGATTATCTCCTTTATTGGCAAGGGGTTGCAGTGGTGTTTGTGTTGAAGCAGATACTGACATCTTGCTTCTGTTTATTATTCAATGACCACTGTTGGAAGCCCATCTATGTGGATATTGGGTCATGTTGGGATTTTGCTCAACTGTAATGTCCTCTTCTTTTGCAGCTGCATTTGAAATGATTTTAGCAACATTCAGATGCCCAGAGAGAGTCCATGGAATGTACCAAAGCTTAAATTGAGAAGGAGAAAGATCAATTTAATTATTCCTAATGATTTGTAGTTATATATTCCAGTAGCTTTTGTGTACATTGAGAACGTGGCAATAATTTTGTTTGCAAAAACCACATAGTAGCATCTAGTCTTGGCATGTGATGATGTTACTAAGCAGTTCTGACATCTGACTAAAACTTCGTGTTGGCAATATTGGTCTCCTGGAAAACAGTACTTTCTGACTTTAACTCTCAAAAATTCTGTGTCTGGCGGGGGGGGAAGGGGGTGGAGTACAAAATTATATTGAAGGTAACTGAAGGCTGCATTCATAGTCCTTGCACTTTCCTGGAGCATCTGATGTAAATGTCAAATTTTAAAAAATAAAAACATGTTCCAAACTAACTTTCAGGATCTACTAAAATACATTATCCTGTGCATGATTCCAAACATAGATTTTCAGAAGAGAAAAACATGGAAAATAATAAAAGCAGCTGAGTTGAAATTTCTAGTAATGAACAATTAATGGATGTGTAAGTGGGTTGCTGTTGCTAATCTTGCAAAGGATGAGTGCAAAGATGCAGTTGAATGCAAGTTACCAGAGGGCTAAGATTTCACAATCATTAAGTATGTTGAAGACTGATACTATTAAATCCTTGGGAATGGAGAGAATCAAAGGATATCAGATATGAATGATAAAGTGGCATTGCTGTTGATCGATGCTGTACACTATATGCCTCAGTGAGTGGCATTCCACTTGGTCTGCCAGCTGCCTTTACCTAGAGAGGCAACTTAGTTCCCAAAGTATCAACAGAAGGCCTTTGCAGGCCCGGTCCCTGGAAATTCACTGGCAGCCATGCCCCTGGGCTGACCAGATTTCAAAACTGTCAAAAGACTTTGTATATCTTCATCTCTGACATTCAGAAGTAATGAAAAATCACAACATGTCAAGAATTAAATCATAGAACACTAGAAAACATTGTAAAAACATTTTAAATAAATATGTGAATGCAGTGTACACTTTCTTGAAACAATTACCTGGAACTTGTACCTCTCCCTTTGAACTTTTCCTCTTCATTGAATGAATTTACTGAACCCAGGTCCAAGGAGAGTTTTAACATACACATTTCACAGTGTAATTGCTGGAAGTTGGTGCTCCACTGGACTCCACAAAGAGTCTGATGTCGGAGTTCAATTGGAATGATATTGAAAAGCATCCCTTAAAGTTCAGGATTCTGTGTTTGTGTGTGATCAGCCTTCTGAGGTGTTCTGAATTTTTGGCTTGGCCCACTGAACAAAGTTGTGCACCACTGATGAAGTTGAGCCATGATTTAATTGACCAGGCTACCGGGACATTTGGCCCACTTCCCTTATTTTTCTTTTTATTACAATTCTACTTTGCCTAAATTAAAAGGAAAGGAAAGAAATAATTCCTCCCAGTTAATTCACACCTTGAGTATTTCAAATAACCCTGCCAATTATCCAATTGCACCAACATCTTTTAATCTACTTCCATACCTAATGAGGTTTTTTCTAAAAGGGAAACAGCTTGCATTTATATAGCACATTTTATGACACCAGGCCAGCCCAAAGTTCTTTACAGCCAATGAGTACTTTTGAGGAGTATTCCCTGTTGTCATGGAAATGTGACAGCCAATTTGCGTACAGCAACTCCCACAAACCACAAAATGATAGACCAGTTTTATTATATTGATGGGGAGATAAGTATATTATTGGTACTAGATGGGTGGGCACCATGGTTGGCATGGACTTGTTGGCCAAAGGGCCTGTATCTGTGCTGTATGACTCTATATAAGCCAAGAAAAAAGAGACGTCTGCTGCTGTACTTTGTAAGTGCACAAGATATTTTAATATCACAAGCCTTTAGGTTAGTGTCTGACTTGAAAGATGCTAATCTCAAACTGTGTAACATGGCTATAGTACAACACCACTGTGTCAGCTTACAATTTTGTCTTCAAATCTTTTGGGCGGGTGTTTGAAGATGTAATCTACTCTGGAGACAAGAGAGTCACCAATTGAACTACGGAAGGTATTTAAGTATTTTACCTGCTGATGATTTTTTTTTCCTTGAAGATTGCTCTGCGTTTTCTGGGTTCTACTGATCTGATTGACTTTAATATTCTTGTTTCTGGTTATCTATCAAATTAATATTTCCCTGAGCTTTTGTGTTAGCTCAGTTGCTAGATTAAAGAGATAATTCTTATCACTATTTTCTTGAATTTAGCAAAATTCATTTCCTTTGAGTGTTAAGACCACAATTGTAGACACTGCACAGAGGATGCAGAGAGTCTGCAGAGAGAGATGGATAGGTTAAGTGAGTGGGCAAGGGTCTGGAAGATGGAGTACAATGTGATAAATGCAAGGTCCACTTTGGTAGGAAAAATAGAAGATCAGATTATTATTTAAATGGTGAAGGATTGCAGCATGCTGTTGTGCAGAGGAACTTGGGAGTGCTTGTGCATGAATCACAAAAGGTAAATTTGCAGGTGCAACAGGTTATAAAGAAGGCAAATGGAATGTTAACCTTCATTGCTAGAGGGATTGAATCTAAGAGCGGGGGGGTTATGCTGCAACTGTACAGGGTAATGGTGAGGCTGCACCTAGAGTACTACATGCAGTTCTGATCTCCTTACTTGAGAAAAGAGATACTAGCTTTGGAAGCAGTGCAGAGGTTCACCAGGTTGATTCCGGAAATGAGGGGGTTAGCCTATGAGGACAGATTGAGTCACCTGGGACTATACTCGTTGGAATTCAGAACAATGAGAGGGGATCTTATGGAAACATAAAATTATGAACGGGATAGATAACATAGAGGCAGGAAGCTTGTTTCCACTGGTAGGTGAGACTAGAACTAGGGAACATAGTCTCAAGATTCGGGGGAATATATTTATGACAGAGATGAGGAGGAATTACTTTTCCCAGAGAGTAGTGAATCTGTGGAATTCTCTGTGCGAGGAAGCAGTAGAGACTATCTCATTAAATATATTTCAGACACAGTCAGATAGATTTTTGCATAGTAGGGGAATTAAGAGTTATGGGGAAAAGGCAGGTAGGTGGATCTGAGTCCATGGCCAGATCAGCCATGATCTTATCGAATGGCGGAGCAGGCTCGATGGGCCAGATGGCCTACTCCTGCTCCTATTTTTTACGTTCTTGTGACAGCTTTCTAAGTGCGTTTCTAAAGTAGATTCTAAGACCCCGGTATTTCCTCTGGTGATTTATGCTCCATAGTTATGCTTTTGTCTTACCATTAATTTCTCCCACTCACTAAAAGATACAAACCTACCATTGTTCAAGCTCCCTTTTAGATCTGCTTGTGCTAATTCTATTGCCTCCTTGAATTTGGTTTCTCATTCTCTTTCAGTGCATAACAATGTAGTATTCATCAGTGATAAAAGTAATTTGCCATTTATCTGCCACTTTTGGATCCTAATTGCAGTTACATTCTCCATCCCTACTGAAACCATCATATTCAGATTCTACCACTAACTCTGTCTAACTACCCAATCTGCTGTTAGGGTAAAGCTTGATGATTTAACCCAGTACCAATTATCAGAGCTCTGTAATCTCAGTAAGGTAACTTACATCCATCTTTGTTGTAGCACCTGGCTCTAACTTCCATCTTGTTACAGTTGAAACCTTTATCCACAGTTATCTCTTCAAGCCTCCTCACTACTCCTCCTGTGAAATCCATCTTAACAGCTCATGTCCTGCCACCTGTTCTTGCTGATTTATATTGGCTGGCTAGCTGTCACTCAGTATTACATTTAAAATCCTCTTGTGATTCATTCCTTCCAAGGCCTGGTCCAACACTTTCTCTGTAACCATTCTCCAGGCCTAATCTCCTGTCAGATAATTTGCTATTCTGACTGATCTTTTTTAATCTCTGCTCCACTAGCATGAGAGCATTCATCTATTACATCTATTCTACAGAATACCCTTCTTAAATTCTTCCATTATAAATATTCTCAAATCTTATCTTGAGGAACAAACACTGGGCACGATTTCTAAATAGCTTGGTGTCTATTATTTATTCTGTTATTTCTTTTGTCTCTTCCCTTGGTCCTGTGAAGTGTTTTCTAAATTTTAAGTACGTACAAGTTGTTGCTCCACTCTCTGTTTTGTCTGCAGATTTTATAAGCTCTCAATGAATTAACGAACCAAAATACTGAACTATGTGGTACTTGTACCTCAGCTCAACCATTTACTTATCCTTTTTATTAATTGTCCCATCTGATCTTAAATTTACATTAATTTTTTGCTTGGTTAAAAGCTTACAGAGCACAAGGAAGCTATTTGTTACTAGTCTTTTATTTGGAACTTTGCCACCGTCCAAATAAATTGTCTTGTAGGACCTTCCATTATGAAGCTGATGTGCTTTATCAGGCAGAAATCTCCTAAATCCATGCCAGAACACAGACAATGGAAAAATCAGCGTGTCATGTCCTCTGAAACAGTATTTGTATTTAGACACATAAGAGTCAGAGAGTAACAGCATGGATACAGGACCATCAGCCCAACACGTCCATGCTGACCAAGATGCCCATATAAGCTAGTCCCATTTCCCTGTGTCTGATCTAGATTCTTCTAAACCTTTCCTATCCACATACCTGTCGAAATGTCTTTTAAATGTTTTTATTGTACCTGCCTCAAACACTTCCTCTGGCAGTTCATTCCATATACTCACCACCCTCTGCGTGAAGAAGTTTCCCCATTGTAGAATTAACTTTGTATTTGCATTTTGCATATCTGATATCTGTAAATACAGTTCATAGAATTTTCAGGAAAATTTGTTGCTTAAAGAAAATTGTGATCTTAGTATTTGCACATTAGTGCGAACAGTCTAATATTTTAATTGGATCTGCATTATATCAACATTACATCATGTCTTGTGTATAAATCAAAGACTTACTGGCTGAATAGTACAATATTGAGGGATTTGGCACCAATACATTGAATTATGCATGAAATAATGATGACATAGGTTTTGTTATTTTTTAAGAAAAAGAATGTGCTAATTTTTGTTGCCTATGTTACAGGATTTCTGCTTTTCCTTCGTGGATTCATTAATTATGCGAAAGTTCGGAAAATGCCAGATACTTTTGCTTCTCTGCCAAGGACTCGGGTCCTTTTCATCTATTAAGGGTAATGTTCTGTGGCTTATCGATATTCAGTAAAGATCTTGCATTATTATAATATACTTTTCAGGTTGCAAAACGGATACCTTTCTGTTGTATTGAAACTCGCATAGCAATTTTAAACTGAACATATGAAGAAAAGGAAACTGTGTATGTGCTAAACTTATGGTTGTTGAATAAATTTGAATAAAATCAACTTGGATTTCGATGGGTTTTTAACAAAAAGCTCAGCATTAGAAATCTTGCAAAGAACTCGGTCAAACAAAGGTACTTGGGATTTGCTTTCAGGTTGATGACAAAATGAAAGGTCGTCAAAATGAAACATTCAGATGTTGTCTGACCTGCTGAGTTCGACCACTGTTTTCTGTTTTTATTTTAGATTTCCAGGATCTGCAGTATTTTGCTTTTAAATTTCATTTTAAATTCCTGTTTCAGTGGTCTTGTAGATTATTAAATGCAGTTTGGTTTCCTTTTTAAATAATCCTTTTTATTTGGAAAGTTGAAACTTTGAAAAGAGGTTTTATCTGTTCACTGTTAAAACCTCTCAGTTCCTTCAGTTGCAGTAAGCTGTGTATTCTGTCCAATCTCCCTTTCAGGAATGAAATGAGCTTGGTTTTGATTTAAGGCAGCAGCAAGCATGAGATGCTGATTTTTCTTATATTAATGTGACTGTTGTGTTTGTGGTTTGAAGTTAAATGACATGTAGAATGATGCCAGCTTTAAGCTGAAACATCTGAGTACCAAGTGACTGGAAGGGGGGAGTTGTACATGATTCATCTATTCATAGTATTAGATTATTCATCCCTTGTTTTATATAGCATTGGAAACTTCCATGTCTGACAGTATTGCTGTAATCTTCTTGCAGTTTTTTTTTCCTGTTTTGCCTGAAAATAGAATGGTCTCATTATAGTTCGGAATTTTTCTTTTCTTCCCCACTGCAGATGGTTTCCTGGAGAGTGATTTCCTGCATCCGTAGGTTGAACAGCTCGTTCACTAGCAACTGACACCTGCAGGAAGTGGACACAATCGGGACACAAAAGGAGGGACGTGGGGGTGGGTTGGGCGGGAGAAAATTCGCTGCATTAAAAAGGAAAGTGAGGGCAGTGTTTCATATCTATGTTTTTAGATGTACAATTTTAATAGTGAATGCTGAAAACTTGTAATCATTAAACTGTTCTAGTGGCTTCTGTTGAAGTGCTACCGCAAAACTGGTCTGTGATGTACTAACAATGCCTTATTCATTTGTAGTCATTACCTAGCATGCACTTTGCCCTTATAGCCAATAGAGGGCAAAATTGCTTTACTATTCCCTCCAGGTTTTATCATCAGTGGGTTTAAAGAAAAGACAACATAGTGTAGAAATGATGCTGGTCATGATATGTTTAAAATAATGTACTTCTTGAAGCTTACTATCTCTGTAAAATGGTGAGATGATATGTTATTGTCTGCAGAATGGCTCTTCTGCATTTTAAGAACAGATTAATGCACTTTGTGCTTTCTGTCAAGAAGTATTGGACTGTACCTTTGGGTTTTATTATATTCTAAAATATATGACTGTAAATAAATCAGAAGATCTAATAAATGTGACTTCTATAGGCGCTTTCAGAATCAGTGCCCGTTCAGTGAAACAGACAAACTCTTTTACATTGGGTTCTATTCTTCCACATTTCACCATTCATTTACTTCTCTTCTTATCCTAATTTGTTCTTTGGTTTCTGTTTGCTAGATATTCCCACCTGTGGTCTTGGCAAATCCTGACAAGTTTCACTTTTATGTTGTAGCTGGATGTGCAAGATTCTGTCAAGTAGTGTGGCTGCCCCAGTTTGCTCCTTTGCATGAATTGACATGTTGGCTACAATTAGTCTTGAGATCCTTTTTCCACACTATACACAACTATAAAAGGAAAATCAGCATGAGGATCCTACTGACTGATCCACCATCACTAAGTGCATGTGTGAAGGCTTGTTGGTTTGACTTTTAGCAATGTTCACTGAGTGAAACTTCTTGTCAGCATTTATGTCGAGCATCTTGAAGTTATTATGACACAAGGGAAGACATTCAGCATCAAGGTTTGAGTAGGAAGAATGGGTACTTTGGACAAGAGTAAGGAGGAAGACCAGTGCCTGTTGAATCAGACCCATAACTCAAGACCTTCAGTTGGAATGAAATTGAGGTCAGTGTTCTGAAACATCACTGTCCTTGTTACTGCTTTAATATCTGTGTTAGACTGAGCAAATACTGTATCTGTTGAGAATGAAGACTGCCACGTGTGTGGTTGAGCTAAATTTCCCAGCACTCTTGAAGCTCTGGATTCTCACTTATTTTTCATTTATTTTTGATATATTAACTACTGTATTTGAATAAATGCAGCTTTGAAAATGCCAGTCACCTAGATGAGAGTGATGTCTGGTGTGCAGCTCTCATCTAATATTATCCTCTCCTGCACCTTTCACTGATTGGCTGATGGCATGTCAATACTTTTCTGCAGGTCCTGCCTTTACTGGCTCTGGGGAAGATGTGTTTACAGAACAAAAACAAAAATCCAAACCAGTGGTACTTCCATACCAACTACTGCATAATTTATGCTGCCTGTTGAAGCCTCTCCAGGGTTAACTTGAATCAGAATCAGGTTTATTATCACAGACATATGTCATGAAATTTATTGTTTTGTGGCAGCAGTACAGTGCAGGACATAAAGACATAAAAATTACTATAAGTTACAAAAAAAATAAATAGTGCAAAAGAGGGATAACAAGGTAGTGTTTGTGGACGGTTCAGAAATCTGATGGCAGAGGGGAAGAAGCTGTTCCTGAAACATTGAGTGTGGGTCTTCAGGCTCCTGTACCTCCTCCCCGATTGTAGTAACGAGAAGAGGGCATGTCCTGGGTGGTGAGGGTCCTTAGTGATTGATGCCGTCTTCTTGAGGCACTGCCTCTTGAAGATGTCCTCGATGGTGGGGAGGGTTGTGCCCGTGATGGAGCTGGCTGCGTCTACAACCCTCTGCAGCCTCTTTCGATGCTGCACATTGGAGCTTTGTTCGGCCACCTTCCTAGAAGTAAACTTCGATTATTAATACAATGCCTGCTGAACCCCTGTAAGAATCATAGTCAATGTGGTTTTTGTGTACTTTTAGCAATGAATTTAAACTAACACCAACATAATTACTTGAATGGCGAGAAAGCTTTTAATTCATAAGGTGTGGCAATACTTGGCAAAACAAATATCCTGGAGATTCCACATCTACTTCAGGCTGAGGAAATATACTAAAGCAGATCGGCATCAGATCTGCTTAACCCTTGTATTTTGGAGCTTGAGCATTAACTATTGATCCAGGAGGAAGTTTGTTCTTATTTGAGCAAGATCATGTTGTTACAAGCTTTCCATTTTAACATGATGACTGGTGACTTTAAAATCAAGTATTTCAACAGAGAAACTTGGGGCCCTGTTGAGACTCTTAAGCCAACAACGGTTTGGCATCCATCTACATTGTTGTAGGACATCTTTGACCTGTGCCTGCTGCCCATCAGCATCGAGGTGGTGAAAATGTTAACTTGATCTCACAAACCTTGGATGTGGAACAAGAAAAGCAAGGCCAACATGCTTTCCAGTTCTCTGATAGAGTAAACCCCTGCCGGTACAACGGTGTCCGGTCAGTGCAGAACTGATTTGCCTGCAATGTTCATTTATACGGTGTGCTAATATGCTCTTGCATGTGGAATATGCTTACTAAAGGTTCCAGAACCATGGTGGTGGCACACCACCTGGCAAGATGCCATCTTCAGAAATCTGCAAAGTTTGCGGAGGAAAATCAATGATGCCATTGCTGAAACATGCATGAGATAAATTCCATGGAAGGAAATCTCAGAAAATTACGTAACTGGATAATAGAAACCCTGCTTAAGATTTTTTTGTTAATCCCCGCCCTTTTGGTTGCACGATTAGATTAATCATAAATAAAAAAAATGAAAGGGTATAAAAGTATTGGAGAATTTTTTATTCTAGTTGTACTTTAGCATTACAGAACCAGCTATGTCTTGGGATGGTTTCAAATGCTGCTTTCATTGCTGTATGAGCCCAGTTGTGTTAATGGAGTTATTTGTTCTCTGGTTGTGCCCCTGTTCACCTATGGTTTCATGTTTTATTCTCTAGCCCAGGAGTTAAAACAATTTATGCTTATCTGGATAGCTAGGCAGAGGCCTATGTTATCAACCACCATGTAAACAGCGAGAGAAAGCTTTTACTTAACTGAGACGGAGTGATGAGAAGCACAAAGTGCACCTGGTAGGATAATGACAGTTTCTGTGGAAAGCAAAAAGCTTTATTAGAAGCATGTGTTTCTCTAAGTTGGAACGATAGAGTACCCTAAGCTGCTTATTTTAGTCTGTTAGCACTAGAAGAAAATACATTTGGACTGAAACTATAGCTAATTATTTAATCTGAGTACCAAAGTAAGAGGAGCCTGTTAAAATTATGTTGAGGTGGGGGTGCACCTTGGTGTGTGCAGTTTGTGTATAAGGACATGCTTTTACATTGAATACTTGGCTCCCCAAATTTGAATTTGACAACAAATGAAAAGGTCTGATTTAAACAAAGATTTAAGAACAAGTTGAGCCCTACTTTGCCTTGTTGATCCAAACAATTGCTGTTCTATACTAACTCTTCCTCATAAACATTTAAACAAAATGCAGCAGCTCATATGGTCCCTGGTGTATGCTTCTCCTTACCTCAGCTCCTGTTCCCAGCCCATTCCCTAAGACTCTTAGCTCCCCTACAGACCCAAAATCTATCTTGCCGTTGAATACATTTAGTGATTAAGCATCCTTCACTCTCTGGGAGAGAGAATTCATGACCTACAAAGAAGAAATTCCTTCACATTTCCGTATTATGTGGATGACTCTTATTCTAAAGCTGTGCCTCCTGGTTCTAGAAAATCCTGCCCAGTGGAAAGCATCTCAGCATCTACTTTGCCAAGTCCACTCAGAACCTTGTATGGCGTCAATAAGATTCACCTCTCTAAATTCCATAGAAAGGTTGGACCTTTCCTCATAAAACAACTCCTTCATATCAGGACAACCTTTTATCCCAGTTTGTCAATGTCTCCACTTCAAAAATTTGCATCTTGGTTTTCAAGTGCCTCTTAGCCCTAACTTGTTCTCTATAACCTCCCGCCTTCGAACCTCTGAGATCTCCACACTTCTCCAAATCTGGCTACGTGAGCATATTTCTTTGCTGCCTAGACGCTAAGCTCTGGACTTCCCATCTGAATCTGCTGAGAGACGCAAGACATTGCAGATGCTGGGATCTGGAGCAGAAACAAACTGCTGGAAGAACTCAGTGGGTCAGGCGGCATCTGTGGAGGTAAAGGGATGGCCAATGACTCTATTCGCATCTCCTCAAAGACTCTCCTTAAAACCTAATTTTGACCAAGATTTTACCTGTTGCTCTTCCGTAACGTAGTTTAGTACAGTTTACCAGGATAGAGATACTGTATACAAAATTTGCTCAGTTTTTGCATCGTATGAATTTGGATTATTGTGTGCTATTGAATGTGTGTGTGATTTTGGAATTATTCCTGTGGCTCCTCCAAAGTGGAGAAATGATTGCTGCTGTAGAAGTAGTGGAGCCCATAAGCTTGAAGCAGTAATTATGCTTAAAAACTGAGGCAATTAACTAATTAAATATATCGACAAAATATATGAGGTGTAAGTAGTTCTTAAATGTGATAAAAAATTAGTTCAGTTTTTTCTCACGGTTGAGTGAGCCTGTCCAGGTATAACCAGAAGCTTGCATATTCAGTCTCTTGTAGGTTTCCAGTTAATGGAGATGTTATAAGGGTATCATAAATATATGTGTGATTATGTTAGGGAGGGAAATTATGATTAATGTTCAGTGGTCAATATTGGATTTAGAGCTTTAGGTTATGTAGATGTTATAAACCTACTTATTTTCCCATTCTCCATTTCCTCTCAGAAAAATGATTACTAAAACATACATGGATAATGTGGTCGTCTGGGAAAGACAGTGGAGGGCACCAAACATCCTTGAAGAGTTGAAAGAGTAGGAGATATTGGGAAGAAAGTAGGTGGAATTGAAAAGTCAGTTTCAAATTTATGTGTTGTGAATTGAGTTGTTCTTTGTGGTAAATCAATAATTAATGACCCACATCAGACTGTAAGATGCCTTAAATCATGGAAACAGTAGCATAGTAAACCCAAGTTGTAGTATTTAATTGAATTCTAATCCCCCAGGTAAACATAGTTAATCCAGGTATATCACGCCTCAATGCATCTCTCAGGAATATGATGCCATAAAGACTAGGAGCTTAATATGATTGTTGCATTAATGAAAGAGACTATGATAAAAGGAATAATATTGTATTTAATTTCTTCATGAATCCTTTGAGTTTAACGATTGAGTTGCCAGCAAATAAAAAAGTAGGAAGGGCCTGCATTGGATCTTTGGGTCATCCTGAATTGTTTGATTGGTTCTTCCTGTCGGTACATGTTGCTTCTGATTTCAAAAGAGAAACAATGTTACCCTGGGGTGCTGCTGCTCTGAACATTAAATACGCTGTGGTGTTTTTCTGGGGGAAATGGCCCACTGAAGTTCAGACCTGTATCACACAAGATTAACCACTTGCCCAGGTAATGGAATGTGGCTCTTTAGGCACTGGGAAAATAGTAACAGCGAAAGCTGCAAATCCCACTGACTGAACAAGCACAAGGAGACCCCCAACAAGCGACAAGAAAATTAGGTAATAAGAAAGCTAATCAAGCCAGAATGCATGTTGGCTGTGAACTTAATCCATATTCAGTGTTAAATACTGTGCAGTTTCTTAATTCATTTGTTCATTGACCTCTCAGGAGATGGAGCAGAAAAAAATGCTCTTCAGTAGGTATAACATCCATAGATGTAAAAGATAGCTTGTATTTATAAAATAATTTTCACAATCTCTGGCTTTCCTATAGGACTTTGCCACTAATGAAATGTTATCATAGTGTAGCCATTGCTATAATGTAAGAAATATGGCAGCCAATTTGTGCTCAAGTTTGCATAAACAGCTAAATGATAACCACTTTCTAAGTTGAGGGATAAATAATGAGGATATATTGCAGAGTGATTCTCTGCACTTTAAACTAGTGCTTTTGGGTATTCTATGCCCACTTGGTATTGGTATTGGTTTATTATTGTCACTTGTACCGAGGTACAGTGAAAAGCTTGTCTTACAAACCAATCGTACAGGTCAATTCATTACACAGTGCAGTTACATTGAGTTAGTACAGAGTGCATTGATGTAGGACAGGTAAAAACAATAACAGTACAGAGCAAAGTGTCACAGCTACAGAGAAAGTGCAGTGCAATAAGGTGCAAGGTCACAACAAGGTAGATCGTGAGGTCATAGTTCATCTCATTGTATAAGGGAACCATTCAATAGTCTTATCACAGTGGGGTAGAAGCTGTCCTTAAGTCTGGTGGTATGTGCCCTCAGGCTCCTGTATCTTCTACCCGATGGAAGAGAAGAGAGAATGACCTGGGTGGGTGGCATTTTTGATTATGCTGGCTGCTTCACCAAGACAACGAGAGGTAAAGGCAAAGTCCAAGGAGGGGAGGCTGGTGTCCGTGATGCGCTGGGCTGTGTCCACAACTCTCTGCAGCTTCTTGCGGTCCTGGACAGAGCAGTTGCCATACCAAGCCATACTTGGTACGTTTACACTTGGTATGTTTGTTGATGATTGCACAGTGTTCAATTCCATTCACCATATACCCATGACAATAGAAGATAATGGGTGATCTGATGAATTATCTGTCTGAAGATGCTTAAAACCGCAAGATATAGGAGCAGAATTAGGCCACTCGGCCATCGAGTCTGCTCCGCCATTCAATCAGGGCTGATTTTTTTCCAACCCCATTCTCCTGCCTTCTTCCCATAACCCTTAACCACCTTACCAATCAAGAACCTATCAACCTCTGTCTTAAATACACCCAATGACTTGGCCTCCACAGCCGTCTGTGGCAACGAATTCCACAGATTCATCACCCTCTGAAGAAATTCTTCCTCATCTCAGTTTTAAAGGAACGTCCCTTTATTCTGAGGCTGTGCCCTCAGATCCTAGACTCTCCCACGGACGGAAACATCCTATCCATGTCCACTCTCTCCAAGCCTTTCGGTATCCAGTAGGTTTCAATGAGATCCCCCTCATTCTGAACTCCATTGAGTACAGGCCCGGAGACATCAAATACTCCTCATATATCAAGCCTTTCATTCCTGGGATCATTCTTGTGAATCTCCTCTGGACCGTCTCCAGGGTCAGCACATCTTTCCTTAGACATGGGGTCTAAAATTGCTCACAATATTCCACATGCGGTCTGACCAATGCCTTATAAATCCTCAGGCTATTATGCTTTTTATTTGCTTCATCTTTGCTATTATGTTTTAATCCTCTCAAAATGAATGCTAACATTGTATTTTCCTTCTTTACCACCAACTCAACCTGCAAATTAACCTTAAGGGAATCCTGAATTAGGACTCCCAAGTCCATTTGCATCTCTGATTTTTGAATTCTGCACCTTTATTCTTCCTACCAAAGTGCATAACCCCACACTTCCTTGCGCTGTATTCCATCTGCCACTTTGCCCACTCTCCCAACCTATCCAAGTGCTTCTGCAAACTCCCTGCCTCTACGACACTACCTGTCCACCTAGCTTGGTGCCATCTGCAGGTTAGGAGCTGTGGGCATGCTATGTTGGCGCCAGAAGAGTGGCGACACTTGCGGGCTGCTCCCCAGCACATTCTCAGTAACACAAAAAGACGCATTTCACTGTGTGTTTCGATGTTCATGTGACTAATAAATAAATAATATCTAAACCTGGCCACAATGTTCCTTCATCCAGATCAGTAATGTATAAAGTGAAAAACTGCCCAGACCTGCCCTATTTGCAAACATCTATGTAAGTGCAGCTGTCAGTTAACATCACATCAGTCTAAATCATCAAAGTGCTGGAAACAATCAGCAGGTCAGATATTCCATTTGTTCTACCCATTCCTCCCCCATCCTCTCTGCGACTAAAAACTAACTTGGTTTCTCTTTTTCCAAGTTTTGATGGTGGGTCTTTGACCCGAGATGTTAATTGTTTCTCTTTCTATAGATGCTCAGAATCAGATTTATTTTCACTGACTTATATGATGTGAAATTTGTTGTTTTGGGGGCAGCAGTACAGTGCAAAGACATAAAATTACTATAATTTGCAAAATAAAGTAGTAGTGCAAAAAAAAGGAATAACAAGGTACTGTTCATGGACCATTAAGAAATTTGATGGTGGAGGGGAAGAAGCTGTTCCTAAATCGTCGAGTGTGGGTCTTCAGGCTCCTTGATGGTAGTAACGAGAAGAGGGCATGTCCTGGATGGTGAGGGCCCTTAGTGATGGATGCCGCCGCCTTGAAGATGTCCTTGATGGTGAGACGGTTGTGCCTATGATAGAGCTGGCTGAGTCTGTAACCCTCTGGAGCCTCTTGCGATCCTGTGCATTGGAACCTCCATACCAGGCTGTGATGCAACAAGTCAGAGTGTTCTCCACTGTACGTCTATAGAAATTTATAAGCATCTTTGGTGACATACCATGGTGTTGCCCAACCTGCTGAGCATTTTCTCCCAGCTTTCCAGCATCTGTTATTTTTTTGTTTTTCATTAACTGAATGGTATGCAATAGGTTCAAGGGGCTGAGTGGTCTCCCCCTATTACTATGCTTATGTCAGCCTGGAACATATAAACAATGACCTGATAGGTTGTGAACCTGTGTGTGAACATAACTTGTCAGCTTTAGGTGGGGAGAAATGCAAAGGAAATTTTAATGCTATCAAGAGCCAGAAACGAAAACAGAAGAATGTTAGGAGTACAGAACAGGTCCTTCAGCACCTGAAAAGAGGACAGTTTAATGTTTCGGGTGGAGAAACATTCCTCCAAACCGGGTCATTAAAATTAGCGAACACAGCAACAGTGACCATTCACTACACATGGAGCACAGACCGGCTGCTGTGCGGGAGAGGCTTAAACACAGACAGACATTTTTGTAGAGGAGGTGAGCAAGATCTAGCCCCAGGTGCATATGGATGGCGTGGCCGGGTGGTTTTAAAGGAGCCTAGTGTTCCCAGGGCACAGTTCACCTGCTCGTTAAGCAATTTGTCTGCTTTCTTTCCTTTTCAGAAATTTGCTTGGCTGAGTGTAAGGTGATAGTTGGCACCTCTTCAGGGAAATGGTGGAAACCCACAGGAATTTCAGAGACAACAGGGAGGATAATGGAAGGGGAAGGAGAAATTTGTGAATGAATGAATGAAATCTTTATTGTAGGTTTGCCTACTGGAAGTGCTGACATATGAAGGTCCAGGGTTAACCCTTTACATGGCTTCAACTGAGTGCAGGAGAGGGACAAGCAACTTTTCCCATTTACTGACAAAAAAGCCACATCATATCTGAGGAAGATATAACAATTTTCACAAATCTATCGCCAGATTATCAAGATGAGATTTAACAATGTGAGTAATGAGCTCCAGGGCAAGTTTAATAGATGTTTAAAATATCAATATAAAGGGAAACGGAGATGAAAGAGAGGCAGCAGTATTTGGAAATCTTGTCTCCCTATCAATGCTTTAAAAATTTTCAGTTTAACACAACTTAACCTGAAACAGCTACTCAAGTTATAGAGACCTTGAAATCAGAAAGCAAATTAATACTTGCAAACTCCTAGGCCAGTTGCCATTTTATTTTATCTCCTAGTACAAATGGCAGAAAGCAAATTAGTGAAGACTTTTGTTTTCTTAAATATTTGATGGAAGGCAAAATTTATGACAAGGTGTGTACTATCTGGCTTAAAAGGTGGGGTAAATGGAGAGAAAGTGACCAGGATGATAGCGTGAGGACTCGCCCAACATGAGATGTTGAATGCATCTAATTGTCCCTTCTCCCTAGTAAGTTTTCCTCTCTCTGCAAGGGATGGATATTTGCCTCAATAGTCTTTTCCTTTTTACATATCTAATAGAACCTCTTACAGTCTGCTTCATGTTTCTCCAATATTCTACCATGCCTTTGTGTAACAAAGGCTCCCATAAGGGAGCCAAAGGAATGAGTATCAGCAGTAGGCTATTTAACTGCAAGGTGGCGTCATTGTATTTCCAAGCAGAAATCATTGGGTAGTATCAATAGCTCAAAGTGGACCTTATTTGTGATGGGAGTGGATTTCTGCTTCACTCCCATCACAGATAGCACATAGTGCAGCAACAGTGCATGGCGACAGAAGGGATGGATATTGGTTCCAGTGGCAGGGTCATCCATCAAGCCATCTGAAGCTATCCAAACAAAAATAAGGAGTATTCCCTCACACTCATTATTTAAGAAGTGAAGATAGTTGGGTGGACACACAAGAAACTGCAGATTCTGGACTCTGGAGCAACAAACAGTCTGCTGGAGGAACTCAGTGGGTCGAGCAGCATCTGTGCGAGGAAAGGAATTGTCGAGGTTTTGGGTCAAATCCCTGCATCAGGACTGAGAGTGGAGAAGCGAGGTGACCAGTAATAAAGAGAAGAAGGGGAGTGGCGAGAAAGGATTCCGAGGTGACTGGTGGACTGAGGAGGGGTGTGAGATGACAGGCAGGTAGTGCCAGGTAGGGGAGGTGAGCGGGGGTGGAGTTGGAAGACAGTGGCAGGTGATTGAGAGATGGAGGCAGACAGAGAGAGGAAAAAGTGGGGAGAAAACAGATGGAGCAAAGTGGGGGGGGGAGGGGAGTGTGAAGATAGGAGATGGCTGCTGGAGGGAGATAAGCAGGAACACAAAGCACTACCAGTGCTGGATTCTGATAAGTAAAGGGGGTGAGAATAGGAACCATTATTGGTATTGGTTTATTACTGTCACTTGTACTGAGGTACAGTGAGAAACTTGTCTTGCATACCAGTCGTACAGATCAATTCATTACACAGTGCAGTTACATTGAGTTAGTACAGAGTGCATTGACGTAGTACAGGTAAAAACAATAACAGTAAAGTGTTATTGGAGTACAGTTGGAGCCAGATTGGTGGTGGGGGGGGGGCGGGTGGAGATTGGTGGCAGGATGGTAGGGCAAAAGAGTTGTGCATTTAGTTAATAGCTGGCCATTGGTGATGCCAGTATATTGGTGGAGGAGTGAAAGGGAAACAGTGGTAGTAATTGCACTATTCCTGCTGGAGATGGCCATTACTTGGTAGTTGTGTGTGGCAAATGTTACTGAATGTTGTGCATGTCCTGCTGTGGTCTGGTATGGGCTGCTTCAATCGTTTTAGAACAGTTCCTCAGGATCAAGAATGACTTGCTTCCATGCTGGGTTTGTGGATTCCCAGTGTGGCTGATGAGGCCTATGAAACAACTACAGACTCTTCCACAGAAGGGGCAAGAGATGGCTGACTGTTGGGCAGGTGGGTGATTTATGAGGTGAAGCACTCCTTCTGCTAAACACAGGGCT
Organism: Pristis pectinata; assembly: GCF_009764475.1. Lineage (NCBI taxonomy): Eukaryota > Metazoa > Chordata > Chondrichthyes > Rhinopristiformes > Pristidae > Pristis > Pristis pectinata. The sequence continues at coordinate 14,119,783 of NC_067408.1, forward strand.
TATGTGTGCTCCCAATGAATGGCCTGGAGGTTCTCAATGTCATCCCAAATGCTCCTCCTCAGCTTCGAATGGCCATGGGCCAGAGTTCCCAGAAGTAATTTGTACTTCTCCAAGGAAGCTCTGAGCATGTCCTTGAATCTTACTCTGTCTGCCTGACAATCTCCTTCCATGACAGAATTCAGAACAGAGTGCCTATTTCAGGAGTCTGATGTCGGGCATGCAAGCAATGTGGCCTACCCATTGTGCCTGAATGAGAGTAATTATGGCTTCAATATGGGAATGTTGGCCTGGGGAAGGACAGTGCTGGCAGTATGTTTCCAATGCTTTGAGTTGTCTGATATGGGTAGTCCAGGTCTCAGAAGCATATAGGAGGCCAGGGGTCACTGCAGTCATTATCTAATATCTTACTAATACTTTAAAGTAATCCACAGACTGCTCTCCTACTACCTTATGAGAGAAAAACAGCTGAAATGATGCAGGCAAGAAACCCAGCAAAACCTCTCATTGTTACCACATTCACTTCCTGTGTCAGGTCTGATAGTTGTCTTGAAACCCACCATCTTTTGCTGGGGCTTCATGGTCCCACACTACATTGAATGCTGCCTTGGTGTTCTCTCAGCTACTGTTACCTCCTTTATTACTAGCTTAGAGATAGGTCTGGGGTCAGGGCTAACCTGATTAAGATGCACGGAGATTCAACTGTGATGCTTTGTTTTCAGCACATATTAGCTATTTGCCATCCAGAGAGGGGTAAGGTCTTTCAGCACCAGCTCAGCTTGCAAGCAGCTTCCACAATTAGTAATGCGATAATAAACCAGTATTACTTTTTTATCAACTGAACGATAAATGTTGCCAAGACACCAGGGATGTCTCAAGTGTTCTGCACTGAAGAAATGCCTTGGGTGCCTTTATGTGAGAACAGAGAGGTCCTTGGTTTAATGTCTCACACAGAAGACAACCCTGCAACAATGCAGCACTCCTTCATCCTCACACTGAAGCACCAGTCTGGTTTTTTAGTGACTCATTGACAATTGAACCGCAGATGGTATGGCCGGTATGTTCTGTTTTAGAGCAACGCACTTTCAGACTCCATCCAGCCCGCAGGCCATTTTTCATGTGTGGGATCAAATCATAATGCTGATTGTTCAATCACAAGGATCATCAAAATGCTTAGCTGCTGTACGATATTGTCAGTTGTGTGATAGCACTCTTAATGTCTGAGTCAGAGGCTGTGGGTTCAAATTCAGTTCAAATAAGATCCACTCAAGGGACCCAAGCACATGATTTAGACTGGGTGTTTCACTGCAGACCTCAGAAAGTTGTGGCCTGCTGGAGATGCTATCTTTTGTATGAGACATTAAACCGAGGCTTTGTCCTTACAGGTAGCATAAAAGATCTCATGACACTACTCAAGGGTGGTTGGGTAAATTCTCCCAGTGTCTTGATCACTGTTTATCATTCAATCAGCTCCTAATACTGGCAACATTGCCCTTTCATTTCATTGCTGTTTGTGTGTACCAATTAGCTGTCACATTTCAAAACTACTTGGTTGGTTGTTAGGCACTTGGGATATCCTCAAATTAGAAAATCAACAAATCTTTTTTTATACAAGCACATTTTCCATGAGATGAGGAGCAGTTGATACTGACTAATGCTTACTGCCTTGCTGTCACTAACCTCTCCATTGCGGACAATATTTCATTCTGGTTTCAGAGAAGTCAGCTACAAAATCTTCAGGATTCACATCAGATTGTTGCCTTACAGTCATATTTAATTAAGATCAGGGGCAGAACAACAGTTAACCCTTTAAGTCAGCTCTTTGACAAAAAGCTTCTTTCAGGCCATTAATTAACAGTAAGCAACCTTTATATGTGAATCAGTGGCTCTGAACTATAGAATACCATATAATAAAATATAGTCCAGATAACTACCCACTTCTTAGTAGTTCTCCAGTGGACCACTGACTTCATTGATACCCTGGTCTTAGCATTAGATGGAGTGGGAGCAGCAAATTCTGCAGTAGTAAATACAAAGATTTCAATATCAATAGAAGGACAGGAACTGCAGAGGTGAGCAGTTATGGACCATGACCAAGGCCAGGGATTTATAGACCACAGTGGATGGTCAGGCCTCATTTAATCACCTTCTTGCCTGACTCCCATTTGATTGCCTAGCCAGCAGGAAGGATTCAAAGTGTAGAGCCAGGCAGCCTCAGTTAGCTTAGGACACTTGGGAATAGACCTTAGCAGTCAGTGAAAGGAGGGCTTTGTGTGGATCAAATGAGGGGCAGGGGGGTAGAACCTTTACGTTAATCCCTCCCATGCTTTATTCCTAATAGATAGAAAAGGGTTAAAATCAGGGCATATATTCAAGTCCCTGATTTCCCTCCACACACATGCATGCACAGGACAGGAAACTCGAGGCCCCTCTCCAAGTGGACTTACCACAGTTTCTTGAACAGATTGCCTTTTGTAATAGCATAATATCAGGATGTACCAGGGGATAAAAGCTGGCTTTGCAGTGAAGTGCTGTGAGTAGATTTGGAAGAGCCAGCGCTAATCGTCTGCTTCCCAGAGGCGTCTCCACTATAGTTCTGCATCAATGTAATGGAACTGTACTGCTCTCAATTTACCTCAAACCCTGATAAAGAACTAAACTTCACCACAAAGCAATATGAATTATAAAATTAAATATGTTTAATGAATAGTATTCAATATTCTAACAGCTGTGTTTGATTTCAAGGTCAAAAGCTAATCTTAATGTTTCAAAAACACATAAACTTAACACATAATTCATGTTGCTTAAAGCCCCAGATTAAGTTAAAATGTTCCAATTCATTCTTTGCTATCTGTTGTTTTAAGTATAACCCAGAGTGATTTCAGTAATACGTCACACAGCATAGCACAGTAATCTCCCTGTTTTACTTCCACTGAATAAAAATGAGAACCATGGCATTTGGATTCTGTGCTTAATTGATGTGACTGCTTTAAACTCAGAATAAAATCACATTTAGTTCTGCATCTTGAATATTTCATATTTAAGAGATCTTGGAATACCTGTCCAAAAAATTCTGAAGATAGTAGAATAGTTAGATAAGCTGGTTAAGAAGGCATCTGATCTTAACTGGCACATTTCAACAGAGTTCAAAATTGCCATCAATCCAACTTACCTCAAGCATCTCCAGGCAGCTGATCCCTTGTCTCAATCAATACTAGACACTCTCTGGCAACTCATCAATGGAAATCTTGACAATGAGTGCCAACAAGGCACTTAATCATAGGGTGACATTCCAGTTGCTCACTCAGCGTCAACCAGCATGGTCAGGTTGTGATCCGGATTAGAAATCCTAGCAATCATTCCATTTCCAACTTGGGAATGTTGAGCTGTGTTCTGGCTCCTGGACCCGAAGTGTTAACTGTTTCTCTTTCTACAGATGCTGCCTGACCTGCTGAGGATTTACAGCATTTTCAGATTCCAAGCATCTACTGTTATTTTGATTTTCATTTAATTTTGAACTCTATTGAAATATGCCATTTAAGATCAGTTGCCTTTTTAAACCACATTATCTAACCTACAATCTTCAGAGTTCATTATTTTTTTTGCACTGTTTATTTATTTTTGTAATTTATAGATTTTTATGTCTTTGTACTGTAATGCCACCACAAAACAACAAATTTCATGTCATATGTCAGTGATAATAAATCTGTTTCTGATTCTGTTTTTTGGACATGAATTCCAAGATCTCTTTGTTCCTCTACAATTCTTGAAATCCTACCATTATCATATACACATACAAATTTGGAGCGGGACATTTAATAATATCATGGCTAATTTCATTTCCGTCCTCCCGCACTAAAGTTTCACCCCTTCTATTCCCTTGCCTTGTTTTTCTTTCCTCAATACAATGCCTCGCAAATCTCTGGACTGAATTCCATTTGCTGCTTTTTGTATCCACTTAACCAATTCACTTATATCTTCATGTAGCCATGAATTTTCTTCATCACAATTAATTATGCTGTCAATTTTGATAACATCAGCTCTGTAGTTCATAATATCAACTCCAAATCATGTATAGATACTGCGAAAATGTATAAGCCTAGTACTCAGACCTGTGGAACCCCACTGCCTACAACCTTAAGGTCATTAAAATGCCCATTGACCATTACCTTTCTACCATTGAGCCAGCATTTAATCCAAAACCACCTTCCCCCTTGGGCCCCTTTCAGTCATGGAATTGTACAGCACAGAAGTAAGCCCTTCAGCCCATCACAACCATGCTGACCTTTTTGCCCATTTACACTAACCCCATTGGTCTACATTTGGACTGTATCCTTCTATGCCTTGCCTATTTAAATGTCTGTCTAAATGCCTCTTAAGCATAATAATTGAATCTGATTTCATCACCTCCTCTGGCAGTGCATTCCAGATATCAGCCACTCATAGTATAAAAAATCTTCCTTCCTTTCACCTTAAAACTATGCCCTCTTGTTGGTACCCCTACTGCGGGAAAAAGATTTTGATTATCTACCCCATCTATGTCTCTCATAATCTTATATATTTCTAATAGGTCATCCTTTAGCCTCCTTCGCTTCAGGGAAAACAAGCACAGGCTATCCAATCTCTCTCCATTACCAAAGTCCTCCAATCCAGGCAACATCCTGGTGAATGTCCTTAGCATTTTCTCCAATGCAATACGTTCTGGACTATTTACTTTCTTTCTGATCGATCTGCAAAGTTGAATGTTGTCAAAAACCTTGTAAAAATTCACATGGTCTGCATGAAATGCGGTACCCTAACCACTTGTCTTTATTAACTGAAGCCGAAAATTGAAAGCCAGGAAGGTCATTTTAGAACTATATAAGACATTGGTCAGGCCACAACTAGAGTACTGTGTACATTTCTAGTCATTCTACTGTAAGATAAGTTTTCTTTATTAGTCACATGTACATCAAAACACACAGTGAAATGCATCTTTTGCGTAGAGTGTGCTGCGGGCAGCACACAGTGTTGCCACACTTCCAGCGCCAACATAGCATGCCCACAATTTCTTAACCTATACGTCTTTGGAATGTGGGAGGAAACCGGAGAACCCGGAGGAAATCCCCACAGACACAGGGAGAATGTACAAACTCCTTACAGACAGCGGCCGGAAATGAACCTGGGTCACTGGCACTGTAATAGCGTCATGCTAACCGCTACATTACCGTACCTGCCCCAGGAAAAGTGTAAAAGAGATTTACAACACTGTTACCAGGGCTGGAGAGTTATAGTTATAAGGAAAAACTAGACTGGGAGGAGATTTAAATGAGGCATATAAAATTATGAGAGGCCTAGATAGGAAAAACAGAAAAAAAATCTTCCTCTTAGTAGAGAGATCTGTAACTAGGAGGCAGAGATTTAAGTTAAATGTAGAAAGTGCTGCTTCTTCTTGTCTCCATCCACCAGAATAGAGTGGATATCCATGAAATGTGACCAATATTTATACTTAAATCAACATCATGAAAACACAATATTTGGTATTTGTCCTGATACTGCATATGAGATACTGTCACGTGCAAATTTAATTCTGCACTCAATGCGGCAAATGAAAAAAAAAATCTGAAATAAAAACAGAAAATGCCATAAACACTCAGCAGGTCAGGCAGCATCTGTGGGAAGAGAAACAGTTAATGTTTCAGATCCTAGACCCTCCATCAGAACCATTCTGACTAAGTGCCTAGGACCTGAAGCAGATCCTTAAAATTTGGCTTAAAATCTATTTTAAAAAGTACAGAAGAAGTTTGAAATACCTCTATCCAGAAAGGTTCAGAAGAATATGGGCCAAACATGGGCAAATGGGACTTGCTTAGATGGGAATCTTGATCTGCGTTGGACCAGTTGGGCCGAAGGGCCTGTTTCCATGGTGTGTGACCCTGTGACTCTATGACTCTATGTAAATGGGAATCTTTTTTAATTATGTATAGCAACCCAAAAATGAGAGAGAATGGGGAGTTGGCCTGGGCTAGAAATTTGTCAGTAGTTTGGGGCGGCACAGTAGCGTAGCGGTTAGCGTAACGCTAATACCTTGCCAGCGATCGGGGTTCAATTCCGGCTGCTGTCTGTAAGGAGTTTGTACGTTCTCCCTGTGACTGCGTGGGTTTCCTCCAGGTGCTCCAGTTTCCTCCCACATTCCAAAGACGTATGGGTTAGTAGGTTAACATGGGTGTAATTGGGCAGTGTGGGCTTGTTGGGCTGGAAGGGCTTGTTACCGTGCTGTATAAATAAAGTTTTAAGGTTTTTTACTCAGTATCATATGGGATTGTGCAGTTCTGTACTAGATTGCTTTCACACTAGTGCATTGTAGGGCTTACTTAAGTTCAGGGTAGTTTCTATTCATTTGCAAAAGAAACAGTGCACTGAAAGAGTTCACAATACAATACTAGAGCCGAAAGCCCAGCTCCTGTTACCATGTCCCTATGCTTCCAATCATCCTGTGAAGGGGAACCAGCCTTCCATTACCTGCACTCTGGACGCAATTGAAATTCCCCAGGAAGAAAGTACTGTGTTGCAATTGTACCACCCATTCCACAATAAGGAAGTTACTAGCTTGTCCAAACTCTGTTCCTGAATGGTTGTTAGAAATGATGGTCCCAGGATAATGGCTTTCAAAAGCAATATGATGTATAGAAGTGGATAACACTACAGGGGTGATTATAACACTATCGGGGCAGATGAAATCAGTCCAGTTAGAATCCTGATCACTTTAATTTAATCTTCTAAGTGGTCAAAAAGCAGACTTCGTTAGTGAGTAATATCCTGAGGATTCCATTAATCTCATTTTCTGACATTGCCTTCAGGAAAAGGAAACATCTGTGGTAAGCAATTTTTTTGGAAGGGTGAGGTGGTAAGAAAGGGACTAGGATGAAGAAGAGAGCTCCCAAAAACAAACTGTTACTGAAGTACAAAACAAGCTGCTGGGTGAACTCAGCTGGTCAGGCAGCATCTGTGGAGGCAAAAGGAAAGTCAACATTTCAGGTTGAGGCCTTGCATCGGGACCGTGCATGTAAAGGGAATATAAGACATAAACATAGGAGCAGAATTAGGCCATTCAGCCCATCGAGTCTGCTCCGCCATTCAATCATGGTTGATTTATTTTTCCCTCTCAACCCCATTTTCCTGCCTTCTCCCTGTAACCTTTGATGCCCTTACTAATCAAGAACTTATCAACCTCTGCTTTAAATATACCCAATGACTTGGCCTCCACAGCCGTCTGTGGCAATGAATTCCACGGATTCACCACCCTCTGGCTGAAGAAATTCCTCCTCATCTCTGTTCTAAAGGAACGTCCTTCTGTTCTGAGGTTGTGCCAGTAGCCAGTATAAAGAGGTGAGGGGGAGGGGTGAGGCAGGAGTGGGCAAACGATAGGTGGAATCAGGTGAGGAGAGGTTGATGGGCAGATGGAGCCAGGTGGGGGAGGGAAGGGTGGAAGCAGGAGGTACAGAAGCCTGACGCCCCACACCATCAGGTTCAGGAACAACTACTTTCCTACAACCATCAGCTTCTTGAACCAACCTGCACAGCCCTAACCCTACCTCAGCAATGGAACATGACACCACCTCTTGCACTACCATGGACTTGTCTTTTGATTTTTTTTGCACTAATGGCTTGTTTTGCACAGTCTTTTGTTTTCTCTTTGCTGTTTTGTATAATGTATGAATAATTTATGTATAATTTACGTTTTGTGTGTTGTCTGTACTTACATGCCCATGATGCTGCTGCAAGCAAGTTTTCCATTGCACCTGTACTTTACCGTACTTGTGCACATGACAATAAACTTGACTTGACTGGTTGCATCATGTTCTGTACAGCAATTTGAATGCACAGGAATGTAAGAAGCTGCAGAGAGTAGTGGACTCAATCCAATATATTGCTGTCAAATCCCTCCCCACCATCAGTAGTGTTTACATGAGGCACTGCCTCAAGAAGGCAACATCTATCATCAAAGATCCCCACCATCCAGGCCATACCACCTTCCCACAGCTACCATCAGGCAGGAGGTACAGAAGCCTGAAGTCCCGCACCACCTGATTCAAGAACAGCTACTTCCCTCTAAGCATTCGGTTCTTGAGCCAACCTGCACAACCCTAATCACTACCACAGTATAGCAACACAATGACCACTTTGTGCTACAATGGACTTTTTTTTGTTCCAATCGTGTTCTTGTAAAAATTGTGTATAATTTATGTTTAATTTATGTTTTTCTTGTGAATGCTGCTTATCTGATGCTATGTGACTGTGATGCTGCCGCAAGTAAGTTTTTCATTGCACCTGTGTATACATGTACTTGTGTACATGATAACAAACTTGACTTTGACTTGACATAGCAACAGAAGCTGGGAGTTGATTAGTGGACACGTCAGAGGGCTGCAGATGATGGAATCTGATAAGAAAGGAAGATGATAAGTGCAACTGGATAAGGGAGGGATTCTGGATAGATGGGAACAATCGGGGGAGGGGGGGGATTGGAGACCCTGTGGTTTGAGGTGTGTGAATTTACTGAAAAGCGAATGTCTTATTTTGGGATTTGAACTTTGGCTAGAAAGTTAAACTATTTTAAATTCAGCCATCAACCTTGTGGTGTACTGAGGAAGTGTAAATAGGCAACTCATGGAATTTTCCAATTTTCCTGAAATCTGGATTGCCTCACCTTCTGGCAGCAAGAAGGGAATAAATATCAATCACCGTTTCCTTTCACCTGCATTCAGTGGCTCTCACTGAAAACTGTATGGAGATTGACAATCACAGGATAAGAAATGATGCCCACGGAGACGAACAGCTTGCCAAAATTTAGTCAAAGCTCGCTTGTGAAAAGTAGTCACTGGAATTGTAATGAAACAAGATGTGGACATTTACAGCAAAATAAGGGAATGAATTTAAGGGGAACTTTCAAAAGAGAGCAGAGGCCCTCCCATGCAGTCAACCTTGAGGAGAAAGGACTTGTCAATTTTCTCTCAGTGTTGTGTTCCTGTTGGTATTGGTGAGGGGATCTGGAGTTTACAAACCTCCACCTAGTGGTGGTAATCTGCAGTGCAGGGGTGTCTGTGTGATAGATAGAAAGACTGGTGTTTATATACCACCTTTTTGTGACCTCAGGAAGTCCTAAAGCACTTCACGGCCATAGAAGTACTTTTGAAGTGTAGTCACTGCTCTAATGTAGGAAACAGGAGATGGTTTTATAATGGGAAATTACTCACGGTGCGCCTCCTAGAGGCATGGCAGAGTTGTTAAGTTCCAAAATGGAGTGCACAGGAAACAGCAAATTTAAGAAATCACCCAAAAGACTACAGCAACGACAAATTTATTGATCTTTGAGAGGAAGTGAAATTATTAGAGAGGCCCTGAAAGGATATGCATCGTCACAGGCTTTGTTCTGAAATATTTTTCAAAATGAAGAACACTACAGTCCTGGAATTAAAAATAAAACAAATTCTGATTTAATCCTTTGACAAATTACAGTTAAATCTAACTTAATTCCACTTGTTCTTTCTACAGTGTTGTTGATATATACATCTGTGCACCAACTCAGTAAAATTACTGAAAAATGTTCATAACTTATTTCCATTTTCCACTTTGAAGCATTTCTGGGTTGCAGGAAGGAAGGGTTTTATTGCAGAGAGCTTGGATGAGTTTACCAAATGGTGTTGGCTTTCTGTCAAACACCCACTGAAAGAACATCTAGTGTGGGGGTCTGGCTCTGGAGAGCTCTCTCTGTTGACGAGCTGTCAAACAGGGATTAAATAAAGATCAAGGATGGTTCTTTGGCCTCAGGCGTGGTTGAATGGAAAAGAATGAAAAATGTGAAGCAATCATAAATGAAAAATAATATAAAAACCTAATGTATTAATGAGCCACTTGGGAAATTTCCCAATTTTTCAATTTTCCAATTAGCCAGTTTCCTGAGTGTCCTGATAGGATCAAGGTAGTAAATACCAATCACGGTTTTCCATTGACAATCAGTTCTCAATGAATCCCACTGAAAAGTGTGTGGGGAATGGTGTCAGATCAAGACTGTAATTGATGCCTCCACTGTCAACTCAATTTCTAAAAATTATGGTCTAAACTCCCACGCACAAAGTCTTGGACTGTGGAAAAATAGAAACATGGGAGTTTCTTGGAGAAGGAAATACAATGACAAGGTTAAAGAAATACAGAAATGCAATATGAAAAGATAGACAAATTGGAATTTTGCAATTGGGAACAAGATTAAAAGTAACATGACAAGGGTCCCTTTGAAGCCTCATCGAGTTTATCCAGTGGGCAAAGAACCACACAGACCAGAAAGGATCCAAGTTCAAACTCAGGTCTACAGGGAGTTAGCTGATTTTGGCAGCAGCTCCTTCTATTGGCTGCAACACCCCTGGTTTAGGAAGGAGAAATCTGTCCAAGACTCCCTCTCTTCCTGACTATCTGATGACACCTGCTGGAAGTGTATGTAGCATGGAAGTATCAGGGGAAGATACGATTGTGCCAGGGCATGACGGCTTCTGTAGTTGAATAGCGCATCACCCTCACTGCCAGGGATTGCCACATGAACACCATGAGGCACCAGGAAAGCTTCTGGGATTGTCCCACAACAAGGAGCCAAGGCCTTTAGAAAGCAAAGAGGGAAAGATAATGAAAAATGAGAAAACCTTGTTTACTTCCCACAAATGACTGACAAAAAAAAAGCAAAAAGAATAATGTGAGGAAAAATAATAGATTATGTGATTAGAAGAGAAAAAAAGGTAAGAAAACAAACTATAACACACAGCCCCTCAGGGAATGCCAGTATACATTAATCCCTCCAGGGCTTTTCCCCTTGGATCTCCCTTCCTTCCTTCCTCAGTCTGTCTCTAATAGCTCCCTTGTTCCTGAAGGACAAAACTGGCCCTTTGTGACTACTCTTAGAGCAACATTAAAAACAGGAACAGGGAAATTGTAAACAGGCTGCTTCTGGCCTACAGGCCGAGGCACACACAACCTCGGCAGTGTGGTTTCTGCAGAGCAAAGAAACAGATCTTTGTTAGTTGGGGATTAGAGTGTGGGATTTCGGAGGCACTGCAAAAGGCACTAGGGGTGACTGAAGTAGAAGCTTTGTAAAAAGATACCTGCATTTTCTATCTGCCAACGGAAATCAGGCTTCCTATTTATACAATACATGTAATGTGATAACACTTCTGTGAGGGACTGTCAGGGGAAGCAATGGAACAAACTCTCTCGCTGTCTCTCTGTTCAAACTTGTGCATATATTAAATGCACAGCAACCTCCTTCTATTAGAAGAATGCTTTTAGCATGTCACAATATGGCATTAACACTTTGAAGACCAGCTCCCTAGATTCTTTTCTCCTACGTGATAGTGGTTTTGAGCTTAAAATATTCTGAATCTTTGCTTCATATTTTACTCATGAAAATAAAGGACATCATGGTTTTAAAATCTTTCTACTTTATGACATTCAATATCAACTAAAAATGTTTCTGAATAACACATAGTTTTGGAGAATTCCCTACCATACCCCAGTCACACATCTTAAAACTTCCCAACTCATGGATTGACTAACCAGTTTTAAATTGATTTCAGCATCTGTACCTACATCAAGTAGGTCAAGATTGATCAAACTCACTCTATCGTTATAGATAAAAATAAAGATAACTTTCTGCATGCGCTGAACTGCATAGAAACAGGCCATAAAATGACTAATAAGTTGTCAAAGAAATGCCACCGTTCAAGGCATTGGGATTAGTGTAGGATTAGTGTAAGTGGATGGTTGATAGTCGGTGAGGAATCAGTGGGCGAAAAAGCCCGTTTCTGTGCTGTGTCTCTCTATGTGTTTCTGACTCTGGACCTCAGGGCATCCATAAGCACTTTACAACCAATAGAATAGCAATGAAGTACAGCCACTGCTATAACATAGGTAATGCAACAGGTACAGCAAGCTCCCACTAATACCTGTAATGTGCTTAAACTTTGTTGAGTTGCTTCTCAGTAAGGCAGGTAACAAGGATAGATCTGCACATAAAACATCCGATATTGAGGTAGTCCAAGTAATAGCAGTGGCTGGTACAACAAAGTAGCAAAAATCATACCACATGGTACACACAGTTCTTAAAGGTACATGCATTCATCTACACATCTTTCCTTTAAAAAAGCAACTAATCCATAAAATCTACTTACAAAATTTACATGATTTCATTAATTAACTATTTACATACATATAATTACAAGTGCACATTCAACAATCATAAAATTAATCAGCATATAAATTTCCTTAACTTCTGTGATCTCCACTGCAAGGCTATTTTTGCCACTTTTGAAGAGTCCACCACAGAAGCTCTTCCTTCGGATGGACTTCTGCAGGCTGTGGGTAATCTCCTTGATGGTCGCCTGTGCTGACTGATCCATGTCTTGCCCAACAAAGGCTGTGTCAGACAACCAATGCATAACGCATCCTGGGCGTCCAGCTAGAAACTTATAAAGCCAAGGAATCCAGAAAATAATTCCCAATTTTTTTTTTCCAGTCTGTGTATAGTTTTTCTCAATGGAGGTGAGTGCACAAGGACCTGATTCCACAATATGGGTGTAGACCACACTCAGCCCGTAGCTGGAGGCATTGCATGCTAGCTGTAATAGTTTCCATTATAGACTGGGAGAGATTCAACGTCAAGCTTTCTTCTACATGGCCTATGTGCCCATCATTGCTCCTTACCCAGAGCCAGGTCCCACCTTTGTGTAACAACTTGTGCAGAGGACTCAATACGGTGAGCAAATATGATAAAAACTTGGAGTAGGACTGAAACATTTCCAAGAGAAGCTCAAGGTCAGTAACACGGGTCGATTCTCGAGCATCCCATCCTCTCCGGGACAGTTCTCTGCCCATTCTGGTCAACTCTGAAGCCCAAACAAACAGCTTCAGGCTGCATAAGTGAACCTTTGTTCCATTTCAGCTCCACAATGTGGTGCTGCCATGTCCCAGAGTCTTTAACCTCCATCTTGGTGGCAATGAGGATGTCACTTTGATATAATAGGCATCTTAGGACTCCCTTGTTTGTTACTAACTGAGTGATCTCTGGTCAGGATTTAACCCCATATACAGGTCGATTTCCAGGTTATGACAGAGTTCTGTTCTTGAGAACAGTCTGTAACCTGAATGGTTCACTAGGCAGCAATGTGGCTGCCTGGTAATATAATTACCAGGGCAGGCACGGAAGTGTAGCGGTTAGCATAACGTTATTACAGCCCCAGTAACCCGGGTTCAATTCCGGCCGCTGTCTGTAAGGAGCTTGTACGTTCTTCCCATGTCTGTCGTGGGTTTCCTCTGGGTGCTCTGGTTTCCTCCCACTTTCCAAAGACATATGGGTTAGGAAGTTGTGGGCATGCTATGTTGGCGCCGGAAGCGTGGCAACACTTGTGGGCTGCCCCCAGAACACTCTACACAAAAGATGCATTTCACTGTGTGTTTCGATGTACATGTGACTAATAAAGATATCTATCTATCTATCTTATAAATAATAACATAGGCCAACTAAGGGCAATGTATAGTTAAAGCAGGGTGTTTAACTCAGCCATCCAGATATTGCTGCAAACCGAGTTCCCAAATGGCAGAAGAAGCCTGCAGCCCCACAGCAACAAGCAAATTCATCCCACCGGTCTCCCAAACACTTGTTTATATGTATGGCCTGTCCATTAGGCGGGCATTCATAACCTGGCAAAGACCTGTAGAACTTGGCATAAGCAGATAATGTCGAGTCACTATGCAAGCTTGAGGAAAAGCATTGATAAATTCTAATGAAAGACCCTGGACCTGAAATGTTAACTGTTTCTCTTTCCACAGATGCTGCCTGACCTGCTAAGTGTTTCCAGTGCTTTTTGTTTTTACATGAAGGAATCTTGCTGTCTGAATTAGAGGGCCTGTGCTATAAGGGGAGGTTGGACAAACTTGGGTAGTTTCCTCTGGAGCAGAGAAGGCTGAGGGGAGACCTGATAGAAGTTTATAAGATTATGAGAGGCATAGGTAAGGTAGACAGCCAGTATCTTTTCTCCAGGGATGAAATGTCTAATACCAGAGGACTTGCATTTAAGGTGAGAAGGGGGTAAGTTCAAAGGAGATGTGCGGGGCATGTTTTTTACACAGAGAGTGGTGGGTGCCTGGAATGCACTGCCAGGGGTGGTGGTGGAGGCAAATACCATAGAGGCGTTTAAGAGGCTCTTAGCTAGGCACATGAATATGCAGAGAACAGAGGGATATGGACATTGTGTAGGTAGAAGGGATTAGTTTAGTTAGGCGATTAGTTACTAGTTTAATTAGTTTGGCACAACATCGTGGGCCAAAGGTCCTGTTCCTGTGCTGTACTGTTGTATATTCTATAATCTCTCTTGTGATCCAAAGAATATATCACTGTAGCCAGTCCTTCTCCGTCAATGTAGACCATTTTGTGTAATTGGCCAAAAATTTCCTCCCTGTGTCTATATTACATGCTCTCAGGAACATTCGTTTTCAGATGTTCCTGAAACCACTAGTTCCATGAACAAAGTGAATGCCTGAAACTTTGCATACCCTTCGTACTGACCAACTTATCTCCTGGACCGACTACCTGCCACCATCACTGGTCCACCTAGAGAACTGTGTACTCTCCTATCTTGCAGATGATCACTCCCTTGCTCTCTCCTCAAGCAGCAAGGTCCCACACTCAATGTCGAGAAGCAATTTTTGTTCTACTATTCTGCAGGGTGAGCAAGAAGAATAGATCAGCAAATATCACATCTTTTACAGTCAACACTCAACCTAAACAGCGGTAACTAGTACAACAATATATCAATACCACACGCTACATGCTACGTGTAATCCTTAATATTACATAGACACTCATACCAAATATACATGACACTTATAAATGATTGGATCATCTGCTCTGGTGATGTTAGTTGAGGGCTAAAGGTTTGCTATAACACTGGAATAAACTCCTCTGATCTTCAAATAAAGTTTTGGGATCTACCACGCTCAACTGAAAAGGCAGACAGAGGCTTCACTTTAATGCTTTATTTAAAAGCCAGCATCTCCAAATGTGCAACTGTCCTTTGATGAAGAGCTCATATGCTGGCCTTGAGCTTTGTGCTCAAGCCTTAAAATGAGACCTGAGCCCGCAACCTTCCAAGTGTGCTACCACTGAACCGTGGCTGGCACAAACCCTTTCACACATGTCTTTTAAGGCCAAAATGTTACATGAATTGCTCATTATTCATATAGAACTTGCATGATAAGAGTTCAATGAAAGTTCAGCCACTTGTTTGGAACTGAGCCCTGATGATCAGGAAAATCCCCAGGTAAATATCCCACCTGTGCTGAACCACCTGGTCACAGCAGTCCTAAAGATGGAATCAATCTGACCAGATGGGAAAAAGTTAGCTAAGCTTCCTGCTCCTGAGAGTATTCAATAATTTTCACTAAAACAGATAGCACAGGAGGCATTCAGCCCCTTGTTCATGTTCTAGCATTTGGTAAAATTCCAATTAATCCCATTCCCCTGATATATTCCCAGATCTTTGTATATGTTTTCCTTTAGATTTATCCAATGATCCTTATTGAATCTGTTTCCATTACAATTTTGGGCAGAGAATTCCAGATCATAAAAGTGCCGCACAGAAAATTGTTTCCTTGTGTCACCTCTGCACCTTTAGCCATGCCCCTTAAATCTGTCCTCCCAAAGCAGTTTCTATCAAACCCATTAATCATTTTGAACACCTCTATCAAATCTCCTCTTAAACTTTTCTGCTTTTGAGGTGAATAACCCTCACTTCTCCAGTGTCTCCTTGTAAATGAAGTGCCTCATCCCTGGTTCCATTCCAATAAATCTCTTCCTCACTCAACTCAAAACCTTGACATCCTTCTTAAATTAAACATTCTAGCTGAGCCACAACCAGAAGTTAAACCTAACCTCTTTCTTTTTGTCCTCTATATTAGTAATTAGTCCCGTGTAATATATTTTAACAACTTTTTACTTTGATTTTTCACCCCAAAAGCTTTGCATATATGCACTCCAGATCTCTCTGTCCCTTCACCGGATTTAAAGTCATGTACAACATGACAGAGAAGTCAGAGATTCAGCCCATCAAATCTATCCCAGCACCAGATTGATCCTATCTGGCCAATTCCCCCTCACCTTATACCCCTGAAGAACCTGCAATTTATTCCCTCTCACAAGTCCATCAATTTCCCCTTTTGATTATACTTTGCACGAATTTGTAGCCACCAATTAACATATCAGCATGTTTCTGGGATGTGCGAGGAAAGCAGAGCACCTGGAGGAAACCCACGTGGTCATGGGGAGAACATACAAACTTCATGTGGACAGTAACCGGGGTCAGAATGAAACCAGCTTCCCGGAGCTGTGAGGCAGCAGCACTACCTGCTTTGGCATCATTGTACTGCTGTACCACTTGGTTTATCCCTTCCTATCAAGAAGTGTGACTTAAGACTTCCCTGCATTAAGTTTTATTTGCCTTGTCTCTGTCCTTTCATTAGTCTGTCAATGTCCTCTAAATTGTTTACTACATTTTAGACTTTTGTGTAATGTGCAAACTTTGAACTTCTGCCCTATACAAGTCTAGGTCATGAACACGGTAGTGTAGCAGTTAGTGTAACACTATTACAACGCCAGCAATCTGGGTTCAATTCCAGCCGCTGCCTGTAAGAAGTTTGTACGTTCTCCCCGTGTCTGCGTGGGTTTCCTCTGGGTGCTCCGGTTTCCTCCCACATTCCAAAGATGGGTCAGGAAGTTGTGGGCATGCTATGTTGGTGCCGGAAGCGTGGCGACACTTGCGGGCTGCCCCCAGAACAGTGTACGCAAAAGATGCATTTCACTGTGTGTTTTGATGTAGATGTGACTAATAAAGATATCTTATCACAAAGAGCAGTGATTCTAATACTGACCCCTCGTACACCTCACTCCAGTCTGAGAAACAACTGTTTACCAGTATTCTCTGCTTACCATTCTTTAACCAATTTCTACCCATCTACCATTTAATTTAGTGGACTATAATTTTCCTAACAAGTTCTCTGTATTATGTAAATTTCATGCATGTGGACATGTAATAATGGGTGAGCAGAATTGGGCTTCCTCTACCCACCCACACATGCCGCTCCCACGTCAAGTTGTGGTAGACATTCTCTCCTTGGACTGACTCAGAGAGATTGGGTGAGCTACTGGAGGAAGCCATTGCCCACCATATCAGAGGAAGGAACTTAGGACTTAGAAGAGATGACACTGGAAGGTTTGCAGAAGTAATGCAAAAAAATACAGCATCCTGTTTAACTGTTAAAATCAGCTCCAAATCAATGCACAGCTCATCCAAGCACATTCCTGGACCAAGTACAGCAATGTTCTAGACCACTTCCCATTGAGTTCCATTGTATAGAATTTCTCCTCCAACCATAATATTTAAACAGAAAATTCCTGATCCAAGCACTAAATATTCCCCAGTTATCTGGTTTTCAAAGTTCAGACACTAAATACAGTCACTTGATTGCCAGATTTTATGTTATGGTGCCAATATAATTTAGAAGCCTTTTTAAATTATAGTTTCCTGTTGTTTTTTTTCCCCTCTCCTGCCCTCTTGACTCCTGACAGGGTTCAGTTCCACACATGCCAGCAGTTCTCTACTCCCTCATAGAAATAACCATTTTGTGTGAACTGAGCGGTCAGTGGGAAGTGGAGTGAGGGAGGGGTCGCCTTTGCTTGCCGGCATTAGGTACATGCACAAGTGCAGGAGTACTGATGTCAAGACATTCAAATGTGTGGAGCCGAACCGAACCAGCAGCTGACACTCACACACACATTAAGTGCCAGTAACCAATGGCTCATTTAAATGCACTGACACACACTCAATGGGATGCTAGCAATTGTTTAGCCGATAGGACTCTTGCCTTGAGTTGGATTTTCATAGAGCCATAGAGTCACAGGGAGATACGACATGGAAACATACCCTTTGACCCACAGACACAGAGCTGACCATCAACCATCCATTTTCACAACCTCCTTACATACTTAGGGGAATTTACAGTGGCCAATTCACCTACCAACGTACATGTCTTTAGGATGTGGGAGGTAGCAGGAGCACAAAGAGGAAACCTAAACAGCCATTGGCAGACTCCACACAGAGAGCACCTGAGGTCAGGGTTGCACCTGGGTCTCTGGTGTGGTGAGCCAGCGACTCAACTGGCTGTGCCACTGAGCTGCCTCCGTTTTCGTGGGTTCAAATTCCAGTTGTGATGGACAGGGATGAAGGAACAGAACTGTAGGTGATTACTGCCCTTGTCCTTCTTACTGGTAAAGGTCGTGGGTTTGGGAGATGCTGTTGGAACTGGAATTGGTTTATTATTGGCACATGTACAAGGTACAGTGAAAAGCTTGTCTTGCACACTATTCATCCAGATCAATTCATTACACGGTGCATTGAGGTAGTACAAGGTAAAACAATAACAGAATGCAGAATAAAGTGTAAGAGCTACAGAGAAAGTGCAGTGCAGGTAGACAATAAGGTGAAAGGTCATAACGAGGTAGATTGTGAGGTTAGGAGTCCACCTTATTGTACTAGGGAACCGTTCAATAGTCTTATAACAGCGGGATAGAAGCTGTCCTTGAGCCTGGTGGTACGTGCCACCAAAGCCTAAGTGAGCAACTATTTGTGTACCATTTTATAAATGATATCTAATGCAGCTATGGTGCATTGGTGGTGGGAGAAGTAAGTGAGGTGCCAGTTAGATGGGCTGCTTTGACCTGGACGGTGTCAATCTTCTTGGGTTTTGTGGGAGCTGCACTCATTGAGGCCACGTGGAGAGTGTTCCATCACACTCCTGACTTGTGCCTTGTAGAGGGTGAAAAGGCTTTTTGGTATCAGAAGGTGGGTGACTTGCCACAGCATACCCAGCATCAGAGCTGTTTGTGTGGCTGATCCAGTTAAATTTTGGGTCAATGCTGACCTCCAGGAGGAGCTTGCTGATGGAAATGATGTTGCATGTCAAGGGTAGATGGTTAATCTCTTGTTGAAGATGGTCTTGCTTACACATGAGTGGTTCAAATGTTCAGTGCTCATGCCTGAATGTTGTTTAGATCCTGCTGCATGCAGCCATGGACTGTGGTATTGCTCGCCATCCTTTCCCTGTTAGGCCTATGCATGAATCCAGACCCACAAAAAGTTGACCAACTCGTAACTGCCTTCTGGACTGCCTTTGCATGCTGCTCAGAAATAGCCAGATCCCATGAATGGCTTCCATTTACATAGAAAATCTTGGAAATACTCAGAAGCCAAGGCAGCATCTGTTGAGAGATAAGATTTCTTTATTAGTCACATGTACATCAAAACACACAGTGAAATACATCTTTTGCGTAGAGTGTTCTGGGGGCAACCCACAAGTGTCGCCATGCTTCCGGCACCAACATAGCATGCCCACAACTTCCTGACCCATACATCTTTGGAATGTGGGAGGAAACCGGAGCACCCGGAGGAAACTCATGCAGACACGGGGAGAACGTACAAACTCCTTACAGACAGTGGCTGGAATTGAACCTGGGTCACTAGCACTGTAAAGCATTACGCTAACCGCTACACTACCATGAACAGTTAAATACTTCAGGTCATCATAGAATCAGAATCATAGGATCATACAGCACAGAAACAGACCCTTTTGGCCCACTTCATCCATGCCAACCATGCTGTCTGCATTAGACCCTTATTCCTCTACACCTTTCCTATCCAAGCACCTGCCCAAGCACCTGTTAAATGTTGTCCTTCTGTCTGCTTCCACCACCTCCTCAAATCAAGTTGTCGATTTTATTGTCATGTGCACAAGTATGGTGAGATACAGGTACAATAAAAGCTTGCTTGCAGCAGCATTACAAGTTGGTGACAACAGCTCTGACAGCTCATTCCAGATATACACCACCCTCTGTGTGAGAAACTTACCCTCAGATCTTCAAATTTGTCCCCTCTCACCTAAAACTTGTGCACTCTACTTCTAGCCTCCCCTGCCCCAGTAAAAATATTCTGACTGACTGGCGGTTAGCGCAATGCTATTACAGTGCCAGCGACCCGGGTTCAATTCCCGCCACTGTCTGTAAGGAGTTTGTACGTTCTCCCTGTGTCTGCATGGGTTTCCTCCGGGTGCTCTGGTTTCCTCCCACATTCCAAAAACGTACGAGTTAGGAAGTTGTGGGCATGCTATGTTGGCGCCAGAAGCGTGGCGACTCTTGCGGGCTACCCCCAGAACACTCTACACTAAAAGATGCATTTCACTGTGTGTTTCAATGTACATGTGACTAATAAAGATATCTTATCTCTATGCCCCTCACAATTTTATAAACCTCTATAAGGTCATCCTTCTGCCTCCTACATTCCCCTGAGAATAAACCCAGCTTATCCAATCTCTTCTTATAACTACAGCTCTCCATTCCAGGCAACATTCTGGTGAATCCCTTCTACACTGTTTTTTTAGCTACCACATCCTTCCTGTAGTGTGGTGACCAGAACTGTACACAATACACTCCAGTTTCTCTGCACGGAGTCACTTGATTTGATAAGCATTTCTTGCATTTGCAGTTTTTTTTCCATTTTATTTATTCATTACCTTTAGCAAAACACTTTATGGTACTTCAAAGGATATCATCAAACAAAAAATAATGCTGAACCTCATAAGAAACCTGGTCAAACATCTTACATCAGGAAAGAGACATTGAGATAAAGAGATGTTTGAGGATAAAATTCTAGAACTTCAGCCCTAACAAGCTGAAGACACAACAGCAATGCAACTCAATCTTGGGTGAGCAAGAGGCTCGGATTAGAGGAGCTCAAGTACTTTAGAGGGCTGCATGGCTGGAGATGCCACCAAATGGGGAGAAAATGAAGAGGTTTTAAAAAAAAGGATGAGAATTTTAAAAACATTTCATTGCTTAACCATAAGCCAAAATAAGTCAACAAGCACTGGTATGGGGGGGAGAAGAGTTCAGTGAAAGTTGGGTGGTGGACCTCCAGCTTCTCTTTATGGTCAGTCCCTTGAGCCTTTGGGCTGCTTTCATTCCAGTTCTGTGGGGTCTGAGATGGCTGAAGAGTCCTTTGTGATATCGACAGACCTCTTAACAGGTGGATAGTATAGGATGCAGTCCACTTACTTACTGCTTGCACGTGACCTGCACAGGCTCCTATTGTAGAGATATGAAGTGCCTGAATTCTTCTTCTCCATTCTGATCAGTCACAGGCGAGAGATTGCAATGAGAGTGTGAAGTTGTCCAAGGAATTTTGAGAATATTCTTCAAGCAGTTTCTCTGGCCTCCTGCACAGCTCATGACAGAACTTGCAGTAGAATCCTTGCTTTTGGAGTTTGGTATCAGGCATGTAGATGATGTGGCATACCAACTGGAGGTGACTGAAGATGATCAGATCCTGGGTTGCCGATGATTCCAAAACATACAGGAGGTCAGTAATCGATGCTGCTGTGTAGATCAAGAACTTGGTGTCTGGTTTGAAGTCTTAGTCGTGAATACTTTTTCCTCTGCCGGCCAACTGTACCAAGTTTTCAGAGGGTATAGTTGGATTGGTCAAGAATAAAGAGAGCAAGGTGTGGATGAAGGTTTCAATTGCCACTGACTATCTGGAAATTCGCTTGAATTTTATGAAGAGGTAACTAAGTGTATCAGTTAGAATAATTCAATTAACGCGGTCTACATGGACTTCATCGAGGCCTTTGACAAGGCCCACATTGGAGTCTGGTCCAAAAAGTCAGTGGTGTACTGCTGGGGCCCTTGCTGGTTGTTATAAACATTGTTGCTCTGGGTGTGAATATAGGAGGTAAGATTGGTAAATTTGCAGATGGCACAAGAATTGGTGATGTTTTGATCGCGAGGAGGGTATTCTCTAGCTGCAGAATGATATGATGAGTTGATAAGATGGGGAGAGAAATAGAAGATGGAATTTAATCCTGAAAAATGAGAGGTGATGCATTTTGAGAGGAATAATAAGATTAGAATATACACAATGAATAGTAGGATCCTAGGAACTACTGACGAACAGAGCAACCTTTGTGCATATGCCCAAGGATCCCTGAAGGCAGCAACAGTAGATAAACTGGTAAATTGGTTTATTATTGTCAATTGTACCGAAGTTCAGTGAAAAACCTGTCTTGCATACCATTCGTACTGTTCAATTCATTACATAGTGCAGTTACATTGGGTTAGTACAGAGTGCATTGAGGTAGTACAAGGTACAAGATAACAGAATGCAGAATAAAATGTTACAGTTACAGAGAAATTGCAGTGCATGTAAGCAATGAGATGCAAGGTCATAACAAGGTAGATTGTGAGGTCAAGAGTCCACCTTATCATACTAGGGAAATATTCAATAGTCTTATAACAGCGGGATAGAAGCTGTCCTGGAGCCTGGTGGTATGTGCGGTTAAGAAAGCATATAAGATATATGCCTTTTTTAGCCAGGACATTGAATATAACAGCAGGGAGGTTATGGCACAACTATATAAAACATTAGTTAGGCTGTAGTTGGAGTATTGTGTGCAGTTCTGGTCACCACAGTATACGAAGGACATGATTGCAATGGAGAGGATGCAGAGGAGATTCACCAGGAAGTCGCTGTCTTGGAGCATTTCAGCTATGAGAAGAGACTGGATAGGCAGGATTTGTTTTCCTTGGAATGGAGAAGGCTAAGGGGAGGCTTGACAGAAGTATCCAATATCATGAAGAGGATAAATAGGATAAATAGTGAGAAACCTTCCCCTTAACAGAGGTTTGAGGTAAGTGGTAGGAGACTTAGAGTGGACTTGAAGAAGAATTATTTTTGTCCAGAGGGTGACCAAAATTTGGAATGCAGTACCTGAGGGTGTGGTGGAGGAAGTTACTCTTACAACATCTGAGAGTACTTAGATGAGCATTTGAAATGCCATGGCATAGAAATCCATGGGCTGTCTGTTGAAAAATGGGAATAGTATAGATTGATGGCCAGTACATGGAAAAGGGCCTGATCTGTGCCGTATGACCCTGTAAATCTATGAACGAATGTGAGGAAGAAGTGGAGTCAGGTAATGTTATGGAATTAATGATGGTTTTAATGATGGCAATAATGATCGTGTGGCCCAGCGTTCAACTTTGCATCAATCATGATACCAAGACTACAAATAGTCTGGTTCGATTTCCAATTGATGACGGGGAGAGGGATGGATTTGGTCATTAAGGAAGGGAGTTTGTTGCAGGCACCAAAGATGATGACATTAATGTTCCCAGTGCTTCAGTGGAGGACATGTCTGCTCTTCCAATACTGGATGTCAATTTAGAGACAGCAGAAAGCTCGAGAGAGCAAGTGGTGAGGTAACACTGAGTGTTAACAGCATTCATATGGAAACTGATGCCATGTTTTAGAACAGTGTTGTTGAGGGGCAGTGGGCAGATGAGAAGAGTCCAGGATCGCTCCTTGGAGGAACACCAGACGAGTGTTGCAGGCAGTGGAAACCATTGCCTGTGGCTTGGTGCCAATTGTTTACGATAATGTTCCTGTGAATCACCCTGGGATGTTTAGGATATTTGAGGTGCTCTATAAATGTAAATAGTGCCTGTCGTCATTATGACTGGTGCCAGTCAAAGGCCAGGGTTGCTTCCTTCTTCTTCACGGGTAGTGCAGTGGGATCGAGGATGCCTGTGCATGAATTCCTTTAACCTGGGATGGCTGTTGAACATCAGGTCTTGGTCCAATGGTAAGGAGGTGTAAAGCAATTGAAGAACAGGCTCTGTAGCCTAGACTTAACAAGCTTGGACATCACACTCTATTATGTGGGCACGCACACTCAAAGACAAAGACACATCCTGGATACACACAAACATACACACACACACACACACACACACACACACACACACACACACACACACACACATGCACAAACATTCACACACCCATAACAAACACACACACAAACACACCCACACATTCACTCACCCATACAAAAACACACATACACACGCATGTGTGCACACATTCACATTCACACACACGTGCACAAATATTCACACCCATACATGAGCGCGCGTACATTCACACACACACGTGTGCACACACACACACACACACCTACACACACAGACAGTGGCACACCATATTGCCCATGCTCTTTTCTACAGCCCTGTCCCAAGTACTTCCCTCATGTTCCCCATCGCCCCTCCCTTCCCTCATCCACCCACCCCAGTGTACTCAGTCACAGAGCTTCCACATGTTTTGTGGATGGAGAATTCCAAGATTCACTACTCTCTGTGTGATATAGTTACTTCTCATTCATCTGACAACACTCACCACCACGGCTGAAATCACCACCACTTTTGCTTTAAAAGGGAAATTGAAGGGTTTGTTTGATTCAGAATATTGAGATGAGAAAAGCTGAGTGCAATGACAAATAATGCAGCACAGGCTGTGAAAGCACTAAAGAAGGTTTTTGCTTCAGTTTTTACCAAGGAGAAAGTCAAGCTATTTGATCTGGAAAGGGAACTAAAGGGTTTTGCAGAGATAGGTTGTGGCACTATTCACATTACTACCCAACATGTTTGCTGAACAGCTTTGCAACCTTAAGGTAAATAAATCTCACAGGCCGGATAAGATGCATCTGAGGATCCTTAAGGAAATAAGAGAGGAAATTCCAAGGACTCTGGCACGAATCTTCCAGAACCACTGAATACCAGAGAGATGTCTGGGGACTGCAGAAAGACAGATGGTACTGCTATTTTTAAAATAGGTAGAAAAGTGACTCAGACCATTGATTTAAGTGTTCATTTTGGGTCAGGCTATTGAAACTCTTATTATAGATAAGATCATGGGCCATTTTTGTACATAAAAGATAGCTTTGTGGGCTCATGAAGAGGACGTCTTGCCAATTGGGATGTTGGCAAAGAAAATGCGAGTGGTAAAGCAATAGATGTGGCATACAGTTCTCCCGGAGAGGCTTGTATTAACAATAAAGTATGAGGCGCACTGCACAACTGGCTGGCACATAGATCCTAGAGAGCAGTGTGCAGGAGCGGTCGCAGCTTGGGGTCCTACAGGTGTGTGTTTCGGAGTTCCTTCGTTTAAAATTAGGCCTTCATAAAGGATGTGGGGCCAGGAGCCACAAGCACAATTGTTAAATTTATGGACAGTTCAAAGCTCATGATGGTTGATAGGCTCCAGTGCTGAACTGGATAAGCTGCAGGATAATTTGAATGGACTTCGGAATTGGGCAGAAGAAATACAATTTAGCAAAATCCACAGAGTTCTTCAAATGGGAACAACAATTCCAGGAAGGAACAATTACTGAAAAGAAAAGGAGATTAGAATCCCGATTGAAAATAAATTGGACCTTGGTGGAAATAAGCAAAACAAATCAGATGCTGGAATATAGTAAAATGTCAGCATTGAGCCAAATAGTAAGCTAATCTTTTGACTTTATTTTTCACTGGTCTGTCTGCATTTAGAAGATTTGTGTAGAGCTCAGGCTACCACAGTCCTAAAGAAATATCGCAACCACTGAAAGGATGTGGAGAGGGCAACCTTATAATTGACAGATGCTGGAGTCAGAATTTTAGGAATAATTGTCACTTAGGCATGTTCTCACTGAAAAAAGAGATCATGAGGGTGAGATCAGTTTGTTAGCTCAGTCAGAGTGCTGGCAGAGGCATGATGAGTCAAAGGATCTTCTTCAGTGTTGTATCCTTCTGTAATTCCATACTGTTACACTAAAACTTCTGGGGTTCAAAAGGTTCATAATCACGTTTTAGAGTACATAAATCAATTGAGTCAGGGAAAAATATATAAAAAATATGTAACTTATGAAGAAATATTTCAGTGGGGCATTGTCACATTGGATGCATCTCTTTAGATAAGATATCTTTATTAGTCACATGTACATCGAAACACACAGTGAAATGCACCTTTTGTGTACAGTGTTCTGGGGGTAGCCCGCAAGTGTCACCGCGCCTCCAGCGCCAACATAGCATGCCCACAACTTCCTAACCTGTACGTCTTTGGAACGTGGGAAGAAACTGGAGCACCTGGAGGAAACCCACACAGACACAGGGAGAACGTACAAACTCCTTACAGACAGCGGCGGGAATTGAACCTGGGTCGCTGGCACTGTAAAGCGTTATGCTAACCGCTACACTACCATGTTTCTGTCCCCATTGAAAAAACAAAAGTTGTGAGAACAGTCTCCAGGTTCTCCACTGAGTCAATCAATATTTTTGCTTTGACTTCAGACCCATCAATGGATCCATGCAACCACAGGAGATGACCTGACCTTTCACGTCTTCTCTTCCCAGGGACTCAAACAGTCTTTCCAGATGAAGCAGCCATTCACTTGCACTTCTTCCAATCTTGTGTATTGCATTCACTGTTCACAATGTGGTTCTTCTCTGCAATGGAGAAATCAAATACAGATTGGCTGGTCGCTTTGCGGAGCACCTATGTTCAGTCCATTGGAGTGACCATGAACTTCTAGTTGCCTGTCACTTTAATTCTCCATCCCACTCCCACTGATCGATCTGTTAAAACAGGAACAACACTTCATCCTCCATTTGGGCATGATGTAGCCTTCCAGACTCAATACTGAATTCTCCATATTTAGATAACTTGCTCTCTCTCTGTTTGTATCAGAACTATCAATTTTAGTCTATCATCCATCTGTGATTTTGTCTCAACTTATTCTCTTTCCATTTTCATAGCCTGTCTTGTTGAGCATGTTCCACAGCCCTACTGTTAGCAAAACTTAACACAGACAAAGAAACATAACCTGATTCTGACTGCTACATTAAATCATTTGGTCTCACCCTATCAGAGATACTCCCTTTGTTTGACCTATTCCTTCCCCACCTTCCCTGCTACTGAAAAGTAACTTGTTTTCTCTCTTTGCCAGTTCTGATGAAGGGTCCAGGACCTGAAACCTTAACTCTGTTTCTCTTTCCACAGATGCTGCCTGGCTTGCTGAGTGTTTCCAGCATTTTCTGTTTTCATTTCAGATTTCTGGCATCTGCAACCTTTTTGATATCCCACCAATGGTGACTTGCCCCTGAAATGGCACAGCAGGCCATTCAGTTCAAAGGTACATGCAATAAATGATGGTTCTGCCAGCAATGCCCAAATCTTAAAACCAATAGTAAACAAAAACACATGGCCATTCACTCATGACCATTGAAAAGGAATCTTGGCTCTCCCCAACATAAAGTCCACATGGGAGCACCATCATCTCAAGGGCTGCTATGGTTTGAGGAGCAGGGAGCCCACCTTCACCTTAGCGGCTTAAGGTGGGAAGGTCGACAAGTATGATGTCGAAGGTGTTTTCCCTATTCTAGGAGCAAAGCAACTCAGACCATCTGGCTCCATGCCATGCATGTGTCAGCCCATTTTTTGACTGGGCGTGTCACAGGAAATAGAGGACTCAAACTTCTTTGAAATGGTTTGAATTGTCAAATATGTTTGCCTCAGAAACATGACACTGGCACATTTTATTGCAACATTGGAAACATATTACAATTTTTTGCCACTGTGATGTATAGAGGAGAGGAATTTTACTTGTGGACAGGTATTGACAGTAACACTCTCACCTGTCCACTATGAAAAGAAAATCAGAAGTCACCATGGCAATATTCTATTCACAATGTACAGTTTCCAGTTTTACTTGCTGCATGCCCCCAAAAAACAAAGTAGAGCTTACAGCAATTCTTATTAGGTAAATTCTACTTTGACTTCTGTTAGGGAAACTCCACTCTTTCAATGAGATAATAAAATGTGAATATGTACCAATAAGCTTTCAGAAGCAAATACTTGGTATGAAGCATGTACAAGAAATCGAATAAAAAATTACAGATGCTGAAAATCCAAAATAAAAATAGAATATGCTGGGAACACTCAGCAGATCAAGCAGCAAGCACAGAAAGACAAGCCGAACTCCTCTCCCACTCTCTCTGCAACTTAAAACTGACTTGATTTCTCACTTTCCCAGTTTCGTTGAAAGGTCTCAGAAACGTCTACTCTGCTTCGCTTTCCACAACTGCTGCTTGACCTGCAAAGTGAGTTTATGAAGCGTGTCCTGTGCCAGTTTTAGGGAAGAGGTTCTGCTGAATCATCAGACATAGGGGAGGTGTTGTTTGGGGTCTTGCAAGGGTTAATGGCTTTGACTACTGTTGTTTCTCGTCCACATGAATGATTCAAATACTGAAAGCAAATACATTCTTTGCAAATAGGTTGGTTATTAGAAACCTTTGGGTTGGTTTTGCAATTGAGAACAAAAACAACAAATGAGATCTAATACTGATACTTATAAAGGAACACACAAAAGTTAAAAGTATGCATTATGCATTCAAAATGAATGAACGTGGATTAGCAGAGAAAGAATTGGAAAGTGACTTGAGAGGAACAATAAACTTATCACTTTTAATGCCTACACAATGGACCGAAGTAGTCTAAGAGCAAATGGAATGCTGGATGTGGAGCCGGAACTGGAAGCTGTAAGTCTCCTGTTGGTGTGCACTAGTCAGACTGCATTCGGTGCTTTATGCCCATTCCTGGTCCACAATTAGTTCATGTGTTCATGCCGTCAAGTCACCCAGAATCACTTACTGGTCAAATATTTTTGAATTGTAATCTTTGTTATGATGTAAGAAAAATTACAGACAATGTATGCATAGCAAGATCCCACAAATAGAAATTTGATAATGACTGGCTAATCTGATTTTATAATGCTGATTGAGGGTAAATATTGGTTTGGATTCTGGAGATAGTTATGAATTAGTTCTATGAGATCTTTCACATCCACCTGAGAGTGAAAATGGAGTCTCAAAGAATAAATGAGATATCTGGCAGTGCAGAATTTCCTCTGCGTTACTGCGGTGTCAGCCTAGAGATTTGTGTTCAAGTCACAGGAGTGGAACTGAAGCCTCAACCTTCTGACCCAGAGGTGGAGGCTGCAGTTTCAGAGAACAGCACCCAAAGAACATCAAGGCTAACCTCAAGTGTACAGCAAGCAGTTTATCACAGTGCTACCAATGATGAGTTGAATAAATCCGGGCATAATCATGAGGCTAGGCTGGAGGAACGCAGATTAGAGGGATGTACGGGTATAAAATTAAAATCTGACCCAACCTGAACCCGAGAGCTTTTTGCTACCTGTCCTGACCAAACCCAAGACATAAAGCCAAGTCCTGTTGACCTTGCATCAGGTAGCTGAGCTGTACGGTGAACCAATACATTGAGAAATACAAAATGAAAGCAGAAAATGCTGGAGTGCAGGAGTAACTGCTCAATGGCCATGAGAAGATATGCCCTGGGTCTTATATAAGGAGTTGGTGCAGAGCAGTTTGTGTGACTGTGGTCAGAATCCCAAGTCAGGGATGACCTGACACGACCACGGTTTTTTTTGTTTTTTATTTCAGATTTGCAACACCCACAGTTCTTTTGCTTTTCAGTTGAGAGGTCAGACCTGCTTTCTGTGCTACCTCCACTCTCTCAGCTTTGCTAGTTTAAGATTCCTGATCCTAGTCTCGGGGAGAGCAATCACTACCTTGTGATTCAGAAGTCAAAGTGCTACCACTTAAAATAAAATAGCCATGTTAATAACCGTATGCTATTTCAAATATCATGAACAGGAGGCCAGAGGGTGATCAATAAACCCCAAGCTGTCTGAGTACCTATTCAAGTCAGTTAGTTTACAGACATATTTCACATGCCTTGCCTTTTAGTTCAAGTCACCGCTAAAAAGTTGCAGCTTCAGTCATAAGGTAAGTGGTGTTCAGTCACCTATTTTTCAGACCTCAGTTCCTGGGGCTTCACTGATATTGACCACTCCCTGTCTGCACCTCCAGCCCCCTCCCCCCCAACTCCACCTCCCACTACGTTCAGGCGTTCTTACCAAGGTAGAGCTCTCACCTGACCAGACCCTTTTCCCATGGTGCCACCCAGTTTCCATGGTGCCACCCCTGCACTTTTCAGATCGGTGCTGCCCAGATCGATGGTAGCCAAGACTGTCTGCCAACCCAAGACTCAACAGATTGCATCCTATGGAGAGCTCAGTGCTGCAACAGATGTCCCGTTGGATGGAGGGGAAGCTGGTCGGGAGATAGGCACTGAAGCGTCAAAGCTCATTTGTCCGATAAGAAAAGCCCATGAGCCATCAAGACACCATGGTCCAATATTTTATATGGAGTCAGTGAGGAAAAGTTTGTGTAATTGTAATCTGAATCCAATTTCAGCGGATGACCTCACAGAAACAAGGTACTGTGATAGTAGTTGGAGAAATGGATAGCCCTCAACTTACTGAATTTAAGCCTGAGGGGGCAATATCTCACTGTGCATTTTTACCTTAACTTGCTTTGCACAAGCACTAAATTTCTCTCTGATAGTGCACCTTACTGGGGCGGCTGATTGGGTGTTTTAACCTGAATTTAATCTGTGGTGTTAATTAAACTGAAAGTGCATGATACTGTCACTCTCCCATCTTGAGCACAAACATATGCCAGAAGTGGAACAAAGAAAAAAATATTACATGTTTAAATGGCCTTTTGTACACTGTGTTCCAGGATATTTTCAAATGCTTCACCAGCTCCATTGTGTTTTGAACAGATTCCTCTGCAGAGTTGCTGTAGCTTATTGTTTGATTACCATGGTAACTTATTTTAGAAAGATACAAACAAATAGGTAACATCATTTCAACAAGTCTGTTTGAAGGAAACAGGATTTGCATTTATGTAAGCTGTTGGCCAGCATCTGTGGAGAGGGAAATAAACTCCTACACGAATAAAGGCTTATGATCTTTATTAACTCTGCTTTTCTCTCCACAGATGCTCCTGAACCTGCTGAGGTTATCTATTTCCTGCTTCTACTTCAGTTGGTAAATTCGAACCTACATGAATTTGGGAGCCAGCAACACATTCAAGGACTTCAGAGAGGGAGAGAAGATTGGTGACTGATGGTGCCACTGATCCACAGCAAGTTACGGGTTAAGGGTTGGATTTTTAAGGAAAAAGGTGGATATGGCAGGTTTGAAGGAGAAGGGGACAGTGAATGAGGTTTATGGTTTTAAGGGCAATCCTTCATGGTTACCAGTTAGTCAAGGTCGTGCCAGGTTTGTTGAAGGTTAATGATTTTCATCTTTCCAGACAGTAATGGATCTTCTGGATATTTCAAATACTTTCTGTCTTCCTCTCACAAGGTGAATTTGCCAGTGGGACCTGCACCCTGGCAGCACAGAGTCTAAGCTGCCCTCTTATTTTCTGCCCATTCAGATTAAGTAAAATGAGTGAAGTATTGCTAGACTTGTAACTTTCTGATGTGCCTGGCTGGTGATCAAAGCTCCATCCACAACACTGGAAACTTCTGACTTGACTCAGACTTTTGAAACCACATATAAGATATATAAGATATAAAATACTGTATCTTTATTAGTCACATGTACACCGAAACACACAGTGAAATACATCTTTTTTTGCGCAAAGTGTTCTGGGGGCAGCCCGCAAGTGTCGCCACACTTCCAGTGCCAACATAGCATGCTTCAACTTCCTAACCCGTACGTCTTTGGAATGTGGGAGGAAACCGGACCACCCAGAGGGAAACCCATGCAGACACGGGGAGAATGTACAGACTCCTTATGGACAGTGACCGGAAGTGAACCCGGGTCGCTGGCTCTGTAACAGTGTTACGCTAACTGCTACATTACTGTGACACATTTTTTGACTCGGTGCCTTTAAGAGTTCCACTATGAAGCTGGAGTGTGCAGAAAATAACACACCAATCAGATGCTACCCTTGTAAACTCGGCTGTGCTGTAGCAGCGGTCTTGTGGACAGGGCTTTATTTATCAGAAACAGTGCTTTGTCAGATTGGTTGAACGGGCAAAGATTTGCAGAGTTGCCCAAGGACCTTTGTCTACAGTGAAGGCTGTACCTCCAGATGGAGTTTCACAGAGTCAAGGGAATGGTGTGTGCCGCTCACTCAGAGCCAACCACTGAAGCAACCCACCATCAGGTGTACATCTGCTGACTCATGTGTTTTTCATTACCGACACCTTTTCAAGATAGAGTTCAGAGATGAAAAGATTCCCAAACCGGAATAAACTCAGAAACAGGTAATGGCCGCAATGCATATTTTTTTTCCATTAATGGCATTGCAGTAAACTCCTCAGTTGGATAAGGTGGTGAAGAAGGACAGGTGGATAGTGTAATGAAGAAGGTGTTTAGCTTGCTCACATACATAAGTAGGGGTATTGAGTATTAGAGTTGGGACATCATATTGCAGCTATACAAGACATTGGTTAGGCTTCACTTGGAATATTGTGTGCAGTTCTGGTCACCACACTATAAAAAGGATGTGGTAGTGCTAGAAAGAGTGCAGAAGCGATTCACCTGGAAGTTGCTTGAAATGAAGGGCCTTAGTAACAGGAGAAACAAAGGACTGCAGATGCTGGAATCCAGATGAAAAGCACGATGATGCTGGAGGAACCCAGCAGACCAGGCAGCATCCATGGAGAAAAGCAGGCAGTCAACGTTTCAGGTCAGGACCTGAAGAAGGGTCCTGATCCTAAACGTCGACCGCCTGCTTTTCTTCATGGATGCTGCCTGGCCTGCTGAGTTCCTCCAGCATCATCGCCTTAGTAGCAGGGAGAGATTGGACAGGTACATAGATAGGGAAGGTTTAGAAGAGGGACATGGGCCAAATGCAGGAAATTGGGATTAGCATAGATGGGCATCTGGATCAGCATGAACGAGTTGGGCCGAAGAATTGGTTTTGGTGCGGTACGACTCTACGACTGTATAGCTCTGTAACTAAGGCTAACTCTCCACTATGGTCTCTCTCAGGGACCTTCTGCAAGGTGTCTCAGCTGATGGATAGCTTCATTTGTCCTTAGATTAGAGTCATAGAGTTACACGGCACAGAAACAGGCCCTTCAGCCCAACTCATCCATGCTAACCAAGGTGCCTTCCTGAACTAGTCCCATTTGTCTGCATTTGGCCCATATCCCTCTAAACCTTGCCTATCCCCGTACCTGTCCAACTGTATTTTAAACATTGTAATTGTACCCAGCTCTACCACTTCCTCATTCCATTTACCCACATTTTCTGAACAGAAAAGATAGCATGCAGTAGACAGAGCTGAGGCATCCCACAACCAACAGATCAAAACTCTGTGGTCCTACCACACCTAGTCATGAATGGTGGTGGATGATCCAACAGCAGAAGAAACATCCCCATCCTCAACAACGTCAGGGCCCAGCATGCAAGTGCTAAAGAAAAGACTGAAGCATTTGTGACCATGTTCAGCTAAAAGTGCCGAGTAGATGATCCATTTCTGTTTCCTCCTGAGATCCCCCAATAGCACAGATGCCAGTCTCCAGCCAAATTTGATTCGCTCCGCATGAAACAGCTGAGAGCACTGGATGTAACAATGGCTATGGGACCAGACAACAGCCCACATTTTGTGCCAAAGTCCTGTGCTCCAGAACCAGCAGTGTCTCTAATCAAGCTGCTCCAGTAAACTCAACATTGGCACCTACCCAACAATGTGGAACATTGCCCAGGTATGTGCTGCTCATAAAATAGCAGGACAAATCCAATCTAGTCAATCATCAGTGAAGTGTTGGAAGCTGGACCAAAGAGCTAGATTCCAGAGGCAAGTTGAGAGTGATAGTCCTTGACATTGAGGCAGTGTTCAACAGAATGTGGCATCAAGGCACCCTGGTAAAGTTGGTCAATTAGTATCAAAGAGAAAACGCTCCAAATGTGGAGCCATTTCTCACATAAAGGAAGGCGTTGTGGTTGTTGGGGATTAATCACCATAGCCCCAGTACATCACTGTAGGCGTTCCTCGGGGAAGTGGCCTAGGCCCAACCATCTTCAGCTGCTTCATTAATGGCATTCCTACCACCTTAAGATCAGAAAGGAGATGTTCACTTACAATTGTACAATGTTCAATTCCGTTAGCAGCTCCTCAGAATGCAAACCAGCACATACCTGTATGCAACAAGACACATACAACATTCAGGCATGACCTGATAAGTGGCAAGTAATGCTCATGCCAGGAAAAGATCATCTCCAACAAGAGAGGATTGAATTACCTACCCTTGACATTCAATGGCATACCCATCACCAAACCCTCCACTGTCAATATCCCAGGGAGTCACAATTGACCAGAAACTCAACAGCTCCAAGCACATCAATAACATGGCTACAGGAGCAATTTGAGGCTGGATATACTGTGGTGAGTGACTCACATCCTGATGTGTCTGTCCACCTTTTAGGCACAAGTCATTATTGTGATTGTATACTCCCTACTTGCCTGGATGAAAGCAGCTCCAACAACTCTAAACACCACTCAGGACAAAGCAGCCCACTTGATTGGCATGCTATCCAACACCCTAGACATTCATTTACTCCACCATCAATGCAGAGGGCGTGCCATTCACAAATGCACTGCAGTTAGTCATCTGACAGAACCACCCAAAACTTCACCCACTATCGTTACAAAGGAAAAGGGCATGGAGTGCAGAGGAAGACCACCACCTCTGATCCCTCTCCAAGTAGCACACCATCCTGACTTGTCCTTCATTGTCACTGGATCCAAAACCTGAAACTCCCCACCCAACCATACTCTGAGTGTACCTTCACCAGAAGGACTGCAGGAGTTGAAGAAGGCAGCTCACAATCACCTTCTCATGGGGACTGATGGATGGGCAATAAATGCTGGCCTTGCCAGCAATGGCTAGATCCTGAAAATAAATGAAAATAAAGGTTAGGATGAAATAATCCCCTCACTTAACTCCTGAAGGTAAGAAGCTCCTAAGTGTTCCTGATGTTGATGAGATGGTGTTCCTGCATGTCACTTACCTTCAAAGGCAAAGGCAAAAACAAAAAGAACTGCAAATTGTGTGTTTTTATCCTCTTTGACTGGATAATTAGAACTATCCAATTATATCAACATATTATGACATTTCCACCTAGGTTAAAAGAAACCATAGCACTTGCCCTGTTTGTTCTGCCTGAAGTCAACAGTGAACATGATGTTCCGTTTATCAAGGACAGAGCCAGTGGAGATAAAATTGGACCAGTATCAAGAATAGCGAATAACAGTAACAAGAGCTATCTGATGCTGACGGTCTGTTGTTGTCCAAACACTACAAAAAATTACATGCTATGGTACAGTCAATAAGGAGGAGTTAAATTTCAGTGAACTGTTCTGGTTTCTCCACACATTCTGTTCATCAAAAGATGTCTATGGCATATGTCTGAGGCAAACTTAGGTCCAGTTTATTTTGATTGCTCCATGTATGATAGTCATTCAGATTTAATAAAGTTAAATCCAATGGCTTAAAATGCAACCAAAAAGTGATTTTTTAACTATTGGTAACATGAGCTGACACTGCCCATCCTGCATTTCCAGCACATCCTGCTATCTTTCAGTACATAATATATAAATTGCCCCATTATAACAGAGGAAAACCTGCGCACACAAGGACTGCCGCCCACACACCATCTGTTTCAGCTGGGAGGCCAGTGCACAATGGATATTAGCAACTCCTTGTGAGCACTTAGGCCTTCAAACGGCTGAGGCTAGGGTCCTTTTGCACATTTTCTGTCTCCTTTCCTTCAGCACCCCTCAAAAAATCTATAGTTACTCATTCATAAATTTTCTATGATTTTCTTTGCATTGTAGACAGTGAGGTCTCATTTCCTCAAAGCTATTTTCAGTCAAATCAAAAGTAATATCTTTTATACACTTTCATGACTTTGTTTAAAATAATGATCATTGGAGATCTGCCTACTTTGTTTATAATGTTGAAATAGTGAGCAAGCATAGTAAAATCTTTCTCCACTTTGTCCCATCAAAACAAATGGTTAATAATAAGTCATTCATTTCCGTCTAAAAATTCCAGACATACTTTTCCTGAGCTTTTGACTTGCAGTTCACTGAAATTTAACTTCACAATCACAAGATAAAATGGCAAAAATAAAGTCCTGAGATCTGGGGGCTTCTTTTGCCTGTTCCTACTTATGAACACGGTAAGTTACTCTGAGGTATCTACAGATGGCGAGGCCTTCTGTACTGTATCAGATAACTATTCTTCAGCTGAGTACTCAGATGGTGATTGGAAATTGGCTTGTAAGTATAATCCAAATGTGCTTCACTGTACAGAGAACTCTAGGTAGTGGTCAGGAGCAGGAATCTTGGCTAATATCCTCTTCTGAATAGTTTAAGGATGCTGAGGCCAACTGTGGTCCACCAAATCTTTGGCTGGGATCCGTCAGCTGGGCGTAGATCAGAGCTGGTGCCTTTCTTGGTTTGTTATTATTCAGTGCCACTTTGGGTGATGAATGCATTTACCAACTATTCAAGAAGGCCAACTTCCTGACATTTAGTTTAAACATTTAAGTCATATCAACTATTAATAGTAATAAAAGGTTAAAAAAAGCAACTCTAAAATTCACTGGTACAGAACAGTACTTTTGTGACTAGAAAAATTCTGAAAATATTATTTTAACCAGATAAAAATCAGAGAAAGAACATAAACATGTACTCGTCCAACAGTTATCAGTGGAAACAGGAAATCCTGTGCAGCCCCCATTATACAAATAACATCATCCATTCAGTCTGGCCAGCCAACAAACAGAATGTCATTATTGGACCTTTGACCGTAATGTTTGATTAAAAACAGCCTTATTTAACTTCTGGTGTATTTTGCACTACCTCAAGCTTCAGCAGGTTTGAATGGAAAATACAGTATTGAATAACTAAGTAAACCTATGA
The DNA here is from genome assembly GCF_009764475.1 of Pristis pectinata. Lineage (NCBI taxonomy): Eukaryota > Metazoa > Chordata > Chondrichthyes > Rhinopristiformes > Pristidae > Pristis > Pristis pectinata. Next base: position 14,156,600 of record NC_067408.1, read on the forward strand.
AAACATTCACTTATTGTGTGTGGTTAATACCTGCAATCGTAGTCTCATCGCTATTGAAAAAGAACTAGGATTAACTTTGACATCCTTTAGGCTTATTTTTCTCTTTCTGTTAATTTGTTTTTTTTGGAATATTTTTATTTGAACAATGGGTGCCAATGATCTCAACAGGATGAGTGGCTTGCAGGAGTCACTGAAGCAGTACTGTAAGTGTGTGGAATTGCCACAGATGCATAAAGCCATTTAAGAAGGAGTTTCAATCAATTCTTTTTTTCACGTCAACAGTGCAGGTTAACTCAGCTCTCCTGTGTACACAGCCTCAGCAATTCCTTAAAGCCACCTCTTCTCAATAGTATTGCGACTCAGCAGCTATGGGGGTTGGTACTGAGCTATACATGGCAGGGCATTTATAGAACCAGAACAGGAAAAACCAGAGATGCTCAGCACGTTGAGCATCATCTGTGGACAGAGAAACAGATCAACATGTTTTCATCGGGATGGTTCCAGTGCATTTTCATTGTTAGTGTCTATTCCCTTCCCAGACATCCAAGCGAGGAAGGGTACAGTGGAGCACAAGAACATGAGAAATAGAAGCAGGAATAGCCCATTTGGTCCTGCATGCCTGCTTGACCATTCAATAAGATCATGGCTGACCTTTTATCTCAGTAGCACTTTGCTGCACTAACCCTTTCTCCTGTGGTTCCTTTTATATCCAATCATCTATCAATCTATCTATCTTTGTTGAATATATTAGCAACTGAGTATCCAAAGCCCTCTTGGATAAGGAATTGAAAATATTTACCAGCTGCTGGGTAGAGAAATTTCATCCAACCTACGTCCTGTACATCGGTCCCTTATTTTGAGATTCATGGACCAGCTCTAAACAGTTGATCTCACACAGGTCAACAAGCTGGCAACAGGAACCTTGTAGTATCTTGATGGAAACCTGCGCAGATTCATACTTCAATTTAGTATTAATCTTATGCTGGGGACTGTAGGTACATGTATATTCGGGTACAGTCAGTTCTGATGATCTCCAGCAGTCTGATGTAACTCTAGTCTCAAGACAGAAATAATATGCACTCAGAAAAGGCAATAAAGAGCTGATAGAATCTGTGACACATCTCTGCAAGAGGTTATTTTTTTCAGAAATGAGTTAAAAATGATAATCATTGACAAGAAAAGTAAGGCACCGGTGATGGTACTACAATTACCAATGTTGGATAAGAAATTATGTAAATTTGGTCTTCCTGATTTTTGTTTAGAGACCAGACACTTAAAACTGTCCTTTGAAGTGTGGAAGATGCTTAGGTATGAATTCTTTAAAAATGGCGTGGCTGTTGCACACCAGCTCTCAGCTGTGGTTTTGAGAAAGTCTCGGACCGATAACAAGGAAGTCTAGCGTAAGTAAAGACCAGGCTCTATTGCATGATCTTAGCAAACATATAAAACGGGCATAATGAAATGACAATATATACTCGGACATGGATGAATACCAGTCTTTCGCACTTAATCAGACACGTGACACTTACTCTCTTGCCTACGTTATAGTCTGCAGCCATGAAAAATTTCAGGAGCAGCATCTATCATTGTGTATCAATTAAAAGGGATTATGGAGAAGACACCTCATATCTGGTTGACCTCAGACATTCATTCTACACCTGTACATGGTAACTTACAGACCATGGTCCTAACCCAAAGGCCTCTACACATCCAATTCCAGGGGTCAAGCAAGGGCTTGTCAACCCACCAATCCTCTTGTTAATTCTTTCTCACCACAGTACTGCAACTCACCTTTGATAAGCACCCCGCTGGAGTGAATTTAATCTACAGGGTGACTGAGAGACTGTTGCCATATCCAATCTAGAACCAAGATCACTTGAACCTAAGCCACTGAGTTACTGCACCAGGTGTTGTCGCAGATATACACACTCAGTTCTTCAAGACTTCGTTTATTCCGTCAATGAAATGTACGAGAGAGTGGACTTTTGACCAAGCAATCGAAAAACAGAAGTCCTCTACCTACTTGCCCCGCCATACAACACCACCCCACAAAAATTAAGATCTATAATTGAGAAATAAGTCTGTGAAATAAAATAATGCAACTCAAAGAATAACAGCTGGTTCCGTATCTTATACACAGAAGGGAGCTTATAGCTCATGTGGTGTTTGATAAGTGCTGCCCGTGCTAGGGCCATACTGATTAGTTACATTATGTTATTAATTAACCACTCTATGTATTTCTAGCAGTTTAGTGTTCTTGATGACCATTTATTCAGATGCAATATTTTTTAATAAATTATATTTATGTAACTCCTTTAAGCAGGATAACATTGGTCATTTTTCTTGCAACCAGCTGAAAAAAAATCATTTTGCAGTGAGTTGCTTTCATATTAGAAGCCGTTCTCAAGCTATACAAATTACAAAACAGAGGGAAAATATTAAAGTGTGGCTGTTGTGGCTTGAAACGTGGCCAATCTCTCATTCTTTAGACTATTTAATTATAAGGGTGGAATCATAGGATCTTAAAGCAGAGGAGGACAGTCAGTTAATTGTATCCGTGCCAGCTCTTTTAAAGAATTACCCAAATAGCTCCATTCTCCTGCTTTTTTCCCTTACCCTTTTACATAGTAAAGCTATATATATATATATATATAAACCATCTGAATATTTCACAAATAAAATGATTAACAAGTTAAGTGTTCATAGTTACTACGCCATATAATGAACGTGATACATAACCGACAGTTATTGCTGCTGCCTGTCATCATTGTTTTGCTAAAGCTTGGCTCCTGATTTCTTGGCCAAAAATTTTTAGCAATCTTAATGGACTTCAGAACCATCTCTTGCACAAGCAGTCCACTTAATTTTCCTGATTCCTTCCGTTCATAATTCCAGTTCCATCCAGAAGAGTTTTCTGAAAGGTAACACATTTTCCTAGAGCTTTGATATGATTCACGTCTAGTGGCCTCTGAATATATTTCTTGCCCTGTAAATGTGTCCTGTCTTGCTGAGATTTTTATGGAGCTAAACTGCATGACTTCATGAGTAACAATGGGTTGGATTATCCTCAATCCGGCCTGCTGCCCATGGTCAACCCCTGAGCGTTTCCCGTGGCCGCAGTAACTCCTTGTGCCCCTGCGGCACCAATCATCCAGGAAGCCACGGTTGTCCTGCAAAGCAAAGAGGGGTCAGGAGCAGAGAGTGGCAGATCATGAGACTCCACCCTGGACTGCCTTGACTGCCTTTTGACAGTTCACTACTGCCAAAGGTGCTTGAACAGTTTTAAAATATTTCTGACGACCAGGGCCTTTTAAAAACCGTTCAAATGGACTAATTAAAAATACAACTTAAAAAAAGATAAAATTACTTAAAAGCATCTAACAGTCTAGAAATTAATTAAAACATCAGGATAACATAAAAATATGAATCACTTTTCAGCACTTACCTTTCTATTCAAGGTCAGTGACCCCGTTTCAATGAATGTGCTAAGTATGCCAGCCTTGGCTAATAGAAAGCTCAGGGAACTGGGTGAAAAGTGCACCCAAACACTCCATTCAGGACTTTGGTGCTCCAACTCTGGACTAAGTCCAGTGGCAGAGCAGGAAGTCAGAATCATTGGCATCTGACCTTCAGTTTAGAATTGCCGGCAAAAAGGGAAGTACAAATCATGCCAATGTCACCGAGCGTCAACTGATTTTCAAAACTTGGAATGCTTCTCCAGGGATAAATGAAATGCTTTCATGTCGGTAGCCTCATTGTGCTCAGGGTGTCAGCTGTGCCTCAATTGGTGGAAACCTTACCTTAGACTCTGAGGTAAGATTCTTGTGAATGTTATGTATGTAATGCTCTGTGCCTGTGATGCTGCTGCAAGCAAATTTTTCTTTGCACTTGTGCATACATGTACTTGTGCATATGACAATAAACTCGATTTTGACTTTGAAGAAGTATCTAGCTAGTTAAATTGTCTTCTATTAGCCAGATGTTGAGCCCAATTGATCCTAATATTTTCTCTATTTTTAACCATCCTTGGGCAGAATAAAGATTTTAAACCTTTGTTTACTCTTTGGTGAAAGATTGGCACTCCATATAGTAAAGGCACGATGTCTCTCCACAGATGGGAATAGTGCCTTAATAAGTATTTGGAAAATGCTTTGGTAAGAACCTGAATTAGACAAATGGCTCACCCTTGAGAAGCACATTGGGCTTTCTACTATGCATGGATGCAGTATAAATGCATGGTGTTGTAGTTACTAAATCTTTGGCTCTGTGGCTTTCTTGTATGTTACACAAAACAAGACAGGTAGCAAATGTAGAGCCAGGTGGCATGGTGATTATATTGTTAGCCTAGTAAACCAGAGAAGTGGAAATCAAAACCTTCCTTGGCAGCTGGAAATTTAACTGATTAATTAAATAACTTAGAAATATAAAATTGGTATCAGAAATGTTGTAAAAATCCATTCTGTTCTTCTTTAGGGAAAGATATCTCCAATCCTTATCCACATATGAGATTCCAGGCTTCCAACAATGTTGTTTCTTCTCAATTGCCTTGTGAAATGGTTTGGCAAAGCTCTCCATTCAAGGACAATTAGGGATCAGCCAGCTATACCCACATCCTATCAATGTATTGAAGAAAGCATTGCTGCAATATTCCATGGATACTCACTGAACAAGGAGCAAACCACTGTTCCAATGCTGCCAAAGAGTAACTTGCTATTGGTGTGCATTGGATTTTTACTTCCACGATGGTATTTTCACAGAACTGCTTGGGGTTTCCAAACTGTTTATGGACTGACGCAAATGCCCTATTCCAGATGGTCTTCTACATTATCCTGTTCCCTGCTGTGATCCCAGTGGAGCCAGTTTGGAAACATTTGTGCTGCACTTAAAGAAAATTGGCAGAGAATCACATTTGGTTCATTAGTACCCATCATCTCCAATCAGAGTCCTTTCAGAAGCTTTTCCAGCAGGGGAAATGGCATCATGTCCTCCTGATGTGCACGTAGTCCCTTCAGAGAGCTCTATGGTCACAGTCCTCTTGCTTCATCTCTGCCACTGCCAAGCCTCTACCACCACTTGGCACATGTTCAATACATCCTTCCTAAAAGGAACCAGTTATTTGAGGGAATTAAACCCAGACCCAGTTCTGCTCAAGAACAGAGTTGATTAGCTTGTAGGAGAATCGCCATGTGGGGCTGTGTGGCCAATTTGACAAACTGAATTTAATTAGGTTTGGGGTTATGACATCTTTCCAGAGATAATAATATGTCAAAAAAGAGATTTTCACATCCCAGCACATCTCCTGACTGTGGGATTGAATGTTGTAAAAGTTGGTTTTGACTCATACACACAAATCCCACAACTTCCGGCAGCTGATGTTCCCAACAACATCCTTACTCTAAGTCTGAGGAGTGTTATACAGGACATAACCACAGGTTTATATCTAGGCTCTGATGCATGAAAACTGTTGTACTAAGCTCTTGTGATGGTTCGACTAGTAAATGCATCAGTATTTTGAACAGTACTGTCAAAGAATGGCCTCATTCCTTGGCATATTAAGTAATCCTTCACTTTAATGTTAGTACACCCAACCAAATATTGTTATTATTTGTGGCTATTGAGCAACCACCAATTAAGTATATGTCAGGTGATATTAGGGTCACAATTGGTGATAACTAAATAAATTGCTTACAAGTACTGTTAACATTTGCAACCAAATGGCAGCTTTAACTAGTTGTGATGGAATAACATTGCAACTTCAGTAATCAATGCCTGGTGAAGAGTCAGCGAAAACAAACTTCAAGGAAAATTGACCAATGTCAGTAACATCTGTCCTTTCTGATCTTTGCCTGTCCTGTGCTGCAATTTGTATATCTCCGTTAATTTTCCTACTGCCTCTTAATTGCGCAAGGAACATTGGCCAAGATATACTAAAGTATCCCAAAGATTGTGTTGGATTATTGTAGCGGTAGAACACATATTATTTTTCTCTTGAGGCATTGTGATTTCTTGTGGTCAAAAATTTGCCACTTGGAATGGAAGCTGAGGGGAGAGAAGGCCAGTGGTCATGCACCTGATCAGCTCCTAGGTACTGGGTTACAGTTGGTGCTTGGTTTGGGGAATGGCCTAGTGTTGGGGGCTGGTGGCAGATGCAGTGACCAGTTAAATGGCAGGGGACAAGAGCTTGGGTTCAGAAGTGGTTATTGGGTAAGTGTCTGGTGGGGACGGGGATGACTATCTTCGAGAAAGGAGACAAATCTGATTGCAGTAATTACAGAAGAATCTCTCCTGTCTGCCACACCATAAGAGTCCTTCTCAGTTGGCTCCTCCCAGTGACAAGGGAACTCCTCTCAGAGCCGCAATGCATCAAGAGGCACAAAGGACATGCATTTCACTGCATCACTCCTGAACAAAACACAGTGAGCAGCATGAGCCACCGTTCATAGACTTTTTGGATCTCAAGAAAGCTTCTGACTCTACATCTGAGAGGAATTATGGAGGATCCTCCTCAAATGTGGTTATCCTAAAAAGTTTATCCTTAATCTGCTTAATGAGGTCACGCAAGCTGTGTGCCTCACCGAAGGATCTACCATGGACTCAATCCTAATGAAAACTGTGATATAGTACCAATCCTCTTCTTAATCTTCCATCACCTCACCTTCCACAGGCTCCCCACTGGAGTGGAGTTAATGTGCAGAATAATCAAGAAATTGTTTAATCTTCAACACCTCCACTCCGGAATCAAGATCACTCCACTATAATCGAACTCCGGAATCAAGATCACTCCACTATAATCGAACTCCGGAATCAAGATCACTCCACTATAATCGAACTATAGGACACAGATGACGCCTGTACTGGTGTTCAAACCATTGCCGATTCTTTACTGCAGCATACTGGAGGATGAGACCATCCAGGTCATTCACCACTCTGTCTCTGCCACACAACATCACCACTTGGGCAACTAAGATCATGAGGAGACACTGGACAACGTGAATCCTGTGCCTTGGTAGACATTCCTCAGTGAAGGCAGATATTGATGATGAAGTACAGCACCTCCAAACCAGTGCAAATTAATACTGCCATCACACCATAATCTTCATCAGTTTGAGTCACGATAGTCTTCACCTGTTCAGTTGGATGGGTCACATCCTCTGCATGACTGACATCAGACTCCTGAAGCAAGCACTCTATCACAGCAAGAAATCTCCAGAAAGACAGAAAAGCATGCTTCAATGACACCTCCAAAGCCCACTTGAACAAAATGCAACATCCTCACAAGTCACAAGAACCCCTGGCTCAGAACCACTCTACTTGGTGGAGAAGCATCTGCAAAAGCACTGAACAGTTTAAATCTCTCCAACTGAATTTTATGAAGTTTAGATCGTAAAAGTAACAGTCGAAGTCATATGCAATAATCCAGACAAACCATTCGCCCGCTTACCCCATCAAGCATCACGTGCTACACCCTCCTGCTGATGGTTGCTCCCGGGACAACTCAGTCTAATTTTCCCTATGATGTTCCAAAAGGGCGTTGTGCAGGGAATGATATAATTTGATGTGCTGCTGATGCAAAAATCATGTTTGAGCTAAAAGTGCAGCTCATGTTAGGAAGGGCTTAGTCAAGTTTCCAGAGTGACACAAAATGATCCAGAAATGGTCAATATCATGTTTCACTCCATAGCAAGCACATTTTCAACCATGTAGCACTGAAGTAAATAGTGCTATGCAATTGAATTTCTGAGTTATCATTTTTGTACAACAGTAGGACACCATTCTTGTGGGAACTGCAGGTATAACCTTCCTGTTAACAATTTACTCTGTCCCCTAGATATCATTGGATGTGCAGTGAAAATTAACCCTGCACTCACAGTACTTTACAAAACCTGCCTTTTGTTCCAGTTTGTTAAGATTATGAACCAATAAGTGGGATGTTCTTGAGAGCAGCATAAAATATTCACAGTTAGACGATACAATCCGTGACTTGCTCGTGTCCATTTGTGCAGTGTTCAGCCAATACAATTCAATATTCTTAACTGGCACACCCCAGTCCCAGTATCTACCAATGACCTCCAGTGATCAAGTACTCGATCACGGTCACCAATCGTCAATAAAGCTGATGAGATACCAGATTGCACTTTTGTGTTTTTTTTAATCAATGAACGCTATGGAGTGGCATTGGCAAAGCTGCTTTTCAATGAACATCCCTGCCATTGGTGGAGAGTGAGCCTTAGCCAGTATGTCATGGCTTGAGGCAGTGTTTGGCTAATGATGACGGTCCCTGTGGTTTTCTCATGAACCCTTCCTTAGTTCTTTATGTGCAGCCAGCATCGTCTTACTTGTAATTACTTGTACACTGCCAGAGGTTTGTGCTGTTGAACTTTATTCTGGGTCTAATGTTCTTTTTAGGTCCCACTGCCTTTGCTACAACCTGTCTCTGATCCTCCACTGGAAGAGAGGGCTGAAAGCCTAAGTCCGAATTCTCCTCAACAGTTCTTGAAGTGGGTACCCACCATGACCCAAGTCTCAGATTGATCCCTTGTGACCTGTTGATATGATGTTCCCCCTACCCTGCACAGGCATTCAATCCTCACCAAATCAAAGGCAAAGCAATGGAAAAGAAGACCTGATTAAACAGCTGCACAACATATTATAGGTTATTCCAGCTAATAGATTTATCACAAGGTCGTTCCATATCTTTGAAAGGAAGAGAATATCATTCATGTGGTTCATTAAACATTTATTAAACAGCAACTGAACAAGCAAGTTCATAGAGTCATACTGCACAAAAAGAGGCCCTTTGGCCCACTGTGTCCATGACAAGCGTCAAGTGCTCGCCTATACTCATCCCATTTACCAGCACTTGGTCAAGTCGAGTTGAGTTTATTGTCATATACACAAGTACGTGTACGCACCGGTGCAATGAAAAACTAATTGGCAGCAGTATCACAGGCACACAGCACGAGAGTCACAACATTCACAAACAAACTGGAACAAAAGTTAAACGTAAATTATGTGAAATTATACAAGGAAGAACACAATTAGAACAAAAAAAAACCCAAAGTCCATTGGAGTGCAAAGTGATCATAGAGTTGCTATACTGAGGCAGTGATTGGGGTTGTGCAGGTTGGTTCATGCATTGAATGGTTGAAGGGATATAGCTGTTCTTCAGCCCGGTGGTGTGGGACTTCAGGCTTCTGTGTGTCCTGCCCAATGGTAGCTGTGAGAAGATGGCAAGGCCCGGATGGTGGGGATCTTTGATGATAGATGCTGCATTCTTGAGGCAATGCCTCATGTCCACACGTTGAATGGTGGGGAGGTTCATGGCCTTCCACGCCTTGGCTATTCAAGTGCTCTTTTAGCTACATCTGGGTGAAACCAATCCTCCTCAGGTCCCCTCTGCACCTCATATCCCTTGCACTAACCCCATGTACTCCAAGTTTAGACACGTATGCAATGGGGAAAGGTTTCTACTTGATCAATGTCCCTCATAATTTTATAAGCTATCAGGAATTTCCCACCCACCCCATCGCTCGAACCCACAACTTCCTCCGCTCCAAGGAGAACAAACACAGCCAATCCAGTCTCTAAATTACCAGAATAAATGATTTTCCTTTCAGTCTACCTGGGGATTCCTCAGGATCAGAGACAAAGAGGAAAACAGGAAATTGAGCAGGCAACAGACATAGGCCTGTGACTCTGATCAATGCTAGTAGTGCAAAACAGACTGGTAATGAATTGGCCTCCAATGTATTTAGTTATTATCAGTCCATTCTGTATTACAGTTTTTGGCCAAATTTTACTTCATTATGGACGGCTTAATAGATTTGGTTAGTCTAGTGTGAATCTGTTAACTTTCAAAGGAGGATCCTGTGGAGGCTCTGGCTAAAACCGGTAACTGAACATAGAACATAGGACAGTACAGCACAGGAACAGGCTCTTTGGCCCATGATGTCCATGCCGACTTTGATGCCAATCTAAACTAATCCCATCTGCCTGCACATGACCCATATCCCTCCGTTCCCTGCCTGTTCAAGTGCCCATATACAAGCCTCTTAAACATTGCTATTGCACCTGCTTCTATCACTTCCCTGGCAGCACATTCCAGGCACCTACCACTCTGTGTGTAAAGAACATGCCTCGTAAATCTCCTTTAAACATTCCCCCCTCACCTTCAAGCAATACCTTCTAGTGTTTAACATTTCCAGCCTTGGAAGAAGACTCTGACCATCTACCTTATTTATGCCTCTCATAATTGTATACCTCTATCAGGTTGCTTCTCAGCCTCTGGGGTTCCAGAGAAAACGATCCAAGTTTGTCCATCCTCTCCTTATTGCTGATACTTTTGAATCCAGGCAACATCCTGGTGAACATCTTCTGCACCCATCTCCGAAGCCTCCACATCCTTCCTGTAACGAAGCGACCAGAACTGCACACAATACCACCAAATGTGGCCTAACCAAAGAAATCAATGGGTTTCCCTATTTGTAAACTTGGGTGAACAGCAATATCGTACCTAGACATTGTTTATGGGGAGCAACACACAAGATACTGGAGGAACTCAGCAGGTCAGGCAACATCTGTGGAGGGAAATGGACAGTCGAAGTTTCAGTTCGAGACCTTTCATCTGGACTGAAAGATAGAGAGGAGACAGCTGGTATAAGGAGGTGCAGGGGAGAGGTGGAGCAAGAGCTGGCAAGTGATAGGTGGATCCAGGTGAGAAGCAGTGATAGGCAGATGGAGGAGGGGAGAGTGGAAATAGAGACGGAGGCTGGGAGGTGATAGGTGGAGGCAACAAAGGGCTGCAGATGATGGAATCTGCTAGGAGAGTGACGGAGGTGGGGTGGGCAACCAATGGGAGGAGTGTGGGTGATGGGAGAATGGAGTGGGTGGAGGAGGGCAAAGAAACAAATTCCAGCAACTGCAATCTCTTGTGTCTCCATTATTTATAGGGACTCTCTCACTTGTGAGGGTAGTCTAAAACAAGGTAACTAATCCAAAAGTATTTGCTCTTGTCTCTGGCCTCTTGTGCACCTTCGGTCTACCACTGGAACCTCTCCTTCAGATTATCAGCCACTAAAGTCTAAAGGCACTGAGTTATAGAAGGATACGGCGTGGCCACAGGCCCTTCAGCCAACCTAGCCCACACTGACCAGGAATCACTCATTTACACTAACTTTACATTAATCCCATGTTTCTTCTCTCATAACATCCTCCCTAAATCTGTTTCTCTGTCTCACTGATTTTTTTTTAAATTGTTCCTTAAAACACATCATTGTGACTAAACTGCAACTTAGAACAGTTGGTGTCAAATTTTGTTCTCAGTGAAGATTCATATTAAGAGTCTTGGAACTCATCGGTGTGTTAAGGCTGAATTATAAATGCAAACTGTGGTTGCTGCTGCTGATGAAAAATATCTGACATGTAACAAATGCATATTTTAAATATCCACATTCTATTTCTCTTCAAAATTCCAACATTCCAGAGTAAATTGATTAACAAAAAATCTTTATTTTGATTTATGGAAAGCATTACAGCCACACCCAAAATCATATGGGTTAGGTACAATTTTATAGAGATACAATTTCACCATTTCAAAATCACGACGTTAAAAACAGTATCTCAATAATTCAACACTGTTGTAACCCTACAATGTGCTTCATCTGCCCATGTATCAGCCTACAGAATGATCCATTTCTCAGAAGATATCTTTATTAGTCACATGTACATCAGAACACAGTGAAATGCATCTTTTGTGTAGTGTTCTGGGGGCAGCCCGCAAGTGTCGCCATGTTTCCGGCGCCAACATAGCATGCCCACAACTTCCTAACCTGTACGTCTTTGGAATGTGGGAGGAAACCTATGCAGACACGGGGAGAACGTACAAACTCCTTACAAACAGTGGCCGGAATTGAACCCGGGTCGCTGGCGCTGTAAAGCATTATGCTAACCGCTACACTACCGTGCCTGCTCTTCTTGAATCTTTTGTTTGCTTACAGGATGTAGGCATCGGTGGTAATGCTTGTGATTACTTACCATCTCCTTGCTGCCCTTGAACCAAGTGGCGTGCTTGACTGTTTTCAACAGGCAATTCAGAGTCAGTCAATTGTTCTAGAATCACATACAGGCCAGACCAGGTAAGGGACATTTGTGAACCATATGGTTTTCTGACCATCCATAATTTAAATTGTTGGAATTACTGATTCTAGCATGCTATTCTTGATTATTTAATTAACTGAATTTAAATTCCACAGCTGCAACGGTAGGATTTGTCTCTGATTAGCCTGGTTTGCTTGATCACTAGTCCAGTAACATAACCAGTGTGCCACAGTTCCAACATAAATACAAATGGTGCTTGGTTCAGGAATCAGACTCTCCCAATGTGCACAAATCAGTCTCTCCTGTTTAATTGCATCATTTTCCAGACCCAGGAATAATCAAATGACATGGGGAATCTAATAGATTAAAGACATGGCAAGGTTTCTCAATGTCAAAGTGTTGCTGTTATGCAGAACATTGTTGCTTCTCATATATGTTCATCTTGAGAACTCTGTGAGGCTCCTCCAGTGAATGACTACATCAGGTAGACACAAAGAAAAACAAACTGCTCTCTAAGCTTTTCTCCCTTTGATCATGATGAATGGCAGACTTATGGAGCATTTGTCAAGCAGCTTAGGCTATTTACCATGGCTTGGTTGGTTGCACATGCAAAGTAAGTGTTAAATAGCGAGTTTTCCTCTTTCCAACAATCCCAGTGTACCCCAGTTTTCAATGCTTTACTTGCACAAGTATTTTGACCCCTTCATTACAGCAGGCTGTGACATCTCTTCCTTCTGGCGTACAGCTTGCTGCACTTAAGCGCAAGGCACTTGAGAACCTTTTCTTCAGTGCCCTCACTTTGCTTTATAAACAGGAACTTCATACAGCTAGCACAACAAATACTCTGGAAAGTGTTTTAACCCTTACTCTCCTGAATAAACAGTTTCTGTACAGTTGGCAGAACAAATAGAGCAGTTCATGGTTAAGTATGCCTGCTGCAGAACTTGTTGCCTTTGCCCTGCAAGGCTCCTGTTTATCCAGCAGGGCAAGGGTTAAAATACATGTCACCATATATATGTTGTGCTAACTGTATAGCTGTCTTCTTTATTTGTCAGAGTAAAGATTAAAGCATGGATTGTGACCCCCATGGTAAACCCCTGGAGTTCATGTTTGCTAACCCTCATCCCGCTAAATAAGCAGAAAATGCACAATGTTTTTGCAAGCTAAATGCTTAATTAATGGCTCCCCTGATGCCTCACTTGGTAAAGGCAGTGAGCTACTCAGCCATTTTGTTTATTATGTAACCAAGCTGAAAAGCCAAGGCCCATGATATAGCCGTCACGAAGGCAGGAGACTGGAAAATAGTCAGAAAGTAGTGAATGATTAGATGGCCCGTTTCAAATCCTTAAGCTTGCAAGAAGCAGGAAGGACAGAGAGACAAGGAGTCCATTTCATTAAAGTTCACAGTGTCAATAGCTGAGAGTACACAAATGTGCAGTGAGTCTTTATTTATTAACGGGATGTGGGTGTTGCTGTCTCAGCCAACATTTTATTGCCCGATGCTAATTGCTTTGAGTTGAGTAACATATTGAGTCATATCAGGGGGCAGTTAAGAGTCAAGCTCATTGATGTTGGTCTGGTGGTGGGAGGGGTGGGGGGGGGTGGGGGGGTGTGGAATCACATATAGGCCAGCCCACGTAAGGATGGCAGATCCCTTCCATTAAAGATATTAGGGAACCAGATGGGATTTTATGATAATTCAATAGCTTCATAATCAACATTATTGTCATTAGTCCATTTTTAAAAATCCGACTTGAAATTACTTTACTGTAAAATGCCCCAGCTGCCACGATGTGATTCAAACTCCAGTCTCTAGATCAATAGTCCAGGCCTCTCGACATTAGTACAATAGAGTCATAGTGTTATACAGCACAGAAACAGGCCCTTTGGCCCAACACGTCTGTGCCGACCAAGATATCTATCTGAGCTAGTCCCGTTTGTCTACATTTGACCCATATCCCTCGAAACCTTCCCTATCCATGCAGCTGTCTGTGTTTTAAACATTGTGTTCCCACCTCTACCACTTCCCCTAGCAGCTCGTTCCAAATACCCACCGCCCTCTGTGTGAAAAACCTGCCTCTCAGATCCATTTTAAGTCTTAAATCTTGGCTTAAGTTTATGTCCTCCCTTGGAAAAAGACCAAACACCTTATCCACATCCCTCATGATTTTATAAACCTCTAGAAGGTCACCCCTCGGCCTCCCAAACTCCAGGGGAAAAAACCCAGCCTATCCAGGCTCTCATTATAACCCAAGCCCTCCGGTCCCAGTGTCCCAGCAGGGAATAGACAATGGAAGCAGGATTTCATCAATAGGCCCATTGTGGATGAAATAAGATCATGGCTGATCATTTACCTCAGCGGCCCTTTCCTGCACAAACCCCATAAGCCTTCATTCCAATATCCAAAAATTTATAAGGAATTTAGGCGCAGGGTCATGGGATGCTTAAAGTGCTCTGATGACTTTAGTTTGACCATTGACCTTCACCAATTTTTATAGATGCACCATAGAAAGCATCATATCCGTTTGCATGAGACACAAGAAATTCTGCAAATGCTGGAATCTGGAGCAGTACACAAAAGGTGCTGGAGGAACTCAGATCAGGCAGCATCCATGGAGGGAAATAAACAGTCGATGTTTCGAGCTGAGACCCTTCATCAGGACTCCGGATGCACCACAGCTTGGTATGGCAACTGGTCTGCACAAGGCCACAAGAAACTGCAGAGTGTTGTGGACATAGCCCAGCACGTCACGGAAACCAGCCTCCCTTCCGTGGACTCTGTCTACACCTCACTGCCTGAGAAAAGCAGCCAGCATAATCAAAGACCCCTCCCACCCCGGACATTTTCTCTCCCCTTCCATGGGGCAGAAGAGACAAAAACGTGAAAACACGCACCACCAGGTTCAAGGATAGCTTCTATTTCACTGTTATAAGACAATTGAACAGACCTCGTACAATAAAGATGAACCACTGACCTTACAATCGACCTTGTCATGGCCCTTGCAACTTACGGTCTGTGCACTGCATTTTCTCTGTAATTGTAGCACTATATTCTGCATTCATAGAACATACAACAGTACAGCACTGGACAGACCATTTGGCCAATGATGTTGTGCCGATCTTGATGCCCATTTCTACTAAATGTCCTGTATCATCCATATCCCTCCATTCCCTTCATATTCATGTGTCTATCTAATAGTCTCAAACTCCACCAAACTGCCTGCTTCCACTACTGCCTCTGCTAACACATTCCAGGCACCTACCACTCTCTGTGTAAACATCTTGCCCCTCATGTCGCCTTTAAACATCCCCCTTCTAACCTTAAAATCATGTCCTCTGGTGTTTGACATTTTTGCCCTGGGGAGAAGATTATGACCGTCTACCCTATCTACGCCTCTCATAATTTTAAAGATCTCTATCAGGTTTCCCCTCAGCCTCCGACACTCTGGGAGAACAACCCAAGTTTGTCCAACCTTTCCTTATAGCTCCTACCCTCTAATCCAGGCAGCATCCTGGTAAACTTCTGCACCCATTCCACTGTCTCCACATCCTTCCCATAATGGGGCGACCACAACGGCACACAATACTCCAAGTACTCCATTCGCTTATTGTTTTCCCCTTGTACTACCTCAATGTACTTATGTTGTGAAATGATCTATATTGATGGCACACAAAGCAAAGTTTTTCACTGTATTTCAGTACATGTGACAATAATAAACCAATTTCCAATATCCTCATAACTTGAACTCACAACAATGAGAATTCAGGGAGAAATAAGACAATTGAAAGAACAAGAAAGGAAAGACACACATAGTCATACAGTATGGAAGCAGGCCCTTTGGCCCATCAACCACCTATTTACACCAATTCTACATTAATCCCATTTCTTAAAATTCCCTCCACATTCTCATCAACTCCTCCCAGATTCTACCATTCACCTACACATTACAGTGGCCAACTACTGACCTGCATGTTACCTGGAGGAAACCCACACTGCCAAAGGGAGGATGTGCAGGCTCCATGCAGACAGCAACCAAGGTCAGGATTGAACCTGGGACTCTCGCACTGTGAAGCAGCAGCTCTACTGACTGCACTACTGTTCACCCCACAGTAGCAATAGTCACATTAATAAAAAGCAAACGTCAAGAAATATGACAATGGAAAAAAAAAGCATAAACCAGACGTGAGTGAAGGAGCAATGGTAAAACTATACACTTTTAAATGCTCGAAGGAACAGAACTGATTGCCAGAGTATCCTGAGATATCTCATTTTAACCGAGCTGATAATACTTGCCATCAGCCACCTGGGCATGGGGAATTACCTGACTGTTGAGTCTCATCTAATAACCCCAACTGCAGTCTGGATGTTAGGTGGAGACGGAACTGGCTTGGATCCCTAAATTCATGCCAAAATAATGTGCCGGCGGTTGGAGAGGTAGGATGCATGGAGCCCAGCACCATGAGTGGGTGTTGGGTTGGGAAGGCTACCCCAGAATCAGATAGACAGGGTGACCAACAACAGCATCAGGAGATGGAGAAATAAGGGACATCAACATTGTGTCCGAAATGGGGGAGAAATTAGGGATAGCGACCTGCAGGAAAGTTTGGTGGGTTGGGGGGCAGGTGGTAAGGGTAGTAGCAATGATAGCAAAGTTGGTGAGGTTGTTTGGGATGCTACAGAACAGGGCAGGCAAAAGATTGAAGGTGTTGGAGTGTGGGGCAGGGGGGCAGGGGTTGGCACTTCAGTGCAGGGGTGGGTGGCTGAGGACTTAGGCAAGTTTTCCACTTACCTGAATGGCTGTGCATTGTACACCAGGTTATTTCAGCATGGGACAACCAAACCCACTTCTGACTTTTGTTAAAGTTCATCACACACATCTCTCTTCTTGGTATCATCATTAAAAAAAGGAAGCTGCTAATATAATGAGTGACACTCAGGAAGCCTTACAAGAAAAATATTGCCAATGTTTTCCAATCATTTATCTGGAAGCATCAATTTACGTTATGCAATAGTATAACTCTACAGGCATGGATTGATTGTGGTCAACTAAGTGGTCATTGTCTCAACTGAACAGGAGTATCATTTGACTGTGCTTCACAACCAAACGTTTCTACCTCCGATGCTGACACAGATATACAACCGGCATATACAATAGTGCAGAGCAAAACAGCTTGGAAGATTGCTTGTTCAATCCTTTGTGTGGAGTTATCAGACCCTGTTGGGACAACTATGGAGGCATTAAAATCAATCTCAGTCCCTCTATCTTAGAATAGAAACAAAGCAAAAAATCAACAGCCTGGTTCACTATCTCACTGGTAATACCATTTAAGTATGCAATATAATCAAAAGATTGTGGATTCAAGGCTGCTGCGAAGACTTGGTACACAGCTGACATTTCACTGTGGCATTGAGGGACTGTTCGTCTGCTGGAGAAGCTAAACTGAGGGTGTCTTCCCTGTCTGGTGGATGTAAAAGATACCAGGGTGCTATTCAAAGAGGAGCAGGGTAGTTCTCCTTGCCAACATTTATCTCTCACACAACATCAAAAATGTCTATTATTAGAAATAAATCGTTCATTTATTTCACTGTGGTTTGCAGGAACTTGCCATGCATAAATTAGCTGCTGTGCTTCCTCCATTACAGCAGTGACTACGCTTCGAAAGTACTTCATTGTCTTTGCAGTGCTTTGGGTCATCCTGTGACTGTGAAAGACTCTTTATAAAATACAAGTTCCTTCCTTCCCTTAAGGGGTGTGCGTGCATGTGGGCCTCCCTGTCCAGGGTTGCCTGAGTCTCATTAACTCTCCACCAACTACTCTCCAGAGAAAAAAAGCTCTCAAATTCTATGTAACTGGGTTACGATTTAAAATACCCCATCTACCTTTGCTGGGTTACCATCTCTGGCGGACAGGTTCCTGGAGGTATCATCAAACATTCTATTGTTAATTAGGCTAGTAATTTGAAGCAGGGAAATTAGTTCACATTGTTCTGGAACTGTCTGTGATAATGGGGCTTTAGTAATCCTCTTCAGAACTGGTGCCACACAAAGTCAAATCACATTGCTTACCTTCTATCCTTCAGGAACTCTGTCCTCGCCATGGTACTGGTCATCCTTACCCAACAATCTGAATGCCACCAACCAGCCCAGCTCTGGCCCTTTAATTTGATTGCCCTTTGTCCCATCCCCTAATTGCTGATCCCCCAGATTCCCTGATCTTCACCTCATCTGCCACAAGGCACCAATTCCCAGCCAGCAAACAAACCCCCAAGCACAAGGGTTCTGACTGGATGCTCAAAACATGAGAAGAACTCTCCCCAGTCCTTCCAATCAGGCCATTGACATACCAGTCGCAAGTCTGAACCCATCTCCCCACCACCACTCGCCCTGAATGTCGACGACTGAACACTGCCCACGAAGCCCAGATCAAACCTTCCATGTCCGAGCAATGCTAAGGTCCCATTTGTGACCTTGGTACTGCGCACCCCCCTCCCTCCATGACCCTAACCCCTCCAGCCAGGGCCCTGATCAGTCGTGTGTCTCAAACTTTGGGTGATAGTTAAATTTGTTGCCGCAGATCATGATTTGCATGCCTTATGACGACAGCAGCACATGCCTTTCATTGTGCACAACAATGCCTTTGCCATTATTTTTATATCTTCAATATTTTTATAACCACTCAGCAGTGAAAATAATAACAACACAATTTTCTTAATGACCTCCACAGCTGTGTCCAGGGGATTTATTCCAAATACTTGGAGATTCCAGGATAATCCTGGAAAGTTGGGCAACTACACCTCTGGAAATCCCGAACAACAAGAAAATAAATTGAGGATCTTTCAATTTCCAACATTAACTTTGGTGAAAATCTCAAGTGAAACAATTTAAAGAGCCATTTAATTTTGGAATCTCTGCTGATCTTTTACCAAATCGTGATAAGAGATAGAGATAATGCCAGGAAAATTCTGAGTGAATGTCTTTTTTCCTTTACTGGGATTTTGCTATGTTTTGTCTTAAACTATCAGACTCCTTTCACAAACCTTTCTGCCTCCCCAGCTCACTTTCCTCCTTAAGGACACACTTTAAGACTCAATTCTGAACAAACATCTTGTCATTTGCTCCAATACTTTGTGAGAACATTTGCTTGATAATGTTCCTACAAAGCTTTGAAGGCACTAGAAGTTGCTGTTATGCAATTTTGTTCCATGCCACATTAGTTATGCAATACATCACTATTTTTTTGCTGGAGCTTCACTTTGTAACATCCAGAATAAATTGAAGGAAGTGGAATATATTCCTTCCTTCAGAAGTGCTGCAGTCAGCTCACAGGAAGTCGATCAGTTACCAGGCCACCAAGACTTTTTAACACCTGAAAAACAACATCTCTCCCATATGCTCCAGGAAATGGGAGGGTCTGGCCTTCTATTTCACACCAGCTGTTATGGCTTCTAATTATTAACAACTCGGTGCCAGTTTAATATGTTCAATGTGAAAGAAACCAAAAAAACCTACTTGGATGGATGAATAGAAAAAAGTGAAATTAACACAACTAATTAATTCCCACTTGTGAATTTTTGCAGAGCTTTATCTTTTAGTATTCATTCAACTCCTAAGTGAACTTAGCAGTGTGTTCTGTTCCCTACTGGGCAACAGCATCTCAGCAAGAGCAAAATTCAGCTTCCAGTCATGCGTTTAATAGTGTTATGACACATCGTCATAGTGTACACGTGATCCAGGGCTACAGACAGGAGACCACCTTTGATTTACACCTGTGTCTCCAGGCAACAATGGATGCCATTGCTGAGACTTAAAAGTTACTGAGCTGTTGCTCCTGCTGTACAC
This sequence comes from Pristis pectinata, assembly GCF_009764475.1. NCBI lineage: Eukaryota > Metazoa > Chordata > Chondrichthyes > Rhinopristiformes > Pristidae > Pristis > Pristis pectinata. Next base: position 14,176,536 of record NC_067408.1, read on the forward strand.
CTGTGCAGCTGGATTTAAAAGGTCTGAGGTCATCGGGAATGGTGTCAACAACTCAGATGTCAGATCAGTATCAGCAGAATGGCATACAAGACACATCCTGTATACTGACAGGGACAGTTTTAAGACAGTTTTGGACTCTGATTCTGCATAAGCAAAAGGTCAGTCAAGTTAATCTAGTTGGAGCGATGTCCTTACCTCTTTACAACATGAGTGGCTTATCATCGTGGCTCGTGATCGTGACACCATGACATGTTTTAACTCTCAATATGGACTGGTATCTCAGTTCTGGACTATTGATCACAAGGCATGAGTTCAAATCCCACCTTGGTAGGTTAGAGATTTAGATTCATTTAAATAAAATATGGAACAAAAAAATGCCTCAGTAATGGTGACAATTCATAAGAATCAATTTGGTTCACTAAGGTCATTGTGGAAGGAAATCTGCTATCCTACTGGGCCTAGCCTATGTATGACTCCAAACCCACCAATTATGTTAACTTCTCAGCTGACAAAGCAATAGCATACAGACAATAAATGCAGGTTTTAGCATGACATCCACATGCCTCAGGGAATGAATAAAAAGAAATATTTATATTTTAAGATAATTTAACATTTGGAATAAGCTGGTGCCAAGTGTCCAACGTTAAAGGGGATCCAATGATATAGCAAACAAAAGGATCTGCAAAATCTACCATCAAAATAATGACTGTCATTTATAGTTCTTTTAAAATGGCAAAACACCTCAAGGTGCAACAATATAAAACGTAAACACAGAACAAAAGATCGAAGAATGACCATGGAAACTAGGTTTTAAAAACAGTGTTAAAGAGAGTTAAAGGGGTAAAGAAGTTTAGGGGGGTAATTCTTAAATAGCCATTTCCATTACGACCACATGCTAATAACAATCTCACGTAGATAAGTTGAATTATTTGGGCTGAAAACTACTTTTAGATGGGCATTTTGAAAGGTGACAGCAAATTGATTCAAGGTGAACAGTTTTTAAGGAGAACCCCATTAGGTTATTGCTTTCTTGCAGCTCATGTCACAAGGATGATTATATTTCGAGTAAGGAATCAGTCGTTGGCTGAAATTTCCATAGACTTCCCCTGCAGAATTTTTCATAGGGTATTGCTGTTGGGCAAGGGAAACTTTCATGCAATGTATGGAGAGAAGGCTGCATTGCTGAAAGTGCTCCCTTTTGATGAGATATTAATTCAAGACTATGCTGGTCCTCTAAACTGAACGCAAGCAACCCCATGACACAGTTTCAAAGAAGAATGAAGGACTTCTCCACAGTGTCCTGGTCAATCTTTCCCCCAACAATATTGAACTGATTACATAATTGTTCACAAGACTTTGTTGTGAAATTGGCTTCCATTTTTCTAACATTATAACATTGAAAATATTTCAAAAATATTTTGTTGGCTGTGAAGCAACTTGGGTGCCCTTAGGCAATGAAAGACAGTGGCGATAATATTGGAAAAAATAAGTATAATTAATGAAAGCTTTCTAAGAGAAGCCCATTTCGTGCAATATTCACACATACTAATATGTGTGAAATTTTCTAAAGTGCATAGATTGTAATTGAAACCCAGTTGCAATACTATGCACAACACTTAAAAATTATATAATCTGCTGTATTTCTTCCTTTACCATATGAGTGTCATTCCCAAATGTCCTAGAAATTCCTTTCAATCTTTATCCTGGGCCAACAAATCCCTATACTGATCTTAAGGTTGCTTTGGGTATGAAGTTTTTGTTTAATTAACAGGTACATGATAAATACAGTACATTAATTGAGAGTGATCCTATGAAAAAAAATCTTGCATATTTATGGCACTTTTCACATCCCTTTCAAGAGGTGCCACACAAATGCTTTAAAACTTTCGAAGTACTTTTGAAGTGTGATCTCTGTTGTAAGGCAGGAAAAGCAGTGGCTAATTTGCAAGTTACCACAAACATCAATGTGCTAATGACAAAATCATCTGTTTTAGTGATGTTGAGTGAGGGAAAAATGTTGGACAAGGCAATAGTGCTAACTCTCCTCATGCAGTCACTGGGGAATAAATCCCCTGATATAGTTCACTCCGTGAAACATCCGGCCATTTTTTAAATGAATCCATGACTTATGGTTTTACCACACTCGCTGGAAATCAATTCAGTCAAATCAAATCAATTCCATCTGTTGACTTCACTCATTGTGTGAAGAACCTGCAACATTTGCCCCTTATTAGCTTGCATTTAGTATCTTCCCATCTCTTTGGTCCCTTTTAATTAAGATACAATTAAATATTTTAGCCATTTTTTATGTACATTTCAGGGATATTAAGGTTGATAAATGGACAGCTTCCTGTCTTACGTAGCACTCCCAGGCTGTTGTAGCACTGCGAGATGCAAAGTAATCTACTACCATTTCAACCTCAACAATGGCCTTAGAGAAGCATCATCCATCTTGTTCGAAATCTTCCCAATTTTCCAAATAGCCATCCTGCAACCTTTTCTGTGAATCTGCAAATGAGTGTGGAATTGCAGTATTTGGACTGCATGCCCACCTTTACCATATAGCAATGGGTTGTCCTTTACACAGACTCCTCAGAGACCAGAGTCGGTTTTAGGTGAGAACACCATACCAAAACGTGTACACTTAGCTGACTCCAACTACTGAATCAGAATCAAAATCAGGTTTATTATCAGGTTTTATATGTCATGAAACTTCATTTTGCAGCAGCAGTACAGTGCAAGACAAGACATAAAAAGTTACAAAAATAAATAAATAGTACCAAAGAGGAATAACAAGGTAGTGTCCATGAACCGTTCAAAAATCTGATGGCAGAGGGGAAGACGTTGTTTCTAAATCGTTGAGTGTGGATCTTCAGACTCCTGTACCACCACCCCAATGGTAGTAACGAGAAGAGGGCATGTCCCAGATGGTGAGGGTCCTTAATGATGGATGCCGCCTTCTTGAGGCACCACCTCTTGAAGATGTCCTCCATGGTGGGGAGGGTTGTGTCCGTGAAGGAGCTGGCGAAGTCTATAACCCTCTGCAGCCTCCTTCAATCCTGTGCATTGGAACCTCCATACCAGGTGGTGATGCAACCAGTCAGAATACTCTCCACCATACATCTCTAGAAATTTGCAAGAGTCTTTGGTGACGTACCAAATCTCTTCAAACTCCAAAGAGCTGCTAGCGTGCCTTCTTCATGATTGCATCAATGTATTGGGCCCAGGATAGATCCTCTGAGATGTTGATACCCAGGAACTTGAATCTGCTCATCCTTTCCACCGCTGACCCCTCAAATGAAGATTGGTGTGTGTTCTCCCGATTTCCTTTCCTGAAGTCTAGAATCAATTCCTGGCTTGTGTCATTAGGCAGTGAATAGTTGCTTATTCATTCTCAATTCCTTAGCAAGGCTAGCATGTCCTGCCCCTCCTGGTACATCCTCAAGAAGGTGCTTGTTGACCTTCTTAGTGGGCTGCTGCAGCATACAGTACGTGGTGAAGCTCCTCGCAGACTGCTTCAGGGCATTCCAAGATTCTGACCCCAATGATGAATGTACAATTTGAATTTGGCTATCATGGCCTGGTACAGCAATTCAAAAGCACAGGAAAGCAAGAAGCTGCAGAGAGTAGTGGACTCTGCCCAATACATCACGGGTACATCCCTCTCCACCATCTACAGGAAGCACTGCCTCAAGGCGGCAACATCCATCATCAAAGAACCCCACCATCCGGGCCATGCCATCTTCTCACTGCTACTATCGTGCAGGAGGTACAGAAGCCTGAAGTTCCACACCACCAGGTTCAAGAACAGCTACCTCACTTCAACCATTTGGCCATGAACCAAACAGCTCATACAGTTTAGAAACACTGTGAACACTTTGTTTACTTTCCTCTAAAATGGACCTTGTTTTTTGTTTTTATGTGTTCTTTCTTGTAAAAAGTGTATAATTTTCATTTAATTTTTGTTTTTCTTGTGAATGCTGCTTATATGATGCTCTGTGTCTGTGATGCTGCTGCAAGTAAATTTTTCATTGCACCTGTGCATACTGTACATGTACTTGTGCCTTGACAATAAACTCGACTTTGACTTTGTGATTTGGGGATAGCCCAGGGAGTGATGTCATTTCCTTCCACTTGTTTCAAGATGGCAGCTGTGGAGGCCATGTAGTCTGGAGGGTCCCAACAATATCTTCTAACATTGGCCACAGTTAGCTCCTCAGAGTTAATTGACCCCCAGTAGTTTGGCAATGACCTACTGGATATTGGCTATTGTTGCTATGATACAGAATATGAGGGGGCCCCTTGCAATGAGGAAGCTAATGGGACCCAGCCAAAGAGGAACTGGACAAGGGGCAGTCCCAGGAACAGCTCTGGAGGTGAGACCTGCAGGGCCTGATCACGACCTGGTTGGGACAGCCATGGAGTGAGTGGGAGATAGTCTGGAAACAGAAGTTGTCTCACCTGGAAGTGCAGGAAGACTGTGGTTGGAGGGTGGAGAAAGATGGGACTGGTGAGGAGGGATAAAGTAGGAGTAAGGGGAAGGGAAGGATAACAACATTTAAAATACTCTTGGTCAGGCACTTGGATGCAAATGCAAAGAAATACAAACGTAGTTCTACAACAGGGCAACTTCTTCATGCAGAGGGTAGTGCATATATGGAACGATCTGCCAAACGAAGTGTTTGAGGCAGGTAAAATAACAACATTTGGGCAGGTATAAGGATAAGAAAGGTTTAGGGGGATACGGATATGGGTCAAATGCGGGGAAACAGGACTAGCTTAGATGGGCACCTTGGTTAGCAAGGCCGAGTTAAGCTGAGGCTGTATAAGGAAGAATGGGAGAGTTGGGAGATGTGGAAGAGGGTCTGGACAAGGGAAGATGTGGGCAGGGAAAGTAGGATGGGCAGTGAGGGAGTGGGGTGTTTGGTGAGTGCTGAGAGGCTGTGGGCAGAGCGTGAAAATTCTGAGTGTGTGTTTGTGTGCGCGCGTGTGTGTGTGTGTGTGCGCGCGCATGTGTGTGTGTGTGTGTGAGAGAGAGTGTGTGTGTGTGTGTGAATTTGTGTGCACATTTGGCCAGAGTGTATGAGGCCACATGTTCAATGTGTGTTTGTACTAAGCCCATGGAGAAGAGTCAGGTCTATTTGTCCTGGCCCTCCATGCAATTGGCCAAGACCTCAATTTATCACATCCATGTTGTAGATAGGCACAGTAGCGTAGCAGTTAGTGTAACGCTATTACAGCGCCAGCGACCCGGGTTCAATTCCGGCTGCTGTCTGTAAGGAGTTTGTACGTTCTCCCTGTGTCTGCGTGGGTTTCCTCTGGGTGCTCCGGTTTCCTCCCACATTCCAAAGACGTATGGGTTAGAAAGTTGTGGGCATGCTATCTTGGCGCCAGAAGTGTGGCGACACTCGCGGGCTGCCCTCAGAACGCTCTAGGCAAAAAATGTTTTTCACTGTGTTTTGATGTACATGTGACTAATAAAGATAACTTGTCTTAGATGTTGTGTAGCAATTATGTCATGCTAAAAGAAATCACGCATAGGCATATCTCACCCTGCAAAATGATGTTTGAGTTTGGAATGTGGTGATTTTCACAGTATGCAGATATCCCTCAGCAGCAACGGATCTGAATTTCCATCATAGCCAGAGAACTCAGATGCTTGAATGATTAACTTGCTGTCCCGACTGAGATATGATGGGCAAGAGACAACCAGCTGAAAGAAGAGTGTGGTGGTACACCTGCTCCTGCTCCTGGAAAGGCCACTGGAAAGGGAATGCTGCCTTCATGGGGTTGGTTCATCAAGAAGAGTAGGTTGGTGTCAGAGACATCCACAAGGGGGCAAGCAAATGTCTCATCACCCTCCAGCTCAGTAGCACAGAATCAAATTGGAATTCTGGAAGCCATTCAGCACAGAAACAGGCCCTTCCGCTTACCGAGTCCACGCTGACTATCAAACACTTAACTAATCCTGCACTCATCCTAATTTTTTTCTCCCTTTGTTTCTGTCAAGTCCCCCAAAATTTTACCATTCACCTACACACTAGGAACAACTTACAATGGCCAATGAATATACCACCCTGCACATGTTTGGCATGTGGGAGGAAGCTGGAACACCCAGGGGAAACCCACATGGTCACAAGGAGAACTTGCAAACTCCACGCAGACAGCACCTGAAGTCAGGATAGAACCCAGATTGATGGGGCTGTAAGGCAGTGGCTTTACCAGCTGTGTCATCGTATTGAATTCTACTCTAAACTGAGCAATACCTGGCCCAAATCCCAACTGGAGACAAAATGATCCATCTCGGTAACTTGAGTGCTGGAGTCAGAAGGGACACAAACCTTTGATATTCAAATCATTCTTAATCTCAAGGGTCAGCCAAAGAAATTCTCTTCTGTGATGAAGAATGCACATTTGAGGAGTGCTAGTAGAGATATCTTGGCAAGGTGCTGCAAGGAATGGGAGCTACAAGTATAAATTTACTGGCATAGTAAACTAGTTCAACAAGGAGTTAGGAAAAGTAATTCCTATGGAATCCTCCTTTTGCTGAAATGCTTGGAACAGTCTTGTCATAACCCTGTTTCACCAGAGACATGTGCAAAATCCTGGTAGATTAACACATTCTCTAAGTGAGTGACCACCAGGATGTCCCCATCACTTGCACTTTGACAGACACTGATGTTGGCTGGATTGACAATCACCTAGTCTGGTCTTCGTAACCTGGTTCTGTAAATAGAGATGGCAACAAAAACACTGCCCCAGATGTTAATATTGAAGGGCTCAGAGATCCTACACAGGAGGCTCTACTCATTTAGTACCTCATAGCCAACCGAACAACTCCCCATCAAAAGCTGTAGGGCATCTACAGTGACTGGACTGCCCTGACGTGCACCATAATCAGCACCTGTGAAAAGACTCTTGCCTTCTTTAGCAAAAAGCACAGAAGCTGTTTATTCGAGGGAAGATCCTGGAACTAATTAATCTTAGGTTGGACTGGAAACACTAGGCCTCAAGATTTATAGGCATCTGAAGGGCATGATCCAATAAAAAAAAACTTGAGGCCTGAAAAACAGATTGCGGTGAAACAGCACAGAAGATCCAGTAGTGTGGACATTCATGGATTCCTTAGCACTCTCAAGACCATCTATGGCCCAAACACCCAAGGGCCCCCTCCTGCTGAGCATCAAGTATAGAGGAGAGCTTATCAAGGACAGAGATGCAGTCTGCACACCTTGGAACTTCAAAGAACTCCTTAACCAAGATACCGTCTTTAATATAAAAGTGTCCTGGACTCTACCTCACAGATTTTCAAGTCATCCTCAACCATGAGGGACTACTCAAGAAGAAGTCTGCACATCTGACCAGCCTTGACATTCAGGCAGTACTTGACCAAGTGTGGCATCGAGGAACACTGGTAAAACTGGCGTCAATATACATCAAGGGGAAAACACTCCAATCCAGAGATTGGAGGCATAACTCCCACAAAAAAAAAGATGGTTGTTATTGGAAATCAATCATCCCAATCCAGGACGTCATTGCGGCAGGTTGGCAGGTATCCTGGGTCAATCATTAGCAGCTTCATCAATGATCTTCCTTCCATCAGAAGGGCTGAAATGGGGATGTATGCTGACTGACCAATGTTCCAATTCCATTTGTAACTCCCCAATAAATGAAGCAGTCCATGCCTGGATGCAGCAGCACCCAGACAGCATGTGGGCATGGAATGACAGGTGCCAAATAACAGTAGTGCCACTCAACAAGTGCCTGGCAAGAGAGAGTCTAACCACCGACCCTTAACGTTCAATGGCATCACCACTTGTTACCACTGAACAGAATCTCAATTGGACCAGCCACATAAATACCAGGGTTACAAGAGTAGGTTGGATATCCTGCAGTGAGTGACTCGCTGCCTGCCACCCCGATGACTGTCCATCATTTACAAGGCACCAAATAGGAGTGTGATGTAAAGCTCTCCACTTGTCTGGATGACTGCAGCTCCAACACTACTCAAGATGCCCAACACCATCTAGGACAAACAGCCTGTTTGATTAGTACCCTGTCCATCACCCTGAACATTCATTCTCCCCATGCACCAAAGGCACTAAGTATTATTTAGTTTGATTGCCTGCTCATTGTTCACTGTGGAAGATGTTATCTTTTGGATAAGGCCTTACACTGAAGATCTGAACATCTGCTTATTCTGATTTACAATGTGCACGTAGTTACACATCAAGGACACTCCAACTGCACCTCCTAAACATGAAGCTTCTACCACTTATAAAGGTTGTGAAAACACTACCACTGGTTCCTTTCAAAGTCAGGCACCATTCAGACCTGGAACTATATCACTGTTACTTCACCGTCACTAGGTCAAAATCCAGGAAACCTCTACCCAATAGCATTATGGAGATTTCTTCACCAGGACTGCAATGGTTCAAGGCAGCTCCTCACCTCCCTCTCCAGAGGGATTAGGGATGGGAAATAAAGGCAGGCCTTGCTGATGATGTCTGGATCCCCAAAACTGAATGAATAAAAAAAACCTGTTGATACCAGTAGATCTTAGCCTTCCAATTCAGCGTGTATCCAAAAATGAACCAACCATGCTAAGAAGGATCACCCAACTAGACATACCAGATATTAAAGGTTATAACAAGCAAAGTTGAAGGGCCTTGTGCTTCAGATTGCCAGGATTTGAAGGCCATTTCTGAGCTACAGTAATAAATATGGAACAACATATTTAGAACTGTAAATGAATTTTAAAGGTCAGTTTTGGCTGGCAGCTAAATGGCATCCATAGCATCAGAGATTGAAACAGTACCTTCTAAGTGTTTAGAACATCCCTTAATGTTCCATTGCTACTTTTGAAGTGCCATCACTGATATGCCAGGAACACAGCAATCAATTTGCATTCAGCAACATTTAATGAACAGCACACAAGCTAAATAGCCAGTGAAAATGTTCTTAGTGGTGCTTGTAGTGGCTTGAATTGTGGCAGAGACAACAGTAAGCACTTTCTTTCCAATGGCACCATGTACTGTATACTATATTCACCTGAATAAGCAGATGTTCAGATCATCAATTTAATGGCTCACATAAAAGGTAACACTTCCCACAGTGCAGCACTCCAACAGAGTTACTCTAAAATGGGCAGATAATCCATAATGGGTGAGGAATGAATATCAGCTGGGACAACTCCCTTGCTCTTTTTCAAAGTGGCACCATGAGATCTGATACTACAATGCGAGATATCAGACAACACCTCATCCAAAAAATTATCACCTTCAATTATCACCTGGTAGAATGTTAGCCTGGATTATTGGTCTGTAGAGTGACGCTCAATACATGGCCTTGTGAATGAGGCAAGATTACTGAATTATTACAGTACAGAGTAAAGCCATTCACCCCAATGAGTCAATGCCAACAATCCAGTCAAAGCCTTGCAAGTTATTGTCTTTCAAATACCTGTCCAATTTTCTTTTTGAAAACATTGATTCTGTTTCTACCATGTTTATTGTCAGTGAATTCCAGATTGTAACTACTCTCTGCAGAAAAAAAATTCCCCTTACATCCACTCGGTATCTTTTGTCCAAAATTTTAGATTGCTGCCTTGCTCCTTTAACTATGAGCAAATGGCGACAGTTACCCTACCTAAATCAGTTATGGACCAGTTCCTGCCAAAAGGAGCCACAGTTGGCACCTTACCAGTGAATAGGAACAGGCCATTCAGCCCCTCGATCCTATCCAACTCTATTAAATTCGATCATAAGTGGACCCTGACCACAAGTGTCTGGTGATAATCAATTCACCACTTACCATTAACATGCATTTGATACTGGCTTTCAATGAGAACTTTAACAATCATTTTAACTCTTCCCTCTCCCAATGTTCTCCTTCGACGTTACAACCAGCTAAAGCACAATATTCAACTGGGCTTGAACAAAAACATTCAGTGAATGAAAGCGGGCTGATCGAATTCATTGCAGCTAAGTACTAGAATGGTGTATTTGTTGTTATTGGACGATATATTGCCTCTCCTCCCATCCCTCCTGTTTGTATAGTCCCCGATTCTTCCGGGCTGTAAAAAAGGAAGATTGGCACCAACGGCACACTAACAGTAAACAGCGGCAATCGATACATGGCGACTCTTATCGGTTGGGAAAGCTCACAAGACCAATCGAGAGCAACTCCCAAGATCCGCTCGCCAGCCTCCTCGCTCCAGTTTCACGGTGAGTGTCTTGACTTCTGAACTGCTTAAAGCAATCCTTCCCTTACAGTGCGATCTCTTGATCACAGTCACTTTTAAAGCAACGACGCCGGGGTATTTGATAGCGTTTGGTGCAAAGTTAATGTTAAAATCTAAGTTGTACTAAAGAGGGAACGTGCGTGCAAACTTGGTCTTTAAAACGTGCGGTTGTAAGTGTATAGATATTCCAAGTTTATTTTTTAAAATTTAAGAATGAAAAAAATCTCCACCCTCCCTCCCCTCACACACAAATAGTGCATGTTCAACTTGTAAAACAAACTTTCTTTGCTGCACACGCTCGCCAACACTTTTACCTCTTGTTTTGGCAAAACTCAAGTCGGAAATAAAACAAAATAAAGACTGTGAGCGTTCTAATTTATCTTCTAAATAAACACTCGGACCCCGATTTAATGGATATGCTGTTTCCGTCCTGATAGTTTAAACGTGGTATTAAATATAATTTTATTCTTCCCGTCTGTAAACTAAAACGCGTTTCTTATTTTCTTTTAAATATGAAAAGTCTCTTAATTTAACTTGGGGAGGGACGTGTAAAGAAAACAGATTTTCTTGAAAATATCAAAATACTACTTTAATCCAAACCATATTAATTGGTAAATGGTTTTGCAATACTCAAAGAAATAATACGTTGTGTTTCATTCACAAACTTGGCGGTCTGTTTTTCCTTTCAGCAAGGGCTTTTTTATATAACAAGTGAGATAAGCATTTAAGCAGTTCTTAAAATTTTATTTCTGTATTTTAAAAGTTTGGACTTTGACTCATGGATAAACATCACAGCGCGTTTAAACTGATCCTTTTTTTCCTCTTCACTTTTGCCTCTATATGCAGGGGAGGAGTCGGGGTGGGGGTGCGGCGGAGAGCAGACAGTAGGATACTTTAGAGAAAATTACAATAATTTCCGTTCTGTGGTTTACTTACAAATGAACACATCCTGTCCTTTTGTGAGGCTCGGGGCGCCTGCCAGGCGGGCCGTCTGTATCAGCGCTGCTTAAAGAAAGAACTCCGCTTTCCCCTCCCAACACACACAAACTCAACCCATTCAGCTCCACTCTCCCGCACTGCTACCTAAATATTGGCCCCCGATCCCACAGTCTGTATTCTGATCTGTTTAAATAGACAGCGCCGACTTTTTTTTTATTAATTTACATCGTCGAACTGAAATCTTTTTAGCCTTTTCTGTGTTGCTCTTAAGACTGCTCGCCCCACTCATTCTTCTGCGCGTTAGAAGTCGAATATGTTAATCATTGTTTACTCTTTCCAATTGTTAAACAATCTCAAGCACTTATTGTTACACCCGCCCCCAGCTCTTTGACATGTGGAGAGATTGGGTCAAATTCCAATATATATCTTCCTTTGCATTCGCAACAAAACAAGAACATTATTTCTGTTAACCGAAATATATTAATAAATCAAAACGTTTACGACGTTCGGGGGGGGGGGGGGTGGTGTGTGAGATAATGGTGGATTGCCATAACTTGACTAAAAATAAAATATCCACTTTTGTCTCCAGCGGTGCACCCCCTCTCCAGCCAATACCCTGATCTTGACTTGCATTTGCAAACAGTTGAGATGTAAAGCCTTTTACAGGAAAAGGCTGTCTCAGTTCCCTTAACCGGGCCAGCAGTCTATAGTTGTTTCAAAAGCACATTCCCTTTCTCTAACACGGGATCCCAGGATTTTTTCCCAGTCCTTTGGGGGTTGCTTGCTGCACTCCCTGATCCTGTTGTTTATAATCAGGCCCCTGGTTTTATGGTGACCTAATAAATCAAATCTCATTTTTATTACATGGGATTCTTAGATTTTTATAAGTGTTTTGGGATTCAGTTCTGTGATGTTTTTGTTTCCCCAAAGCCCTGACTGTGATCAGCAATGATGGGCTCCGATAATACATTTATTAAATGCACAGGATTTTGGGGGTAGTTCTTGGAAAATAGACATCTCAGAATCATTTGGACCATGTTTTCATAGCAGGCTTCCAATGAAGGTCAAATATTTTAACTTGTTTGTTAATGATCACTGCAAAGATTATTTGAATTCCTGGTTACAATTCTAAATTAAAGAAACCATTATTGCCAAGGCAATGTTGGTAGTGTGGTAATGTTAATGTAGCGATGCTCCAGTTGATGTATAAATATTATATTTTAAAGGAAAGAAGTAATAAATGCCTTTTTATACATCTATTGGACTTGGTTCTACAACTCTGCCATGATTTCTCTTATTGGGTAAATGCCATCTTGGAACTGTGGATGTGTAGACTTTCATAGAGTTGTACAGCATAGAAATAGGCCCTTCAGCCCACCATATCCATGCTGACCTTCTTGCCCATCTACATCGGCTTGGCCCCTTGTAAATTGACTGGCTCCACATTCCGGCATCCAGTGCTATCTGCCATCCAACACCTCCATCCACCTGCCCAATACCCCTGCTGTCTGTCTATGTGTGGTACACACACAAACTCAATAAGATCCCTCACACATATATAACTCTACCTTTGTCAAAATGGTTTGAATTAAGACTAGAGAAACAAAGGACTGCAGATACTGGAATCTAAATGGAAAACACGATGATGCTGGAGGAACTCAGCAGGCCGGGCAGCATCCGTGGAGAAAAGCAGGCGGTCAGCTTCTCGGGTCAGGACCCTTCTTCAGGACTGAAGATAGAATACTTCTTCTCTTCTTCCCTGAATTAAGATTGTCTGTTGCACCATGAACAACATGCTTTGAGTTCAGAGATTCTGGTGAAATTTCATCCTAAATCTTCCTAACTAACGTGCCCATATAATTTGCGGAATCAAATGAAACTTTTAATACTGTTTGTATTTTACATACTTTCAGACAGCCTATTAAAAAAAGGGACCGTTGCAAAACCAGTCATGTGTAGTTCCTACCGTAATGGGTTTCTCCTCACATTTTTCAGGAGATGTGTGTAATTTGGACCCTCCTGGTACGTCTGCAGGTTGGGTCACTGCCATTTACCCTATTAATGCTAAAAGGTAAAAAAAACATTGTTAGTAATGATTTCAAAACACAAATCCTTTTGGATACATTAACATAAATCTGACAGCCTTTCACACAACTGAAGAAACACTTCCCAACAAAGTCCCTTCTACTATTCAGGTAATCTGTTTATTCTAAGGGAGTTGAAGAACCCTGGGATTTTGTTGGGGCACGTAAGCTAAAGCCACAAACAGTGATCATTACTGCACTGTCCTAGAATTCCACTAGAATCAAACAACCATTGTGTTAGTGGCAAGCTCCAACTCATTTTAATAGCACCAGAAGAGATCAGAGGAGTTTTTTAAAAAATAGATATAAAGCTGTAAACAAATATCATGCTGTGCTTTGTATGGACTTTTGAACGATACTACAATTGATTTTGAGCATTATGACAATTACTTAGTTTTGGACTCTTACGGGGGTCTTTCACTCTTTATTTTCCCTGGTCTCCCAGTGCTTCCTACAACAGGGCCGAACGTCCTTTACTTGATATGCTGAGCCCTGTGATCTTTCAGCACTGTTGCTGTCAAAGCTCTATTTTGAATGGCAAGAAAAGAAAGAGTTCTCATTTATTAAATGGTTTTCACAATCTTGGGACATTCAGAAGCACTTCAAAGCAAGTAAAATAACTTTGAAGCTCAGTTGGTGTTGTTATGTAGCAAAAGATGCAGCCAATTTGCACAGAGCAAGTTCCTACAAATAATAGTGGGACAAATGCCCAGTTAATCTGATTTAATACTAAGGAAGTATTGTTTTGTGGGTGTGTCCGAGATACCTGCTTCTTATTGCCTGAGCTTTCTAATATCTGCTCAGTGCTACATCTGCCTCATATTTTCTTCTTAAATTGATGTCTTTTTGACTGTGTGTCAGAAACTCTATTCCCCATAGTTTGGTAAAATTTGATATTGCCCTAATTTTACAAGCATTTAAAGCATTTAATTCATGTGTTCTCATTTCCAAAGAGTATTATCAGTTACTGCTGATCTGTATTTAATTGTATATAACTATTTCGGTAATATCTTCAGCAGTTTCAGCAGCTAATTCATTAAAGGTAGTATTGACTTCATAGTTTCCTGTTATCTGGTTAATGGAATTTAGTATTAATTTGGGCAGTTCTCTAAAGTTTCACAAACTTTATTTTAATGTTGTTTTTGGGCTCTGGAGGATACTGCGAAATTGAATACTTTTCCATTCTTGGCATGCTAGGTTACCATCAATTACTGTCAATTCAGATTATAGTGTGGACAGATGTTAAATAAATCTCTCTCTAGTCTATCCCAACAATGCTCCTTCACCTCAATCTCAGTCTCAGAAATGTACTCCTTAGCACTGCACATCCTTTGCTGTACAGCTTTTTTTCTGACTTCTCTGAAACTGCCATTTTGTTTGCATTTAACTGTGGGCTCTTTTGTATTCTGGCTCAACTTGCAACTGATCAGGGCTAGACCATAAGATTCAATAAGAGAGAGAGAGAGAGAGGGAGACGAGACCTCCATCCATCAGTCTCAGGTCCCAGAATGAAGAGTGTGCTAACTTTGCAGCACCTGTTGTTTAAAACATCTATGAAATAAAGAGCAACATTTTAATTTAATTTAGTGTGTCCTGAGTGGTAGTAAGGGAACAATACAAGCAAAGGTATATCACAGGAATAATGGACCAAATAGTTCAGTGCTTTTAGTGATTACTATTGGTGATTTTGTGTGTGTATGTGTTTTTGCCATGTCGCTGGACAATCGTAAAATGGGAGAACACAAGTCCCTTTTAATAGACAGTGACTATTAAAGAACTTTATTAATAATTAGGATCTAAAATTCTGTGTATTCAAAACGGGTTCATCATTTTACATTACCTTTGACCTAATTACACTACAGAATGTTTCACAATTCAAGCAAGAGGGCAGATACTTCCTTGACTGTACAAAGTTCCATCTCAGGCAACGAAATAAAACTCCTGCATTCAAGATGTTCTATTCTGTTTTCCTAATTATAGATCCTTAACTTCAAAGATCGCGGTGTCACAGTGACATCTAGGCAAAAGCTAATGCTTCCCAAATGTGCTTTATACACAAAACCTCTACTGTGGCAGTCGGCAAACAGGTTAACTTTTTTTTCTCACCAATTTTCTTTTCCAATTTCCTTCCTTCCTCTATTGCCTGGAGGCATCTGCTTCTTGCTCTGATGTGAATCCAAAGGTAACAGGCATCCTCCGCATCACACCCAAATAGGGATTATTCACGGGTAGTCAGTGGGTCTTCAGTGCTCCTTTTTCTAAGAGGAAGATGCTGACGTATACCTATAGGAGTATCACTAGCTGGATTCAGTTGGTGGCCTGCATAACTATGGATGATGTTATATACAAGCCTAATTCTGGGTGCACTCACAGTGTACATATGTGCACTTTTCAGCAAGGATGACCGGAGTGCAGGCTGAACGCTTTCCTCACCTCCAGGGTTCTTGAGGACCATTACTGTCAACAAGACTGGGACCAATACTGGGGGAATGTAGTCTTGTTAGACTGTTCCCCTTTGGACAAAATGTAAAACTAGCTGGTAAACTAATCAAGTGAACTCAGTCCCAAGGCTGCACTGACCACTGGGCACCTGCCAAAGTGGACATTAAATATCTCAAGGCATTACTCAAAAAAAGAGAGTGAGTTTTGTCAAATAGTTTTCTCTTCACCAACGCCAGGCAAGAATTATCATCACTGACTAAATTATTTATCTCATTGCTGTTTCTGAATGTTATTAAACACAAAATGGCTGCTTTGCTTGCAACAAGACAACAGGCACTCCGTATCCACATTATGATTGCAATAACACTTAGAGATGCTATATCTGAGAGGCATGATATGTTAAATACAAAGTACTTTAATGAAGTATATATGACCAGTTGTGTTTGGATTGAACTCCATGGATATACCTTGATGATGAGCAGAGGAGTTGTCTGGGTGTTGTTATCTCTGAATCAACATTACTGAAATAATATCAAGACATTATCTTTTGTTGTTCATGGGAGTTTTCTTGCATTCCAACAGTTTTCAGTACATCACAATGCATATAGGGACATCCTGAAGGTGTGATAACTGAAGTTTCTCTTTTCATATGAATAGTCTCTGTTCAGAAGAAGCAATATGCACACCCAATTTTATGATCATTATGAGTCATGGAATCATAGTTATACAGCATAGTAACGGGTCCTTTGGCCAACTAGTTACCATCAAGCATCCACCTACACCAATTTTACACCAATCCTATTTTATTCTCCACACATTCCTCTTAACTCTTCCCGGATTCTACCACTTATCTCCATACTAGGGACAATTTACAGTGGTCACCTAACCCTAAGGAATCCCATGTGGTCACAGAAAACACATGCAAACACCACACAGGCAGCAACGGAAGTCAGGATTGAACCTGCCTCGCTGGAATATGAGGCAGCAGCTCTACTAAGATAAGATAAGATCCTCATTAGTCACGTACATCGAAACACACAGTAAAATGCATCTTTTGCATAGATTGTTCTGGGGGCAGCCCACAAGTGTCGCCACACTTCCGACGCCAACATAGCATGCCCACAACTTCCTAACACATACGCCTTTAGAATGTGGGAGGAAACTGGAGCACCCGGAGGAAACCCACGCAGACACGGGGAGAACTTACAAACTCCTCACAGACAGTGGCCGGAATTGAACCTGGGTTGCTGGCACTGTAATAGTGTTACACTAACCGCTACACTACCGTGCCACCCTGTGCCTCTGTGCAGAATTTTGGATTAACCAAAAAGTTTTCCTTCTTGGCCTCTTTTATGCCTTCATTAATTCCTAGCAAGCTCAATGGCATGGGAGTTGTAGGTTAATTGGCCACTACAAATTGCCCCCAGTGTGTAGGTGAGTGGTAGAATCTGGGGGGAGTTGATGGGAATGTGGGGCAAATACAATGAGATCAATATAAATGGACACTTAATGGTCAGCATCGACTCAGTGGGCTGAATGGCCTGTTTCCATGCTATATCAATTTATGAGAAAGGTCACCAGAAGATGGCAACACATTTTAGTCGTCATATCACTTCTGTGAAAAATGTTTATGAGTTTTTGGTTTCAGTAGAATTGCTCAATGAAAGATTAAACAGAAAGTGCACAAATATTTGCAGTTTATTCATTTTTTTTAATGAACATTAGAATTCCTGATCAATGCTTTACGTTTCTTGCCAAGTTAGCTTTGATACATTGAAGCAGAATTGTGACATGCTCCCAGGTTGTCTCCTGGGTGAAATGGCCTTTGAGTGTTTTAGATGTTCTTGAATCTTCACTTATCTCAACTCAGGATGCTGTCCTTTTGGTTTAAGCATAAGGTGTAGAATTACTAATCCTGGTTGGAACATTTCATGGCAAACTGATTTATGATTGTAAATAGAAACGGAAAAGTTGCTTAGGAGAATGAAACTCAACTGATGGCAAGTTGGAATTTGGACTCTTAAATTTATCTGTGTTAACATGTGATCTAAAGTTTTAATTAAACTTATCTCAGCAGTGGAATTGCCCCCTTCCACACAGAATTCATTGAATTATGGTAAGTAATTTCTTACAAGTCTTTTGAGACCAACAAATTCAGTCCTATAATTACATGAAAAGGTTGGATTGGCTCATAGATAGAACCTGAGATAGCAAACAGAAATTCTCAATGAGCTATCACACAGGATTTGAACACAATTTTAAAAGACAAATGTGCCTGAAACACAACTGTTAGAGATACAATCATTTGTACTGCAGTTGCACTGTGAACAATCTGCCACTTCAAAAATATTTTTAATTAAAAGTGTGCTTTCAATTGATGCCAAGCGGTATAGCAACCCTGCTGTATGGCGAGGGGTTGGCATTGTTTGATGTGGGTGGGCTGAGCGAGCTCAATCTGCACGCTCCTGCCCACCTGCATCCTCATTCTGTGTCTCAGCTGTTGCCTGGTAGAGACACAGGAGCAATAGGCTCCCAGTGGCATCTGTCATTAGAGCTGATCTGCGGAGAGGTACGTTTGTGTGGATAAAAGGGGGCATAAGTGTAAAATGCTTTTATGTATAATACCTGTTGCGGAGACGGATTAGTAATCGCATATTATGTGATGCTCCTTAAAAAAACAAATGTGAAGAATATGTCTTTTATGTGCCTATTGATGCTAATAAGCAACGATTGAATTTTTTCTTTATTTTGAACTTAATGCTAAGGAACACTGTAAGGAGACCTGTAAATCTTACAGGCATTTACACTACCTAAGGGACCTGAGAGGATGCTGAAGGATAAACTTTGGAACTTTAATGGTTTCATTCTGTGAGTTTCTAAGGCGCCTAAGGAAGAAATTAATGGCTTTTGAAACTTGTGCAGCACTACAGATTATTACTCTGGAAATTTCTCATATTGTAAACTATAAATCTTAATTTGTAGTTTAACATGGCAGTGAAATAGTTTTGGCAGAATTCTGGACTTGAAAATATATAGTTAAAAAAGAGCAGTCTGATATTGAGTATTTTCACTAAGTGTACGTTGGAGTATTTTGAATGCTAATATTCGTAAACTTGTGCTGAACTCGTTCATCTTAGATTACTAAAATGAGGTGTGGTTGTAATACAGTAAAAAGACTCAAACCTTTAAATAACACTCCAATTTTGTTTTACTATAGTTTGTCTTATCAGCTTTTAATACTGTTGTATTGCCACTGTGCAATTGTTTGTGTGTTTTGCCTTGACACAGCAAAAGGCAGGCACAGAAGGAAAATTCCATCGGCTTTCAACTCTCACTCACCCCATTCTTTTGTTGATGTCCCTTGAATCTTTTGACTGTGCCACGACCACTTTCGAATGCCTATTGTTCTTGCCTCAGTTGGAGTATGCCTCAGTGTGTTATTCTTTGATAAGTTTGGTGGCAAATTACTGCACTTTTCATTCATTCAGGGGTTACTCTGTGTTCTAGAATCATAATCTACATTTATGATCTATCCAGTGAATGAAGAGCACTGTTTATGGACAGTTACATACTGGCGTTAACCCTAGTTGAAAAACACTTCAGGTGAGAGTGTGGAATAAGGATTGTGTCCTTTCACTTCCGTGTCTAATCCAGCGGCATGAATAAGAAGATTTTCTCTCTTCTGTGCCCAGTGTAAAGATCCTGTGGACTCTTTCACTTTAATATGCAGCTAATAGAAAATACATGTTATATTGTTGGCTGCATTACTTAGTATATATATCCAGGAACCAAAGCTATTGTGGAAACCAAAACTGAGTGTTTATGAATCTGCCATCTGATTATGCTCTTTTTATGCAAATAGATATGGAGAGCTGGTTCTGGATGGCTGTGTTCTTAGGTGATCAAATCTCTTTATTACGAGAGATTTGCACTCAACAGTTCTAAATTGGGGAGAGTGATACACATATGTCTACTCACCCCAAACTACAAAATATCTACAAAAGTGAAAAGGTACATTTCATTCAAGCCCAAAGATTGGCACACTGAATCAGCAAGAATAGCAAACTTTTCTGAAGTTTAAGAGAGCAAAATAATAATTCTGACTTGCATAGGAAGGGCATTTTGATAACTGGAAGGGTTCCTAATAAAATTGTTGGTCCTCAAGGCCAAACACTGGAACATACGGTGAATGCATGCTCCTTGGAATCAGACCTTTGAACACTTTCGGCTTGGGTAGTAAAGAGAAATCTCATGGCTCATGGGCTCTGTTGAATGTGCTGAAGAATTGATTAGAACCTAATGCACATGAGGGAATGGACCAACTTCAATTATTTTTCCTGACCCTGCTTACCAGTTGGAAAATGGCCAGGAAATGTTTTGTTAATTAATATTTATTTTCTTTTGCACTTTAATCAGTTTATTTTTCTAAATCTTTGTAAAGTGTCAAGCTAGTTTTGCTTTCCAGTCAACTTTGCAATTAATATATTCTTCCCTAATGTTGCCATTGAGGTATATGCACCTGGAATGGTGTAGGTCCAGGGAAATGTCCCTGCTCCCAGTCCATCCAAGTTTCAGCATGGGTCTGAATGTGTGACTCCTTTCAGTTTTGCTCAGGCAAAAGTTGATAGTGAGAATTTTTTGCACACAATGTAAAGATGTCCACTTCTGCTGCTTTCATCTCCTTAATTTGGAAAAGCATCCACCAGCTTTGAATTACCTATTACAAAATGGTTTAGACAGGCAGTCACAGGATTTATGTTTGCTTGTCAAAAACAAGTGACTAGTGTTGCAGATAAGAAATACTGTAAGTTTATATTTGCCCTTTGTAGTATACATGAGTGGGAGTGTCCCTGAAGAAAGTAACTGCCAGTAAAGGCGGTATCCCTTGCTTGTCTCGAACTCAAGGGGACAAGGGTATAGAGGAGTTCAGCTGGGATATCAGAAATGCCAAAAGCGCTTTCCATTGAGGAAGCGGAAAATGTTGTTGAGTGCCCATTCTAGTGGGACTCTTATAGTTATAGGGGAGGTAAATAGTTGGGCAGCCAGTGGAGAAGATGCGTCCGTTGCCTGTTGTACCTATGGGCCATGGACATCCACCAGTAACCATGGTTACAGTAGATTGAGTCAGTTGTATTGAGCGACTGGGTCTTTGAAAGAATATTGGGCAGTGAAGAGATCCAGGAGGCATTCATATTATTGGGTGCAATGGCAGTCACCAGTAAAAGAACATGAGAGATTGATGATGGTCATACCTGAGACAAAAGAGAGGCAAAGATTTGCAGTGCTGACTGATCGGGTGTTATGATGGTAGCAAGGTACAGGGGAGAAGGTGTTTATTATAAAAGTATGCGAGGAAGTCACCACAAAGTTGAGAAAGAAACCTGCAAAGTAACAAGCTGGCCAGGAAATTAGAGCAGTGTGACATGTACCGGGGCAAAGGATAGTCCTTTATAAGTAGCCTGAGTGCAAGGCATCGTTTAGACAGTGATTTAGTATTTTGAGAGCAATTCACTATCCTCAATGGTAATTATTTCAGAGGAAGAGTTCATAATCTGATTGGACAGTATGAGAGTGTTCAGGATGATTTTGCTACAAGAATTCACAGATAAGTTGGAAGGCTTAAGGCTCAGCATGTAGTGCTGCTGTGAGGTACTTTTAATTGAGTTCAGCACAGAATGTACTGATGCAGAGGGTGAGACTCTGAGCTCTGGGGAAGAGCCCAGCGTCTGCAAGACTTTTGTTTACAGCGTGGGTGAATGGAGAGAACCAAGTGTATACTGAGTTGGCTGCTTTGAGAGAACTGCACTGCAATGTGGAGGCAGTTCAAATGCTCTGAAGATCCAATGATGAATGCCACAGCAGATACAAACATAATGGAGTCAACTTAATAAATCGTAGCCACAATATGACGGGAGAACTTGAAACAGCCATATAACTTGTGAGCTTTGGAAACGATCCCAAGAAGGAAAGTTAAACGAGATAACTTTATAACTTAAGGGGGGCAACAAGAAAGAGGAAAGGTTCAGTCTCTACGGGAAGTCAGAATGAGAATCAGGAAATAAGATGGTGAGAGAGCAGAGACATAAAGATGGAGAGCCTTAAGAAGCAACCAAAATAGAAATAGATATGGCTGTAATTGGCTCATTATTGACTATCATAGGCTCAATGTATAACTGTGGCATTGTAACAGTTAATGTGTTTTAAGCCTATACTAAGTTTAACTTTTACACTTGATGTTTAGAATATGCAATACAATGTACTCAAAGTCTACTTGGCTATGAATATAATTCAAGCAACAGCTGCAAAGCAGGATGTGAGTCCAGATATGAATGAAAACTATCTGAAGAAATAATATACTCGAATTATCAGTAGCTGTGATGGTTACTTTAGAGAAATGAAGTGAATGGTTTGTTGTCAAAAGACTGAGAGAGTTTTTTTTGCTGGGTTATATTTAGAGCTGTGTGTATATGTCTCTGTAAATAATTAGTTAATTGTATAATTTTGTGTATGCAAATTGTTAACTCGTGGTCTTTAGATAGTTGGTATGGCTTTATCACCATTTGAAACTGTATAATGCATGTGATTGTGAGTGCACCTTTAAGAACGGAGTGTACAAAGTAGCATGGCTTTTGATAGATTGTTGCATGAGCCACTGGTATTAGCTGAAAGTTGACTTTAAATAAAGACTGTTTTATTGGCAGCTCTGTCTCTATTATTTCCCTTAATGAATAACACCACCAAAGGGCCTATATATATATTATTCCTATGTCTCTAGTTTCAGGTGGGATTGTTCAAGGCGTGACACTTATATATAACATTCAGCAGAATAGTTGTCAATAATTATAACTGTGTTATTCTGATCTAGATATTAAATATTTTTCATTAAAAAATAAGCACAATGCACTCATGATTTGTACTGCAGCCCTGGAGAAGGTTATAGTTGAATTTGGCTATTTAATTGTAAAGATGAGATCTCTGCATTTAGCAAAGGTGCCAGTCCTCCATTGCAACTCGAGAAAGTATTATTGGCTCAGTTAGAGAAAACACCCTCTTGACGGGGAAAAATGCATTGCAGTAATAAATGGTAAAGAACGTACAAATCGTCATTATTACGTTTTGACCGAGGGTTTCAAGGGATGGGGTTATTGGAACAGTGGAGAAGGGCGATATCCCTTTAAAGCACATGTCACCCCCTCTCTCTGTCTCCATTCTTTAATTCACAACAATCTCAGAGAATATATCAATGAACACCTTACCGACCAATCAGAGTGCAGATTTACAAAGCCCACACCCAGTCGCCCAATCAACTTCCACCGGATGCGGCATTTCCTCTTTAATTACCCAATCAACATCGCGTGTATTTACTTGCGTCCTATAGTAAGCCGGTATGCAAATAAAGCCGTGGGAAGCGGAGGCGTGCTGCAGTGGGTGACGGGAACTGTAGTCTGTGTCTCTCCGGACCTTGGGAAAATAAATGAGGGTAAAACTACAAGCCTCATAGTGCACTGCAAGAAAGCCGCCTGCGCACTGCGCTGACTGTGCCTCTCCATTCATGAGCGCCGAGCGAGAGAGAAAAAAATTGCATTTCACAGAAAGTGGGGCTGATGGACGGTGCTGAGTCGGAGACTCTGCAGTTTATCAATGATTCAGCCACAATCTCCACTGTGAATCTGCAAAAGCAACGACTGCATCTACTGTACTCCTAATACTTACCAGTGGGATTATTGTTCCTGTCTTTTTTTTAATTTGCTGTTGATTTAATATAATATAATTAAAGAAAATACTACCCTCCCGGCCACTGCCAAACGTTTCATTCACAAAATTACGCAGAATCCGCCACTGTGCGCCCTCACGCCGAGCGGTACTGCATCTACAAAGCAGAGCATCCCCCGATTGCACCTGGGTGTTAGAGGAGCTTGTTATTATTCTGGGGACGTTTAAAGTAAGTATATTCTATTTATTTTTGTTGTGCACGTTACATTCATGAGTTAAATATCATAATTATGCGATTCCGATTATCTTTTAAAGAACACATCACGGGTAATATCAGAGTTATTTCCTTTTTTTGTTAACAAAAGTATTGTTAACATTAATACTGAATTACATTCTTTAAGCGAATTTCAAAGTCAAGAAATCAGCTAATAGAACATTGAAAAAATCTATTTATAAATTCTACAGTGCCGGTTTCTCTTTAAATCTGCATACTGTATGTTTTATTTCGACAAGATACTGTAATGGGGCGACCTGCAAAATAACTCGAAATAATACGCATTGAGGGCTGCTAATATGTTTTTCGGTATCTTAACATTGATTCTGGTTGTACTAACTAAAATGGAAAACAGGGAACCCGATTCTCAGTTTAGAGTCGAATTTAATGAGATTTCCGAGGTAATAGTTTTAAATAGTAAAGATTGGGTTTCTTGTGCGAACCCGTCCTTTGCAATTACAAATAGGGGTTATTATGAAAATATGTTTCATTGTATCCTTCAATGGCTTGCATCGATTATTCAAATTGATGAAAAACGCATCCTAGCCTCCCGGTGTGCGGCCAAATCGATCCATTCATTAATCGGCAATTTTATGAATGAAATTCCATTATTGGCTGCGCCCGGGGTACAGACTCGCAGCCTTCACGGTTAAAATTATAATAGTGATTCATCCTTCGGTTCCTTATTGTGCTTGTTCAAATGCCGTATTATTTAGAATGCAGAATATCGCCGTATATAAAACACGTCCCTTTGTAATGTTTAAATATATGGAATAAACATCTGTTGTCGTGTTACTCTTATGAGGACTGGCGTTCTAGTTCATCAAATATTGCCAGGATAATTCAAGGGGGTATAACTAACCTCAATGAATAAATCAACGGTTTGATCTGGGGTACTCTGATGAAATTATTTTGCCTATTCACCGGTCTGTGTGTGCGAATGATGTCCACGGTTTATTCATGTTACATGCACCCTTTTACATGCCTGTCTATAATGCAAACACTGGAGGAAATTACTACACGGCTAATATACAGCAGCCTAGCCCTCTCCATGGGTTACTGCACCAAGTCGGTTTTATGAATAGAAACCTGACAGTCGGCACCACCAATGCGAAAGAGCGGGGAAGAAATCAAAAGGCAGCACGGTAAGATAGGAGCACGCAACAGACCCCAGGGCTGACAGTTCTTTATGGTAACTGGTCATTACAACTGTAACAGAGCGGACGTGTCATTGGTTTGAAGGTTTAGCTAATCAGAGTTTTTTTTTCTCTTTTGTTAATGACTCTTTAAGGGTCTTGAGTTATTTATACAAAGTTTTCCTCTTTCGCAGCTGTTTTCGTTTTTTTTGAAGCATTGATTTCATAAGTAGACAGAACGGGCGAGTCCAGAGATCACCAATACTATTTGAATCTAGGAGTCTATTCATTTCAGGACTGCAGCCTTGATCTGAATGATTTTGCTGGGGTTTCCAGAACTTTAGATTTCGATAACAAAAATACACGGGGAGTGGTCAAGAGTGGTGAGCTAAATCTTCAAGCATCAGGAAGGCAGCGGTGTAGACTTTGAGCTCCCTTAATCACAGACATCCTTTAAAATTGCCAGTCTTTCGAATTCAGTTGATAATGTTTAAAGCAGGTCGATTTTCCTTTGGCCTTGGTCAGGTGCATTTTGCTTTGTTGAGGGATATTGGATTGATTTCAACATGACAACATTTTAAAATGTCCGATTGTCCTTTGTTGCAGGGGTTGGAATTCTAAGTGAGGAACAAGAAAACTGAGTCAAATGGAGTCCCGGGTTTCGCTCGGGAATGCTGGAAGCCCAGCTTCCGTGTTCCAACCCTTGCTGGACGGCCGCCTGCCTTACGGCAGATTGCAACACGCGACAATCTTACCCATGGACCAAATGAAGCCAAATCGCCTGGAGAACGATTACGTCGAAAATCCCATTGCCACCCAGCCCAGCAGGAACCCGAATGCCCACAGCAGGCCGTCTCCTCAGGAGAGGAGAGCCAGCAGTCACCGCGACCAGGGCTGCGACCACCATGAGCTCTCCAACCACAGCAGCGTGTCCTGGACTTCCATCAGTCGACCCGGTTCCATCAGCAGTAGCAGTAGTACCTCCTCGGATCAGAGACTGTTGGACCACGCAGCCCCGCCGTCGGTGGCCGATCACCTTGGCTGTCAGAGGGCCGTTCAATCACAGCCCAAATCATCCGGCTCCAAAGCAATCGATCTTAAAGAGACCTCCCAGCGTCAGGAGACTGGCAAGCACGTGTTACTATGCGAGGGCTGCGGGAAATGCAAGTGCACCCGCTGCACCTCGCCCAGAACTCTTCCCTACTGCTGGGTTTGCAACCAGAGATGTCAGTGTAGTCCACAGGATATTGTGAACTATGCCACCTGCATGTGTCTGGTCAGAGGAATTTTCTATCATTGTACCAATGAGGACGAGGAGGGATCTTGCGCAGACCACCCATGTTCCTGTTCCCACTCTAACTGTTGTGCCCGTTGGTGTTGTATGGGGACCATGTCCGTGTTCCTGCCTTGCTTACTCTGCTACCTGCCGGCAACTGGATGCGTCAAACTGTCCCAAAAGTTTTATGACACTGTTAGCCGGCCGGGCTGCCGTTGCAAGAATTCCAACAGTGTGTACTGCAAGGTCCCAGAGGTGTCAGGCTGCAATGGGGACAAGCCCTCATGATACAGGAAGCATGTGGTGTGCTTCGCAGAACCATTGTTCACACCCAGACTTTATTGGTCCAGCCCTTTTGCAAGATTTGTTTTTTTTTAAATGTTCAGTACTGAGTGGGTAAAACCTTCCTGTTGCTTTTTGAAATGGACATAATATATAATTAAATGAAGCTTTTAAGAAGCAGCTAAATATGGGATTTTCAAAACTTCTTTCAAAATTCATGTCTTTGCTCCTGATACTTGGAGGATATTCTGCTCAGAAACTAAAGGGTTTTTTTTGTTGATGTGTTGGGGTGCTGGGGAGGTGGGGGTGCTGGGGAGGTGAGGGTGCTGGGGAGGTGGGGTGATTGGGCAAAATGAATTTTAAACAGTTTACATGACTACCTCTAAATCCTACTATGTAGTATACTGGCCCATGTGTTTCAGACATTGATATTGTCACCATAATGCTTTGCCTTTTTTAAAACATCTCATACAGAATTTAACCAGACATTTTTTTATATGTCCCAAGGTTGCAGAAGCAGGTTTTGTTTTGGAATACCATCAATAGCTAATATTCCCCTAAATTTCCCAGATTACATCAGGCAGGCTTAAAACTATTGATCCATGTTGTGCCAAAAATTCTGAGTAAAGGGCATTTAAAACAAAATAAGCAGAATTATATTCACTGTAAAATTCAGTGTACTATTTGATTGACAATGGTACTAGTGGATGAAATCATAATAAAATCTTACTAGACACTTTAGATTGGAATCTTGAAGCAATATAGTAAAATATTTTTGTGTTTTGTAGGTAAGGATTCTCACTCTCTACCCAAGGGGTCATTTAAGTTTTCGATGTGTAATAATATTTAATTTTATGCAACAGGAGGTCATTCCCTGAACACTAGAAAGGGCCCATGGTTAAATGTTTTGAAAAAATATTTCTCTGTGTTTTATTCATCTTCAACAAAACTTCATGTTTCATTCTTAGTCCGAATTAAATCAATTTCTGTTTTTTGTTTTTGGTCTGCATCACAAGAGTTTCTCAGTACACCAGGCATGCCAGCGGTTAATGGGATTATTTTGTTGGTGTGAGAGATTTGTGCTTTACAAGTACTGGAGGCGTGGACAGATGACAATGGTTCCTTTCAGAATCAAATCAACCAAGTAAATAACTGCTGACAATGCAAATAACATTTTACTATATATGAAAGTAATAATTTATAATTATTACTATAAAAATGACTGTGGGAACAGAAGGCACATGTGATGTCTTTGTATTTTTTAAACAATTTTTAACTGCCAACAGTATGCAGATTTAGGCCATGTAGGTAACTTGTTCTAATGTAGTGTAATACTTCTAGTCGTAAAGAAGAGCTGTGGGCTGTGTAGGCAACATTAGCACCTGTCAGACTAGGGAAGCTGTGTAAGACCTTGTAGTAAACAAACCAGGGGAACTGATTGGACTGTTCCGCAACAAAAAGAAGAGGAAATGCAACAATTTGAATTGTAAAGAAAATGAATATCCTTTCTACCCAACCCATTCTCTGTGGAATTACCATTAATTATTTCCACCTGTGTTTAATATTCACAAGATCTTAAAGTCTTGTTTTTCTAAAAATAATGAAAAACAGAAACATTTCTGAATTAAATTTAAAACAAATATATATGTACTTGTAGTAAGTTATTCAAAAAAAGGTTGCATTTAATCAGTTGCTATTTTGGTATCTACTGAGTGATAAATATGAGTAAAAGCAATTTTGGGCAACATGGAGAAAACCTTGACCGACATGATTGTTCCACCTAGAGAATTAGAAAATAATTAGGACTATGCTGAACACTGACTTGCATTTAATAATATTGCTGGATCATGGAACCAAGGTTGTGAAGCACACACAGACTGCAATACATGTATATTTTGCAGAAGTGCATATACATATTTATACTGACGATTATTTATTGAGAAGCTCTACAAAAGTAGCTTTAAATATAATTGAAGCAGGTTAACTCCGAAGCATCTCCTTCCAATTCTGCCCTGAAAATTGCTGGCAACTGAAGCAAACCCAGCGTTTGCTATTTGTGGTGTGATGACCCACAGGGGACAGAACTCCAGTTTCCAGACCAGCATGACTAATGGAAACAGGATGTTCATGGCCAACCAGAATAGTGATCAGAGAGTGAATAGAATATTGCTCCAGCGATGCTGCCCTTATTGTTCTTCTCACTCAGCAAGGAAAATCTCCAGTCGCAGTGCTAGTCAGTCCTGGGTTCTACCACGCGTTTGAAAGAAAGCCAGTGCAGCCTTGCAGTGCTGAACATGAATGTTGAAAGAACAAAGCAGATAGTCTGAATGGAGGATGTGAAATGACAGCTTCAGTAGCGTGATGTTCCATAGACAAGTCACAGACAAGTGCTTTGCCTCTTTGTTGCTGCTTCCATTTATCCAAAACTGTCGGCCTGTTGTAATTCAATTCACAATGTATAAATGTGTATTGTGTGCTGTTTTCTTTGACAGGAGTCTTGCTGGGGTGGGGAGGGGGAGATCTAAGGGGCTTTTTGCCCCTTTATCTTATCCTCCATTTGCACACCATCCTTCAGTCCCTGTCATCCCTCCTATACACAGTGGTAATTCAGACCCCAAATTGAACCAGGCTAATGTGTGGTAATATACAGGTGCCTGCACACACTGTAGTTTACACTTTCTGTTTAACTTAAAGTGTAAATGGAATGTAGGCATTTGTGTTGAATTATATTTTTTCTCATTTATCCAGGTCAATTTGGTATTGCTGTTCCCGATTATGTGTCACTGTTTGTAAGTGTGCCTGTATGCCTGATACAGCCTTAAAAATATTTTTCCCTTCTGTTGAATGTAACATGCAACTGTGGACTCTGTGCAAGTTCCTATTTGTTCTGTAAATACAGTCGTACTAAAGGCAGGAAACTTTCTTTTAAAACCGTCCCATTGGCAGACATGTTTTTGTGCTACAACTCATGCAGTGTAGTGAGTGTTTTGTTGGTATAGTGATTTTAATAAGGCACTTTCTACAAATATATAAGTAAATGTTGAAAATTCTGACAAGAGAAGGAATTGACTGAAAGGGATACACGTAAAGCTAGCCAGAAATCTGATGTGTCTTAGGTTCCCTTCATTGCAACAACATCAGTGAATATTAAAGGCAGGTCATTGGGTCACTTGGTGGTAGCCTTTCTATCAGAGAACAAATGACAGGGATGGCAGGTCCTCATCAGTCTCTTCTATGTAAACTACCATCTACAGTCTTCCTCAAACATGTCAGTTGTTATTAGTTAATAGGAGGATGGGTTTAATGAGCAGTGGTAGGATGCTTACAGAGGCAGAGCAAAAATTACTCCCATGATTGATAGTTAATGACCCGTGTTAGAAAACCCTCATGTGTGAATGCTAGTTGAAGGAAGGGTTTGGGTTCATTTAGGATGTCACTCACTTAATTGGAAGAGACTGCACAACGCTCTGTCTGGGCTTACATATGACCACTTGGGTGAAGTGCATGAGGCAATCAGAGACAATAGAGCCATACCTCGGTGTATGTCAGCACCTTAGGAAAGAAAGAGAGAGCAAAAGGTTTAAGATTGTAAAGAAGCAACAAGAAGATTGAGTTAATTCTCCTCTGTAATATTATGGTTCAATTTGTGTGAGGATTCTTTTCCTGAACCTTTATTGTGCCATCAAAGTATTTCATTTGCATGAGAGAGAGAGAAAGTAGAATTAAAGTTATTCCCTGCTGATTCCCGAAAAAAAACCCCAACCAAGTTGGCACCTACCAAAATCTCTATTTGTGTGGTACTCTTTAAGAAACAACTTGAGTAATTGTGAACTTCATTGAAATTCAAGCTATCAGTACCAGTCAATACAATTTCCTGTTCATGTTTAGCTTGGCACCTTTGTGTTAACATGAAAAGCTGTGTAGAGTTCTGTTTCTGATTCTGTTGGAAAAGGGTTCTTGTAAGAATATTTATTTGAAGGTTCTATTTTATAGTATTTATTTTAGATTTTCTCCTGTTGTGAGATTTCCATGATTGTGTAAAATAAAAGGGGAAAATGTGATGTATGTATGAATCAGAAAAAAATATATTGATGATAAAAAAAAGTGATTTGGTCTTATAAAGGATTTTTTTTTCTCCCAAAGAATCTATCATTTGTGCAGTGTTGCATTAAGCTTTCCTCGATGTTTCAGGAAATCAATGTACTTCCCAATAAGGAAGGGGGCAGTATTGACTCAGGCTCCATCCCTGGTCTTCTGGGGGTGGTTGTGTCAATATAGAAGACCTCAGCATTTCCAAGACAAAATTGGATGAGGGTAGATTGGCCTTTACTGTGGTGTCCTATGGGATTGATCTCAGCTGCTGCTGTTTTGCAGCCAATTGTTCTCACCCCTGATCTTTACATACAGGCACCTGCTACAATGTAAGTACATGCCTGTAGTTATCTAGATAAGAATGGGTGTAAGAAAGATTTATATATGTATAAAACATTTTACTCCCCTTTCGGGGTATCTCATGGTGCCTTACAGTTAATGAACTATGGACACTTTTGTAATGATGTCCCAATGGGCAAATTTTCTGGAATAAGCCATCCAGAGACTGACTTACAAAGAATGGTTACCTGTTGTGAGATATGGCCCTGTTATACACGTGGAACAATAAGTCCGTCCCCTTTAACCTAATCAATATCTTTACATATTTGAAGTATAGTGAAAACCTTTTTTTACAATATAAGGGTAGGTGAATCTAAAACTAGAGGGCATAGGTTTAAGGTGAGAGGGGAAAGATTTAAAAGGGACCTGAGGGGCAACTTCCTCACGCAGAGGATGGTCGGTAGATGGAAGAAGCTGCCTGAGGAAGTGGTAGAGGCGGGTATAATTACAACATTTAAAAGACAGGTACATGGATAGGGAAGGTTTAGAGGGATATGGGCCAAACAAAGGCAAGTAGGGCTAGCTCAGCATGGACCACTTGGGCCAAAGGCCCTGCTTTTGTGCTGTATAACACTACGACTCTACAACTACAATTTGTAACAAATTTCTATGCCAACGTAAGGGACTAGAATATTAATTCAGATTTAACAAAAAGGAAAATGAGCTTCACCAACTCTACTTTTCCCTGGGCTGGCCCAACAGTCAGAGAGACACAGTAAGATAGAATGCTAGAGTTTGGCTTTCACATGACGGGATTCAGAGTTGTTGCCAACAAGGGCTATTATCGACCTAATAGAGAGTGTACTCTTTTAAACAACGTTGGTTACTGGATCTATCATTCCTGTCTGCAAAAAGATGCATTCCTCCCTGTGACGAAGAACCATTTCAAAACTAAACCTGTGAGTTAAATATCAATGGGACGGATGCCAGTCAGCATAGTTCGGATTCAAGGACTATGAAGATAGCAGGTGCAATAGAACCAGTTTCTGGAAATCATAAAGTTGGAAATTACATTCAACACAATTATATTTGCTCCCTCTTTGCCAAGGAGATAAGGAAAAGGCAAGGTTGACTGTAGCCACAAGACTTTCTTCATTGATTGAGCTGCTAAAGGCCCACACAATGTAACAAGTTAACAGCAAACCTCCATGGTTCAGCTATGACCAGCTGCATTGCCAAATTATCCTGATCCCCCAAAAGCCCATAAGCCAATGCATATTCAACTGCATTGACAATTCCAATATGCCAAAGCCTTCTCCATCGCTGAGCATAATGGATTCACAATATACCTGCACATATCATTTTATGGAATGACCAATGTGATTTGTATCTTGTTGACAGAGAATTACGTCAGCTTTGAGGAGCAAGACTGCAAAATAAAAGTGTCAATTCTGCAGTTTGGGCATCTAACAGATCAATCATTGCTGCATCTCTGCAAATACATGACTAAAACCAAAGGGGTATATGTAAACCCACAAATGTGGTTTTGACAATGTGAATGTGAGCTCACGCATAAGCTACTTATAAGGTGATAAATGTAAGGGGGACGAGAATGTGAGATATGGCTTAAGTCCTTGATTATGATCAAAGGGAATAGAGGAATCTGACCTTTTTATCACCATATATAAATATAGTAAGTGTATAGGGTGGTTGAGTTGTGAATGATGTTTAGTTGGGTGCTAGTGGTGGTGTTATTTAAGTCCTTTTTTATTGGGTTTTCCTATTAGATTCCCATTAAATTTTTCACCTTTTGCAATGTGCAAACCAGGTACATTTGGAGCAGTAGCACATACCTGTGTCTAGGCTCACTATTTTGTTCAGCGAACCAGCTGCAATCTTGGTGTCTTGAGCCAGAAGGTGGTTGGTTCCAGCTCCACTCCAGAGGTGTGACCATCTAACCCAGATCAGACCCACCAACGGCTGGCCTCATTGCAGTACAATGTTCCATTCAGTTGGAACTTGCCACACGACCGGTCCGTCATAGAAAAGTTTCTGCAGGAAAACATCTTTGACTCTAAGTCCATCAGGCAGTGGTCAGTGTGGAATGTCCTTGAGGCCCTGCAGGAGGAGATGGTGGATCCTTTGGGATGGTTCCCCAAGCAGACTGTCAAAGCCATTTTGCAGAATGTCTCATCAGCAACACTCACAAGGAAGCACCAAGACCTTGCTTGGCTGATAGTGAGAGGGGGCCTTCCCCATCAGATCTTTCATGTACAATCAGGGCCTCAGTACCCTTGAGATGGTTGTGGTGTGGATGAGATGAAGGTCCACCCCCTCATGGGCTGCATGTCTCTCGAGAAGGTCTGGAAAAGAAAGCAGTTGTCAAGGTTCACCCCAAGCAGCTGTGCCACACAGGACTTTGTGTTCCCAGGGACACGGACTGAGACAAACACCAGCTGCTGCTGGAAGACCATAACTAGGTGAACACACTTTGTCCTGCTCAAAACTTGTTGGTCATCCAGCGTAAGGAGATGTCTGCAAGTGAAAGCTGCTGACTGACATATTCTAGGGTGCAGGCACCACAAAGACTTTGGTTGGGGAAAGACCACAGTCTAGGGTCCTGGTACCACTGGATACAGAGGGGCTAAGTCCTGTCTAACATCCTCTCAAACACATGACGGGTGTATTTTTTAAGGAGGAAATATGAGTGGCATTGATGTAAAAGAATGCATTGAATTGAATGTATGTAGAGAAAGGTGTGCCTTAATAGTATTTAATTTATATAGTATGAATAAAGTATATTTTGGGGAAAAAACATCCTAGCGTCTGGGCAAATTTGGCAGAAGCTACTTAGAGATAACAGGGGAAGAAATTAGGGTGCATTAAAAGCATAACTTTTTTGGGTGTGAAATGGGTGCAGGGGACTGCAACTTTTGAGTATGAGGTCCTACAGCTTCTGTGTGTTGAGTTTATGCAAACTCACTTATCAAAGTGGAGCATGTCTATTATTCCACCTGTTTCAGATCCTGCAAAATAGGTGAGAATTCAGCACAGGATGTGCCTTATAAAACCTCAGTCAGTTTTTATGTGGTGCATGTATATCTAGCACTGCACTTTATCTGTCAGTTCCTAACTGGCAGTTTAGGTTAAAATTCCACCCCTTCCCTCCACCCCTCTCTGAACCCCCAGCAACACTGTTTTTCAAAGTAATTATGATGCAAATGACAGCATGGTCTAAAATGGTGAAGTGACTATTGCTGTAGAATGCTTGATAATTTCTCTGTAACACTGCTACCCCTTGACTAAGTACCCCAAAAATCCCTTGTCTCTCTTTTGCAAGTCTTATTAAAAGCTAACTGTTGCCACATCAAGCAATTAACAAGTTGATTTGTAATGGGCTTCTGGTTCAGTGGATCAATCCTTGATCTGTGCTGAGCCAGCAAGCTGTGACTATGCTTGGCCTCTAGTCCATCAGAGACAGGAAAAGTTATCCACTCTTCCAACTGGTTGGTTACTAACCCCTGCTGGATGCCATGTGAGACCAGACCAGACCCGGCTCAGCTTAATGCTCTCCTGGACCAAATGAAGATGATCACTGAAGATATCAGAAGAAAGGCCATTCAGGTAAGATCCAATCAAGGGACTGAGTTGTGGCATGGGTTATGGGCTTTTGCAGTGGAGGGAAAAAAAATGTCAGAAGAAAAAAGTTTTAATGACTGCTTTAAATTATACGTATATGTCAATCCAAACTTAAATACTGCACATTCAACAATGTGGGGTGATGATTTATAGGGCAGGGAGAAACGTTTCGGGCTCTCACCTCAAGAGTTCAGAACTGTTCATTTGAGCTTTGCAGGTGTTTCATTTTGGGACACATGTGTGCATTGTGGGGTGTGTGTGTGTGTGTGTGTGTGTGTGTGTGTGTGTGTGTGTGTGTGTGTGTGTGTGTGTGTGTGTGTGTGTGTGTGTGTGTGTATTTTGATAGCTGCAAAGGAAGTTCAGATCTCAAAGGATTATTTATGTTAATTTCCTCTGAAACAGGAATAAACTGCAAATGGCAGTAATATCCAGGATTACGTAAAACACCTCCCGGGTACGAGTGGATGCAGGATGTGTAGGATATCCCAGCGATGACTCGACTATATTTCTGTCATATTGGAAGAACAATGGGATTCCATCAGCATTGATGCAATAATCTATTTATTCTACTGAGGCATATTTTTAAACTTGTGTATCAAAGTAAAGCATGCCTCAAACAAAGAGGGTGGAAGTTAGAGATCCATCCTGACAGCAGGATTGCACACTGGACCTTAAATGTCACTACCATTGAAAGGGCTTGTTAAATCCACACACATTAAGCACACACACACACACACCTAGACACATCTTTAACATGCTTAGTGATCACTGGAGGTCTCATGTCTCTCTTGTCACTCCCACCCCATCAACATCCCCTGAAAGACAAAGGAAAGATCTATCTGATGTGGCATATAGAGCATTGATGTCTTGCAGATACAAGAGACTGCAGACGCTGGAATCTGGAGCAACAAACAGTCTGCTGGAGGAACTCAGCTGGTTGAGCAGCATCTGTGGGAGGAAAGGAATTGTTGACGTATCAGGTCTCGTGCAGGGCTTTGACTTGAAACGTCGACAATTCCTTTCTTTGTACAGATGCTGATGGACCTGCTGAGTTTCTCCAGCGGATTGATTGATGTCTTGCATTTGGTTTTGCTGTTGGAAATGAGTAAGTGATCTCAGCTAAGTTTGAGGCAGAAATAAGTGATCTCAGCTTGGCCAGAAGCAGCAATGCATGAGGCCTTGTTGTCTCCAGGTTGAATAAAAATTAGCAACAAGGGTTATCCTCATAAATGAACTGGCATTTGCTAAATCCAGTCATCTCAGCCAGTTCTTGCTATCGTGTGGAGTGAACTGACCTGACCGTCAGAGTAAAGCTGGAGCAGTTTATATCATCGTCTGAAGTTTGAGATTGGAATAGTGTTTCAGAATCACATTGGGTATCTATTGTTTCATTGAATGCAAAATTTGCTCTAAGCTTTATTGGATTGTTTACTGCTCTTTGTTGAGCCAAAATCAGTAGTCAGGCTCTTCATGGTTGGAAGCCTGAAGCCATTCAGCCTAAAGGATGAAGGTTAGTAATATTAACGTTACAAGCACATCGATGAAGGGAGAGCAGTAGATGTAGTGTATATGGATTTCAGCAAGGAGTTTGATAAGGTACCCCATGCGAAGCTTATGGAGAAGGAGAGGAGACATGGGATCCAAGGGGACATTGAAGTGTGGATCCAGAACTGGCTGGCCCACTGAAGGCAAAGAGTGGTTGTTGAGTGGTCATATTCAGAGTGGAGGTCGGTGACCAGTGATGTACCTCAGGGATCTGTACTGGGACCCTTACTATTTGTGATTTTTAAAAATGACCTGGATGAGGAAGTGGAGGGGTGGGTTAGTAAGTTTGCGGATGACACGAAGGTTGGGGGTGTTGTGGATAGTTTGGAGGGCTGTCAGAGGTTACAGAGGGATATAGATAGGATGCAGAGTTGGGCTGAGAAGTAGCAGATGCAGTTCAACCCAGATAAGTGTGAAGTGGTTCATTTTGGTAGGTCAAATATGTTGGCGGAATATAGTATTAATGGTAGGACTCTTGGCAGTGTGGAGGATCAGAGGGATCTTGGGGTCCGAGTCCATAGGACGCTCAAAGCGGCTGCGCAGGTTGACTCTGTGGTTAAGAAGGCATATGGTGTATTGTCCTTCATCAATCGGGGAATTGAATTTAGGAGCCGAGAGGTATTGTTGCAGCTATATAGGTCCCTGATCAGACCCCACTTGGAGTACTGTGCTCCGTTCTGGTCACCTCACTGCAGGAAAGATGTGGAAGCCATAGAGAGGGTGCAGAGGAGATTTACAAGGATGCTGCCTGGGATGCGGAGCATGCCTTATGAAAGCAGGTTGAGGGAACTCGGCCTTTTCTCCTTGGAGAGACGGAGGATGAGGGGGGACCTGATAGAGGTGTATAAGATGATGAGAGGTATTGATAGGGTAGATAGTCAGAGGCTTTTCCCCAGGGCTGAATTTGTGGCCACAAGAGGACATAGGTTTAAGGTGCTGGGGAGTAGATATAGAGGAGATGTCAGGGGTAAGTTTTTTACTCAGAGAGTGGTGAGTGCTTGGAATGGGCTGCCGGAAATGGTGGTGGAGGCTGATACAATAGGGTCTTTCAAGAGACTGTTAGATCGGTATATGGAGCTGAGTAAAATAGAGGGCTATGGGTAAGCCTAGTAATTTCTAGGGCAGGGACATGTTTGGCACAGCTTTGTGGGCCGAAGGGCCTGAATTGTGCTGTAATTGTTCTATGTTCTATGTTCTAAGTTTATGGCACAATATTATTCAGCTGAATACAGAGAAAGCCTACAGCGGCTCATATGGCATTTAAAACTGTTGCAAATGTTTATGATGGGGGTGACATTTTCTGAATCTGTGCTCTGTGGCCCACCAATCGCTGAATATTTATTTCAATGGATAGGAAATTGTAAGATGGTCAATGCGGAAGTGAGAAAATCCCATCCCTCATTATCTAAATGAATAAAGTGTAGACGTACATTTCCACGTTCTTGTCTGGAGATTATAATAAAAGTACAAAGAATATGAACTCTGGAATTCTTAAGAGTGTCATGGATGTGAATAAGATGATCCCAAAGACATCTTTATTGTACATATTTCACTGAAGCTGTCATGTTTGATTGAACTGACAAAGAAATATTGGTGTGTAATATTCTATGCTCTTCAAATCTCTTACTGCAATTCCTTCTGCGAGAGACATTAGCCTAGAAAGTTTATTCTGTGACAAAGGATGCACGGCTGGTCATTATTGTGGAGCGTTTAAAAGGAAATACAGCTTTCCAGACTGGGGCTGGTCAGGTGGTGAGACCTTGGGACAGACAAAGGCCTAAGTGAGACTGAGAGGAGTGGAATTCATCACTAGAGGCTTAATGAGGTCCAGAGATGTTGGGGTTGGAAGTCCACATGGTGCCTTCTGAAAGTAGGTAGGTGTGGAGATCAGAGCATCATAGAGGTATATGGCACAGAAACAGGCCCTTCAGCCCACAGAGTCTGTGCTGACCATCAATGACCCATTTACATAATCCCATTTTTTTATGCTCTCACATTCCCATCAACTCCCCCAAGATTCCACCACTCACCTGCACAGCATGGACAATTTACAGTGGCCAATTAACCTACCAGGCTCGATTGCACTGTTGACTGGGCCAGTTGGAGTGTAAGGAGTTGAGATCCATGGGTAGGGAAGCTAAACCATAATGAAGGGGGATCTTGGATGAATGAATTGAGGAACTGAGATCAGTGAGGTTGCAGTCCAGCACTGGAGCAATGTTGCTTCACTCCCCGATGAGCTCAATGCCTTTTATGCACACTTTGAAAGGGACAATAATACTACATCTGTGCGAATCCCCACAGCATCCGGCGACCCTGTGATTTCTGTCTTGGAGGCCAATATCAAAACATCCTTCAAGAGGGTGAACCTTCGCAAGGTGTCCTGGCAGGGATCTGAAAATCTGTGCTGACCAACTGGTAAGAACATCTTCAACTTCTCACTGCCTCAGTCGGAGGTTCCCACCTGCTTCAAAAGGGCATCAATCATACCGGTGCCCAAGAAGAGCAGGGTGAGTTGCCTCAAGGACTATCACCTCGTAGCACTCATATCTACTGTGATGAAGTGCTTTGAGAGGTTGGTCATGGCTAGAATTAACTCCTGCCTGAGCAACGACCTGGACCCACTGCAATTTGCCTACCGCCACAACAGGTCTACAGCAGATGCAATCTCACTGGCTCTTCACTCGGCTCTGGAGGACCCAGACAACAGCAATACATACATCAGGCTGCTGGTTATCTATTACAGCTCGGCGTTTCATACCATCGTCGCCTCAGTACCAATCAATAAGCTTCAAAACCTGGGCCCCTGTAACTCTCTCTGCAACTGGATCCTCAATTTCCTTATTGGGAGACCACAGTCAGTACAGATCGATAATAACATCTCCTCCTCACTGACAGTCAACACAGGTGAACCTTAAGGATGCGTGCTTAGCCCACTGCTCTACTCTCTCTAAATTCATGACTGTGTGGCTAGGCACAGCTCAAACACCATCTATAAATTCACCAATGACACCACTGTTGTTGGCAGAATCTCAGATGGAGATGAAGAGGCATACAGGAGTGAGATAGATATGTTGAGTGGGGTCGCAACAACAACCTCACATTCATCGTCAGCAAGACCAAGGAATTGATTGTGGACTTCAGGGAGGGGAGGTCGTGAGAACATGCATCAGTCTACATTGAGGGGTCAGCGGTGGAAAGAGTGAACAGCTTTAAGTTCCTGGGTGTCAACATCTCAGAGGATCTATCCTGGGCCCAACACGTGCAATCACGAAGAAGGCATGCCAGCAGCTCTACTTCATTAGGAATTTGAGGAGATTTGACATGTCACTAAAGACTCTTGAAAAATTTCTACAGATGTACGGTGGAGAGCATTCTGACTGGTTGCATCACCGGCTGGTATGGAGACTCCAATGCACAGAATTGAAAGAGGCTGCAGAGGGTTGTAGACTCAACCAGCTCCATCATGGGCATAACCCTCCCTGTCATCAAGGACATCTTCAAGAGGCGGTGCTTCAAGAAGGTGGCATCCATCATTAAGGACCCTCACCATCTGGGACATGCCATCTTCACGTGTACTACCATCAGGCAGGAGGTACAGGAGCCTGAAGACCCACACTTAACGTTTCAGGAACAGCTTCTTCCCCTCCGCCATCAGATTTCTGAACGGTCCATGAACCCATGAACACTACCTCGTTATTCCTCTTTTGCACTATTTATTTATTAATGTTTTGTGGCAGCAGTACAGTGCAAGACATAAAAATTTTTATGTCTTGCACTGTACTGCTGCTACAAAACAACAAATTTCATGACATATGTCAGTGATAATAAACCTGATTCTGATTCTGAACACAATGGTATTTAAACCTAATTCTTCTGGGGGTGTCCTAAAACATAAGCTCTAGTGTCGACATGGGCTAATTTCCCTGACAATGTTCTAAAAGGAGAACAAGAATTAGAAGTAGGGGAAGACCATTCAGCCCCTATTGCCTGCTCTGCCTTTCAGTAACATCATGGCTGATCTTTTACCTCAGTGCCACTTGAATAACAACATATCCTTCGATTCCTTGAATCCCTTAATATCTAATGGTCTGTCAATAACTGTCTTGTACATTTTGAGTGAGTCTCCACAGCCCCCTTCTTCCAATACACCATACTGGTCCATAGATGCTTACTTCCACCTCTGTTAGAGAGCAGACCTGTCTGCTTAACCTCTCTTCACATGACAAGGAAGCAATCTAATGAGCCTTTACTACACTCCCTCTATCACAAGTGTATCCTTCCTCAAGTAGGGACACCAAACATGTGTGCAATATTCCAGATGCTTTCCCACAAGGGTGGATTGACATCTTTTGATGCACATCTGACATGGAAATTGCGTCTGTTAGTCGCACAGATGTGACTCAGTCTGGCAAGCGCCTAGCTGAATTTCCAGAGTTCTGTGAAATGACACAGAAATAGACTTAATCATATTTCACTCATGGAAAAGCCTATTTTCAATTGTCAGTGCCACATGATCACATTTCTTGCCCTTTGATTTTCACCCCGCTGAACTGTTGCAACTACTGTGGCAAAAAAAAAGCATCAGAATAACTTTGGAATGCGATTAAATTACTAATGACAATCTTTCAAATAGAAAATTAAAAATAGGATTCTGGTTACTATTCAGTTCTTAGTGAGTTACGCTAGAGGTATGTTTCATCGAGCACTTTCTAGCTACAGACATCCTCTGTGCTGTGAGATTAGCAAGGAAACTATAAAAAGAATGAAAAACAACAATTGAAGGAACTTGCTGAAGTAACCAGTGACTGCTAATCCTGGGGGAAATGTCATTTTTAAACTTAAATGTATTTGACCATCCGGAAAGTGGCAATAAATAGGAACACTTCTCGTTATCCAGGAGATGGTCCATTTGTTTTACATTTTTTGGGTGGTGCATTTTTTCCAACAGGTTACATCAGGGCACTGGGGTTCTGGTTTTGTTTCTGTTTCTATCTTGGAATTTTCCTTTATTAAAAGGAATAAATTTCATCCTGTATCCTTCTGGGACTAGAAAGGTGTTCCAATAGATGCTAGATGCATTCCCAAAAAATGCTCAATAGATTTAAATAATTAATGAAAATGAAAATGAGTAGATAGGCTAAAGTGCATTTACTTAAATGCGAGAGAAGCATCAGGAATAAGGGAGATGAACTGAGAGCTTGGATAAGTACATGGGACTATGATATTGTGGCTATTACAGAGACATGGCTGACATCATGGTAGGAATGGATATTGAATATTCCTGGTTTTCAGTGTTTTAAAAAGGATAGGGAGGGGGGGAGAAGAGGAGGAGGGGTGGCGGTACTGGTCAGGGACACTGTTACAGCTGCAGAAAGGGTAGATAATGTAGAAGGATCATCTCTAGAGTCAATATGGGTGGAAGTTATGAACAAGAAAGGGGCAGTTACCCTCCTGGGAGTATTCTATAGGCCCCCCGGTAGCAGTAGGGATACTGAGGATGAGATTGGGACGCAGTTTTTGGAAAGATGCGAAAATAACGGTTATTATAATGGGGGACTTCAACTTTCCAAATATTGATTGGCACCTACTTAGTGCCAAGTGTTTAGACGGGGCGCAGTTTGTTAAGTGTGTCCAGGACGGATTCCTGACACAGTATGTTGACAGGCCGACTAGAGGGAATGCCATATTAGATCTAGTTTTAGGTAATGAACTGGGACAGGTGACAGATCTATCGGTGGGTGAGCATTTGGGGGACAGTGACCATTGCTCCATAACCTTTAGAATTGTCATGGACAGGGATAGGAGCAAAGAGGACAGGGAGATATTTAATTGGGGAAAGGTGAATTATGAGGCTATAAGGCGAGAACTTGGGAGTGTAAATTGGGATATTTTTGAAGGGAAATGTAGTATGGAGATGTGGTCGATGTTCAGGGATCTTTTGCAGGATGTTAGGGATAAATTTGTCCCAGTGAGGCAGAGAAGGAATGGTAGGGTGAAGGAACCGTGGGTGACGAGAGAGGTGGAACAACTAGTTAGGAAGACGAAGGCAGCATTCATAAAGTGTAAGCAGCAAGGATCGGACAGGGCTCGTGAGCAATATAGAGTAGCAAGGAAGGAACTTAAGGAAGGGCTGAAGAAAGCGAGAACGGAACATGAAAAGGCTTTGGTGAGTAGGGTTAAGGAGAATCCCAAGGCTTTTTTCTCGTATGTAAAGAGCAGAAGGATGGCTAGGGTAAAGGTAGGTCCGATCAAAGACAAAGGTGGGAGGACGTGCCTGGAAGCTGTGGAAGTGGGTGAGGTTCTCAATGAATATTCTCTTCAGTATTCACCAAGGAGAGGGGTCTTGATGATACTGAGGACAGTGTTGGTGAGGGTAATGTTCTAGAGTATGTAGATATTAAGAGAGAAGATGTGTTGGAGTTGTTAGAATATTCCCCAGGCTGCTTCGTGAGGCGAGAGAGGAGATTGCTGAACCGTTGGTTAGGATCTTTGAGTCCTCGTTGTCCACGGGGATGGTACTGGAGGATTGGAGGGTGGCGAATGTTGTCCCCTTATTCAAGAAAGGTAGTAGGGATAGTCCAGGGAATTACAGGCTGGTGAGCCTTATGTCTGTGGTGGGTAAGCTGTTAGAAAGGATTCTAAGAGATAGGATCTATGAGCATTTAGAGAATCATGGACTGATTAGGGACAGCCAGCATGGTTTTGTGAGGGGAAGATCTTGCCTCACAAGCCTGATAGGGTTCTTTGAGGAAGTGACCAGGAAGATTGATGAGGGTAGTGCAGTGGATGTGGTCTACATGGATTTTAGTAAGGCGTTTGACAAGGTTCCGCATGGTAGGCTTCTTCAGAAGGTCAGAGGCCAAGGGATCCAGGGAAGCTTGGCTGTGTGGATTAGGAATTGGCTTGCCTGTAGAAAGCAGAGGGTTGTGGTGGAGGGAATGCATTCGGATTGGAGGGCTGTGACTAGTGGTGTCCCACAGGGATTGGTTCTGGGACCTCTACTTTTTGTGATATTTATTAACGACTTAGATGAGGGGGTGGAAGGGTGGGTTAGCAAGTTTGCAGATGACACAAAGATTGGTGGTGTTGTGGATAGTGTGGAGGGCTGTCAAAGCTTGCAGAGGGATATTGATAGGATGCAGAGCTGGGCTGATAAGTGGCAGATGGAGTTCAATCCAGAGAAGTGTGAGGTAGTACACTTTGGAAGGACAAACTCCAAGGCAGAGTACAAGGTTAATGGCAGGATTCTGGGCAGTGTGGAGGAGCAGAGGGATCTGGGGGTTCATATCCATAGATCACTGAAAGTAGCCTCACAGGTAGATAGGGTAGTTAAGAAAGCTTATGGGATGTTAGCTTTCATAAATTGGGGGAACGAGTTTAAGAGCCGTGAAGTGATGATGCAGCTTTACAAAACTCAGGTTAGGCCACACTTAGAGTACTGTGTCTAGTTCTGGTCACCTCATTATAGGAAGGATGTGGAGGCGTTGGAAAGGGTGCAGAGGAGATTTACCAGGATGCTGCCTGGATTAGAGAGTATGGATTATGAGGAGAGACTAAAGGAGTTAGGGCTGTTCTCATTGGAGAGAAGGAGGATGAGGGGAAACATGATAGAGATATACAAGATATTGAGAGGAATAGATAGAGTGGACAGCCAGCGCCTCGTTCCCAGGGCACCAATGCTCAAAACAAGAGGACATGGCTTTAAGGTAATGGGTGGGAAGTTCAAGGGAGATGTCAGAGGGAGGTTTTTCACCCAGAGAGTGGTTGGTGCATGGAATGCGCTGTCTGGGGTAGTGGTGGAGGCTGATACATTGGACAAGTTCAAGAGATTCTTAGATAAGCATATGGAGGAATTTAAGATAGAGGGATATGTGGAAGGAAGGGGTTAGATAGTCTTAGGTGTGGTTTGAAGGGCGGCACAACATGGTGGGCCGAAGGGCCTGTATTGTGCTGTATTGTCCTATGGTTCTAACAAAAAGATTAAGTTTATTTTAAAGCATCTGAAAATGTCAGCAAATAATTAAACAAAACAAATGAACCACTGCTTCACGTGTCCTGGGCTTTTGATCATGTGTGGCCAAGCACAGGCCTCCAAGACAGGCTGGAATCAGATGCGCTGACTACCCATTGCTTGCCAGCTCTTGCTCTACCCTTTCCCCTTGCCTCTTTATTACTGGCTATCTCCCCTCTATCTATTGGTCCTGATGAAGTGTCTCGGCCCAAAGTGTCGACTGTCCATTTCCCTTCACAGATGCTGCCTGACCTGCGGTGTTCCTCCTGAATCTTGTGTGTTGCTCCAGATTTCAGCATCTAGAGTCTCTTGTGTCTCCAAGTAAACTACTTATTTTTTTTAACTGGATCTGTGATCCCTGCACATCTTGGCATGAAACTAAGGATCGGATGCAAAGTGCAGCCAACCCCTGTCCTCAGCATATCCGTGAACCACTGCTGGACTCAGTAGAGATTCAGTAATGGAGAGGAAGTCAGCACATCTGACTTCCAGCTTGTCTTGGCGGTCTGTGTTTGGCCATACATGATCAAAAGCCCAGGACATGTGGAGCAACGAATTATAGGTAGCTTGCAGTGCTCTCTGTA
The DNA here is from genome assembly GCF_009764475.1 of Pristis pectinata. Lineage (NCBI taxonomy): Eukaryota > Metazoa > Chordata > Chondrichthyes > Rhinopristiformes > Pristidae > Pristis > Pristis pectinata. Next base: position 14,221,078 of record NC_067408.1, read on the forward strand.
AGCTCGACCCAGTCCAGTACCTTTGCCAGAATTTATTTTATTTATTTGTATTTCAGAATCTGGGCACTGCTGACAAGGTCATCGTTTACTGTCCATCCTTAATTGCCCTTGAATTGAGTGGCCTTCTCAGGTGTAATCAACATTGGAAGATTTGCTGGAGGTTAAATGCTATAAAATTGAGCTGTTTGCTTTGTTCAAAGGGCATTTTAAAGAGTTGTTCACATTGGCAGACCTGCAGTCACATAAAGGCCAAACTGGAAAAAGGTGGCAGGCTTCCTCCCTCTGAGGACACTAGTGCATGGGTCTTCACAAAAATCAGGTTGTTTTGTGATCATCATTATTTTGTTTTCACTCTTGGAATGTCAGTGCGCCCAGTAAGGCTGAGGGGCAGGCATAGTAGTGTAGCGGTTAGTGTAACGCTTTACAGTGCCAGCGACCCGGGTTCAATTCCGGCCACTGTCTGTAAGGAGTTTGTACGTTCTCCCCGTGTCTGCGTGGGTTTCCTCCAGGTGCTCTGGTTTCCTCCCATGTTCCAAAGACGTACAGGTGAGGAAGTTGTGGGCATGCTACGTTGGCGCTGGAAGCGTGGCGACACTTGTGGGCTGCCTCCAGAACACTACGCAAAAGATGCATTTCACTGTGTGTTTCGACGTACATGTGACTAATAAAGAAATCTTATCTTATTATTTATTGCCTGCACTCAGCTTGAGACAGAGCTGGTCAGCCTTGTTCCTGAACCCTGGATGAATGTGCTCCCTCCCATGGTGCCTGACTTGGAAAACTGAGGTAGTGGTGCTCCCATCTTTCTCTCCATGTCCTAATCCTCTTACTTGGTGGAGGTCATGGCTTGGAAGATCTTATAGGAAAGCATATGTCCTGTTGCTGCAGTGCATCTTGTAAATGGAGAACATATTTGGAGTTACATACATATAAGATAAGATACGATAAGATAAGATAAGATATCTTTATTAGTCACAGGTACATCGAAACACACAGTGAAATATAGCTTTTGTGTAGAGTGTTCTTGGGGCAGCCCGCAAGTGTCGCCACGCTTCCGGCGCCAACATAGCACGCCCACAACTCCCTGACCCGTACATCTTTGGAATGTGGGAGGAAACTGGAGAACCCGGAGGAAATCTACACAGACACAGGGAGAATGTACAAGCTCCTTAGAGACAGCGGCCGGAATTGAACAAGGGTCGCTGGCGCTGTAATAGCGTTATGCTAACCGCTACACTACCGTGCCTACCCTCACACAAACCAACCTCCCCTCCATTGACTCTGTCTACCCTTCATGTTGCCTTGGGAAAGAAGCCAACATAATCAAAGACCTCTCCCACCCTGATCATTCTCTCTTCTCCTATCTCCTGTCAGGCAGAAGATACAAAAGCTTGATAGCACGTACCACCAGGCTCAAGAACAGCTTCTATCCCACTGTTATCAGAATCTTGAATGGACCTCTCATACACTAAAAGATGAACTCTTGATCTCCCGGTCTACCTCATCATGGCCCTTGCACTTTATTTGTCTACCTTCATTACACTTTTTCTATAACTGTACACTATATTCTACATTCTGTTTTCCTTTTTACCACCTCAATGTAATTATGTGTGGAATGATCTGTCTGGATGGCACACAAACAAAAGCTTTTCACTGTATCTCAGTACATGTGATGATAATAAACCAATTGCCAATTATTTAAAAGGTGCATTGGTGGTGGAAGAGTGAACGTATAAGGCTGTTCTTAGATATGAATCATGTGCTTCTATATGGGCCCAACACATTGATGCAGTCATGAAGAAGGCACTCTAGCAGCTCTACTTCGTTTGGAGTTTGAGGAGATTTGGCATGTCACCAAAGACTCTTGCAAGTTTCTAGAGCATTCTGACTGGTTGCATCACCAGCCATTCTGACTGGTTGCATCTCTAATGCACAGGATCGCAAGAGGCTGCAGAGGGTTGTAGACGCAGTCAGCTCCATCACGGGCACAACGCTCCCCGCCATCGAGGTCATCTTCAAGACGTGGTGCCTCAAGAATTTGGCATCCATTATCAAGGACCCTCACCATCCGGGACATACCCTCTTCTCATCGGGGAGGAGGTACAGGAGCCTGAAGACCCACACTCAACGTTTCAGGAGCAGCTTCTTCCCCTCCGCCATCAGATTTCTGAACAGTCCATGAACCCATGAACACTACTTCGTTATTCCCTTTTTTTGCACTATTTATTTATTTTGTAATTTATAGTAATTTCATGTCTTTGCCCTGCAAAACAACAAATTTCACGACATATAAGTCAGTGATAATAAACCTGATTCTGACTCTGAATCAAGCAGAATATTTTGTCCCAGATGATGTTCAACTGTGTTTGGAGCTACATTCATTCAAGAACACTCCATAATTATTCTGATGTGCCTTGTGGAAAGGCTTTGAGCATTTACAAGTAGAATCACTTGAAAATTTAGGCTTCAACCTGCTTTTGATTCTGCAAGATGTGAGTAACCCACTGTTGGATTCGACAGTTTTAAGTAATTTTTTTAACATGTATAGTGTTTAATACGCCTCATGTGACTGCACAAGGAATGGCCGCTTCTTAGCTTATTGGTCATTGGTTGGTTTTGCCACAGGTATCTAATAGGTTTCCTGATTGGACTATTGTTAGCTAAGGGGTACCTCTTACCTCAGGTATAAAAGGTGTCGTTTTTTGTTAATCCCTCTCTTGCTCTCTTCCCCCCTCCCCCGGCCCTAGCTCATCTTCAGTTCCTTTTGTCCTGGCTCATCTCCCAGTAGTAAAGCAAGTGACATGTGCTCTGTGACTGTTTCTTTGTTTTAAACTTTTGCAATAAAACTTTGTGAAGCACCAAGTTGTTTTCAACTCACTCTTGGACTCCTGAAAGAACCTGCAGATTCAAAAATAACCGGATCTGACACCACACGTTCCCAAGTGAGACCTGCGCCATATTGATGTATTTATCTCTGTTCTACCTTGGCCTTGCCCACTGTAGCAGTGGCCAGTTAATCCTGCCATAACTTTCCTCATTCCCAGCACTACCTAACACTCCAACCCTGCAGCGCTCTGTAATGAGCTTCTTCAGCTTGAGCATTAAACAGGTGTATTATATATAAAATAATATATGTCCCGTAGTCAGTTATAAGGCTGTAATTCATATCCTAAACCACAGGAACAAAATTTGAGGAGTTTACGAATGTCAGCAAGACCACAAGACTGAATTACTGCTTTGAAATCCACTGTTAGATATTTGTTATTCTTTAGAATATACAAGCTTTAGTTTATTTTATTTAATATCTTTATTTTAGTGTTTTTAAGATTGTTTGCCAGGCATGATGAATGTGGTACCAATGTGAGTAGGTGAAAGAGAAATAAAGGGTCAGCAAAGATGAGATGTAACTCTGCGGAATCACGTGAGCAGTTCTATGGTAATTTTTTTTCCACTGACAGAATAAAAATGAAAATATACTTTACTTTGGGTAGGATAAATAATTGTCTGAACACTGCATAGTGTTAGGATTTCGATGTCATTGAATGTGCACTGAATTCTGTGTCCTGTAAAGAATTGTTAAGGTTATTCAAATTTGTAATTAAAACAATATCTGATGGTTCAGGTTAATTTCTACCAGCTGTGAGAAAGTGTATTTACAGAGATTTTCACAGTCACCAGTATGAAGTTGCATGTCCTTCAACGCTTGGCTGTCAGACTTCCCAACAATTTCATCATGGCTGCATATGGCGACAAGCTAGGTTGTGGCCAGTAAGGAGGTGACTGGGTAATTCCCCCCTTCAACCATCCTGAAGCCTGTGCTGGTGTAAGTAATTAAGTTTGATTGCGGGCATAAAGCATAGACCTTGATATTGTATTGTGTTGTGGTATTTATGCTATGAACTGTGCCCATGCTGGAAGATTTAGGAAGTGTAGGAATGGGGCTGGGGGAGAGAAGGTGGTGGTCAGAAACCCATTTAGACCCTTGGTGTGATGGTGGGGTTCAGTTTAGTCATGGGAGGTTAGGCCCTAAGAGATGGGGGTGGTTGATCTTGCTATCGGGTCAATTGGGGCTTGTGGGGTTGCTGCTAGGGACAATTGGGATGAGTAGGTGGAAGAGATTGGTGGATGAGGTGGATTGGTACTGTGGTTAGGGATAGAGGTGGGGTGGGCCTTGAAAGATAGATAAGGTGACATAGTGGTTAAGTAACTGGGTTAGCAGCCAGAGGTCTAGACCATTATCTTCCACTCACTGTATTTTGTTGAGAACAGAAGAAAACAAAGAAACAGGAACCAGAGTGGGCCACCTGGCTCCTCAAGTCTGCCCCACCATTCAATATTATCAAGGCTAATCTAACCCAAGCCTCAACCCCTCCTCTGTGCCAGTTCCCCATAGCCCTCAATTCCTCAATCTTTGAAAAATGTATCTGCCTCCTCTTTAGGTGCCTCCAGTGATCAGCCTCAACAACCCTCTAGGGCGGAGACTCTGGAGACTCATCATCCCCTGTGAGAAATTCCTACTCACCTCAGTTTAACTGACAGTTCCCTTGTCTTATAATTTGAAATCTTGAAATAGGTGAGTCTCAGTAATGAGTTCAAACTCAGTAAATTAAGAGTGGATCTCTCTTATTGTCTAACAATTACACTCCGATGTTGGGGGTTCTGATGTTAATAGGAATAAAGGGGATGCAGTTGAGTGCCCCCTGTTGGAACGTGAGGATTCAGGGTGTGGGGGTGGAGTGAGATATGGTGACAGTGAGTGTCAGTTTTTGGTACAATGCCTCTATGTGAGTGTGTTGATACTTGCTACGAGTTTCACAAAGGGAATGAGCACTTGGCAAGAGGGCACATCAATCCCATGCATTTAGCAGGATTCTGAAAAAAAAGGAAAAAAACTTTTTGCCAGTCAAACGTTTCAGAACAAGATGATTGGGGGTTTACCCTGAACTGCATTAGTAAATGTAGAATTTTAATTTATTTTCAGTTAACTTTGTCATTTTGTCATAACGTTTTTCGATTATGTTTAATCTGTTCAATCCTTCAGCTGTGATGACAGTTTTGATCATTATGCCTGTCTCATTTCTTTTGAAATGTATAAAGCAGCTGCTGCTCCTTGTACTTGTGGAGTTTGTTAAGAATGTACATTAGTTTGCTTCCACTACAGTGACTGACCAGCACTGGCTCACGTTGTCCACTGAGGAAACCATTGTCTATGCTTTTTTAACTTTACAGACATGACTATGTCAATGCATTCTAGACTAACCTTGTACTCGTCACTGTAAACTGAGAAGATAATAATTCTAATTCCCAATAAGTTCCATTGGATTATTACCCTTTCCTTGTTGATTTTCTAAGACTCCCAGTTAAGCCATGGCTTGATTTTAAAATTCTTGTCCCCTTCAGTGGTTGTTCCTCCCACCGGCGGACACGTCCCTCCCTACCATTGGTAGCACCTACAGGAGGAGCTGCCTCAAGAAGACAACATCCATCATCAAAGATCCCCACCATCCGAGCCATGCCATCTTCTCACAGCTACCATTGGGCAGGAGGTACAGAAGCCTGAAGTCCCACACCACCAGGTTCAAGAACAGCTCCTTCCCGTCAACCATTTGGTTCTTGAACCAACCGGCAAAACCCTAATCACCAGAGTTTAGCAACAATTTGACCACTCTGATCACTTTACACCAAAATGGACTATTTTGTTCTAATTGTGTTCTTTCTTGTAAAAATTGTGTTTAATTGACGTTTAATTTATGTTTTTCTTGTGAATGATGCTTATATGATGCTATGTGTCTGTGAGGCTGCTGCAAGTAAATTTTTCATTGCACCTGTGTGTACATGTACTTGTACATATGACAATAAACTCGACTTTGACTTTGTAATCTCCTTCAAACCATAGCCACCAAGATTGTGCTCTTCAATACTGGCTCAACTCTGAGTTGAATTGTTCCAATTTTAGCTGTCCTACCTTCAACAGTCAAGAGTCTGAGCTTTGGAATTTCCTCTCTATATCTCTTTCACTTCCTTATTTATGCTTCTCTAAACGTGGTGATTTGATCAAACTTTTGGTCATCTGTCTAAATATGTCCTTACCTGGCACAATGCCAGTGATTGTTTGATGACGCTCCTGTGAAATGCCTTGGGACATGTATGGCATGTTAAAACCACCACATAAATGAAAGTAATGTTGCTGCATCAATAAGTTACAGACACAGCAGTGACTTAGAGGCCATCTGCTTAATGCGATTTTGTCCCAAGCAGTTGTTTTCCATGTGTTGGCCTAAGGAGTGAATGGAATTGGATATTCTACTGTGGCGACCAACACATATGAGTTGGGAGCTGCTCTGCCCAGTGTCGCCTCGTGTGTTTTCTGTGAGTTACATTAGTTATCAGGCAATAGGAAGAACATCAGCAGAAATCAACTCAATCACCGTAAAACAGTCGCTGATCTTAGCATCACCTTTGCCCAAGAGTTTGCCCACCAACACTTGAAGCCAAAAAAACTAATATCTGAAACGTGGGAAAGGTTGTGATCGGGGAGCTGCCTCATCCTACTGCTGTGGTTGAGAACTTTATAGACTCCCCAGCCCCAGTTGAAAGTATAATGTTTAAACACAACAGGAGCATTCCCTAGAATACCTGCAATCCCAAGGCCACACAAGCTATGGTACAAACATAGCCATCTATTCTGAAACCCTGCCACAATCTCGAACATGGTTAATACTGGTGGTTAAATCCAAATGTTCAATTAGCCACATTCCGGCCTGTGGTTGCTGAGATGATCACATTCTTACTCTATAAATATCAGCTCAGACTTGCCTCTCCCTTTAGAAAAACATGACTTTTCTGCATAACGTAATCCAGTGTACAAAAAAAAATCAGTCAAAATTAGAATTGATCATCACTCTGAAAAAAAACCATTAATAATGCCCCTTTGACACTATATGTGGTCACTCGTTGGTGAACCACAAACTGCGATCAGGCACCTGAGTGATTTTGATTCACTTCTTTGTGGTTTTGGCTTTCCTATTGTGTTGTCCACTCTTTCAAAAGCTATTGGATATCCTTCTTACCTCAAGCAGAGGGCAATTCAGTAGCCTAGCCTAAAGAGTGAATGTCAGAAAGCTTCTCACTAATATGACCGTTACAGTCAAACCCAAACTTTGCTTCATCAGCCATCTATCCCTAGGTGTGCCCTGGATTGATCAGCAAGCTGAATATGCAAAGCTGTCAGTACTTTATCCCCAATGATATGTTATTTTAGTTCTTAATTAAGTATAAAGACTTATTTCATATTCAATATCCATGTAGTGTCCAATTTCACAGTAGGCCAAATGGGCCACTTCTATGCTATACCATGGAAACAGGATAAAACGTAGGCTGACATGTCAGTGCAGTTCTGAGGGAATGATGCACTACTGGAGACGTTGACATTTGTTAGACCACAGCTTTGGCTGCATTCTGGGGTGGACGGAAGAGATTCTATTGGACTATTTCTAAAGAAGATGAGTTTTCCCAAAGTCCCAGCCAATATTTATTCCTCAAGTAACATCACTAAAACAGATTATACAGTCCCAAGATGCTCTGCACAAATTACGATAGTGATAACTACTTAAAAAGAATTTATTTTGCTATAAGGTATTTTGGGGCCAAGAAGATTACATTATGATTGTCAAGCTTTTACTTCAATTAGTTACTAGGAATCAGCACTAATGCATTCATAGATTATTCCACTATTCAACTTCATTAAGATGTGCATAGATGAGTGTGTACCCACAAAAATATTCTGAATCTTCCCCAACCAGAAGCCCTGGATGAACCAGGAGATACACACACAGAGACAGACATCAACTGCTGCTGGAAGGTCATCAACTCGGTGAAAGACGCCCTTTGGTCTGCCCGAAAATTGTTGGTCTCCCAGCACTGTGAGATGTCCGTAGGGGAATGCTGCTGACTGGCACATTCCAGGCTACAGGAGTACGTGCTGAGGGACGCACTGAAGCTGGGTGCAGCCAGTGCGAGGGCTCGGTGGGGAAGGACGACAGTTTAAGGTTCTTCTGCCACAGGAGAAGGAGGGGCGGGGTCAGGCGAGGAAGGTGCTCAAATGTTGTAAATATGGGATTGGGGTATCACCCCAGGGAGCCACGCGTGTGGCATCGGTGCTGTGTTTTTTATATATAAAAAGGTAACACTAAGAATTGAACTGTACACGAATGTAAAGGTTTGAACAGTTTTATTATTGTATATAGTTTCTTTTATTATGAATAAAGTTTATTTTGATAAAAAAAAATCTGCTGAGGGCTAGATCTGTGGTGTTCAGGGCCATAGATCCAGAGTCAGATAGGAAGTCCAGCTATGACCTCCAGAAGGCCATTGCAAGCACAAAAAGGCAATTTTGGACTAAACTGGAATCACAGATGGATGCCCAACAGCTATGGCAGGGCTTGCACAACATTACTTCCTACAAGGCGAGATCAGTCAGCTTAAGTGACAATGATCCATCACTCCAGACGAGAATGCCTTCTATGCACGCTTTGATAGGGAGAACTATGACACACCCACATGAACCCCCACATCTCTGGATGACCCTGTAATCTCAGACTCTGAGGCTGACATCTGGGCATCCTTCAAGAGGGTGAATCCATGAAACATAGGGACATATTCAACCTCTTGCTTCTGCAGTCTGCGGTTCCCAGCTGCTTCAAAAAGGCATCTCTTTTACCAATGCCCAAGAAGAGTGTGGTGACCTGCCTCAATGACTATCATTCATTCAGTAGTGCTTACATCAACCGTAATGAAGTGCGTCGAGTGGTTGGTTATGGCACGAATCAACTCCTGCCTCAGAGATGACCAAGGTCCTCTTCAATTTGCCTACCACCACAACAGGTCAATAGTAGATATGATTTCCCTGCCTCTTCACTCTGCTCTGAACCATCTGGAACTCATACGTCAAGCTGCTGTTCATCCACTACAGCTCGACATTCAACACAATCAACCCATCCAAACCTATCACCAAGCTTCAAGACCTGGGCCTCTGTACCTCCCTCTGCAACTGGATACTCGACTTCCTCACTGGCAGACCTCAATCAGTGAGGATTGGTAACAACACCTCCTCTTCACTGATCATCAACACAAGTGCACCTCAAGGCTGCATGCTTAGCCCCCTGTTCTACTCTCTATGCACACATGGCTGTGTGGCTAAGCACAGCTCCAATGCCATATACGAATTTGCTGATGACACCATTGCTGTTGGGCACGTCACAGGTGGTGATGAGTCAGTTTACCAGAATGAGATAGGACACCTACTTGAGTGGTGCTGCAACAACAAGCTCTCTAAACGTCAGCAAAACTAAAAAGATGATTGTTGACTTCAGGAAGGGGAAGGAGGGTGAATATGCATCAGTCTACATTGGGGGATTGGTGATGGAGAAAGTCAGCAGCTTTAAATTCCTGGGCGTTAACATATCGAATGACCTGTCCTGGGCCATACACATTGATGCAATCACAAGGAAAGTGCGCCAGTGTCTTTACTTTCTTATGAGATTAAGGAGGTTCAGCTTGTCATGGAACACTCTTACAAAACGTCTACAGATGTACTGTTGAAAGTGGCCTGACTGGTTGCATCATGGTCTGGTACAGCAATTCAAATGTGCAGAAATGTAAGAAGCTGCAGAGAGTGGTGGACTCTGCCCAATACATCATAGACACATCCCTCCCCACCATCGGTAATATCTGCATGAGGCGCTGCCTCAAGATCCCCAACATCCGGGCCATGCCATCTTCTTGCAACTACAATTGGGCAGGAGGTACAGAAGCCTGAAGTCCCACACCACCAGGTTCAAGAACAGCTACTGCCCTTCAACCACTTGGTTCTTGAACCAACCAGCACAACCCTAATAACCAGAGTTTAGCAATACTATGAGCACTTTGATCACTTTGCACTACAATGGTCTTTGTTTTTTTTGTTCTAATTGTTCTTTCTTGTGAAAATTGTGTTTAATTTATGTTTTTCTTGTGAATGCTAATTGTATGCTGTGATGTGCCTGTGATGCTGCTGCAAGTAAGTTTTTCATTGTGCATGCATGTACTTGTGCACAATCAGAATCAGGTTTATTATCACTGACATATGTCGTGAAATTTGTTGTTTTGCAGCAGCAGTGCAGTGCAAGACACAAAAATTACTACAGGTTACAAAAATAGATAAATAGTGCAAAAGAGGAATAACGAGGTAGTGTTCATGGGTTCATGGACCGTTCAGAAATCTGATGGCAGAGGGGAAGCTGTTGTTCCTGAAATGTTGACCGTGGGTCTTCACGCTCCTGTACCTCCTCCCCAATGGTAGTAATGTGAAGAGGGCAAGTCCTGGATGGTGCGGGTTCTTAATGATGGATGCTGTCTTCTTCAGGCACTGCCTCTTGAAGATGTCCTCGATGGTGGGGAGAGCTGTGCCCGTGATGGAGCTGTCTGAGTCTATAACCCTCTGCAGCCTCTTTCAATCCTATGCATTGCAGCCTCCATGCCAGGTGGTGATGCAACCAGTCAGAATGCTCTCCACCATACATCTGTAGAAATTTGCAAGAGTCTTTGGTGACATACCGAATCTCCTAATGAAGTAGAGCTACTGGCGTGTCTTCTTTGTGATTGCATCAATGTGTTGGGCCCAGGACAGACCCTCTGCGATGTTGATGCCAAGGAACTTGAAGCTGCTCACCTTTCCACCATTGACCTCTCAATGAGGACTGGTGTGTGTTCTCCAGACTTCCCTTTCCTGAAGTCCACAATCAGTTCCTTGGTCTTGCTGACGTTGAATGTGAGGTTATTGTTGTGACACCACTCAACCAGCTGATCTATCTCAGTCCTGTATGCCTCCTCTTCGCCGTCTGGGATTCTGCCAACAACAGTGGTGTCATTGGCGAATTTATAGATGGTGTTTGAGCTGTGCTGAGCCACACAATCATGAGCGTAGAGAGAGTAGAGCAGTGGGTTAAGCATTGCATCCTTGAGGTACGCCTGTGTTGATTGTCAGCGAGGAGGAGATGCTATTATCGATTACGATATTGCATATGACAATAAACTCAACTTTGACTTTGAAGGGAAGTTAGCAGGGAGTGATGGTTCTTTGTGCTGGTCTCTGGAATGATGTTTGGAGTTATCAGAGTATTTAGGAAATCTTGATTAATTGCACTGGTGATGATAAATTTGTTGGGCAGAAGAGAAATATATGAGAGTGATCTTTTCATGTATGAAAGGATGATAGGTGTTAGCAGGAACCAGTGAGAGTGGACCTTTCCCATTCCTACTGGTAGCAGCAGTGACAGGACCGAGGGATTCAGTGATGTTTTTTACGACTTGGGCAATTGTTCCTGATGAAACTGGCAAAATTGACTCCAGGACTTAATGCAAGAAGGCATGGGAAATAAATAAGGAGTGTTGCATGACCTCTGAGACATTGGTCGGACAATGGGATGCAAGGCAGGGCAGAGTGAGGGCTTGCTGTTTGCAACTGGGGATTAAGGACAGGATTCAGGAAGGCCTAGGGGAGTGGAACTTTACAGTGTGTGCTGATGGTATTTAGGAAGCAGTTAGTAGTCTCTGTCCTCTATTAACCAGCAGGATGGAGTCAGACTGGAGCCAGCAAAAAAAGGAATGGCAGCTTTGCCTGTCAAATGCACAGTCAAGCTGCCAAGTGATTTTCAATTGCTACAGAAACATGGGGGCTATTTTGATTAAAGAAAAATCTATATGGGTTGAAGGGATTCTAATGGAGTTGCATTCATTGTCCTGTGAATCTCTTAGAAAAATATGGTAGCTGGTGAAAAAGAAATTGCAAAATTTTATTTTACTGTGCAATATACTTTAATTATAGTTGTTGGTTACTTATTCCAGGTACGCTCGATTGGTGTGAAAATGCAACAAAGCATACAAGAAATACTTCAGGTCAGTAAATTTCTTTCCCTTATGAACTGTCCCTTGTCAATTGCCCCATCTGAAGACTTACTGTCACTGTCCATACAGCCAGGGTATAGACAAGTCCTTAATACTTCCCATCATTCATGGGCAGATGAGAGACAAGCTAATTTTATGTGTTATTTTAACTGGGTTTTCTGAAACTGTGGGAAAAGATATACAATAAACTGTTCTATAGTAACTGATTAAATGAAATTCTGTTTTTGTTATGTGGAATTTCAGAATTTCAGCCAATGTTTTAGAGCAGGACATTTGTAAAAGCAGCCACTAGTTTATGGAACTAAATAAGCTACCTTGTGGTTTTACAGAGGTTTGGGGCTTTTTAACAATGTTTTTGGCATTGTATATGGATTTTGTATGCTTATACTGATCGATGAAGACCTACTAAACTAAGCTGAGGTGTCATTATTTTTGGTCTCAGTTTTTCTCTTATCCAGTCTTTTACCTTCCAGTTCTTCTGATTTTGATTAAAAAGACTGCAAATCAAAATGTGTGATTGGAAAGTTCATTTAATTGTTTTTTTTAATTCAATGAATGGCAACCAAATCTTATTTTTTCATTTCAAAAATTCACTTCATATTTTCTTTGTGCAGTTAAGATTGCAGATCCTTTAAGCTTTTATGTTGAATAAAAGCTGAAATTTAAAAGTGCATAATAGGTGAAATCTCTTTTGTAATCTGCTATAAATGTCTCCAGTCAATAGAAGGGACAATTAAGAGCAGGGTAAAATGGATGTGTTTCTTGCTGTCAGTAGTTAAAATGTTGATCAAAGCAGGACATAGTCTGCTAGATAGTGTTGTGGAGATATGATAGTATACAGATTAAAGGTGGGTTATTAGTAATCCAGGGAGAGGGGTTTATGATCCAGAGACAAATTCAAATCACAGCATAGTAACTAGGGAATTTAAATTCAATTAAATAAATCTGAAATGAGAAAGGAGGTGTTGGTCATGATAATCATGAAACAATTAGATTGGTATAAAAACTTATCTGGTTTACTCATGTCCTTTAGGGGAAGAAATCTGCTGTTCATACCTTTCCTGATTAGGATGTTAGTTTTAAGATTATATTTTAGTGCCAGGACTAGATTCAGCAAAGTTGGAGCAACACCAGCTGTATATCTCTGTAGTACATTGCTGTTTCATGAATTCTGCAATAGTATTATGTCCACACTTTATCCACTCTTCTTTTGTGTCCTTCTCCCTTTCAGCTGAAAATTTAAAATTCTTCCAAAACTATTTCTCTGAATGAAGAATAATTCCTTGCAGGCATAATTTCACAAGTATTGGTTCAGCTCAACTTAGCATTGTTTACTGGGCCAAAGAATCAGAACTGCAGAAATATTACATTAACTTGGAACCAGAACAGTTTCCTTGGTAATTGGTTTATTATTGTCACATGTACACATACAGTGAAAAACTTTGAATTGCATGCCATCCATACAGATCATTTCAAAACACCAAGGTAATACAAGGGAAAAGCAGTCACAGAATGCAGAATATAGTGTTATAGTTACAGAGGAAAGTGCAGTACAGGTAGACAATAAGGTGCAAGGGCCATGATGAAGTACATTGTGAGGTCAAGAGTTCATCTTAATCACACAAGAGGTCTGCTCAACAGTCTTATAACAGTGGGATAGAAGCTGTACATGAGCCTGATGGTGCGTGTTTTCATGCTTTTGTATCTCGTTGTGGATTCAGTGTCATACAGAATGACAGAATTGAAGAAAATTTATGACACAGAGGAAGGCCATTCAGCCGAATGTTTCCTGCTGGTTGAAAAGGAGCGACCTAATGTATGAGATGTTACACCAGTCCCTACACCTTCCTTCTCACCACCATCCAGGGTCCTAAACATCCCTTCCAGCTGAGGCAGAGATTCACATGCATCTGTCTATTTCATTTAGTGCTCTCAATGTGGCCTCCTCTACATTGATGAGGTCAAGCGCAGACTGGGCGACTGCTTTGCTGAGCACCTGCGTACTGTCTGCCATGGCCATCTGGAGCTCCTGGTTGCTAGCCATTTTAATTCCCCTCTCCGTTCCCACACCGACTTGCCTGTCCTCGGCCTCCTCCACTGCCAGGGTGAGGCCAAACGCAAACTAGAAGAACAGCATCTCATATTCCACCTGGGTGGTCTACAACCTGACGGCACGAACATTGAATTCTCCAATTGCAGGTAACCCGCTCCCCCTCTGTCCCTTTCCCTTTCCTCCTGAACTACCCAGTTCCTCATACACCTATCTTCCCCCCCTCACCCCCTCACACCCCACTACTCTCTTTCCACCCGCCCCCCCCCCACCCTTGACATCTGCCCATCACCCACGCACTCCTCCCACTGGGACCCCTCCCTCCACCATTCCCGTCTGCCCACCAGACCTCCCTCATCTGATTCCACACTCCACTTTCCTTTCCTATCAGATTCCATTATCTCCAGCCTTCTGTTGACTCCACCTATCACCTCCCAGCCTCTTGTTGCTATTTCCACCCTTCCCTCCTCCATCTACCTATCACTCCACCTCACCTGGATCCACCTATTGCTTGCCGGCTCCTGCTCCACCCCTTACCCTTCACCTCTTTATCCTGGCTATCTCCCTATCTTTCAGTCCAGACGAAAGATCTCACCTAAAACGTCAACTGTCCGTTTCTCTCCACAGAAGCTGCCTGAGTTCCTCCAGCAGTTTGTTCTTTTTTTGCTCCAGGTATCAGCACTGGCAGTTTCTTGTGTCTGCAGTCACCGAATGTTAACCCACCTCTGAGCACTTAATGTGTAGCTCAGCAGGTCACATAGGTCCAAGTACACATCTAGGCACCTTTTAAATGTCAGGAGCGTTCTCTACTATTCCTTCAGAAAGTGACATCCAGACCCTTGCACCCTCTGGGTGAAACATTTTTCCCTCATTTCCCTTCCAGTCTTTCTATCAGTCATTTTAAACACGTACTTCATGATTTTGACAACCCTACTAAGGGAAACAGGCTGCTCCCACTTATTCTATTTGGCTTCTCATAGTTTTGTACATCACAATTAAATCTCCCCTCAGCCTCCTCAGTTCCAAGCAAATACAACCCTAGCCTGTAATAATGGAATCCATTATCAAAAAGGTAATAGCAAGATATTTAGAAAATTGTAAGATAATCAAGCAGATATCTTGATTGGCAAATTTGCTAGAGCTCTTTGAGGATGTGAAAATCAAGGTAGCTAAAAGACACCTATAGATTTCCAGAAAGCACTCAATAAGTTGTCACATAAAAGGTTGCTGTATAATATGTGAGCATACAGAGTTGGAGGTAATATATTGACTAACTAATAGAAAACAGAGTCAGGATAAATAGAGACACAAAAAATTCTGTAGATGTTGGAATCTGGAGCAATACACAAAAAGTGCTGGAGGAACTCAGCAGGTCAGGCAGCATCCATGGAGGGAAATAAACAGTCGATGTTTTGGGCCAAGACCCTTCATCAGGACTGGAAAGGAAGAGGGCAGAAGCCAGAATAAGAAGGTGGGGGAAGGAGGAGGAGTATACGCAGGCAGGAGATAGGTGGGTTCTGGTGAGAAATCTCCTCTCCTCCCTTCCCCCATCCTTTATTCCACGGTCCACTGCCCTCTCCTACCGGATTCCTTCTTCTTCAGCCCTTTGCTTTTTCTACCTATCACTGCTCAGCTTATTACATCTCCCCCCCTCCCCCAACCAATACCCTCCCCCCTCACCTGGACTCGCCCATCACCTGATCTCACCTATCACCTGCCCGCATGTCAGGATAAATAGGTTATTTTCAGATTGGTAATCAGTAACTAGTGGGGTGCCACAGAGAGTACAGTTGGAGCCTCAACTATTATAATCTATATTAACGGCTTGACTGAGTGGAGTGTCCTGTCACCAGATTTGCTGATATTGCAAAGATTGGTGGATGAGTAAGTAGTGAGGTGGATCCAAAGAAGCCATGAAAGGATATAGATTAATTAAGCGAATGAGCAAGAACTTGGCAGATAGAAAGTAATGTGAGAAAATGTGAGTTTATCTACTTTGGAAGGAAGGATGGAAAAACAAATCATTTATGTAGAGTGAGACTACAAAATGTTAGGGTGAAAAGAGTTGTCTTGCAGGTACTGTCAATAATTAGGGGAGGCTAATGGAATGCTAGCATTTATTGCAAGGGATGTGGGGTATAAAATTAAGGAAGTCTTGATGAAACTTCACAGGGTGCTGGTGATACTACACTTCCAGTACTGCCTACAATTTAAGGATTTATATACCTGCATTGGAGACAGTGCAAGAAGGTTCACGAGATTGATTCCCAGGAAAAAGGGGTTAACATTTGAAAGGGGGTTGAGCAGTTTGGCTCTATACTCATTGGAGTTTAGAAGAATTGAGAAAAAATTAAATATATAAGATCCTGAGATGGGTTGACTAGATAGATGCTGAGAGGATATTTTCCATTAGTGGGGTATCTAGAATGAGGGAATATAGTTTCAAAACAAAGTGTTATTGAGAGGTATTGATAAGCTAGATAGTCAGAGGCTTTTCCCCAGGGCTGAATTGGTGGCCACAACAGGACATAGGTTTAAGGTGCTGGGGAGTAGATATAGAGGAGATGTCAGGGGTAAGTTTTTTACTCAGAGAGTGGTGAGTGCATGGAATGGGCTGCCGGAAATGGTGGTGGAGGCGGATACGATAGGGTCTTCCAAGAGACTGTTAGATAGGTACATGGAGCTGAGTAAAATAGAGGGTTATGGGTAAGCCTAGTAAATTCTAGGGTAGGGACATGTTTGGCACAGCTTTGTGGGCCGAAGGGCCTGAATTGTGCTGTGGTTTTTCTATGTTCTATGTTCTATGTTGCCCACTTAAGAGGGAGATGAGGAGAAAATTTCTTCTCACAGAGGATCATGTGTCTTTGGAATTCTCTAACTTGGAGGTATGTGGAGGTGGAGTCACTGAATATATTCAAGGTGGAGACTGACAGATATTTGAACTATGTGTCCAAGAGGGAATCAAGGGGCATGGGGAAAGAGTGGAAAAGTGATGTTGAGGCCAAGATTGATGGAACAGGCTCGAGTTGGCCTCATCCAACTCCTGTTTCTCATGTTCTGCTCAATCTTTCATCACAGCTTCAACTTCAGCTTCCCAGTCCAGTCAACATCCTTGTTAGTGTTCTTTACCTCTTTCCAGTGTAGTGACCATGAATGCAGATGATCTTCAAGTGACCTCTGTGATCTTGTACTTCCTGCCTCAGCTAATGGAGGAAAGCATCATGAATGCCTATTTAACACCTTACTTCAGTGATGCTGAGGTTTTGGTATTACTGATCAGACTTTGCACATTCTCCCAAATGAAAATACACCTCCGAGGACCAAGGTCGGGTCTTGGGAGTCAGTGGAGGGAGAAGGCCGGTGGTCATGGGTCCAATCTTGCCCCCGGGTTGGGTTGGGTAATTAATCCAAGAAGCACGTTAGGGAAAGGGTTAATATTGATGATCAGCGTTGGACACTGGGGTTGAGTTGGATCTGCAGTCAGGTAAGACATATGTTTGGAGGGATGGGGTGGGGCAGTGGAGTGTTGAGACGGCGAGGATCGATGATTGGGATTGGGCAAAGGGCCAGGAATGGCTTGCAGACTGGGGACCCCTGGGGAAAATTGCTGGTTTTGGAATGGGCTTGTTAAGGATTTGGAAGAGAAGCTGGTGGGTGGAAGGGGGTCAGAACTTTGCAGATTATGGGACTGAAGCAAGATTGGTAGGTGGTACTAGAACTGAGATCAAGACATTAGATATTGGAGTTTGAGGGGAAGATCTGTGGGTGGGTGCTCAATCAGTTGGGCTGGGATGGGCAGGTGAGGTGGCTGCTCATGTGGTGGGGCCTGAGGAATGCAAAAATGACCCAGAAACAATTGTTATTGCTTGCATTTGCAAAGGAATATAGCTCAGTTATGGGGAACAACATGAAGGTGGCCTCGGGCGTACACTGGGTGGTTGTACACTTTCATAGGAAGAATAGTAAAAAGATAATTTTAAACAGCGGAAATCTAGTAAATGCTTGTGCGCAGTACACTGTTTAATGAACTGTTCGATGCTCTTTGGTGATTGGGTGAAAAGGAGGCAGGCAGATGATAATTCAGAAGCAGAAGTTGCGGAGTTGGGATAGGAGCTGGGAAATGCAACTGATGAGCTTCTCTTGCAGAGAGCCAGCAGAGGCTTGAAAGGCCAAGTAACAATCTGGTGACTCAGCACATGAGACACATACAAGGTGGTGTGGTGGTGCACCTTGTAGAGTTACTGCCTTGTAGCTCTAGTGACCCGAGTTCATTTCTGACCTCTGGTGCTGTAACTGTCAAGTTTGAATGTTCTCTCTGTGATGGCGTGGGTTTCCCCCTGGGTGCTCTGGTTTCCTCCCACATCCCAGAAGTCTGAAGTTTGAGAGGTTAATTGGCAACTGAATTTTGCCCCTGGTGTGTAGGTGAGTGGTAGATTCTGGGGAGGTAGGTGCGGGGTGTTGATGGGAACGTGGGGGGGATAAAATGAGTTGGGATAAGGTTAGTATAAAAACAGATACTTGATGGTTGGTGGAGCCTTCATGGATTGAAGGGCCTCTTTTCCCTGCTGTATGTCTCTCTGACTCCATGAAGCAGTCACCAAGTTATCCATTTGCACATGAAAGGTGCATAGGTGACTGACTACAAAAATGCTGTTTACAAGGTAATTGTGGTAAACATAGATATTCAGAGAGAAAAGGTGTCCTTGTACTCAAATCACAACAAACTAAAATGTAAGTGCAACAATTAGGAAGGTGATTGGCTGGAGTACAAGTGGGAAGTATTCTTGCTGCAATTACAACAGGGCTTTGATTAGAATGCTCTTCAAGTACCCTGTGTGGTACCCAAGCTATGAAAGAATATATTTGCCTTCAAGGGGATGTAGTGACTGTTGAGTGGGCTGATTATGAGGAGGCGTTGAGATGAATGGGCCTTCGTCTCCTCCACCTATCACCTCCCAGACTCTGTCGCTATTTCCACTCTTACCTCCTCCATCTTCCTATCACCTCTCCTTACCTGGATCCACCTATTGCTTGTTAGTTCTTGCTCCGCTCCTTCCCTTCATCTTTTGTGCCGGCTATCTCCCCTCTATCTTTCAGTCCAGATGAAGGGTCTCAACCTGAAATGTCGACTGTCCATTTGCCTCCATAGATGCAGTCTGACCTGTTAAGTTCCTCCAGCATCTAATGTGTTGTTCCAGATTCCCACATCTGCGGACTCTTGTGTTTCCTTTAAACTCTGGAGTTTAGAATAATGAAAGATGATTTATTGAAAGGTATACAATTCATAAAGGGCTTGACTGAGAAAAAGCTGAGAGATTTTTTCCCTTGGTTGGAGGGGATAGAAATAAGATAGATAAGATATCTTTATTAGTCACATGTACATTGAAACACACAGTGAAATGCATATTTTGCGTAGAGTGTTCTGGGGGTAGCCCGCAAGTGTCGCCATGTTTCTGGCGCCAACATGGCATGTCCACAACTTCCTAACCCGTACGTCTTTGGAATGTGGGAGGAAACCGGAGCACCCACGCAGACACGGGGAGAACGTACAAACTCCTTACAGACAGCAACTGGATTAAACCCCGGTCACTGGCGTTGTAATAGCGTTACGTTAACCGCTGTGCTACCAAGAGTCAGAAAGGGTGAAATGGTGGTAGAGATAGAAATCCTCTCTGCAGTTAAAAATTACCAGGATGATCCCTCAAAGAACCATCATTTGAAGGGATAAGGACAAGAAGTTAGGAAGTAGGTTTAATGCTCAGGTCCATTTTTGGTTGGCATTAATCCACTACGGTGAATGGGCTCTGCTGTGCTGTAAATGCCCACTGTTCTATGATTTTAGTCTCAGGAAAATAGAACCGACTTGCGGAGGAAGTTCTTCCAGGAAGTGGTGAATCATTGGCAATCATTGGTAAATTCTAAATTAATGATCTCAAACCGAGATCAACAGATTTTTGATCAGGGATGTAGGATTAAGTGGGGAAAGTGAACAAGACACTGGATCAGCCGTGATCTTATTGAAATAAGAAGATAAAATGTTGAAACAATCAGCAAGTCAGGCAGCAGCTGTGGAGGGAGAAACAGAGTTATAGTCTTTAACATGAAACAATAGCTCTACTTCCCTTCCCACAAGTGCTACTGTTTCCAGAATTTACTGTTTTACTTCCAATTTCCAGCATTTGCAGTATTTTGATTTCATTTTACTGAATGGCTGAGCAGGTTAAAGGTTTGAATAGTCTGCATCTGTTCCTGTGATGGAGGCAGTGGCTGTCCAGTCCAGGAGTAACTGAAGAGGAGCGGCCAGTGAGGAGCAGCCAGTGTGTGAGTGGCCCAGGGTAAGAGTGGAGCTTTGAGGCTTTGGTGAGCAGAAGCTGAGGAAGAGCTTTCTCCCAGAGAGGTAAGGTCGGTAAGTTCCTTTAATTTGATTAACTTAGGAGTAGGTAGTGATGGCAGCAGCTAGGGCGGTCGTGTGCTCCGTATGCAGTATGTGGGAAGTCAGGGACAACACACTTGTCCCTGATGACTACACCTGTAAAAGGTGCATTCAGCTGCAGCTCCTGACAAACTGAGTTAGGGAACTGGAGCTGGAGCTGGAGCTGGATAAACTCCGGATCATTCGTGAAGCAGAGGTAGAAATAGACAGGAGTTTCAGGGAGATAGTCACCGTTAAAAGTCAGGAGGCAGGTAGCTGAGTGACTGTCAGGAAAGGGAAGGGGTATAGACCAAAAGAGCAGAGCACCCCTGTGGCCGTTCCCATCAACAATAAGTATACAGTTTTGGATGCTGCTGGTGGAGACAACCTACCAGGGACAGGTTGTAGTGGTCGCATCTCTGGCACCGAGACGGGACCCTTGGCTCAGAAAGGAAGGAGGGAAAAGAAGAGAGCAGTAGTGATAGGGGATTCGATAGTTAGGGGGACAGATAGGATGTTCTGTGGGAGAGATCGAGGATCCCGGATGGTCTGTGCCTCCCTGGTGCCAAGGTCCGCGATATCTCTGATCGAGTTCTCGATATTCTCAGGAGGGAGGGTAAGCAGCCAGATGTCATGGTCCACGTAGGGACCAATGACATGGATAGGAAAGAAGAGGAGGTCCTGCAAAGAGAGTTTAGAGAATTAGGTGCAAAGTTGAAGGACAGGACCTCCAAGGTTGCAATCTCAGGATTGCTACCTGTGCCACGAGCTAGTGAGGCTAGAAATAGAAGGATCATGCAGCTAAATACGTGGCTAAGGAATTGGTGCAGGAGGGAGAGCTTCATGTTTCTAGACAATTGGCCTTTGTTCCAGGGAAGGTGGGACCTGTTCCGACAGGACGGTTTGCACCTGAACTGGAGGGGGACTAACATACTTGCGGGTAGGTTTGCTAGTGCTGCTCCGGGGGGTTTAAACTAGATTTGCAGGGGGAGGGGAACCAGAGTGTTAGAGCAGATAGTGAGATGGAGGAGGAAAAAGGTCATGCGAGGACTGCAGGTATAGACAGAAATCAAAGGTTTGTATGTGATAGAAATGTTCTCAGGTGAATCCATTTCAATGCAAGAAGTATTGTAGGTAAAGCAGATGAGATTAGGGCGTGGATTGGCACGTGGGATTACGACATTATTGTTATTAGTGAGACTTGGATGCAGGAAGGGCAGGACTGGCAGTTTAATGTTCCGGGGTTCTGTTGTTTCAGACGTGATAGAGGAGGAGAGATGAAAGGGGGAGGAGTGGCATTACTGGTCAGGGAAAATATCACAGCTGTACATAGCCAGGGCAGCCCGGAGGGCTTGTCTACTGAAGCCATATGGGTGGAGCTGAGAAATAGGAAAGGTGTGGCCTTTATATTATAGACTGCCCAATAGTCAGAGGGAATTGGAGGAACAAATCTGTAGTGAGATAGCAGACCGATGTAAGAAACAGAAAGTTGTAATAGTAGGGGATTTTAACTTATTGACTGGGACTCCCACACTGTGAAGGAGCTGGATGGCTTGGATTTTGTCAAATGTGTTCAGGAAAGTTTTCTAAATCAATATATAGAGGTACCAACGAGAGAGAATGCAATACTTGATCTCCTATTAGGGAGCCAGACAGGTCAGGTGACAGAAGTATGTGTAGGTGAGCATTTTTGGGTCCAGTGACCATAATGTCATTAGTTGCAAGTTAATTATGGATAAGGACAGGTCTGGTCCTCGGGTTGAGGTTCTAGATTGGAGAAAGGCCAATTTTGTGGAAATGAGAAAGGATCTAGGAAGAGTGGATTGGGATAAGTTGTTTTCTGGCAAGGATGTGTTCAGTAAGTGGAAGGCCTTCAAAGGCGAAATTTTGAGAGTGCAGAGTTTGCATGTTCCTGCCAGGATTAAAGGCAAAGTTAACAAGCATAGGGAACCTTGGTTTTCAAGGGATATTGACGATCTGGTTAAGAAAAAGAGAGAGGTGTATAGCAGGTATAGACAACTAGGAACAAATGAGGTACTTGAAGAGTATAGAAAAAGTAAGAAAATACCAAAAAAGGAAACCAGGAAGGCAAAAAGAAGACATGAGGTTGCTTTGGCAGATAATGTGAAGGTAAACCCAAAGGGTTTCTACAAGTATATGAAGAGTAAAAGGATAGTAAGGGACAAAATTGGTCCCCTAGAAGATCAGAGTGGTCGTCTATGTGTGGAGCCTCAGGAGATGGGGGAGATCTTAAACAGTTTTTTTGCATCAGTATCTACTCAGGAAACTGGCATAGTGGATATGGAAGGAAGGGAAACAGGCAATAGTGTCATGGAACATATAGAGATTAAAGAGGAGGAGGTGCTTGCTGCTTTACAGCCAATAAAGGTAGATAAATCCTCCGGGGCCTGATATTTCCTTGGACATTGAGAGAGACTAGTGTAGAAATTGCAGGGGCCCTGGCAGATATATTTAAAATGTCCTTAGCCATGGGTGCGGTGCCGGAGGACCGGAGGGTAGCTTGTGTAGTTCCGTTGTTTAAAAAAGGATCTAAAGGTAAACCAGGTAATTACAGGCCAGTGAGCCTGACATCAGTAGTGGGTAAATTATTGGAAGGTGTTCTGAGAGATCGGAGATACAAGTATTTGGATAGCCAAGGGCCGATTAAGGATAGTCAGCATGGCTTTGTGCGTGGTAGATCGTGTTTAACGAATCTTGTAGAGCTTTTCGAGGAGGTTATCAAGAAAGTAGATGAAGGAAAGGCTGTGGATGTTGTCTACATGGACTTTAGCAAGGCCTTTGACAAGGTCCCACATGGGAGGTTAGTTCAGAAGGTTCAGACACTAGGTATCCATGGAAAGGTTGTAAACTGGATTCGAAATTGGCTGTGTGGGAGAAGACAGAGAGTGGTAGTGGATGATTGTTTCTCAGACTGGAGGCCTGTGACTAGTGGTGTGCCTCAGGGATCTGTGCTGGGGCCATTGTTGTTTATTGTCTATATCAATGATCTAGATGATAATGTAGTAAATTGGATCAGCAAGTTTGCTGATGGTACTAAGATTGGAGGCGTAATGGACAGAGAGGAAGGCTTTCAAAGCTTGCAGAGGGATCTGAACCAACTGGAAAAATGGGCCAGAAAATGGCAGATGAAATTTAATGCAGCCAAGTGTGAGGTGTTGCATTTTGGAAGGACAAATCAAGGTAGGACATACACAGTAAATGGTAGGGCACTGAGGAGTGCAGAGGAACAAAGGGATCTGGGAGTTCAGATACGTAATTCCCTGAAAGTGGTGTCGCAGGTAGACAGGGTTGAAAAGAAGGCATTTGGCATCCTGGCATTTTTAAATCAAAGTATTGAGTATAGGAGTTGGGATGTTATGGTGAGGTTCTATAAGACATTGGTGAGGCCTAATTTGGAGTATTGTGTGCAGTTCTGGTCACCTACCTATAGGAAGGATATTTGTAAGATTGAAAGGTTGCAGAGGAGATTTACTAGAATGTTGCCGGGTCTTCAGGAGTTGAGTTACAGGAAAAGATTGAACAGGTTAGGACTTTATTCCTTGTAGTGCAGAAGAATGAGGGGAGATTTGATAAAGGTTTACAAAATTATGAGGGGTATAGACAGAGTAAATGCGAGTAGGCTTTTTCCACCCAGATTAGGAGAGATAAGTATGAGAGGGCATGGCTTTAGGGTGAAAGGGGAAAAGTTTAGGGGGAACTTCTTCACTCAAAGAGTGGTGGGAGTATGGAACGGAATGCCATCTGACGTAGTAAATGCGGGCTCACTCTTGAGTTTTAAGAACAAATTGGATAGATACATGGATGGGAGAGGTCTGGAGGGTTATGGACTGGGTGCAGGTAAATTGGACTAGTGGAATACCGTTTCAGCACAGACTAGAAGGGCCGAATGGCCTGTGCTGTAGTGTTCTATGGTTCTATGGTTTCCACTGATTTCCTGTATAATCAGACAAGATTCTAACAGCTGGAAGATACAAGAGACGGCAGATATTGGAACCTGGAGCAACAAACAAACCGCTGGAGGGACTCAACGGGTCGAACAGCATCTGTGGAGGCAGAAGGATGGACGACATTTCAGGTTGAAACCCTATGGCAGGACTGAGAGGGGAGAGGGGAGATAGTCATATAGAAGTGAGAGGGAGGGGTGAGACAGAGGGTGGTTGGTTAACCAGGTTTGGGGTGGGGAATGATGGGCAGATGGAGGAATGGAAATCTACAGCACCGCAGAGCACATTCACCCTCCCCTACTTGGATCCATCTGCTCATCACCATTCCCCCTACCTCATCTGATTGAGATGGAGCCCGTTGTCAGTTTTCTGGAACCACTGCCCTTCATGTGTTGAAGGTACACTCCAGATGGGGAATTATGTAAGAATTCCCAGCTTCTCCAAGTCCTACAATTTGTCCTCCCAGATTAGCATCAATCTATCACCTTCCTGCCCAATTACTTAAGTGAAAAAGAACAGCTCACGACTCTGTACACTAATATCTATCTTTATCTTTTTTATTATTAGTCACATGTACATTGAAACACACAGTGAAATGCATCTTTTTTGCATAGAGTGTTCTGGAGGCAGCCCGCAAGTGTCGCCACACTTCTGGCGCCAACATAGCATGCCCACAACTTCCTAACCCATATGTCTTTGGAAGGTGAGAGGAAACCGGGGCACCTGGAGGAAACCCACACAGACACGGGGAGAACATACAAACTCCTTACAGGCAGCAGCCGGAATTGAACCTGGGTCGTTGGCGCTGTAAAGTGTTACGCTAACCGCTACACTACCGTGCCTGCCTTGCATTTATTAAGTCTCCATTTAAAACTCTCTTTTACTATTCTTCCTAACAACCTGTGCATGGTTTTCCACTGCTGCTCCTAGTTAGGCAGGGCTTTCTTGGTGAAAGTCGAGCTTGGTCTTTGTGGATTCAGTCTGAAGTTGAGGTGAAGGTGAACGGAACATGCCCTTCTTTCATCAGGACTGAAGTGCCAGTGCAGTCCTCAAAGGGTTACACTGTTCCCCGCTCTGTGTCTGCTAAAGCAGTCGAGAGGTAAAAGGAGCACAGCAAATTAGCCACAAACTGACTCTGTAAACGTGGACCAAGATGCCTGAGAGAAAGGGCTCATTCCTGATTGAGTGACGAGTGATTGTCTTTGAACTTCAGACCCTTTTCACCATTGTGGATGAAACAATACTTTTAGGAAATCATAACAATCATCCACTGGGGTATTGAATCTGCCGTGTTTACACAACCTCGTAATAAAATCTCACCCCAGGCATTAGACCTGTCATAGCTGAATCCAGATTGGGTCTAATGCCTTTCCTCTCTAAAGTAAAGGGAGAGCTATAAAATTCACAGCTCCAGTTTCATTCAACAGGATGGGAGCATCACACACATTCACGCTACATTGACTTCTTTCCTTAGTTTATCATTTCACATTTTAACTCCTTGCTGTCTGGAACACATTGTTCTGGTTGACACTTACCAAATCCCAGGCCTCAGTAACAGGCTTGCGAGAAGGTTTGTTATAGTCACCCTCAAGGTTTGGGTGTCACTGTCAGTTATTGCCCACTCCTCATTGCTTTTTGAGAAGGAGCGCTTTCACTCTGTTTGAACTACTGCAGTCCATGTGGTGAAGGTATACCTACAGTGCTGTTAAGTAGAATTTTAAGCCAGGAACAAGAAATTGGTGAATATGTCCAAATCAAGATGTTATTAGCACTTGGAGGAAAACAGAAAGACGATGTTGTTTTCATTTACTTACAGCTCTTTGGCATGTAATTCAATTTCCTTTGTCCTACCAGCAATGGACATACCTACAAATGCCCAACCCTATTTCTTTAGCGTTCACTCCCTAAACCTTTCTAATCCTTTTTCCTTCTTGAAATTATTCCTTAAATCCACCTCAATTACTTCTTCTTTCAAATGGCTGACTTTGGAGTAGTGTAACGCTATTACAGTGCCAGCAACCCGGGTTCAATTCTGGCTGCTGTCTGTAAGGAGTTTGTATGTTCTCCCCTTGACTGCATGGGTTTCCTCCAGGTGCTCTGGTTTCCTCCCACATTCCAAAGACGTACGGGTTAGGAAGTAGTGGGCATGCTATGTTGGTGCCAGAAGCATGGCGACACTTGCGGGCTGCCCCCAGAACACACTACGCAAAAGATGCATTTCACTGTGTGTTTTGATGTACATGTGACTAATAAAGATATCTTATCTAATTTGAACATGGCTTCAATATCTGACACTTGGGCAGCACAATGAAACAGTTGTGACTGCACAGTTCCAGTGACCCAGGGTGAGTCCTGACCTCTGATGCTGTGTTGAGTTTGCACGTTCTCCCTCTCATGGTGTGGATTGCACAGGTTTCCACCGACATCCCAAAAAAGGTGGGGGCTGGTAGCTGGCCATTGTAAATTGCTCCAAGTGTGTAAGTGAATGGTAGAACCTGTGGGGGGTGGGGTGGGGGGAAGTGGTGAATGTAGGGAAAATAAAATTAAATTAGTGTATGATTGATGCTTGATAGTTGGCACGGACTTGGTGAGGTGAAGGTCCTGTTTCCATTTTGTATGGTTCTACGATTCCTTCACTATTAAGAGGTCAAATTAACTGGGCTGCCTCTTCTGCTCAGTATCAATGACACACATGTTAGATTGAGATGGCAGAAGACTGTCTGTACTTCTGGAACCCTGTCCTGCAAGGGTCAGGACTGAATGGAAAGAAGATTGGAAAAACAGAGATGCATTTGCACATTGCTGAATACCTAGCTCTAAGCATGCAGGCAAATTGTGACAGTGGCATAACTTTAAACTGAGTTAAAGTAGCAGACAGGAATTCCAGACAAATGTTTTAAACATGGAAAAGTGTTGCCTTGACATCCGGAAAGCATTTGGCCAGATTCTACATGAACAACTACAATTTAAGCTTTATGATAAAGATTCATGGTAAAACCAAGCACTGAAGGGTAGGGAACAGCAGGGACTAGTTAGAAGACTCATAGTGTCAGTGGGGGGCAGGGATGGTGTGCTGTTAATTGAGGTATTACAGGAATTAGTGTTGGGTTTCCTACTGTTTCCAATTTTCATTCATGACCAGAGTTCAGAATTTGATGCAAATTTGCAAGCAGTAACAAACAGGAAAGGTCAGAGTTGGTCCTAGGAAGCAGCTCAGGTACTACAAACTGAGCTGGATAAATACCAACGCACAAAAGCATGAGAGATGAAATTAAACACAGACAGTTACTTAAGAGAAAATACAAGGAGGTGATGAAAGAAATGTCAGACTGATAAAAGGCGGAAATTTTCAAAAATCTCCAGGTTCTGGTGGAATTGAATCTCCCTTTACCTGGTCAACAAGCAACAGAGCAAAGAGAACTCTGTAATAAATAGACAGACAGTAGATTTTGATCCAGAATTACTTTAAGTTAGTTCTCATGACATGGGTGATACTTACCCATTTTAAATTCTCCTCATAGAGTGTTATCTTCAACCACAGAGCACAAAACCTCACACCAGGTGGGTTAGTAGCCTTCCTACCCTGAAGGACATTAGATTTTCACATCAATCTGTCAAATTTTATGGTCATTTCCACCCTAGTACCCCCTTTACTGAATTCAATTCCGCACAGCGCTCGTGGAGTTTGAACTCACTGCCGCTGGTTTGCTAGGCCAAAACTATGGCCTCCACACTAATGCTTATAACATGTGGGAAATATTCAAGTTCTGGAGGCAATTCAAAGAGCAAGACGCTGGTCCCCAGTTAACGAATGACGTGAAAGGAAAATCATTAAAACTGTTCAGTCCTTTAAGGCATGTGCAGAAAAGATGACCATCTTTATATTGAGCAAAGTAAAATATGGTTTATTTTGCAGCTTGGGAATTCATTTTAAAATATGCTATTTACCTGTGGCTGATGCTTTTTTTTATTCAGGGGACGTTGGTGCAGAATAAAATGCTTTTCCATTTTAACCAGCAATGAATTGAAGGGGCCAGCTGCTGTACTGAATGTTATGGTCAGCCTCGGCATGGCTGGACACTATCAAACCTGAGTCACAAGATGATGGGTTTAACATGGCGGCACAGTGGCACAGCTGGTACAGCTCCTGTCTTACATCTCTAGCAACCCAGGTTCAAGACTGACCTCTGGTACTGCCTTTGTGGATCATTGCCATAGAGTCATCGAGTCATACAGCACGGTAACAGGCCCTTCGGCCCAACTTGTCCATGCCAACCAAGATGCCCACACAAGCTAGTCCCACTTTCCTGCATTTGGCCCATAACCTTCTAAACCTTTCCTATCCATGTACCTGTCTAACTGTATTTTAAATGCTTTTAATGTACCTGCCTCAACCACTTCCCCTGGCAACTTATTCCACATACATACCACCCTCTGTGTAAAAAGGTTGCCCCTCAAAGTTCCTATTAAACCTTTTCCCTCTAACCTTAAAACTATGCTATCTAGTTCTTGATTCCCCAAACCTGGGAAAAAGACTGTGCACATTCACCCCATCTATGCCCCTCATGATTTTATACACCTCTATAACATTACCTCTCAGTTTCCTACATTCCAAGGAAAAAAGTCCTACCTGTCCAACCTCTGCCTATAATTCTGTCTCTCCTGTCCTGCCTACAGCCTTGTTAATCCTTTCTGCACTCTTTCCAGTTTAATAGCATCTGCCCCAGACCTCAACTCTTCTTCTGTGCAAGTTCTTCATAGTCTTACATTCCCCAGTCTTCCAAAACAAAATATCCAGCTCCTCTTTGAGTACCTCGTGGAGTTTGCACATTCTCCTTGTGTGACCATATGGTTTCTTCCAGGAGCTCTTGTTTCCTCCCATATTCCAAAGAACGTGTGGGTTGGTTGGTTACTTGCCCCTAGTGTGTAGGAAAGTGGTAGAATTTGGGGAGAGTTGACGGGAATGTGGGGAAAATAAAATAGGATTCGTGTGAAGGGGCCTTGATGGTCAGCATAGACCCAGTGGGCTGAAGGGCCTGTTTTCATATTGTATGACCCTATAATTCCTCCAGGGGCTTGAGTACATTACTCAGGTTGGCATCACATTGTAGCAGTAAGTGCACGCTGCATTATCGCAGGGCTGTGTTTTAGATCAAGACTATGGACTGAATCATGGCAGCTGTGGCCAGTTGTTCTGAAGGGGATCTCTGGCATTTAGCCATTCCCACTCAAGTTGGTCACAGACTAATGCAGACCCATCAAGGTCAGGGATTTACTGAGTGTTAGATGGTCATGCTCCATCTCTGGACTCAACGTGGGGTCCAGAGGTACAGCCCAGTCTTGCTTAGATTCCTTGGCATTACCAAGGAATTTCCCTTTCCTATGAAGACACAAGAGGCTGCAGATGCTGGAATCTGGAGCAACAAACAATCTGCTGGGGGAGCTCAGTGGGTTGAGCAGCATTTATGGGAGGAAAGGAATTGTTGACGTTTCATCGACAATTCCTTCCCTCTCATAGATGGTGCTCGACCCACTGAGTTCCCACAGCAGATTGTTTATTGCTCCAGTTGCCTTTCCAATATGACCTGGGAAAGGCTCTGAGACCCCAATCATTTCTTAGCCTGGAGAATAAAATAACGTTATTTTATGAAAGTTAATGCTTTCATTGACTTTAAGCTTTTTTCTTATTTCAATTAACTATTTTTAACTCTAACATTTTTTAGTTTTTTGGTTAGATCGCTCTTAATAGTTTTTTCAATATCTCAGAACATCAGAGACATTTAAGGTAAGATAAGATATCTTTATTAGTCACAGGTACATCGAAACACACAGTGAAATGCATCTTTGTGTAGAGTGTTCTGGGGCAGCCCGCAAGTGTCGCCACGCTTCCGGCGCCAACATAGCATGCCCACAACTTCCTAACCTGTACATCTTTGGAATGTGGGAGGAAACTGGAGCACCCAGAGGAAACCCACACAGTCACAGAGAGAATGCATAAACTCCTTACAGACAGCGGCTGGAATTGAACCCTGGTCACTGGCGCTTGTAATAGTGTTATGCTAACCGCTACACTACCGAGCCTCACAGTCTTTGACAGGAGGTAAAGCTCTATCCCCAGCTTTGCTGCCCGTCAAAGGCTCTCAAGGCATTCTGCGAATGGGCCTCACAATGGCACTGCCTGAAGCCTACTTACCATTCAGGTTGGACCTTGACATTTGTCCCATGATTCTGCTGGGCCTGGCTCAGAAATATTCATTCTGATAATTTCCCTTCCAGGTAACAGCTCTCACTGCTCTATTTTGAATAGGAGCATTCTTTGTATATCCTTTCTTTAACCAACCTTTCCAAATTTTCTTTCCACTTTAGTACTTCCCTTATTGAATTCGATTCCACGTGGCTCTGGTAAGGTATGAACCCACTGCAGTTGGTTTACTAGATCAATAACATGGCTTCCATATTAATATATGTAACATGTGGAAAATATTCAAGTCTGGGGTGCAATTTTAAGAACAAGGCATTTGATAATTGATGTGCAAACTGGCTGCTGCATTTTCTGACAAGAGTGACTTCCCTCCAAAAGTGCTCAACTGACTCTAAAATCATGAAGATGTGAAAGTTGGTACAAAAATGCAAGCCATTTCTTTACTTGCAAAATCCTCTAAACTCTGTCAAGCGATATACTTTAATCCCCACCCTAGCTAACCAGGAATTGAGATTTTATTTTGTGTATTTCTTACCTTAGTCAAATGTGTGCCTCTTTTAATCAGACGGGCAATGTTTAATGGTAATTTATGGTGAACTCGTGTCATTCTTCTGCCCAACTCTTCGGAACTGTGTTCATAGTTTATTTCACAGATGATTATTATTCTCTGAAACTTTCTTCCTTGTAGTCTGGGCTGGATTTATACACAGGCTCCATTGACGTTTTAATACACAATGCCATCCTAGCATAAGTTTTCATTGGAAACGAAATTACTAAGCTTGTCCAATGTAGCTCTTTTCTGGATTCAAGATTTCTAAAGTAAAACAACATCTGATGATTCTGAAATGTTTGGTTAAAGCACGGAATAAAAATTTCACCTGAAAATAGGAAGAAGTGCTCTGTAGCAAGTGAGAAGAACATTCAAAACATTTTTAAGGCTACTGACGTAAATCTCGTCATGGGGAGGGAAGTGATGCACCAATATCAGTCTTTAACTGGATTTTTTTTTTCTTTTTTTTCCTCCTCTAACCCTGCTCTCTTTACTCATCTGGGTACAGTCACATGGCTGTTGGCAACCTTCCAGTTGCTCACCCAATTGTCTATCACTCAACCGACAGCCATCTTTTCATGGGGACATCACAGCCATGTCAGACTCAGTGCTTTCCTGGCACTTAGACCTGCTTTCCCAGGAGCAACTGGATGCAGATTGTAATGGTGTTTCCTCACACTTTCTGTATCGTAACCACTCTTTGAAAGCGTGCCATTGCGTATAGTACTCTTGGATATTCCAAGGTTAGGAAAAATACGACCTAAAAGTGCAAATCTTTTTATTTCCTTAACCCAGAATCCCTAGTGCCTTTGTTGCTGTGATGAGACCAGAGGACTTTTTACAAGATGGCAGATTAGACTTGCAGATCTCTATTGCTCAAGTCCTTAATGACTTAATGACTTTAATCACCATTTTACTGCTTTGCTCTTTGAATTATACTGAAATTTTTTTCTGGCCATGGGAAAATGATGTCAGGCATTTTGCGTGAAAATAACAGGGCATTTTATAAAATGGCAAAACCTAGTTTTCTTTCATGAGATCAAGTATAATTTTTTGATCAGTCCAAAGGTTCTGTTTCCTATTACTAATCTAGCAAAACCATCACCTCTCTTAATAATTATTTATGCCAGTCTGTGGACCATAAAATGTTAAAAGTCTGAGCCTTGGGCCTATTTTCTCACTGTCCTTCACAAAACTCCACTAAAGGAAATAATTAACCTTCTCCCAGGTTCAGCTGTCATTCAAGTATCTGCTCATAAAGCCAGCAGGCAGCCTTGGACTTTGAACGGTGACAGACTTGACTCTTAAACATTTCTGTTTTCACCAAAGCGACTGTTCACACAGTCAAATGGAACTGAATTGTGAATATTAAGCAAATTGGCTTGGCTTTCCAAGAATTTGTTCATCAGATAGGACAGACTAGAGAGACTAATTAATGAAAGGAATTCTGTGATAAGTGATGACAACTGTTACCTTTACAGAAATATCATTTATTATATTTAATTGGGGTTTAGTACAAGAATAAGGAAGTCTTACTGCAATTGTAGTTGGCTTCGTTGGAAAATCATATGCAGCTTTTGTCTGCATCCTAATGAAGCATATTCTTTCCTTGGACTCAGTGTAGTGTGGATTCAATGCATCAGTGCGTTTTTTAGGGGGGCTGTCCATTGAAGAGAAACTGAGCACGATTGTCACATACTCACTGGAGTTCTGAAGACTAAGAGATCTCATTGAAACATAAGATTTTGAAAGGAATTGACAGTGTAAGTGCTGAGAGGCTGTTTCCTCAGGTTGGAGAGCCCAGACCTGGGGGATATAGTCTCAGGAGATGGGGTTAGTACCGAGGTTAAGAAAATGTCATTCTTCAGAAGGCTGGAAATCTTTGGAATTCTCAACTCCAGAAGGCTGATCCTCATCTTTTGAGTACGTTCATGGTAGAAAGCAATGTATTTTTGGAGAGTTGAGGGGAATAGAGATCAGACAGAAAGTGCACTGGACACATGGAATCAGCTATTAACTTGTTGACAGGCAAAGAAGCTTCAGGGTTATGTGGCTTCCTGGTTCTATTGCATATGCTCTTAATTCGATACCAGAAAATCTCAAGAAAGCACTTTCAATCTGCTACTAGCATTCACTGTTGTTGTACGAAACATTCTGGCAAGAAAGATCTTGTGTGTGAATAGTTTTGCTCAGTTTATTAATGTATGTATGAGCAGAGCCAAAATTAAGTCATGTTCTCTGCAATGGTAAGGAGGTTTCGGCTTGCTACCAAAAAAGTAAGTTGTAATTAAGGTAACTGCTGATAGAATGAAATCTACTGTACTCCTATTGTCTTATTTTCCTAGTCTGCCCCAGGCACTCTTGCTGTTTGGAACATTTCTTGCTGTTTTAAAAAATGTATTTCCTTTCTGCTATCCTCTTGAGTGCAATCATCCATACGCAAAAATATAACACATACAATCTTCAAAACACTAATATGAACATAATCACCCCAGACATACGTATACATGCAAATACAGAGAAACAAACATAGGAGCACATACAGACCTTCACACACCATTTCATACATGCATACAAATACTTGCAAGCTTATATTTGTGTGTATATTCACACATACATAAACCCACAGAGTCATTCAGAAGTTCACCCAAACACACATACATGTGCAAGCATATCTGCACTTCAACATTTGCAACATACACAAAAAGATTCACATGAATGAAAGCTCAGACACATAGAAACATTTGCACACACAATCAAGCATGCTCCCACATGTGAATACATAATACATAAACATACGTAAATACACGTACATATAACATATATTTACACAAGCACACTAAAATCTCACAAACAAGTGAAGAGTTGCATACATACAACTGTAAATATAAATGCAAACAAAACAGGGTTAGGCACAAGAATCTACAGACCAACACATACACACGCAGATATACACACACAGATATACACACACAGATAGACACACACACACACACACACACACACACACACACACACACACACACACACACACACACACACACACACACACACGCAGAAATGCATATTCATACACTGTTTAACCTTAATTTGCTCCCACAACATAAAGTCATGCAAAACTGAAATGTGTGTACTTACTGTGTGCCTGGAATGATAATCCATGCCTAGCTCGATTATTCCTTTTGTTCTTTAAACTCTCTAAATCATTTCTCAAACATCCGCTTTCTGTAGAATGGGACCAGCTTGCCTTTGCCTTTCTGGGACTGTCATGAAATTACTTCTGCACAATTTCTTTTAGAGTAGGTGCAGAAAAGATTAACTAGAATGGTTCAGGGAAAATGTTTTTTAGCTATGAGTTTATAGTGGAGAAGTTAGGGTTGTTCCTTTGGAGCAGTGAAATTCTGAGAGAGGATTTTATAGAAGTGTACAAGATTGTGAAGGGTTTAGAATGGGTAAATAGATCAATAACCAGGTTTAGGTTAAAAGAAGGCAAGAAGAGCACAGGGGCATGGGAGGAAAGAATATTTTATACAGACAGTAGTTCTGATCTGAAACTTAAATCCTGTAAATGCTGGTGGCAACACTCAGTCAGGGCTTTCAAAGGGGAAGTGGATAGGCAGCCAAGGGAAAATCATTTGCCAGACCCAATGGCCTGTCTCTATACTTTTTTTATTTTGTTTGTACGGAACAATAGAGAGGTGTGGATGGAGGGAGGAATGGAAAGTTGTGGGATTGGGGAAGTTTGTACATCACTATGTAACAGAACAGGTTCTCCTGAGCAGAAATGGCAAAGAGTGCTAATGAAAAAGAAATGGGCATGAAGAATATAAAAGGCCAAGTAATTTCAGTCTTTTTACTGGTATGAGAGTATATTGGTGAAGTTACTGGACTAGCATTTACAAGCATGTACCATTGATCAGGAGTTATGAGTTAGAATCCCAATAAGGAATTAAATTAAATTCAGAATTAAAAACTGGTATCAGTAATGATGACGTCAATTTATCAGTAATAGTAACCGTGAAACCTCTTTGGTTCATTATTTCCCTTAAGGGAGAGAAATCTGCCACCTTTACCTTGATCAGTATATATGCAACTACAGACCTATCCATGAGGCTGACTTTTAATTGCTTTTTCACTTTAGGATTACAGAGACATAGAGTCATAGAGCAATACAGCACAGATACAGGCCCTTTGGCCCAACGAGTCCATGCCGACCATTGTGCCCACTCATCTAGTCCCAATTTCCTGCGTTTGGCCCATATCCCTCTAAGCCCTGCCCCTGCATGTACCTATCCAAGTGCCACTTTAATTGCACCATTGTACCTGCCTCAGCCACTTCCTCTGGCAGCTCGTTCCATATACTCACCACCATCTGCATGAACAAGTTGCCCCTCAAGTCCCTTTTAAATCTTTTCCTTCTCACCCTAAATCTATGCCCCCATGATTTTATCCACCTTATCTACGCCCCTCGTGATTTTATAAACAAGATCACCCCTCATTCTCCGACGTTCCAAGGAATAAAGAGCCAGTCTGGCCTACCTCTCCCTGTAACTCAGGCCCTCTAGTCCTGGCAGCGTCCATATCCCGTGAACAACTGTAGATTATCATTGACTAGAATATACAATTGTACTAAATCTCCCATGAAACTTGTTTGGGATTAGTGTCCATAAGGCTGACCTCAGGGGATCTTTCTATATACGTCATCTTTTAACATTTAGGATTTGAACAACAATGGATAATCATTCAATCCAGGTGCTCAGTTTCTTTTGGTGGTCTCTATTCAGGTAGTCTGCTCATAGCAAATACTATAGCACTTAATGTGCAATACCACAGTCACACTTTTCTTTATTAGTTTTATTAGGCCCCTTTCTTAGGGAATGGAGGATTGCAAAGGCTAACTGGCAGAGAACTATATCTGAACTCTACACATATTCAAATTCCTATTCCTAAAAGGTATTAAGATTAATGTTACACTGTGAGAAGTACCTACCCAGTGTTCTGCAAATGTGTATCCCTGGCAGCCTTAATTTCTTATCAGAAGTGTGACCTTTCCTTCCTGTGTGGAAGACTGGTTGGAACCAGTTTTCTCTGCTCTGACCTTTATGGTTATTAAGAAAAGGAAGAGCTGGAAGGGGTTCCTGGAAAACCTGTCTTTCATTTTATTTTACAGGCAGTCAAGAACATATTCACCAGTATTGCTGCAGTTCTTCCATGTAATGATCACAATAGTATTGAATATATACACTTGAAAGCAGGCTTTTCATTGCAGCCACTAACCCTGACATGCTGCATTACAAATAACAGCTTCAC
This sequence comes from Pristis pectinata, assembly GCF_009764475.1. Lineage (NCBI taxonomy): Eukaryota > Metazoa > Chordata > Chondrichthyes > Rhinopristiformes > Pristidae > Pristis > Pristis pectinata. The sequence goes on from NC_067408.1 coordinate 14,257,510, forward strand.
TTCTTATTCCCTTTTCAAAACAGTCCCTATATTAGTCCTGGGGAAAATGGGTAATTATTTATTCCTTTGACTTTTTCTTCTTGATTGCAATGACTTATATTGTCAAGTTAAACACAGCAAAGTAACAGATCAATCAATGCTGTTTAGTGTTTTACCCCACTTGAGTTGCCTCCTATCTTATTTCATCAGATTCGTGCAACGTATCCTTCCATCTTTTATTGACATGCATCTATGAGATTCCCTTTAATGCATTGATGCTGCTCACTTCAACTTCTCCTTTTGCTGGCAAATTTCACAGGGTATTGTTTCAAAGGCATCAGCCACTCTCAGATGCCTCATTCAAGTGACCACTTTCAGATTTGGGCACTGAGTATGAGAAGGCTTTTCAGAAGTAAGTAATTGCTGAGCTGAACGATATCCTGGCTACATTTAAGCTTGTGCTTTCAAGGACCTTTTCAACTGTTTCTAATCATCTCTGAGACATTTACATTCTGATGAAATACATGTCAATATTTTAAAATATCAAAAGCTATTTTTTAAAAATGAAAACATTATTTTCATATGATACAGGAAGCCATTCAGCCCATCAAGTTTATGCCAGCTCACAAAGCAATTCCATTCCCCTAACTAATTTGTCCTGTAACCTATTCTCCTCACATTTCCATCAACTCCCCCAGATTTGACCCCTCACCAATACACTTGGGGGAGTTTAGAGTAGCCAATTAACTTATCAACCTGCACATCTCTAAGATGTGGGGGGATATTGGCACATCTGTAGAAAGTATACCTGGACCCAGAGAGAAAGTGCAAAATCCACAAAGACAGCACAGGAAAATAGGATTGAACCCAGGTCATTGGCTCTGTTGGATTTGACTGTTTTAAGTAGTTTTTTTTAACATGTATAGTGTTTAATACACCTCAAGTGGCTGCACAAGGAATGGCCGCTTCCTAGCTTATTGGTTCGTCCATCAGGTGAATATTTGTTCCTGATTGGACTATTGTTAGCTAAAGAGTACCTGTCATCTCAGGTATAAAAGGTGTCATTTTTTGTTACTCACTCTCTTGCTCCCTTCACCCCCCTGTTTCCCCACCTCCAACCCCCACCCCCCCACCCCGGCCCTAGCTCATATTTAGTTCCTTTTCACAAGATCACAAGATCACAAGATAAGGGAGCAGAAGCAGGCCATTCGGCCCATCGAGTCTGCTCCAAGGAAAAGGGAAAAAGAAATGGGGTGGGAAAAAAAGAAAAAAGAAAAAAAAAACTATTCTAATCCCATTTGCCAGCCTTATCCCCATATCCCTTGATACCCTGACTATTTAGATATCTGTCTATCTCCTCCTTGAATACCCCCACTGATCTGGCCTCCACTGCTGTGCGTGGCAAGGAGTTCCACAATTTCACCACCCTCTGGGTAAAGAAACTTCTCCTCATCTGTGTCTTGAAACTGTACCCTCTAATTCTAAGATTGTGCCCTCTGGTCCTGGACATGCCCACCAAGGGAAACAGCCTAGCCACATCTACTCTATCCTTACCTGTCAACATTTTAAATGTCGCTACGAGGTCCCCTCTCATCCTTCTGTACTCCAGCGAGTACAGTCCAAGAGCCGACAAACGCTCATCATACTTAAGCCCTTTCATTCCTGGAATCATTCTCGTAAATCTCCTCTGAACCCTCTCCAACGTCAGCACATCCTTCCTAAGATGTGGGGCCCAAAACTGCGCACAGTATTCCAAATGAGGCCTCACTAGCGCCCCGTAGAGCCTCATCAACACTTCCTTACTTTTATACACTATACCTCTCGAGATGAATGCCAACATAGCATTCGCTTTCTTAACCACCGATCCAACCTGGTGGTTAACTTTTAAGGTATCTTGTACGAGTACCCCCAAGTCCCTTTGTACTACCGCACTATCAATCTTCTCTCCTTCTAGATAATAATCTACCCGCTTATTTCTACTTTCAAAGTGTACAACTGCACATTTCTCAACATTGAATCTCATCTGCCATTTCCTTGCCCATTCTCCTAAACTGTCTAGGTCCCTCTGCATTCTTTCTATTTCCTCTATGCTCCCTACTCCTCCACTTATCTTGGTGTCATCCGCAAACTTAGCCACACAACCATTTATTCCATCATCCAAATCATTGATGTACAAGGTAAAAAGGAGAGGCCCCAACACCGACCCCTGCGGCACACCACTAGTAACCGGTAACCAACCAGAACGAGATCCTTTTATTTCCACCCTTTGCTTCCTGCCAACCAGCCAATTTTCCACCCATTTTGCTACCCTGCCCATAATTCCATGACCTCTCATCTTATTAATCAGTCTCTTGTGAGGCACCTTATCGAAGGCCTTTTGAAAGTCTAAATACACAACGTCTACCGCCTCTCCCTTATCCACCCTACCTGTGATTTCTTCAAAAAACTCCAATAGGTTGGTCAGACAGGACCTCCCCTTCACAAAACCATGTTGACTAGGTCCTATCTTGCCTTGCGCCTCTAGGTATTCGGTAACCTCCTCCTTGAGGATAGACTCCAATAATTTTCCCACCACTGACGTCAGACTAATAGGTCTGTAATTGCCTTTGTGCTGCCTCCCACCTTTCTTATACAACGGAACTACATTCGCTACCCTCCAGTCCTCCGGAACCATGCCAGAATCTATCGATTCCTGAAAAATAATCGCCAATGCCTCCGCTATCTCCACAGCCACCTCCTTCAGAACCCGGGGATGCACCCCATCCGGTCCAGGAGACTTATCAGCCTTAAGCCCCTTTAGTTTTCCAAGCACCTTCTCCCTATTAATCTCAATTGAACTCAGCTCCAATTCGTGAGACTCCTGACTAACGGGCACATTGCTTATGTCCTCCACGGTGAAGACCGATGCAAAATATTCATTCAATTCCCTTGCCATCTCACTATAATCCATTATAATACCTCCTGCACCATTATCAATTGGTCCTATGTCAACCCGTGTCTCTCTTTTATTCCTTATGTATTTAAAAAAACTCTTAGAATCCTTCCGAATGTTGTCCGCCAGCTTCCTTTCGTAACTCATCTTTGCTTTCCTAATGACCTTCTTAGTTTCTCTCTGCAGATTTTTAAAATCGTTCCAATCTTCTGTTTTCCCACTAATTTTTGCTACTTTGTACGCCGCCCCTTTTGCTTTTATTTTATCCTTCACCTCCCTCGTTATCCACATCTGTGCCTTTTTTTCCATTCAAAACCTTTTTTCTTGGAATATATCTATCCTGCATTGTCCTTATTTCCTGTAGAAATTTCTTCCATTTTTCCTCTGCCGTCCCTCCAGCTAACTTACTCCTCCAATCAATTTGGGCCAACTCATCTCTCATACCTTTGTAATTTCCCTTATTCCACTGAAATATCGATATACCAGTTATCAGCTTCTCCTTCTCAAACTTGAAACTAAACTCAATCATATTGTGATCACTTGTTCCCAGTGGTTCCTTTACCTTTAGTTCCCTAATCACCTCGGGTTCACTACACAGCACCCAATCCAAAACAGCCGATCCCCTGGTGGGCTCCTCAATAAGTTGCTCCAGAAAAACATCCCTTAGACATTCCACAAACTCACTCTCCTGAGTACTACCGCCTTGCTGCATTTCCCAGTCCACCTTCATGTTAAAATCCCCCATAATTATCTTCACATTGTCACTCTGACACGCTTTTTCTATCTCAATCTGCAACTTATGGTCCACTCATCCCCCAGTTTCAGCTCATCCCCCAGTAGTAAAGCTAGTGCCATGTGCTCTGTGACTTTTACTTTGTTTTAAACTTTTCCAATAAAACTTTGTGAAGCACCAAGTTGTTTTCAACTCATTCTTGGACTCCTGAAAGAACCTGTGGATTCGAAAATAACCCGATCCAACAGCTCCGTGAGGCAGCACTTCTACTAAATTGCACCACTGTGCTGTCCAACAGAAAAAAAATAGATTTACTTAAAATATTTAACTGCTGTAAATTCATTGAAAGCATTTATATTAAGTAATGGGGGAGAAACAACTTATCTTCACTTACCTTTTCGATGCAGATCAGTGGTCCAATTTGAATGAATAGGGTTACATTAGGGTCGATAATGGTTTATCTGGCCCCTTAATTTAGCATTAGTGAGCTCCATCCCCAGACCCCAGTGTGAGTGCAACAGCAGAGTAGGGGGTCAGATGCAGGTGAAGAAGTCAGGAAGACACTGACCCTCATCGATAGTTCTCTTTGGAACAACCTGCAAAAGTTAAGTGCATTTGAACCCAATAAAATCTACTTGTTCTGGAAGTGACTGAAGCTTTTTGCTCTTCAGAAAAATGCACTCTAATTTCCCAGGCTCCAAGGTAATATTGCACAGAGATTGATGTCATCCTGTGATCAACTGATGCAGAGATCACATCATTGGTGCAAAGGTGACTTATGAATGGAAGTGCTCAGTTGAATTTCCATAGTGGTGCAATTCCAGCTGGAAATGGACACAATTGTGTTACACTGTGGAAAGGAATGATCTTTTTCTGTTGCGTAGTAAAAATATAAAACTCTGCAACTGAATTTCTAGGCTACTGTAACCTAAAGGCAATAAAATAGTCTACTGAAAGAACATTGTTGGTGATGGATTCCAGTAGAGATCATGGAAGCTGGAATCGTTCTTCTTAAAGAACTTAAGGAAAGACTTAACAGAGGTAGTCAAAATTTGACAGGATAAATTGAGAGAGTGTTACTTCCAGCAGAAAGTGAGTAACTATTGGAAACAAGTTTTAAGTAATTGGCTAAAGCACCAAAGGAAAGTTGAGAAGGATCTTTCGAAGATCATGGGGCTACATGGTGTCCTTCTACACAGAATGATTCCAAGATTGTCAGGTATAAATGCAGGCTGTAATGATTGTTTTGCTCATATCACAGGGTAGCAGGATCTGTCTGTCAGCTTCATGGCGAAAACTGGTTCCTTTATCCAGGCGCCAGGAATACAAATGTTCCAGTCAGAGCTGGAAAAGGTAAGTTACTCACAGGAAAGCACCTTGGAGCCAAAGTGGATACATCGTAAATTCATGAACTCACTTGGCTCCAACCACCATTCTGTTTGCACACCATGGCTGCAGTTGCCAGTATAAACATGTTTATATATAACATGCTGATACTTCTCTATTGTGAACATGTCTTCAGTCAAAGTAGTTACTCGACAGCAGAGCAAGGTCATATCCCTTTTGAATGCAGTAAATCAATTTTAACTCTCTTTCTCTATTCTATTGAAGATTTTACCTGCTTTGTGTCACATTCAGTAGGACGTTGGAGCTCCATGTTCAGGTGATGGCCAATTGCCAGAGTAAACCTGGATTATCACTGGGAAGGCCCTTTACTACAGAGCCTCCCCGACAGCTAGCTTGAAGAATCCACATGTTTATTCTTGGTTTGCTGTTTTCCGTGCAAGACCATTGACTTGGGAGCTGGTGGGACAAACATCGCACTGAATTCAGAGTGTGAGCAACTTTAACACCATCATCCCCTTGGTACTAATCAACAAGCTTAAAACCTGGGCCTCTGTACCTCCCTCTGCAACTTGATCCTCGACTCCCTCATCGGGAGACCACAATCAGTGCGGATCAGTAATAACATCTCCTCCTCACTGACAGTCAACACAGGCGAACATTAAGGATGCGTGCTTAGCCCACTGCTCTACTCTCTCTGCACTCATAACTGGGTGACTAGGCACAGCCCAAACGCCGTCTATAAATTTGCCAATGACACCACTGTTGTTGGCAAGATCTCAGATGGCGATGAGGAGGCATACAGGAGTGAGATAGATCAGCTGGTTGAGTGGTGTCACAACAACAACCTCGCATTTCAATGTCAGCAAGACTAAGGAATTAATTGTGGACTTCAGGAAGGGGAAGTCAGGAGAACACATACTTGTCCTCGTTGAGTGGTCAGCAGTGGAAAGGGTGAGCAGCTTCAGGTCCCTGGGTGTCAACATCTCAGAGGATCTATCTTTGGCCTAACCCATTGATGCAATCATGAAGAAGGCATGCCAATGGCTCTACTTCATTAGGAGCTTGAGGAGATTTGATATGTCACCAAAGACTCTTGCAAATTTCTACAGATGTACAGTGGAGGGTGTTCTGACTGGTTGCATCACCACCTAGTATGGAGGCTCCAATGTGCAGGATTAAAAGGCTGCAGAGGGTTGTAGACTCAGCCAGCTCCATCACGGGCACGACCCTCCCCACCATCGAGGACATCTTCAACATGTGGTGCCTCAAGAAGGTGGCATCCATCATTAAGGACCCTCACCACCTGGGACATGCCGTCTTCTCATTACTACCATCCGGGAGGAGAAACAGGAACATGAAGATCCACACCCGATGTTTTAGGAACAGCTTATTCCCCTATGTCATCAGATTTCCGAACGGTCCATGAACACATGAACACTACCTTGTTATTTCTTTTTTGCACTATTTATTTAATTTTGTGACTTATAGTAATTTTATGTCTTACATTGTACTGCTGCTGCAAAACAACAAATTTCATATCATATCTCAGTGATAATAAACCTGATTCTGATTCTGATACTTGTCAGCTTTAGGCAAATGCTGAAGTAGGCCTAGCTTCACTTTTCCAGCTTCAGATAGCTTGCTCTTTCTTTCTGTTGTATCAGATCTGGCCTTTTGCTTGATGTCCCTGGGGAATTAGGGCTACAATGCCTTGAAATTCATTCCTATTTGGCATTGCTAAATGATCATTTCAGTTATAAGGAGAGACTGGAATGGAGGGGGCTGAGGGGTGACCTAATACAGGTATATAAAGTTATGAGGGGAATAGATAAGGTAGAAAGTAAAGGCCTTTTCCCCATGGTGGAGGTGTATAAGACAAGAGGGCATAGGATTAAGGTGTGAGGTAGAAGATTTCGAGGGGATTGAGGGGGAATTTTTCAGACGGAGGGTAGTTGGAGTCTGGACTGTGTTGCCTAAAGAGGTGGTGGAGGCAGATCTTCTCGTGATGTTAAAGAAGTATGTATTCAAGTACTTGACTCACCAAGGCATAGAAGGCTATGGACCTAGTGTGGATAAATGGGATTAATGTAGATAGGTACAATCGGTAGCATGAACATGGTGGGCTGAAGGACTTGCTTCTGTGCTGCACAGCTCTATGAACCTATGACTCTATGGCTTTATAGTGGTGATTAGGTGTTTGACTCCACCTCCAGTACCATTGAAGTAAATGGAACTGAATGCCCTCATACCTTGGCAACTTGCTTAATGCCTTCAGTGCAGGAGACCACCACAGAGTTCTCCTGAGAGGAGTATGGAATAAATGAGTGCTGAATCAAAGAAGGAAATTTAATGACGGGCAACAAATAGCTCAGAAATAGGAGTGTTCTAAAGGAGGAGTGAACATGGGGTTGAGGGAGGGAAATCCAGTACTTGGCTTTGAGGTGAATGAAGACACATCTGTCAGGAGGGAGCAAAAGGAGGTGGGAATATACAGAAGGCCAGTCAATACACAGAGGTGTGAGGCTACAAAAAGACTTAAAGACAAGGATGAGAATCTTAAGTTGAAGTGTAGAGCAACGTGTGGTCAATTTAGGTTAAAAAAAAGGGCGGGGGATTTGGTTATTTGAAATGGACAGGTTTCTCTTCAGAAGTTAAAAAACCTTAAATCCAAACAAAGCCACCTTGAATCCGCACACTTCTGGGTTTAACAGAGGTGTAAACCTTTTTAAATATATGGAGGGTTCTATTTTTCTTCCAGTTTTAATGCCTCTGGCTGGGTTTCCAGAAAGTTAACTGGAGACAAGGACTTGTGCAAAGTAGAGGCAAGTTGTTTTCAAGCATATTCTGTGGGTCAGGAACAACAGGGCTGCTTCTCCCTGCCACACCTCACTCCAAGCAAACCTGTTACCCTTTCCAGAATGGGAAACATTCCAAACCCAGGTTCATGATGTCTTCCTCAGCCCATAGTCTCCTTTTACCCCATCCCACCCATGACCCCCATAGGGTCCTTGTGCCCCTCCTTTACCAGTCTCCTTCATCCTCTTCAGTCCTTGTCTTACCCAAATCCTGATCCCTCCGTTCATACCTTGGTTGTGGCCTGGAGCCAACAGCTGGCTGAATGCAGTCAGGAAACAGATCCCCAAGGTGACAATTAGGCTCTGCCACTTATGGCAATTCCTGACTGCTAAATATTTTTCACTACAGCTGCCTCCCCAAACTTCTGTTAATAGCAGGGCTGATGCTTGAGTGAGACTTGGTGCAGGATACAAGATGGACAGTGAAGTTTTGTAAGCAGAGTAAGGGCAAGTTTGACCAGATAAATCTTGGAGTAAATCACCAAGTCAGCTTAGGCTGGCCACCCCGCACCCCCCCCCCCCCCCCCAACCATCCCCTGTGATCTCCATATCTCCCAAAGCTTAGAGTCATAGAGTTATATAGCATGGAAAAAGGGAAATGGGGAATAGGCCCTTTGGCCCAACTAGGTCCATGCTGATCAAGATGCCCATCTAATCTAGTCCAATTTGCCCGCATTTTGCCCATATCACTCTAAAACTGTCCTATCCGTGTACCTATCCAATTGTCTCTTTAATGTTGTTAATGTACCTGTCTCAACCACTTCCTCTGGCAGCTCATTCCATGTACTGACCACCCTCTGGGCGAAAAAGTTGCCCCTCAGGTTCCTATTAAATCTCTCCTCCTCTCACCTTAAACCTATGTCCTCTAGTTCTTGATTCCTCAACCCTGGGAAAAAGACTGTGTTCATTCACCCTATCTATGCCCTTCATGATTTTGTACACCTGTATAAGATCACCTTTCATTCTCCTACACTCCATTGAATAAAATCCTAGCCTGCTCAACGTCTCTCTATAACTCAGTCCCTCGAGTCCTGGCAACATATTGTAAATCTTTCCTGCACTCCTTCCAGCTTAATGGCATCTTTCCTATGGTAGGATGACCAAAACTAAACACAATATTCCAAACGCAGCCTCACCAATGTCTTGTAGAACTGCAACATAACATCCCAACTTCTATACTCAATGCCCTGACTGGTGAAAGCGAGCATGGCGAAAGCATTCTCCATCACCCTTTCTCCACCATCTGTGACACCACTTTCATGTACTTGTACTCTTAGGTCCCTCTGTTCTACAACACTCCCTGGGGCTCTATCGTTCACGGTGAAAGTCCTATCCTGATTTGCCTTCCCAAAATGCAATACCTTGCACTTATCTGAATTAAACTCCATTTGCCATTCCTCAGCCCACTTACTCAGCTGATCAAAATTCCTCTGTAATTCTTGATCTTCACTGTCTATGACACCACCTATTTTAGTGTCATCTGCAAACTCACCACTTCTGATCTCCCACAATCTCACGTCCAGAGCCAGCTCAATCCCTTGCAGCAAGGCCTTGCACGTTAATAAATTCTCCTGTGGTATAGAACCGTCTGATCAAAATCATGGAGACACAAGAGGATGCAGATGATGAAAAATGGAGCAACAAACAGTCCGCTGGAAGAACTCACCAGGTCAAGTAGCATCTGTGGGAGGAAGGAATTGTTGACCCTGCATCAAAAGCATACCTGCATATAAAATTGACTGGACCACTCCCCCTATTTTTAAAGCACCATGTGTTACACTTTATTATTTTGAGAAGATGGTTGCCAGAGCACCAACCCTGAGACCTTTAACAATTACTATACTGCCCCATCCTTCCAAGCCCCAAATCTTCTTTTCACCTCTGAACTTTCATATCTATCTCAAAATTACACCATATTTTGCAACTGACCCTTGGCAATGCTTTGGAAGATCAGCTAGCTGTACGGAAACTGACACATGACTGCCCAAAATAATAAAGGTTTGCCAAACACTTTTCTTTTAATGGAGCCAGCAGTGCTTTAAGTCAGCTTTAAGTTCAGTGCTGGGGTTAAGCTGAATTGGTAACGTGTGGTCCAGAGTCTGTGTAATCCAAACATTTCAGTTATAAAAACAGGCAGATTACTGCCAGGACAGGATGTTGGACTAATAAATTCTACAAATTTTTAAAAAGCAAACAGACAGAATCAGAGTAGCAGATGCTTTAATTATTTCTCCCTCATCAATTTTCTTTTTGCAAACTGATCCATTTACTGATGGTTTTCCATTCTGAATCCACCTGAGCACAGGGATCACTGCTTTAGCGATCTCGGATCTGTGAAATGGATCTTAAATTGACCAGTAGGTGATTGGGGGGAAAATAGGGTTAAAAGGAGATTGTACTGATTGTTCAGTCAAAATGAAGATTTTTAGATTCAGCTGAAATATGAATGACCTCTATTACATGCGAACCCACATGTTTCCAAGCCATCAAATCTTAAACTATCAACCCCAGAGAAGTCCTTCATTCAAATCTTAGCATTGTTAGTTAATCCTGGTCAAGTCGGGAGCCAAATTGCTTTAGTCTTCTCAAGGAGTGCTGTCCAGTAAACCTTTATACAATGAATGCAGATGTGCTTGCATATCTGCGTGCTTGTGTGTTTCTAAGTGTCCCTCGTGGATTTTGTAGCGCATATAAGTGTGTGTATAACTTCCACAGCTGAGTGCACTGTGTGGTATGACCTTGATATATTGTTATATAGGATATTGCTGTTTAATGGAGAGATATTATCTTCGATAAAGCACGTTCTATTTGTAGGTCTACCTTTGTTATTTGCTTATGCAAGCAGTGACACAAAAGAACCTGCAGACATTGCAGACAGACAGATAACAGCAGAATTGGGCCACATTGTGATGCATATCAAGCGGAATAGTTTTCTAATATTTTTGTCCTACTTCATCAAAGAAGACTAGTACCCTGACAGGTACTGGGTGACTGTAGGCTCCTGACGAAATATTCCTCATGAATTAAACAATGGAGTGGAGGAAAATAAGCAAAAACAAAAAGTAACTAAAGGAAAAAGAAATGAAACTCCCCTGGCCATGGACATCCCAACAGCTAGAAGTCTCCCCTTTACTGTGCTTCACTTTTCAGGAGAGTTTAATTGCAACCAAAAACAGTAACCGAAAGGAACTTTAAATATTATTGCCTCGAAATTCTTTTCTCTAAGAGTGAAACAATGCAGGTCTGTTTCATGTCACTCTGGAAGTTCCATCAGGCACTTTCTGGTGTCAGTCTCCCTTGTGCACCAAAGCAATTTCTCAGTTAGAGGTACAAGGGGTAACATCACTCTTCCTGCAACACTCTTTTTGAAACTTTGTGAGAGAACTTGGATAACGTTGTACCAGGGGTACCTCACAGGACAACATGGTCTTACTTGCAGAGCTGTGGACTTGGATGTCTGTAATTAAGGAAATTACTTCTTCTTTGGGTTAGTCCCCCACACTGAGCCAATCCCCCCAAAAGTTGAGCCAACCCCAATCCCAAACATTAGTACCAGTCTCCCAAATTTTCTCTTCACCAAATCAGGCCTTTGGCTCCTGAACTCCTGAGAATGGCCTTGGGAAAATAATTCTGGGCGGCACATTTTTGGCCTCATAAATGTACAATGTTCTTCTGGGTGTGCTGGAGGGTCTTGGGTACAACTAATATTTACAGAAGAATGCCAATGACCAAACTAACAGTATACCCTTGTGTCTCTGCCCTGTTGCTGTGTCATTCTAGCACACCCTGAATGGTGGACAGATTTCTGGGCATGCATCCTTCAGTTACAAATTACAGCAGATATTTGATTGTTTTATTAAAATCTCCCAATATTTGATTGGATAAATGTGCTGATCAAATTGACACAGAGCCACAAACAAGTCAGGGAAGTCCTAGGATTGATCTTTGAATAAAGCTGAATTGTTTTTCCTAGGTTAAAAAAAAATCCTGCAGATGATTAAGAAATTTAACTAAATGGAATTATTTCCCAGCAGCCTCAAAGCTTGATTGACTGCACAGATGTGTTCAAATAACGGTTAATCAGAGTTTCATCCTATTACCTCATTTATGCCCTCTTCTCTACTTCCAACTAGGACACTTGGCAAGTAGTAACTTTCTGTTTTCCTTGTTTCAGTTTCCTTCCATGTAAATGCTGTTCTCAATAGGCTGGCAAAACTTCTGACGTCGAAGCAACAGCACTTCAGAGCAGTTTGCAATCAGATTCATTGGATGATAGTGAGCAGCAGACCTCTATGTACACAAAATGAAAACAGAAATGATGGAAGAACTCAGCCAGTCAAGCAGCATCTGTGGAAAGAGAAACCAGTCAAGATTTCTGGTCAGCTGAGTTCTTCCAGCATTTCTGTCTTTGTTTCAGATTCCAGAATCTGCAGTTTTATTTTGTTTCCATTTATGTATGTGAATTCTTCCCTAGCCTGGGGACTCACTGAGGTCATTTACACATCTCTAACATAATCAATTAACATAGTACAGGTCGGGGATCAAACATGAGACCTTCTTTGTTTAAATGTCTCAATATAGCTCTTGTTAATCCAATAATCCACGGAATGTTGGTACAGAGCTCAATCTCAGGTTCTCCTTTCATTACTGTGATAGTCCTCTTCCACCTCCAAAGCATCACCTGCCTTTACTTCTCTATGAAAGCCTTAATCCATGTCTTTATCACCTCAATACTCAACAGGGGGAACATGGTACAGTTAGAGCAAAATTCTTCTCCTTCTTTGGCAGTCCCTCAGTGTTGAAGATCACCTTCTTCCACTACAGTGAAGATTAGAAGATGCCTGTGCATGAATTCTTGTAATGCTGGGTGGCCTATGCAAGTCAGTCACCACACAGCCCTGGAAGCATGAGATATTGGGTAAGACTGGTAACAGAATAGCAAAAACTATGTAACACTCTTGTGAAACAGACAGGTGATTCACCATTGACCACATTGTGCTAATGCCCAAAACAAATTGAAGTCCCAATTATTCATTTCCTTCCTGCTGGCTTTACCTACTTCCACTAAGCTAAGGCCAAATGCCATAAACCATTTCCTTACCTTACCAGGCTCCTGTGGCTCCCTGTTCAACGTTCATTGATAGAATTCCAAAAACTTAGTATAAAGCTCCAGAAGAGTTATAAAACAACATTAGGCCACAGGCAACAAATGGAAACACATGTGTTGTCTGTACCTATGTGCCTGTGATGTTGCTGCAAGCAAGTTTTCATTGCACCTGTACCTCACTGTACTTATGCACATGACAATAAACTCAACTCAGCTTGGTTTAACTATTTAAACTATTGAGTAAATCTAGATCAAAGAGGTAGGTTTTTAGGGGTATCTTATAAAAATAGAGAGGTGGAGGGGATTAGAGAGGGAATTGTGGGGTTTAAGGTTGATGTAGCTCAAAGAACAGCTGCCTGTGGTGAACTTTGGAGATATATAATGGTCCAGATTTGGAGAGAAGTCATCGCTTTCTTCCTTCGATCTCCACATGCACACACTGACCCTCCGATTCTGGCTGTTTTCTCATGTTCCACTCCTACTTCCACCATCAGCAGCCACTTTTTCAGACACTTCTTCCCCCCATACCCTCTGTCTTGCTAACCTCTTTGCTCTCAGATGATTTCTAAAGACTATAAGCATTGACTGGTATTGAACTGCTCTCCTGAAGCTTTGCTTCCCCAACCCCCCACCACCACCCCCACCCCCACCCCCACAATCATCCTCTTTGCTTGGTGTGTGGCCCTCCCACCCACTGATTTGGTAAAATGCTCGGGACATCTCCTTGTGTGTAAGGAGAGCTATGGAAAGATGGACTGTTTTGGAGCTCCTTGGGGATATACATTGAGTTGGAGGTGGAGTGCCTGAACAGATTTCTGTTGCATAAACAGACTCCACAGGCAGGTAGATTCAGTGAGTGGCAATGCTGAAGAATGTGAAGATTGCAAGTTTTCTTTACAAGGGCTATTTTGTATAATTCACAGATCTGTTTATAGACCCAAAAAGCTTTAGTAAAATCACCATCATCAGAAAAAAACAGAGGGAAGAGGTCAGTGAAATGTTTGGACCAGTGCACATCAAAGAAAAAAGAGAGATAAATGAAACCAGCATAGTTATAAGCACAACACCAAGAGCAAACCTCAAAGGAACGGTTCGTCCTACCCTCCCCCCTACCCCCCAGCTAAAAAGCAAAGGTAATGTTTCTAAACCCTGAAAAGGAAACTGATAACGAACTCTATCTATCAGTCTATGAAAACAGATGAACAGGCTAGAAACGTAATAGAAGAGCACCCCCTTAGTAAGTAGAACTTATTAGGCTCTGTTAGCCACAATAGCCCCATCTATGAAGTATAGTTCTGTGATCTGATGATCATAACTATTCTAGGAAGATAAGCTAGTACTGAGCTGAGCTTTGTATAAATCTTTCCTTTAGATTTTAAAAGGAATAGATATAAAAACTTTTAATATCACTGCAGGTTCCTTAGAACAACCAGACTGTGTTGATGATTTCTCTTCAGCAGATAGTCTTAATCAAATTTGTCCACCACGTTTCTCATCAACTCTTCTCCTTCACCCATCTATCCAATTATTAATCTTCAATATTGACATAGTTTCTGCCTAACCCAAAATTCCGTATAAATCTCTCTGGAAAAAAAATCAAAACATTTACAGAAATCTGAACTATAAATATAAAATACTTAATGCCCTCAGCAGATCAGGCAGCGTTTGAGGAAAGGAGTTAACGTTTCAATTTGGAGACCTTTGTCAGTGGTGTTAGCTCTGTTTCTCTTTCCACAGATGCTGTCTGATCCGTTGAGTCTCTCTGTAAAGAAATTGCTCTTTCTCAGTGTTAGAAATCTCCTACATTTGTTTTGGTCTGCTTCTATTGTGTATGTCATATTCTTTTATAATTTAAATTTTTTTTGCATCAATCTATCTTTTAATGGAAAGCCCCAGTTTTTCAGTTGCATCTTTGTATTGGCATTTTCTCACACCTGGCAATATCCTAATGAATTATAACTGATCTAAAGCCACAGTATAATCCCAATTGTATAGATTGGGTTAGATTAGTTTTTCGTCACACACACCAGAGTGCAATGAGCTTCCTTGTTCGTATAAAGCCCATGGAGTGAATAATATACATGATAATAATAAATACAAAAATAACAATAAATACGATGACAACACAAAACAGCAGATTGTAGTGTAATCTGAAGTAGTCTGAAAATTAAATGCTAAAGTGACAATAATGGAATAACCAAGAGAGGTGGTGTTAAGAGTACAAGAACGTTGCAGCACCACTGGGAAATGGGTGTGAAATAGGTGATTGATTTAGAAGCCTGATAGCCTGGGGAAGATGCTGCTCTTAAATCCAGACATCTGGACTTTCAAGCTCCTGTATCTTCTCCCAGAAGGTAGAAGAGAGAAAAATGGATGGCCAAGGTGGCAGGCATTCTTGATGATACTACTAGTCTTCCTGAAGCAATGCAATAACGAACACAGTTTATATTTCCTCGATTTTACTTCCTAAATCTCTGTGATTTTTTTACAGTCTTATAAGCTAAGGTGCTTCACTTATTGTCCTAAGAATCTGTACCTACCCAATCACCTCTCCCCTACCTCCAATATCTCTCCACCTTCCCACATCAGTTGCCTGACATACTTTTGGAGTGTAATTATTCAGTATAATTGCTGCTGTTATTGTTTTCTCCAAAATATGTCACTTTGCTGAAGCTGACATTGATTTTCACTTGCCTGTTTTGAGCTCATTCCCTATCTTACCAGCTTTGCTTTACAGCTTTCATACAGTTATAGATTCACACCATATAGAAACAAGCCCTTCAGCCCCTCAAGTCTACACTGACCATCAAGTGCCTATTCACACTAATCCAGAAAGGGGCAAGCTAGTGTCTCATCACCTTTCAGCTCAGTAACACAGAACCAAAATGGAATTCTAGAAGCCATTCAGCACAGAAACAGGCCCTTCCGCTTACCGAGTCCACACTGGTTACTGAACACCCATTTAAACTAATCCTACACTAACCCCATTTTATTCTCCCCATGTTACCCTCAACTCCCCGAGTATCTACTACTCACCTATACACTGGGGGCAGTTTACTGTGGTTAATTAATCTACCAACCTGAATGTCTTTGAGATGTGGGTTGAAACCAGAGCACCTGGAAAAACACACACAGTCACAGGGAGAACATGCAAACTCCACATTGACAGCACCGGAGGTCAGGATTGAACCCAGATCACTGGAGCTGTGAGGCTGCAGCTCCGCCAGCTACACTACTGTGCCATCCTTTGTCTGTCAAACAACCAGCTAAATCTTTTATCTCATCATTATTTGCGAATCTCAACATCACAGAATCTTGATGCAAATTAATCACTGTGCTAAGCAGAAATGGTCTGGAACTGAATACTGTGGGACATCACTCTAAAAAAAATGAAGTGAGTCATTTCTGATCACTAGTGCTGAAGTGGTGTGAGAGCATTCGTCCCCAATTATACCACCTCTCAACATTTAATTCTGTTGAATTTGTGAAACTGAACATTGGGCAGATGAGTATAACTGACGTACAAAACTTCTGCTAACAGTTAGCACCAGTGACCCATGGTGAAATTCTCTTGAGATTGTTTCCACATATTCTCTGCTTCCTTCCTTCCAACTAATCCTCAATCTGTTTTACTCCCCTGCCACTAATTTTATCAGCTACTAGCTACCTCTAATTATTTTCTCTTTATCTACATACGTGGTAATTTTATCCTTATTAGAGATTCTGACATTTTTCGTACCGCCTATGTTAAACCAGCTGGCCTGTAATTACCCAAATTAGCTACATCTCCCTTTTCAAAAATGGGTACCAAATTGACCACTCTCTAGTGCTAGGGCACACATCCGCACTAAGTAATAGAACCACCGGCAATTTCCTCCCTCATATCCCTTAGGATTCTAGGATGTATCCTGTCAGGCCCTGGAGCTTTGTCTTTCTTTAGACTAAATTATCTACGAATTTCCCTTTGCCCATTGCAATATCATTTATCTCACTCTCAACCACTTCAAGATCCACCTCCTCTCTCGCATCCTTCCCCTTTGGTGAAGACCAAAGGAAGCTACTCATTAAGTACCTCAGCCACATTTTAGTCATCATCTAAAGATGATAATGCTCTCTACCCAGAGAGCTAAAGAAGGAATGTCAACTACTATGTTAAATAATCTTTTACTACTATCACCAGTTTGGTTTTTAACAATTTGACTTATATCGAAATACTATACTGAATCTTTTAATCTATTTTGGACCTTTTCCCCTTGTGTTCTTTCAAAGCTTTATTTAGCCCAATGTTAATTTTTTTTCTTAAGTTGCCACTTTCCTCTTTATCTTTTCAGAATAATGAACAATTTTATAGTCCTTACAGCCTGGCTTCCTCTGTTTTAAAAGGTTTCTAACCTTGTTAGTTATCTAGTGCATTTTAAAATTATTAGCAGTTTTCATTTTCAAAATGGAATATAAAACATATCTGGAATCTGTATCCAGAAACTCAAGGGGGAGAAATTCCTGTTTAGTTGTCATAATGAATGTGTGCATGATTATTGGTCACCATTTGTACTCACCCACACGCATTCAGCTTCAAGGGAACAGGATGACTGTGTTTGGTACAAATGTTGCCAATATTCATGCATTTAGAAAAATCTCTATCCTAATATTCCTTTTAGTAATCTTTTGCATCAAACTCACAGAAAAATGGCACTAAAACTTTGGAAATGAATGGGAAAATGATTTTGATTCCAACAAGTACTGCTGAATGCTTGCTCCAAGAACATCCTTGCTGTTTTTTCAAATTACCTCTTTGATTAAATATGTTTTCATTGTGGCTCTCCTTCCCACATGCCAATTTCTCCTTCTGCCTTGCCTGAATCAATCACTCCTTTCTAAGACCTGCTCCAATCCAGTCTGGTGTCGTAGTTACTGAATTAATTTTCCCATTCCCAACCTGATCTTAAACCTATTGACATTGGGTAACTCCTCCCAAGGTTCTTGCACACATTCCAAAGTATAAACAGATCTGCTGGAACTACTCAGCAAGTCAGGGAGCCCCTGTGGAGAGCGAAATCAGTTCACTGATAGATAGATCAAAGGTGGAAATATATGGAGACAGAATGGGTTTAAAATACAGAGAAAGGGTGGAAATCAGTAGTGGGTGAAATGGTGGTTGGGAGATGAAGTCTGTGACAAAGTAGGTGAGAATAAATGGCAAAAAAGATGATTGTCCACAGCAAAATGAGATGGTAAATGGACAAATAAAGAAATAAAAGATGGATCAGAGGGAGATGTAAATAGGAATAATAGAATCGTTAAGGTTATAGGGTTAGATGTTAATGGGCAGGCACGGTAGTGTAGCGATTAGTGTAATGTTATTACAGCGCCAGCAACCCGGGTTTAATTCTGGCCACTGTCTGTAAGGAGTTTGTACGTTCTCCCTGTGTCTACGTGAGTTTCCTCTGGGTGCTGCGGTTTCCTCCCATATTCCAAAGACGTGCGGGTTAGGAAGTTGTGGGCATGCTATGTTGGCGCTGGAAACGTGGTGACACTTTCTGGCTGCCCCCTGAACACTCTACACAAAAGATGCATTTCACTGTGTGTTTCGACGTACATGTGACTAATAAAGATATCTTTTCTTATCTTAATGGTTCGATGGATTGATGAGCAATTTTGTGTTTTAGGCTTGGATTTTAATGTCACAGTCAGCAGTTCTGCCCTGTCTAGCTGTTGACTTCCAGCAAGATGCCTTCACAACTGAATGGTGCAATGAATATAGTCATTTTCTCAAGTAAAAACAGAAAATGCTGAAATACTCAGCACGTCCAGCAGCATCTATGGGCAGAGAAACAGAGAAGGTGGATAAATCTTTGAAAGATTGAGGAATTGAGAGCTAGAACTGGCATAGAAGAGGAGTTGAGACTTGGGGCAAATGACCCATGATGATATCAAATGGTGGGGCAGGCTTGAGGGGCCAGGTGACCTACTCCTGCTTTTAGTTTCTTGTGTTCTTATGAGTTAACTTTAAGGGCTGATGACCCTTTATCAGAACAGGATGCCAGTTCTGATGAAAGGTTATCAACCTAACAAATTAGCTCTGCTTCTCTCTCCACAGATTCAAACCGACCTGCTGACTATTTCCAGCAATTTTCAGGTTTTTTTTAGATTTAAAGCAATTTCTTCTTTGTTTTTTGAAAACCCTTTTCTCCCTCATGCATGTTATGTAATATGTTATGCACTATCAAACCGCAGACCAGATCATTATTGTAAATGGATCAAAATCAAAGAAAATGTATTTTAATAATTTCAATACCAGGGTTAATTTTTACATAGAAACATAGAAAAACTACAGCACAATTCAGGCCCTTCAGCCCACAAAGCTGTGCCGAACATGTCCCTACCCTAGAAATTACTAGGCTTACCCTTAGCCCTCTATTTTTCTCAGCTCCATGTACCTATCCAACAGTCTCTTAAAAGACCCTATGTTACAGAACAAACATTTTGATTACATTGTACTTTGGGAGTTCTAATTGGGTCTAAAGTTAAAATAGGAATGAAAGCTTGCAATTAATTTTATGTCTTCTGTGTTTCTTTTAAGAAGATGCAAAGTGCTTTTGATGTGTCAGTTTTGAAGTGAGGATTAATGGAGAAAATTAATAGAATGAAGCTGATTGTCAAGATATAACTGATGTGTATTCCCCCAGTTCTGGGGCACCAAAATTGGCCTCAGTATCTTATGGCAAAAAACAGGAAAGAAAGAGGGAAATGGAGAGGGAAATTTGGAAAGGAAGGTGACTTTCCTAACTAAGGACATCTTAACGTACTTTAGAGCCAATTAAATGCTAATGAAATATATAGAAATTCAGAGCCTAGTGATGTCCCACAATGAGCAACCCAATCTATTTTAATGATATTGCCTGAAGGAGAAAAGCATTGGTTGGGGTAGAAGACGAACTGGCCTGCTCATCTTGAGCTAACCTGTGGGACATTTTTTATTGATATTTTGGGATGCAGACATTTCTGGCACAGTGACTTTCTGTTGACCCCTAATTACCCCAGAGAAGATGGGGGTAATCCACGTGAACTGCTGCAGTCCCACTGGTGAAGCTGCTCTTACAATATGTCGGGACAGAGAATCCCAGGAGTCAGAACCAGCAACAATGAAAGAATGATGATACATTTCCAGGCCGTGGTGGTATGTGTCCTGGAGGGAATCCTATTGGTATTGCCATCTCAAAGTTGTCAAAACTAAAGACAAAGTCAAAGTCAAAGTCGAGCTTATTATCATGTGCACAAGTACATGTATGCACATGTGCAATGAAAAACTTACCTGCAGCAGCTTCACAGCCACATATCATATAAGCAGCATTCACAAGAAAAACATAAACTAACAAAATAAATTATTCAAAGTTATATAAGAACAAACACAATTGGAGCAAAAATAAAAGAAAATAAAGAACATTGTTTTGCAAATTGGTCAAAGAGGTCATAGTTTTTCTATACTGAGGTAGTGATTAGGGTTGTGCATATTGATTCAAGCACCAAATGGTTGAAGGGAAGTAGCTGTTCTTGAACCTGGTGGTGTGGGACTTCAGGCTTCTGTACCTCACCAGATGGAAGATGCAAGAAAATGATATGGCCTGGATGGTGGGGATCTTTGATGATAGATGTTGCCTTCTTGAGGCAGCACCTCATGTAGATATTTTCGATGGTAGGGACAGATGTGTCCGTTATGTATTGGCCATGTGGCTGCTTCTGGATGTTAGTGGTCATGGAGTTAGAAGATGCTGCCAGGGCACTTCATTTACTTGAGGAGGAAGATGACCCCGGCTTTAATGTTTTATCTGAAACAATGCAGAACATCTTGTGATGCAGTGAGCCCCTCTTGCGTTGTTAAAGGCACTGTCAGACTTTCTCTGTCTGCTTGCTGTACTCTGATTCTTGCTGGGATTCTTATGTTTATATCTACACTGGTAAGGACATGAATAGCTTGGCCAATGTATCCCACTGAATGAAAAATAGTTTGTGCACACCTATTATCCTATCCTTTATCTATATTCCTTCCCTGCCTTTGGAAGGACATAAGAACACGAGTTCCTCATGCTTGGTTTGCCATTCAATAAGATTATGGCTGATCTTTTACCTTAGTGCCACTCTCCTGAGGTAGCACCACATCCCTTGATTCCTTTAGTATCTAAAAACCTGTTGATCTATGTATATCTAAGTATAACTCAGCAGTTTAGCCTCCACAGCCCTCTTGGGTAGAGAATTCTAAAAACTCAGTACCTTCTCCCACCTCAGTCCTGAATAAATGACCTTTTATAAGAATTTGATCCCTGGTTCTTGACAACTTAGGGGAAATATCATCCCTGCATCTATCATGTCAAGTCCAGTAAGAATTTTACAGTATATGTTTCAATAAGATTACCCCTCATTCTTCTAACCTCAAGAGATTAGAGGCCCAGTCTGCTTAATCTCGCCTCTTGGGACAAACCCTCCGTGCAGAAATTAAGAATGGTGAACTTTCCTTACATTCCTCAACAAATTTAACTTTCCCTATGGAGGGAGACCAGGTGTACATATAATATTCCATGTGCGGATTCACAGGAGCCCTGTATGATTGGAGAAGGATGTACTCAAATCCTCCTGCAATAAAGGCCAACCTTGCTTGTTGTACCTGCATGTTAACTCTCAGTGATTCATGTACAAGGACACCCAGGCCCAGCTGAACATCAACACTTTCCATCTAAAACAAAACATTCTGTCTCTTATTTTTCTGCCAGAGTGGATGATCTCACAATTTTTCCACTCTATATTCCATCTACCCATGTCCTCACACATTAATATAGCTTGCCTATATCTCTCTGAAACCTTTCTGCAACCTCCTCATAACCCACCTTGTCAGCAAGTTTTGAATCATCAACAAACTTTTATATATTACACTTGGTTCATTACACTCCAAATCATTGACACAGATTGTGAACAGCTGGGGAGAGCTCTGATTCACGTGGCACACTCTATTCACAGCATCACTATCTGAAAATGATAACTCTATTCTCTGTTTCTGATCATTAACACTCCTCAGACTATGCCAATATATTACCCCAAATCCCATCTCTTGGGTGGCACCTCCTCAAAGGCCAAATATATCACATCCATTGGTTCCTCCTTCAAAACACTGTGGTGTAGGTCAGTAAGTCCTGGGGATTTATTGGGTTTTGACTGCCTCCTGTCTTGTAACTACGTTGCCATGTTCAAGCTTCTTCACTAGTGGAAACACCTGAACACTGACCGTTGTCTTGCCCCCAGACCACCTTTTCTGTTGGAATTTTGTGGCTAAAAGGGATATTTATTTATACATATATTAATTTTCTAAGTGTTACCCATTGTATACCTCTTCAGTGTAGTTTCCCAATCTACCATGGTCAACTGATGCTTTGTACCTTGGTGTTGTTATGTGGTGCATGGTTTGATCAGAGTTGCTACAATCATATCCTGTAAAACTCCATAAGAACATAGAACAATACAGCACAGAGACGGGCCCATTGGCTCACCATGTCCGCCCTGACCATGATGCTGTCGTATCCGGTTATTTTTGAATCCGCAAGAGTCCAGGAATGAGTTGAAAACAACTTGGTGCTTCATAAAGTTTTATTGGAAAAGTTTAAAACAAAGAAACTGTCACAGAGCACATGGCACTAGCTTTACTACTAGGGGATGAGCCGAGACAAAAGGAACTAAAGATGAGCTAGGGCTGGGGGGCGGTGGGTGGTGGGTGGTGGGGAGGAGAGCAAGAGATAAGCAGTACTCCTTAGCTAACAACAGTCCAATCAGGAAACCTATTAGATACTTGTGGCCAAAACAACTAATGAAAAAACACATATTCACTTGATGGACAAACCAATAAGCTAGTAATCGGCCATTCCTTGTGCAGCCACTTGAGGTGTATTAAACACTATGTATGTTAAAAACTCATTAAAACAGTCAAATCCAACAATGCCAAATTAAACTAATCTCATCTGTCTGCACGTGGCCGTATCCCACTATTCCATGCTGGTTCAAGTGCCTGTCTAAATGTCTCTTAAACTGTTGCTATCATATCTGCTTTTACCATCTCATGTGGCAGCACGTCCCAGGCAACTACCACTCTCCATGTAGAATATTTGTCTTGCAAATCTCATTTAAATTTCCCCCCTGTCACCTTAAACCTATGCCCTCAAGTATTCAACATTTCCGCCCTGGGGGAAGGTATCCTATCTATGCCTCTCATAATTTTATATACCTTTATCAGGTCCCCCCTCAGCCTCTGACACTCCAGAGAAAACAATCCAAGTTTGTCCAACCTCTCCTTATAGCTAATACACTTCAGACCAGGCAACATCCTGGTGAACCTCTTCTGCACCCTTTCCAAAGGCTCCACATCCTTCCCATTGTGTGTAGACCAGAACTGCACACAATACTCCAAATGTGGCTTACCAAAGTTTTATACAGCTGCAACATGACTTCAGATTTTATACTCAAGTCCTTGACCGATGAAGGCAAGCATGCCCTATGCCTTCCTTACCACCATACCCACTTGTGTTGCCACTTTTAGGAAGCTATGGACTTGCACCCCAAGATCCCCCTGAACATCAATGCTCCTAAGTGTCCTGTCATTCACTCTATACTTTCTTCTTATATTTTGCCTCCCAGATGGGAGGGTCATTCTCTCTTCTCTCCTCTTCCATCATGTAGAAGATACAGGAGCCTGAGGGCACATACCACCAGGACAGCTTCTATCCCACTGTGATAAGACTATTGAATGATTAGATGGACTCTGACCTCACGATCTAACTTGTTGTGACCTTGCACCTTATTGTCTACCTGCACTGCACTTTCTCTGTAGCTGTGACACTTTACTCTGTACTATTATTGTTTTTACCTGTACTACATCAATGCACTCTGTACTAACTCAATGTAACTGCACTGTGTAATGAATTGACCTGTACGATCGGTATGCAAGACAAGTTTTTCACTGTACCTCGGTACAAGTGACAATAATAAACCAATACCAATACCAATACCAAACAGCAACACCACACACTTATCTGGATTAAACTCCATGTGCCATTCAGAAGATGCCTGAAGCCCCGCAGTAGCCGACGAATCTATCCTGCTGGTCTCCTAAATGCTTGTTCGTATGTATGGGCTGTACATAAATCGGGTGTTCATATAAGCTGGGGAGGACCTGTAGGTTACAGTCTGGGGAATGTCCAAAGGAGAATAACGAAAGTCAGATTCATGACAAACATTTTGTGGAATTCTGAAAGCTGACTCAGCATGAACAGGAAACAGAGAGACTACCCATCTACATGTGACATTTTCCCTATCCTCAGTTATCCCTAGATACCTTGCATTCACTGGAGTACTGCTGAAGTGCAGTCAGTGTGGAAACATGAGGAACAGGATAGATGATCAGTGCAAAGCAAGATCACACAAACAGCAATGCAATGGTAACCAAATAAACACTCTTATTTGTTGAAGGATCGATATTGGCAAGAACACCAGAGCCTCTTCTAAATATTGCACAGGATATTTTGTGTCCATTTGAGAGAGCCAACATGGTCTGGAGTATCTATTTAAAAGAAAAATGGCATTTCTAATATTGCGGGGCTCTCCCAGTACTGCATTCAAGTGTCTGAACGAGACGTGGGTGCATTCCTACCAATATTAAAAGGCATTATTGGTAGGAATCAAAATGAACATATGCCAAAGACGCACAGCTGCCGTGTTAATAAGGCTAAAGGGTTAAATCAACATCCTGAAGAGGAAATGTCAAGGTCCAAATTGTTAACTTCCTAACAGGGCTGTGACTATCATATCAACCCCAGCCTCCACAAATCATAAACTCAACATTTCCTGTATTCACGGCAGTGAAGAGCAGGTGTTACAAGGACAGGAACACAGGTAGGTGGTCTTGCTACTGGCATCTCCCCACGCCCCTATTAAAGTTTGATCACAATGGCCTTTTGTCACAAAGCTTATCATCGCCATCAGAAGCTGAAGAGACCGTTAGAGCGTCTCTGTGTGATTGCCTAAGGCAGCCAGGGGCCTTAACCTCTTTACCACCCCACGCTGTTTACAGGAAAGCACTTATTAAGGTTTTTGAGCTCCAGTTGCTGTGAAGTTTCAAATACACTTTTGTTTGTTGTGTGACTGAATCATTTGGGACAATTTTGTTACCGGCTCGCATTGAATTTAATTGAATTTGGCATGTGCTTTATTCATCAAATGAAACATGAAACTTCATTGTAGATTCATCCCCGCTCTGGGACTCTGCATGGGACAAAGAGAGAGAGAGAGAAAGGCAGAAAAAAACTATGGGGGAAAAAAAATTAATGACAGAGACAGGGAGAAAACGAGAGGGAGAACAAGGGTGAAATAAGCAGTGAAAGACAACATGTGTGAGAGAGAGAGAGAGAGAAAAGGGACAGCCATAGAGTTAGAAACCAAATGAAATTATACACCCGGCAAAAGCATGGAATTGTAACATTATGAAGATAACGTCAATTTAAAACATCCCACACAAAAATGTGAAATTTGCTTGCTTGTTGGAAGAAATAAAAGCTAACTATGCAGGTTAGTGGTTCTGTGTCTGTTGGAAAGATCAACTCATAAGTGCCGGATGAAGCGGAGATATCTGATCTTGTTACACTGGCCTCAGATCGCACCATCTCACTGTTACAATGACCAAAACAGAAATCTTAATATTCTAGTATAATTTTGATAGTCAATAATCATTTCCTTCATACTTTGTTTCCAAAAGGTTTGATCTCACAGGCTCTTCAATGCCTTGTTTAATATTCCAAATAGATAGTAGGCTTGCATGTGATGCTTAGGGATTCCCACGTATATTTACAATGCTGCACATTCTGACTCTAGTTCTGCACCAAGTTGTTACACTGGCTCAGTGGGTGAATGCAGTGCATGACCCTATACTCACAAAGTTGGTCCCAGGTTTGACCCTTGAGCTGAGTTTGTTATCTGATCCAGTCAGAGTGCTGGTAGCACTAGTATATTTAGTGTCATGGTCGTTCGGCTGTAGAGTAATAAAACGTTGACAAGGGTTCCATTCTTTTTTGGACTAAATGCCTATATGGAAGTGCGATAAGGAGAGTAGGCTTCGCTCATGGACACCTCTACAGCCCCTTATTAAATAACCAGATGACTCTTGTCTTTCTAAGAGCACAATTAAAGAACGATTATCCAGACAAAAAATGTGCATTCTAACCTAACTTGCCTGTCAAGAAACAAATAGAATTTGGTACACTACTCATCCCTGTCAGCATTCCTTTGTCACCAGCTCTGTCCGTCTGCTCATTTTCAGAACTATAGATCCAAGCCATCATTAAGATCTCCTACTTCTCCTCTGTAGTTTTGCCTGACTGCCCTGCACCACAAGTCATCACTGGCAAAAACTGTTGTCCTTGCCTTTTTTTAAATGTCTATATCTGACTGTACTTTTGGTCATTTTACCTTCATGAACTTGAGGTAATCCAAAACTCTGTAGCCGGTGTCCAAACATACCAATCTTCATTCACTTATCACCTCTGTACAATAACTCTCAGTTGAGTAATGCTTCCATTTTAAAATTCTTGTCCTGGCTTTTAACTCTCTCCATGGCTCTGCCAATCTCCATCTCAGTAACGTACCAGCTCTACAACCATTCTAGTATCTCGATCATCCCCAAATGTCTGCTCTACCATTAGGACCACTGCCTTCAGTTGACAAGACCCCGGTCACTGAAATTTCCTCCCTAAATCTCTCCGTCTCTCTAACTCTCTTTAATGATTGCCTCTTTCAACAAGATTTTGATCACCTATTCCAATAATTCCTTATCTAGCTCAGTATAAATTTTGGTTCGATAATGCTAGTATGAAGAACCACAAGGAATTCTGCTCTGTACAAAAGTGCTATATAAATGAAAGTTATTGTTAATGTTACAACTGTTTTACACCCTACAGATACCTACTGAAATCTCTGGAGGAGAATATTGGTTGAGGTGTAAAGCAGAGGACGATCCCATAGGTTTTTCTCATGGTGGGGGGGAAGGAGTGCTACCCCACGCCTACCACAACCTCACCTCCACCTCTTCACATGAAGTTGCCGGCAGGTGTAAACAGTATTCCAGAACACGTCAGTGAGGCCTATAATGATGCAAAGAGGGCAGCAAACTGAGGAGTGGAAAATTTCAGAATTCAGCAAAGGAGAATGGAAAATAGATAAGGAGAGGGGAAATAGAATATAAGGGTAATCTGGGGAGCAACCTATAAACAGACAATAAAAGCTCTCTGGAATTTAAAAAAAGGATACTATTAATTAAAGTAAGTGGGGGTCCTTTACAGTCTGAGACAGAAGGATTAAATTGGGGGATAAAGAAATGGCAGAGAGATTAAGCATATATTTTATACCTGTATTCACAGAAGAAGATATAGAAATCCCCCAGAAATAGTGGAGAACAACAGGTCTAGAGTGAATGAGGAGTCTGAGTGCTATACTCCTGCTTCTTACATTCCTTTATTCTTGCTCTGTCCTTTAGACAAATATGATGTTGACAAGACAAAGAGAAGCTGCCTCTCCTTGAGAGCAGTAAACTGGTTAATGAACCTCAAACTGGAGGTTCCAAATTGTTGTTCCAAAGAAGCCATACAAAAGAAGAATGTGGATTCTGTGTCCGAAGACTCTGAGAGTATGAACAGTTCTCTCCTGATGCAGTCCTGAGGCAGGGTTTCGACCCAAAGCATCGACAATTTCTTACCCCCACCTCACCCCCACAGATGCTGCTTGACCCACTGAGATCCTCCAGCAAGTTGTTTGTTGCTCCAAATTCCAGCATCTGCAGTCTCTTGTGCCTCCAGAACAGTTCTCTTCCCTTTATTGACACCGCAGAGGTGCTGCTATTACACAACTCCAGTAACCTGGGTTCAATTCTGATCTCAAGTGCTGTCTGGTGTGGAGTTTGCTCATTCTCACCGTTACTGCATGGGTTTCTCCCATTCTGACCCAAAGACATGCTGGGGGAGTATCAGGAGGCAATTGATGGGCATTTGAGAGAGAATAGTTGACAGGGAAGTAAGTGGGGGAATGGGTCCAATGATAATGGTCTGAAAGCCAGCATTCGATGGGCTGAATAGCCTCTTCCTTTGTTGTAAGAAAAGATGAAAAATAATATCAGAGATGTACTAGTTTTTGAGGAAGTTTGTTGAATAGGAGACTGATATGGGCTCGAAGATCATTCTCTCTCTGCTGATTTAAGGGAGATGTGGGTTCAAACATCACTCCACAGACTTGAGTTTGAGGTTTACAGACTTCACTGAGGAAGGAAGGTTACCCAAGTAGAGCAGTACAGCTTAAAATTTCATTTGCTAACTTTTTTGGAACATCATAAGCTGCAATTCATGATGGAAAAGTACTTTGTGTCATTAAAATCTATCTTTTGCAGAATGAGGTATTAAAAATAATTATGCTTAAATATAAGCGTGTTGTTGTTTTAGTAGGAACCTTGATTAAAATAGGTCTGTTTTGCAAAGTGGCGAATAAATTATCTGTGGAAAGAAAATATTTGGCAAGTAAATTTTGCTTGGTTGTACAAATGATAGTCAAATTGTGAACATGTTATTTCCGTTTTCCTCCCCTTCAGTTGTATTTCTCTTAGTCAATTCTCAAACTAGAAAGGGGTGCAGGGCAGCAGGTGGGGTCGAGGAGGAGTTCTGTACTTGCTGCTACTGTTGTAGGAAAATGTATCAAAGCTTTTCACAGATGTGTATGGAAATATTAGACTCTCAGCTAAAAAGGGAGTAGAGTAGAAGGAGTTTAGAGTCATACAGTGCAGAAATAGGTCCTTTGGCCCAACTGGTCCACGCTGATCAACATTCCCATCTAAGCTAACCCCATTTGCCCGTGCTTGGCCCATATCCCTCTAAACTTTTCCTATCCATGTACCTGTCCAAGTGCCTTTCAAATGTTGTTAATGTACCTGCCTCAACCACCTCCTATGGCAGCTCATTCCAGATACTGACCCCACTCCCCCGCCTTTGGGTGGAAAAGTTGCCCCTCAGGTTCCTGACTCCCTAACCCTGGGAAAGAATCTGTGCACATTGACCCCCATTTATGCCCCTCATGATTCAATACACCTCTACAAGATCACGCTTCATTCTCCTACACTCAAATGGGTAAAGTCTCAGCCTGCTCAACCTCTCTCCATAACTCAGTCCTTCATGTCCCAGCAACATCCTCGTAAATCTCCTCCGCACTCTTTCCAGCTTAATGACATCTTTCCCATAGCAGGATGACCAAAACTGAACACAATATTCCAAATGTGGCCTCACCAATGTCCTGTACAACTGCAACATAGCTTCAATACTCAACGCCCTGACTGATGGAGGCCAGCATGCCAAAAGCCTTCTTCACCACCCTGTTCACCTGTGACACTACTCTCAGGGAACCATGCACCTGCACTCCTAGGTCCCTCTGTTCCATAAAATTCCCCAGGGCCCTACCGTTCACTGTGAAAGTCCTACCCTCATTTGTCTTCCCAAAATGTAACATCCCACACTCATCTGAATTAAACTTCATTTGCCATTCCTTGGCCCATTTACCCAGCAGATCAAGATCCCTCTGTAAATCCTGATAACCATCTTCACTGTCTATGACACCACTTATTTTAGTGTCATCTGCAAACTTACTAACCATGCCTTGTACATCCTCATCTAGATCACTGCTTGGTCAAAGAAACCGGTTTCATGGGAACCTTAATGGAAGAGTATGGGAGGGAATTCCAGAATATGAGGTCTAGGAGGCTGAAAGCAAAGCCAACAATAGTTGGCAAAATCTTAGATAAGAGGAAAAGAGTTTTAGGGTCACTGTGGGCTTGAAAAGTGGAAAGAAGTTGGCACAGTATTAAGCAAGTATATTGGAGTACATACATGCTACAAGGGACCACTTAGAAATTTTATTTAGAATTTAGAAATTGTAGTTTGCTTTTAAGATAACAGAATGTTCCAAGGTGTTTAGGTCACAACTGGAATATTCCATGCAGTTCTGGCCACAACATTGTAGGAAGGACGTGATCGTATGAGAGAGAGGGCAGAGGATGTTGCCTGGGATGGAATGGTTCAGTTGTGAGGTGAGACTGGACAGGTTGGGTATGTTTACCATGGAGTGGAGGAGGCTAAGTTGGGAGGGGGGACCTGATAGAAGGATGTAAAATTTGATAGGGTTGATAATATGAAACTTTCCCCCATGGCAGAGAAGACCAGAGGGCATAGATTTAAGGTGAGGAATAGGAGGTACAGAGGGGACCTGGGGAAGTAATTTTTCACCCAGAGTATGACTGAGAAGATGGTGAAGGCAGGTACTTGCACAACATTTAAGAAGCATCTGATGAGCATTTGAATTGCTAAGCCATAGTAGGCTCTGGACCAAGTGCTGGTAGGTGGGATTATTACAGATGGGTACTTGATGGTTGGCCATGGACATAGACTGTTTTTGTTGGTGAAGAGAAAGCTGGGGGAAGATTTGATAGAAGTACATAAAATGATGAGGGGTGTAGACAGAGTGGATGAGAGGAGGCTCAGGAAACTGCAGATGCAAACTTTCGGATCAACCGTGATCTTACTAAATGGCAGAGCAGGCTCGACGGGCCAGATGGCCTACTCCTGCTCCTATTTCTTATGTTCTTATGCTGTAATCTGGAGCAAAAAACAAACTGCTGTAGGAACTCAGCGGGTCGGGCAGCATCTGTGGAGGCAAAGTGATGGTTGATGTTTCAGGTTGAGAACCTGCATCAGAACAGAGTTCCTCTAGCAGTTTGTTTTTCACTTGGATAATAGGAGGTTTTTCCCATTGGTGGAGGGGCCAAGGAGTAGAGGTCACAAGTACAAAACAAAGCGCAAGTGAATTAAGAGTAACGTCAGGAAAAATGTTTTTGGGAGTGAATAGTTGAAATTTGGAATGCACTGGCTGCAGATGTGATGGGGGCAGGTTCCACTGTGACCTTCAAGGGGGAATTGGATAAATATATGATGGAGATGAATTTGAAAGACAACAAAAAAGGGTCAGTGTGTGGAACCAGAGTGTTGTCTGGTAGAGAACCAGCACAGACATGAGGGGCCAAAAGGTCTCCTTTGATGCTGTAACCATTTGATGACGCTATGATTCTATTTTTTTCCACAGACTATTTATTCGCCACTTTGCAAAACAGTGCTATTTTAATCAAGGTTCCTACCAAAACAACAACATACTTATATCTAAGTATATGATTGGTTAGTGCACATGTTGGTGGGTGATGGAGACATGGGAGTTTTGGCTGAGAAGTGGTTTAAGCAAGACAGAAGATGGACAGGAATGTTTGAATAATTAAGTCTGGAGATGGCTAATTAGCAGAAGACATGATAAATTGGGTGGGCAATGCTGCAGGAACAGAAATGATCACTCTTTGTGATGTAGGGTAAGTGGGATTAGAACCTCAGCCCAAGGTAATACAAGATGCTGAGGACATAAACTGGATGGCTCAGCCTGAGATAATGAGTAGGTGTTGAGGGTATAGAGTTTATTTGGGACTGAAACTGGTGGCAGTGATGTAAAGTGGCCACTGTAAATTATCTCTGTTGTGAAGGTTAGTGTAGGAGTCTCGGTGGAACTGATGGAAATGTGTGGAGGATAAAATGGGATTATTGTAAGATTAGTGTAAATGGCTGATTGATGGTTGGTGTAGGCACAATGGACTGAAGGGCCTGTTTCTGTGTCAAGTGACTCTATGATTCTATAGTTAAGAATTTATGACACATTCGAGCAGATCACTGGAAAAGGAAGAGGAGGTGCATATCTGAAATGTATGTGAGGGGTAGGAAAAGAAGCCACAATCAATGCCACAAAAACAGATTAGCTAGTCAATGTCACATTGCTATTTGTGGAGGCTTGTCGTTCACAAATTAGCTGCCATGTTTCCACCATATAACGGTAGTTACACATCAGTGACTTAATTAGGGATAAAGCATTTTGTCCATGAAGGTTAGTATATACTGTATACAGATATTGAGAGACACATGGAATAACAATTAAGATGAAAATTTCCTGTATTCCAACAGTGACTATGATTTAAAAGTACTTTACTGACTGTAAAGTTCTTTGGGACATCCTGAGATTGTGAAAAGCACTGGATAAATGCAAGTATTTTTTAGGATTGTGGTTTAATTCTTCAAACCATCTCTGTAGCAAATACTTGCATTGGCACCAGTGTTTTTTTATATCAAAAATTAAACTTTATTCATCATGAAATATATATACAAAAGGAATAAACACAGTGCAAAACTCTTTACAACTAATGTCATTTGGTCCATACATTAAGTAGTGTTAATACATTTATTTACACAACACCATTGCCACTTGGGGTGATCCACTCTTCCGTTCTTTGAGGGGCTTCCCCACTGGACTCCACTCCTCCATGTCAAACAGCGGAAGAACACTAGACTGTTGTCTTTCTCCACTGAGCCCTTGCATTGGCTGCACCAAGCATCAGTGCATCACTTCGCCCAAACTCCTGCAGCCTGGAATGTGCCAGTCAGTAAGGGAATGCGTCAGCACCTGTGTTTACCTTTTTTCATATTTCAAAAAATACTTTATTCATAATAAAAAATATATCCAAAGGAAGAACACAGTGCAAAATACAAAGGCTTACCATTCATGGTTGTTACATTCAGTTATGTAAAACTTAAGGAGAGGTAAAGAAAACACACAAACATAGCACCTTTCCCACTTATGTGGCTCCCTGAGGTGATGCTCCTGATGAACAGGGTTCTTGATCCCAACCTTTGCTGGGGGTCCTTGCTTGTGACTGTTGGGTGAGGACAGAACTCCTTTCAGTAGTTACTTCTCTCTCTTGCTCACTATCAGACATAAATGAGACATCTGCGAGATGCTTGCTCTCTCCTTGAATCTTTGTCCACACAAACTTCAACAGAATCCAAGTCTAAGGGAGAGGAATAAAGAACAGGGAATTAAACATTTACTGAAACTTTCATGTAAAATTTGCTTATATGCAAATTCCAGCATAAGCAGATTTTTTTGTGACAATTATTTAACTATATAATAACCTCATTATCTTCGCTTTAAAAGAGTTTCAATTTTAGTATTCTTAAGTACTAAATATGATTAATTTTAACAATTTTTCCTATTTTTCATGTTTTAATATAGACTGATATGTAAAGTGGAAAACTGGTGTAAACAAGTCAATGAGCCCAAGAGTGTCTGTGAGCCCACTGAACACCCACCTCAGTCTGCGATGGCATGTACCGCACCACAACTATTGATTCAGCTCCCTTACATTGTGAACCTTGTTGGCCATTGCCCTGGAGTGAATCTTTTCACTCCCACAGGTCTGTGGGGTACAGATATGAAAACGGATTTAGCCTTCCTTCTCTAGATCTGGCTGGATTACTCTCTTCTGCCTAAACTGCTCACTGCTCTAGGATAAACAATGAGAACAAAGTTTTTATTTCCATTTCCCAGCGTTTCCTTTTCCTGCTTTCTCATCCTCAAAGGCCAGTACAGCGTGCAGCGAGTAGAGCTGCTGCCTCTCACCAGAGTTCAGGCCTTGGGGCTGTGTGTGAAGTTTTCACGTTTTGCTTGTGAGTGCACGAATTTCCTCTGGGTGCTCTGGTTTCCTCCCACATCCCAAAGGTGTGTTGGTAGGTTAACTGGATACTATAAATTGCCCCCACTGTGCAGATGTGTGGTAGAATCTGTGGGCAGTTAATGAGAAAATGGGGAGAATAAAAATGGGATTAATGCAAGATTAGTGTAAATGGGTGCTTAATATGGACTCAGTGGGTTGAAGGGTCTGTTTCTATGCTGTATCTCTCTATGACTCTAAATGCAAAGGGCTGATGGATTATTTTGTTATCCATTTAGCACCTTTGCTGCTTCCCCTTCTCCCTACCTACCAAACCTAACTTCCAAAAGTTTGTCTTTTGTTTTCCCACACACTGCCTAAGTAGATTCAGTCTGGCTTCATGAAGGGGACAAATTTATTAGAAGAAAAACACTATGATGATAGAGGAACTCAGTAGGTCAGGCAGCATTCGTGGAGAAAAGCAGGCGGCCTGCTGAGTTCCTCCAGCATCATAGTGTTTTTCATCTAGATTCCAGCATCTGCAGTCCTTTATTTCTCTGACAAATTTATTAGAGCTTTTTGAGGAAGTCTCAACCCATGGGGATGGAGGGGAACCAGTTGCTGTTTTATATATGAACTTCTGGAAAGTGTTTGGTAAGGTGCCTCATGGAAGGGTAAGTACCGAGGTAAGAGCACACAGTTTGGGAAGAAACATATTGACATGGATAGAGGATTGGCTAACAGGCAGGAAGGCAGGAGGGGATCATTTGCAAGTTGGCAACTGATAACCAGTGGGTTGCCACAGCGATCAAAGCTGGGACTACAACTGCTGTATTTTAATGATTTGGAGGAAGAAACATCATGCTGCAGTATAACATGTTGCTCAGAACGCACTTAGAGTATTGTGTACAGTTCTGGTTGCCACACTACAGGAAGGATGTGGTAGGAAAAGATTGTGCAGAGGAGGCTCACCAGGATGTTGCCTGGAATAGAGTGCTATATTTATAAGGAGAGATTGGATAGGCTGGGTTTATTCTCACTGGAACATAGGAGGCTGAGGGGTGACCTTACAGAAAGTTATAAAATGGCTATAGACAGGATAGATCACTCGAATCTTTATCTCAGGGCAGGGGTCTAGAACTAGAGGGGACAAGTTTAAGGTGAGAGGGAACTAATTTAAAGAAGATCTGAGGGTAGGTTTTTCACACAGAGAATGGTGAATATCTGGAGTGAGCTGCCAGAGGAAGTACTGGAAGCAGATGCCATTGCAATGTTGAAAAGACGGTTAGACAAGTACTTGGATAGGAAAGGTGCAGAGGGATATGTGTCTAATGCAGGCGAGTGGGATTAGTGTAGATAGGCATAAAGGTCAGCATGAACAAAATGGACGGAAATTGCCCATTTCTGTGCTGTGGTCTATGATATATGGTCTATGAGTGTATGATAGCCAAAGAGACAAAAGAAAATAATTGTTTGAATGGAGTAAAATTGCAGAAAGCTGCAGCATAAAAAGGAGTTGGGAGTCTTTGTGAATGAAATATGGAAAGCTAGCACATCAGTGCAGAAGGTAATAGGGAAGACTAATGGAATGTTGGACCTTATTCAAAGGTGTTGAAGTATAAACATTCGGAAATCTTACTGTAACTGGACAAGGCACCGGAGAAAACATTTCCCTGAGCATTTTTGTTTCACGAAAGATATTATTGCTTTGGTGGCAGTTCAAAGAAAGTTCACCGGGATAGACCCAGGTATGGAGAGATGATCCTTCAGGGAAAAGTTAAACAAGTTGGGACTTTATTCATTGCAGTTTAGAAGAGTGAGAGGAACTCTTATTAAGATATATAAGATTCTTATGAAGGTGGACAGGGTAAATGCTGAGAGGATGTTTTCTCTGATGGAAGGGAGAGTCTGAAACCAGAGTCATGGTCTTAGAAGAAGGGGCAGAGCCTGTAGGTATATTTAAGGCTGAGGTGGATGGATTATGGATTTCTAATCAGTTAGGGAAACAGGGGTTACGTGGAAAGGATGGGAAAGTAAATTGGAGAAATGTCAGATCAACCATGATCCTACTGAGTGCCCTCACATTCCTACTTGTGGTCTTATGGTCTTATTATCCATGATTTTCACATTTTGCTCCCTTAACTGCTTTCCCATTAAACTATAACCACCCAACTTCCCTTGGCAGTTGTGCTCATTGGCACTGTAAACTGCTCCTATTCCTCAGGGCGTGTTTCTCATCTTTTCAAGTACTCTTCCTGTCATTAACCTGCTCAAAGCCCCATTTTCGCCCTTTGCTCTTATAAATTACTGTGACCTCTCCAAATTCTCTCCACCATGCCTTTGAAAGTATTGTTTTCTCGCAAATTTATGCCTGTGTCTTCTTCAATTTTCTCTCCTTAAATCCCCTAGTTTCACCCAGCATTTATCTTAACTTTTCTGGTTTGTTTTTTGGTTAGGCTGACAGCTTCATGTCTGAGCTGTCCCTGGGTGTCAACATCTCGGAGGATCTATCCTGGGCCCAACACATTGATTCAATCATGAAGAAGGCATGCCAGTGGGCACTAATTCGTTAGGAGTTTGAGGAGATTTGGTATGTGACCAAAGACTCTTGCAAATTTCTATAGATGGATGGCAGAGAGCGTTCTGACTGGTTGCATCACATCCTGGTATGGAGGCCCCAATGCACAGGACCACAAGAGGCTGCAGAGGGTTGTAGACTCAGCCAGCTCCATCACGAGCACAACTCTCCCCGCCATCAAGGACATCTTCAAGAGGTGGTGCCTCAAGAAGGCGGTGTCCATCACTAAGGACCCTCACCATCGGGACATGCCCTCTTCTCATTACTACCATCAGAGGGGAGGTACAGGAGCCTGAAGATCCACACTCAATGATTTAGGAACAACTTCTTCCCCTCCAGCCATGAGATTTCTGAATGGTCCACGAACCCATGAACACCACCTCATTATTCCTTTTTTTGCACTATGTATTTATTTTGTAATTTATGGTAATTTAATGTCTTTGCACTGTACTGCTGTTGTAAAACAACAAATCTCACGACATATAACTCAGTGATAATAAACCTGATTCTGAGCTTGTACGTCCCAGCTTGATGCTTTGATCATTCAGTCTTGGTTAACTTATCTCCAGCAGCTCCCTCTTTGGGAATATCATTCCCACCCCTCACCACCCAACCCCTCAACCCACAGTGGAACTCTTCTCCCTAGACCACTCCATCTTTACCATAACTCAACAAGCTTTTTCAAGCTTCCCCTGACAATCCATTTTTGAACTGCATCATATTTGAACTTCTCCCACTGGCAACAATCTCTGAGACAGGTGTGGGCAACTTAACTGCAAGTTATTGGAGGTGCTGATTGTTAACAAACTGGGCTTGACGTTAAACCTGACTTTAGCTTTTCCAGCCCAGCTTTAA